>NC_143163.1:10005000-11255000 GCF_047325235.1 Durio zibethinus
GCAATGCCTCTTGATTTTTTTTTATTTGAGAAAGATAAATACTAATACCATATTTAATTAAATTAACTAAAATTATTGTCAACAACTGTACCAATAATCTATGTTATCAACAATATAAAATATAAAATATTTAGTTTTAGTGATTAAAATTTAATTCTTTATAATAATAATAATAATAATAATAATAATAATAATAATAATAATAATAGGCTATGTTGGATATTTTAAATTTGGGAACATATTACTTACAATAATTACATTACAATTAATAAATTAAGTTTTAAAATTATATAAGATCTATCAAAATATTATATATAGTTTACACTCATAAATAATATATCTTTATATCAGTTTTTAACATGATTAAATAAATTATAAAATTATAATAATAGATAAAATGCTCTTATAAACTCATATTTGAAAAATGAGAAAGTTGGTTTGAGACAAAGAATAGTAGTTTTGACGGTGCTTATTTAGTGTTTGGTTATAAGATATTTTTATATGGGAATGAGAGTCAAATTCAGAGTACCAAACATAAGTAAATAATATAATTTGCAACATTAAAGCAATTTGTATTTAGTATAAATGATATGCTCTATACAATCTAATACTAACATTGTACCATGCAAATAGTTAGGTATAAGCTAGTATATATGATAGTACTAGACTATATCTAGATGTTACAGTCCAAACAAATTCTCTAGTACTAGTATTATCTTTTATTTTATTTATTATTGGCATTGAATTCTAAGTTAGTCATATTCACCAATAAAATTAAATAAAATAAAAAATATATAAAAAAGAAAACAACAAAAAGATAGTAATTTATAGATACTTACTGAGAATTTGGTGATGACTGGTGAACAAAATTCCAGTTAGTGGAATGGGGTTTGGTTCTTCCACTTTCAAAGGGAGACAGGTTTTAAGCCCGCAGTTTTGTTTGTAGAAGTAAAATACAATTGTGTATTAGTTTAAATATTAAAAAATATATAATAAAAAAAGTTATATTCATTTTTTTGTTATTTACATTTCATTAGTTTAGATTATAGGTTATTAGAAAATTGAAACTATAATGCAACCATAATAGGCATAAATTATATCTAAAACGAGCCATACATCCAAAAATGGTTGCACAACCAAATCTACATAAAGTATTTTCTATTGATTCAAAACATTTTGTCACCAATAAGCCATCAACAAAAAATAAACTATCCAACAAAAAAAAATCAAGAAATCAAATAAGAAAAGAAAACAAGAATTGACCTGGATGGACAATTTAGAAGTTGGCTTCGACCTAAAAACACGAGGTTGAGTCAAATGTATTATTTATTTTTTTCTAAGGTCTTCCCTTCCATAAGTAAGGTTTATAGCTTAAAGAAAAAAAAAATACAAAATACAATGAAACAAAAATGTATATTTTATGCAATGAAGGATGTTTGTTAAGTAATGACAAAGAGATTGTGCATTAAACCTTTGCACTAATAGCATCAGAGCAAGAGGCTAATAGTGAACCTGTAGGATCCCATTTAACATAATTGACTTCACCTCGAATGCACAAAGTTCAAATATGTGAATAGAAAAGCAGAGATACAATTCAATTCAAAAGTTTTGCCTATCAAAATCCAAAACCACACACTGATTTTAGTTGCTAATTAAAAACCGTGGCTAGCAAGTAACAGAAGCCATAAGGCTTTGATTCATTGTCGTAAAAGTTTCCTTGTAAATTGTTTCTCAGGAAAAAAAAAAAAAAAAGAAAGTAAAGGAATATAAAAATGAATGTATATTTTTTTATTCTTGACATTGTTTCCTTTACAAGAAAAGCTTGAATGAAAACTTGAAATCTTAGTGATTTACCAGTTGTAGATAACAAAATTTAGAGAAGAGGAAAGGAAACGGAATGAAGTATGAGACGACTCGGGAAAGGTATAGAGGGATGAATTTAAGGGAGACACTACAAAGTGTATAAACATACATTTCATATAACTAACAGCTATGAGATGTCCTAAAGATTCTAACAGATGAAAGAAAAAAAGAAAAAATGAGAAAAGATAATGGCTTAGTTTGAGGCCATTAATACTTCGTATGTATTACATTTGTCTCACCAATAACTTTCATTGCATCAAGGGCATAAGTGAAAAGAGAAATATAACAAAGCCAACAAAAACATTAGATAACTTGGAAATGTAAATTGTTTTCATCTAAACAAATTAAGAAAAAAGTCAAAATATTTAACGGGATAAGTAATATTATTATATTGATAAGAAACAAAACATGAAAGGGATGTCCTGTAATATTAAGATCTTCCCCCCTCCCCAAAAAAAAGTTAAAATTGATAAATTACTTAGTGGGATGTCTTAAAAGAAGTTGAATTTAGCTGGTAATAAAAATTTAGTAAAATGTAAAATCGATCTCTTGAATTATGAAACTAAACTTTTATCAACCCTCATCTCAATATTATCTTTTCTCTTTTTATAAACTAGCTAACACAAAAGAGTTTCAGAGAGCAATTAAGGTATGATATATTCACAACACAGACGGTTCATCCACTATTTTTATTACAACAAAATCATTTGAAGAATATCACCATGGCATTTCAACTAAATATGAAACCACCCAGCAACAACAAAAAAGATCATTTAAAATACATAAAACCTATGATCCATAAATTGTGAAATGATTAAACATTAACTCAACAACAACAAATCAAAATAAAAAAGCATCTTTACATAAAAAATAAATGATTAATCAATTTATAGAGAATGAAAGACCTTCAAAAGCTTCACAAAGGTGCTCAACATCCTCAAAGGCCTTCGAATGGTCATCTACATACAAAAGTTAGAAACATTTTATGAAAGGTATTTTCTTGGCAAACCAAACTAATACATGAAAATGGTTGTGTAGTAGACCAATTTAACAATTTGTTCATGGAGAGGAATCACCCAAATCATAAAATGATCATAAAATCTGTGGGTATTTCTGGATGTGTAAGTGTGTAGGGCTAAAGATACCAGTTTGTTTGATAATAAGATTGTTACTTTTTGTTTGTAAGAAAGTACTAATTAATAAAGCAACCTAATACTATAATTGACAGGTTATAGAACATAACACTATATTTGATAGATAATTATAAAGTAACCTAACATTAAATTTTAGACAAGTAAAATAAAAGTAAAAATCACGCATTTTATTGTGGAAAACTGCATATTGACTTTTTTCTATACAAACTCAATTTCACTTTATACTTCAAGAATACAATTTTTTTTTAATTAAGAAATAAAGATTTTATGACGTCAATAACTTTAGCATTTTATAAAAATATATTTCTTAAATGCATGCTAAAAAATTAGACTAATTTCTTAATTAAAGTAAACCATATAAAAAACCAATAATAAGAAACTACCAAAGCAAAGCTTTTTTAAAAGAACAACTTTGAACCAACAGACTTGTAGCTTTTTCATACTTTTATGGTCATTCTATCATTTTCTTCAATAAACAAACAACTCTGAAAAGAACAAAAAAATTTTAGAAAAACTATCAAACCAAAGAAAAGCATTTTTATTCAAATTTCTTCCTTTTACAAATATAAGAGAAAAACTCAAATAACTTTTTCAGTCTTTTTCTCATTTGGGTCAAATTTAATATATATGAAAGATAGGACTAAGTTTAAAGATTAAATGAGAAAAAATTTTGAAATGTAAAGAATAACCATTGTCGTTACCGTCAATCCATCGTTCTCCCTATTTTTCGTTGCCTCTGTGTTTGGTTCTTTAGCACCGATTGCAACAAAAAGGGTTCCAGCCACTGATAACAGGAGAAGAATCACATCGGCCACGAGACGGGTCATGATTTGGTCATAAGCTTTTTGAAAAGTTTTTTGCTTTAAGTTCTAAAGAAGCTCAAAGAAAAAGCGTTTTTTATCTCAACCTAAAGAAACCTCTCACTTGAAATTTTGAAAAAAGTTTTGAAAAAAACACTTTTTCTTGGTATCATCCCTTCATTGTTTTTATTTGTATTGTTTAACTGTTCCCTTAATATACATTACAGACAGCTTTTATATATAATACAGATTTGAATTTATTTTGACCAAATACCTTTCACATTTCTCTTCTTTCTTTTCCTTCAATTTCAACCTCTCTCTCTCTCTCCTCTATTTGTGGCTGTTAATAATAATAATAATAATAATAATAATAATAATAAATAAATCCGTGCCGTCACGTCACGTCCACGTAACGTTCACGTTAACTAAAGATACAGTAATAATTACTTTCAGATATACAAATTTTTTAAATGGGAAAACAGCAGGGCTGCTGATATGGGTTATAAAGTGAGAGCCAAAGGCTTAACCCTACGCCGCTGATTCTAAGGAAAAAAAATAAATGCAAAAAGTTACGTAGTTTATAATTAAATACAGTAGAATATAATCCGGAAAGGAGCGCGTTTTTTTTTTTATAATTTTTAATTTTTATGCTATTTCTATGTTTTTCTTGTCGAAGGTGCCTCCCTCCTTCCTCTTAGAAAAAAAAAAAAGTCCTTGCTCTTCGGTAATCTCGCTGTTGAGAGGTAAGATTTTTCTTCTTCCTTCTTTTTTTTTTTTGGTTGGGGGTCGTTTGCAATCTTTGTGTTTTCTTTCAAGGTACATAAATGAATTAATAAAAACTGGGCCTTTTCTCTTGCCATGCGTTTTGTGTGGTTTTCATTCTTGGGTGTTTCATGAATGGTTAGTATTGTGCGTTCTTTGTGTCCTGAATCTCCTGCCTTATTTTTTTGATCGCTTGGAATGAGGGCTAACAATGATCGTTGATGGCCATTGGTTATTTGTTGTTCCATATGAAATCTAACCATCTCTTTGTTGATGACATTGGTTTGACGTACAATCTGGTTGACCGGTCTTCTCCTTCATAGCTTCATTCCTATCTGTGTTCTTTATCTGAGATTTTGTTCTGGAATCAATAATCAATACTTGTCTAAATCGTTGATGGCCTTGAATGAATGTATTGAGTGAACGAAATGGGAAGAATACAATTTGGAGTCTCATTACGTATTTAATGACAACTTTCCCCTCTAATGAGAATTGAAAGTTTCCCTTTTTTATCGATCCTTTTGAGAAGGAAGTCCAGTATGCTAAATTAGTTGGTTTTTTCTTATCCAGAAGATATTGAAATGTGAAACATTTGGCACTGCGATCTAATTATCTATTCTCTTTGTGATTATTAAAGGGTTAATGTCATAAATGACTTCTAAACTATAGTGAAATGTTTGATGTGGTACTTGAACTATGAATATGTTAATTAATGTGGTTCTTGGAGGGTTGTTTGTTTGTCATGTGTCATCATTTGAGCTAGCTACATTAGGGGTGAGTACTATTAGTTAACAGATTCATAGTTCATGTGCCACATTAATAATTTTTAAAGTTCAGGTACCACATTTAAACATTTCATTGTAGGTTAGGGGCAATTCATGACAATAAACCACTATTAAACTCTATGTTGCATTCTTTCGATGTAGAGATTAACAACATGAAGTTTTTACATTTTCTTCATGATTCTGCCTACACTATATACTTGTCGATGATGGATCCTTTATTTTTCTCTTTCATTATTGTCCAGCAGGTGTCTCTTGTGCTTGTTAGGAATTTGGTTTTCCTAGTTGGAAAAGATTCCTTTTCACTCTGGCCACTGCAACAAGACTAAACTTTTCTCGCACCTCACAGTGGGTGTGGGGGGACAATGAAGGGGTGATTCTGCTTTGTGTTTTAAGGAGATCGAGATCATCCCATATCTGGAGATTGTGGCGTGTTTCGGAGGGTCTTTCACTTGATTATGGCTAATGTCAGTGTTTGCTAAGTCCCCCTAAGTTTGATGGTAGCTTGTCATATTTTCTTTTTCATGGTAGCAGAATTAGGTGCTTTTCTCAGGATTTTGAACTTAATAATTAGAATAGTATGGTGCTCATAGTTTTTTATGTAACAAAACGGTAGGTCTCATGTGGATGTAGTGCTAGTTTGTATCACGTAAATGGTTAGATTTTCATGCTTCAATGCTCACATTGGATGTCAGAAACCCAAGGTAAGTCTGAGATTTGCTTAAGGTTTTTTAACAACTTCAGTAAAATTCAGGTTGTATACTGTAGTGTTTCCCTGACTCAAGTATTCATTTGACCATCAGAAAACAGCTCAGCTATCCGTTGAAGCAATGCATAAGACTTTAGAAGATTTTCGTCAAGTTCTAGCCCCTAAGGATTCAAATAAAGCTACACACATGGACTCATTCTTGCCGGAGGCAGAAACAATTGTTGATATTCATTGCAATGCCAAACCTGTTACAGATTCTTTGTCTGTTTACCATAACAGGAAATCAGAGGAAACAAAAGACAAAATTGATCTTGATACCTATTCCAGGGTCCTTCAGAATAGGCACTATCTGAAGAAGAGTCAATCCCTTGGAAGTAGACTGTGCCTGGAAGGAAGGGTTCCTGGACAAAATGATACTGATGGTGAGACTGATCAGGGATTTTCCTCTGATTCGCAAAACCACGGCAGCAAACACACAGTAGTGAGCCAAAATGCTTCATGCTCAGAATCTGTTCAAGTAAGCTCTTACAATGTCAATAATGAACCGGTTTTCTCTATAGGAGACCCTGAGCATTCAGAAAAGGATGGCCATGATAATTCTGATTTACCTTTATCTGGTGAGGGTGCTAATGGCTGTGGTGATTGTCTGCCCAATAATGCACATGTGATTGCAAAATCATGTTCTATGCCAAACATTGTTGCATCTGAACTCACTTCAGGAGCACATTCTACTTTTAAATATTTGACACGTCATCCAAGACCTTCTGAGGATGTACATGTCTTCGACACGAGGCGAAAGGAGATTTCAGTTTTTGAGGTTGATACAGAAGTTATGCGAGAAGAAGAAAAAGATGACGGCATATATAAAAATCAGAAAACTAACTTTGAAAGTTCTTATTACGAGAGATTTGATTCTTTTAGTTATTCTGCATCAGCAAAACACTGGATTGTGCCAGTTTCAGATGAGGTAAACTCAGTGAAAATCCTGCAAGAAGAATTGCCAGTTCAGAATTGGAATGAATTGACTGGCAAGGATTTTAAGATTAAGCGAATTGAGGAATGGGTTAATGATATTCAACACTGCAGCCCATTGGAAGAAACAATTGAATTATCTCATTCCAGTGATCATGTGAAGGCGGAACCTGCTGTCTCAAATGGTTTGACTGCTTCAAAGGCAGATGTTAAGGTAACGCCTGGCATGGAAGCTGCAAAAAGACACATATCTTCTTTGAGTGCCTCAGCAACCACAGCTCAGCTGGCAAATCATGGTTTGGTTATTATACCATTTCTCAGTGCA
Organism: Durio zibethinus; assembly: GCF_047325235.1. Taxonomy (NCBI): domain Eukaryota; kingdom Viridiplantae; phylum Streptophyta; class Magnoliopsida; order Malvales; family Malvaceae; genus Durio; species Durio zibethinus. The sequence continues at coordinate 10,012,368 of NC_143163.1, forward strand.
TTTGTCAGCTTGAAGGTGCTTAATCTTTCGGGAAATGCAATAGGTGGGTATCTTCAACTGCAACAATAATTAGTTCTTCTGTATTTATGTTCTACATGCTTTAAAGACTTTTGATTTGGAGTTTGTGGAACTGTTCTTTTGTATAAATCTGCTTCCTCATTGTCTGTATGTGTGCTTCAGCAAGGATTACAGCTGGTGCTCTTCCACCAGGACTTCACATGTTGGATCTGTCAAAGAATAATATATCCACCATTGAGGGTTTACGTGAACTTACTCGACTTCGTGTACTGGACCTGAGCTACAACCGTATATTTAGAATTGGTCATGGTATGTGACACAAACTGCAAGTGATTAGCTGTCCTATTTTCCTTGCTATTCTCTTAACTGCCAATATTTAATCCTCTAATCTACTTTCTCTCACATAATTCATTGTAGGTTTGGCTTCGTGTTCGTCTCTTAAAGAGTTGTACTTGGCTGGAAACAAGATAAGTGAGGTAGAGGGTCTTCATCGCCTCTTAAAATTGACTGTTTTGGATCTGCGTGTCAACAAAATCTCTACAACCAAATGTCTGAACCAACTTGCAGCAAATTATAATTCCTTGCAAGCCATCAGCTTGGAAGGTAACCCAGCAGAGAAAAATATTGGAGATGAACATCTGAAGAAACATTTGCTAGGCCTTCTTCCACATTTGGTTTACTTTAACAGGCAGGCTATTAAAGTCAGCACATTGAAGGATGCTGCAGAACGTTCAGTTCGACTAGGCATCAATGCCCATCAATTTGACCGTGGTCTTAGATCAGAAAACAAAGCTATAAGGAAGAGTAATTATGTCACTTCTGTACACCGGCCATCCTCTTCATCAATTCATAGTAGTAAAAGTCAAGCCACTGTTTCCCCAAGACAGTCCAGAGGCAGATATGGGCGACTGCCTCCCAGTGGAATCAAAGCAACAAGCAATAATCAAAATCATGATTTAGAACTTGGTAGCAAATTTCTGAACTTTAAATCGGAGCGTTCCATCCGAAGGACCCGAAGTGAGGGAACTCTGGCGCCTCCGTGAAGTCAGTGTGCTGATTTATGCAGTCTGGTTGTTATGCTATTCAGTTTGGAGTTATGTTGCTTGTCTGTACTGCAATAAATTGTCACTCGAGATTTGGTGTGACCAGGCATTTTTGCAATTGGTTTGCAATATTTGGAATTCTTATTCTCCTTTCGTTTTTAAGTTATATTATTTTTGTGTACGAAAATGTGTGAAATTCATAATTTGCCCCTTCTCTAATCGTGAAACAGAGAGAGATTGGCCTTTCCAATGTGGTAGAAATTAGAATAAATGAAAGGGCTTTGATTTACCTTTCTATTCACTACAAGAAATGAAAGATTAGTGATACTTTTATAACTGACTTTTTACTTATAAACGTTGTTAGCTTTTGTGTTTTTATAAAATTTAAAGTATTTTTTATCAAAATATTACTAAATATTCAAATAGCAACGATTTTATTTATAAACGTCACTTAAGATAAAAATTAGTAACGTTTATTGATTAAAACACTTTGAATAATCGTCTTATAAAAATGGATAAGAAATTATTAAAAGCGTTTTGACAAACAACGCCTTGAATAATCTCTTCATAAAAAAATATAGGCAATTATTAAAGATATTTTTTGTAAAAAACGCCTTCAATAATTTCGCTAAAAAATTAAAAAGGAATATTGAAGGTGTTTTAGTAAAAAATGCCTTAAATAAATATTCTATCAAATTTTAAGGATTATATGATTGTTAACTATAAAGTCGTAAGTTTAATCCCTCTCTTTAGCGTTTTTTGAATTTTTAAAAGGATTATTTATAAGAGATTATTTAAGGTATTTTTCTGGCCAAAAACAACTTTAATAATCCATTTTAAAAATTTTGGAGAGAGAATATTAAAGACGTTTTCGACAAAAAAATACCTTCAATAATCTATAAAAAAATTTGAAACGGATTCTTGAAAGCATTTTTTGCTGAAAGCACCTTCCATAATCCACTTAATGAAATTTTATGAAGGATTATTGAAGGCAGTTTTGATTAAAAATGCCTTCAATAATTCATACAAAAAATTTAGAATAGATTATTGAAGGCGTTTTTAGCCCAATATTTTTTTCATCTTAAGTCAAACAAGTTTTTTATTCTGAAGACCCCAAAGAATTGGGTTAGTTTGTTGTTCTTTGAAACACACCTAGAGACTTATTTAATATGGGTTAGATACTAAAAATGATGTTGAACATGAAACTGAATGTTATCCTTTTGCTAAATAAACTTGGATGAAAATATCTCAAGTACCTTTACTTAGTGGGTCCATAAAGATGTTAAAGGAATTGTTTGTACTACCTCTGAATGAGCGTATTATAGTGTTTGCAAACTTTGATACGCAACTAATTGGTGAAGAGGCTCAACTATTAGCTAGATTTCTAGGCATGATTGCCCATAATGGAATGAAATTTCCTATTCATTATGAAACATGGCATAAAGTCCAGTAAAAGTTAAAGCCGATGCTTTAAACTTTATTGAGGTATTAGTATAATTAATTACATATAAAAATATAATTATTTTACATTTGGTTTATTGATTCAAACTTTTTTATCATATTATTACAGTCAAAATTTGTAATTAAAATACCAACTTTATTTGTGCTTAAGTCATTAGGAAAAAAATGGAAAGACTGTAAGCATAATTCGAAAAATAAATATTTCGATCAAAATACTACTATAGAGGTCACAATGGAAAATCTACCCCATAATGTGATTAGGCGGTAATATGAACAATTAGTTAGATTTTGATTCTAAAAAAAAAAAGAGGTACTAATTTATAACTTTTAATATTAGTTTTAAATAATAAAAGTGTTTTATGCTTTAAGTTGGTAATTTTTTATTTCTACCATATATGCAATTATTTTTTATGATAGGAAAGAGAATAGATTGGGATTGGTAGCAGAAAGCAACAAAATATAACCACACAAGTGGAATAAAAAGTTTTGCAAGAAAGCAAAAAGAAATAGTAAGTTTATGATTTAAAACTTATTCAAATGAATGAACATTTTATGTTGTTAAAAGGTAAAAACATAAATTAACAATTATTATTCTGTTTAATAGTTTTGATAGTTTAAATACATGATATTAAACTTATCCAAAGTATTGAACTTAGTTTCCACGATTTATATGTATGAAAAAGTTATTGTTTATGTTAGGACTTTTTGTGTCGTTAATAGGCAAATACAAAATTGTTGTTATTGTTCTATTTTAACAGTTTGGATAGCTTTAATACATGATATTAAACTTATCCGAATGATTAACTTGGTTTCTACAGTTGATATGTGTGAAAAAGTTATTGTTTATGTCTATTTGGGACTATTTTTGCCTTTTAAAGGCAAAAATACAAATTATACTTTTGGATGGGTTAAATTCATGATATTAAACTTGTCCAAATAATTGAATTTAGTTTTCATGATCGATATGTATGAAAGGCCAAAATGCTTTTATTGTTTACATTTATCTAAGACTTTTGTGTTGTTAAAGGGCCAAAATATAATTTTATGGTTATATTTCTATTTTAACAATTTAGATAGATTAAATACATGATATTAAACTTATTCAAAAATTTGAACTTGATTAACAAACTTGATATGCATGAATAAGTTATGGTTGATATATATTTAACAATAACATATGTTTTTATATAAGAGATTGAGATGAGTGATAAAATTGAACGTGCGAAACTTTTTCGCTTAACACATACAAAAAAAGATGAATCTTACCTTAATGTTGAAACACAACAAATTGTGGTAATTTGTAACATTTATTTCAACAGAAAATAAATATTTACTATTTTTAACATATTATGAATTAATCATTAAACTTGATAGTTTTATGTGATTAATTTACAGTAAAAAGTGAAAGAAAAAATGGTTGCTAAGATTGAAGTAGCATTTGATGGTTTTGTCAACATGCAAGAATTAAAAAATTGAATTTTCACAGAAGTTGTTGGAAAAAAAGGCATGGACGGGTCCGAAGCCTTAGATTGGATCCAACACTATCTACCTACTATGGACGTAACTCTCAACAATTTACATTCTTAGCAAATTAGTTTTCGCAAGACACTTTTATCTTGAAAGAGGAGTTGCAAACTATGCAACAATGTTTCTAGCAAATAGAAGTAGAAAGAGAACAAAAGCATGCCAAAATTGAAGAAGAATATGCTACAATAAACTAAGAGCGTGCAAAATTTCAACTATTATATGATCGATTCGATCATCTTATGAATTTTATGCAATAACAATTTTCAAGAACTAATCTCGATGGTCCATCAACTCAGGTATTATATTTAGTAAATATTTATAATTTTTAATATAAAAAATAGCTTATTATTTAGTGTTAAAACTTGTATAATATTATTTAGTAGGTTCTTGAGCACATTAGTGACTAAGGTAAAAAAATTTCTTCATAAATGGAAGTCTTCCAAATTTATACAGTCATCAATCTCATACATTTTAAATTTTTTGGTTAATGTATAAAAATAATTTGAATGTTATTATACTAATTATTAAACTTTGTGTTAATTACATGCATTTTTTAACATTAATTAAGTATTTATTAATTTCAGTTTCTAAATTTAAGTTCATTTTTTATTTTTTTAACAATTTTTATTAATGAAAATAATAAATATTAAAAGAATTTTTTTTTAAAAAGTAAATTTCTTAATTTCGCGGTGTTCGTGCTAAAAAAATGCCACTAAATTTTATATTTAGTGACATTTGTACCATAAAACGTCACTAAAAGTAACGGCATTCTTATAAAAAAAATCATAAAAATGTCGCTTAATTAGTAGTGTTTTTATGATACAAACATTGATAATTTAACAGCGTTGGTCAGCGGCATCTTATGATATAAATGCCACCATATTAGTGATATTTTTTTGATAGTAAATTAACGACTTTTTCTAGATACAAATGTTGCTAAAATAATGACATTTTATAAAAAAATGTTGCTATTTTCTCTACCGCATGTATAGTTGACACTCTTGATAATATTTTTTGTAAATGCTTCAAATCTTTTAATAACATTTATAAATGATATTAAACATTGAAAAAATACCACTAAAGACTTAAATCCTTGTAGTGATTATTATTGTGCACTGCAACCCTATTCGCTTACTGTTAGCTTATGTTTTGATTGATTTTTTTTTCTTGTTAAAAACAAAAGAAAAAATTGAAAACAAAAGATAAAAAACAGAAAATAAAAACACCAATCAGACAAAACTTCAAAAAAAAAAAAAATCAAATAACCGTCAGTTGTAGTGGGTAGAACCAGGCCCATGCCAAAAACATAAATACTAGGAATTTTTTTTTCTTGTTGTTAGCACACTAAGATTTTACACCACAACCAAAAAAGTCATTATTAGAAATTTTAATAAGAGAATGAGATTGTTTTTTATACACTAATATCGCTTCATGTCTCATTTTTTAATTTAATTTTTTTATTATACTCTAAGAGTATTTACTTTAGAATTGGATATTTATTACATTATGAAATAATTTCATAGAAATATAAGTTTAGAGCATAAATAAGCAAAATAAAAGTATTGAAAACTTAATTTGTAATCCTTTTTCTATCTTCATCTTGCGAATCCATTAAGCATTACTCATAGCTCATTTCTAGTTCCATTCGTGGTCAATGTCATGCCCTGAATCTATCTGTTCTCGGTTCTCACCCGGTTTTGATACTGCATCAGTGCAACTATCGAGGCAAATCAGTCATCAACAAGGCATGGTTAGCCATGGCTTTAGAACCGGACGGCAAGTCCCATCCGAAAGATGGTGTCACTCAATCTATAATTATCCTAAATTACTAAAAATGCCAAAAATATGTTGGTTACAAACAAATCAATAATAAAAAAAAAATGCGGTTTTAATGTACGAAAAATCTGGCATTCCTACTATATCAGTAACATGCAGTGAAAAGGCACACATGCATTCAACGGTTAATTGATGAAAACATCCAATTCATCTATATAAAGGATAAAAGTTCATCACAGAAAGGAGGAAAACCAAGACCCTATTACTATCCATCTATACAAAGTATAAAATTCCATCAGATCACCGCACAAGATTCTCATGCTTTTGCCACCACAAAGGTCTGCACATTTTGATTTGCCTTTCACCATTCGGTGCAATATTGGCACAGGGGCATATCAGTTCTCAATCATCCCTATCCAGTAAATCAAAATAAATGTTGACACTTTATTTGCAAAGGAGTTAACTACAAAAGATTATATACAGGGGTAAAGCCATCTTTTACTTTTGGCCTAATGGATAAGAAACTTTAAAAAAGACATGTGAGTAAAGATTCTAATCCCGTTATCTCCCTTTTTTCTTTGTACAGGCGTTTGCCCTTCTGTGAACTAAATATATATATATATATATATGTATATATATATCTAGGGGCAAAGCCAAGCTATATATTCGAAATTGCAAATAATGCATTAAAAACCACATGACCGATACAAGCTTTACAATAAGACCCATGAGTGAGCTCTCTGTTCCAATGAAATAGCAATAGAAAAGGGAGAAGGGAAAGAAATCAGAAATGGGTCTCAAACAGATGAAAGCTCTGAGTGATATTAAATTACCTGAATCAGTTGGCAGTTATCATGGCTCCAAGTCATATTAAGCATCTGCTAACAAGAAAAATGAACCAATGAGAGATTCAATTTTAATAGTAATGCTTTATTTTTTAACTTTAAGATTAAAGCTCTCATAGATTAGAAAACACGTCATAGTATAGGCCTTACATATTTTTGCACCTCTAGAAACATATGTAACACCAAAACATCATGTGCATCCACCGCAGCACAGACAATAGCGGCCGTTATTATGAGATAAAATACGACTTATTCTGAATTTTATCTACATAGCTCAAATAAATATACTTTGGATTAGACCAGAAGCATGAAGAGAGCACAAATTCAACCTTAAATTCACTTCAAGCCACAAAGATCAGCTCCAAGTTGCGAGATAGACAAACATTTTACATCTCCAAGTCCGTAGGTCATTTCAAAAAGCCACAAGCTATCAGGTTTATTCTCAAGGTTTATATTAATGCTTTCATGGCTGCTGCTATGCAGCAGGCTCATAGCCTCAATGGTTTAATAACCTTTAGTATTTCCATTATCTTTTACCAGCCAATACCCAAGCTAAGCAACCAAGCAAAACCTTAAATTGTGCCGCTAATTCTAACTTATCATAACTACATACATCCCTCATTTTTAACAAGCATTTCATCATGTACATAAAGCCAAAAACTCCACAAATTAGTGTAGAAAGTTATATAAAACCTAATTAAATCAGTTAATTAGCATCAAACAAAAACAAAATCAACTACAAATTCGAAAACCCATGCCTCTGTGCTCCTCCTCCGCATCATGATACTCAAGTTCCTCTTCCGGTACCGGCTGCAGCTCCACATCTTCTCCTACAATCTTCTTCTTCATCACCCTCTCGGCTCCGCCTATTCCGCTCTCATCCTCATCCGGGTAGCGGACCACCACCACTGGACAAATGCAGTGGTGGACGCAATAATCGCTAAAGCTTCCTAGCCTTCCTTTACTGGTCCTCCTAGAGGCTCCAAACCCTCTGCTTCCCATGATCACCGCACTCAGCCCTAACCTCTCCACTTCCAAACACAATCTCTCTTTCATGTCATGGTCTTTAACTATGTGGATTTTAAACGAGATCTCAGCATCCACTAACGGTTGCGCCAGCATGTTCGCTTTCGTTGTGGTGAAAATGTCGAACTCGTTTTCGAGTTTCTGTTGCGACTCTTCGTCGGAGTGGTCGGTGGTGATGGTAGTGGCATTTTCGTGATTATTTGTGGAGTTAGGGATGATTTGCAGTTGGATAGAGCCCCAGTCGGCTCCATAAAGGACCGAGGTTGGACGAACATGGAGGAGAATGACGATGTCTCCAGGTCGAAGGTAGTTCTGAACAGCCCATCGAACGGCGTAAGCGCTCTCGTCGCTTAAGTCAACGGCGATGGCGATGCGACGCTGGGCACCAGTGGTTGGGGTGGCGCTTGTGGTCAATGGGACACGTGGCGACGTAGGTTGGATTCGAAGAGAAGCCAAGGATGGATCCAGAAGGTCCGGCTCCGATTGTTGTTGTTGTGGATTCATCAGAAGATAGAGTTTGGGAAACTGAAAGATTGATTGACCTTCGGCAAGGAATAATCAGAGAAATAGCGATGAGCTCCAAATAACTGCGGACAGGGGCTCCCAAATTTCGCCACTTGTGAACATTGATATTCATACGCCAACCTTTTGTTTTTTTGGTTGGGCAGTCAACCTTTGTCTTTGCTAAAGCATACGAAGAAAGAAACTAGTCGGGGAAGAAAAAAAAAAAGTGTTTTTTGGGTGAAAATCACAAGGAAATAATGCAGACGACCAACTGATTATCTCTTTCATGATATCTCCTGTGGGACATTACGGATATGGGCAGCCACCAAACTCTTAAAAAAAGCATGTACACGACAAGTTATCAATCACCGTCCGTCTAACCTCGAACTTGTGGCATGTAGAAAGCGTTATTTTAATATTGATATTTTGAATTAAAAAAATTATGGTAAAAAATGTAATTAAAAATTTTAAATGTTTAGTTTTTTTATGAAAAAAATTGTAAATAATTAAAATGTTTAAGAACATGTATAAAATAATAAAATTTTAGAAATATAAAGATAATAAAGTGATTTTTTTTTCTGAAACATTTTTTCATTTTAAAAATATCTCTTGAGAAATTTTTAGTTTGGGATGAAAAATAAAACTTTTAAATTGAAAAGCTAAAATTTTTATTATTTAAGATGAAAACAGTTTTTGAAAGAAAAATTATTTTTAACAGCAATGCTAAACGATACCTAATTAATAAAGGAATGCTTTTATTGCACCCAAACTTTTAATTAACACACTCCGTTATTAATAACACCCCAAATAATTCTAATCCCTAAAACTTATTACTACTCTTTATACCCCACACCTATAACATTTCAATTCCTTCACTATCCTTATCCTTTAGCTACATAAAAACCCTAAAACCATGTTCTTTCCTTCTCATTTCATTGATTCTCAACTTGAAATTGTCAACATTCGATTGATTCTCAGCTTGAAATTATCAACTTTTCGGACAAGATAAGCAATTTCTACTCATCTATTTCAATATAGAGGTAATTTTTGATATATGAATGATTTTTCTTGGTTTTATGATTTGTAATATGCATTTTTTGTGATAAAATCATGAGCTAGGGAAATCGTTTGCCATATGACTTTACAAATTTCTAAATTTGTATATTTGGAAACTTTTAATAGCTTCCGAATATGTAAATCTATAAACTTTTAAAAATTTTAAAATATGTAAGCGTTAGCTTTTTAGGTAAGATGGTGATCCAAAAGAAAATGAATTAGATTTCTCTAAATTATTCTCAAATAATTATTTCAAGAAAATTAAATGAGCAATTAAATCAATAAGCACTTTTGATAAAAATATAATACAATCAATAACAATTAAAGAACCTAAAATCAAATATAAACAACAATAAATGTAATGAGATAAGGATAGAGAAATTAAAAATAATGATTTATAAAGGTTTAGTCATTCTTCATATGGCACCTACATATTCTCTTCACACCAAAGCTTTAATCCACTAATTGAAGAAAAACTCTTACAAGATACAAATCTATTTTGTATTAAATCCTATCTTTTTCTTAAGGCTTAGATAGCAACCTAAACCTTTACAATATCAAAAAGATACATCACCTCTTGCTTAAAAGATACCTAAATGATTTTTGGAAATTAAAATACCTCTCAAGGCTAAGTATTTACCTAATAAAGTACAAAGAAATTTGATGAATGAACAACACAATATAGCTTGGATACAAGAAATACAAAAATATATGGATTTTAAGCTCTAACAACTCTTGATTCTTTGAGAAAATAAAAATATAACTTGTTGATTTTTGTTATCTTGATTTATCAACCTACTTAGTGTGTTGGAAAGCCCAATTTATAGAAAAATTGAAGAACTAGTCATTGGGAATGGTTTGGAGTTGAAAAAAATTGTTAAAGCTTGAAAAACTAATCGTTAGAGCTTTTTTGGGCATAAGAGATTGATTACTTATGATAAGGGATCAATCTTATGCTTTATCCGATCGATCCTTTCTTGTAAAGGACCAATCTCTTTTTTTGTTTTTCACATCTATTTTATTTTTGTAAAAAAAGTCAATTAATCCATTATAAGAGGGGATTGATTGGTTTAGCCAGGGGGTCGATCCTGTAACCTAGGGGATGATCCGGTTAAGTTGGGTAGTTGTATCTTATTTTCTAATTTGACCATATCTTGAGTTATATAATTCCAAATCAAAAACTGTTTGAAGATTTAGAAGCTAGACTTAAAGGGCTTTCTATCCATATAAAATTCATCACCTAATTTATTATATACGAATTATAGTGAATTTTTAAATTTACCCTTTTATGCAGTTTCTAAACAACTGCAAAGTATCTAGTAAAAATTCAAACTCTTTTCTTAAAAAATTTGGATTTTGATTTTGTTTGATCCATTAGAAAATAGACCCAAACCATATAAAATTCAACTATTAAAACTTTGTGAATTAATACAAAAAAATGAAACAAGTTTAATGTTAAAAAATTTTGTTTTTGTAAAATAACTTTCTTAAGTTAATCTATTTCTTAAAGCCAATATTATCAAAATTGTATTGAGTCTAAAATGAATAAGTTCACTTTAAAAATAACAATTGAACTTTCATTTAAGCTCAAATAAATAATGTTTAAAGATAGTTTTGATTTAAGAAATAAGAAAACATAAAGAAATGTTTGTTTAAACTTTGAAAATTATATTATTTATTTAGTACAAAAAATAATAAAACTTAAGAACATGTACTAAATAAATCGTTTTCAAAATATTTATCAAGCTTATTTAGCTTAATGTTTTGTCATTTCAAAATAAGGATAATTCAAGGCCAACAATCTCCCTCTTTTTGATATGATAAAACTTAAAGATAAATTTGTTTGATAAAAAACTATCTTTAAGACATTTAAGATTTTTGAAATATATTTTGAAAAACTCCCTTTTAACTTTGCATGGCAAAACTCCCTCTTAATTAATGCATCCTAATCCAACACAACTCAACAAACATGTATGTTAATCAAATATATCAAATAAATACAATCAAACAAATGTATGTCAAGCATAAACAAATTTGCTCATATGATATTTCTCCCCATTTTTGTCATAGCAAAAAGACATGAGCAAATAAATACAAATAGAAGGTATTAGCAAATATATTCATAAAACTTTTCTCCTTTTTTTTGTTTAAGCGCTTTATACCAAATGTTATACCTTCTACATCAATTGCTATAAGTATATAAGAAGAAATATCTCTAAACTCACCCACTTTTTGTCATTTCAAAAGAAAAAGAGATCAATTTAAGGCATGGGACAAAATGCATGATACCAGTAACATCAATAGTATTTTGAATGCATGAAATCTATTGTAATATGTACAATAAAGTTAAAACACATGTATTCAAGCATAAGAGTATAAAAGTATAAATGTATCCACTTTTAGCATTTTAGCACAAAATAATTCATATCATGATTTTTATAAGTAAAGAGATAAAAAAATATTATGCATACTACTCATTCAATCATATTTTCATAAAATATGTTTAGAATTTAAAACATCATTAGCATGTAAATATACATTCAAGCACATACAAACAATCTCATACCAAATGTTAAGGATACCAATTGTTAAAGATATGTTATCAAGAAGTATACCAATTATTATCAGAAAATAACTCATTTTAATCCAAGCAAAATTACAAAGTTTTTCTTCCTTTGAACAAAAAAAGAAGTGAAACAATTTAAGACACATAATTTTGCATGAAAGGTATAAGTAATAAGGAGAGGCATACTAAACAAGCATTAATAAAAGTTTAAAAATTCATTAGCAATTGTGTCCAATTTTCAAAGATCACAAATGTTTCATGCATATGAAAGATTCAATCAATAAATCTAAAAATAATAAGCATATCTTTCATAAGCATAACCTATCCAACCAAGAACCATAAACTCATATGTAATTATTAAGACATGAGCACTAATGAGCAATAAGGTTCAATCATCATGTCATAGCAAAGATTATATAAGAATGATTTTCTAAACATGTTAAATAAGCATGATTTTTCAAATATGATGAGCACATAAGCTATAGCAAAGAAATAATAAAAGTATAATTATTCAAATATATTTCAAATTATTTCAATGCAAATCAATATTCTTAATGCAAACATATACAAGTACATAAATACAATTCAAACATATTTTTCAATCAAAATCATACAAGCATATGCAAAAATATTTCAAATCACACATAGCAATATACTAATAAAGATACAAACATTTAGACATAATGTGGTACATACTATCTCAATGATCTCAATCAATGAACATGATTAAAGAAATCAATCTATTTAACTCATATCCATGTCCAAAGATTCAAAAAATATTGATGCAAAAACAATCAAGAACTAGGCATGAATATTAATCAATCCAAGCATTTAACAAAGTTAAGATAAATTCTGTCAAGTAGCTTAGTGATTAATGTGTGCAAAGTATTCACAAATTCAAACATAATATCTCATTTTTGCACATATTAAAGCAAGCATTTATCAAATCATGCATTAAACATTATAAATCATAGGCACATAACATAGATTCAATACAATTACCTCCATCTTTATCAAGCTATGTTGTTGTGCTCATTATAGTTGAGTGAGGCTTTAAATCCTCTATTCCACATCATTTGAGCTAGTCTTTGATGTACTTGGGCTTGATTGATGAAGATGATTTGCTTTGCTTATTTTACGTAAAATCCAAAAAATGTAAGTTCATTCATGTTTATTTTAAGTTTTCTTAGCATGGACTTATAAATTTTTTTTGACAAAGAATTTTCATTAAAAGCATAAAAAAAATCAATTGATAAAAATTATACTAATTGTTAGAAAATGAATTCCATATTCTAAGTTATTATAGACAAAAGAAAATTTGTTTACTAAGCTCAATTTTCCCATTAGAAAAGGAGATATATGTTTATATAAATATATATATATATATTTATATATAAACTTAAGCTAAAGGCTATGTATCAAGTTAAGCATCAAATATCACAATATTGGCATTAACACTAAAGTTCTCATGTAATGTGCAAAAATCAAACCTTTTAGATCATTCATGAACACAAAATAGACGTATTCAAAATTCTTATGTATTCAATAAATCACCAAAGAATTTATCAAAACCAATTTGAAGCCCTATAGAATTAAAAAAAAAAAAACTCAAGAAAGACATATTTATCATAAAAAATATAATAAAAAAAATTTCATCACAAAAGTATAAATATGTTTACATAAATTATAGGCCATAATCAACAATGACTTAAGAAAAACATAAGCATTATAAGAAAATCACTTACTTAATCCATGTTGCAAGCATGCCAAGTAAAGCTCAATCATACTCATATAAACATACATACTTGACACGAACAATAGATGAGCCAATAATATATTTCATTTAAGATCAATTAGCTCATCATGCATCAAATTCAAATCGCAAATCAAGAAATAAATCAATTAAGCACAAGAGCAAGCATATTTCAAAAATATTTCATCACAATCCAAAATCATAGACAATCAAATAAATTGTGACATAACAATCAAGCCCAAAAATATATTTCAAAATTTTCACAAGAAATCAAGAAATAATCAATTTAGCAGTTTTCAATAATCAAGTATTTTGACCACATATCCATTGCATCAAAAGATAATTTTCATCCATATGTGCACATGAGATTTATAAAAGTAATGAAATTGAATGAGAAATAATAGTTCAAGCATTGAAAATAAATTCTTAATTTTAGCATAAATACTTGTTCTAAGATTAAAAATATAATCAAATAAATATCCATAATGCATGCTTTTTTTTTTAAAAAAAAATTATATTATTATTATTTATTTAATTATCGACAAAGTTAAAATCAAAAGTCAAAGGTCAAAGGTCAAAGGGGTGTAACATAAGCTTGGCATGTGTGATTCCAACCCATTTAAATAACCAAAATGAATTTGGTGGCATTTTGCATGAATAGATTGATTGTCTACATGAGGGGATCAATCCTGTCATTGGGGTGATTAATCCCCCATAGAGGGTGATCGATCCCTTCTTGCTTTATGAAACCAAATTTGCTTTCTGACCAAAAAATCAATCAATCCCTTAAAGAGGTAATTGATCCCTTTTATTACTGGATCAATAAAATAGTAAAAAATTATAGCTTTTTTATATCAAATACAGGATTTTGATTTTTTAGTAAAAAAATAAAATTTAAACATGTTAAAAACATCATTTTAGACTTGTAGAAATAAGGCATTTGGATCAAAAACATTTTGAAGCAAATTTTTGGCATGATTTTGGAAATATTCTAACTTTACCCTTTTTTGCAACTCAAGTATGAAAATGTGTTTAGATGAAGTTTATGCATTGAAACCACTTCAAACAAGTTTGAAATGATCAAAGAAATATGATAAAAGCACAAATATTCAACAAATGCATGTATTTCAAACTTTCAATGGTCCAAACCCCATTTATGCATGAATAGTGCCTAAAACACCTTTAAAACTTTGAAACAAGTTTGTAAACATTTTTCATCAAAAACTTGTTTAAGTCATAAAACATGTGTTAACAAATTTCTCAAGCAAGCTCTTTAGGCCTTATACTATTCAAGTATCAATATATATTATACAAAATGTACTAAAGCCATAAAAACCATATTTGTTTCACCAAACTTATGCAAAGGAAATTCAGTTATGCCAAACAAAATAGAATGAACCATTCAAAGCTTAATATGTCCAAGATTTTAATTTTTGAAAATTTTGTAGCTCTTTTTTGCTTGAAAAAAACCTTAAAATATCTCATAACTAGCTAAGCTCATTTTTAACCAACTTGAACCATTCCAACACATTTTAAATGACAACACAAAGTTGTTCAAGTGATCATTTGGCATTAGAAACAAGAAAATAAAAAAGTCAACTCTTAATCCCCATATTTTCTTGAAAAAGGCTATTAAGATAAACAAATATGTTTAAACTCACATTTAAGCTCTTCAAACCATTTAGAAAAGTTTTATATCACCCTTTGAAAAAGTTCAAATGGTTTTTATGCCCATAAATGTTCAAAAATAAGATTTGATATTTTAAGTTCTGCAATCATTGAAACTTGTATGTAGCACTTATAAAAATTTTAAACCATTGCAATTTATCAAGTTATCTTTGTTTAAGCAAGTTTAAATCATTGAATTCAAGACATTCAAATTCATTTCTATTTAAAAAATTGCTAAAACAATATTTCATATTTTAAAGCTTGACTATAGCAAAAAATCATTTTCACTGCAAAACATAAAATTTTAATATCATTAAGCTTTGAGTACTCACCTAAGTTTGTGCATAAATATTAAAACAATTTAGTGCACAATTAATCATATCAAGCACCAATAAAAATTTCACAAATAATATCCAAATACCAAGATCATTCATACAATCCCAATATCAAGAGTATTCACATGTAATCACACAAATTCATTAGAGCATTCATGAATACTCCTAAAATTGAATCTTAAGCAAATAAGTATTAAACACAATATCAACAAGCATGAGGAATATATTAAAATCATACATTCAAGAGAAAAAAAAACCTACTTAATTCATGCTCATAGATATTAAATAAAATTGATATATTCAAGATATATCGATAAAGCATATATCAATATCCACTAAGCACTTAATGTCCAATAAGAATAGGTAATCGATTTCATATTCAGTTAAAATAAAAGTTTAGAGGTTACCCATCTCCGTTGTATGTCTAAAGTATTCAATCTTCAAAATCATAATGTAACTCATTTCTCTAGCACACTTATAAGAGATATTTTTCATTTGATTTTTGATACCCAAATTGCTTTGGGTTTTTAAAAGTTAGTGACTAAGTCTCTAGTTCTTTTTGGAACCCATACTAGTTTAATTCTAAATAGAACTTTTCTTTTTATAGGACAAGTATGTGTAATATGACCATAAAAATTACAAAAATTGTATTTTGTCATTTTAGTACTTAATGAACTTTTTAAACACTTTTGTTTTTCATTCATCCATTCATCAAAATTTTTAATCAAAATAATATTTTTTTCTAAAAATTCATTTCTACTTTGGGAGGTTTCAAAATCTATTTTCAATTTTTCATTGTTTTCCAAAATATTTTTTGCATTCATCAAAAAATCATTTTCAACATTTAATTTTGAATTCATTTTGTTAAATTTCCTTTTCATTGATTCACATTCAACACATAGCTCATTATAAGCATTTTGTAATTCATCAAATGTATATGAATTTGAATTAATAGAATTAGATGTTACATTTAAATCTTCAAGAGTTATGAGACATGATGCATTTTGATTGGATTGTTATATTTCATGTATTTCATCCAATTTCTCCCATATTTCATTTAAGGTTGAACACTTTAATACCAAGTTGAAATTGTGAGAGTCAATAGCTCCATATAGTAAGCACTTGGCCTTGGCATCATCCATTATTTGCATCATTTGAAGGAATTGTAAGCCCTTTCTTTATGACAGTCCAAGCTCTAAAATCTTGAGTCATTATGAACACTTTCATTCTCATTTTCTATTCATAAAATTCAAATTTATGAAACATAAGAGCTTTGAGGACTTCTTCACTGTTTTGGAACCTAGATTGAGCTATAGGATCTTTACTCAAGGAGGTTAAACCTAAAAAAAGAAACCAAAGCTCTGATACCAATTGTTAACTTTTTAGGTAAGATAGTGATCTAAGAGGGAGGCGAATTAGATTTCTCTAAATTCTACTTAAATAATGATTTGAAGATAATTGAATGAGAAATTAAATCAATAACACTTTTGATGAAAATATATTGCAATCAATAATAATTAATGAACCTAAAGTCAAATATAAACAACAATAAATGTAAAGAGATAAGGATAAAAAAATTAAATATAATGATTTATAAAGGTTCAGCCTTTCTCCACAAGACACCTTATCCTTTCTTCATGATTATCTATACTAAGGTTTTAATCCACTAATTGAAGAAAAACTTTTATGAGATACAAACCTATCTTGTACTAAATCTTTATCTTTTTCTTAAAGTTTAGATAGTAACCACTACCCTTACAATATCAAGAGGATAATTCATCTCTTGCTTTCAAGATAACCCAAATGATTTTTGCAAACTAAAATACCTCTCAAGTTTGAGTATTTACTTAGTGAAGTACAAAAAAATTTGATGAATGAACAACACAATACAACTTGGATACAACAAATACAAAAGATATGAATTTTAAGCTTTAAGAACACTTGATTATTTAAGAAAATAAAAATATAGCTTGTTGGTTCTTATTTTCTTAATTTATCAACCTACTTGGTGTGTTGGAATACCCAATTTATAGAAGAATTGAAAAACTAATTGTTAGGGATCGTTTAGAGTTAAAAAAAATTGTTGAAGCTTGAAAAACTAGTTGTTGGAGCTTTTTTAGGCATATGGGATTGGTTGGCTATAATAAGGAATCGATCATGTGCCTTACCCAATCGATCCCTTCTTGTAGGGGATTGATCCCTTTTAATGTTTTTCAATCTATTTTGTTTCTATAAGAAAAATCAATGGATCCATTATAAAAGGGGATCGATTGGTTCAGCTAGGGGATCGATCCTATAACCCAGGGGATCAATTCGGTCAAATTGGATGGTTGTATCCTATTTTTCACTCTATTCATTAATTTTATCATATCTTGAGTTATACAATTTTAAATAAAAATTGTTTAAAGATTTAGAAACTACACTTTAAAGGCTTTCTATCCATATCACCTAATTCATTGCATACGAATTATAGTGAATTTTCAAATCTACCCCTTATGTAGTTTTTAGTTAATTACAAAATGTCTAGTAAAAATTCAAAATCTTTTCTTAAAAAATTTAGATTTCAATTTTGTTTAATCCATTAGAAAGTAGACTCAAAGAGCTTTCCAACCATATAAAATTCAAACATTAAAACTTTGTGAATTAATACAAAAAAAAAATAAAACAAGTTCAATGTTGGAAAACTTTGTTCTTGTAAAACAACTTTCTTAAGTTAATCTATTTCTCAAAGCCAATATTATCAAAATTGTATTGAGTATAAAATGAATAAGTTCACTTTAAAAACAACAATTGAACTTTCATTTAAACCCAAATAAATAATGTTTAAAGATAGTTTTGATTTGAAAAATAAAAAAACATAAAGAAAGGTTTGTTTAAACTTTGAAAATCATATTATTTATTTAGTACAAAAAATAATAAAATTTAAAAATATGTACTAAATAAATCTTTTTCAAAATCTTAATCAAGCTCGTATAGTTTAATGTTATGTCATTTCAAAATTAAGACAATTCAAAGCTAGTAGTAAGTTACGAAACTTTTAACAGTTTTTAAAAATGCAAATCTGAAAAATTCTAAAAGCTT
Organism: Durio zibethinus; assembly: GCF_047325235.1. Taxonomy (NCBI): domain Eukaryota; kingdom Viridiplantae; phylum Streptophyta; class Magnoliopsida; order Malvales; family Malvaceae; genus Durio; species Durio zibethinus. The sequence continues at coordinate 10,031,027 of NC_143163.1, forward strand.
TTGGATTTGCATCTCGGAAGCTTTTAGAAATTTTTGGATATGCAAATTCAAAAAATATAAATTTCAAATTCTATCCCAATATGAATGTGCAAATCAATATTAGTATAAAACACATTAAATATTTAGGTTAATTTGCATAGCTGTTTTGAAAGACATAATGTTTACCATTTGTTCTATGTAATAAAAGATATGGCATAAATGAAAAAGAAGTGATGATGGTAGAGGTGGGGGACATGCTGCATCTGACACTCAAATGCATCCGACTGCCTCTGAGAAGATATGATAAGTTTAAGAACATGTAGATGAGTAGATTCACCCATTAACATCAGTTCTTAAATATAGAACACCTATCCAGTAACATGATGATAGGGGTGGAGATACGCAAGAGTTGGCTAAGTCTTTTCTTAGAGGGCTAGTGGATACTTTCATCCTTAAAAGCTTTAGGACTCATGTTGTAGTAAGTATATAGAATGGGTAGGTAATAAATTCAATCATGATAATACATATGATTTATTCTCATTATTTAATTTTCATAAATTTAATAACTAGTTCTATTTGTTATTGTTGTTATAAGAACAAGTTACATTGAAATCCATCAATCACATGGCAAAGTTACAAAGTGGCCTTTAAATACTTATTGCCAGTGTATTTATGCGCACATTGTTCAATCTCAGTGGCTATCTTTGATAGATTGAACCTATCACTTGTCCAACAACACAATAGTATTCACATTTGTTGAAAGGTGGTAGGTTGAGGCAAATATCTTTCACCTACCATTCGGTGAGATGACAATCACACTGGATAATGTGTCTTCTATTCTCAACATACCTATTAAGAGAGCTATGGTTTCTCATCAAAATCATGTGATGGTCGATGAGGTGAATGTGATGTTGATGCATTTTTTTGAGTGGCACAGGCTAAGGCAACTAATAAGATCAAAACTCTTTCCTAAAGCTATAGTCATATTATAGTGGTTGAAGGATTATTTTGTTGATGTAAGGGATACAACTTTGAATCAAGGTGTAGAGTATGCAAGAAGGGCTTTCTTACTCCGTCTGTTAGGGTACATGTTATTTTTTGACAAGAGTGGAGATAAGCTATTACTCACATATTTATCCCTTTTGAGAGATCTCAGCCAGACTGGTAGATCTGTTTAGGGGATAAGTTGCCTAACATGTTTATATAAGTAGCTTGGTGTAACTAGCAAGTCTGACATTCTTCAAATTACTGGTTATATGACTCTTATTAACGTAAATATATTAATAGTTATATGATATTATTTTAATTTTTTTCATTTATTTGATCAAAATGAACATATGAATAATGTGCTTTATGTATTTGATGTAGGTATAGATTTATGATACTTAACTTCATGCCATACTTTGGAGGCCTAGTATATATGTCGATAATTACAATAATTATGGAAGCAATCGAGGTGTGTTGGGAATTTTATGTGAAACAACGACAGTAGCACCCATTACATGGGATAGTTTTTTTAGGTGTTTTAAGTACAAGGTATCATTAAGTCATATCATCTAAAAAAAGGGTTCTACAATAGCTTGATTTTGTACAATTCATTCCTCCAACCCTTCTAGCCCTATCTTGAGGAGATCGAGATTTATCATCCAACATGTATCTAGTTGTATACAACTTTTTAGATTGTTTACAAGAGAGATGTAATATGTATGTCATGCCTAAATAGCGTAAAAGGTGACGATGTCGGACATCGAGTGACTGTTCATTGGATTATGATGCTTGGTATGCATTAGATTCACATCCACGTATTCATAATTCATAATTAAAATTTAGATTTCAGTTACAATCAGTTGATAAGGAGCCTACCAGTGAAATGGTAAACAGGCAATTTATTCGTTATTATTTAGTTTAATAGCAATTATGTGTTATTGATAGTTATTATCTTATTTAATTTATAGGGTCGAATAATTGTAATGTCATTTATTAATAGTATTATTGTCTATTGGTTAGATAAGCCCTTACTATATAAAAAGGAGCATTCTTTATAATACGTGACCTATTGTTCAAGTCCTTAAAGGTGGCCAGTACCAATTAATCTAGAACAACTGCTAGTAGCAATCTGTGTAGACCAGTTGTGTTTGTTCACTCTCCACCCCTTACATCAATGAGACCATATCCCTTAACATCAGTAAGACCGTCACCTATAGCACCTTTTGCACCTACTTACTCCTTACCCATAGTAGACTAGAACCAACAATGTAGTCTGTATTGCCAGCTTAGTTTTCACCTCAACATGGTTATTTTAGGAACAAGAGGAAGAAGGATTATGATTGGTAGTTATAAGTTTATGTATATATCACAAATATATAAATATATATTTGTACATGGTTTTTGGCTTTGAAATGTTAAACTTTTGTATATTTGTACATTTTAAACACATGCATTTCCATCATACAATACATATATATAACCTCACATTTGTGTAAGCTCTTGTTTGTGACAAAATATTAAACACTCAATTAATTCATTCAAAAGAATTCAACAATTTAAGAATTATGCATATAACAAAATGGTTTGGGGTCTAGTTATAGTGTTTATAATTTACGGTTTTGGAATTGAAGTTTACAAGACTCTGAATTTACATTTTTAGAAAGTTTAAAGGCATTCTATAAATTTATATCCAAAAAGTTCAAAAACTTTCTAGATATAAATTTCTGGAAGGCTTTTTAACTTTTTGAATATACATATTCGGAAGATTATTATTAAACTTTTCAAATATGCATTTTTGAAAAATTTATAAACCTTTTGAATATGTATTTCCAAAAAATAATGATAAACGTGGTTAAAGGATAATTGTTAAAGGTTAATTAAACAATTTTATTTAAGGTATTTTTGTAATATAAAAATTGATTGTAGAGAGAAAAAATGATGCATTTACAAACTCTTTTAGAGAGAGAAATTGTAAAAGTTACATCATTTAGTATAAATATGTTAGAAGTATCGTAACACCTAAGAAATAATTATAATAATTCTAAATTTAATGAAATATAAGAACAATCGTAAAAAAATATTATTGAAATGTAAATAATTAAACAACATAAAATTTTAATTGATTATTATTTCTATAATTATAAAAAGAAAAATATCTAATAAATAAAAAAATATAGATAACATGAATAGGTGAGGGAAAACATATGTATTATTTGACGTAAAATGGGTAAAAAGTGTCATAATACACTAAGAAAGAATTATGATAATTCTAAAGATATTAGAGGTAAGAACAAAGGTAAACATACATTATTGTAACGTAAATAATTATGATGGCAATGTAAAATTTTTATTAATTATTGTTTTTGTAAATATATAAAGAAAATAGCTATAGATTAACAAATAAATTGATAATGTAAACAAATGTGAAAAAAACGTAAAATTAGTGTCATTTACCGTAAAATGAGAAAAGTATTGTGACACACTAAACATAATAAAGGTAAAAGCAACTGTAAGAAAATATAATTGCAACGTAAATAATTATGTTGGCAATATAAAATTTTAACTAATTATTATTTTTTAAATATATAAAGAAAATAGCTCAAAATTGAAAAACAAATAAGTAACATAAAACGAGTATGATTTGGTGTAAACTAAAAAAAAGTATCATAATGCACAAAGAAAGAGTTATTATAATTCTAAACATAATTAAAGGTAAAAATAATCATGAAAACAAATATTGTAACATAAATAATTAAGTTGCCAATATAAAATTTTAATTATTTATTTTTCAAAATATATGAGAAAAATAGCTAAAAATTTAAAATCAAATTGGTAACATTTAAGTGAGAAGAAACGTAAAACTAGTATCATTTAGCACTAAATGGATATGAACTGTTGTAATACACTAAAAAGTATTATGACAATTCTAAATGTAATGAAAAGTAAGAACAATCACATTAATATGTTACTGTAACATAAATAATTATATCGATAATGTAAAATTTTAATTAATTATTGTTTTATAAATATTTAAGAAAAATAGGTAGAAATTAAAAGATAAAATGATAAGGTAAATAAGTGAGAACAAAAGTTAAATTAGTAATATTTGATGTAATATTGGTAAGAAGTGTTGTAACACATTAAGAAAGAATTATGACAATTTTACATGTAATAAAAAAACAATTGTAAGAAAATATTATTGTAAAGTAAATAATTATGTTGATAACGTAAAATTTAAATTAATTATTGTTCCTATAAATATAAAACAAAAATAGTTAAAAACTTAAAAAAAAACAAATTTATGTTGTAAACAAGTGCAAAACATAAAATTAGTATCATTTAATATAAAATGTGTAAGAAGTATCATAAATCTAAACGTAATAGAAAGTAAAATCAATCATAAAAATATATTGTTATAATATAAATAATTATGATGGTAATGTAAAATTTTAATTAATTATTGTTTTTGTATATGACAAATCTAAACATAATAGAAAGTAAAAGCAATCATAAAAATATATTATTATAATATAAATAGTTATGATGGTAATGTAAAATTTTAATTAATTATTGTTTTTGTATATATGTATATATATATATATATGAAAGATATCTAAAAATTAAAAAATAAATTGATAATGTAAACAAGTAAGAAGAAACGTACAATTAGTGTTATTTGGCATAAAATGCGTAATTAAGAAGTGTCGTAATACACTAAGAAAAAGTTATAACAATTCTAAACATAATGGAAGGTAAGAATAATCATAAGAATATATTATTGTAATATTAATAATTATATTGACAATTTAAAATTTTAACTAATTATTATTTTTTAATATATAAGGAAAATAGCTAAAAATTGAAAAACAAATAGGTAACATAAAAAAATGAAAAAAAATGAAAAATTATTACAATTTGGCATAAAATAAGTAAAAAGTATCGTAACACACTAAGTAAAAGCAATGACAATTCTAAACATAATTAAATGTAAGAACAATAAAAAAAATTATTGTAACTTAAATAATTAAGTTACTAACGTAAAATTTTAATTATTTATTTTTTGTAAATATATAAAAAAAATAGATAAAAATTAAAAATAATTTAATAATGTAAATAAGTCAGAAAAAATGTAAAATTAGTATAATTTGGCGTAAGATTGGTATGAATTGTCATAATATACTAAAAATAAGTTATGACAATTTTAAACATAATGAAAATTAAGAACAACCATAATAATATATTATTGTAACATAAATAATTATATTAGTAACATAAAACTTTAATTAATTATTGTTTATAAATATCTAAGAAAAATAACTAGAAATTAAAAAATAAATTGGTAACATAAACAAGTGAGAATAAATGTAAATTAATACCATTTAGCATAAAATAAGTAAAAAGTGGTGTAACACGTTAAGAAATAGTTATGACAGTTATAAATATAATGAAAAAAGTAAAAACAACAGTAAAAAGATATTATTGTAAGATAATAGTTATGTTGACAATGTAAAATTTTAATTATTTAGTATTCTTGTAAATATATAAAAAAAATAGCTAAACTTAAAAAGCAAATTCATAACATAAACAAGTGAAAAGTAAGTAAAATTAGTATTATTTAGAATAAAATGGATTAGAAGTGTCTAATATATTAAGAAAAAACTACAACAATTCTAAATATGATGACAAGTAAGAACGATAGTAAAAATATATCATTGCAACATAAATAACTACGATGATAACGTAAAATTTTAATTTATTATTGCTATTATATATATACATATAAGAAAAATAGTTAGAAATTAAAAAAATGGTAATGTAAATAAGTAAGAAGAAACATAAAATTAGTATCATTTGGCCTAAAATAAGTAAGAAGGGTCATAACATACTAAGAAAAAGTTATGAAAATTCTAAACATAATAAAAGATAAGAACATCCATAATGGTATTATTATAACATAAATATTTACGTAGATAACATAAAATTTCTTTAATTAATTATTATTTTTATAAATATATAAGAAAAATAGCTAATAATTAAAAAGTAAATAAGTAACTAAACAAATAAGGAAAAACATAAAATTTTTATCATTTGTCGTAAAATGAGTAAGAAAGATATGATAATTCTAAACATAATGAAGGTAAGAATAACTACAAAAAAATATTATTATAACATAAATAATTATGTTAAAAACATAAACTTTTAATTGGTTATTGTTTTTAAAAATATATAAGAAAAATAACTAAAAAGTAAAAAATAAATAGATGATGTAAACAAGTGAGAAAAACATAAAATTTTTATCATTTGCCATAAAATGGATAAGAAGTGTCATAACATAGTATAAAAAAGCTATAACTATTCTAAACGTAATGAAAAATAAGAAAAACTATAAGAAAATATTATTGTAACGTAAATAATTAAGTATGTAATGTAAATTTTATTTAATTATTATTTTGTAAATATATAAGCAAAATAGCTAAAAATTAAAAAAACAAATAGGTAACGAAAACCAATAAAAATATTGTAAAATTTGTATCATTTGATATAAAATGAGTAAGAAGTGTTGTAACACACACTAAGAACCTATTCTATATATTTGGAATACTAGTGTAAGCCATTACGGAAATGGAGGATGAGATTGAACTTTTAATGGAGTTAATAATTAAATGTCTATAGCAATAAAGACATAAATAAGAAACTTCACCTATATAAACATAGAAGTGGTGCCACTTCAACAAGAAAATTGGAAACTTTCTTGTAAATGTTTATGAATAAGGATAAGCACATTGCCATAATAGTGCTAAAGCGATTATAAACCTCTGACAGAATATTAAATAAATATTTTGTGTGTTATATCTTCAATTTTAACATTAGGAGTTGAGGTTTAATCTGCGGACACCATCAACTTTGTTAGAATTCTAAGTTATATACACTAATTGAAGGTTTAAATCGAAAGATACTTTCTTGTATTCATAATATTTATTTGTGTGCAGGTTAAAGATTAAGCACCAACATTCCAAACTAGTAGGGGATTGTTGGTAGTTTAGAATGTGGTGTATCCTACATTGAGTAGAAAGATCACTTATAAATGGTTTAAAAGAAATTACTTATATTATTTAAGTAATTGAGCTAGTGTTGGAGTAGGCCAAGTCATTTGGGCTTGCTAGGAGTTTTCCTAGTGGGTTGGACAATTTTAAAAGTCAAAGATAGGCACTTGGGCACTTGGGGCACTTGGGCTTGTTTGGCAAATAGATTTAATTTTTAAATCTTTATTATTATTATTATTATTTTTATTTATTACAAAATATTATTAATTTTGAATAAATATGCTTGAACAGTAAAAGACATGATTGTTTAAATAAAGTTTATTTAAACAATAAAATATAACTATACAAAATCTCATGACTTTTTGAATTGGTTTCATTAATGACTGTTCATTTATTATAAATAGATCTTTCTGCCTGATCAATTTTCACTACTTCTGATTTAGAGAGTTTTAAGACTTTGTTGTATCCTATAGGCATAATTGCCTTTAAGACAGTGTTATTCACGCCTTAAAGCCATATTTTCTTCTTTCTTACTATTTTTGTTTTTTTAAAATCTACTAACAATATCTCCTCTCTTACGCTGCCCTCTCTTTTCTTTTCTTCACGTACTTTTTTACTTATTTTTCTCGACAAAACAAACCCCCTCTCTTTTTTTTTTTGTTTTTGCATCTTCATTCTGTTACAGTCTTTTTTTTTTTTATTTCCTATCCTGAAAACTCTCCCTTTTTCTGTGGTTGTCAGCTCTCTTCTTTTAAACACTAGAAAACTTCTTTTTAAAAGTTTCCTAGCCTTCCTCATCAAAGCTATAAGGTTTTTTTTTTCTTGCTCCACTAACCATGTCTCTTGTCATTTGTTGTAGATGTCGTTCCTCCACTTCAGCCCTTTAGCATGTTCCCGGCTAAATGTTCCCTTTACTGGCCTTTTTATTTCGAAAAAAAAAAAAAAGAAAAAGCTTTGCTTCTTGATGAATATAGGCCTTTGGATCAAGTTACATTCGAGGGCTAAAGTTTTTTTTTCTTTTTTTCAAGGAACAAGCTTTAACCATTAGATCAAAATTTAAAAAAGATCCAATGGTTCACATTATTCTCTACAAATGTTGAATTTTAGCTTCTAAACCCATAAAAAAGATCATTTTGCCCCTGATATAAAGTTTTTGATATTTAGGTTATTTTCTTAGAAATCAATATTTTCATACTCATTTTTAGGATTTTAAAACACTAAAAAATCATGAAATATTATGAAATTAAGATCTGAAAAGTTTCGTGAAATTTCGAGTTTGGGAAGGCCAAATTACAAAAATACTCTTATGAGATTATTTTGGTAATTTCACACTTTTCAGGGTATTGTTGTGATTTTATTTGCACTCAAAATCTTGAAATATTATGAAATTAAGATCTAGAGAGTTTTATGAAATTCTGAGCTCGAAAAAGCTAAATTACGAAAATACCCCTATAAGGATATTTTGGTAATTTCATACTTCTTGGGATATTACTATAATTTCAAATGCACCAAAAATCATGAAATGTTATAAAATTGAGATTTAAAAAGTTTCACAAAAATCAAAGCTCAAGAAGGTCCAATTACAAAGATACCTCTTATAAGGGTATTTTGGTAATTTTATTTTTTTGGTACAATAAATATTTTAGTGTTTCGAAAAATTTTAAATTTAATTTAAACCACATTGATTTCAATTAGGTTTTGAATTTTCAGAATTGACTTGAGCTCTATCTATTTTGATCAAGTTTTTGTGCAATTTTGACTTTTTTGATCGGATTTGACCTAAGTTGACTTTGGCTTTCTAAACGGGCAAATTTATGGGCTTTTTATGGGCTATAAATGGTCCTCTTAAATGGTTTCAGCCCATATTCACAAATGAGCCTAGGGTTAATCATGTTGAAAAATATTTTGGATAAAATTTGATGTTTACAATTGCCCCTCTTTGCATACTTCTGAAGATCAAAAGTAATGCAAAGACATAGACGATAATTTTATTTGGATAATGCTTTCGAGTGAGCAAACCCTTGCTTTTTGTTTTTTTGCTTTTTTATTTTTTTATTTTTTGGTTTTGATTGTGTTGTTTTTGTGTTTTTATGTTTTTGTTTTTTTTTTATAGCATTACAAGTTGAAAAATAAGGGACAACTAGGACCGGAATGACACCCTATGTCAAAAAATGAAGAAGATCGAGATGACACGGTAAGTTCAAAATAAAAGACATGACGGAGACAACACTGCAAGTTAGAAAATAAAAAATAACCAGGATAACATCGCAAGTCAAAAAATAAAAAATATGATTAGGATAATACCACAAGTCAAAAAATAAAAAACGACTGAGACAACACCACAAGTTAGAAAGTTAAAAACAATTAGGACGACACTGCAAGTCAAAAAATAAATATGATCAGGATGACACCGCAATTCTAAAAATAAAGAATGACTAGAATGACATTGCAAGTCAGAAAATAAAGGGTGATTAGGATGACAACGCAAGTCCGAAAATAAAGAATGATCAAGATGACATCATAAGTAAAAAATAAAGAATGACCAGGATAACACTGTAAATCAAAAAATAAAAAATGACTGGGATGACATTGCAAGTCAAAAAATAAATATGATCGAGACAACACAGTAAGTTAAAAAATAAAGAATGACCAAGATGACATCATAAGTTAAAAAAAAAAAAAGGTGATCAGAATAACCCCATAAGTTAGAAAATAAAAAATGATTGGGATGACATAGCAAGTCAAAAATAAAGAATGACAAGGATGGCACCCCAAGTCAAAAAATAAAGAATGACCAGGATGACACTGCAAGTTAAAAAAATAAATATGACTGGAATTATATTGCAAGTCAGAAAATAAAGAACAATCATGACGACACCATAAGTTGAAAAATACAACAAACATGACCGAGACAACATCGTAAGTCATAAAATAAAGGACAACCAGGATGACACCATAAATCAAAAAATAAATATGATCGAGATGACACTGCAAGTCAAAAACTAAAAAATGACTGGGATGATATCGCAAGTTAGAAAATAAAGGGCGATCAGAACAACATCGCAAGTCAAAAATTAAAGAATGACTTGGATGACACTGCAAGTTAAAAAATGAAAATGACCAGGACCACACTATAAGTTAAAAAAAATGACTGGGATGATACTTTAAGTCAAAAATAAAGAATGACCAAGACAACACCACAAGTCAGAAAGTAAAGAATGATCAGGATGATATCATAAGTCAAAAAATAAAAAATGACCATGATAGTACCACAAGCCAAAAAATAAAGAATGATCGAAATAACACCGCAAGTCAAAAAATAAATAACATGACTGAGATAACATTATAAGTTAGAAAATAAAGAATAACTAGGATGATACCATAAGTCAAAAAATAAAAGATATGAGCAAAACAACAACAACGGTCAAGAAAGGTAAAGAATAAAGTTTCTTTTTGATGTAAGAAAAACTTGAGAATTAACACTCTAATATAACTTAATATCCTCTTATGAAAACCTATAACATCATTTATCAAAAGAGGTGTATGCAATACATGGGATTACTAAATGAGCTTTGAATGGTAGAAATGCAATCAATAGTTTATACTATGCATTTTTTGATCATATCAATTTTAAGTCCAAGATTAGCTTGGCTCTTTCAAACCCTAAAGGTTGCCTTAATACAAGTGCCAATATTCTTCTCATGTAGATGCCCTTACAAACACTTCTTATGATATGGATGCAATGATGCAAATGTAAATGCTTTTTTAATGATGCAAGTGCAAATGTCTTAATTATGATGCAGATAATATAAATGCCAATGTCTTTTGTAAGTGATGCAACTATGAATATCCTTTTCATGATGTGGATGTCGATGCAAATATCTTTCTTATGATATACTTGTGAGTGTAAATGCAAGCAATGCAAGTATGAATATCCCCTCATTCTATATAGATGCCTCTGCAAACACTTCTTATGATGCGAGTGCAATGATGCAAATGTAAAATCTCTTTTTTTATAGCATGAAGATCTAATGTAAATGTGAACACCAGTGATACGAAATCGAAGGCTATTTATTCAAATATTTTTTTGATGAGGCACCTATAAAAGTAAGTGATGCCGATGTGAAAACTCTTTTTGCTTTTGCAACATGTAAATCAAATGTCTTTTTTATGATGTATAAGTAAGTTTAAGTGATGCAAATGTGAAGACTCTTTTTGCTTTTGCAACATGCAAATCAAACGTCTTTCTTATGATTAATTGATGTAAATGTGATTTTTTCTTTTTTTTTTTATTATGAAAGATCTTTGTTTAAATTTTTAAATTTTATTTTTTACGAGAAAGGATCTCAATATTCTATATAAAATGCTCAAATAATCTCTAAACTGTTCAAAAGCGTTCATAAAATTGTCCCATATAAAGTATCTTCACAATCAATGAGAGAAGTTGAAAACACATGACTTTTAAATTTCTTAAAAATTGATGATTAATATTCGAAATGCATGTGGATGGGGTGATCGACAATTTAATTTGTTCACTAGTGGTCATATTTCAAGGAAAGCTTGACAAGAGTTGCAAGGATTATTCTTGGTCTCATAAAAGAGATAATTTTTCTAAAATACTTTTCTTTCATTGAAAACATGATCCTTCAATATGCATCAAAACTAACAATTATTTTTCAAAAAAATATCTAGAAAAGGGAAAAGGTTGGTTTTTTTTTTTTTCACTTTTTTGGTGAAATGTAAAGTCTCTAAAAGGTTTTGCATAGTGACTTTTTATGTTAAATAGAACCTTGGAACTCTAAAAAAAAATTTTTTTAGGGCCCTAAGAATGACTCTAGTTCTAAACTGCCCTTTTTGGGTTTTTACCTTAGAGCTATATTTTTTAACAATAAAGAACTTAGTAAAATCTTCAATGACATAACTCTTTAATTCAAGTGTCCACATTTGATCAGAATGGATTTTTCAAAGTATGTAATACAGGCCAAGGTTCAGGGTATGAATAATAGATAAATAGGCTTAAAATATATTATTTAGGGCAATTAGGCTAAGGATCTTATGAAGCATTCTCTGGACAAAAAGCCATGTGTTTGCCTTTCTTTGCTTTTTTTTTTTTAAATTTTTATTAACACACCATACACATAAAAAATATCAAAATTAATCAAAAAAAGGAAAAGAATTTTTTCAAAAAGGGTTAATGGTATAAACGAAAAATTATGTAATAAATAGGGATTCAAAAGATTCATGGTCATTTTTTCAAAAGAAACTCTTCAATTTTAAGCCTTCATGCTTAATCCAATATAGACTTTTTAAAGATCGTAGTGTAGGTTAAGGTTTAGAGTTATCAAATAAAATGATAAAAGGACCTAAAATAAGTATTTAAAGGTATTTAAAACCAAAGATCATTTTTCTATTCGAAGGATACACATTGGGGTCTATTCCTTTTGCTTTCCACCCATTCATTTCATTTCATTTTTTTTATTTTATTCTTCCTTTCTTTTCATTTTTTCATTTTTTTTGCCTTTTTTCTCTTTTTTTCTTTCACTAAGTGGATTTAAAACCTATTGTAAACTTTCATATTGAGCCTTTGCCCCAACATATAGGATTCCATTTGGACATCCCTATTTTTAATCTTTAAACGTGTTTCTTTTGCCCCTTAGTATGGAGGGTTATCCTTAATTAAAGGTTAATTAAGGTTTATCTTGAAAGAATTTAATCAGGCTCAAAGGAATAACAAGGGATAAATTTCTACATTTGTGAAAAGATAATGAAAGATGGTCATTTTTCATTTCAAATATAAAACTTAAATTAAAGAGTAGCTCCTTTTAGGAAAATGATCTCGAATAAAGGTTTTCATTTCAGCAGTTTTTTTTTTTTTTGTCTATTTTCCAAACTTTGAATTTGTTAAGACTTTATTAGAATTTGTTCAAATTTCCTAAGTGCATGATGTCATAACCATTTTTATTTTCTTTTTATTTTTTTTTATTTTTTTTTACTTGCCCCTAATAACTCATACGTAAATTCATTTTACCTATAATGCTTATGGAAGATGCTCCATTTTAATAAACCACCTTTAATGAAAGTTGTTACAAAAAAAGGATCATGTGAATGAATGAGAAAAGAACCATGTAGAATAATCCATTTAAGGTATTAGATGATCTAAGTTACTCCACAAAAGAAAACAAAAGGGTTAATCTTAACTTATGTTGTCTTAAGATCAATGAGGTATTTCTTTTCTAATCAACATGCCCTTGAAACGCATGGGTCAGGCCAATTTTGAGATAAAAAGCTAAAAAGTTGGTAAATCTGAGATCATTTTATAGGACTTAGATTGCTTTGATTTTGATAATTTTTAGAAACTACAGTGTAATATTGACACATCAAATTACCATATTTGAATTTTTAAGAAAAATGTCATATTTGCTTGATCTTCTAAGAATCTCAATTTTTTCATTTTTTAATTAAACGTTTCATTGTTCATTGCCATGGAAAAGAATATCACCTTTTGATATCATAACATTATCAGGTGAAAGCAAGGTTTACGAATTCAACTTTATGGCTTTTGGGGGGTCATGGCGATTGAATGAAATGATTTGAAAAGCATAAGAAAGAGTTTAGGTATTTGACAAATCATACAAGACTAAAAAATTCTTTTCTTTCTTTTACTTTTTTTTTATCTTTTTTTCTTTTTTTTCAAAGCATTATTTTCTTTTTATAACCTTAGGACCTAGCTATGTAGGGCTTTATTCAAAGCTAATATTTTCCCTTTAGCCCAAAATTTAACAAAAATTAAAAATATCAAATGATGATATAAATCCATGGAACACTCTTAATGCATAAGATCTATTCATGCAATGTAAACCCTCAAACATGACCCAAAAAATTCATATTCTTAATATTCTCAAGATGACACTCAAACTTTCAAACAAAGGTTTCCCATTTGACAATTCAATTTTAGTATTATTAACTCGTAACTCTTCTACTATCAATCATCAAAATCACTAATAATTCTTTAAATTTTATAAGATCTACATCAATCAAAGCTTGAACTGTATCTTTGAAGGCAATACAATCTTTTATGGAATGTCCTTTAACCCCATCATGAAACTCACACTTAACATTGGGATTATACTCTTTTGGGTATGGAGGCTTTTTGGGTCTTACAGGCATAATAGAGATCATATGATTCTTAACCAATACGGTGAAGAGCTCAACATAAGACATTGGAAGTGAATGATACATCTTGACCCTCTTTCTCGTATGGCTTCGTGAATGGCTTGAGTTGATCCTTGGTTTTGCAAAGGTTTGTGATGAAAGAACTAAAGCACACGGATGAAAGGGTTGAGAAAAATCACCAACTCAAAATGTTAATTAGGGACAATATTTTGACTATTGTGAATAGTCATCCATTAAATCTTCCTATATCATGGTGAGATTTCTCTCATTTTTCCCTTTAACGATTGTTTCTTAGGCTTGTTTAACAAAAATATCTCTATTTTTTTTCATTACTAGCATATATGATTCTTCCCCTTTTTATGTCATTCTCAATTCTGCCCCCAGCAAACAAAAAAATTGCAAACTCTGATGAAGTATTGATAATCAACTTATCATAATAGGGAGAAAGAAGGGTATCCACAAATATAGAATTCAACTCCCTATTGGTAAGGGGTGGTTATACTTGCAATGCCATCTCTTTTCATCTAATAGCATATTCTTTTTAGCTTTCATTAGGGCTCTTTCTAATATTTTGAAGGGCTAATTGATCTAGAACGAATTCCAACATACGTTGGTATTGCTTCAAGAATGCCCGTGTAAATCCCTTCAAGTATGAATTTGACACTCTTCATACTATAATACCAAATGGCTACTGTCTCAGTTAAACTTTTTTGAAAAACATGAATAAGTAGCTTCTTGTCACCAACATACCCAACCATTTTGTGATAGTATTGAGCCAAATGTATCTTAAGACATCCAATTCCATTACACTTTTCAAATGTCAAAACTTTGAACTTTGGTGGAATAACCACATCTAAGATAATTGATATTCCTTTGCATCAAAAGACTCATCTTTACCTTTAATAGCTTAAACTCTTTCTTCTAAGAAATTATACATTCTCTGTTCATGTAGATTCTTTAACTTTTCCCTTAAGGGTCCTAAGCTAGGTCCTTTAAGTTGATCATTTCCTTGAGCATAAGGTCCATCGATAATCTTTTCAATCTTTTTTTTCAAATAAAATATTCTCCTGACCCTTTGAAAAAATTGTCAAAATTATTTTTGAAAAAAATTCCTATTTTAGAGCACACATGAATTGCATTATAGAGATACATAAATGGATGAATTGATAAATGGATGAGTGAATGAATGAATGAACAATTGACAAAGCTCTTTAATGAAAAGATGAAAATTGGCAAAGGATTGAGATGAAAGACAAACCATGATTTACATATCTAATTTCAACAGACAACGTCATATCAACATAAAAACATTTTTTAAACAAAAGAATTCATAAACTTATGACTTGAAGACCCTCTTTAAACAAAAATCCCATCCATGTTCATCATCTTGCCATACCCTTCTCATTATTCCTAGATCTTTTAATCCCCTATTATAATTGGATCAAACCATTTCGCATCTATAAGTGACTGCACCTTATGCTTGAAACCCTCACAATTCTCAATAAAATGCCTAATATTCTTGCTATAGTATTCACATCTTGCATTTGGATCAAAATATTTTAGGTATGAAGGCTTTAAAGGTTTTGAAGCCATAGTGACAATGAGGTGTCTCTCAAACAAATATAGACAAAAATTTTCATATAAAATAGGGGGATAATCAAATTATTTCTTTTTCTTAGGTCATTTTTTAGTAATAGATTGACTAGGAGTCTTAGGATTTGATAGTGGTATAAAGGTTTAGACTTTGAGCAATTAGTTGAATAGGTAGTTAGAGAATGAAAGGCTGAAGATTTTCGTTCAGATATAGACTTCTCAAAGATTGTATGAAGTTTTGGGGCCTGATTGTAGATGTTTGGAAATGAGGTCGATAACAGTCATGAAAAAAATTTCAAAGCAAGTTTGAGATTAAAACAATTAGTGAAAGTTGCATGGAACCTAGTAACCCTATCTTAAAAATCAAATTCTAGAGCTCAAACACTTGAATGGTCAAATCATTCATCTTTTTTATGATCTTGTCTAGACCTTTATTATTGCCAAAACCATTAAATGATTTAGCATGCTTTGAAAGTTTGCTAGGCCTAACAGGAATTGGTTGATCATGGCTCAATGAATTCATAGGACTCACTTAGGTTGAAATCGGTAAAGACTCTTAAGAATCCATCAAAATAAATTTCTTAAGTCTATACACAGTATTCGTCAACTCAGTGAGCTATTTTGTCACCTCTCAAATGTCATGACCAAACTCCTATTGATTTTATTCTAACGCACTAATTCGAGCCTCCAATTGATCTTCCATGTCTTTGACTTCTAATACCCATTAACAAAAATATTATCTCAAGGGTTTAATACCAACAATGCATATGCTATTATTTTCGCTGAACAAATGACACAATTCCTAATTTGCATGCGACATGTCTATGAATGCTTGAATATGATAATGATGTAAAGATATATGCAAAAATGGAATAACCCAAAAATATACAAACCAACTTAATGATGAATGGAATGACTAAATTCTAAAAAGAAAACAAACTTCTTACCTATCCTAATTTTTTTTTTTGCTTTTTTTACCCATTTTTTTCATCTTTTTTCTTGCATTCTAACTTTATTTGCACTATTATTACCCTTAAACACAAACTGTATCAAAGTGCCTCACATATCCTAATTTGGGTAACTTTTATGAGAAAAAAAATGGCATGGCTTTGGACTTCTGAATAATTTTTACAAAAGGTCAACACCACTAATGGCTTCATGAAAACTTTTTTCTTTCCTTTTTCTCTTTTTTCTTTTTTTTTTTTATCTTGTCAATGATTGACCTAAAATAAATAATCTGTCTTAAAATATAATCCATGTATAATCTAAGTAGCAAAATCAAAGAATATATAAAAAAAATAAAATGACTCAATCATTCAAAATAAATAAGTAATAGAAACAATATAGCAACCATATAACAAAATAATAGAATATATATAATACCTTAACTTTTGCTAATTTTCTAAAAAGGTGGCATGGTTCTATCTTAGGCAGGCAACCTAGGGCTCTCAATATGCCATGTTGGGATTTGTCTAAAGGTTCTTGAACTATTCCCACATCATCATCCGTTATAGACTAGTAAGGCTCTCCAATCCTCACCCATTATAGTTTACTGACAAAATAGTTCAATCTGAGTAGAAGTATTTCACTAACAAATCTGAAGGTTATCACTTCACGAGAGCATAACTATTTTACTTCCTTCTAAAAGGAATAGAGCCCAGGTTTAGAGCTCATGCATGCGAATGAATATACAAAGTGTGTGAAGTGACATATTAACAAAATATCATAAATAGATCATAGCACAAAATCAAAACAAAATAATAACAAACATACAATTTATTTTATTTATTAACTTGTATATATAATTTTTAAAAAAATTAAAACAAAGGAAATTAAATTAAATATCAAATAAAACCAATTAAATCCAATAATTATTAATAGCGTATAATTAAAATTTTGGCCTAACTCTCAAACAATTCTCCTCAGTAGAGTTGCCAAGCTGTCATAACGTATTAGTTTGGAAACTTAATCGCTAGACATAAAATATTTAAAAAAATCATGAAAAACACAAGGAACTGCCACCAATCTTTTTTAGGGTGTGATTGGCCACCTAAAAATTTTATCTTTTTGATAAAAACAAGAAGTTTATTATTAAAAAGATAATTTTGGTTTACGAAAATAAAATCAGGTTCAAGAGTCGGTTACGCGTGGAGAAAGATTAGCACCCCTATAGCATCTATAGAATTTGTACCAATTAATCATACGTCATTTATAATTTTAGACAAAAATGGTTTTTATACGAAATTTAATAACAATTCCATGCATTTTGTAGGAAATAAAATTAGTTTAAAAAATCATTTATTTAGGAATATGAAAAAAATCTTTAAATTAAAGAAATACCTTCAAAGTTTTTGACATAAAGGCAGAATTCGAAGATAGTCTTTTCGTTTAAGTTTTATCATGATGTTCATTCTAAAAATAATAAAATAATATTCTTTGTAAATAATAATTATTGATGACTCTCCAACATTTAGGCAAAGTATCAATCAATTATATTTTATAAAATGCTATTTTTAATTTTATTTGTTTAAAACAAAAATTTTAAGAAAAAACTTTTATGTGGTAAAAAAAAAAAAGAGAATATAATAATATAATTAATATTAGGCAACCATAACTAAAGCAAACATATATGTATGCATTATAAATGAAGACATTAATTTAAATAAAACATATGCAAAATGATGATCAAGTGTGAATTTAAGAATCGGGTTCTTAAATATAAAAGGCCACTTGAACTTTCCAACATCTAAGCAGAGTTTGGGTATGAAGTTTATATTAAAAATCTCGTCTTATTATTTTTATTATTATACTTGTTAATTTAACAAATTTATTTTGAGTTACGAAAATTTTTGAAAATTCTTGATAAATAAAAATTTTTAAATACCCCAATATCTAGGTGGCATTTGAGAACAGATTATTTTATAAAAGATTTTCATATAAATCCTTAAAAACAAGTATGGGGTTTTTAAGATTTGGGCTCAAATTCTAAGAATTTACAAACCTCTCTAAAAGTCTCCAATATTTAGGCAAACTTTTAGAGCAAGCTCATTTTTATAATTCTTTCAAAAAAATAGATTTTTATATGCTTATATATTTAATATTGTATTTCTTTTTCTTTAAAATTATTATATATATATTTGCATGAATCTAGTGTGCATAAAAATAAATAGAATCAACAATAATTTACAATTAAGAAAATTACATTGGATTAAATTTAACATAGAAATTTAAACCACACAAATATCATAATGTATAAGATTTAAGC
Organism: Durio zibethinus; assembly: GCF_047325235.1. NCBI lineage: Eukaryota > Viridiplantae > Streptophyta > Magnoliopsida > Malvales > Malvaceae > Durio > Durio zibethinus. The sequence goes on from NC_143163.1 coordinate 10,050,068, forward strand.
TTAAAATAAATTTAATAAAATACAAAAAAAGACACATCATACATAAAGTACAAATGTAGTATAACATTTATTAATCTATAAAGCCTAGACTATGAATAGGAATGATGGGTCTAGCAATATTGTTTAATTCTTTTTGCTATAAGGTTTTTGCTAGTTTTCAGGTTCTTCACTACCACTACCTTTTCCTCATGTTTTCCTGGTCTGCTTTTTCCTTTAGCATAGGTTTTAAGCACGTCAGGTTCCTATTTTTTTGGCTATAGGTCTCACTACATAAGTCTAGGTCTTTTGTGGCCTTTTTTAAGGTTTAGTGGCATTTATAAATGCCACTAAAATATTTGTGGTGTTTACTAAAAATGTCACTAAGAGCGTCGACTATACCCATATCAGGGAAAATAGTGACATTTTATACAAAATGTCGCTAATTTAGTAGCTTTTGTAAGAATAATTATCACTAATTTAGAAGCATTTGTATCATAAAAATGTCACTTTATTTAATAGCATTTGTAAGGGCATTCACAGATAAATTAGTGACGTTTGTATAAAAAAAAATGCTACTAATTTAAAGGCGTTTGTATCATAAAATACCACTAGATTTAGAGGCATTTGTAAGGACAATCACCGTTAAATTAGCGGCGTTTGTATCATAAAAAGGCCATTAAATTAAAGATGTTTGTATAGAAAAATGTTGCTAATTTAGTGACATTTGTATAGGAAAATGCCTGCTAATTTAGTGGTGTTTTATGCTACAAATGCCCCTAAATTTTGAATTTAACAGCATTTTTGAATACAAATGTCACGAAATTAAGAAATTTACTTTTTTTTAATTTCTTTTTATATTTATTATTATCATAAATAAAAATATTAAAAGAAATAAAAATGAACTTAAATTTATAAACTGAATATTATAAATACATAATTTGTTCAAATATGCATGTAACACAAAGTTTAATAAAACATGCAATAACATTCAAATTATTTTAGTGCATTAACCAAAAAATTTAAAATGTATGAAATTGATGATTACATAGATATGGAATACTACCATTTGATGAAGGATTTTTATTACTTTGGTCACTAGCATGCTCAAGAACCTACTGAATAATATCATATAAGTTTTAACACTTAATAATAAGCTATTTTTATATTAAAAAATATAAATAGTTACTAAATATAATACCTGAGTTGGTGGACCACCTAGATTAGTTTCTAGAAATTATTGTTGCACAAATTCATAAGAGTATTGAATCGATCATGCAACTACTAAAATTTGCACTCTCTTGGTACATTCTAGCACGTTATTCTTCAATTTTAGCATGCTCATGTTCTTTTTCTACTTCCATTTGCTAGAAATGTTGTTGCATAGTTTGCAACTCCTCTCTCAATATGGAAATGTCTCATGAAAATTGAATTGCTAAGAATGTAAATTGTTGAGAGCTACGTCTATAGTAGCTAGATTGTGTTGGACCTAATCCAAGGCCTCGAACCCGTACATATCTTTCTTTTCCAACAATTTCTATGAAAATTCAATTTTTCAATTCTTACATATTGACAGAACCATCAAAGGCTACTTCAATCTTAGCAACCATTTTCTCTTTCGCTTTCTCCTGTAAATTAATTAGATAAAACTATCAAATTTAATGATTAATTTATAATATGTTTAAAATAGTAAATATTTACTTTTTGTATAAATCATATGTAACAAATTACCACAATTTCTTATGTTCTGACATTTAGGTAAGATCTATCTTTTTTTCTGTGTGTTAATCATAAAAGCTTCACACGTCCAATTTTTTCACCCATCTCAATCTCCTGTATAAAAGCATATGTTATTGTTAAATACATATCAACTATAATTTATTCATGCATATCAAGCCTGTCAATTAAGTTTAAAAATTTGAATAAGTTTAATATCATGTATTTAATCTATCTAAATTGTTAAAATATAAATATAACTGTAAAATTATATTTTTGCCTTTTAATAGCACAAAAGTCTTAAACAAATGTAAACAATAAAAGTATTTAAGCCTTTCACACATATCAATCATGGAAACCAAGTTCAATTATTTGAAAAAGTTTAATATTATGTAATGAAGCCATCTAAACTATTAAAATAGATAAATAATAAAAATTTTGTATTTTTACCTTTTAACGACAAAAATAGTCTTAAATAGATGTAAATGATAACTTTTTCACACATATCAACTATAGAAACCAAGTTCAATCATTTGGACAAGTTTAATATCATGTATTGAAGCTATCCAAACTGTTAAAATAGAACAACAGTTTCAAATTTGCATTTTGCCTTTTAACGGCATAAAATGTCCTAAACAAATGTAAACATTAGCTTTTTCACACATATCAACTATAAAAACCAAGTTCAATTATTTTGACAAGTTTAATATCATGTATTGAAGCTATGCAAATTGTTAAAATAGAACAACAACAACAAATTTGCATGTTTGCCTTTCAACTGCACAAAAAATCTTAAACAGACGTAAATGATAACTTTTTCACACATATCAACTATGGAAACCAAGTTCAATCATTCAAACAAGTTTAATATCATGTATTGAGCTATCAAAACTGTTAAAATAGAACAATTTGTCCAAATTTATATTTTTACCTATTAATGGCACAAAATGTCCTAAATAAATGTAAACAATAACTTTTTCATACATATCAGCTATGAAAACGAGGTTCAATAATTTGGATAAGTTTAATATCATTTATTGAAACTATCAAAACTATTAAAATAGAACAATAATTGTAGATTTGCATTATTACCTTGTAACGGCATAAAAAGTTGTAAACAAACATAAATTGCAAATTACGACACATATATCAACAATAGAAACCAAGTTCATTCATTCAGATAAGTTTAATATCATAAACTTACTATTTCTTTTTGCTTTCTTGCAAAACTTTTTGATCCACTTGTGTGGCTATATTTCTATTACTTTTTGCTACTAATCCCAATTTGTTCTTTTTTCTATCATAAAAAATAATTACGTATATGGTAAAAATACAAAAATTACCAACTTAAATCATAAAACACCTTTATTATTGAAAGTTATAAATTAGTACCTCTTATTTTCTTGAGAATCAAAATCTAACTAATTGTTTATATTACCACCTAATCACATTACGAGGTACATTTTTCATTAAGGCCTCTACAATAGTATTTCGATCGAAATACTTTTTCTTCAAATTATGCTTATAGTCTTTCCATTTCTTTCTCAATAACTTAAACACAAATAAAGTTGGTATTTCAATTACAAATTTTGACTGTAATAATACAAAAAAAAAAGTTTTGATCAATAAACCAAATTTAAAATAATTAATTTTTTTAGATGTAATTAATTATACTAATACCTCAATAAAGTTTAAAGCATTGGCCTTAACTTCAACTGAAACTTTATTCCATATTTCATAATGAATAGGCAATTTCATTCCATTATGGGCAATCATGCCTAGAAATCCAGCCAACAATTGAGACTCTTCACCAATTGGTTGCCTATCAAAGTTTGCAAACACTATAATACGCTCGTTCAGAGGTAGCGCAAACAATTCCTTCAAAGTTGACCGGCCTCTGGTCTTCCGTTGACCATTGTTATCAACTATAAAAAATAAAAAATCAATTTATAAATTACTAATACTTTAATCATTATAATCAAAATCTAAATATGGGGTTTATGATACCTATATTCAAATTAAAAGCATAATTAATTGATGAGATACTATTTAAACCTGCACCTTCCGTATTGCCAAAGTCAATATCAGTTGAAAGGTTAGAAGTGACTGAGTTAGAATCGACAGTATGTATATTCTCCTTCAAAGAATTCAACCTATAGCCAAGATCAGTTGGTACCGTAGACGGTTCTAAACTAATATCTCTAATATGTATTCCTTTCAATTTACTTCTCCACATTTTAGCTTAACTACATCATAAAAACGAATATATAAAAAACATATGTAAAGAACATATATAAAGATATTGAGAAGTTAAGAAATTATAACTAACGATATATAAAGAACATATCAATTTAATTAAATTAAAAGATCATGTATGACTTACAATACAATAATTGAAATAAAAGTGAATGCGACATAAATTACATACAAGTATTTATTACATTATGTTTTAAACACTCGAATTACAAAATATGGATGATCCATCATGGTTCATAAATATCTTCATTAACATCTTCGTGGACCCACTAAATCGAGGTACTGGAGATATTTTCATCCAAGTTTTGTTCAGCAAAAGGAAAACATTTAGTTTCACATTCAACATCATCTTTGGTATCTGATCCCATATTAAATAAGCATCTAAGTGTGTTTCGAAGAACAACAAACCAACCTATTTCTTTAGGATCTTCAGAATAAAAAACTTGTTTGACTTGAAAGGGAAAACCATAAGGTTCATCGAGTTGTTGTCCGGTGTGAATTAATTGAGAAAAATTGATAATTGTAAATCCAAACTGATATTTCTTAATACCCCTTACACTATTCATATAAGCCCAATCACATCAAAATAAGACAACTTTCCACCTGCCATAATAATCCAACTCAATGATGTCATTAATCATGCCATAATAGTTAACATTTCCCTTTAAAAGGTTTGTGTCCCTAGCATTAGCATAGCTAGTAGTTGATGAAGTAACAACAACTCTTGAATTTTATGTACTTCTAAATCTCACACGGGATTTAGTGTGATATCTAAATCCATTGATGATGAAACCTTTGCATCGTTTCACAATCCTATTTGAACTTTTTGAAAACACTTCACCTCTTTATTAATAAGCCTTTTACTCCAAACCTATAAAAGAGGAATAAATATATATATATTATTAATTTTATTTATACCCTAAGCATTCTATGTACAGTTCTCATAATGGAAAGTATGGCATTACTTACAGTTGCTCCTAACCATTTATGAAAGTTTTTTATGAACAAGTTATCAACCTCTTAAGGGTTTGATCGTCGAAAATGTGCATAAGCTCTAAAATTATTTCTATACTCACTACAAAGCATCATGATAAAGTATTAACAATAAGAAAAATACTATAATCTATGCTTAATGGAATGAATAATTTCCTTGCAATAAAACTTAGATGAGAAACAATTCAATTGAGTCATGATGGAAACGAACATATCGATGTGCTTCTGCCTAAGATTTATCATGTAACTCTACCATTTTAGCTTTGCATATTGGTTGTCCAAAACTTTCAAAAAGATAATTATAGGAAAAGTCAGTATGCTGCATACCAACATTTCTTGATGGTCTATTAAAACTTGTTTCAACATCTTCCAAATAACGAGAAAAAAATGTCATACACTCTTATGCTAAATATCCTTCAGCAATAAAACCTTTCAGATAGCGTTTGTTGCGATAATAAGACTTTAACCTCCCCAAAAACCTAAGGCATAAAACATTTGTCATATACCTTTTTAACTAGAGTGATATGATCAACACTAACAACCTAATCAAGCTATTAACAAATAATACCTTTCGATAGGATATATCCATCGATAATAAAATGGTCCACTGACTTTTGATTTATATGAAAGATGAATAACCAAATGCATTATAATAGTGAAAAAGTTTGGAGGGAAAATCTTCTTTAAATGGCATAAAGTAATTGCGACTTGATCTTGAAGTTTGTCAAGCTCTTCCATATTCAGAACTTTCCCATAGAGAGCTTTAAATATGTTACTCAATTCAATTACCACTGAAGTGACTTGTTTTGACATTGATAAACGTAAAGCAAGGGGAGATAAGTCTTCCATCAGAATGTGATAATCATGTGACTTCAATAAAGAAAATTTTCACTCCTTCAGATTCACACATCTTGATATATTTGATGCATAGCCATCCAAAACTTTCATATTTTTTAAAACCTTGCAAAACACATTTTTTTCAGTTTTAAAAATCCTAAAATAAGTAAGAGGTAATCGATATTTGCCATTAGGATGCAATTTTGGATGAAGGTCAGGGTGAATCCCTCTATCAACTAGGTCAAGTTGACTCTTTAAGTCATTCTTTGATCTTTTATTCACATTGAGAATTGTCCCGATAAAATTTTCATAAATATTCTTCTCTATGTGCATCACATCAAGGTTATGACGTAATAAATTATATTCTCAATAAGGCAACTCAAAAAATATATTTCTTTTTTTCCATAACTCAGACTCATGAGGGTTATTTTTTTCAACTTCCTCCTCATCATTTTGAACATCAAGATCATCAAACTAAGTATCATTATCACCAACTTGAGAATATGAGGCTAGTCACCTTCAAAGATCTCTCTTACTCTTTTCCTTGATTGAGTCATTTTTTCATATGTAAAATTGATATATTTTAACTTTGATAAGATATTAGACTCACTAATTAGTAAAGTCGGTCTCGTCAACTCTTCAATTCCATCAAAAAGATGTTTTTGAAATCTAAATCGATGATTACATCTAACCATCGATGATGTCCCATATAACTAAACTTTTTACCATTATGTAACCACTTTGAACATGTTTGTGCAGCACAATATTGACAATCGTAAGACCTTTTTGTGCTCCAACCAGATAAATTTGTATAAGTCAAAAATCATTGATAGTTCATAATAAAATAGCAAGCATATTGAAGTTTTCTTTTATTGATGCATCATAAGTCTCAACTCCTTCTTATAATTGCTTTAACTCTTTAATAAGACGTTGTAAGTAGATGTCTGTATCATTACCCAGACTTTTTTCCTCTGAAATTATCATAAACAAGATAAATGATTGTTGCTTCATGACAATCCATGGTGGCAAATTGTACAAAATCAATACAACTGACCAAGTACTATAAAAATAGTTATCATTTTGAACAGGTTGAATCCATCATATGCTAGTACAAGCATAACATTTTAAGGATCAGAAACAAAGTCTGAAAACCTAGAATAAAATGATTTTCATGCCACAAAATCTATAGAATGCCTTAATGATCCATCATCTGTTCACTTGTCATGATGTCACCTCATAGAATCTGTAATTTTAGAAGACATGAATAGTTGTTGAGTCTTGGTATTAATGGAAAAAATAGTAAAACCTTTACAAGCTTCTTTTTTACATTAACCTCATCATCATCCTCATTCAACCTTTCATCGGGATTTTTTTTCACCCAATGAGAATTACCACACAAATGACAAGATTCTTGATTTTTTTATCACCCCAATACAACATGCAATCATAGGGACAACTATGAATTTTCTCATATCCAAGACCCAAATCCTTGATCATCTTATTTGAATCCTTACAAGATTCAGAGATTTTTACAAAAGGAAACATTTCTTTAATAAATCCAATAATAAAGTCAAAGAGTTTCCCATCCATCCACATAAGCATTTTAAGTGAAAAAGATGCATACAAAAAGATAACCTTGAATGCTTAGATCCCTCATAAGTTCTTCATTCATATCCTCAAGCAACCTATAAAACTTTAATGCTTCTTCACTAAGTTGTTGGTCACCTACACTTATCCTTTATTCACCAAATTCACTCATTTCAACATTTGACTCATTAAATCCATCATTTTAGGGAGACAGATGATGGAATGTTCGTTATGAATGTTAAAAGCATCTCGTAACATGCTTTAAATGTCATCTTCTCTAATAGGATCATGTTGGTGTTAGGGAGCTTTTGATGTTGAAGGAACTCTAGGCAAAGACCTTGATGGTATGACTCTTTATGAAAATACCAATTAACATATCTCGAGATAATTTCAATACAAATTAAATGTTCCAAAACAACTTCACGCATTTGCCATTCGATATTAGCATACTTCAAACATGGGTATAATATCATATTATCTTCACTTGTATTCTTAAATGCAAAATTAAGAAAAATTTTCACTCCATCTTGGTACACTTGACTTAATCTTGACTTTTGCATTTATCTCTTATCCATTTAGTACTTATTACATCATCATAACAAAATTGTATAAATAAATTATATGAAAATGAACATGTCAAATACTTAATTATACTATGTATTAAACCAAAAATAATAACAAGAGTAGTACTTATAGAATACCAGAATAGCAAAGCAGTTATGCATACTATGACAATATCAGTCGAAAGATCTCTTTATAATACTTGAACGATTGCTCAGTTTCTTCAACCACAAGTATAAAACACCATAAGAAGGTACCTTGACAACTTTATTCAGCTTATCCCTAACAATTTGTAATATATGGGAAAGGTCACCATACCATGTATAAAATTCCAACTCTTTATTGTCAAGTATTTTTTTCAGCTACCTGATTAATGGGTTTCAAATGGGTATTTAAGAAAAATAGGTTTTGGAGAAAAATTTAAAATCAAAAATTATAATGAAAATTACAAAAGTGAAAGGAAGAGTAAAATAAAATAAACGTTAGAGTAAATAACGAAAGAATAGTACAAATAAGGTTCCAAAAGATAAGGCTCAAATAGTAAAAACTGAAGGAAAGGGAAAGTAAATTGTAGTTGGTATGGAATGAGAAATAGTAGATTAATGAAGTTGAAGCTTGAAGTTGAGGATTCGATACGCTAAGTGTGGGGATAATTTTAGAGGAGTTTGTAAGACAAACGCATATAAATCTGACAAATATAGGCATTTTCAACAAACAAACACCACTAACTTTTAATGTTTTGAGTTGAAGGGAGTTTTAAAAAATGATTTAGGGGGCATATAATTCCAATTTCTATGAGGAACAAAGCTTTCAATTAATAATCCTCTTTAATTTTTTGGGGGATTATTGAAGGCGTTTTAGGCAGAAAACACTTTCAATAATGTCCTTAAATTTTGACAAAGAGATTGTTGAAGGCGTTTTTCATTATAAATACATTCAATAATCCTTTCCAATTTTGGATGAGAGATTATTGAAGGCATTTTTTGTAAAAAAATACCTTCAATAATTTCCTTCAAATAATTGAAGAGATTATTAAAGGCGTTTTATGTGCGTTTTTTTACTAAAAATGTCTTCAATAATCCCCTTCAATTTTTTAAAGAGGATTATTGAAGACATTTTTTTTTACAGCAAACGCCTTCAATAATCCACTTCAACTTTTTATTAGTGGATTATTGAAGGCATTTCTAGTAAAAAACACCTTCAATAATCCCCTGAAAGTTTTTTAAAAAAATTATTGAAGACGTATTTTGTAGAAAACGCCTTCAATAATCCCCATTAATTTTTCATTAAAGGATTAGTGAAGGTCTTTTTTTTTTTTTTTTACAAAAAATACCTTCAATAATCCTCTAAAATTTGTTATAAAAAATTATTAATGGTGTATTTTGAAGAAAATGCCTTCAATAATCTCTTTCAAAATTTTATTAGGGAATTATTGAAGGCATTTTTAGTAAAAAAACACCTTCAATAATCCTTTGAAAAATTTTTAAAAAAATTATTGAAGGTGTTTTTTTATAGAAAACGCCTTCAATAATCTCATCTAATTTTTTATCAGGGGATTATTGAAGGTATATTTTATAAAAAACGCATTCAATAATCTCCTAAAAATTTTTAAAGAAAATTATTGAAGGTGTTTTTTTTTTTTGATAAAATGCCTTCACTGATCATTTTTTATATTCATTCCCATCTTGAACTTTGGAATCCCAAACTGCTATTACAGAGAATGATTAAAAGCTACTTTACAACCAAACCAAAACCCCTAAACCCATATAGTTTGCCTTTAGATTTTGTTATCTTTCTTATCACCATCGATTTTCAACAACTCAATGCCGTGCACCTTTCTGTTTACTAATATGTCCTTATTTTATTTATTTTTTATATTTTTTATAGTCTTCGATATAGGTCTTTTTTTTTCCTTACTATATATATAAATATTTATTATTTTTATTCAGTCTACCATCATCTTAGTTGTCCAAACACATTTCATTACATGTATGGTGTTTTATGTAGTTTAGTTTAAATATTGTGGTTTGCTAAATGGTATTGTGAAATTTGTGTCTATTTTTTTACTCATTATTTGTTTTGCATGGAACTCTTATTTAAGGTTAGAATCACATAATGGCTTGTTTTCATAAAATATTATGAGTTTGAGGATGATTTATGTATATTAGTGTAATATTGGTGTAGTAACTGTAGTATGATATTGGTTGTTTTTTTTATTATGACTGTGTGAAATTTAGATAGACAGTTTGGTGTATTTCATATAATTATGATAAGAATCATAGGTATTATGGAATCCAAACAACATACTTCTCCTATTACTGAACATGAAGAAAACACACCTGTAGGCCAAGAAAGAAAAGCAAGGGGATGAAATAAACAAATTGAAGTGACTAACACCAAAATTCACGTCGACTTCAATAAAAATGGGTAGCCTATGTCTGATGAAATGCCAAGTTGGCTACTCATATTGGAGCAGCTATTAGTAATACCATTTCAATTACGTAACATAATTGGTGACAAGTTCTAGATTATCTAAAGGATTGTATACGGGAGTCAGTTGTGGTATGTTTATTCAAATATTTCATTAAATTTGTTAAATGATCATTTAATTGAAATTCACTATGTTCATACTAATTGTGTTAATTTTTTTAGGAATGATTCGATGTCCCAATTGAGTGTAAAAAGCTTGTGTTGCAATCGGTTGGGAAAGCATTCAGAAACTTTAAAAGTAAATTGACAACCCGATATGTTTTATGTCGATTAGGGTGATGTATTGGCCATTCCACCTATTTCATATGCATATGATATAAGTTATAACAATTGGACGCCTTTTGTTTGAAATCGATTATCAGAAGATTTCTCGATACACATATCCATTACAAAAAATTGTTTATAAGATTTTATGTAATATATTTGATATCTTAATATGTTATTTATGTAATTTTTTTCTTTTCTACAAAATCAAAGAACAACAAAAGAACATTCAGGCCAAACAAATATATTACCATCGGACATCGAGAAAGGGTTATGTAAATGTCAAGTATGAGCTTGTAAGTATTCACACACTTGTTTTATACTTATAATTTAATATTTATGAACATTTGTTTAATAGATTTTGATTCTTATATTGCGATAATTTGTTAGGAATCAGTTAGCTCTAGCACTGAAGTTTCTAGATAGGATGTGTGAAAACATGGACATCTATAGAAGGATGGATCATTTATAATGAAGCAACCAAAGAAATGGCTAAAAAGATTGTATATATAACTGCTCATTATATCACATATGGTTGGTTTTGTGCTTGTATGCAAGATTGTATACTAGCTTGTATAGATTTGTTATTATGGCACATCTTATTATTATCTTTCAAGATAATTATGCTACTAAAGTTAAATCCAATGAACTAAAAACCCAGTATAGCAAAGATCCCTTGTCTTTAGCATTAGGTGCAAAAGAAAGACATGGTCAAGTTTGTGGGGTTAGTAAATTTGTGTTGTCATCAAAGTTTTCAGTAATCAATCCAAAACCCCTCAAATGATGAATGCATAATATGAAGCAATCATTGGCAGCAATAGCAAAGACTTGATGACCAAGAGCAATACTTGAATGAGCAACAGCAATGACTCGCAACTTTGGAAGTGATGTTGGCTTTAATGTAGCCTAGCATGCCTGTAGGCTAGTCAGATAGCATCATCCACAAGGGACAAGCTTCTATTGTAAGTCAGGCACGAAACCTAACCTTTGATACCAGCCATAAAGTATGATATTGTTTATTCACTTAATATTTATTTATTTGTTATATTTATTGATTTGGTTTTATTACATATATTCCATTATATATTATAGCAAGATGTTGAGGCTCAGAGTATGACCCTTGCTCAGGTTACCATTGATGAGTTATTTAATTATTCAGTTGATCATTTATTTAGAGAAAACTATATTAACGTTAAGTCTGAGGATGAGTTATTTGATCAACCATCACTTTCTTACATTGGTGAGAATGAGGTTAAAGAATTTTGTAACTTGGATGAAATATCAGTTGCTGATATTGTTGCTTATATGAGATTAGCTTATAAATATAAATATGCAAAGTCAATATGTATTAATCTATATTACAGTGTATTACTAACTAGTATTATTGATTGTTATCATGCAACTTCCTATATAAAGAGGTCAAGGCGAGATAAATGACACATAGATTCAAATTTATTGACTTAAATTCATTAGTGAGTAGAGTGGCATAGTCATTTTTTATGCTTATCATGTGATTCAATGCATGAAAAATGGGTTGATTATTATTTGCTTCTGTATAATGCTGCGTAAGTTATATTTATACAAATAATTATTCCAACTTTACTCAAATCTGAAATGATGTCTAATCTAAGTATATCATTCTTATTATTTTACAGTCATCAGTGGCAGCTTATTGTGATTGATACCAATTCCTTTATACCATACTTATTTAATTTCGCTTAACCAACAACAATGCCTAACCTTGATGTCTAACCCCGATATTAAAAATTTTATAAAGAAGTATTACATGTTATTATATAATCTTCTGTTTCTTCATAATTACTTATACTTTTTTATTAAGTAATTTTTTTCTTTTCAATTTAGGGTAACATCTACATTTGATAAGAAAGTAAAGATAAATTGGGTGTCATTACCGGTAAATGTTAAATTTATTCTTTTATGCTGATTTTGTTTAGATAAATATTTTTTAAACCCACTCAATTTATTTTTCAAGTACCTCATCAACCAGGATATACTGAATGTGGATATTATATCCTTCCTTTTATAAGGGAGATAGTTTTATATGATTTTATGACCACACCATTCAAGATTGGTATTAATTTCATAAAATCATTATATCTTTAAAAAAAAGCTATATTATGCTCTCGTTTATTAACATTTACTTTTGATTTTTTTAGTTGGAGAGTAAAGAAAGCTTCTTGACAGATGAACTTGATGAAGTCCATAAAGAGTGGTGTGAGTATATATTATTATTTGCTTAACCTTGAGGTTGGAGATTGTTAGTTGGGTGTAAATATATGCATTTCATCTGTTATAATGTATTTAACATGCCATGTTGAATGGATAATTTAAGTTTCTGGATTGGGGTATTAGTTTAATATTATTGGTATATATTTGTTTTATATCAATTGGCAACTTATATGAATACACATATATTGAGTACGATTATTTGAAAAAAATATATTTATATGGCAATGTTATCAGTTTTAAATTCAGATGTGTGGTCAATTTATTGAAATACTACGATGTTCATCATGTAAATTCCAAAATGTAATTTGTAGTATCATCTATATAAACCAAATATTTTCTGGGCATAAACCTACAACTAACTTCACATATATAATTAAATCAAAATTTTTTTGATGGGATTATTGAAGACATTTTTGGCCAAAAAACATCTTGAATAATCATTTACAAAATGTTGAATGGAGTTATTAAAAGCGTTTCTAGCTAAAAATGACTTCAATAATCCCCTCAAAAATTTTTTGTATGGATTATTAAAGGTGTTTCTTATCAAAAATGCCTTCAATAATCCCTCATAAAAATTTATTGAATGGATTATTGACAGCGTTTTCGACCAAAAACGCCTTCAATAATCTCTTCTAAATTTTTTTTGTGGATTATTGAAGGCATTTTTTGACATTTTTTGCCGAAAACGCCTTCAATATTCTCTCTCCAAATTTTTTTGAATGATTATTAAAGGCATTTTTGGCTAGAAATGCCTTGAATAATCCCTTACAAATAATCTCTTCAAAAACCCAAAAAAGGCTAAAGGAAGTGCTCGAACCTATGACTTTATGGTTAATAACCATATGATCTAATTGACAAAGCTACTCCAGTTTTATTTAAGAGGTGATATCAAGCCAAATATCCCCCTTAAATTTTGATGAGGATATTTATTGAAGACATTTTTTACCACAAATGCCTTCAATAATCCTCTTTAATTTTTTTAAGAGAATTATTGAAGGCGTTTATGGTAGAAAATGCCTTTAATAATCACTTCCATTTTTTGTGAAGGGATTACTCAAGGCATTATCTATAAAAAACGCTTTCAATAATTCCCTATCCATTTTTATGAGGGGATTATTCAAGACATTTTCTGTCAAAAATGCCTTCAATAATCACTATCATTTTTTTAAAAGATTATTCAAGGTATTTTAGTCGATAAAATGCCACTACTTTTTGTCTTTAGTGTATTTATAAGTACAAACGCCGCTATTTGAATATTTAGTGGCATTTTGATAAAAAACACTTTAAGTTTTATAAAAACATGAAAGCTAATGACATTTTTAAGTGAAACGCCACTACATAACTACCACCAATTTTTCATTTTCTTTTAGTGTCTCTTTTTTTACAAATGGTAGCTTCTTTCTCCTTTCTCAGTCCCACTCTTTTCCCAAATACCCTACTGTATCTCCTTTCTTATGCTGCATTTTCTTTTCTTTTCTTCATGTATTTTTTTACTTTTTTATTTTACAAAACTAGCCCTTTTCTCTTTTTTTTTTTGTTTTTACATCTTTTTTCTATTACAGTCTCTTCTTTTTTATTTATTTCCTATCTTGAAAACTCCCCATTTTTCTATGGTTTTTGGCTCTCTTCTTTCAAACACCAAAAAACTTCTTTTTAAAAGCTTTCTAACCTTCCTCCTTAAGGCTCCAAGGTTTGTATTTTTTCTTGCTCCACTAACCATGTCTTTTGTCATTTGTTGCAGATGTTGTTCCTCCACTTTAGCCCTTTAGCTTGTTCCTCACTAAATGTTCCCTGTACTAGCCTCTTTGTTTCAAAGAAAAAAGTTTTACTTCTTGATGAATATAGGCCCTTGGATCAAATTCCATCTAAGAGCTAAAGTTTTTTTTTTCCTTTTTTCAAGGAACAAGCTTTAACCATTAGATCAAAATTCAAAGAAAATCCGATGGTTCACATTATTCCTTGCAAAGGTTGGATTTTTAGCTTCTAAACCCATAAAAGACCATTTTGCCCCTAGTACAAAGTTTCGATATTTAGGCCATTTTCTTATAAATCAATGTTTCCATACTCATTTTTGGGATTTTAAAACACTACAAATCATGAAATATTATGAAATTAAGATTTGAAAAGTTTCATAAAATTCTGAGCTCGGGAAGGCCAAATTACAAAATTATGAAAATACCCCTATAAGGGTATTTTAGTAATTTCACACTTTTCAAGGTGCTACTATGATTTCAAATGCACCAAAAATCATGAAATATTATAAAATTAAGATCTGAAGAGTTTTGTGAAATTTTGAGCTCAAAAAAATCAAATTACAAAAATACCCTTATAAAAATATTTTGGTAATTTTACACTTTTTGGGATATTATTGTGATTTTAAATACACCAAAAATCATGACATGTTATAAAATTGATATCTAAAAAGTTTCACAAAACTATGAGTTTGAAAAGGGCAAATTATGAAAATACCCCTATAAGAGTATATTAGTAATTTTACCTTTCCCGAGGTACAATAAAAATTTTAGTTTTTTGAAAAATCTTGAATTTAATTTTAAACCACATTTATTTTAATTGGGTTTTGAATTTTCAAAATTAACCTTGATTCTATCCATTTTGATCAAATTTGTGGGTTTTTTTATGGGTTATAAATGATTTCGACCCATGTTCGCAAATGAGCTCAGGGTCAATCATATTGAAAAATATTTTAGACAAAATATGGTATTTATAGAGGTTAGCAGTTTGCTAACCATCCACCTCTCTTCAATATTTCTTGCCTCTTTCAACACATTACCATCCAGCCTGACACAGTCTAACTCTTCCTCCGTGAAAGAGAGGTGCTTCCATAGGTCATCCAACTCCTTTGTCATCTGTCCCACTCACCTCTACTTCCACAGAACTTTGATTACTCTAAAATACTATAAAACTAACACGCAAAAGCTAAGAAACCCTAGCCTTGGGATAAACTTCTTGGAAACCAAGACTTCATTCGTCCTATTTCGGAAGACTCTCTTTGAGTGTCATGATTCATTAGATTTATAAAAATATGTAGATATTATTAATAACATGAAAATGTAAATTGCAGGTAAATAAAATATATTTTGTTTTTTAAATTTTTTATTTTATAGTGGATTATGTGAATAAAAAATTTGATTTTTTTTTTTGAAAAACCAAGTGAACTTTCAAAAATATTTAAACAATTCCTATTAAAATTTGAAATTCTCCATTTTACTAGTCAAGACAATTAAATTTTAGATGTTAAATATCTTGATTAAAATGAATTCTCCTTTTCAAATAGTTCATCCAACGGGATCTTAAAAAAAGTTATTACTTTGAGTAAAATAATAAAAAAAACCCTTAAGACATCCGTAAAAGATATTTCTCTTTTGTTTCAAAATGCAACTTTCTATCATTTGATCATTAGTAAACATAATTATCTTTAAATTATTGAAATTAAAAAAATTAAAAAAACTAATTATATAATGATTAAAATATTTTTTACAATTCAATGATGATAAAAAGTTATTCAAGTGTACCGACTCATAAGCAAATAAAAGAGAAATGAGATAAACCAAAATGTTTTTAAGAATGTGTTTGGATGGAATATTTGAGGGATAGCTTTCATTTTAATCAAGGTTTTCAAAAATCTAAAAATAAATTTACTTGTTTAATAAAAATAAAAGAGAATTTCAAATTTTATATGAAATTTTAAGGGAGAATTTAAGGTGCTCAAATTTCTTATTAAAATTCCACCTAGATAAGTAATTTTTTAAAATTTCTCCAAATTTTTTATTTTTTTTACTGCACATAGCCATCGTAAATTATAAAACTAAAAAATGAATATCATTTTGTTTAACTCTAATATATATATATATATATATATATTTAATTATTAATAAATATCTTTTACAAATCTAATGATATCCATATAAAATATTTTATTTACACATATTTTTTATTTTTAATATCATTATTCTACTTCTATAATAATTTTTTTATCTCATCAAATTTCAATACATTAAATTTTTTTAAAAAAAATTTATCCAAATAAAATAATTATAATACTAACATTTTGAAATGATAGATTTTAAAATGTTTTCATTTCAAATTTGTTTCAAAATTTCAAATTTCTCGACCAAACACCTTGTAAGCTTTATAATTGATTGATTTAAACCCTAATTGATCCATTTGACAACATACTTGGTTTAGGAATCTTCATAATTTTAACTCATGCATTTATTATTATGTAAATGCTTGAATAAAGTTGTTTTCTATTTAATTTATTAATTTTTTTATTTTTTTAAAAATAAATAACATCTACGATTTTTTAATTTTAAATTCCATATTGTTTTATACTAAATTTTAAAAATAGCTTGTCATAACGAATTTTTTAGTGCCACCTAGGCACATGTAATAATGCGAAGTGAATTTAAAAAGAAAAAGCTATTTTTGAAATTTAAAAAAACAAAAAATTTAAAAGAAAATTCTTTTCTATTTCTTGGTCGAAACGCAGTGTCTAGTGCCTAACTAAACATTCCAAACACACCAAAAGCCAAAAGAAAAAAAAAATTTTTTTTTCTATCTGCTTCATTTTCTTCCTTTCTTTCTGTAGTTCATCTCTCTCTCTAATTCATCTCTTGCAAAACCCAGCAGCCACCGTGGTAGCCGTCTACCAAGTCGGGATCCCGTTAAAATCCACAAAAATCCTTATTTTGTCTATAATAAGGACACAATTTATATACCTTATTCTAAGATCATAAGATATCATGATATTTTGTGAAAAATTGAAAAAATTATAAAAATTAAAAATAATAATAATAAATGGCATAATAAATTAATAGTTCAACTAAAAAAATATAAAAATAATTTTATTTATTTTATTTATCTATAAATAAAAATTACAAATTACATATTTTATACTTATTTTCATCTATTCTTATAAATAATAAAATTAAAATAACAATTCACTTATAGTTATATCAATATATTATTTTAATAAATAATTTTGTTATTTCTTCATTATTAACAAATAACAATATTACAACAATAATTAATATAAATTTTAGTATTCACCTTAACAATTTTTTTATTTTTTTAGTTTTAAAATGTCAATTATTTTATATTATCTTTTTAATCTTAAAATAATTTTTTTCACTTATTTATGTTATATATTTTATAATTTTATTTGTATGATTTTTCTTTCTAGCCTTAGAAATTTATAAACATAAAGCATAAAAATGAAAGCTACCATTGTACCATTTTATTTGTATGATTTTTTTCATAGATACTTTGATTACAAATTTTGGTGTCTTTTTATTTAAAAAATCAATATATTTAAAATGCCACTCAATTAAGATGTGACATTTTTTACTACTACACAAATATTTTTACTATATAGTAAAAAATAAAATTACTACAAAAATATTTACATTAATAAATTTTTAAGACTAAAAATGGTAAAATGATAGCATTCAAATATGAGTGAAATTTTACTATTCCTCTCACTTGTTTATGTTAATAAATTTTTTATTATTTATTACTCAATTTTCTTATATATTTACAAAAATAATAATTAATTAAAATTTTACATTACAATATTAATTATTTACATTACAATAATATTTTCTTACAATTGTTTTTTCCTTCCATTACATTTAAAATTGTCATAATTTTTTCTTATTATATTAAAACGCTTTTTTAAACATTTTACGCCAATGATATGAATTTTATGTTTTCTTTCACATGTTTAAATTACAAAAAATTTTTATTATTTATTGAATTTTTTATATAGTTACATGAACAATAATTAATTAAAACTTTAAATTGCCAACTTAATTATTTACGTTACAATAATACTTTTGTACAGTTGTTCTTACATTACAATAAGTTTAAAATTGTCATAACTCTTTTTTTAATGTGTTATGACACTTCTTATTCATTTTATACCAAATGATACGAATTTTACACTTCTTCACACTTGTTCATATTACCTATTTGTTTTTTAAATTTTATCTATTTTTCTTATATATTTATAAAAACAATAATTAATTAAAATTTTATGTTACTTAGTTATTTATGTTACAATAATATATTCTTACAGTTTTTCATATATTTAATTACGTTTAAAATTGTTATAATGACTAGTGTTTACAGACACATAACAATAATTTGTTATTACCTATTAAACTTTGCAATTAGAGGTTACTAATTCAAAGTTAGGTTCCCATTATTGGTGTCTAAAAGGAATTTTAAACCCATTCCACTTGTGGTGCTTCTTACCAAATTTCTAAGTAGCACCTTGGTAAGAGAATCTACTAAGTTTTTAGCAAATTTAACATATATGATGGTAATTACCTCATTTTTATCAATTCTCTGATATAATCATGTCTTAGATTGATATGTCTAGATTTTCCATTATAAATTTCACTATAAACTCTAGACATAGTAGTTTTACTATCACAGTACAAGGAAATGGCTATCATTGGTTATGACCACAATTTTATATCCATTAATAAATTTCTTAGCCATTCAGCTTCCTTGCTTGCTGCAGCTAAAGCTATAAATTCAGATTCCATAGTTGAATGTGAAATGCAAGTTTGTTTCTTGGATGCCCAACTAATTGCACCACCTCAAAGGGTAAACATCCATCCTAAAGTGGATTTATTGTCACTTATACTAGTGATCCAACTTGCATATGAATATCCTTCTAAAACAGTCGGATCTCTAGAATAAAATAAGCCAAAATCTTTAGTTCTTTTAAGATAACCTAGAACTCTTCCTATGGCTTTCCAATGACTTATACTAGGCTTACTTGTATATCTCTATAACTTACAAATAGCAAATGCTATATCTGGCCTAGTACAATGCATAGCATATTCAAGTTGTGCAATTACATTATCTTGATTTTTTGTTAATTTTATACTTTTATCATATGGAGTATTGGTTTCTTTTATATTGAGATACTTAAACTTATTAAGCAGTTTCTCAATATAATAGCTTTGATTAAGAATGAAACCCTTATTATATCTCTTAACTTTAATTCCCAAAATGGTATCAACTTCATTTAAATCTTTCATTTTGAAATTAGAAATCAGATACCTTTTGGTTTCATTCATGCCAATCATATTAGTACCAAAAATTAGCATATCATCCACATAGAGACATATTATAACTCCATATTCTTTAGTAAATTTTGAGTAAATACACTTATCTGCTCCATTATGTTTAAAACCATTGGCTACTATGATTGAATCAAACTTTTCATGCCATTGTTTAGGAGCTTGCTTTAGCCTATAAAGTGACTTAATTAATTTACAAACTTTATTCTCATTACCTGGAAGAATAAAATCTTCTGGTTGTTCCATGTATATTTCTTCCTTTAAGTCACCATTTAAAAAGGCTATTTTAACATCCATTTGATGCACATGCAGTTTATGAATGGAAGCCAAAGCTATAAGAACTCTAATGGATGTTATTCTAGCTATTGGAGCATATGTATCAAAATAATCTATGCTTTCCTTTTGTTTAAAACCTTTTGCAACTAATCTTGCTTTAAAGGTTTGTATAGAACCATCTGTATTATATTTCTTTCTAAACACCCATTTACATCCTATAGGTTTAGAACCTGGAGGTAAATCTACCAAGACCTATGTATTATTGGACATGATTGAGTCCATTTCATCATTAATAGCTTCTTTCCAAAAAGCAACATCTCTTGAAGTCATAGCTTCATTAAATGTTTTAGGGTCTTTATCTACATTTAGTAGAATTGGTGTTTTTTTAAGCACTTTGGTTCTATTCCCTTCTACTAGGAATACTATAGAATCTGGAGAAACAAAATCAAAAAGCAAAAGAATATCTTTTCTAACTCTTTTGCTCCTTCTAATTTCAACATAATCATTACTTTCTTTTCTTTTATTTCCATTCGTAGGAATCATTTCAATTTGTTTCTCCATATCAATTTTGGTATCACATATAAACTTATTTTCAAAAAATTCTACATGAATAGATTCAACAATAACATTAGTATTTAAATCAAGAAGTCTATATGCTTTTGAATTCTGTGCGTAACCAACAAAAATACTTTTAATACCTTTAGGTCCTAATTTTGATTTATGAGGGTGAGGTATTTTATAAAAGGCAATGCACCCCTACACTTTAAAATAATTCAAATTTGGTTTTCTGCCATGATTCCAAAGTTCATATAGTGTCTTTAAGAATTTCTTTGAAAGAATTCTATTATGTATGTGGCATGCTGTTAAAAGTGCCTCTCCCCAAAGATTAAGAGGTAATTTAGCATTTAGCAATGTACTATTTACCATATCAACCAAGGTTCTATTTTTCCTTTTGCCTAAACCATTTTGTTGGGGTGCATAAGGGGCTGTCCTTTGATGAATAATTCCATTATCTTCACAAAAAAGAGAAAACGAATTTGGAAAATATTCGCCACCCCTATCTATTCGAAGAATTTTGATTTTCTTCTCTTTTGATTTTCAACAACTGATTTATATTCTTTGAATTTATCAAAGGCTTCATCTTTTGTTTTAATTAGATACACAAAAGTATAATGAGAACTATCATCTATAAATGTTGTAAATACCTTTTTCCTCCCCTTGTTAATAAACCATTTAGCTCACAAATATCAGAATGTATAAGTTTTAATAATTCTGTATTTCTTTCAGCTTTAGGAAAAGGTTTCCTAGTCATTTTTGACTTGACACAGATTTCACATTTAATGTCATGATTTTTCTAGTATGTTATATAACTATGCTTAGTCAATGACTTGGCACACTCCAACACTTAGCTCAATTACTTAAATAATATAAGTAATTTCTTTTAAACCATTTATAAATGATCTTTCTACTCAATGTGGGATACACCACATTCTAAACTACCAACAGATACACTAGGGCATTTGAGAAAAGAGTGGGATTGAGAAAGGAGAAAGAGGCTGTCGTTTGTAAAATCAGAGACCTATAGCCAAAAAAAAAAAAAAGAGGAACCTAACGTGCTTGAAACCTGCAGCAAAGGAAGAAGCAGACCACGAAAGCAGGAGGAAGAGGGAGTGGCAGTGAAGAACCCGAAAACTAGCAAAAACCTTACAGCGAAAAGAAGAGTTGAAGGTAAGAATTAGGCAGAAGTCAGTAGCGAAAAAAATAAAAAAAAAACATTTTCCAATTTTTTTTGCCGTCTGTGGACTGTTCTAGAAGATTTATTATTTCATGTCTTGTTTATTTTTCTGCATAAGATTTGTTGAAGCCCAAAGCTTCATTCTTCACATGATGCTTGTATATGGTTTCATGTTTTTCGGTTTCATCTGGGTTTCATTGTTTGTTCTAGCATGCATGGATGTACATGGCTTTTCTTTGTACAATGATTGAATGAGATGTTGGAAGGCATTACATGCTTATAATTGTTTTTCATGTGTTGACCGAATATAGAAAAAAGGGTTGAAAGGTTCTATCTTTCCTGTTTTTGGTTTGCTCCCTGCGAGAAGCATATCGGCTGCTATTTTACTTGCCCTTGAAACCTAAAATGTCAAGCTTTATAGGTTGCTGTTTCTGTTGTATAAGGGTTAAGACCAGACCCAATCTTTTTTGAATCCTTTTGCGTAACGGTTGCATGGGGTCTTGAAAGTTCATCCATGCTGTTTATGGTTGCTAATGCTGGTAGGTGCGGTTAAAATCCAAAAGGTTTTAGAATGGTAGTCATTAACAGAAATGATGGGACCTTCTTCATGTTGTGTGTGTGTATACATATATATATATATATGTATGTATGTATATATATTGCTTTAGGGGGATGCTAATAATAAAAGAGGGGCTCTGCAAGGAGTTTCAAAACTCCGTGGATAACTTTGGGTCGGTCCAGTTGCATTCTTCCTTTGTTTCTCCTTTGTTTCTCTGTATATGCATGTCTTTTAGGCGTTCATGGTTATGGGGATGAAAGGATACCGTTGCGCCAGAACCTGGGACTTCTTCATGTCGTTTATATATATATATATATATATATATTGCTTATAGGGAAAAAAGAATCCCATCGTGAAGAAAGCTCAAAACTTCCATACCTTTTATCCTGCGTGGTAAAGAGAGCCTAAGAATTAAACAATATTGCTAGACCAATCATTCCTATTTCATCGTCTAGGCTTTATAGATTAATAAATGTTATACTACATTTGTAATTTATGTATTATGTGTCTTTTTTCGTATTTTATTAAGATTAATTTAAGGTTAAATCTTATATATTATGATATTTGTATGGTTTAAATTTTTATGTTAAATTTAATCCTATGCAAATTTTTTATTGTAAATTATTGTTGATTCAATTTATTTTTATGCACATTAGATTCATGCAAATATATATATATATATATAATAATTTTAAAGAAAAAGAAAAACAATATAAAATATATAAGCATATAAAAATCCATTTTTTGAAAGAATTATAAAAACAAATTTACTTTAAAAGTCTGCTTAGATGTTTGAGACTTTTAGGGAGGTTCGTAAATTTTTAGAATTTGAACTCAAATCTTAAAACCCCATACTTGTTTTTAAGGATTTGTATAAAAACTTTTTATAAAATAATATGTTCCTAAATGCCGCTTAGATGTTGGGATATTTAAGAAATTTTTTTCATCAAAAATTTTCATACATTTTCATAACTCAAAATAAATTTATTAAATTAATAAGTATAATAATAAAAATAATAAGATGGGATTTTTAATATAAGCTTCACACTTAAATTCTGCCTAGATATTAGAGAGTCTAGGTAATCTTTTATATTTGAGAACCTAATTCTTTAATTCACACTTGATCATCATTTTGCATATGTTTCGTTTTTAAATTAATATCTTTATTTATAATGCATACATATATGTTTGCTTTAATTATGGTTGTTTAATATTAATTATATTATTATATTATGTTTTTTTACCATAAATTGTTTTAAAAAAATTTTAGTTTTAAATAAATAAAATTAAAGTAGCATTCTATGAAATATAATTGATTGATATTCTGTCTAGATATTGAAAAGTCATCAATAATTATTATTTATAAATATTATTATTTTATTATTTTTAGAAAGAGTATCATGACAAATCTTAAATGGAAAGACTATATTCGAATTTTGTTTTTATGTCGGAGACTTTGAAGGTATTCTTTTAATTTAAAAATTTTCTTAACATTCCTAAATAAATGATTTTTTAAACTAATTTTATTTCTCACAAAATGAAGTGAATAGTAATTAAATTTCATATAAAAATTATTTTTGTCCAAAATTATAAGTAACGCATGATTAATTGGTACCAATTCTATAAGCGCTGTGAGAGTACTGATCTTTTCTTACACGTAACTAATTCTTAAATCAAATTCTGAAATTCTGATTTTGTAAATCAAAATTATCTTTTTAATAAACTCTTTGTTTTTATTAAAAAAATAAAATTTTTGAGTGATCAATAATATCCTAAAAAATATTAGTGACGATTCTCCGTATTTTTCACGATTTTATTAAATATTTTACATCCAGGCCGATATGATCAAACAACCTCTAGATCCTTGAATAAGGAAGTCATGATCAGCACTTTAAAGGTTATCTAGAGAACGGAAAAAGAATTAGAGATCATGTCACTTGAAAACAATCTGTTTCTTTTCAAGTTTGCCACAAAAGCTAACAAAATTAGGGTTTTGGAGAGAGCACCATGGTCTTTTGACAATAATATGTTGCTAATGGAAGACTATAAGGCGAGGTGATGTCCGTCAAATTATAATTTTCATATGGCAACTTTTTGGTTTTGAGTCTATGGCTTCCCCTTGGAATAAGGACTAAGGATTTTGCGACACGCATACGGGGAAAGGTGGGTCAACTGCAGAAGGTGGATGTAGGCTTAGACGTAGGAGGTTGGACAAGATTTGTCAGGTTTAGACCTACCATTGACATTAGAAAGCCACTGATTAATTAAAGGAAAAAAAGAACAAGATATCTTGGGAAGACCGGAGCATGAACACTTGCCAAAGTTATGCTATAATTGCGGCATTATTGGACATGTTGATTCAGTATGTGATTTTATTGACGGAGGAGATGTGAATGAGCAAAAGCCACAGTACAGGGAGTGGCTGAGAGCCTCACCACTGAAATGAAAATTTGGAGGAGAGGGCTCCTCGTCGGTACTGGACGTAAATCGTAAAACGGCGGATGATGATGGGAGGTCACGGTGGAGCAGGGCTGACGTGAACGAAGAGGCAATTAGGGAACAATTCAACCATGATTTAACTGCTACAATTTAGGAGGATAATACGGGGAACAGCTTATCAGATGGAATGAAATCTCGGGTCGAAAAATCAGGGTGTGATAGTGCTTGCAATTATGAAAAGGAAGGAAGGGATAGGGACTATTCTGATATTTCCATGAAATGTGACTGGTACGGTCTTATAGGAGGAAGGGCATGTTGCTATGGATGAGCCCCCAAACATGCCTTGTGTCATGAGCCAACCTCATATAGGGCCATGATCGGGGTTTAGGTTGTCATGAGCCACTTATGTATAGGGCCATGATCGGGTAGATCTCTTGTGCTAGGAAAAGTGTCCTCATTTCAAACATTGTAATGATTAGTGGTAGCATAGCTCTAAAATCTCTAAGGCTCTTTAAGGGGGTGATCAAGTAGCGTACTGTTGGGTTGTCTCACCGGTTGCGATACAGGCCTAGGTCATCCGCCAAGGGCTGCCCCCTGGTCGTAGCGATGGTGGAAAGTCCCGATGTATTATCCTCGATTATAATAAAATTCACCTCTGATTTGAATGTCCTGAATGTTGCCTTGATGTGTTTTTCTTTTTGTTGATGTGAATGTGCCTTATTGTATGTGCTTTAGATTGATCTCAATATGAATATGTCTTATTGCGTACGCTTAGGACTAACTGTGGCTTATGGTTATTTGTTCAGATATCGAACTATTGAGAGCTGACTTGGGTGGGAGCGTCCATTCAAGTGCCGCATGGTCTATTGCTTGTTGAGAGAAAGCCTAGTCCGTGACATGTGATATCAGAGCACGGTTGAAAAGTGCTAGAAAATGGAGGAGATGGCCACAAGTGGTGGACCCAATTATCAATAGAGACTTGAGGAACTTGTGGCTGCAGTGAAAACTCACATGGTGACTAAAGATCAATTGAAGGAGATTGAGATAACCCAGCAGGAGTTGTCCGATACTCTCCACAACATAAGCAAGGAGGCTATAGATGCCTTGAATGTTCTCCAAAAAGAGTTTGAGGAGTTCAAAGCATAAGTGAGCATCATACAAATGGCTGTGGCTAGATCGAGTTCGAGCTCGATGGAAAAGGGAAAAAGGGCTAAGATGCCAAAGCCTCGATGCTATGAGAGGGCAAAAGATGCCAAAGAGCTTGAAAACTTCTTGTTTGACATGGAGAAGTACTTCTGAGCTGTACACACGGATTCAGAGGAAGACAAGGTAGCAATGGCGTCGATGTCCCTCACAGGGGATGCCAAGCTATGGTGGCGCTCCAAGTTTATCAATAACGAGTGTTCGATTAAGACTTGGACGGACCTGAAACAATAACTGAAAAACCAGTTCTTCTCTAAGAATGTGGAGTATATGGCCCAAAGGAAACTTCAAGAATTGGTGCAAACAGGAACAATGTGAGAGTTTGTGAAGAGTTTTTCTACCCTAATGCTGGATATTCAAGACATGTCCAAAAAAGACAAGATGTTTTATTTCCTTGAAGGCCTCAAGCCTTGGGCCAAAACATAACTACAAAGACAAAAAGTGCATGACATGGCCACGGCCGTGGCTACAGCTGAACGTCTCCATAATTATAATGATGGCTCCTCAAAATAGAAAAATCATCCATCAGTTGATAGTAACTTCAACTTTGGGAGTGAGAAAAATATGACTAGATTGGACCAGCCCTTCAGTGGAGGATCAAATAAGAGGTTTTTTGGTCGAGATAGCACCCAACCTAAGATAAATAATGCAGTGATTTTTAAGCCTAGGCAACCACTAGCTTGCTTCCTATGCAAATGGTCGTATCGGGTGATCGAATGCCCACACAGAAGAGTCCTTAATATCTTAAGAGCCTCGTCTCAAGAGTCCGTAAAAGCACTAGAGATCATTGAAGAGGTTGAAGAGAAGCTAGCTAGGATGGGTTTAATAAGGTTCTTCAATGCCCTTTATACCCAACTAAACACAATAAAAAAAAAGCAGGGTAGAGGCCTGATGTATGTGAACTTAATGATCAATGAGAACGCCACAAGGGCTATGGTAGACACGGGTGCAATCGATACTTTCATCACACCAGAAGAAGCAAAAAGGTGTGATCTCCAGGTTAGCAAGGACTGTAGGCGAATGAAGGCGGTCAATTTACCAGCCTTTGCGATCAGTGGAAGCTCCAAGAGTGTGATGACCAAATTGGGGCCATGGAAAGGGAATGTAGACTTTACAGTTTCCCCCATGGATGACTTTGATGTCATTCTCAGATTGGACTTCATGATGTTGGCTCAGATGATCCCTATCTCTGTCGTTAGTTGCCTGTTATTTTTAGAGGAACACCCATGTGTGGTGCTGGCCACTATCTTGCCAAAGAATGAGAAGAAAATGATCTCAACTTTACAGTTCAAGAAAGGGGTAAAGAGAGGGGAACCCTCTTTTATGGTTATGTCGATTTACAAGGAATGGTTGAGAGTGGAACCGATACCCGATGGCGTGGAAAATATGTTGGAAGAATTTGAAGAGGTGATGCCAGGGATGTTGTCTAAGGTTCTACCTCCTCGAAGAGTCGTGGACCATGAAATTGAGCTTCTCCCAGGAGTTAAACCCCCTACTAGAGCCCCTTACTGTATGGCCCTGTCAAAGTTGGTCGAACTAAGGAAACAGTTAGATGAGCTTCTACAGGTTGAGTTCATTAGATTATCAAAGGCTCTTTTTGAAGCACCAGTGCTATTTTAGAAGAAGTATGTTGGAAGTTTGTGATTATGTGTTGACTATAAGGGCCTGAACAAAATCACCATAAGAAACAAATATCTCATCCCTCTTATAGCATATTTGTTTGATCAACTAAGTCGGACCAAATACTTTTCCAAATTAGACTTGAGATCTGGTTACCATCAGGTCAGAGTCACCGAGGGAGATGAGCCAAAGACCACTTGTGTAACACGGTATGATGCATTTGAATTTCTTGTTATGCCTCCTGCCATATTTTGTACATTGATGAATCAGGTGTTCCATGACTATCTAGATAAATTTATAGTCATCTATTTAGATGACATAGTGGTATATAACTCAACTCTGAAAGAACAACAAGAACATTTATGCCAGGTACTTCAAAGATTACAAGACCACCAGTTGTATGTAAAAAGGGAAAAATGTGCATTTGCTCAGACCCAAATCTATTTTTTCTGTCACATTATCGAACGTGACCACATTCGAATGGATATGAAAAAGGTTAGGGCCATCAAGGAGTGGACAACACCGAAAAATGTTAGTGAACTTCGCTCATTTTTTAGACTAGCCAACTATTATAGCAGGTTCGTAGAAGGGTACTATCGCAAGATCACGGCCCTCACGGAGCTATTGAAAAAAGAGCATAAATGGTGTTCGATAAGTGAGTACCAAAAGGTTTTTGAGGGATTGAATGATGCTATTATGAAAAATCCTATCTTAGCTCTCTCTGATACTGAAAAGCCTTTTGAAGTTTAGATGGATGCATCTGATTTTACTATTGAGGGAGTGCTTTTACAACAACGTCACCCAATAGCATTTGAAAGTAAGAAGCTAAGCGAAGTTGAGAGGAAATATATGGCATGAGAAAAAGAGCTCTTGGTGGTAGTTCACTACCTGAGGGCTTGGCAACATTATTTGTTGGGTTCACACTTTGTCGTGAAAACAGACAATATGGCTGTTAGCCATTTCCTCACCCAACCAAGGCTTACAGTGAAACAAACTAGATGGCAAGAATTTTTAGCAGAGTTTGACTTTTGTTTTGAGCACACTACTAGAAAGACCAATCAAGTGGCCGATGCATTGAGCAGACGAATAGGGTTATGAGCCCTTAGAAAAATTACCTCAATGGCGGCTAGCAAAGTCACGACAAACATTCGCAAGTCAATTGAAAATCATTTAGGGAAGGACTTGTAGGCCAGTGCCATTCTAAAGCTAGTTAAAGAAGGGAAGTCTAAGTACTTCTGGTAAGAAAATGAGGTTTTGTGGACCAAGGGGCCCCGATTGTTTGTGCCAAGAGCAGAAGGTATGAGACAAATGCTGACGAATGAATGTCATGACACACCATGGGTTGGACATTCGGGTTGGCAACGCACTTTAGCTTTATTGAAACAGGAATGCTATTAGCCTCACATGTGACAAGACATGATGGACTATACAAAAACTTGCCTCATTTGCCAACAAGACAAAGTTGAAAAGAAGAAACCTACAGGCATGCTTGAACCACTACCAGTGCCCACTAGATCGTGGGAAAGCATTTCTCTCGATTTCATTTCGGGCCTTCCCAAGGTTGGTGATCTTAGAGCTATTTTAGTGGTGATTGACCGTTTCTCTAAGTATGCCACAAGCATCCCCACTCACAAGTATTATACTACGAAAAACACAGCTCGACTACTGTTTAAACATGTGGTCAAATACTAGGGCCTCCCTCAAAACATTGTAAGTGATAGAGATCCGAGATTCACGAGGTCTTTCTAGAGAAAACTTTTCAAGATATTGGGGTCTCAACTTAACATCTTTTCAAGCTACCACCCTCAAACTGACAGTCAAACGGAACAGTTTAATGGATTACTAGAGGAATACTTAAAGCACTTTGTTCAAGCTAATCAGAAGAACTGGCCTTCGTTAGTGGATGTTGCTTAGCTTTGCTTTAATTCCAACAAAAACTCTTTCACTAACAAGAGCCCATTTAAGGTGGTCATCAAACAATTACCAAGGTTATCCCATACTTCCTTGGAGCAATATGGAGGGAAGAATCCGAAAGCCTTCAACCTCGGTAAGAAGTGGAAACAAAACACTGAGATTGCACAAGCCTACTTGAAGAAAGCATTGGAGTGAATGAAGAAATGGGCGGACAAAGGTCGTAGGGCGCAACAATTCCAAGTTGGTAATTTGGTTCTTGTTCAACTAGTCCCTGAACAAACCAGGTTCTTGAGAAAGAGAGATCGCAGATTAGCGCACAAATATGAGGGTCCAGTGAAGATCTTTTCTAAGGTGGGGAATGCTTTATACAAAATCGACCCACCAAAGTAGATGAAGGTGCACCCAGTATTTCATATGAGCAACTTGAAATCTTTTCATGTAGATCCTACAAATGCTAGCCGAAATGAGCCAACTAGAGCCGTCATCACTATGAAGCCACCTTCAGAGCGTCGAGTCGAAGAGATCTTAGCCGACAGGGAAACCAAGGTATTTCGAAGACTAGTTCGTGAATACTTAGTGAAGTATAAGGGATTAGGACTAGAAGAAACCAACTGGGAAAGGGAACATGACCTCCGGAGATTCAAGAGGAAGATTGAAGAATTTCAAGCCAGCAAGTCGACGAGGACGTCTATAGAATATGTGGGGGAAGATGTCATGAGCCAACCTTGTATAGGGCCATGACCAGGGCTTAGGTTGTCATGAGCCACCCATGTATAGGGCCATAACCAGGTAGATCTCTTGTGCTAGGAAAAGTGTCCCCATTTCAAACATTGTAATGGTTAGTGGTAGCATAGCTTTAAAATCTCTAAGGCTCTTTAGGGGGTGACCGGACAGCGTACTGTTGGGCTGTCTCACCGGTCGTGATACTGGCCTAGGCCATCCGCCAAGGGCTACCCTTTTGACCCTGACGATGGTGGAAAGTCTCGATGTATTATCCTCGATTATAATAAAATTCATCTCTAATTCGAATATTTCGAATGTTGCCTTGATGTGTTTTTCTTTTTGTCGATGTGAATGTGCCTTCTTATGTATGCTTGAGATTGATCTCGATATGAATGTGTCTTATTGCGTACGCTTGGGATTAAATGTAACTTTTGATTATTTGTTCAAATATCGAACTATTGAGGGCTGACTTGGGTGGGAGTGTCCATTCAAGTGTCGCACGATCTATTGCTTATTGAGAGAAAGTTTAGTCCATGACACCTTGCATGCAGTCAACCCATGCAGGAGAATATAAGCCCACGTGCTTCAACGACGAGGGGAGAATTGAGGCTGTCAAAGTTAGTACGAGGGTAAACGAACATTGTAAGGCTGGAGTTGTGACCATAGAAACCGAGATTCCCACAACAAAAGTCTACAAGAACCTCATGCTTGATTTAATGTTGGATGAAGATAGAAGAGATATGGGCGCTGAATGGGGAGAAAATATTAACATGCATGGGTACATAAAAAGTGGAAGAAATTGGCATGTGCGCCTTCTCAAGCTATGCAAGTAGTAGAATTATTCTATTTGTAGGAAATGAGATTACACAGTTCTATTTGTTTGTTTTGAATGGGAGTGTATCATTAGATGATGTTAATTGTACTAATATTGCCCTGATCCCAAAATCAAGAATCCTAGAAAGATAACTAATTTTAGACCCATAAGCCTTTGTAATGTGTCATATAAAATCATAGCTAAAGTCCTTGTCAACGAGCTCGAGCACGTTTTCCCATACTATATTAATGAATATCAAAGTGCATTTGTGCCTTGTAGGCTTATATTAGACAATGTACTAATTGCATATGATATGCTCTTTTAAGTAAACTTAACAATTTATATTTCTGTGTAGTATCTTGTGTTATGTTTGATATTTATATATAATGATAAAAATTTTAAATATGAATATAGTATGTTTATTATACATATTATATATGTACATGACAAGGTATGATAAATACGTGTATAATTAATCTGTTTAAATACGACATGAATAAATATAAATAATACTGATAGACACAAATAACATGATCAACATAGATATACGTAAATAGATACGACTAACATGAATATATATAAAAAATACGATTAAAATAATAAATAATTATAAACTATATATAATTTACAATTTAATAAATTTGACATATTAATAATATAAAAAAGTTCTTGCATATTAAAAAGAATAAAAAAGTTAATACCCATTTAACATGTATTTAATATATATATATTTAAATTTTAATATATACTACATAACTATATTAGTTTTTGGTATCAAATTCAAAATGATGAACTATTACAAATTAAAGAATAAAATAATAATGTATAAAACTAGTATTAATATTTATATTACATTTATATTATTAATATAAAACATAATTTTATAATAATTATTAAATGAGTATCATAATTAAATGTTTAAAATAATCTTTACATATTTATATTAAATTAAAATAGATATAAAAATTGTTAAATGTGTTAAACATGTTAAAAATGTTAGGTATGTGTCATATGACGAGATTAAATTAAATGTATTTTTCATATCATATCACGTGTTAAACATATATCTATGAGATGCGTTTTATCTAAACGTATTTTTTGTATCTTATACATGTTTAGATGTGTTAATATATATAAGGTATGAATTGTGTCATATCAAAATTTATGCCGATACGAATAAACACAAAATATATTTTTTAAAATTGTATATACCACTTCTTTCATGTTATTTTTCTATCATATCATTGTGTTATATCTGAAATTACAAGTTCTATACATATGCTTAAGACTAGACGAGTAGGACGATATGGGTTTGTAGCTCTTAAGCTCGACATGAGCAAGGCTTATGATAGGGTTGAGTGAGGTTTCTTGAAAGCCATTATGCTCAAGCTGGGTTTCCATAGCCACTGGGTGTCCATCATTATGAATGTATTAACTCTGTATCTTATTCCATAGCGTTCAATGGTGATATTATAGACAGATTCATTCCAGAGCGAGGATAGCGCCAAAGAGACCCACTTTCGCTTTACCTGTTTTTGTTGTGCATGGAAGGCTTCTCAGCACTACTGATGAAATACCAAAGGGAAGGGTTACTTAATGGAGTTAGTGCTGGCTGAAATGGGCCTAGAATCAATCACATTTTCTTCGCAGATGATAATCTGTTATTTCTGAAGGCAAACCAAATTGAATGTGTAAGGGTAAGGCACGTGCTAAGGATATATGAAGAAGGTTCGGGCCAGAAGATAAATCAGGAGAAATCACTCTTATTTTTCAGCAAAAATGTGAGTGAAGCCTACCGAGAAGGTGTCAAGCAGCTTCTGGGAGTGTAAGATACCTCTGGTCTTGAAAAGTATCTGGGATTGCCAACCATGGCCGGAAGAAATAAAAAGCAAGCATTAGGAATATTATGGACAGAATCTGGGCAAAGATAGGTCAATGTAGCAACCGAGTTATATCTCTGGGAGGAAAGGAAATATTCATTAAATCGGTTCTACAAGCAATTCCGGCTTATGCCATGAGCCGTTTCCTTATGTCTAAAAGCTTCTGCCAAAAGCTGAATAGCATTATAAGTAACTACTGGTGGAGTAGCAAACGGGATGGAAAGGGACTTCACTGGTTAAACTGGGAAAGGATGTGTATTAGTAAAGGGGGAGGTGGGATGGGTTCAGGAATTTTGAACTCTTTAATAGAGCTCTTTTAACAAAACAGGGCTGGCGTTTACTCATGAACACGAATTCCTTGGTCCACAAAGTCTTACGGGATAAATATTTCCCTAATACCAACTTCATGGAGGCAAACTTGGGGGGTAACCCTTCTCTCATTTGTAGAAGCATTTGGTCAGTGAGAGATGATCTTAAGGCTGGGATGGCTTGGAGAGTGGGGAATGGAGACCGCATTAGGATCTGGAAGGACAGGTGGTTACCTGATAACAAAATGCTATCTTATGGAAGAGGTGCGCACGACTTGTTTGGAGACGATGCAAAAGTAACTGAGCTAATCCGAGGAAGGTTATTCAAAGGAGCTGTAATGATGAGATGCTAAGAAGGTTATTCACGGAGGAAGAAATCAGCTGGATTCGCGTGATTCCTCTGAGTTATGAGAACCATGTAGATGCAAAAGTGTGGTCATTGGAGAAAAATGGAAGATTTCTGTAAAGAGCATGTATAGAAGTCTGGTTACCGAGCACGGCAGAAGCAATGGGGTAAGCACAAGGTCTAAGTTGGAATAAATATTCTATAAAAAATTGTGGAAACTGGGAATCCCAAACAAAATCAAGATGCTTGGATGGAAGTTAAATAATAGTTTCCTATTATGACAGTCTAAGAAATAGAGGGATTGAGGTGGACACAATCTGTCCAAGATGTGGACAGCCAGGGGAGACTGTATCACATGCGATATGGGACTGCGAGAGTGTTGAATCTGTATGGAATGAGACAACTTTGGATCCCAGATGGAGGAATGTTAATTTGTCTGCTAGCATAGGGTGGCTTGAAGAAATTGCTGATGATTTGGATACCGAAAACCTGGAAACTGGCCTGGTGCTCTGCTGGGCGGTATGGAATGCTAGGAACCAAGCTGCAAAAGGGCGAACCCAACATACGGTTGAGATGATTGTCCACTTTGTGCAAAGGTATATGCGAGAATATAGGCAGGTAAATGTATCCCAAAATACAAGTGTTATAGTTTCTGCTGCTAGGTGGGTGGCACCTCCAAGAGGACATGCAAAAATAAATTTTGATGGAGCCATAAACCTACCTACTAGAAGGGGGGAATTGGGGTGATTGTAAGGGACGACAGAGGACTTTTTATGGGAGCTGTTTCTGCAATGGTAAACTTTGTGCAAGAACCGATTGTTATTGAATCCTTAGTTGCGACTAAGTCAATAGAATTGGCCAAAGCTTTGGGACTGGAATGTGTGTTTCTTAAAGGTGATGCAATGCAAGTGGTAAAAGGTTGCCAGCAAGGAAATGAAGACCTTTCTACCGTGGGAAACATTCCGGAAGATGTAAGAGCCACTGGCAGAACACTTAGATCCTTTTAGGTAGGCTACATCAAGCGTAATAAAAATGGGATTGCTCACAGTTTAGCTAAATATGCATTAGACAATGGTTCTGATGAATTGTGGATTGGGGAGTGTCCATCCATAATCCAAGAATGATTACTTCTGAATGTGCTGATCTTCTTCAGTAATACATTCTGATTGTTTAAAAAAAAAAAATCATGATACTCATATTGCTTTTTTTTTTTTTTTCTAATATCATTATTCTTCTTTTATAATTATATTTTTATTTGATCAAATTTATATAGTTAAAATTTTTAAAAAAATATTTATCTAAAAATTATAACTTTACATGCTGAAATTTTGAAGTTATACATTATCTTTATTTCAAAATTCTTTTTTTAAGAAATCGAATTTAAAGGTGAGCGTTGAACGTGTGCGCCCGTTAGCGTTAAGCCAAGTCAGTCAGTATTTGAGAAACGACATCGTTTTCGACCTTCATAGTATAGAGAAATCAATCCGGTCGGGAGCCGGTGATCGCTTCATTCGGAAGGATCGGTTTTTTATTTTACATCCCCCTCGTGGCCTCGTTCGCTGAGCTTCAGCAGTCACACCGCCGATAGAAACCACCAGATAAAATCTCTTCAAAATTTGAAAAAAGAAATTTATTTTCCGCGCCAGAATAAAACCCCAAAGTCCCAAACCTCTATGCAGCAAAACCTTCATTCAATTTCCAAAGCAGGAACTCTCACATCGTTGAACCGCAAACGCTTTATACGCGAAAGTGTTTTTCAAAGAAAATTATGGAGAAAGGCTTAATATCAGTAGATCGATGGGCGGAGGGCAGCCAAGCTTACTTCTTAACGCACCTGCACGCGGACCACACTCAAGGCCTAACTTCCACCTGGACCAAGGCTCCCATCTTCTGCTCCCGCGTCACTGCCAAGCTCTTCCCCTTCAAATTCCCCAACTTCAAACTCTCCCTTCTACGAGTCCTCGATCTTGGGTCCTGGCATTCTCTCTCTCTCGTTTCCCCTTCCACTGGATCAAAAATTGCAGTCCAAGTCATGGCCATTGACGCTCACCATTGCCCCGGTTAGAAAAAATGCATATTATATATATTAAAAAAAATCAATTTCTAATTGTTTGATTATTCGGCAGGTGCAGTTATGTTCTTGTTTCGTGGAGAGTTTGGATGCTTGCTCAACACTGGAGATTTCCGATGGGAAAAGAACAGCGAGAGGGCAAAATTAGGAAGGGAAACACTGCTGAATGCTCTTAAGGATAATGCGGTTGATGTTCTTTACCTGGACAACACGTATTGTAATCCTTCGTATGAATTTCCTCCCAGGGAAGTTGCTGCTCAGCAGGTGCTCTTCAAATTTTCCAATTGATATTTCCTTTTCTTCCGAGTGAATCTCAATCAAATTCAATGTTATTCTGTTGCTGGCAGCTATACTGTTGGTTAAACATAGTAAATTATTTGAGATATTAAGACCATAGAATTTTAAATTTTGGGATGATATCTTGAATTGGAGATCAACTGTTGATATGGACTGGTAGATTAAAACAATTGATTATTATTTAGTATTTTTAAGTTATTTGGATACTTGTATCTTATTATTATTGTTGTTTTTTTTTTCTATTATTTTTTTTTTTTGGAGGTTTGGGGGTTGAGATTTGTTTTTACCTTTCATGAACTAAAATTAACTTTTTAAACTTAGGACATTTCTCTGATTGTTGATTTTTAGTAGAAAATATGCTGTATAAATATGAAGCATTCCTAGGGATGAAAAGGAGGGAAAGTTTAATTACAATTGTTAACAACAGTCTGAAATACTGCTATTAGTTTTCTTCTTAATGCACAATAATGGTTATATGGTCTTGAATCATATTTGCAGAAATTGTCAATTTTTGACATGGGGCTATATCTGTTGAGGACAAACAATCAAAATATGGTTTTTACTAATGTCAGGCTTATTATAAGATAAACTATGGAGCTGAAGGCAGCAGATTTGATTTTCTTACTGCTTAAATTTCTTGCTGATAACAGGTTGTTGATATCATTACTTCCCATCCAGAACATGACATCATCATTGGGATTGATACCTTGGGCAAAGAAAATCTTTTGCTTCACATCTCAAATGCACTTAATATAAAGGTTTGCTCTTTCTACTTGCTGAAGTTGATTATGACCTAGTCTAGTAGTTGCCAACTTGGCATATTCAGTTGAATGAGATTGCTCTAACTTGACAAATCACTGAGGCAGATACTTGAGAGGCCATTCCTTTCTGATTTAATTCCTTCGCCAACATATCATTTTTACACTTTATAACCAGAGATAGCTTAGTTCACTGCTTCAATTCTACAATTATTTGAGCTGCAATGATAAATCTGGCTTTTGCTATTTGCTCATGTACCATGTTAAGTGTGTGCTGCTTTGGCTTTTTTCTCACATACATCACTTACAGAAGATCTTACTGTAAAGAAATGAATGGTTAAACTAATATTTAGTTTTTCAATTGTCAATATGGAGAGCATGTTATATTTGAAGATTAATGATGATTTATCTGTAACATTTTTAAGCATTTCCTTTCAGTTATTCATTCTTTCCCTTTATCTTCTTTGGGATTCTTCTAGATTTGGGTTTGGCCGGAGCGCCTCCAAACCATGCATCTTCTTGGATTCCATGACATTTTCACAACCAAAACATCTCTTACTAGGGTGCGAGCTGTCCCTCGTTACAGTTTTAGCATCGAGACTTTAGAGGGATTAAATACAATGCGCCCAACTATAGGAATCATACCATCTGGTCTTCCGTGGGTGGTCAAACCCCTTGAAGGAGATGACAAGTTTTTTTATTCTCTTTTATCTTCTCGTTACAGCAGAAGCAAAGTGAGTTCAAAAGGTGGCAAACAGAATGATAAAATCAAAGGCAATTTAGGATCTGTAAAAAGGTTTCATAGGTACATATATTCAGTCCAATATTCTGATCACTCGTGCTATCTGGAAATAGAGGAGTTTATAAAGCTTGTGCAGCCAACTAACGTGAAAGGCATTGTATCTTCATCATCATGTTATGTTGATCCTCTTTATTACTTTGGCTGCCTTTGCGGTGTAAACCAACCATCACAAAGGTTGCACCACCAACATCAAAAGAAAGAGGGTGGGGATGGAGTTGTACCTGCCCGTACAAATTCTAAGTTAGGAAGAGTTAGTTATACTGAGGTAGAAAAGAAAAGGCAAAGGGTGGTTGATCTTTTAGGAGTTCATAAGAGCAAGGTGAGTGTGCTGAGACGAGCTCGGCGAGGTGTAAAGCTTGCCGAAAATGAGTGTTCTGATTAACTGGGGCCTATTGTTGAATATTGGTGTATATCTAGTAAGTGGGCAATGCTGTAAATGATGTTGACTGTTACTAGTAATTGAGAAATGTAATTGTAGAATGCATGAATTGGTTGAGTTGGTGTAAACTGTAAAGCTTTGGTTTTTTCCCTGTTAGCTGTGCCAAATTTAAGGGTTTTGGTAAGTAGACTCTAGATAAGTGGCTGCTCGTGTATTTTGAGGCTCCACGAACTGTCAGATTAAAAACGCTGAAGAGATATTGGCACCGTAGAGATGTATGGAGCTTGGACAATGGATTTGTCATCTTACTGTTTATACATTATAGAAGCTAGATCATGAATAAGCAATGAATATTTTCTTAGTTGTTAAGAGTGAGATTGACCAACAAATGGTTGGTTCAATCGATTAAAGTTCGTTTTTCTCGACGAAGAAGTCTTGGATTCGAGTCTTGTTAGCGGTTATTTGTTGGATCATCTCGAATGCACGATTTGTAATCATTTGTCGTAAGTTGTTAGATATGATATATTTTATTTTTATTTGGGGGACTGAACAGTTTATTTATTTTCGACTTTTGAATCAGTTGCAAAAACAAAGAGTGAGATTGATATATAAAATTATGATACAATAGAATAAAATAATATTATAATTAGTATTAAATTAAATAATATTATATTATCTTATGTTTGATGCATGTAAGAATTATGATAGAATAATTTATTTATTAATCAAAATTATCATTTCTCAATTTATACAATTTAAATTATTGATATAATTTTTAAGAGTATAATAAAAAATATAAGTTTATTTTAATAGATTAAAAATAATTCTTTCATTTTGGATTAAATTATTTTAAGTTAAGAGAATGATTAATTATCTTTACAATTTTATTTTTTTAGTTCAATACAAATTTGATATAATATAAGATTATTATTATTTTCTCTTATAAATAATCTTATGCATTAAACATAATTTAAAAATCATACCTCTTAATGATATTTTAGATGATAGTCTTATTGAGATGCTAAATCATAAATAAAGATCTATCACTTATAAATGTATATTTTATAAAAAATTTTAATAAGTCATATAATTTTAAATTATAATTTAATAATTGTAAGTGATATGCTACTGTATGAATTTTATTTTATCCTATGGAATCTTGCAAATCCAAAGCCTTGGGGATTGGGCTCATAGGATGGTAAATCAGGTTAACCCTGGCCGTAAATTTACGTTCTGCTCTATAATCCAATCGATTTCGACTACAAGTGTCATTATTTTTGGAGCTTAAACCGCTTTCATTGGGCTGGGTATTCCAGCAGACATATGCTATGCCTGCTGCCATGCATCCCTAGTTGAAGGTTTGCCAATCATGATCAAAACTTGTTTAACTGAGTTTGATGCGGGGTCAACAAAGTCAAAGACGTGCTTGGTTAATCAATCAATTAAATTAGATTACACAATTAAGCAGTTCATTATCAATGATCGAGGTGGGTAGTCAATTTCTGGTGCTCAAACACGTACTCTTTGGTTCAAACAAGAAATAGCTTAATAGTTATAGTAAATTATTTGGACTTTTTACCTTGAATCATTCTTTTTCTTTTTCTAATTTAATTTGGAATTCAGGTAAGATTTTTACCCTTAATTCTTTCTTACCTTGTAGTGACTGCCGTCGATGATTCGAGGAAAGGTGATGCGAATTGATGACCGTCACGGCTTCTAGATCTTGAATTGAATTTTATTATCATTTGAACAGAGTATTTACACGTCTGTGTCGATCAGTTTTCAACAGGAGTCAAATCTTCTTATTCAACCAGTGCATTTTGACAAATTATCTGCAGGGAATTGGAGTAGCCTTCCCTTACCCGTACAATGATTAATTAATAGAAAGGTAGCGAAGGACACCTTCTATTATTGGGGCAGGATGTCGTGGAGGACTAAGGTAAGTTTGAATATTTTATTGTAAATCAGAGGAAAAAAAATAAAAGAATTTAAAATTATAATATTTGATTTAGATTATATCAGAATTTTTATTTAATTTATATTAAATTTAGATATTAAATATATATTAAGTTTAAATTAAATTTTTAATAAAAAAATTAAATCGAATCGAATTATATATTTTTATTAATTTTTAATATATATTTTAAAATTTTAAAAAATAACAATAATAAATTTTTATTAAAATTGATTTAAGTATATTAAAATGTTATATTAAAATAATATATAAAAAATAAAAAAATAAATTTTAAAAATTGATAAATCAAATTAGTAAAATTTGATTTGATTCCAATCAAATTGTATAAAAATGCGATTTAAATTTTAATCGAATTTTAATAATTCATAATATTATCCAATATCTAAAAAATTGAATAAAATTTAATCCAAATTGTTATCACCTTGATAAATTAGTTACTAGTAGAGATGGCAACCAGTTGGGTTGAAGTAAGTTTTAGCTTGTTTCGAACCTAACCTAACCTTGTATATTATTTTTATACCAAAACTCGACTCGATCCAATTAAAAATTAATAAATATATTATTTTTAAATATAAATATAAAATTAAATAAATAATAAAATAATATTATATATATAGGGTTAGGTTGTGGGGCGGGTTTGCCTTAAACCTAACCCTGATTTTTTTTTTCTAAAACTAGACTCGACCTAAAATTGAATTTTCAAAAAAAAAAAAACTTATAGGATCACGTCGAGTTGAAACTTGATGGGTATGGATTCGATTGCCAACCCTTGTTGCCATCTTGCTACCTTAGTTGTGAAAGTGAAAACCGAAAATTGTTTCCCAGTTGTTTCACTCACTTGCTTTGAAGGATGAATAAATTCGTGTAGGTTATAACTTGTTGTAAGCCTTTAACTTCATGCTCAAAAAAGGGAAAAGAGCAAAAATTGGATTGGGATTTTGGACCCACAAATGACGTCATTTCTCATTGTGTTGGTGAATTTAATAGCTAATAAATGCATGCTACTAAGGCAAGCATATCCATTCGGTTAATTAGATTGTAAATTTTTGAAAACCAACTAAATTTATTTAATCTTATTAAAAATATAATCGACCAACAAAATTAAGGGAAATAAAAAAGTAATCAAACCGATTTAAATCGATCAGTTAAGGTCGGTTATCCTTATTTTATTTGTGTTTTTAATGTTAATATAAAAAAGAGAATACAACTAATTTTGTTTTATTTCATTGATATACTAATTCTATCAATGAAAAATTGACTATTCAAAAAATATTAATCTAAGAAAATTATTAAAAAAAAAAGTCTATTTTCCTCAAAAACTTGAACTTTCCCACAATTTCTAATCCAAAATCTTCCTTTAACCTTATTTAAACAAAAGCCACATAATCAATGAAATTTTAACCTAGGTTTAAAACTAAAATCCATAAATTTTATTAAATAAAAAATTTGTAAAATATATGAGTTTCTGAAGAAATAAAATGAAGAAAAAATAAATAATAAAACAAAATTAATTGTTTGGAAGTTTAGGTCATTAACCTTTGATGTTAAGCAACTATCATTAGTGCTAGACTTACTAAGGGAGCTATGGAAAAAGAAAATAACTTTCTGTGTTGTGATTTAGAGAAACAAAAAAAAAAAAAGAAAAAATAGTTGAAACTCGAAAAGAAATGTACGATAGGCTAGCTAGTGGTGAGAGAAAAGATGGTTAGTGGTTACTAGTGGCAGATTGGTGGTTTATGGGTGGTGGTTGTTAAAAAGAGTCAATTGTCAAGAAGTGATCTAAGGCTATAACCAAGCAAATGAAATGAGAAGAAAAACATTTAGGCTTATGTTTCATTTATATTTCATTTAGTTTCATCGATAAAATTGGTAAAATATTAAAATATTTATAATATATTTATTTAATTTAATTATTATAATTCAATTTTCTCAGTTGGTTTAAATGTCAAAATCTAACATAAGAGCCCATGGATGAAACCGCTATAATTGATTAAATAAACAATATATATCCGAAATTGACCAAATTGATTCAAATTTTTTGAACATAATCGATTTTTATTGATTTAATCAATTTAAAGTAATTAATATTCTTTGTTACATGCTTCTATTATCATTGTCATTGGCTTAAGGGTTGGACTATGTGTACTTTTTTGGTTTGTTATGGTGTTTTTTTAGCGTTTAGCTATAGGAAAGCTGATCGGAGGTTGAGGGTAAGAAGACTTAGACTTACAGTCAGAAAACAAGGTTAAAGAGTCTTGAAGTTGGTTTTTTGGGACGTACTCCAATGCTCAAATCAGTGAAAATGTCTAAAGTTTGGTAAGCTAGAAGGTAAAGAGTATTAAGGAAGCTTCAGAGAGAGAAGAATGCTTATATTTTATGTACTTGGTCTTATTTTTTACCTTATATATGAGATTAAAGGCAGTAACATGATTAAGATAGTTGATAGTTGATATTGAGTCTATATGAAACTCAAAGAAGGTTCACGTGGGTGATTATGAATTGCATTTAATGATCCCAGGAATCATGGGTTACATTTAATGATCTTAAACAAATTGAAAGCCAAGTGTACAGTTATAAAGTGATGCCTTGGTAGGACGTTAGTGGAGGTGTCAAGTGAGCACTTTTTTTAGAAGAACAAGCCTATTTTATAGTGAAAGATCTGGACATTGACCCTTACTAATAAGGATATAATAGTTGGGCATATGTTGGTTAAGGGCCAAGAGAAGTGACTTTGTTGACCAAGTAAATAGGTATAATAATTGCCCTTTAGGTGTAAAGGGGTTATAAGGTTACTACCTTCAGACCATTTAACAAAAGTTTGTGAAAATGAGCTTGTCAGGGAGGTAATAATTGGTTTGGCAAGCTATATTGGTGGCAAGTCTTGGCAATGCGAGAGGTGCTTTTTTGGCCAGCTATGTTGATGACATGTCCTTGCAAGATGAGAGGTGTTATTTTGGTGAGTTATGTGTTTTGTTGAGGTACAAGAAATAGTAGGTGAGCATTTAAAAAAAATTAATGTGAAATACTAATTCACTAGGCTGAGTGCACTAGGCATAGCATATTTCTTAAAGCAGTGTAAGGCACGCGCTTGTGTTTTTAAATGGTGTGGTTGTTCAGGACACATGGCACAATAGGGTTTTCGAGTTATCAAATATAACTAATGGGTGTAAATTTTAATTGTGCCAATTCTTTGAGACGGAATGAATGTGTCTTTTTGAAAAAATAGGTAATTGAAGGGTTGGGTTTAAAAGAAATTAATTTTGACCGTTTATAATTGGTTAAAACAATCAAATTGGTAGCATTTCACTAGTGTTGTTTGGCATTGAAATGGTTCATATTAATGTCATTTCATTCGTGTCATTTGGCTAAGTATAAATAAGAAAGTTAAAAAATTTTCAAACTTACTTTTGTGATTTTTAAGTAAAAAAGTATGGTTTGCTTGAGTATTGCATTATTGCTAGCTATTTGTTTGTTTTTCTATGAAAGTTTCTATTGTAAACAATTTTTTTGAGGTTTTTTGTTTAGTTTTATTAAGTTTTTATGATAGAGATAACACCAAAAAAAAAAAGATAATGATTGAGAGTTCCTACGATTATAAAGGTACTAGAGTACCAATCTCAAATATTAGGGGTAAAGGTAAGGTTAAAGTATGGCAGGGTAAAAAGAGAAGGGGCTCAAAGTAAAAGAAAAAGGGGCTAAAGGAGTCAATGCAAATGAGGTCCTGGGTGCAGCATAGTTATTAAGAAAATAAATGCTCTCTTATATGATGTTAATACTCTAATTGCCAATAAAGGTAAAGAAAAAAAAGGTAAGAAAAAGGTGGTGGAGGAGCTCAAGGATCTGGCTCTAAGGGTGTGACCACTTGACATCTTTACTCTAACATGATGTCAACCATGACAGAATCGATGTTAGACCATGTGGCTTTTAACCACAACAATGCCATGTACATTGTTTTCATGCCATTGACAGGCTTCCTTATCAACTAAATTAGGGATAATGAAAAAATGGCAAAGTTTTACTTATATAACTTCAGACATGGGTTCCATCTACCTTTATATCCTTCTTCCACTTAGTGCTACCTTGTTTCAACCTGGTAACATCTTGATAGTGTTGAACGCATGTGCCATTATAATGATCTATTTCATTTACTGTAGGCTGAAGAAGTTGGTGCCTTTTGTGAATGTCATCCTTGTGCTCTATATGCTTAGAAAGATTAATGGGTAGATTTACTACCTCTAAATGCATGGGTGATTATGTGTGGTAAACTTGCTTTCCAATAGCCACTTATTTTATGACTAACATATGGTGATGTGGACCAAGCTATTTGGCATATAATTTTTGTTCAAAATCAAATGATCTATGCCATTGCATTAACAAAAGGTTTCTAAGGGTGGGAATAATGAAGCCAAGAAAGTGAATGCCTTAAAAGATGCCAAGGTGTTGTACCAAGATCTGGTCACGTGTGAGAAAGTTCTATTACCTTATCCTAGGTAAAGACCAGGAC
This sequence comes from Durio zibethinus, assembly GCF_047325235.1. Lineage (NCBI taxonomy): Eukaryota > Viridiplantae > Streptophyta > Magnoliopsida > Malvales > Malvaceae > Durio > Durio zibethinus. Next base: position 10,094,716 of record NC_143163.1, read on the forward strand.
TTGGTTACTATTGTTTAGGAGGTTCTACATAAAGGGTGTGATAAGAAGAAAGAAGTAGCTAAGGATAAGGATAAAAGGGTTCTTTAAGGCAAAAAAGTAAGTAATCTATGATATTTTGCTTATAGATTGATGTTAGAATTGTGGGACTACTGTCAATTGTATTGTGATGGTAATTGTGAACTTATTTTGGTATTGTAATGAAAAGGGTAGCTGTAAAGCCTAAAAATTTTATGGCTCATTAAGAGGGTTTTTCTGTTAATGGTGTATGATAGATGCTAGAGGAAAGACCAGTTATAATTGTCTTTACTAGTATATAGGGTGTTGAGGGGGGTCAAGTATGAGCATGGAGAAGGGTGGTGTAAGGGTGTCCTTAGGTGGCTTCTGAGGGTAATTATTTTATCTATTACTGACTTTATTTGCTGTTGACTGATTCTAATTGTTGTATGTTTCTTTTATAGAGATGGATCGTGCTTCAAAGTTACAAAAAGTTCTCTAATAAAAGAATGAGAGGGGGAAGATATCTCTATTTGATAGTTTTTTTTTTATGAAAAAATAAGTAGTAAAAAGCTTTAACATGCCAAGCAGTATCGTGCCTAAGCCTCAACTTGTGGCCACTGTTCAAGCCTCTTTGGTATCTTTTACCATAACTGCAAGTGTACCACATCTTGGTTTTACTGTACCAATCTTTTTATTGCCCAAGCCTCTAACAATTATTGCTACTATTAGCACCACCACTTATACTACTTGCCTCTTTCACCATTTGTTAGCACTCCATCTATTATGATTAGTACCAAGGCCATCAAACCTATAAATGAACAGTAAGATGTCAGTTTAAGGGCTACCATGTTGGCAAAAGGTTGGACAAAATGTCTTCCTTTAGCTTTACCACCATCAATGAAAGACTCATCACTTTATTTCTTGCTAAAGTTGCTTGCTCATGGGCCATGATTAGCCTTCATGTTTTGTCAGAGAGAGGGTGCAATGATTCCTAATCCTCAGTAACTTACAGGCTGAGCTGTGCTTAGCTGTTGAGGTATGTGTTTGAAAGATTATGGTATATTATGATTATTGTTTATTTGTGTGAGAAAGGTGACTACTATTAGAGTTTGTTTATAAACCTTAGTGAACAAAGTGGGCCTCTACAAGTAAGTGAGATTTTTGGTAGAGGAGTTGCTTGCCAAATAAGAAGACCCGTAAAAAGAAGTATAGAATAAGGCTAACTAAAATGTGCTAATAAAGGTAAAAGATGCCTTTATTGAGAGGTTGGATACCTTGGATACCTTCTTACTGAGAAATATTGAAAAGTTGAAGGGTCAGATGAAGGTGACTACGGAGAGGAACATTACTTTACCATAATGCTTAAATGCTATAAGTTCTTACTTGAAACAAGTAGAGGAAGAAAAAAATAAGCTTCAAGAGGAACAGGTGGTAATGACTGTGCATGCCAACTAAGCGTAAGTAGAAAGGGACTAGGCTCTAGTGTTGACCCTATGATTAGAAGAAGAGCTAACCAAAGTGAAGACAAAATTGGAGAGAGAGTGTGTAGAGTTCTCTAAAATACTGATTGAGTGAAAAAATTAGTGGACTGGGGTTTGGCTAGCCACTAGCATACAATACTGTTTGTCAAATTTGTTCCAGGTTTAGTTATAGTTGGAACCATTGGATTTTAGAGGGGTGGACATCTTATAAATGAAGATTCCACTAGAAGGCTTTAAAGTGGAGTTCTCCAAGGACTTAGCCCAACTAGAAAGGGTGAGGGCTTTTGAAAGAATGGGCAAGATCTTGGTAGGCCTTAATTTGAATGCTTTACCAGCTCTTATTGGGGATACTTAAGCTAGCAACTCTAAGGCTAAGCATGCACATGTAGGTTACGAGATTGATGTGACTACCCTTATTTCAAGTGATTTTGTCATCATGTTGACTGAGGCTATTCCAACTTCTGGTGTTGATAGTGGCTTTTTTCTTGTTATTGCTCCTTAAAGTTTTTGTACAATTTTGAAATTTTCTTTAGTAATTTTTCCTTTGTAAATGTTTTTTCCATTTGAGCTTTTGTGCTTACAACTACAATTAATAAATATTGAAAAATTTACAGCAATTCTTTTATACACTTATATTATTTTTGTTAGTTAACTGTAAAATTGTGTAATAATCACCGAGGTAAGGCCTTGTGCTTGTCTGTGTGAGATTGCTAAACTATAGATTTCTAGTAATTGAACTTTGCCTTGTTGTTTGGATGTCTTGACTTGCTTATGACAATTATGAACTTAGCATTACAATAGCAAGTTTGGTTTTTACCATTGTTTATGTTTTGAACTTAGTTGTTCTTCCAAATTCTAAATTTTTTAGGAATATTAGTTTCTTATGAGTGCGAAAGTTTGCTAAATTTAGGCTAAGTTCAATTTGGCTTCATAAAGACATTAAGTGACTTGAATAGTCATTATGAGAAAATTTAAGTTATGAAGGTTCACATACTTTGAGCTAACTTGTTTTCATGTTTTTAAAAATCTAAGAAAACTTAAATAGTTTTATATGATGAGTTTTTTGTTTGCCATAAAGGCCATGTTGCTAGTCTCTTCTAACTTATGTAATAGTTTGCTTACTTATCTTATATAGGGGTGTTGTAACATTGAAGAAGTTGAAAGGAAACTTTGATAAATAAGAGTTATAGCATAATAGTATTTAAGTATAGTTGCTTCATTGAGAAGTAGTTTATTAAGATTAGTAAATATATATACCTCATTACCAGATGGTTATTCTCTTGTATTTTTGGTGTGGCGTGTAAGCCTTGCTTTGTTGTGTTGGCATAAGAATCTTAATGCTAGATAAAGGTAATGTGAAAAGTGCATTGGGTGTGTTAGCATAAAAGCCTTAACACGATGTAAAGATGATGCACCGAGTGTATTGAGCGTGTTAGCATGGAAGCCTTTACGCAATATAAAGATTCTTACAATGCATAGTGTGAATGGAGTAAAGTGATAAGACACCATCTTTCTTCATTAAAATTTCTTATACATGAAGCTAGTAAAACCCAAATACACATATAAAAATGAAAAGTGCTTTTGAAAAAGTAATAAATTTAAAAAACATGATAACTTAGTGGTGGACGCTTGTTAGATGTAGTACTTCTTTAGGTGGATGGCATTCTACATCTTTGGTATAGGATTGCCTTGATGTTTTGCAACCTATATGCCTCAAATCCAATAATAACAGAGATCCAATACAATCTTTCCTAGTTTGGTGATAACTTTTTTCTTTCCTTAACTAACTTGCTAGCTTCACAATTTTTGAGTTCCACATTCCCTATTTTGAAATGTTTGTGCTTGACTTTAGAGTTATAGTACCTGGTGATATTGACGACCATTTGGCTTTGGCTAGGTCTTTGGTTTCTTGTAACAAATCTAGATTGGCTTTTAGGGCTTTTTCATTCTATTCAAGGTTAAAGTGTGTTGTTCAAAGTTTGTTCATTCTCATCTCAATAAGTGTCATTGCCTCTGTCCTATAAGTTAAAGTGAATAGTGTTTCTCTTATTATTGAGTGGTTAGTGGTTTTAATAGCCCAAAGTATACCAAGACAAACTCTAACCTCTTTTACTTCATCAAGCATATTTTTTAAGGCAGTTCAGATTTTTTAATTTATAAACTCTACTTGAACATTAGTTTGGGGATGAACTATCGAGCTGTGTAATAAAGCTATCTTAAAATTTTGGCAGAACCATTTCAGTTTTTTACCATGGGATTATGTTCCATTTTCAACCACAATGGTATGAAAGAGATCAAATTTGCAACCACATAATTCTACATAAAATCTTCTATAGTTTTGACAATAATAATGGCTACAAATTCTGCTTTAATCTACTTAATGATGTAGTAGTAAGCCATTATCATTAACTTATTTTGGGCAATTGCTACAAAAAAAGGACTTAGGATGTCAATAGCCCATTATGTCAATAGGCATAAGTTAAAAATCTAGTTGAGTGCTTCTATAGGTTGTCACGAGACTTTGGCGAATCTTTGACATGTCATATTTCTTAACCAACTTAATTATATCTTTCTTCATGGTGGGCAAGTAATAACTTTATCGTAATGCTTTCAATGTATGTGCTTGCCTATCTACATAGTGACCACACACCTTTTCATGGATTTTATTAAGACATATTCTGCCTTTGATGGTGACAGACACTTTAAGAGGGGACTAACAAAGCTTTCTTGCAGAAAGTATCTCTGAAAAGTGCAAATTGAGTTACTTTTTTTGGACTTTCTTGCTTGTTATGGGGTCAGATAGGTGTTCACTTTTGAGATAGGCTTTAATGGGAGTCATCCAACTATATTCTTTTTCTATACATAAAATATGGGATGGTTGTAAGTATCGAGGCATCAATATATACTTCAAAAAGATTTTTCCCTGCTCATTTATCTTAATACAGGCTGTCAATTTGGATAATGAGTTAGTCTTGGTGTTGTTAGCACAAGGGACTTGTTCAAGAGATATGGTCGTCAATCGCTGGCTGAGTTAATGGATGATGGCATGATATTTAGTGAGCATGGGATCTTTTATTTCATATTCACTATTCACATGATCGACAACCAACTATGTTAGGCTAGTGGTCAACTCTAGCATTGTAGCTAGTGCTTAATATTTAATTGCATTATTGGAGATAGAGAAGCCAAAAGATAGACCATATTGGCATCTTGCCTATGAGGGCGTAATAACCAAATTCCTATACTAGAACTATTTTTTCTTAAAGAACCATCAACATACAACATCTAAGTTTGCTTTGGCAGGTGATCTTATATCAGAAGGGCATTAAATAAGTTACTGGTAAGGTGGAAACATCAGTTGGCTTGTTTTTTTTTTTTTTTTTTACTGCTTTAGCGGTTAGGAATGGGACTTGCCATCATATTGTGGCAATGTCTTAGCTTCAAGTATGAAAGAGAATTCAATAAGGAAGTAAGTGAAGGCTTAGGCTTTGATAACCTTATTGGGCCTGTATTCAATATGAAACTCACTGAGTTTAACATTCAATTTCATCATTTTTCCAGAAGTGTCTATCTTATGTAATACTTCCTTAAGGCTTGTCAATTAACATAATAATAATGTGTAGTTGAAAATATTATCTTAGTTCGAGTGGCTGCTACCAAAACAAAGGTAATCTTTTCCAACCTCATGTAGTTAACTTCTCCATTATATAACACCTTATTGGCATAAAATACTAGGATTTGGCTTTCATTTTCCTCCTGAACCAACACCGCGGTTATTGTTTCATTTGATATAACCAAGTAAATAGATAAGGCTTTACCTATGATAAGGTTGACAAGTAAGAGAGGTGAATGAAGATGTTGCTTCAATGTTTCAAAGACTTTTTGACACTAATCATCCCATTTGAATTTGATGGCACTTCAAAAAACCTTTAAAAAAGGTAATAACTCTTTTTCTTCCTAGACGAACATGTTTTTTAATGGACGGGGTGATGGGTTATTTTGGTGTTTATCATGGTGAGTGGACTAACTATTAATAAAGCCTTTCAATCTTTAAATCTCTTTCTAGAAGGCATTGCATTCATTAGTAGAGTGATTCTTGTTGAGTAATAATTGTAATGTCTCTTTAGTGGGGATTGATTGTTTGATCTTCTAGGTGATGGTCTCATCTAGTTAGGTCTTTGGCTAGTTTAGACGAGTCACTAAGTAATGGCATTAGGGGATTGGTTTATGGTTTGATAGTGGTTGGGTTATTGTTAGGAGTTTTGACTAGTGCTATGTTACCGATTTTTTCTCTTAGATTGATCGTAGGATTGACAGCTGTGTGGAATCATTGGCTAGAGGTTTCTATACGCCTACTATCATCTCACAAATGATTAGGGTGTTGTTCTTACCTTTCAGCTTTATTTGTAACTTAAAACTCCTTAGATTCGATAAATTTTTGGGCTATCTTGTAAAGTTACTACAATTGTTTAAATTTGTTTTCTTTCAAGAAGTATCTGGGGTGATCATGCCTTATTGCAAAAGAAAATGCTTGAATGGCCTATTAATATTAAGGTCTTTGATCTATAAGATAATCTCATTAAACCTTTTCAAGTATTATTGCAAAATCTTATTAGGATTTTGCCTTACAGCAAACAAGCTTGTAGAAGAGCATATTGTAAACCTGTGACTGAGGAAGTAGGCTACGAACTGCATGTTGAGTGTGTTAAAACCATTAATAATCATTGAGGCCATCAAGTATAACTGCATGGTCTCTATCTTATAAAGTTGTAGGGAAAACTTTACATTTGACTACATCTAAGGCATTGTGAAGGTCTATAAAAGTTCAAAAATGATCCAAGTGATTTTTTGGATCTATGGTCTTGTTATAAGTTTCTTTGGAGAGTTTGATGAAGGTAAGGATATTAGCTTGTCTAATGAGATTGATTAAAGGGTTGTAGTTATCTTCTAACCATTGTAGGTTATTGTTTTTTTCTTTTTTCATATCAACCAATTCTTTTTGTATAGTAACGACTTGCACTGCCAGTTCATTTTTTAGGTTGAGGTTAATGAGAGTTTGGTTTTATATTATGGGTTTATTAAGATAGGCATTGTCTTGGATGGGTTATGGGCAACTTTCTTTAGGTTGGGTGGGGATTTGTAGTGGTTTTTAAAAAGAAGAGGTAAAGTTTTCCTTTAGGTGGGATTTTTCATATGAGAGTTGTTAGGTAGCTTGTTGGTACTGTTGAAGTAGCCTTTATTGAGTGGCCACCTGGGCATTTAATAATTGGATCTAGTTCATTGGTGCATGGTAAAACTCAAGGGGGTTGTTGAATGTTCGTTTGGTATATGGGGATCTATGGAGCTAATAGTGTAACATGCATAATGGATATGGCAAGAGGAATACTTTATAATGAGTAGCATTAATGGGTTGTGAAGACTAAACTTGTAAATGAGGTAGTTGAGAGGTTAGGTTTGAAGATCCAATGGTAGCAATATGAACCAATGTGGGGTTAAGGTCATGTTTGGAGATAAAACTCACATTAAGTTTTGATAATACCCAATCGATTGTGCAGTCCATACATTTAATGATACTGGGCTGCTAGGAAATAGGAAAATAGGGTCATACCATGAGTTCCATGAATGAAAATTTAGTGATGGGATTTGTGTAAGGGTTAGCATGGCTGCTGTGTCAAAGATAGTTATAGATTGAGGGGTTACATTCATGGTTGGTGTTGCTGTGTCATAGGAATGAGGATGAGACATGGTTGTTGTTTCCCATAAAAATGCCAATTGTTGATGGTGCTTTTAGGTGTTTAGTTGGAGGGAAGTTGACCGAAGGTTAAAAGTAAGAAGACCTAGACTTGTGGCTAGAAAACATAGTAAAAAGGTACCGTAGTTGGTTTTTCGAGACGTGTTCTGACACTTAAGTCAATAAAAATATCTAAAATTTGATGAGGAAAAAGGTAAAGTATTGAGAAAGCTTCAAAGAGAGGAATGCTTAAATTTTACATATTTGGTTCTTTTTTTTTTACTTTATATATGAGATGAAAGGCAATAACATGACTGAAATAGTTGATAGTTGATGTGAGTTTACATGAAACTTGAGGAGAGTCTACGTGGGTGATTACAAAATCCATTTAATAATCCCATGCAAGCGTGTGCTACATTTAATATTTTTAGGCAAGTTAGAGACCAAGTATCTAGTTATGTAGTGATGTCTTGATAAGACATTAATGGATATATCATGTGAGCTTTTCTTTGGCAAGGGTTGAGTCACTTCTTTATCAAAAAATTTGGACGTCGACCTTTATTGATGGTGACATGACAATTGAGTATGTGTTAGCTAGGCAACTAAAAGAGTTGAGCTTATTAATCGAGTAAATAGATGTGACACTATTATTCCTAAAACTTTTCTCATTTTAATTCTTTAATCATTCACTTACTAGCACTCATCTTATAACTTAAACATGTTTTTTTATTCATTAGCAACAAATATGTTCTAAAATGATGATTATTAGAAAAATAAATTTTATCATATATAAACATTTTGATAAGTAATTGCTATAATAACAAGGTCTATCATAGATAACAAAAAATCTATATAATCAATATTTGAATAAAATAAAAAAAATGATATTTATAAACTAGAAATAATCCATAACAGTGTCTGCTTGAGACATTTTAAAAACTTTTTAACAAATCCAAAAATATAAATAAAAGAATAGTGTTACTTGCATTAATTAATTTATTTATCGAAGGATCCAAATATTAGGATAAGGTGTTCATTAATATTCAAAAGATGACAAATAAAAAAAATAAAAATATTTTTTTGAACACTTCAAAAAATTTCTTTAAACACTTTTTTCATCAATAAAATTAATAAATCTATAAACAATTCTTCAATGAACATAAAAAATGGATAAAACTACCGACATTTTAAACGTGTCGATGGATTTGCAAGCCGGAAACTAAAATTAAAACTTTTAAAAAATGTCAATTATTTTTTAATTTATCGATAATTTTCAATTAAATAAATGATGTGTTTTTAATTAGATAAAATACCGTGTTTTAAAATCAAATAAAATGTTGACTCAATTATTATATATTATAAGTGGATATTTAAAAAAAATTCTAGATTTATTACTAAACATATTGTATTCAAATAATGTATTCACTTATTCTAAATTTTACTTTAAAGATTTAAGTGAAAATTATTAAAATTTTTTATTATAATAACAAATTTGAAAATAAAATGTAAGTGAATGTATATGTATTAGACATATTAGACGAATGAGTATAGTTTTTATTAAAGTTATGTTTGATGTATAAAATTATTGATACGATTGGATAATAATTATTTTATATCATATCTAATTTTTATTTAAAGAAAAAGATATAAATTATAAGGAAGATTAATATCTTTTTGATATAAGATTATTTAATCTTTTTCAAGTTGAGAAAATTATTTTTAATTTATTGTATTACATTTATATATTTAATTATATTTTTAAAAATTATATTAATAATTTAAATTATATAAATTAAAAAAAAATAATTTTGATAAATTAATAAATTATTTTATTATAATTTTTATATATATCAAATATAAAATTAAATAATCTTATTTAATTTAATTTAATTTATAATATTATTTTATTTTATTTTATGATAATATTGTATATCAAATATGACTTAAATATATTAAAAAAGAAAATGTGATCGTCGGGCGTCGTCTATGGTAGGAGTAGCTAGCACGCAGGCGTAAATCCACCAGCATTTGATAAATGACAAGGCTTCGCGAAACGGAGAGGTTACGGCGTTACGCGGTCCAATAATGTTCAAAGTTGACCCAGCCGAGGAGCTGTTCTGGCCTCGGATATGTTTTTGCATTTCTAACTTTTCTACAGAAAAATTCAAAGATACTATTGCTTTGACTTTTCGCCAATTCTAGTTATAAGTGCGCACGAGATTGAGGATGATTGAAAGCAGCACCTGAAAGACATTGTTGCTCTTCAATTCCAAGTTACGAAAGCGCCCTTGTTCTGCGGGGAGCAAACAAAGGCCATAGTTGTCATCTCAACAAGCTTGGTTTGATTGAGATACAATAAAACTGCCCCACAGCGGCCGCTACCTCAGACCTGATTTGTTTTAGCAATCTGAGACTTGTTCTGCCTCGTCTTGTATTTTAAACAGCTTTTTGATTTGCTCTTTGAAATATCTGTCTTGTTTCTCCTGTCAGTAATTCTCTTACAGGACAGCCATAGACAAAATGAATAATCCATGGATGATGCTTTCCGTACTAATCTTCATGTGCTTTTCTCTCAACTGCCAACTCTCATTTGGAGCTGACACCATGTCAGCAAATCAATCTCTGTCCGGAAATCATACAATTGTTTCATCGGGTGGAAACTTCGTATTGGGCTTCTTCAAACCAGGTAACTCTTCCAACTACTACATAGGCATGTGGTACGGGAAGGTCTCTCAACAGACCCCAGTTTGGGTTGCAAACAGAGAGACACCAGTCCGTGATATATACTCTTCAGAATTAAAAATATCTAATGGTAACTTAGAATTGTTCAATGAATCCCAAGTACCAATTTGGTCCACAAATATTAGCTCTAGCAGCTCAAGTTCTGTAGTAGCAGTTCTTGAAGATAGAGGGAATCTTGTTTTGAGAGATGGGCCCAATTCATCAACGCCGTTATGGCAAAGTCTTGATCATCCCACGCACACATGGCTTCCCGGTGGTAAGCTTAGCTTAAATAAACGAACCAATAAAAGCCAACTTCTTACTTCATGGAAAAATTCAGAAGATCCTGCTCCGGGTCTCTTTTCCCTTGAGCTAGACCCCACTGGTACCAATCAATATTTGATTCAATGGAATGGATCCGAAAATTACTGGACGAGTGGTACTTGGGATGAACAGACAAGGATTTTCAGCTTAGTTCCAGAAATGAGACTGAATTACATCTACAACTTCAGCTATGTTTCGAATGAAAACGAGAGTTATTTTACTTATTCGCTTTATAATCCTTCTACCATATCTCGATTTATTATGGATGTTTCGGGCCAGATTAAGCAACTTTCATGGTTGGAAAGTAGCAAGCAGTGGAATTTGTTTTGGTCACAGCCGAGACAACAATGCCAGGTGTATGCTTTTTGTGGGGCTTTTGGCATCTGCAATGAGAAAGCTCTGCCTTTCTGTAACTGTTTGTCAGGTTTCCAGCCAAAGTCAGTAAGCCATTGGAATCTGAGCGATTATTCTGATGGGTGTGAAAGGAAAACCAAGCTGCAGTGTGAAGATCCCACACTTGCTAATGTGAAGAGTGATAAATTTCTAGAAAGCCCCAACATGGTATTGCCTCAAGATGCCCAGTCTATGACCGTTGGGACCATGTCGGAATGTGAATCAGCCTGCCTCAAGAATTGCTCTTGCACTGCTTATGCTTATGATAGTGATGGGTGTAAAGTTTGGATGGGAGATCTCTTGGATCTGCAACAACTTGCGGAAGAGGCTAGCAATGGAAAAGCTATATATATCAGGCTAGCGGCATCTGAGTTCTCAAGTTCCAGCAACAATAAGGGAATAATTATTGGAGCAGTTGCTGGTTCAGTGGGTTTAGTCCTAGTTCTTGTAATGCTTGCAATTTTGAGATGGAGGAGGCGAAAGATGATAACTCCAAAAGCTGTTGAAGGTTCACTTCTAGCTTTCGGATATAGAGATTTACAGAGTGCAACGAAGAATTTTTCTGAAAAACTGGGGGGAGGAGGCTTTGGTTCTGTTTTCAAAGGAATGTTGCCAGACTCGAGTGCCGTAGCTGTGAAGCAGCTTGAGAGCATCAGTCAGGGAGAGAAGCAATTTCGCACAGAGGTCAGCACAATTGGGACAATTCAACATGTTAATCTAGTGCGACTTCGTGGTTTCTGCTCTGAAGGTACAAGAAAGTTATTGGTGTATGATTACATGCCAAATGGTTCTTTGGATGCCCATCTTTTCCATGAAAAGAATGCCAAAGCTTTAGACTGGAAAATAAGGTACCAGATTGCACTCGGTACAGCTAGAGGCTTAGCTTATCTTCATGAGAAGTGCAGAGATTGTATTATTCACTGTGACATTAAGCCAGAAAACATTCTCTTAGATGCTGAATTCTGTCCAAAAGTCGCAGATTTTGGCCTGGCAAAGCTTGTTGGGCGGGACTTCAGCAGGGTGCTGACAACTATGAGAGGGACAAGAGGCTATCTTGCACCAGAGTGGATTTCAGGAGTCGCCATTACAGCTAAAGCTGATGTCTACAGCTATGGGATGATGCTTTTTGAGTTTGTATCCGGAAGGAGAAACTCTGAACAGTCTGAAGATGGAAAAGTTAGATTCTTTCCAACTTGGGCTGCTAGCCTAATAACTCAAGGCGGTGATGTCCTTAGCCTATTAGACCCCCGATTGAATGGAGATGCCCCTGTAGAAGAGCTATCAAGAATATGTAAAGTGGCTTGTTGGTGCATCCAAGATGATGAAAATCACAGGCCTTCAATGGGTCATGTAGCTCAGATCCTAGAGGGGGTTTTGGATGTGAACCTGCCTCCTGTGCCAAGATCTCTACAAGTGTTTGTGGACAATCATGAGCACATAATCTTCTTTACAGAGTCATCCTCAAGCCAGAGTTCTCAGATACGGAGCAACATTTCAACTACTTCTCAGGCTAAGAGCAGCACATCAACAATGAGTTCATAAATCATGAAAACAATTGTCTGGAAATAAGTTGAGGTATTTAGGTTTCGCCTTATATATATGTTTTAGAGTTGTCTTAACATCTTTTTTTCTGATACCTAAGTCATTCTTATTAATAGTTGCCTTCTCTATGGAGACCGGAGCATGTTGCTTGCATAAGTTGAGCAAAGCCTTGCTTCATGGAATGAGATAAATGTAATTGTTTATGGACATTGGCTTGATTGAGAATTTGCAACTGCACGGAATTAGAATAAGTGATATAGAATGAGTAGAGTATCTCACGGAAATTGAAATATATGGAAAAGAATTAAATATTGAAATTGTTCACTTTTAATTATATCTAAAAGATTGAAAGTAGAATGTAAATAGCTGAATAATTACTTAAATTAACTAACTAAGCATGCAAAATAAACTAAATGTGAACTTAACAATTTAAATTAAATGAAATAGAATGTAAGTTTGCTTAACAAACTTAAAAGCATGTAAATTAAATCTAAACCAATATGCAAGATTATAAACTAATCAACTTAAACTTAAATCACAATGAACAAAATTGAATTAAAGCAGTTAAATCTTAAAACATGTAAGAACTATTAAACATAAATCTAAAAATCTTAAACATGCAAAAACTATATTAAACAAAATCTAAATTAAACTTAATGGAATGCAAATGACCTAAATATAATAAATTAAACTTCAAACCTCAAATTAAATTAAAAACAGACTTTAAAGAACACAAATTGTGTGAATAAAAAATTTTAAAAGAAAAATACAAATTGAATTGAATTGAAAGCAAGAACAAAAATTTAAGGAAGCTCAAATTGAATTAAAAACAAAACAAAACTTTATTTTAAAAGAGAATTAAAATTAAACTTTGCATAAATTTAAAATAACTTAAAAGAAAACGTAAAAACATGAAAAGTAAAAAATAAAAAAACTTAAAAGTAGCTAACTATTTTAAGTTAGACTATCACCCAAAGCCTTACTTCAAATTTTCTCTAAAGAAAGATAGTTATTTATATAATAAGAATATGAAGAATTTTAAAGTTAGAAGGATAGGTAGGTGGCGGTTAGGGCTTTCTTCAAGTAAAAAGAATGTTTTGTAATTACTTTTAAACCCTTGGTAGCCTTCTTGAATAAGAACTACAACTTGGACTAGATTTTAGCACTTATTGACCTTTTTTGAATTGGACTAAGCCTTTTTGAATAATAGAATGAACAATTGACCTTTCTTTTAGGGAGCCCCAAACCATAAAGTGTTTTGGGTTCTTTTTGGGCAACTTCTTCCATTGGGCTTGAATATTGAAATCAATTAGTCTTATATTATATTCTTAAATCTTGGACTTATGTTTCTCTAGTTAAAGAGTTCTTGGAAAAAAAAGAAGTAAAATTCTGAGTTGCGCTCTTCTCATATGCTGCACTTTTTTTATAGTGCTATTCTATCTTCATGTAAATCCTAACCTTGGTAGAAATACCCATACAAACTAAAATTTCCTACTCAACTATTCTAAGTAGGATAACAAAGTGCTATTCCTAGTCAATGTAAGAATTTTAAGTCAATGTGGGATTTTCATGTCAAAGTAGGAAAACCTTCTTGAAATAGGAATATTAAAGGCTATTTAGACTTTTTCAAGTATGAACAGAACTTTCAAGTCAACATACCACATAATTTTCCAAGTTATCTCTCTTGGCCAATGAGAAAAGATTTGTTGCCATGTCATCTATAATAATTCCATGTATACACACCTATATAAAACACCATGGAGTTGCATTTAACTTAAAATTGCTCATCTATCCCTAATTATAGCCAAACATCCCTCACACAATTCTTGCATGAATTTTCTAAAATTTTTGACAAGATTCATCAATTCTAACTTTAATAGGTTTGGTAAAGCAAATCTTGTATAAACTTATCAATCTAACTTTAAGATTTCCAAGAATCAACAAGTGCATCAAGAATAGTCTAAGATTATTCCAAATGTACCAAGAATCATCTAAGATTGATTAAGAAACTCAAAGATTCTTCAAGATTCATCAAAATTGAATGTTTTCTTTAGGATTTTCTATAAAATGGCAAATTAAGCACATTTGGAGTAAAAAGAAGCTTATTTTACCAAAAACAAAGCAAAAGTAACTCATTTAAGCACTAAAAATAACTTTATTTTATAGAGTTATTAAACCCCAAACTTAAATTTTTTCTTGCCCTCAAGTAAAATAAAACTTAGCTAAATCAGAAAAACATGCTAGAGATCATAATGCATGCTTTCAATATTAGATTCTTATAAGTCTTCAAAATTGCATGATAAATATAATTTAGAAAAAAATCATAAGCATAAATTAAACATAAAAATCATTCATGAAAAAGTTATCTCTCAATTGCAAATTTCCTTGTGTTTGTATAATCTAAGTCATATCAACACAAGATATTCAATTAAAGTTATGCAAACATGAAATTTAATAAATCACTTCAAAGCATGCATAAATTTTATAAGTTTGCTTTTCGCATATTCTTTCCACTAATGTAGCCACACTTAACCAAGGGTTAATAGGTGTTTTTATTATGCTTATAATGTCAGGCTGGGGTTAAAGGTAATTAGGTTGATAAGTCCATACATTTATTACTTAGAATCTTTTTATTTGATGAGAAAGCTTTTAAGAGAACTGTATACCCCTAAACCTAGATTTTTCTTTCTTTTTTTTTATCTTGACTTTTCTGCAAATAGCATTCATTATCACTTGAGCATTTTTTTCTCTTTTTGTTTCAAACTATTTTTCTACCTTTCATACTTTGTACCCTTTTTCTTTCTTTTTTTTTTTAACTCCACCTTTCTTTCCTAATGTAACATAGCCCTTATATTTTGATTAATTGATCCATATGAACATAGGATAAGGTAGAAAGATAAAGATAATAAATCAAAGGGTGGTTATTTCATATAGTTTTTTTTTTTTTTTTAAAAAGAAAAAAGTTATATATTAGGCTGAAAAGGGTGACTAAGGATAACGATATAAAGGTTAGTTTGAAAGGCTTAAACAATCCAAAGATGACCTAAATCATCTTTTTAATTAAGTGTAGTCCATGATTTTGCCTTAAGAAATGCTTAAATAAATTTTAAAATAAGCATATAACTTAAAGATAAATGTAACTTCACATTTACATAAACTTTAACTAAGCATACATGCATCTTAATGATTAAGACTAAGTGCTCAATAATATGAAAATATCACAATTATGAAGAAACTAATTCAAGAACTAATCTCATGCTTTCACTACATTTGTTTTTTTTTTTCTAACAACTATAATCAAAGTCAATCAAAGTTTTTATCATTGGATTATGAGAAAATAAACAAAGGTAGCAAAATACCAGTTCTAAACATGTTAACTTAAGCTCCAAATAAAAAATTTTAAAAATTTTAAAAACATTTGGAACAAATTTTTTCCCTCAAGCTCAATCAACACATTATCCTTAATGTGTAAAAATATAATAATAAAGCACAAAAAGAAGAGAGATATTTCTTTAATTCACCAAGATTGAATATGGAATTGTAGGAATTATCCATGCGCTGCACATTATCCTAGCTTTCTTATTCCTCGTTCCTATAAAAGCAAAAGCAAACAAAACAAGCATTACCTGTTCCTAATAAAAACCAAAATAATAAAATTAATCCTAAATATGCAAAGTTGAAAATTAAAACTTGAATTGCCTCCTAAGAAGCATTAATTATAGTCAAGCTTGACTAGTACCCATCAATTACTCATGTGGTTCGGTTAAAAAGAGAACTATTTTTTTGTCAATCAAAACAACCTCCCAAATTCTTTTTATATCTATGTCCATTAACTTTAAAAGGTTTTCCCATCTTTTCATTTATAATCACCACAACCCCATGCGAAAAAACTTAGGTAACTATAAAGGGACCATACCATTTTGATTTAAGCTTGCCAAGGAATAATTTAAGCCTTGAATTGAAAAGCAACACATGTTGACCAACCTCAAAGTGTTTTTCTGTAATCTTTTTATCATGTAGCTTCTTGCTTTTCTTTTTAAATAACTTGGCATTCTCATAAGCTTGAAGTCTAAACTTATCTAGCTAATTTAATTGAAGCAATCTTTTTTCACTAATAGCTTTTGCATCAAAGTTCAAGTTCTTAATTACCCGTATGCCTTGTGCTCTAAATCCACAAGAAAATAACATGCTTCCCCATAAACTAATAGATATAGAGACATACCTAAAGGGGTCCTGAATGCAATGTAATATGCCCATAAAGAGTCATCAAGCCAAGTTGACCAATCTTTCCTAGAAAGAGTTATGGTTTTTTCAAGAATTCTCTTTGTTTCTCTATTAGCACTTTAACTTGGCCACTTGTTGGGGGGTGGTATGTATTGTCTATCCTATGCTTGACCCCATACTTGGTAAACAGAGCTTTAAAAATCTTTGTTGCAAAAATGAGATCTTTCATCACTTATGATTGCCTTTGGTGTGCTAAATCTTGTGCTAAATCATTGGAAGGAAAAATAGTCGATTTCACCCACTTAGATATATAGTCTACTACTAATAAAATATATGAATTGCCATAGGAAAAAATAAAAGGACCCATGAAGTCAATCCCCTAAACATAAAAAATTTCCATTTCAAGAATATTGGTGAGAGGCATCTCATGTCTTTTTAAGAGATTTCCATCTTTTTGACACCTACCACATCTAAAAACAAACTCATAAGCATCTTTAAAAAGTGTTGGCCAATATGAACCAAATTGTAGCACCTTGGCCACCTTTTTTGCACCTTCATAATGTCCACCATAATCAGCTGAGTGGTAATGCTTTAGAATATCTTTTACTTGCACTATGGGAATTTAGAGGTTGGTTTTTACATTACTTAAATAAGAAAAAGTCATCCCACACATAATACATAACATCATTAAGAAATGTTTTTGGCTAAAAAAAAATCAGGAGGAAAAACATTACGTATTATATAATTAACAAAATATGCATACCATGGTAAACTTTTGGAGGTGAAGCGTTGCTCATCTGAGAATGACTGATGGATCATTTCACTTTGTAAAGCTTCCTTTTCCAACCTTGAAAGATGGTTAGCCACTTAATTTTTAGTTCCCTTCTTGTCTCTAATCTCTAAATCAAACTTTTATAGAAGAAGAACCTAACTAATAAACCTTAGCTTGACATTGTTCTTAGCAATGAGGCATTTTATGGTTGAATGGTCAATGTATGCCACTACTTTGGTGCCAATCAACTATGATCAAAGTTTCTTAAAAGCAAAGACAATGGCAAACAACTCTTTTTTGGTTATGGCATAATTTAGTTATGCTTCATTTAAGGTTTTTCAGTATAGTAAATGGGTTAGAAAATGTTATCCTTCCTATACCGGAATAGCCTCTACCATATAATCGCTTGCATTACACATCAATTCAAAAGGTAAACTCTAATAAGGCATGCAATGATTGAGGTTGTCACCAATTTTTCTTTTAAAGTTAGAAAATGTTGGAAAATGATTGAGGTTGGAAAATGTTGTCCTTCCTGTACCCAAAATAGCCCTCACCATATAATTGCTTGCATCACATATCAATTCAAAAGGAAAACTCCAATAAGGCATGAAATGATTGAGGTTGTCACCAATTTTTCTTTCAAAGTTTGGAAGGCATTTATGCATGCGTCATCAAACCTAAACTTTACATTCTTCTCCAACAAGTTACATAGTGGCTTGGAAATCTTGGAGAAGTCTTTTATAAATCTTTTATAAAGACCAGCATGGCCTAGAAAATTCCTTATGCCCTTAACCGAATTTTGAGGTGGCAACTTCTCAATCACCTCGATCTTGGCTTTATCCATTTCAATCCCTTTGGAATAGACCTTATGACCTATTAGTACACCTAGGTTGGTTTTTTCATATGTTTTCAACACTTTAGAAATATGTGTTAAGCATAAATAAAAAGAATCACCAAAAACAAAAAAATTATCCATAAGTACCTTGAAGAATTTTCCACCATGTCAAAAAAAAAAAAAAGCCACCATGCATATTTAAAAAGTGACAATTACATTGCATAGGCTAAATGACATCATCCTAAAGACAGAAGTCGCATAGAGGCCTAGGAAAGTAATCCTTTTTTAATCTTTAGGTGTAATGGCTATTTGATTATAACCATAATAACCATCTAATAAATAGCAAAACTCATGGCTAGTTAATCTATCAAGCGTTTGATCAATGAAGGGAAGTGGAAAGTGATCTTTCCTAATTGCTTTATTAAGTTTCTTATAGTCCATGCGCATTCTCTAACTAGTGACCATTCTTGTTGGGATGAGTTCATTATAATCATTGGTCACAGTCATTCCCCCTTTTTTCGACACACATTAAATAAGATTAACCTAAGAACTATAAGAAATTATATAAAAAATGCCTGTATCTGACCACTTGATGATGTTTTTCTTTACAACTTCCTTCATTACTTGATTTAGGCATCTTTGATGTTCAATGGATGCCTTGTCATTATCATAAAGTAGAATCTTATGTATAGAGACAGACGGACTTATCCCCTTGATGTAAGCTATAAATAACCCAATTGCTTTCTTATACTTTTTAAGCATATCTAATAATTTTTCTTTTTGCACATCATCTAGGTTTGCTGAAATTATAATAGGTAGGGTAGATGACTCCTTGAAAAATGCATACCTAAGATAGGAAGGTAGTGGTTTGAGTTCTAATATGGGTGGTTCCTTAATGGATGGCTTAAAACTTGTAAATGATTTTATTGCTCCAACACTTCTATAATGGCTTGTTCCTTACCTAAGTACATGTTCTTTAATGAACCTAACATTTATTACATCAAAATATGATTTAACTAGTCTTGTTTCCTTTACACCAATGTTTTATTCCTTAAACTTTTCTTGTAATTCCTCATTCAACTCATCAACTTTTAAATAATCATCAACACTACTAGGTTATTTGATTGCTTTAAACATATTGAATGCCACCTCTTGATCTTTAACCCTTATGGTGAGTTCATTTCTTTGAACATCAATAAGTGCTTTTACAGTAGCTAAGAATGGTCCACCCAAGATGACTGAAACTTTATTATCTTCAAACAAATCCAACACCACAAAATTGATTAGAAAGATAAATTTGTCCACCTTCACTAGCACATCCTCAAAAACACCTTTTGGGTGTTTGAGGGATTGATGAACAAGTTAAATAGTGATTGAAGTAGGCTTTGTCTCTTTAAGTCGAAGTCTTTGAAAAATAAACAAAGGCATTAAGTTAGTATTTGAAAAATAAACAAAGGCATTAAGTTAGTACTTACATCAAGATCACACAAAACCCTATCAAAGAAAAGATTACCAATAATGCAAGGAATAATAAAACTTCATGTATCTTTAAGTTTTAGAGGTAAACTTCTTTGTAGAATGGCATTGCACTTTACAGTAAGTATAATGGTACAATAGTCTTCCAACCTTTTTTTCTTTGAAAATTAAAGAGCAGAACCTACTAGCCAGGCTTGAAACTTCTTTCCAGGATTTTCTTGTCATCTCATCTTTTTGTCTATTCTTTGTATAACTTGAAACTTTCATAGGCTTGTAACCTAAACTCATAAAGCTCATTAAGTTGCAACAACCTTTTTTCACCAATTGTATTTAGATCAAAGTTCAGATTTTGTAGAGCCCAGAAAGCTTTATCTTTCAACTCAACTAGAAGGTGACATGCTTTTCCAAATACTAGTTGGTATGATGACATCATTATAGGAGTTATAAAGGCAGTCTTAGAAGCCCAAGTGAATCATCTAATCTTTTAGACCAGTCTTTCCATGAGGGATTTACCATTTTCTCAAAGATCATTTTAATTTCTTTATTTGATGCTTTTACTTGGTCACTAGTTTGTGGGTGGTAGCTAGTAGCAACCTTATGGGAGACTTCATATTTCATTAAAAGTCTAGCAAAGTGTTTATTACATAAATGGGTTATTTCATCACTAATGCTTGCCTTAGGTGTCCTAAAGTGAGTAAAGATGTTTTTCCTAAGAAAGTTCATAACCACCTTAGCATCATTAGTGGGTAAGATTAATACTTCTACCCATTTAGAAACATAATCAACCATTACTAGAATGTAAAAGTTGCCATAAGATGAGATGAGATGAGAGGTCCCATGAAATCAATGCCCTACACATAGAAAATTTCAACTTCTAATATGTTGTTCAGGGCATTTTGTGTCTCTTTGATATGCTCCATACTCGCTGGCATTAATCACACTAGGAGACAAATTAGTGTACATCCTTAAACAATGTTGGCTAATAAAAACCAGATTGTAACATTTTTGCTGCAATTCTCCCTCCTTCAAAATGTCTTATATAATTTGATGTATGACAATGTCTAAGTATGCTTTCTACTTTTTCCATAGGAATGCGCCTTTTAAAGATTTGATCTTTGCATTGTTTGAACAAATAAGGTTCATCATAAATATAATACTTGACATCGTGTAAAAATTTTTTTTTTTGCTAGTAGGACAAGTCCGAAGAGAGGACCTTACCAATCAAATAATTAACATAGTCTACATACCAAGGTAAGTACGAGTGGCTATAAGTAAAGAGTTGTTCGTCAAGCAATGTCTCATTAATGATCATTTTACTCACTCCACCATTCTCTAACCTAGAAAAATGGTCAGTGACTTGATTCCTGAACCCCTTCCTATCCCTAATCTCTAAATCAAACTCTTAAAAGAGAAAGATCCATCAAACAAGTCTAGGCTTTGCATCTTTCTTTGCTATCAAGTACTTAATGGTAGAGTGATTTGTGTAAACTATCACTTTTGCACTGATAAGATAGTAATGGAACTTATCAAATGCAAAAACAATAGCTAACAACTTATTCTTGGTGGTGGCATAATTAAGATGAGTGCCTGAAAGAGTCTTACTTGCATAGTACGTGGCATGGAACAACTTACCTTTTTTTGTCTTAAAATTCCTGATAGCATAGTTGCTAGCATCACAGATGAACTTGAAAGGGAGGTCTTAATCAAAAGTTACAATGATATGTGCAGTAGTCAACTTTTTTTTAAGGTTTTAAAGGTAGTTATACAGGACTCATCAAAGTTAAATTGCACCTTCTTTTCAAGCAAATTACATAAGGGTTTGGAGATCTTAGAGAAATCTTAATGAACTTTTGATAAAAACTCGCATGTCCAAGAAAGTTGCTTATACCCTTAATTGTGGTAGGTGTTGGAAATCTCTCAATGACCTCAATTTTGGCTCAGTCAACCTCAATGCCTTTAGAAGAAATCTTATGGCCTAGTACCATTCTTTCTTGCACCATAAAATTATTTTCCTTAATTTAGCACAAAGTTAGTTTCTTCACATCTTTTTAAAACCGAACGAAGGTGAGCCAAGCATTGTTTGAAGTTGTCTCCAAAGGCAGAGAAGTCATCCATAAAAACCTCGAGAAAATCCTTTACCATGTAAAAAAAAATAGCCATTATGCACCGTTAAAAGATAGCTGGTGCATTACGTAATCCAAAAGGCATCCTTCTAAAAGTAAATGTCCCAAATGGATAGGTAAATGTTATTTTCTCTTAATATTTCTAAGTAATAACTATCTGGTTATAATTTGAGTAACTGTTAAGGAAATAGTAAAACTTATATTCAGATAACCGATTGAGCATTTGGTCGATAAAAAGGAGCAAGAAACGGTCTTTTCTGGTCAACTTGTTAGCTTACAGTAGTTCATACATACACTAATTGGTAATAGTCCTCGTGAAGATAAGCTCATTGTTGTCGTTAGAGACAACGGTTACTCTACCCTTTTTTGGCATGCCTTACACTAGGCTAACCCATTAGCTATCAGAAATGGGATAAATGATACTAATGTTGAGCCATTTATTGATTTCTTTTTTCACCACCTCATTCATCATAGGATTTAGGTGATGTTAGTGCTCTATAATAACCTGATAGTTATCCTTAAGAAGGATATTATGCTTGTACACAGAAAGACTAATAGCCTTAATATCAGTAATAGACCAATCTATCGCTCTTTTATGCATTTTAAGAACTTGCAGTCGTTTACTCTCTTGAGCAAGATCTAAAGCAGAAGAGATAATAACTGGCAAGGTAGAGCCCTCTTATAAGAATGCCTACCTAAGATGATCAGACAAAGGTTTTAGTTCTAAGAAGGGAGGTTTTTCTACAAAATGTTTTTAGAGGGTTGGCAAACAAAGGCATTCCTAATGGCTCAAATCGACCTTGAAGACCATAAGTGGTGATTTTAATCCACTTGACACTATCATAGGACTTATCATCAAAGGAAGACTCATGGGGGTAACTAGGGTGATCATCTAAAAAAGCATCATGAACTAATTTGGTCACTGTGTCTACCTTAAAATAATCATCTAAGTCTCTAGTATATTTCATTGCTTAAAAGTCATTAAACTTTAACTCTTTATTTTGGACTCATATAGTGAGTTCTCATTTCTAAACATCGATGATAGGCCTACCAGTAGTAAGGAAAGGTCTACCTAAGATGATTGGTACTTTTTTATCATTTTTTATCTCTAAAACCATAAAATCAGGTAGGAAGATAAAAGTCTCAACCTCGAGTAATACATCCTTTATAATGCGTTTAGGGTATTTTAGAGACCTATTAGCTAATTGGAGTGTCATTCTAGTAGATTTGGCTTCACCTAACCCCAATTTCTTAAAGATGAAAAGAGGCATCAAATTAATGCTAGCACTTAAATCATAGAGTGCTCTATCAAATAAGAGATTATCTATAATACATGGAATGGTGAAACTATTAGGGTCTTTAAGTTTAGGAGGAATGCTTCACTAGAGAATGGCATTGCATTTTTCAGCAAATGCAATGGTTTCATAATCTTCCAACCTCTTTTTTCTCAAAATTATGTCCTTCATGAACTTTGCATAGCTAGGCATTGCTGTGGCGTATCTGCAAAGGGATATTGTTATGTAATTTCTTAAAAATCTCTAAAAATTTTACAAATTGTTGCTTAGTCTTTTGCTTTTGAAATCTTTAGGGAAATGGTATTGAAGATCAATAGGTGTCTAGTTTATCGGGTGAAGGAATAGACACACTACTCTTCGAAGAAATTTGAGAACTCATACTATCATCTACTTGTTTTTCTCTTTAGATTGTCTTCCCTTCTTTTGCTCTTTTTCATTAACAAGGCTAGACTGGGTAGCTGAACTAGAGGTGGATGTTGTGGCTGTGGTAGGATGATTAGCTAAGTGTTTACCATTTCTGAGGGTAATTGCCTTACAATGTTCTTTTCTTTCCCTTTTTAGATTGGTTTCAGTGTTGTTAGGAAGGCTACCTTGAAGGTGAGTGTTAAAGGCATTAACAATTTGCCCTATTTTCACCTTTAAGTTCTTAATGGTAGTTTCTTGACTAAAAAATGTAGCGACTTGCCCTTGGATGAGATTAGCTTAATTCATCAATATGTGATTTTGGTTCTAAAGAATGGAAGAGAGCATGTCTTCAAATGAAATTTTCTTTTCCTAAAGTGGGGGATGGTGTGGTAGGTACTAGGGAACTGGGTGCTAAGAGAAACCAAAAGGGTACTAGGGTTTAGAATTAGAAGATTAACTCTGAGTATTTGACTATGAAAGGTTCAAGTGATTTTTTAAACTAGGGTTATATGTGTTGGAGTATAGATTGTTTTGTTACCTACTAGGCTGAGTGATGGAATGGATAGGCTTTATCCTAATAGGACAACGATCCATTTAATAGTCGCCTCCACACATTTCATAGCTTAAAAAAATGCTAATAGATTGAACTGGGCTAACAAAATGGACTGGGTTTTGAGTATGGTTAGATCCTAAAGTGTCCATTTTCTTAGTAAGAGATGCTATTGGGGCAGTTAATTAAGTAATGGCATCAATCTCATACATGCTGGCAGGTTTTCAAGGATTCTACCTTTTGGATGCCCATTAATAGTGGATCACACCATCTCCTCAATCAGCTCATATATTTCTTCAATGGATTTGCTTATCAGAGCTCTGCCAGTACTAGCATCTATGATGGATTGGTGGTGTCCCAAAAATCCATTGTAGAAAATATGAATCTCAAGCCATGGTGAAAATCGTGATGGCAACACCTCTTGAGCAACTCTTTACACCTCTCCCATGCCCCATAAAAAGGTTCAGACTCTTGTTGGGAGAGGGTAGTAATGTTGTTCCTCAATTTTGTTGTCTTTGCAAGAGGAAAAACTTTACCATGAATTTATGTGCCAGATCATCCCATGTGGTGATCGATCCAAAAGGCATAAAGGTAAGCTAGCTCTTAGCCCTATCTTTTAAGGAAAATGGAAACAACCTGAGAATGGCATTATCAGAAATACCATTATTCTTAAAGGTGTCACAAATTTCAAGGAAGTTCTTGAGATGGGCATTTAAGTCCTCACTAGCTAAACCCCCAAACTAGACAGAGCTTTGGATCATTTGAATGGTGGCAGGCTTAATTTCAAAAGTATTTGCTTGGATTGTTGGCCTTCAGATACTAGCTTGGAATCCATTAATGTTAGGCATAGCATAATCTCACAAAGTTCTATGATCAAGTGGGTTGCCCATAGGTTGGGTAGAGAGGGGTTGCCAAATCTTTCTCTTTTAAGGTTTCTAAGAGCCTTTTCTATTTTTAGGTCTAAAGGTAGAAGACTGAGACTCCTAGATCTACATATGTACCAACCATAGGGTTGTAGGGCAACAAAGAAAATACACAAAAGATAAATTAAAAAATTAAAAAATATTTACAAAAATGCCAGACTACACCCTAACATGTCTCTACTGATATTAATCTTAGCCTAAATGCACCAAATCCTCAACAATGGTACCAAAAACTTGTCACTATCTATCAGGAGTATTGCAAGTGTATGGTCACAAAAGTAATAAAGATTGGAAGTATTCCATATATCATCTCCTTATGGATTTATGAGTTCTAAACCTAGAGGTAAGCACAGATTTCAACCTTTCAGGTATATTTGGTCCTATCAATTATTTTTTTAAAAATGTAATTAACCTAAGATTAATATAATAAAATGACTAGATAATTAAAACCTAAACTAAACTACAAATTATGGAGGTTAGAGAGCTATCAAGAAAATTACAAAAAAAAGTAATTTCTTAAAATGGCAAGTTACTAAAAATGGCAAGTAACAAAATCAAAAATTAAATTAAACATAATTAAAAGCATAATTTAAATTTGAAATTTAAGATAAGAGGGATGGAAAATAGAACCATGGATTAGCAATAAAAAGTGATATTAACATAACAAAATATAAAAAGGATAATTAGCATTTTAATTTAAAAATTAACTTTAAAAAATTCTAATTTAGCCTAGAATGCATGAAATGTATGGAACAAAAATTAAACATGAAAATAGCATGGAAATACATGGAATGATGTCCTAAAAATAAAAATTAAAGGTTACCTACAAGCTAAACTAAAATTCTAGATGAAACAACCATCAACTTTCATTGAGGCATTTCATCGAACACCTAGTATATTATATGCAAACTCTTCAATTAACTAACCTAAATCCTAGGGCATACAACCAGAATTAAATCTAAGCTAATCTTAGTGAAAATGACACATTAAAAAGTAGAACAACAAATAAAATAAATAAAAATTGCTAAACACCTTAATTAAAGCTAAAATGCAACCTAGCCTACTTTACCTAATAAAAATTACCTAAATCTATATGGTACTGTAAAAACTAATAGAACTAAATAAAAAAAGACCTAAAAATGAACTAAAATGATATATGAAAAAAGGTTTGAAGACCAACCAAAATGCAAATCTAAATTTAAAGTGCAAAACCAAATAAAAAAATGCACACTACATGTAACCTATGGCATAAAATGCCATGCAAAATTGACCCTACCTAAGAAAGTTGCAAAACTATTTTTCTAACTTAAAATTAACTAAAAAATGAACGGAAAAGATACATTTGATCCCTCCCTAAAGCAGAACTCAAGATGCAAAAAATTTAATGCAAACTGAAATACTAGAATGCATGGACACCAAGACCTATCAACTAAAATGCTTGGCAAATGTAATCCTACCTAAGGAATTTACAAAAACTGTTTTAATACCTTAAATAGACATAAAAACAAGCAAAAAAGGTGCAAGAAAGCTTTGCTTAAACTTACCAGAAAATGAGTAAAACAGTGTTCAAACTGAAAGCAAAATAAAGGCATAAATTGAAAATCTAATAGGCTAAATGCTAACCAAAAAAATAAATATAAAAAAATGCATAAATGTAACATGAAATCTAAGCCTAAACTATTAAAATAAACATGGAAATGAACATAAAAATAAGCAGGGGACTTCATCTAAATAGAACCAAAATTAGGAGAAAAACCAAATCAAAAACTAATGAGCAAAATGCATGAAAAATTCATGGAAGTGAAACTGTCTAAGCTATTTTAGCAAACACATGCAAAACATCAACCTAACTTCATTTAACTCAACTCAAATACATAGAAACTAAATAAAAATCGTAATCATAACCACAAGGCAGTAGCTAAAATAAAACCTAGGCAGAAATGAAGTTAGCCTAACTGAAAATACAAAAACAAAATAAACCCTCATGATTCAAGCTTCTTAGATGCCATTGAGGAACAAGAGTTCATCCAGCTATCAAGAGCTATCCTTTCCCCACAAAGATCAAGCTAAAATAAGGTAGAAATAAGCTGGAAAAAAAAAAAAAACTAGGCAGAACCAAAACTAAATAGATTAGAAATTTTTATTCCATAAAAATGTAGCAACAAAGTTTAAATAAAGAACTAAATGTAAATGCTTGAAAGCTAAATTAAAGATAAATTTTTTAACAACCAAAATGTAAAAGAAACAACTATAATGGAACCTTTAAAAGTCACGGCTAAATCCACAAAGGCTGTCTGCCAGTCACGTTGAAGTAGGAATATGCAAAAAGAAAAATCATGATCTAAGAAATTAGGTTCGGCTCTCTCTTTTTATCCCTTCACATGTCCTATTTTTCAAGCCCTATCCTAGGTCTTTTCTTAGCTCATAAATGGTTTCTTGAGGAATGCAAACCAACAGCCATGCTTGACATTTATTTTTCATTATTTTCTCACTTATAGTTTGACTTGCAATTTGTTTTCTTCTCTTTCTCTCTCTCTCTCTCTCTCTCCCCTTCTTTGTTGATTCTTCTTGGTATAAAATGAACATTTAAGCTTCATCCAATGTGGCTTAATTTTAGCTTCAATTCAGCTCATTTAATAGCTTCAAGTCTTTCAAGAGTTAACCCCAAAAACAACTAACAAATGACGCCACTGCTACCTTGTTTAGCTTGAATTTCCAGCCAGCTTTTGCACCATGTTTGCTTCCAAATTTAACTCATCAAATTAGCCACTTAAACTTTAAATTAACATTTCAAATGCAGCTCTAACTTAGCTCAAAACCAGCCTTGAACTCAAGGCAAATATCATTGCAAATAACCTTGAAAATTAGTCTTTAATTCCATCAAATGTTGACACCACTTGATGCTTTGTTTTCTTCAAGTCTTTGGCAAGAATCTTGCATCCTATTTGGCCTCCACATTTAGCTATTTAATTCAGCCACTTCACCTTGAATTTACCCCTTCAAGTGTATTTTCAATTTAATTTTCTCAATCTTTCATTTTACCTACATTTAGGACAATTAACACATTTAAGTAGAAAATGGATCAATTCAAGCAAAAAATCAAGTATAGAAGAATTTAATATAAAACCCTATGATAATTCTATAAACAATAAAATTATCACAAGTTTAAACATTATAAACCATCCTAGGACTAAGGCCGTAACAATGTCAAACTTGCTTATATTACCACTTCGTTTTATTCAAGAAATCCAAAAAAAGTTTATTTTGATTGCTGGTGAGGGGTGACCCTTTGCCTTAGGGCTCCAACCTTTTATTCATTACCTTGACTTGTCTGACTACCTTATGAATCTGAACATTTAACATCTGTATGCCTTTCTTGGCTCTTGGCCTTCTATTGCTTTTAGTCTTTTATTAACCAAATGACCCATTTGTGACTTTTGAAATGCCATGAAAATTTCTCTTGATAAATTGTTTGAAATGGATATCCTTGATGTCTTATGTCAAAAATAATGCATGAAACAAATTAAAAAAAAAAAAAAACACAAAAACATGGCAAAACTAATAAAAGGAAAACTTTAAAAAGGCACATGCAATGCAAAAAAGGTAAGCTGGTGTTACCAAGCAATTTCTAATTTTTTTTCTTTTTCTTTTAAAAACAATAGAAACAAGTTATTAGAAAATAAAAAAAAAATTAAATGAGAAGGGTAAGGGGTGATGACAAATGTTCTCATGAAATGAAATGCAAGTTTTATAAAACCCTACCATTTATGAATCTATATGCATGAAATGACATGATATACTAAACAAGTAATGAAATGCAAGCTTATGACTACTGCAACATACATATATGAAATGCACTGGCATATTATATGCATGAGATTTGTTTACACAAAATGCAATGTATGTGTTATGCCGTTCTAATGAAACCGACACATCTTTAAGATATGTAATGAAATGGAGTGCATCTATTATCTAATAAGATGTGCATGAGGTAGAATGCATGTACTATCTATTAAGATGCATGAAATGGGATTCATGTACATTCTATTAGCTATTTAGGTGAGATGGTGATCCAAGAAGAGGTGAATTGGATTTCTCTAAATTTTTTCCAAACAATGATTTCAATATAACTGAATGTGGAATTAAACCAATATAAAAATATAATGCAAATAACATTAAATTGAATATCTTAAAGCAAATATAAGTAATAACAGTGAATGCAAAGTAAAGAGATAGAGAAACAGAAATCAAACATAAGGATTTATAGAGTTTTGATCTTTCTCCTCAAGGCACCTTCGTCCTTTCTCTTGATTGTCCACACTACAACTTCAATCCACTAAATTTGAATTGAGATTACAACCCTATCATTTTTTTTCTAATGCTTAGGATAGAAACCTTTACCCTTATACAATTAAAATGATATCTCACCTCTTGCTTAAAAGATAACCCAAATGATTTTTGCAAACTAAAATACCTCTCAAGGTTGAATGTGTTGCCTAATGATGTACAAAGAAAATGGTGAATAAGACACAACAATATTTTAGATACAAGAAATACAAAGGATATTGAAATTAAGCTATATAATTTTTGATTTCTTTGAAAGAATGAAAATATGACTTGTTTGATCTTAGTCTTTTGATTTGTCAACCTTCTTGGTGTGTTAGAATGCCTAATTTATAGAGGAATTGAGGAAATAGCCATTGGGAATGCTTGGGAAATGAAAAACCATGTTTTTTTTCCTTTGAAACTAGTTTTTGGAGTTTGTTTGGGATTAAGAGATTGATTGGTATTGAGAAAGGATCAATTGGTTCTTGAATTTCACTTGATTTTTGACCGTTACAATAGAGGGAATTGATTGGTTTTGGTACCCAATCGATTGGGTCAGCCAAAATTTGCATACTGAATGATTTTGGATAAATAATGTCGTTGGTTGTCTTTTATTTTGTGCTCTACTCACTAATTTGATCATATCTTGAATTGTACAACTCCAAATCAAAAACTATTTAAAGATTGAGAAACTATACTTAAAGGGATTTCTATCCATATAAAAATCATCATATAATTCATTGTATTAAAATTATAGTGAATTTTCAAAACTTCCTTTTGTACAGTTTTTAGACAACTGCATAATGTCTAGTAAAAATTCAAAATTTTTTCTTAGAAAATTTGGATTTTGATTTTTTTTTTATTCATTATAAAGTAGACTCAAATAAATTTCCAAGAATATAAAATTCAAATATTAAAACTTTGTGAATTAATATAGAAAAATAAAAGAAGTTCAATATTGGAAAACTTTGTTTTTGTAAAATAACTTTCTTACGTTAATTTATTTCTCAAAACCACTATTATCAAAATTGTAGAGTCCAAAAAGAATAAATTCACTTTATAAACAATAAATAGACTTTCATTTAAGCTCAAATAAATAATCTTTAAAGATAGATTTGGTTTGAGAAATATGAAAACAAAAAAAAGTTTGTTTACATTTTGAAAAGCACATTATTTATTTAGTACCAAAAATAATAAAACTTAAGAACATGTACTAAATAAATCTTTTCAAAATCTTAATCAAGCTTATTTAGCTTAATATTTTGTCATTTTAAAATAAGGATCAATTCAAGGCTAACAGTCTCGTTTTTTTTTATATGATAAAACATAAAGATAAATATGCTTGATGAAAAACTCTTTGAAACATTTAAGATTTTGAAAAATATTTTGAAAAACTCCCCTTTAAACAATACATGGCAAAACTTTCCCTCAATTTATGTATCCTAATCCAACACAACTTAACAAATATATGTTATTCAAATATATCAAATATGCACAATCAAACATATGCATATCAAGCACAAGCAAATTTGTCCATATGATATTTCTCCCCCTTTTTGTCATAGCAAAAAAGGCACGAGCATATTAATAAGCAAATAAACACAAAAAGGCATCATTAACAAATATATTCATGAAATATTTCTCCCTTTTTTATTTAAGGTCTTTATATAAAATGTTAAAGCTCGTATATCAATTGCTATAAGCATAAAAAAAATCCATAAACTCTCCCCCCTTTTGCCATAGCAGAAAAAAGAGAGATCAATTCAAGGCATAGGACAAAATGCTTGATACCAATATTATCAAGAGTATTTTTAAATGCATGTAATCAAGTGATGCTCACAATCAGGTTCAAATACATGTATTCAAACACAAGAGCATAAAAGTATTCTAATGTATCCAAATTTAGCATTTTGCCACAAGTCATCAAATTTACTACATGAAATTTATGAGCAAAGGATAATGAATGATATGTAACCTACTCATAAATTATGTTTATTGTAGATGTGCTTAGAACATAAACATTAATAGCAATTAAGCATAAATTCAAGCACAT
Source organism: Durio zibethinus (assembly GCF_047325235.1). Lineage (NCBI taxonomy): Eukaryota > Viridiplantae > Streptophyta > Magnoliopsida > Malvales > Malvaceae > Durio > Durio zibethinus. The sequence continues at coordinate 10,125,887 of NC_143163.1, forward strand.
ATATTTAAGTTCATTCTAAATGTTAAGGATACCAATTGTTAAAGATATGTCATAAAAAAACATACCAATTGCTATCACAAAACAATTATTTTAATCCAAGAAAAATTGTATTCTAAGATTTTTTTTTTGTTTTAAATAAGGAATAATCAATTTTAGGCACACATAATTTTGCATGAAAGGTATAAGCTATATCAAGGATAGGCACATAAACAAGTGTTCATGAAAGTTAAAAACTTTTTTAGCAATTTTGATACCAATTTGTTAGCTATTTTGTTCATAAACTTTCAAGGATCACACTATATTTCAAGCATATGAAAAGTTAAAGCAATACATGCATAATAGCATTCTTTCATAAGTATATCCTATCCAAAACAAATATTCAATCATCATGTTATAGCAAAGAATTATACAAGCATGATTTTTCAAGCATGATGAACATATATGCTATAGCAAATAAATAATGAAAGCATAATTATTCAAATATATTCCTATTTATTTCAATACATAACAATGAACTTAATCTAAACATATGCAAGTATCTATATATTTATTTCAATCAAAATCATACAAGCATATGCAATAACATTTCAAATCGCATACAGTAATATACCAATAATGACACAAACATTTAGACATAATGTAGTATATGCTATTTTGATAATCTTAATCAATGAACATGTTCAAAGAAATCAATCAATTTAATTCATACGCATGTTCAAAGATTCATGTATTGACTAAATATTCATGCATTAAAACTATCAATCTCATCAAAGCAATTAAAAACTAGGCATGAATACTAATCGAAGTGAATTAATCAATCCAAATTTTCAATAATATTGAGACAATATCTACCAAGTGACTTGGTGATTAGTTTGTGCAATGTGTTCATATATTCAACCACAAAATCATATATGTGCACATATCAAAGCAAGCATGTATATGTATTCAAACTCATACATCATATCATAAAGTCAATACATTTACTTCCATTCATATCAAGCTTTGTTGTTGTGCTCATTTGGCTTTGAATTTTCCAATCCACTTCAATTAAGCAAAACTAGGCTTGATTGATGAGGATGACATGCTTTGCTTGCTATACTTGAAATTCCAAAAATGTAGGTTCATTCATGCTCATTTCAAGTTCTCCTAACATAGACTTAAAAAATATTCTTGACAAAGAAATGTTCATTAATAGCATCAAGAATATCAATTGGTAAAAATTATACTAATTGTTAGAAAATGAATTCCACATTCTAAGTCATTATAGGCAAAAGAAAATTTTGTTCATTGAGCACAAGTTGAAAATTTGCTAGCAAATCATTCAATATGAACTAAAGCTATAGACCACTCATCATAATAAACATTATATAGCACAATGTGGCACTAAGGCAAAAGTTCTTAAGTAATGTGCAAAGCATCAATTTTTCTAAATCATTTATGAACACAAAGATGACATATTCAATAATCATGTTTATTCAAGAAATCACCAAAGAATATGTCAAAATAAATTTTAGGTCATATGAAAACTAAAAACTTAAAAAGACATATTTATCATCAAAAACATATTTAAAAAAATTTTACCACAAAAGAATAAATATGTTAACACAAACCATAGGCCCAAATGGACAATGACTTAAGGTAAAAATAAGCACCATAAGAAAATCATTCACTTAAGTCATATTGCAAACATATCAAGTAAAGCTCAATTATATTCATATAAGCACACACTTGACAAGAATAATAAATGAACCAACAATATATATCCTTTAAAAAACAAGTAGTTCATCAATTTGAAAACACAAATCAAGAGATAAATCATTTAAGCACAAGAACAAGCATATCACAAAAGTATTTCACAAATTAAGAAATAAACAATTTAAGCACTTTCAAATCACAAGTATTAAGGTCCAGTTGAACCAATCATCATATGAGCACATAGTTTGACAAAAAACATAGATGAATAAAGAATCAATATGTATTTTTTAAGCATATAAAGTTTATCAATTCATTAATACAAGAGAAAAAACTAACTCTTGAATTAAGAAGGATAAATAATTAAAATATATTTCAAGTCTATTTCATAAGAAGTTAAAAGATGAACAATCAAACATCAATATATATAATTTGAGTATAAGATGATCATCAATTTCTAGAATCACAAAATAAGAGTCAAAATAGTTGAGAATAAAATAATCAAGTTTAAATAATATTTCACAAGATCCCAGCATTACCAAGAAGCATAGCAATTTCAAACATCATGGTTATATAGGCATGTTCAACAATCACAAATCAATACCCATAATCCATTCAAAGCTTAATATGCCTAGGATTTTGATTTTTGCACTTTAAAACTCATTTTTGCTTGAAAAATACCTTAATAAATTTCAAAACTAGTCAAGCTCATTTTTAACCAACTTAAGCTGTTTCAACAAGTTTCAATTAATAAAACAAAATTATTCAAGTGGTGATTGACCTTAGAAATAAGGAAATCTAAAAGTCAATTCTTAAAACCTATATTTCTTTGAAAAAGGCTACTAAAATGGGCGGATGTATTTAAACTCATATTTAAGCTCATTAAACCATTTAAAAAAGTTTAATATCACAATATGGATATGTCCAAATGGTTTTTATGCCATAAATGTTCAAAAGCAAGATTTGATCTTTTAAGCTCCAAAAACATTTTAAACTTGTATGTAATCCAATGCAAGTTATCATGTTTTTTTGTTTGAGCAAGTTTAAAACATTTAATACAAGATATTCAAATTTTTTTTGCAATTAAAAACTTATTAAAATAAATTTTCATATTTTAAAGCTTGACTCTAACAAAAATCATTTTCAAATTAAAACTTAACATTTCAAATTCATTAAGCTTGAAGTGGTCCCCTTAAGTTTCTGCATAAATATAAAAATAATTTAGCACAAAATTAATCGCACCAATCATATATAAAATTTATCTCAAGCATTCATGTTCAATATTCAAATAAACCAAATTTATCTATCATTCAAGAGTATTCACATATAATCCCACAAACTGATTAAAGCATTTATGAATTCTTGTAAAAACTTTCTCAAGCAATTAAGCACCAAAAACAATTGCAACAAGGCATGATGTCATCAATATCAAACATTTATGGGCATAAGTTCTCATATATACATATATCAAAAATAATTTCACCAAACATCACATACACTTGAAAGCAAAAATTAAATGCAAAATCAATCAAGCTCATATATATCAAATAAAGTTGGCATATTCAAGATATATCAACAAAGCATATACCAATAACCATTAAGCACTCAGTATTCAATCAAGAATAGGTAACCAAATTTCAAATTCACTTCAAATAAAAAGTTTAGTTAGAGGTTACCCATCTACATTGTGTATTTAGAGTTTCAATTTTCAAAATCAAATTATAGATCTTTTTTCTCTAGCACATTACAAGAGACATTACTCATTTGATTTTTGGTACCAAAGGAACAAGATATAGTACAAGTATATCATGAAAATGACAAAAATTGCATTTTAATCATTTTAGTACTTAAACTTTTATTTAAAAGCTTTTGTTTCTCATTCATCAAAACTTTAATTTTTTTTTTCAAATCAACATTTACTTTTTCTAAAATTTCATTTCTATTTTGAGAGGCTTTAAAATTCATTTTCAATTTATCATTTTGTTTTTCCAAATCATTCTTTGTATTTATTAAGAAATTATTTTCAACTTTTAATTTTGAAATCATTTTCTTATGTTTCAAATACATATTTTCAAATTCAATTACTAAATCATTGTAAGCAACTTGTAACTCATCAAAAGTATAAGGGTTTGAATAAGTAGAATTAGAGGTTACCTCTGGTTCTTCAATAGCAATGAGACATAATGCATGTTAGTTGGAAATTTAACTTTCATGTAGCTCATCCAACTTCCTCCATATCTCATTAGAGGTTGGACATTTTGAGACCAAGTTGAAGTTGTAAACATCTAAAGCTCCATAGAGAATGCACTTGATTTTTGCATCATCTATTATTTGCTTTATATATTTTGTATCTTTCGAAGGAATACTAAGCCCTTTTTCTATCATATTCCATGCTCCAAAATCTTGGGCCATTATGAACATATTTATCCTTATTCTCTATTCATAAAACTCATATTTATTGAATATGGGAGCTTTGAGGATTTTTTCTCCATCTTGGAACCTAAATTGAGCCATAGTATCTTTACTCAAAGTGATTAAACCTATGAAAATAGACTAAAGCTTTTATACCAATTGTTAGCTTTATAGGTGAGATAGTGATCCAAGAAGGGGCTGAAATGGATTTATCTAAATTTTTCCCAAAAAATGATTTCAATACAATTGAGTGTGAAATTAAACCAATATAAAAATATGATGCAAATAACACTAAATTGATAATCTTAAAACGAACACAAGCAATAACAATTAATAAAAAGTAAATAGATAGAGATAGAAAAATCAAATACAAAGATTTATAGAGGTTCGATCCTTCTTCTCAAGGCATCTACGTCCTCTCTCTTGGTTATTTATGCCAAGGCTTCTATCCACTAAATTTGAATTGAAAATACAACCCTATCTCTTTCTTCCTAAGGCTTAAGATAGAAACCTCTACCTTTATACAATTAAGAGTATACCTCACCTTTTGCTTACAAGATAACCCAAATAATTTTTACAAACTAAAATACCTCTCATGGTTGAATGTTTGCATAATAAAGTACAAAGAAAATGGTGAGTGAAACACAACAATATTTTGGATACAAGAAATATAAAGGATATTGAATTTAAGTTCTAAAATTCTTGATTTCTTTGAGAGAATAAAAAAATGACTTGTTTGATCTTGGTTTCTTGATTCATCAACCTTTTTAGTGTTTTGGAATGCCTAATTTATATAGGAATTGAGGAAATAGCCATTAGGAATGCTTGGAAAATGAAAAACCATGTTTTCTTCTTTTGAAAGTAGTTATTAAAGGTTGCTTGGGATGGAAGGATAAATTGGTATTGATAACAGATTAATTGGTTCTTGAAAATTCACTCAATTTTTGACTGTTACAGTAGGGGTTGATTAGCTTTGGTACACAATTATTGGGTTAGCTAGATTTTGCATACTGAATGATTCTAGATGAACAGTGCTATTGGTTGTCTCCTATTTTACACTTTACTCACTAATTTGATCTTATCTTGAGTTATACAACTCCAAATAAAAAAATGTTTAAAGATTTAAAAACTAGACTTAAAGGGCTTTTTATCCATATAAAATTCATCATCTAATTCTTTGTATTAGAATTTGAGTGAAATTTCAAATCTAGCCTTTATGCAGTTTTTAAACAATTGCATAGTGTCTAGTAAAAATTCAAAATCTTTTCTTAGAAAATTTTGATTTTAATTTTGTTTGATCCATTAGAAAGTAGACTTAAAGAGCTTTCCAATCATATAAAATCAAATATTGAAACTTTGTGAATTAAAACAAAAAAAAAACAAGTTTAAATGATGGAAAACTTTGTTCTTGTAAAACAACTTTATTAAGTTAATCTATTTCTCAAAACCAATATTATCAAAATTGTATTGAGTCCAAAATGAATAAATTCACTTTAAAAACAACAATTGGACTTTCAATTAAGCTCAAATAAATAATCTTTAAAGATAGATTTGGTTTGAGAAATATGAAAACAAAGAAAGGTTTGTTACACATTATTTATTTAGTGCAAAAAATAATAAAACTTAAGAACATGTACTAAATAAATCTTTTTAAAAATCTTAATCAAGCTTATTTAGCTTAATGTTTTGTTATTTTAAAATAAGGATTAATTCAAGGCTAACATTATCTAATAGGATGCAAAAGATGGAGGTACATGTACTATCCTATTATTTCCATTTTTTTAACATGATAAAAATGTATGCAAAAAAATTGAATGAAATGCAAAAGATGGAACAACATTAAAACTCCAAACTTTCTATCTTTTTTTATGTTTGTTTTTGTTTGTTTTGGGTTTTGGATTTGTGGTTTTGTTTTAGAAAGAGGAAATTTTCAAAAACACAGAAAGAATCACATGGAATTGATACAATTCAAAGTTTTTTTTTATCTTTTTTCATTTATGTCTTTTATTAAGCCAATAAATAAAGAATTTGACAAAAAATTTTTTTTTTGTTTTCTTTTATTATTCCCAATGATTTCTATATTTCTTTTATTAAGAGCAACAAATATAAATTATCAAATTAATAAAACATTAAATGAGAAAAAGGTAAAGTGTGTTCTTTCATGTGACTTGTTATGGGTAATTTTCAAGTAGAAGGTGTAGCATGGCTTTCCCTAGAGCTGGCTCCCTAAAGTTCATTATATGCTAGGTTAGGGAACTAACACATCTAAGGTTTTCAAATTATTCTTCACATTATCGTCCATCACAAACTAGTGTGGCACCCCAATTCTCACCAAGCACAAGCTACGAGTGAAAAAGGTTTACTCTGAGTGGGAGTGTTTCATTGGCCATTGAGAGGTTTACACCTTATAAGGGTGTAACAACTTTACTTCCTCCAAATTAAGGTTAAAGCCTGGGTGTAGAGCTTATACATGAATGCAAATGTAAGTGTATACAAAGGAACAAACAAACCTTTCACATTTTTTTAAAACTACCCTTATCCTAAATGTCCCACAAATATTAAGAAAAAATAAAAAATAATAATATATAATAAATGACATAATTAAACTGTACATGAAATGTAAAACACACACTTTTTTTTTTGCATGTCTGAAAAATTTTTTAAAGCAAAATATTGAAATAAAAAACTTTTTAAAAACTTTTAAAAATTTTTTGATTTTATAAATCTTTTTCATTTTTTTGGGAAAACAAGACAATTAAGATCAAGGAAATAAGATTAAACACTAATTAGGACCACTAAACCCAAAATAAGGATATCATGCAATCAATATTTAGCCTGACTTTCTAAAAATGTACCTTAAGCAGAGTCGTCAAGCTATCAAGACGTCTTAGGGTCGGTGGGTGACCCGCAAGCTGGACAAATTGGGAAATTTAGAAAAATGAGGGATAAAAATATTTTTGAAAAAATATTTTCAATGAAAATCAAAACTAGGAGTCACTACCAATCTTGTTTAAGGTGTGATCGGCCACCCAAAATTTTATCCTTTTATAAAATATTTAAAAATAGGTTTAAAAGTTTTACAAAAAAACAATTTGAGGTTTGCGAAAATCAAAATTGGGTCTAAGAATTGATTACGCGTGGAGAAGGAATAGCATCCCTATAGTGTCCATAGAAAATGGTACTAATTGATTGCATGTTATACTTGAATTTTGGTTAAAACAATCATATTTTTCCTTAATGTTTAAAATTAATTCCTTTTCTTCCTTTTTTTTTTTTAGAAATAAAAGCAATTCAAATTTAAGAAAAAAAACAACTTTTTTTTTTTAATTTTTGGATCAAGATGAAAATACCTTAAATATTGAAACACTTTTTTACTCTCTAATAATTAGGTAGAGTTTAAAAAATATCTCTAATTTAAGGGTTTTCAAATTGCCCCACAAAACTGAGATAACATCTTGAATGAATAATAATCATCGAGAGTCCCTTTATAGTTAGGTCAGATCTCAATAACTATATTTATTTGAAATATTATCTTATTTTAAAACATTTTTACTTTAAAAAACATATTCTTGAAAACATATGCATGAAATGCATGAATATGATAATACAATGAATGGTTGATAATTTAAACATGATTGATGAAGAATGAATGCACAACAACATAAAAATGCATGTAATGGGAAAATAAGATGAAATACAAATGCATGATAGGTTTTAGGGTTGGAGGGTTGGTTTGGGTTTTTAGGGTTTGGGGTCTCAGTTAGGGTTTAGGGTCAGTTTAAGAGTTGGTTTGAGGTCTAAGGTTTAATTTGAGATTTGAGGTTTGGTTTAGGATCTAAGGTTTAGGATTTAGGGTATAGAATTTAGGGTTTAGGGTTTCATGGAATTCGGGTTTCATGTGACAAAAGTAAATTACAAAAATGCCATTAATGAATGCATGACAAAAGCATGACAAAGAAACAAACTGTTACAAGCCTATGCATTTACAAAACTAAATCACAAACAAGTTGTGTATGAAATTTCATGAGGAAAATGAATCAAACATGAAAAGTTTCAAAATTTGGATGATTGTTCCATCAATTTTTCTTTAAAAAAAAAACCCAACCAAACAACATTAAAAATTCACTAAAATAACCGAATAAACTAACACCTTTTCATTAAAACTTTTGTCCAAACACATTGAAACTTGGAAATCATACAAAAACATAATCTATGTTTTAAGATTTAGGGTATAGAATTTAGGGTTTAGGGTTTCATGGAATTTTGGGTTTCATGTGACAAAAGTAAATTACAAAAATGCCATTAATAATGCGTGACAAAAGCATGACAAATAAACAAACTATTACAAGCCTATGCATTTACAAAACTAAATCACAAACAAGTTGTGTATGAAAATTCATGAGGAAAATGAATCAAAAATGAAAATTTTCAAAATTTGGATGAATGTTCCACCAATTTTTCTTTTAAAAAAAAAACCCAACCAAACAACACAAAAAATTCACTAAAATAACCAAATAAACTAACACTTTTTCATTGAAAATTTGTCCAAACACATTGAAACTTGGAAATCATACAAAAACATAATCTAATGCATAAATTTAAGCAACAACCATCTACAAAATGAAAAGGAAGGTTCGAGCAAACCAAGAATCTCCTATGGTTGAACCTCCTACGTTTGAACCTCCAATGGCATTTTCTTAAGCATATTTCATCCCATTTCATTCAAGCATGCATTGATCATCATGATATCCATCATTGGAAGTATTTACATAATGAGAAAAATGCATTCAAAGCCATACAGGCATTTACATAAGAAATAATGCAGCCAAACAATATGCATATATTATGTAAAAACTAAAATTTACGCAAGTAACAAATGAGCTTACCATTTAATCATCATGAACATCACTGAGAAGCAATCAAAACATCCATGGAGAACCAAAAAGTTGGTCAGCCATGGTGAAAAGGGGGTTGGCCAAAGTTCCAAATGGTGTTTGGTGGTCTTGAATTTTTGTTGCTTAATTTTCTAACTCCAATCTAAGCTATGAACTAGTTGGAAGGAGTTTAATTCAAGCTTTGAGAATAATAAAATATTAACTATGAACTTTCAAGAAAACAACAAAAAAAGGAAAAAGAACAATGTGGAAATGTTCTAGAAAATGTAATGAGAATGCATGGTAACAAGTAAAGGAATTACACCTTCAAACTAGCAAAGATTTTTATTTTTCTCTTTTATTTCCTCTTTTTTTATCTCATTTATTTTCTATGTATCTAGCCTTCTTTTCCTTTTGGTTCTTCATATTTTCCAACCCACTCATTAAAAAGAAAACAAATCTTCCAAGATTAAATGTTAGCCTTTAAATTAGAAGTTCATCCAAGGGCAAAAAATCCTCGTTTTCATTTCAAAGAGCCAACTTTCACCATTAGATCCACCTTTCTATGATGATGCAATGGTCTAAGATGCACACTACTAAAGGTTGGATTTTCACAACAATTAAAATCATGTGAAAAGACCATTTTATCCTTAGTACAAAATTTTTAATTTTTAGGTGATTTTCTTGAAAATCAGTGATCTTTTGTTTAGTTTTGAGATTTTAAAACACCAAAAATCATGAAATATTATGAAATGAAGATTTAAAAATTTTCATGAAAATTTGACTTAAAAAATGCCAAATTACAAAATTGCCTTTAAGGGGTATTTTGGTAATTCAAACCTCCCAAAGTTTTACTATGATTTTGAATGCACCAAAAATCATCAACTATTGTAAAATCATGATTTGGAAAGTTTTACGAAAAATGACCTCACGAAAGTCAAATTATGAAATTACCCTTAGGGGATATTTTGGTAATTTCACACATTCTGATGTATGATCAAGGTTTTCAACACTCTAAAAATCATCAAATATATAAAATTATCATTTTAAAGCTTTTCGAAAAATTCCAACCTTGGGAAGTGAAGGGGTATTTTCGTAATTTCACACATTTCAATGTGTGATTTGGGTTTTTAATGCATAAAAAATTTTGAAAATATATTCAATTATGCTATGGAAGTTTTCAATTATTTTATAGTTCTCGAAGTGTAATTAAACTTTTTAGTGCTTGGGTTCCATATGTTTTGACTAAATTTGATCAAATTTGACTAAATCTGACTAATTTTGACTTTGTTTGATCAAGTTTGACCAAAATTGACTTTAGGACAATTGGGTCAAATTGGTCTTAATTTTGATTTTAAAAAGCTATTAAAATTAAAGAGATGTTATATTTGAACCGAGTCAAAATTTAAAGCGAATCATAAAAGGTTAGATTTTGTTCAGATAAAATTAGGTATTTATACCTACAGCTACCATTTTTTGTACACTACTAAAAATTGAGAATAGTGCAAAGATATAGAGAATAATTTTGTTCAAAGTTGACAATTTGTGGATTTGTCAAAAAATTTTTTTTACAACTTTCGAGTTTTTTAAACTTTGGTTTTTTTTTTTGGATTTTTTCTATTTTTATTTATTGTGGACTTTTTTTGTAAGCTCTACAAGTTTGAGAATAAATATAAAAACTCCTCTCATTAAAGGCTACACAACTTTATGAAAATAAATTTAGAAACTCCTTTTGCCATAAGTTCCACAATTTTGATAAAGTAAATCTGAATGCTCCTCACATCAGAGGTTCCAGAACTTTTGAAAATAAATTTAGAAACTCCTATCATCAGAGGCTTCACAATTTTTGGAAATATAACACAACAACTCTAAGATTTTGCCTAAATATCTTTAAAATTTTCTTATCTTGGAAATTAAGCTTAGAAAAAACAAACGCTTCTAACTAATACCATATCTATTTTCCAATTTCTTTGATAATTTTTTTAAGATTAAGCCCAGAGGTCTTACAAATCCCAATAGATTCTGCTTAAAAGATTTATGAATCCTGCCTAGAAGATTTTAAAATATCATCATTCAAATAGATTTAACTTGAAAGATTTATGAATCTTACCTAGAGGACTTAAAGATTATAGCTAGAAGTCTTATAAATCTCGACACTTAAATAGATTAAGCTCAACAGACTTATGAATCTTGCTCAAAGGACTTAGAGATTATGCTCGAAGCTCTTATAAATCTCAACACTAAAATAGATTTAGCTTGAAAGATTTACAAATCATGCCTAAAAGACTTAGAGATTATGCTTGGAGGTCTTATAAATCTTGACACTAAAATAGATTTAGCTTAAAAGACTTACGAATCATTCTTATCTTTATTCGGAGGTCTTAGAGATTATGGTTGGAGGAAGTAAAGCCAATGCTTGGAGGTTTTACAAAGCTCGACAACTATAAATGCTCCTCTCATTAAAGGCTCCATGACTTAAAAATTTTAAAATATTATGCTCAGAGAACTTATGAATCATTCTAATCTTTGCTTAAAGGTCTTGGGGATTATGCCCGAAAGACTTACAAATCGTTCTAATCTTTGCCCAAAGGTCTTAGCAATAAATTTCTCATATTGATGCCTTGAGGTCTTAGGGATTAAATTTCTTACCTTGATGTCTGGAGGTCATAGGGGTAAATTTCTCATCTTGATACCTAAAGGTCTTTAAAACTTTTTAATCTTGAATATCTTAAAATTCTCAACCTTTCTTTTTCTTAAAATCATTACGAATCATGTTTGGAGGACTTAGAGATTATGTCCAAAGATCTTATAAATCTTAACATCTATGAATGTTCTTCCAAATAGAGGTTTTACAATTTTAAAAATCTCATCATTTTCATTTGCCAAAAGATCTTATCATCAAAGCCATTTTTATAAAATGGTTCCTTTTTTAGTTTAAAACTCTTTCCTCTTCAAATTTCATATCTCATCACTTTTTATTTAAAAAAAATTTCCTTTCAAATCTTTCAATCATCTCAATCCCATTTTCATTTTCTCTTTACAATCCTTTTTTTTTCAAATATTTTTTTTATGAATATTGTAAATTTTCAAATAGAAATTTTCTCTCTCATTTTTTCCAAAGCTTGCAAATCAACAACTATAGTGATTGATGAAAATGATGCAAATGCAAATTTACGAATGCCTATTTCAATTATGTAAATGCAAAAGACCTTATCAAGATACAAATGCAAATACGCTCTATAAAGATATAAATCTAACTATTAAATTTTATGCAAATGCTCACTAGATGATGCAAATACATGAATTGAAGATGGTACATATGTCTTCTTCTCTCATTGTCCTTTCATTTTCACTTTTATTCAGGTTTTCAAACCCTATCATGCAACATAATATGATTAGTGCCTACTCTATATCTCATGGCAAATTTAAAAGAACAAATCATCATGTTCTTGCTACTTTTTGAATGCATCTTAATGGAATATAACTTCTCATTTAAGAAAGAAACATTTTTTTTTTCATGTTTCTTTTACCCCAATACCACATGCATTTATTCACCCTTTCATTGGAAATTGATTTCATTTGTCCTCACCAAAGATGATTTGTTTGTTTTTTTTCTTAATTAAAATTTTATTTTTTCAAAAGATTGGTTTTTCATTGAAAAATATTTTATTTCGTAAATCAAAACTCACCTTGTATTTGTGAAATTCTCACCAAGTGTAATTTCTTTTTTGACACCAAAATTGATCTCTTTATTATTTATAGAAAGCCTAACAAATGACATAGAATTGACCATTAAAATTGCCCCACATAACTTAATCTCAAGATTAAAGAAAATGAAATATTTCAAAAAATGGACTTTAAGTCTCTCGAGTATTGGCATTCATTATTATGGATGAAAAAGGTAATAATTTTCATTTTAAACAAGTTGATCATTTATCACATCACTATTTTGGTTCATCAAGGAATATCTCATAACTTGATACAAACAAATTATCTTTTATCTAGGCTCACGAATGAAGCACAATTTTTTTTTTGAAATCTGTAAATTACTTAAAAATCAAAATTTTTGAAATCATTTTGAAATGCAATTGAACTTTAGCATTCTTTTAGTGTCCAAATGTGGTATTTCCACAAATGTCAATACCAGCCCATGATAGGCTTATGATTTTGAAAGGCCATTTAGGAATGGAAAAATAAGGCTCAAATTTCCAGGGTGATCCTTGTAATGGATTTCAAACTTTCAAGGCATCAATTTTCTTGAATCTTTCTAAAGCCTAATGTCATGATGTACAAGTTTGAGAATTTGACCATTGGACTTGGGGAATGAAAAAATAGGGCTATAGAGCATTTTCAATAAAAACCAAAATAAAGAGTTACCATCAATCTTTTTTAGGGTGTGATTAAACACCTAAAAATTGTATCATTTTACTAAAACATTTAAAACAAGTTTAAAGTTTACTAAAAGAACACTTTGTGGTCTATAAAAATCAGAGTTGGATTTGAAAATTGGTTATATTTAGGGAAAGATTAGTACCACCATAGCATTTGTCAAATACGATACCAATTAATTACATGTTATCCTTAAATGTTAGTAAAAATGGTCTCACTTTAGTGTTTATAAACTAATTTCTTTATTTCATTTGTTTATCCAAAAGCTAAAATCCATTTTTTTTTAAAGAAAATTATTTTTGATTTATTTTGAAAATCAAAACAATTTATTTTTGGATTAAAATGAAAAAGTCCAAAGTATCAAAATACTTCTTCCACTCTCCTATATTTAGGTAGAGCTTAAAAAATATCTTTAACTTCAAAACTTTTAAGTTGCTCCATAAAAACCAAGATGATAGCTTGCATAAATTATGACCCTTGAAAGTCCTTTTGTATTTAGGTGAGATTTCAAAAGCTATATTTGTTTGAGATGTCATTTTATTTAAATATATATATATATATTTTTTAAAAAAACTTCATTTATAAAACATATGCATGAGATGCATGAGGATAATAATATATGATGAATGCATGACAATTAAACATAAATGATAAAATATGAATGCATGACAATTAAATAATGCATGTGACAACAAAATAAAATGTAGATGCAAATGCAAATGCATAAATGGGATCAAATTAGTTTTAGGGTTTAAGAGTTGGTTTAGGTTTTGGGGTGAAATTAGGGTCTAGGTTAAGGTTTTGGTTTTGGGGTTTAAAGTTAAGGTCTAGGTTGGGGTTTAAGGTTCAGATTATATGGTTTGGGGTTTAAGGTTTGAATTCGGGGTTTGGATTTAAGGTTTAGATTATAGGGTTTGGGGTTTAAGGTTTGAATTCGGGGTTTGGATTTAAGGTTTCAGAATGCATGAAACAAAATTAATGAAATACCATTGATAAAAATGCAAACTTTAATGCATGTGACAAAATTACCAAAATACCATTGATAAAAATACAAACTTTGATGTATGGGCATAAGGTGACAAAAATTACCAATAATGCCATTAATGAAAATGCAAACTTTAATGCATGGACCATGTATGAAAACACACATATTACAAACTTAGGCATATTTACAAATATGTTGCAGACTAAACATTTAAGCAACAATATAGCAAAAATAGATCAAACACCAAGGATTTTAAAAAAATTTAAAGACATGTTCCACCATTTTTTTTGTTTTTGAATTAAAACACATGCAAACAACATAAAATCACCAAAAAGTCTACTAATCCATCATTTTTATGCATTGAAGATTTCATCAAACACATGGCTAACATAAAGAACAAATAAAAAACTTAAGCAAGCAAACATTATGTAAGCAACATTTAACCATTTGATACAAAAAGGATTTAATGGCTGAGTTTTTCTATTTCTTGATCCTTTTTATTTCAACCATAAACTATTGATTAGTTGGTTGAGTTTTTGGATCAAACTTGGAGTTATGGAGGAAAACCACCATGGAAAAGGGTTATTCTTTTTTGTAAAATAATAAAAATCAAAGAAAACTAACATGGAAAAACATAGAAATTATCACGAAAATGCATGGGAGTAGATATAGATTTATCCCTTCCAAAGCTTCTCCCAAATTTTCTTTTTTTCCTCCTCTTTTCTCTCTTTTCCTAGCTGATATACACTAACCTCCTTCCTCTTCTAGTCCTAGTAGATGAATAAATATCTCATGCAAAATGCATGCAAGCCTTTGGATCCATTTTTCATTTAATTACTATCCTTTCTCCCTTATATATTTTGTAAGTAACCACCTTTCACCCTTGGATTTAGCCCCTCATATATGATCCCATAGCTCAGAATGTTTAAGGCCAAAAATTACATTTTTAAAGCTACTAAACCATGTGAAAAGACTATTTTACCATATATTAGAAAGTTTTCACTTTTTATGCAATTTTCTTAGACAACCATAATCCCTTTTTTCATTTTGTAATTTAAAGCACCAAAATCCTAAAATAATGAAATTATGATCTAGAAATTTTTGTTAAAAGTCGACATTAGGAAGGTTAAATTACTAAGTTACCCTTTAAGTGTATTTTAGTAATTTCACACCTTTTGAGGTGGATGAAAGTTTTTAATGCACCAAAAATCACCAAATAATATGAAAGCATGATCTATAGCGTTTCATGAAAAATTAACTGTGGGAAGATCAAATTACAAAAATACCCATTAAGGTCATTTTAGTAATTTCACACCTTTCAAGGTGTGATCAAGGTTTTTAATGCACAAAAAATCATGAAATAATATAAAACCATGATATGGAGTGTTTAGTAAAATACCAATTTTGTAATGATCAAATTACGAAAATACTCCTAAGGATATTTTCGTAATTTTACACCTTTCGAGGTGCAATTAGAGTTTTTGATGCATTAAAAATCATAAAAAAATATTCACATATGAGTTGAAAGTTTTCATAAAAATCCAACTTCAAAAAGTTTAAATGACAAAAATATCTTTGCAAAGCATTGTGGTAATTTTGCCCTTACCAAAGTACACTCAACGTTGTCGATGCATTAAAATCATAGACTTTAATTCCCATCCTTATTAATCCCATTTTGTTGTGAATTTTGAAGATTGATTCGAGTTCAATATGATTTGATTGATTTTGATCAATTTTGACCAAGTTTGACCTTAGGGAATTTAGGTCAAATTAGTTTTAATTTGATTTTAAAAACATGTTAAAATAAAAATAATGTTGGATTTGTACTAGGTCAAATTTTAAGAGCCTTACAATTGGCTAGAAACTGTCTGGATAAAATTTGTTGTCTACAGCTAATCCTTTTTACATATTTTTGAATATAAGAAATAATGCAAAAATAAATACATCAATTTTGTCTGAGACCAATGGTGAAAAGGTTTTCACTTTTTTTTTTGTTTTTGTTGTTTTTGCTTTTGCTTTCAGAGATTTTTTAAAATAAATCTAAATGAAAACTTGGATACCAATATCAAAGAGTGAGATGACTTCGGATATCACCACAAAGAGACCTTAGATACCATCACCAAGAAGAAATGACTTTGGATATCACCATTGAAGAAGAATGCAAATTCAAACCTGGATACTTGGATATGACCACCGAGTAAATGCAAATGACTTTAGATTTCACAACTGGAGAGTACTCAGATATTACTATCGAGTGAACATAAATGACTTTGGACATCCTTACCGAAGAAAACTCTAATATCATCACCAAGAAAATTCAAATGACTTTGGTATCACCATCGAAGAATACTCAGACATCACCATTAAGAAGAGATGAAAATTCAAACTTAGATACTTGGATATCACTACCGATAAAAACTCGGATACCACCACCGAAGGAACTTGGATACCACCATCAAGTGAATGCAATATCTTCAGAAATCACCATAGAAGAGGATTCAAAAGGTCAAATTTTGCTACCTAGAAAATTCAACTTGAATGTTCAGATAACACCACCAAGAAAATTTTAATGAAAGGTCAGATTTTGCCATTGAAAAATTTTTGATTAAAATTCAAACTTGAATGCTCAAATATCACCATTGAGTTAGTTTTAATGAAAGGTTAGATTTCACCATCAAGAGAGTTTTAAGAAAATGTTGTATTTCATTACCAAAAAAATTTTAATGAAATTCAAACTTGAATGCTCGAATATCACCACTGAGAAAATATAAATAAAATTTTGTTAGAGGATTTCAATAACACTTAAATATCACCACTAAGAAGTATGACAAAGACTCAAATTTACTACCAAGATTTGAAAACTTTTTACTTTGAGCCTCAAATATCATTATCAAGATTTGAAAACTTAGAATTTGAACACTCAGATATCACCACCAAGATTTGAATGAAATTTGGAGTTTTGAATATTTAGATATTACCACTGAGAGGCTTTAGCAAAATTCATATATTATCACCAAAACATACAGAAAACTCAGATATCACCACCAATAAGTTTTTATAAAAATTCACATATCATCATAAAACACGTAGAAAACTTGGCTACCACCATCGAGAGAAATGAATAAAATTATATAAAAACATGTAGAAAACTTGGATATCACCACTGAGATCATTGAATAAAAATGGTATTATCATAAAAAAAAATCTTGACATTTTTTTTAATGAAATGGTATTCATTGTTTTTTTTATCCATTTTTATTTTTCTAAATTTCTCTTTCTTTTTTTAACCTTTTTTCTTAAAAACTTCCATTTTTTACTTTTCTTAAAGTGTTTTTATTTTCTTTCTCTTTCTTTAATATTTACAAAATTAACAAATGCAATCATGACACAAATGTCAATTCTTCAACAAATGATGCTAATGCAAATGTTTTTATGTAAATGTAAGAATCCATGGCAAAACCTTTCATGATGCAAATACTCAATGCAAATGCTAGTGACTTTTCATGATACACATACCAATATTCTTTCCATGCAGATGACTCTACAATGATTCAAATGCAAATTTCTTTTTATAACAAAAATGTACCTAAAAAAATGCATGACAAATTTTCTCACCAACAAATTTCATTTTCATGATGGAAAAGCCTTTTATGAATGTAAATGCAAATGTTTATACGTGATATGGATGCCCCAAATGCAAATTTTGCAAGTTCAATTGTCTTTTTTTTTTAATGATGCAAATACCATTGTAGAATTTCATTTCAAAGTTACCAATCCCCATACAAAAACTCGTTGATGTATGTCCCCCAATCATAGATGTAAACACCAAAAAAACCCTTTTTTTTCAAATTTTTTTTTTCTTAATTCTATTGATTAGTTTTTTCTCAATTTTGTTGATCTCTCATTGCCTACCCAATCAAATCTTTAATTTTTCTCAAAATGATCCTAAGTTACCATTTTACTATCCCCTTACTCATTTCATCTTTTTTCTTTACTAATTTTTAGCTTTCTTGTTTTTGGACAGGTTATCTTGATTTTCTTTTCATTTTCAACATGCTTTTTTTTTTTATTTTTTTGTTTCAATAAACAAACATGCAACATGCAACATACAACATGTGTTTTGGACTTGGTTATGAAAACAAAAAGACAAACCATTCTAAAAACATTTTTTTTTCTTTTCTTTTCCTTTTTCAGCATCATTAATTCATTGGTGAAAAACATTTTTCTTCCTTAAATCTGAAATGGTTTAAAGATTCATAATTTAATGATTTTCTTTTGTACTAAACATGATTTCTTTATTTTTCCAAATTGCATAACCAACTTTTTCAAAATTTTTCCAAAAAGGCTTGGATTGTACAAAATATAAAGGTTTCAATTTATTGAAAAAGGCTTCATTAATTAAAGAGAATAAAATAGGTGTATACTTTTCAACATAGGCTCACAAATGAAACAAAATTTTTTAAAATTGATTGAATCTTTTGAAAACCAAACATCTTCAACACTTTCTTTAGTATTCAAATGTGACCTTTTGATAGATGAGAGGTCAATTATGATATTTAAAACCTTTAGGGACTTTAATCCTTTTAGAGCTTTCAACGGGTTTGGGTTGCTCTAGACTGCCTTTTTGCATGGTTTTTTTTTTATTTCTCATTTTTTATTATTTCATCATGCACTTAAGAATTTAAATTAGTTTAGAATGGATTGATGGTCCAAATGGGTAATTAGGTAGTAAAGGAAGACTAAAGTGTTCATAGGTTTTATGATCATTCCTCAAAGAAAAGCTTTTCAATTTTAAGCATCCATGCATGATCCGATATAGACTTTTCTATGGATGTAATGTGGGCCAAGGTTCAGGGTTTTCAAAAAAAGTGATGGATAGGCCCAAAATAACTATTTAAGGGTGATCTAAACCAAAGATCATTCTTTTATTTGAAGGATTCATTTTAGGTATTTGTCCTTTTATTTTCCCATGCTTTCCACTCAATCATTCATTTTTCCCCTCTTTTTCCTTTTTTTTTTTTCCTTTCTCTTTTGTTCTTCTTTTTATTTTGTTCTTTTCTTATTTCTTTCATTTCCTTCACTTTTATTACCTTTTCATTTTGTTCTTTTTTTTTTCTTTTTCTTGAATGGATTTAAAACTTTTGGGAGCCTTTTATTGGTCTTTTGCTTTCAACATATAGGGTCCCTTTTTTAGACTTTACCGCACTTAACCCCCAAATACATCTTTTTTTGCCTCCTAATGTGGAGGGTGATCTTGGGTCATGGTTCACTTTGTAAGAATTTTATCTTGCTCAAAGGGGTAACAAGGGATAAATTTCTATATTTATTAAAGGGTAATGAAAGATGACCATTTATTATCTCAAGTAAAGCTACTCAAATTTGGAAAACAATTCTTTCCAAGAAAAAGGTTTAATGAAAAGTTTTTTTTTGGTGGTTTTTTGGACTTTAACTTCATTGAACTCTTGAGTTTTCTCTCATTAGTTTCTTCATAAATTTATTGAGATATTTTTATTTCTAAATTTGTTCAAATGCCTAAAGTCCAAGAAGTCAAAATCAAAGATTTCTTTGTTTCTCTTTTTTTTCATTTTTTATTTTTTATTTTTTCTTTTTGTCCTTTTCATTTTTTTTCTTTGCATGCCCTTTACAATAATTCAAGAAAGATGCTTTATTGATAAATCACCCTTAAATAAGGATAATGTGAGGCAAAAAAAAAATTCATGTGGAATGAACTTATTTAAGGTGTTAAAGAACCCCTAAATAAGGTTAATGTGAGGCAAAAAAAAAAAGAAAGTCATGTAGAATGAACTTGTTTAAGGTGTTAAAGAGTTTATGTTGCGTTACAATAAAGAACGGGTTAACCATAACTCAAGTTGTTTAAAGGGTAATGATATTTTTCTTTTTTGGTCAATATGCCCCATGACACAAGAAAAGAACAATTTTTGAGTATAAAGCTAAGAGGCTAGTATGTTTTGGGGTCAATTTTAAATGTTTGGGTGGCTTTGATTTTTTGAAAAATTTTGAAACTATAGCATAGCCTTGACACATCAAATTACCACATCCAAATTTTTAAAAAAATGTTGTGTTTGTTAGATTTTCTAGGAATCCCAAATTTTCAATTTTCTTTTAGTTTTGAAATTGGATGTCTCATTATTCATTGCCTAAGAAAAGATTATCACCCTTTGATATCATAATCATTATCATGCAAAGGTAAAGTTTGAGAATTCAAGTTCATGCCCCTTGAGTGGTTATGGTTAACGAGTGGAATCAGCTAATTTGAAAAATGTATGAAGGTATTTAATGAGTTTATTTTCAATAATGATCGTCAATTCTTTTAAGACTCCTTTCACTTTTTATTATAAAGGAAAACTCTCATCTTTTTTATTTTTTTCTTCTCTTTTTAAAAGGTATTTGCTTTTTTATTTTATTTTGGAGATTAATTATGTGGGGTTTTATTCAAAATTAAACAATTTTTCTTTTTACTTTCTTTTAGGAAAAATCCTAAAAGTTTAAAACTTTAAAAGAAATTAAAAACCTTAAATTACAATATTCACAAATTTATGAGACACTGCAATGCATCATAATTGAAATTCAAAGTCTATTCATTCAGTGCAAACATTCAAACCCTCTCTAGCATTCTCAAGGATATGCAAACTTAAAAGACTACCCTATTTCTAGAATTTTTATCCTTGACTCTCCCATTATTCAACTATCATTGCCATTAACCATTTCTTTAAATCTTACAAGATTTGCATTGATCAAAGAATGAATCGTATCCTTGAAACTAGTGTAATTTTCTATGGAATGTCCTTTGACCCATTATAGTATTTACATCTTACATTCAGATTATACCATCTAGGGTATGAAGGTTTCAAAGTATCTAAAAGACAAAGGCAACAAGGTTTTTCTGAGCGAAAAGGGGAAAAATTCTCTATATTAGATGGGAATGGGATCTAATTGGGTATGCTTTTTCTTCTTAAGTGGTTTTTGGTTAACAAATTGGCTAGGATTCCAAACATTTAATGGTGGTGTAAGGATGTAGACTTAGGAAACACTATTTATGATTAGGTGAGAATAACAAAGTTGCTTAGGATAAAACCCTCTGTAAATTGCTCTTCAGGTGTAACCATTTGCCACTATATATTTTTTTTTATAAGCACCACTTCCTTCACTATTATCTATATCACTTTCTTTAATCAGGCAACTCTTTATTTCCATGTTTTGAAGGATTAGCTTATTCGAAACCAAATTAACCTCAACTGAGCATATGGTGCATGTTTTATTAGGATCACCTTGTCCCCATTTCTCTTATGTTAACCAATTTTACTATTGCCTACAGCATTGTATGTTATCTTGACATGGATGAGTAAAGAATTCCATAAACAATTGGCTTTTTAGTGTTAAAATTTAGCAAGGCAACATTGATCAAACCTTGTACTTTGTATTTTAAGGCTATACAATTTGATTGTCTCATATTACCATAGTGATAATCATAATAAGTGTCATCATTATTCCACTTGGTATATAGGGGCTTAAGAGGTTTTATAAAGGTAAGAGCAATGAGGTAGGCTTTTACCAAGAGAGGGTAGAAGTTTGTATATGTCATAGGAATGGGGTCAAGTTGAATTTTACCCTTTCTTGTTTTTTGTTTAAGGGATTGACTTAAAGGTGTAGAGGTAGGAACTTGGGACATCGACTAAATAGGTTGTTGAAGAATTGCTGGCTAGATAAGTGGTTGTGGAATGTAAGGCCAAGTAGATGACTAAAAATATGAATTTAAGTGTGGGACATTTAGAGGTTGTACAAAATTTGAAGGTCTAATCCTAACCATCTGAAGACAAGGTTGGAAATAGACACTAGGAGGATTTAAGTTCAAGATGGATTTGGGATAGTTGGTAAGGGTTGTTTGAAACCTGATGACACTATCTTGGATATCAAACTTTTAAGTTCAATCATTTGTGTGGTTAATTCATCCATTCCTTTCTCAAGCTTAATCAAACTCTGATCTTCACTCGAAACATTGTATGCATTAGTATCTTTTCTAGGGATGTTGGACCTAGCAAGGATCGGTTGATCTTAATTTGATTGAATTTGAAGTGAGTAAGACCTTCAAGGAGAAAGACACATAACCCTACCACCACCTTTTACTATTTCTATCAATTGAGTAATCTATTGTTTCATTTTTTAAAACTCTTGCCAAATTCCTCCTAATTCAGTTTTGATGCATTGATCCTTACCTCTAATTGATCTCCCATTTTTGCTTTTTTGATACTCACCAAGACATATTTTATTTCGAGGTTTAGACAAAAAAGTCTATTTTATGACCTTTATTGAATGAATGCCACAAAATAATTTCCAAATTTTGTGACACACCAAACATGTTTATGAATGCATAATATGACAATGATGTTAGAAAATGTCATGAAATGCAAAGATGTCTAAAACAATAGATTTTCACATGTACAAGGCCCCAAATGATAAAAAATTCATTACGCATGAAATACAAATGCAAGAAATGCAATGTTTTGTTGTAAAAGTAGTGAGTTCACATGGAGTGCAGTTCGTACAATGAATGTTTTATAGAATCCTACCATTCATGAATCCACATGCATGGGATACAATGACATACTTCATGAGTAATGAGATGTATACCTATGATTGATGTAACATACTTATATGAAATGCACTAATATATTATATGCATGAGATATCTCTACATGAAATGCAAAGCTTGTGTTATGCAAACCCAATGAAATTGACACTTCTATTAAAATGTGTATGAAATGGAGTGCATATACTATTTATTAAGATATGCATGAGATAAAGTGCATGTATTATTTTATTAAGATGTGCCTGAGATGAAATGCATGTATTATCTAGTAAGAAGTGCATGAGATGGAATGCATGTACTATCTATTAATATGTACAAGAAATGAAGTGCATGTACTATATTATTATTTTCAACTTCAAAAACATGAAAGTGTATGCAAACAAGATAAAATGAAAATGTAAGGAATGAAACAACATTGACTCTCCCTTTTTTTTTCCTTTTTGTAAAAGGAGAAAAATTCAAGAACACATTTTTTTTATCCTACATATTTTTTTTTCATTTTCATTTATATTTTTTAAATTTGGTTAATAAACAAAGAATTTTAAAAACCCATTTTTTCAAAAATTTTGTTTTTGTTTTTTGGATTTTTTTTGTTTTTTTTTTTTTGGCTTTGTTATATAGTAAAAAGAAATTTTATTTTAAAACATTTCTTGAAGATGCACATTTTGAACGAATAGCAAATAAATCAAACTATATGTCAAAAAAAAAATTTTTGAAAGAATTTTTTTTATTATTCTTTTTTTAAAAAATTTGTCTTATTCTCACTATTATTACCCCTAAATACAGATTGTATCAGTGTGTCCCTTTATGTGACTTGTTTAGGGTAATTTTTACAAAAGGTGTGGCACAGCTCTACCTAAGGTTAGCTCCATAGGGTTTACTATATGCTGGGCTAGGAATTGAGCATCTAAAGATTTTTAAATTATTCCTCGCACCATTGTCCATCACAAACTAATGAGGTACCCTGATCTGCACCCATTACAAGCTATGAGCAAAAAGGGTTCATTTGAGTGGGAATGTTTCACTAGCCATTATAGAGCTTTACACCTCATGAAAGCTTGGCTACTTTACTTCCTTTTAAAAAAAGTAGAGCCTGGGTAAAGCTTATGTACGCAATGCAATGTGAGTGCGTGCAAAGAAACATACAATTCTTTCACATTTTCCTAAAATGCCCCATAATTATTAAAAATGGAATAAATAACAACAATTTAAAATAAATGACATAATTAAAAAACACATGAATTGTAAAACGTACATACACATTTTTTTAAAATCTTTTTGAATTCCTTGGAAATAAGAAAATTAAAATCAAATTTGTTTTTTCCAAATTTTTCCCAATTTTTTTCACTTTTAAGAAAACAAGAAAATTAAAATCAAGGAATTAAGATTAAACACTAACTAGGACCATTAAACCAAAATTTAGGATAACATGTAATCACTCTTTGGCTTGACTCTCTAAAAATGTGTTCCCAATTGAGTCGCCAAGCTATCATGACTTATAGGCCTAAGGAACCCGATTGTTGAACTTGGGGAATGAGAAAATGAACAGGTGCTAAAAAGCATTTTCAACAAATACCAAAACAAAAGAGTTGCCACCAATCTTTTTTAGGGTGTGATTGGTCACCCAAAAATTTTATCCTTTTAATAAAAATTTTAAAATGGGTTCAAAGTTTTATAAAAGAACATTTGTAGTCTATGAAAACAAAGTTAGGTTCAGAAGTAAGTTATACGTGGAAAAAGATTAGCACCCCTACAGTGCCTATTAAAGACAGTATCAATTAATTACTTGTTATCCTCTAATTTTGGTGAAAATGATCTGATTTTTAATATTTAAAAACTAATTCCTTCATTTATTCCAAAAATCATTTTTTTTCTTTTTTTTTAAATAAATCATTTTTAGTTTTTTTTTAAATAAATCATTTTTAGTTTTTTTTTAAAGCAAAAAGAATTTATTTTTGGATTAAGATTAAAATATTCTTTAGCATCAAAACATTTTTTTCACTCTTTTATATTTAGGTGGAGCTTCAAAAATATCTCTAACTTAGAAATTTTCAAATTACCTTAAAAAATCGAGATAATGCCTTGCACAAATAATAACTATTGAGAGTCCCCTTATATTTAGGCTAGATTCTCAAAGATCATATTTACTTGAGATATTATCTTATTTTAAATATACATGAAATGCATAAATATAATAATAATGATGAATGCATAACAATTAAACATGAATAATAAAATATAAATGTATGATAATTAAAAAATGCATGTGATAATAAAATAAAATAAAATGCAAATGTATGAACGAGATCATAAAATAAAATGCAAATGCATGAATGGGATCAAGTTGGTTTTAAAGCTTATGGGTTGGTTTAGGGTCTAGTTTAGGGTTTAGTGCTAAGTTTTAGGGTTTAGGTTTTAGGTTTAGTGTTTAGGTTTAGGGTTTGGAGTTTGGTTTTTAGTTTGAGGTCTAGGTCTAGGTTTAGGATTTACGATTTAGGGTTTGGTTTTAGGAATTAGAGGTTTGGGTTTTGGTTTTAGTGTTTAGGGTTTTGGTTTTTGGGTTTGGGATTTGAGGTTTTGATTTGAGGTTTGGATTTTAGGGTTT
Organism: Durio zibethinus; assembly: GCF_047325235.1. NCBI lineage: Eukaryota > Viridiplantae > Streptophyta > Magnoliopsida > Malvales > Malvaceae > Durio > Durio zibethinus. The sequence continues at coordinate 10,151,452 of NC_143163.1, forward strand.
AGGTAGTTAGAGGTTTGCGTTTGGGGTTTAGTTTATGGTTTCATGAAAATGTATGTGACAAAAATTACAAGAATGCCATTAATGAAAAATACAAACTTTGCTGTATGTAACAAAATTACTAAACAACCATGGACAAAAATGCAAACTTTGATGCATGGGAGTAATGTGTCAAAAATTACTGAAATGCCATTAATAAAAATGCAAAGTTTAATGCATGGACCATATATGAAAACAAACTTATTATAAATTTAGGTGTACTTAAAAATATATTAGTAACTAAACATGCATGCAACATTATAGTAAAAATGGATCAAAAACTAAGGGTTTTAAAAATTTAAAGACATGTTCCATCATTTTTTTTTTTTGTTTTGAAATTCATGTAAACAAACTAAAATCACCAAAAAAGTATACTAATCTAATGTTTCTTATTCATTGGGAATTTCATCAAACATATAAAAATTTTGAAGAACAAACCAAAAACACAAGCAAACAAGCATAACAATAAGAAACCTCTAGCCATCTTTACAAAGGGGAGGTTCGGTCAAGCATTATGGAGCTTGGTTAGATGTTTCCATTGCCATTTCTACTATCTTGCAATCTTATTTAGCTTAGAAAAATGCATCTAGTACTCATAGAGCTATATATAAAAATATTTTTATTTTAAAGGAAAATTTGTCAAACATATAGTAAACTACTAAAGGAAGAAACCATAACAACATAAGCATAAGCCAAACACCACATGCAATCTTACTAAAACAAATAACAATCATGCATGTAACTTATAATATAGCATTAAACACTCCAACATACATTATTTAAGGCAAGATAAACATTAAAACAAACCAAAAAAGGTTTGGCCATGGGAGGAATTGATGTTGGCCGAACCTTCCATTTATATTTTAATGGTGGATTTGTTTAATTCAAGTTGTAATGGAAGAGTAGAGCTTAATCTCTTTTGTTTCAAACACAACTATTGTTTTAGTTGGATGAAACATTGATTCAAGCTTGTATTTAAAAATGAACAACTACAGATTTCCTCAAGAAAAAAAATTAATGGTAAAACAATATGAAAAATATGAAAACGCAATAAAATGTGATGAAATGCAAGAAAGAAAACTAGTGAAGATTATACCTTCAAGCAAGCTTTCAATTTTTTTTTTCTATTTCTCCTTTCTCCCAAAAATTTTGAGCAACCTCTTTCTCTTCTTCTAGCTCTAAAAGATGAATAAATATCCCATGCAATTGAATAATGGCCTTTTATGATGAGATGCATCTTAAGCCTAAAAATCCACCAATGCTTATTCACCAAGCAATCGTCTTTCAACCTTGGGTCAAGTCTTTCAAATGATCAATGGCCCATGATAAATCCAGCATAAAATGGGCTCTAAGTGCTGTTGAAACCTTATGGAAAGACCAAATTACCCTTGTTAAAATTTTTGCCTTTATGTGCCATTTTTTTGAGAAAATAATGAACCCTTTTTCATTTTTGTGATTTTAAAAGTACCAAAAATCTTAAATATTATGAAATCATGATCTGAAAGTTTTCATGAAAAATCGACCCTAAGAAGGTCAAATTATGAAAATACCCTTAAAGGGTATTTTGGTAATTTCACACATTTCGAAGTGTGATCAAGATTTTAATGCACCAAAATTCATAAAATAACTTTAAACATAATCTAAAACATTTAACAAAAAATCACCTTAGGAAGATCAAATTACAAAAATACCCCTTCATGGCATTTTAGTAATTTCACAACTTTTGATATTTGATCAAGGTTTTTAATGCACTAAAAATTATGATCTAATATAAAATCATGATCTGGAGCATTTTTGTAAAAAATCAACTTCGACAATGCCAAATTACAAAAAATTTTCTTGGGATATTTTAGTAATTTTACGCCTCGTAAGGTGCGATTAGGCTTTTCAATGCATCAAAACTATAAAAACATAGTTAACTATGATGTAAAAGTTTTTACAAAATCCAACTTTGAGAAGGTTAAATTATAAAAATACCTTTGAAGATCGTTTTAATAATTTTATCCTTCCCAAATTGCAATCAAAGTTTTCTGTGCTTTAAAATCACAAATATGATTTCCATGGCTGACTAATCTCATTTGAATGTGAATTTTGAAAAACTAACTCAAGTTCAATTTAGTTTGATTGATTTTGACTAAGTTTAACTTTGTTTGATCATGTTTGATCAGGTTTGATCAAGTTTGACCTAAGACATTTGGGTTAAATTGGTCTCAAATTGATTTTGAAAACTTATCAAAATTAAAAATTATTGGATTTGAACAGAGCTAGATTTTAAAAACATCATAACTGGTCAAATTTTATTTAGAAAAAATTAGGTATTTAAACCAGTATTGTTTTAGCTTCTCTTACTTCAATAAGCATTAGGATTGGCTTCAAAGTTTTCAAATTTGGTCTAAACTGCCCTTTTTGGAGTTTTCACCATGGAGCCACATTATTTTTTTATTTTTCTTGGATTTTTCTTAATTGTTTCATCATGCAGTTAATAATCCAAATTTGATCCAAAATAGGTTAATGATTCAAATAGGTAGTTGAACAATGAAAGAAGATAAAAAAACTTATCTGTTGTATAGTGATTCCAAGAAGGAAAGCTTTTCAATTTTAGCATTCATGCAATGATCAAAATGGACTTTTTAGAGAACATAATAGGCCAAGATTTAGGGTTCTGAAAGAAAGAATAAATAGGCCTAAAATGTGTTTAAGGGTGATCAATCCAAGGATCATTTCACATCATATGCAAGATTACCTTTGGGATAACTATCTTTATCTTCCACACTTGCCATTCAATCATTTTTTTGCTTTCTTTTATTATTTTCTTGCCTTTTATTTTGCTTTTATTTTCACTTTTTCTTCTCTTCAATTTTTTTTTTGCTACATCCACTTCTGATTTAATGAGTTCAAAAATTTTGGAAACTCATTTTATTGAACTTTACCCCTTGATGTATAAAGTTCTTTCTTTATACTTGGAATAGGACCTCATCATGCATGATTGTTGAATATATTCTTCCTTAGCCCTCCAATATGGTTAGAAAAAATTCATTAGGATCAAAAGGGTAGTAAAAATTAATCGTCTTGCTTGTAAAAGATAATAAAAGATGGCCATTTTTTACCTTAAACACGATCATTTAAGTTGAAGAGTAATTCCTTCTGGGTTAAAAAAAAACCTATTCAAATTTCTCTCTTTTTTCAAAATTTTCTTTCTTTTTTTGGGATTTTTTTTAGTTTCCTTAACTTTTCTTTTTATTCTGAGTTCTCTATTCTTTTTTGTGGTTTCTTTCAAAATTTTGGTCAGATTTTTCAAGCTTTTGTTTATACTTAGTCAAATTTCTCAAGTGCATGATGCCATAATCATTTTTTCTTCTTTTGTTTTTCTTTTTTTTTGCTTTTTTACATGTCCCCATAACTCATACATTAACTCGTTTCACCCAAAACTCAATGCATGGAAGATGCCCCTATTTTAGCATGTCTCTTCTAATGAACTCATTTAGGATCTTATATCATTTATGTCACTCCATTAGTGGGAATGATTGGTCATAACTCAAGTTATCTCAAGTGCAATATGTGGTTTTGCTTATTTGGTCAATGTGTCCTAAACACATGGAGCAAAGGTAATTTTTTTGTAAAGAGTTAAAAGACTGATGTGCTTAAAGTCATTTGAAGAAATTTGAATGAGTGGATTTCATAATTAAAGTTCTAGCATGATCTTGAAAAATATCAAATTATTGCATTTACAACCTAAAATAGGTTAAGTTTGCTTACTTGTTAGGAAATCCATACAAAAAATCTCAAATTAATTGCTTTATTATTTATTGCCTAGGCAAAGATTGTCATCCTTTTTATCATAGTATGATTGAATGAAGACATAGCTTAGGGAATTCAATATTAAGGCTCTTGAATGATTTTCATTCAAATGGACTTAGCTATGAAATATTTGAAAGAAAAAATGGGATTGGTTCATAATGATCACCAATTCTTTTAAGACTCTTTTCATAATTTAAGAAAAATCTCAAAAAAAATTTTTTTTTGCAACTTTCATATTTTGCAAATTTATCATATGGGGTTTTAGTATGAACAATTGCATAAAACCAAATTTCCCAAAAAAGCTCCAATGCATTCATTTTCTAAAATAAAATCTAGTAATATTAATCTAATTATCTTCGAGTAACATCATATAAATAACATGCACAAAATAAAAATTCATAGGTTTAAAAGAAAATTTTCCCATCTTGATCATTCAAAACTTGAAACTTTTTCCCATATATTAACTCTTCATATTCTGTGATTGGATAGAGTCAATTTTCATTGCTCCATAAGTTTCGAAGTAAAAATACCGCTCTTGATGAAATCCTTAACCTTTTCTTTCAACTACTTGGACGTTTCAATTGAATGGCAAATTGCCCCCATATGATAATCACACTTAATATTAGAATCATAACTCATTATCAATAGATTTGATGTTGTTTTGATAGGCATGGGAATAAGGTACCAACCTTTTTTTAGCAAAAATAAAAGATTAGAAATTGTGATTAGAGGTTTCTCTTGGTCATTTCATGGTCTTTTTTGGTTCCTTATTGGTTGAGTAGTAGGCTTAAGTGTAGGGATAAGATCATGAGTGGTCATTTGAGGATAGGATTTGCTTGAAAGTCTAAATGCTGGCTTGGTTGACAAAGATATGGTTTGTGGTAGATATTGCCTATGACGAGGAAGTAAAGTTAACGAAAAGGATAAGGACTACATAGGATGATGTTCTTGGATAGATGCCCTTCAAGTGTGACTATTTTCATCTCACCTTTATTCTTCTCTGATGTACAACTTTTGTCAATGTTAGTCACATTTTTTAACTTACTTGCCATTGTTGATTGCATTTTCTATCATTTTTCTAAAAAATCATCATGTCAATAAAGTTTTTAGAGACATTCCTAATCATTCTTTTGTAATAGAGAGTTGACCAATAGAAGGTGATTTCTTTCTTCATAAAGGGTGGCTATACTTAAATAGTCATGTCTCTCCATCTTTAGGCATACTCTTTGAAACTTTCATTAGCCTTCTTCCCTATGTTTTATAAAGACAATCTGTCAAACGCCAAGTCAACTATATGTTTATATTGAATGATAAAGGTATGCATAAGATCTTTCCATGAACATATTCAACTTCTATCCATTTAGGCATGCCACTTTGCTACTGACCCTATTAGGCTATTTGAAAAGTGGTGAATTAAGAGTTTGTCATTATGGTATGATTTGTCATCTTATGGCAAAACATCACGAGATGTAGGGACAAGCATTTAGTTCTATCATATTTTTTAAAGTCTAGGAGCTTGAACTTTGCAAAGAGGATCAGGTCAAGGACCAACTTAATCATTTGCATAAATGCTTCCAAAGACATCACATTTTTCCTCTATTCAAAGTGATTCCTTTAACATGTGGTATTTTGTTTCACTTCTTAATGTTCCACCTAGCTCTGACATAACTATCAGTTCTTCTTATTCCCTAGGGTCATCTAGATTTAAGGCTAAAACAGGGTCAATAGGATTAGATCTTGGGTTAACATGTACTATAGTAGATTGTTGGCTTGTAGATGGACCTATATTCATATAGACAAAGGGTTGTTCGCTTGTTGGTGGAGGATGCACCTCTTGAAAAGTTTGGGGATGTGAAATTGTTTGCTTTAATGGATACAATAGTTCATATCTACTAATGTTCGCCTTGTCTCTTGGTTTAGAATTGTTAGCATCTCATTTACCTTTTGATAAACCTATTAACATTGGTTTTAATTTTGCCATTTATCAATCAAAGTTTTCTTGAATTTTAGCCATCATTTCCCTTGTCTCTTCTTAGGTTTTCTCAATTCCTTATATTTTGGCCTTACGATTTTCCATGTCATGAATAAAACTACTCTCAAAAGATTTAGCAAGGAATTAGCACTTTTGAACCCTCATTCATCAGAAGAAGTGAGATCAAACCTACTTTATATGATGATGAATGTGCATTACATGATCATGGATGCATAAGTGGTGCAAAATGCTTGAAAGATTAATATTACATAAATACAATGCCTAAATGACAAAAAATTGTACCATCTATGTAAATGTGTATACATAGAATGCAATGTCATGCTATACTAATAATGATGCTTGTTCATATGAAATGCAATTTGAACAAATGCATGTTTTATCACAATCATATCATTCATGAATCCACTTATATGAAATATAATGACATACTACATGAGTAATGAGATATATACCTATGACTGATGCAACATAGTTATACAAAATACACTAATATATTTTATCCATGAGATATGTTTACATGAAATGCAATGCATGTATAACACAAACCTAATGAAATTGACACTACCATTAGGATGTGTATAAGATGGAGTGCATGTACTAATTATTGAGATGTGCATGAGATAGAATGCATGTATTACTATCAAGATGTGCATTAGATGGAGTGCATCTAATATCTTATTATTTCCAACTTTCAAAACATGATAAAAAGTATGTAGAAATGATCAAATGAAATACAAAGGATGAAATAATATTTAAACTCATAACTTTCTTTTTTTCTTTTTCTAGAAAGAGAAAAAAATTCAAGAATACACATTTTATATTATTTAAAAAAAAAATACACAAAATGACTAGGTTTCAAAGATTTTTTATCTTTTATTCATTTTTGTTTTTTTATTAGGCTAACAAAGAAATTAAAAATAGCTCATTTAGTTTGTTTTTTCTTTTGAAAATGTTTGTTTTTGTTCATTGAAAAATACAAAAAAAAATCTTTTTTAAAAAAATTAAAAATGAAAATTTTGAACAAATAGTGGATGAATAAAACTACATGTCAAAAGAAAGTTTAATGACAAAATTTTTTTCTTTTATTTTTTGAAATTTTAGTTTTATTTGCACTATCATTACCCCTAAATATAGATTGTATAGAGTGTTTCTCACTTGTCCTAATTCAGGTAATTTCTACAAAAAGGTTTGATATGGCTCTACCCTAGGTTGGCCCTTAAGCTCCACTACATGCTGGGTTGAGACTTATAAGTCTAAGGGTCCCTAAATTATTCCTCCATCACTAGCCATTATAGACTCATAAGACATCCTGATCCTCATCCATTACAAGCTATAAATGGATAGGGTTTAATTTGAGTGAAAATGTTTTGCTAGTCATCATGGAGGTATTCACCTCATAAAAGTGTAGGTATTTCATACCTTCATAAAAGGGTAAGAGCCTGGGTATAGAGCTCATACATGCAATGAAAAAGTGATGTGTATGAAGGAACAAATCAATATTTTATTACAAACCCTATCCTAAATGCCCTAACATTTATTAAGAGCAGTATGTATAAAAAACATAATAAAAAAATACAATAAATGTCACAATCAAAATAGGAATGCAATGTAAAATCTTTTGTTTTAGAAAATAAAATTTAAAGAAATCAAAGTTAAATATTAATTAAGACCACTAAACCAAAACCTAGGATAACACATGATCAATTTTGGCCTAACTCTTTAAAAAATATATATATCATTACCAGTGGAGTCGCTAAGCCATCATGGTTTTGGTGATAACTAGACAAAAATTTTAAAAATCTTGAAACAGGAAGAGTCACTATTGATTTTTTTTTGTTAGGTGTGATTGCTTAACTAAAAGGTTTATCTCATTAATAAAACAGTAAAACGAGTTTAAAGTTTATCAAAAAGACAATTTTGATATATGAAAACATAGTTGGATTCAGGAGTTAGCTACACATGGGAAAGAATTAACACCCCTACAGTGCCCACTTAAAAAAAGGGTACCAATTGATTATATATTACCCTTACTATTGATAAAAATAGTCTTAATTCTAAAATTTAAAAATGATTTAATCAAAAAATATTTTTGTAAAAATCCCTATTTCTCTTTCATTTAAAAAAAAACCTTTTTATTTAGGAATAAGATGAAAATGTTTTGTATCAAAACATTTTCTAATTCTCCAACATCTAGGTATAATTTTGAAGAATATTTCTTTGCTTAGGACTTTCATACTAATCCTTAAAAAATTTCCCATAATATTCCTTCATAAAGAATAATTATTGAGAAGCTTTCCAATATCTAGGCAAGGTCCCAAGAATTATTTTTATTTAGGAATATTAGTTATTTTTTTTTAATTTTTAAAACAAGTCTTCTAAAAACCTACCATTTGTTAATTTTTTTTATAGCGCTAAAATGTAGACAAGTATCATATGGAGTAGATGTAAGACACAATGATTGCATTAAAAATTTTAGCTTTTTAGTGCTTAATTTTAGTGCAATTTGACTATTATTTTAGCTTGTTCTTTGGCGTTTCTTAGCAAAAATACTCTTAAAATCACAATTGTCTTATGTGTAGGTAAAAATTGAGAAAATAAGAAATTTTGGTCAATTTAGATATATTTTGGAAATTTTTGGTGCAAATTGTGAAAATGGCCTAAAACTATTGTCATTAAGTTAAATTGCTTTTGAATGAGTTTTATTGAATTTTTTCCATGAATTGTTTTAGCATTATTTCTAGCATTTTTCTAATGATTTTATTGTTAAATTTGCTGATGGAATACTTGAAATTTTTTTGTAGAAAAAAATAAAAACATACATGCATGCAAAAGGCTTAGCAATGAAAAGATGGTGCACTAGTGGCATGGAGTGCAACCTTCAGTTGCATGAGAATTCGGTATCACATTTTGGCATTCAAAGGAAGACTTCAAGAGGCGATGACATGGCACATTGGAGAGCTTCCATTGGTCATAACATGGACTTTTTTAGAAGTGGAAAAATGCATAAGGAAGGCTTGTAATTAAGGAAGAACAAAGAAGCCTACAAACAACCATGCACCAAGTGTAAAAACAAGGAGGAAAAAAGTCTCTAGAAGCTCAACTCATTGTAGATATTTGAGACATTTTTTTGGGGCTCTATTCACCACACCCGTCTATAAATAGGAATTTATAGAGTGCACCAGCCTTTTTAGGGAGACTTTAGCTTAGGATTTTATTTTTCTTGTTCTTTAATTTCTGCACTTTCCTTTATTGCATTTTATTTTCTTGGCAACCAAATAGCCCTTGATCTTTATTTTTTTTCTATTGATTTTGATTGAAATTTTATATTTTCCCAAGTATTTTTCAATTTTATTTATGATTTTGGAAATGAAACTTGCTAATTTTATTGAATTTTACCTTAAATCTACTGATTTTTCATTAATACTCAAATCTATTTTTGAATATACCAGTTTTGACCTACTTGAAATTTTTTGAGATATCTCATTCAAATCTTACTTGTTTTTGTTCAAAATTTTTTTTATAGTTTCCTAATTCAATTAGCTACAACATATTTAAAATTTAGCCTTAAACTCGCAACATAGCATTCCAAATCAAGCTTGAAAGATTGGTCTGGATATAGGTGATAGATGCAGGTCATATGTGATCAATCAAGTTTGGCATGGAACTGCTCTTTCTTTGTTGAGTTGTTTGTTTTCTTTTCACTTTGAATCCTTAGTTTTATTTGTTTACTTGTCTATTCTTTCTTGATCTAGTTTATTTCTTTACATTTCGTTGCTGTTTGATCACATTTGTAGTGCATGCTCTATTTTCTACATTTTTAAGTGTTGTTTTGTTTGCTAGCTAGTTGAGTTATTTTTCCTTTATTTTGCTAAGAATTTTTTATTGAAATCTATAGTGAACTTGTTGTTTGGTCTTTCATTAGTTCAATCCAAGCTCATGTTCATTAGAAATTTTTAAATATGTATTTGCAGTTTGTCAATTGTTAAAATTTTGTTTTAGCACAATTGCTATTTGGTTAATTTTTTAGTTCCTTCTTGCAACTTTTTGAAATTTTTTATTTTCTCTTTATGTTCTCATCTTGTTCCTTAGTCAAACTTAAAATTTCTAGTTCATGTTAACTTGAGTTTGTATCATTTAAACTAGAATGGTAGTTTCAAATTCAGTTTTCAGATTTTGCTATACTTTTGATTTTCATGTTCTAGCTTAGATTTTGCAATCTTTTTTAGTTCTTGCATTTCAAATATGTTTTGACTTTAAATCATGTTTTGTTCATTGCATTTCAATTTATCTTCTATTTTTCACTTTATTTTACTTAGTTTACATTTTGTAATTTTACACCATATTTGTGTTACATGCTTTGGTTGATTTCATTTTTTTAGTTAGTTTTCATGTTCATTTGTTGGCCGAGCCAACTATAGAAAGGCATGGGTATAAAAGGTACTTTGCTTAGGAAGTTCTACCTAATCTCTATGGAATTGACATCTAGACTTTCATAGTATCTATTATTACTTGAATGGCCTATGCATTTGCAAAATTGTCCAATCACTCAAATGTAAATGCAAATAATCAATTAAAATTTTCTAATACGTATTTAAAATTTATTTAAGAATACAATGGAAAATCCTTAGTTTCAAAATATTCTCTAAATTCCCCATTATCTAGGTAGACTTATGGAAAATTTCCTCCATTTAGAATTCCCATGATATTCCTTAAAATTTGGCATAACATTCCTCTACAAAAAATAATTATTCAAAAGCCTTCTAATGTCTAGGTAAGGTCTCAGTGATTATTTTTATGTAGGACTATTAACCAATATTTAAAAACAAAAGTAACTTTCAAAATTGTCATTTACCACTCACGTTTTTATTTAAAGGTATAATGCAACATGAGATAAATAAATAATGCAAACACAAACAATCAAAATAAATGATGAATATTATGTGCATTTAATCTTTTTTCATTATTTTTTTGAAAGAAAATCAAAGATAATAGAAATTTTATTTATTATTATTTTTTAAAGGAAAATTTTCTTTAATTCCTCAATTTTTATGTGAAATTTTGAGAAAATTAATTTTTCAAACTATGATTTGAATTCCTTCCAACATCTAGGCAGGGTCTTGAAAATTATTTTTTTAAAAAATATTATTCTATTTTTATTCCTAAAAAATTATCTTTTTTGAAAATTATTTTTGTATCACAAAATTTTTACACTTTTATTCAAATCTCATTTTGTTTCATCATGCATCCATAAGCAAATTGATTTTCAATAATTTATTTGTATTTTATTTATTGCTACAATTATTATTATTATTTGTCACAAGTCCTAAAACAATATTAATAAGCCTAAAAAAATGGTTAAAAGCTAATGAAAATAAATGAACAAATGAGAAAAAAAAACCATAAATGAAACTTTTAGAATAAACCCAAAACATGAACAAAAAGGCCCAAGTTTGGTAGCCTAATTCCATGAGGCAGGTCACAAGTCAAGTTGGGCTTTTCAAATTCAGGTTAAGCCGCTTATTTTTTCTTCCCTCTTTTTATGAACCTACTAAGTTTAAAAAGTCAAACTCTTCATTTTCTCGTTCTTTCCTTTTTCTTTTCTTTTCATTCTTCTTTGTTTTTCTTCTTTTTTCCTTTATTTTTTCTTATTTTCCAACCTCCAGATGTTGAAACAACTTTTTTTCCTTTTTTTTTATTAATTCTATCCTCTTTTTCTCTTTCTCTTCTTGTCATTCCTTTATTCTTCTTCTTCTATTCTTTTTCTCCTCTTTTTTTTTGTTAACCTTTCAAATTAAAATAACCTCTTTTTTATTTTGGTTTTTTCCTCTTTTTTTCTTTCTCTCCCTTTTATTTGTTTTTTTTTTTTCTCATTCTTTTTCTTTTCTTTCTCTATTTTTTCATTCTTTCTACTTTTTTCTTAGCTGAACTTAGTTAGGTTTTTTTTTTTTTTTTCAATACAACCTTTTTTTTCTTTCCATTCTTTCTCTCTGGCTAAACATCAAATCCCTTTTTTTTTCCTTTCTTTTCCTTTCTTCTCTTCTGATTGTAAAGACTCAAGCTTCCTCATAGCCATACCTCTTAAATATTTCACCTAAAATTTTCTTGAAACTTTTGTTATTTCTTTCAGGTTCCTTACTAAGTGAGTACTATGGTATATTGTTTTGTTTTGTTTTTATATTTTTAGTTTTTGAGAGGAAATAAGGCACAAAAAATTTTTTAGTGGTACTAGCTGAATGGTTGTTGGGTGATGGTTTGATTAAGGTGGGTCAAGATGATTTCATTTGGTTGGTGGTTTTTTTTATTGCTTTGAAAGGGGGTTGAAGATGGCTAAATGAGTAAAAGGCTGCATGTTAAAATATAGGGGGAGGAAATGGGTTCTTTTTGTCTAATAATGCTAGAACTGGTAGGCTTAGAAATTTTTTGCTCTATTTTTTTGTCAAACTTTCTTACAAATTGGTTCCTTTCTTTGTTATGAATTTTTCATAAAATTTTATCAAGAACTCCCAGAAGCATTTTTTCACCCTTTTGTTTGTGAATTCAATTTCGTCTAAAAAAAGGGATTCAGATTTTTGGCTTGACATTGCAGTAATAGCCATTGCAATTTTTTATTCATGGGTTTAAATGAGTTTTTGCAATGGTTTCAAAGGTGAAAATTGAGAGGTAAAATAAATTACTTGAAAATGGAGTTGACAATTTGAGGGAAGAAAAAACATAGTTTAAGGTGAAAAGAAAGTGAGAGAATGATGTTGCCATGGCAGCCAACCCACTGATCTTTTTTTTGTTTTTGTTATTTTTTTGTTCGCTTTAAAAAATACATTTGGGTTTTAGGCTTACAAGACAAATACAGGCTTTTATTAGCTTTTAGGCTTTTGGGCCCATACCATGAACTCAACCTAAGATTCAATTAGGCTTCCAAATTAAAGTTAAGCCTAAAATTGAACTTTGAACTTGAAAAACCAAGTTAGATTTTTATTAAGGCCCCAAGCCTAAGCAACACAAAATTAAATTGATTAGCCAATGCAAAATAATCCCAAATATTTAATACGCAATCAATATGAGCTTTATCAAATTAAAATGTTCAAATCATTTGAAATTGATTTGTTCGAATTGAAATCAAAATTGAACGTGATCAAATTGTTCTGGATAAAATTAGGTGCCTACAATAAAATTCAGGTAGTCTAACTTTTGAATGGTGTAGTTCTCAGCTAAATTGGAGTATAAAATGATTAGTAACAGAATTGAGTAAATTCATTTTTGATAATAATCACCAATTCCCTTAAGATTATTTCATAAGTTATGCAAACAAAATGAAAGCAAACCTTAGGCAAAAACTCAAGGTTTTAAAATCTTCCCACAAATAAATTGTTTGATATTTTAAGAAAATTTAATATATTGTAAAGTAGATTTCCATTGCACCACAAGTTCCATAGTCAATGTGCCATTATTGATGAAATCTTCAATCTCCTTTTTTAATTGCATGCATCTTTTAGTTAAGTGTCCAATTACCCTCATGTGATAATCACATCCACCATTTGGATCATAACTCTTTACTGATGGATTTGGAGTTATTTTCAAAAGCATTGGAGTGAGGAATTGGTGTTTTATAAGTAATGGCAAAAGGTTAGAAATTGGGATTGAAATTTTTTTTTTATTGTTCTTTAATCTTGTTTGGTTGCTCTCTAGTTGGATAGTAGATTGACTAACAGAGGCAAGGGTAGTTGTTTGGGAAAGAGATTGGCACAAGAGGCCAACTATTGTACAGATTGATAAAGATAAGAATTTTGAGAGAAGTTATTTATAGAAGGATAATAAGGTGGGTACATCAGATAAGGCTAGTATAGGGTAAAACATTTAGCTTGTTACCCCTTATAAATCACCTCTTAAGCATATCTTTCCTTTTTTTTCACCACTTCATCCTTTTATGCATCAGTTGTACCATTTCTCTTAAGTTTATGACTTTTGATTGCATTCTATATTATTTCCCCAAAAAATCATCATGTCAGCAAAATTCTAAGTGACATTTTTTATCATCTTTTAATAATATTAGGCTTTAAGAGTATTGACAAACAAAACAATAATATCTTTTTTAGTAAACAGTGGTTAAACTTGGGCAATAACATCCCTCTACTTTTGGGCATATTTTTTTTTTAAGTTTTTAGTATATTTTTTTTCAATGTTTTGTAAGGATAAATGGTTGGGAGCCAAATCTATGATGTTTTTGTATTATGTGATGAATGCCCTAGCTAGTTCCCTCCAACCATGGGTGTGAGATCTATCTAATTAGACATGCCACCTTGTAGTAGATCTAGTGAGGTTATCTTGAAAAACATGGATGAGCAACTTTTTATCATGCGTATGTATGGTCATCTTACAATGGTACATAGTGACATGTGTTATTAGGCATTTGATTCCATTATACTTTTTGAATCTAGGCACTTTGAACTTGGGTGGAATGATCATATCATGAACTAAGCACAATCCCACAACATCAATTAAAGCATAAAAATCCATCCCTTAAATAGCTTAGAGCCTTTCCTTTATGAGATCCCTTTTTTGTTAAGACCTTGATTTTTTTTTAGTTTTATTGTACCTATTTTTATCTTTTCTTACTCTTTTGGATCATTCAAATTAGGAAGTTGAGTTAGATAAAATGCTTCCATATTAGGAACAAGAGGTATGTGTCTTTGGGTAGTTTCTATTGGCATGCCAAAATATAGATAGGGGTATCCTCTAGTGAATGGCAATTGTCTTTTAAGATACCTAAGCTTGGTATATACCAAACCCAAATGGATATAATGGATTATCAACATTTTCATTTTGGACAACAACCTCTTTAGCCATTGCTTTCCTTTTGTTCAAAATTTTAAGTAACTCAATTATATGTTCCAATTGCCAATTCATCTCTTCTTGTACCTTTTCCACCTTTTGGATGTAAAAAGCTTGTTCTTTTGCTATAATTCTAGCTTGATATTGCGTGTTTTATCATTTCAAATTGTTCGAAAAGAAAGCTATGCTTAAACCTTTATTACCATAATATTATGAGAGAATATGTATGAATGAGTATGATGCAACACAATCTAAAAATTTAGCTATGATGATGCATAAATATACAATTGAGAAAAATGTTTTAGTATTTATAATGTATCCACAAATAAGTAAAAGAAGGAAATACAATTTTTAAGTAAAAGGTCAAGATGTCCTTCATGTGTTTTATTTTAGGGTTTTCTATACAAATGGGAGGGAATGGCTCTAACTTTAAGTTTGGATCCTTAGGGTCTATTTACATGCTGGGTTTAAATGTCTTGATGATCTAAAGACTTCCAAATTGTTCCTTACGTCATTGTGCATTATAGACTAATAAGGCATCCTAACACTTACTCTCTATATAGGCTCAAAAGGAAAATGTTCAATTTAAGTGCGAGTTTTCGCTAGCTCACATGGAGGTTATTACCTCACAATAATATAGGTACTTACTCCCTTTTAAGAAAGGATAAAACTTTAGTCTAGAGTTTATGCATGAATCATGCTTAGTGTGTATAAAGGAACATGCCAACCTTTTTATTCACAATCCTAACATCTCAAATCAAAACAAACAAATAATTAATACACATAAAAAATAAAAATCTACAAAATAAACAAATAGGTTAGTGCATATGATACAAACCATATAATAAAAACCATTAAAACAAGGCCTAAGATAACTTATGACTAACCAATGGCTTGACTCTCAAATATCTCCAATAGAGTCATCAAATTGTTATAACATTCAAGTTCGAGAACTTCGCCATTGGCACAAAAGAATGGAATTACCACTAATCTTTTTTATCAAGGTGCGATTAGCCACATTTATGAATCTATCTTTTTTAAGGTTATCCTAAGCTTGACTAAGGGCCCCTAAAAACACTAGGTTTTGATATACATAAACATAACTAAGTTTGGGCATCGATTACGTGTAAGAAAGGTTTTAACACCCTATAATGCCTAAAATTGATACCAAATTAGTCTTATATTATTTTGTCTAAACCTTAATTCAAATAGTTTTTATTCTTTATTTTTATTAATTTTGATATTTAAATATTATAAAAAGTTTTTAAATTTTCACCAAATCAGAAAAATTTTTTCACCTAAAAAACAATCAAAATAAAACTTGTTGTTTACATTAAGAGATTTTATCATCGGATTTGTTAAATATTTTATGACAAAGAAACAAATTTAGTTACATCCTTTTATTTATTTACAAAATAATTTCATAAAAAATATTTACAAGTTCTAAATTTCATATCCATAAATTTTCTTTTTTCTTTTTCCTTATTCTTTAATAACAAAATCAAATTATATACTTATTAAAGTAAAAATAATTTAAAAGATAAACAAAAAAACCCTTACAAATGGGTCAGAGGAACAAAACCATTGTGTCAGCCTTGGATAGATATGTGGGTTAGACTTAGATTTTCTTGGCATAAAATGGCAACGTTTCATTGCTAATATAAAAGTCTTACTTTTGGGTTTTCCTTTCATTTTTTCATCCTTCTGTTTCTTTTTCTATAAAATCTTTCTCCAACTTCTCTTTAGTAAATTTCAAACCCCATAAACAAATTCAACTACAAAATGAAAAGCCTAGAAACCATCAAATACCATCATCTACTTTTCTAGAATCTTATATTGGTCAGCCGTGTGCAACCATAAAAAAATGTCTCTTCTTCTCTTTTGCTCTTTTTTATCTACCTAAGCTACCGAAACCTCAGCCAAGCCTAGCTATTGAATGCTTCTTCAAAACAACAAAACACTGGTGGCTAACCCAGAAATTGCCCTGCCAACTTCACTAATTTCCCACCCGTCTTTCACTATCCAACCACTTATTCCCTTTTTACCTGACTCAACTTTAAATACTTAGGAACTCAAACAAATACCTTAGAGATTTAAATAGTAGTTGCGATCATGTTTTCGATAATGTTATGTTTATTACATTTTTGGATATAACAGAGACCATTGCAGTCATCACAGCCATCATGATCATGAATTTTTTTTAATTTTGCACAATTTATTATAAAATATAATAATTATAATTATAATCATAAAAACTCTTATTTAATGATTTTTAAAATAGTTTATGACACTATTTTTTATTTTTTAAAAAAATTATTCACAATTTTATTTAGATTATAATAAAGCATTCATATTTGGTTTAGCAATAATAAATTTGCTTCAGCCAAGTTCATATTCAATATTAATTCTAGACAAATCAAAATATTAACAAAACATAATATGTTAAATACTAAGCATCTATATTTAATAAAATTACAAACTTAAAAATATATTAATTTCAAATTCTATCAACTATAGTTATTGATATATATTTCAAATTTTATCACATGGTAGAATGATGAGGAGGATTAAATTCTCTATTTTCACTTTAAAAGCTAAGTTAACTTCATCTTTATCCCTACGGCATTTATTCTTGATACATTTGAGGTGAAGGATATATTTGAGGATGATACATTTATGCTGGGGATACATTTATGGTGAAGAATATATTTGAGGATGATACATTTGTAGTGGATGATACATTTTTGGTAAATGACACATTTGAGATGGATGATACATTTGACGTAAAGGATACATTTGTGATGGATAATAACCATATAAAGGTGGATAACCATTAGGAGGTTGAAAATTAGGTTGTTCTGTTGGATAGTAACATCCTCGAGTACTAATAGATGTTTCACTATACTTAAAGTTATTAGAATTTGGTCTCTTACTTGAAGATGAAGAACCTGTAGAAATATTATAGTGGTGCTTCTTGGCTTTTACTTTTGATCAAGCTGTGCATGCACTTTTACCCTCACTAGATTCAATAGATGGATTTACTCTATATTTTGTCATGTTAATGAAAAGTCCACTAGTAGCAGCAAGCTCGAGTTCTCCTTCAAATGGGCTGTAAGATCGATTTGCATCCATATTACAACCAAAATTTGGACCATCACCATCACCATTACCATTATCATCATCTAGACTTAAACCACCACCATCATCAATCTGATTTGGTGTTGGACTTGAACATGAATAAGATACATTCCTTTCTTGATATTGACGTGATTGTTCAACATTCATTTTATTATCAAAATTATCTATGGGGAACCAATCAAAGTTTGGACCATCTAACAGAGGATTTTCTTTCTCTTGCAGCCATTCTATTAGTGGATCATCATTTTCAAAAATATGGTCAAGTCTAATAGGACTAAAACTATTATTTATCTAGTCAATGCTCATTCTTTTCTAATGTTTCATCTTCAGCCTGGTATATACAAGATTTTAAAGTCTTTCAAACTTTAATCTATTTCTTGCTTTGGTGTAAATATAGCTAAATGTGCTCTAATTATGTTCACAATTTGATGTAGATGCTATTTGACTAAGCATTTTGCTTGCTAGTTTTTGTAATTTAGGAACACAAGTGTCATATATCATCCACTAATCAGTTATATAAAATTATTTAAATTAAATTTGAATGTGCTATATAATTAAATAATATAAATAAATTATAATTATTTAATTTACTATTTACTTGGATTCATTTGCTTCCAAGCTCTTTGTGCTTATGGAGTACCAAATGTTTCATGCTTGTCTTGAAATAATAGCAATTACATCAATTGAAAATACAATAATAAATGAAAAAGTAAAAAATAATTCTATTTTTAATACATTAAATAAATGTTAAAGTTATAAAATAGTATTAAATGCTAACTTGATTAATCATTCTGATTTGAGTATTTATAAAAGGTAAATCTTTCAATAACTACTCTTGTACCTTCTAATGTTTTTTCAAGTACATTACCATAATGTTGCACTCTAAATTGAAATTATGGATTTAGATACTAACCTAAACATAATTCATAACAATATTATATTAAAGCAATAAAAATTATATATAAGTAATTTAAGCATAAAAATAAACATATTTTTTAAATACAATCTATATTCTTGGTTTACTTACCAGCTGAGTGCAAGTCAGAATACATGAAACTTCATCTATTATCAATAATCTTTTCACATTGAGCAAAATAATGACAATTTTGCTTAATTACTTATTTCGCTCTATCCACAACTTCATAAATAAACCCCATTATCAGTTTTTCATCACCATCCATAAAGTGCAACACTTTTACCAAAGGCTCATAAACTTTTATTATATTGCATGCTTTTTTCCAAAAATCTTTTCCTAACATGATTTTTTTGACTTCACAAGTAGACCTTGATTTTTATTGTCCCTATTTTGATTATTTAAATTCTTATATATTCATCAATAAATTTTTAGAGTAATATATTTTAAATTAATATTTTAAACAATGATATCATAAACTAGATTTAAATAATTGTACTAATTATTAAGTATTAACCTTGAATTGAACATCTTTCTCAAGCATTGCTTTTGCCTTGTTGTTTCTTCTGACTATATAAAATAAGTGACGAATCGAAAAAGAGTAGGATGAAGTATTTGCTTCCCTTATGTATATTTTTTTATCAAATTAATAGTAAAATGTGATTGTATATAAAGCAAGTCACTTTATTTGTATTGTAGACACTTATCTGTGTCTAGAGTTAATCGGACTGTGTTCGTGGTCAATGGGGCCATGTTTAAGGCCAGTTGGACTAAGTTTAGTTATTTTTGTTATATTATGTTATATTATCGTATTATTATCATATCCGTATTATTAATATATTATATATTATTATTATTATTATTATTATTATACTTGGTATATTATATTATATTATTATAGTTATTACTATTATTATTAGATAATTATTATTATTATTAACCTTTCTGTTTTTATTTTGTTTTTCTTTCTTGTTCAATCAGTGATGAGAAGTTTGGAAACTGAGATTCGAAAACTGAGATTTCAAATCAATCTACTTAGAATCCCACAATAAAAAATTTTTAATACAGGATCAAATCGGGGTAACTATTAAATTCAATTGGGATCAAATCAGAGCCCTAAGATTATGCTCAGACAAAATCTAATCCCAGGATTCAAGCTTGGATTGGTTCTATCCGTTTCTTAAAGATTCTACTAGGAACAACTATAAATTGAACTTAGAATAAAAAAAACAGACATGATTAAAAAGAGAGGGGAATTTTCTAAGATTTTGGGTTTTTTGGGAATTCTAGGTTTAGTTTCAAGTTTTGGGAATTGAAGTGAGTTCCTGGGATTAGGTTTGGATTTTTGAAAGAATCTAGAAAAAGGTGGGAGTTTCTAGAATTTTATGAGAAAGCTAGGTTTTCTAAGAAAAACTATGAATTTTTTGATGAGTTTTTTTATAGGGTTTTGAATTTTTTGGTAGATTTTTGACCAATTTTCCATAAATCAGTGGCCAAATCTAGTTTTTGGTTAAATGTCTGGGTTGTTTTTAGAGAAAGAGTAGAGAGAATTTCGTTAGAGAGAGAGGATCAGGGCATTTCTGAAGCTAAAATGAAGGCCATATATTTTATACTATTTCAATACGACACTGTTTTGACAGCCTAAGATTTGCGTTGACCCGTTGACCCACATTCTGACTTGACCCAATCGTAGGTTTTCTTTTTTATTTTATTTTATTTTATTTTATTTTTAGTTTTTTATTTTACTAGTTTTATTTTTATTTGATAAATTTTATTATTTTGTAAAAATTCTTTCTGTTGTTTTATTACTGAAAATAAATAAAGTTCTAAAAAAACAAATAAAATTTTTTTTTCAAATAAATAAAAAAGAAAAAAGAAAGGATAAAAAAAGGAAAAAATCTTTTTAAATAAGTTTATGGAATCCACCAAACTATTGAGAAATTTCATAAATCAATTTTTTTCAAAAATAAATAAATAATTTTTCTCATCTAAACTATTGGAGATTATTTTTCAAATTAAGTCCTACCATACTATTGGGAGACTTAATAAAATTCATAAAATTTTTACAAATCTTTGACCAATAAAATCTCATCAAATTATTAGAAGATTTGCTTCAAAATAAGTCTTACCAAACTATTAGGAGACTTCATTAATTTTCCTAAAACAAAACAAATTAATAAATTTGACAATGGAGCCTCTTCAGAGCAAGGCAATAGTCTCCATGAATACTTTTAAGGTGAGAGAATTATCTTAAATTACTACCAAACTATTAGGGTAATTTGAAGATTAATTTTCAATATTAAACATTTTGGCAAAGCATAAATATTTTTAAAGCTTGGATAATTTGGAATCAAATTAGTACCACCTTCTGGATAGGCACTGTGAGGGTGCTATAACCTTTCTCACGCGTAACCACACTCCTAAACCTAAATCTACTTTTATGGATCAAATCTAATTAGGTGTCTAATCACATCTTGACAAAAAAGATTGGTGGTTACTCCTTTAATCTATGTCTAGCGGTAGATCCACGGATCTATATGTTATGACATGCATCATCCAAAACCTTTGCTGCATTTTTTTTCTTGCCAATATCCTGAAGGCACAAGTTTAAACAATGAGATGAACATATTGTCTAATACAAATGTTGTCTCTTCTCTGTTAGTCTTTTTCTTATAACATTAAGTGATGCCTTATTATCAATGACTATTTGAACAATGTATTTTTCTCCAATTTTTTCCACAACTTCATCCAATAATCTATAGTAAAAGTTTGTATCTTTACTATGAATACTTGAGACATCAATAGACTTCTGAAAAAAAAGGTCCCTTCAATACAGTAAATAAGGAAACTAATGATATACATTTGATTCAAACTATAGGTCTAACCATCATACATCAAAGTGGTACCCAATTCATTCCAATGAGCTTTTAATCCATTAACCCATTCATGAATTTGTTGATACTTAGACTCTAAATACACATCTGAGACCTCATAAGTTGCTGGAAGTTTCATATGTTGGCCAACTTCTGCTACCACAAAAATCAAATTATGCAACCATAGAGAGTTTGCTAACTGACAAGGAAGTCAATCATATATAAAAGAATTTTTCTAATGATTCACCCATCTTTTTTCTTAATGCCTTTAAAAATGAATCACTTATTTTTTGTTGCTTTGAACTCTTACTGATGCCGAAAATTGATGTTTGAGATATGAAGATTAACTGCAAACAAAAAACTAATAAAGAAACAACTCACAAGGATTTGAATAATGGCAAAATAGGATTATTGGATTAAAAGTGATAAAAGTTCACCACCAAGACTAGAAACTAAAGGATACAGAAACACCACCCTAAGAATTCTAATAATGGATACAGAACAATAAAAGTTCACCACTCTAGGAAATTCACCTAAGAGATACGAACTTGAAGAACAATCTAGAAGATTGCTTAAGGATAAATAAAACTCTATTATGCTTTTTACCAAAGAATAATAGAAAATATATAGGTTAGGAACATCTCTCTAAGCTTAGAAACTTTCAGATTACATTGCTGGAATCATGCCTAAAATCATAAGATTTGCATGTGAACATAATCTGTCTATTCACTCTTAAATCTAGACATAATCCATTCATATTCATGATCTTCTTTTTTAGATAGTGTGAATGCAATCTCTCGATTCCAACCCACCTTATTTATGTATGGATTTGGACCAAGGATAGGCCTATCTTATTTTTGGATAAGTTTACCTTAGTCTCAGCCCAAGTTGCATGTTGCGTAGACATTCCGATGTCAAACTCCTCTGGTTGGAAAAGACTTGTCCTTAAGTCTAAAGTAGTATTCTCGCCATGGTAGGGTGATAAATCAGCAACATTGAAGGTGGAAGATATTTCATAAATGTCAGAAAGCTCTATCTTGTAGGTATTTTCCCCAATATGTTGGAGAATTTTAAATGGTCCATCTGCCTTAGGTTGTAATTTGCCAAACTTTCCTAAAGGAAATCTTTCTTTCCGTAAGTTAACCCACACCAAATCACCTTTTTTGAACTCTACATATTTTTTATGCTTGTTTGCTGCCTTTTTATATTTCTAATTTTGTTGCAAAATCTTAGCTTTCCCTTGTCTGTGCAATTGTTTGATACCATTAGCCATTTCTTCTGCATCTCCACTGAATTGTTGATTAGTAGAAAGAGGAACAAAATTTAAAGGGTTGATTGGATTCTTATCATACACCACCTTAAAAGGGCTATAATCAGTGGTTTGGCTTGGTGAGCGATTGTAGGCAAACTTTACTTTAGATAAAATAAGAACCCATTACTTGATTTTTTTCTCACATAACTTCTTAGAAGGTTGCCTAAGCTACGGTTGGTTACTTCTGTTTAACCATCTATTTGAGGATGATGAGAAGAACTATACTTGATATTAGTGCCAAACTTACTTTATAGGGTACGCTAAAAATGACTAAAAAAACTTGGAATCCCAGTCAGACACCATGGATCTAGGAACTCTATATAGCTTTACAAAATCCCTAAAATACAAATCAGAAACATGAGAAGCATTTATAGTTTTCGTACAAGGAACAAAATAGGCCATCTTGGAAAAATGATCCACAACCACCATGATGAAGTCTTTGTTCCTCTGAGTTTTAGGTAATCCAACCATAAGGTCCAAACTAATTTTCTCCCAAAGAACATTAGGCACGAGTAATGAATTATACAATCTAGTGTTTTGGCCATGATTCTTGGTAATGTGGCACACTTTACATTGTTTAAGGTGTTTCATCACATCTTTCTTCATTCTTGGCCAATAAAATCTGTCTTGCAAAAGAGCAAATGTCTTATCCCTTCCAAAGTGTCCACCCAATGCACCATCACGAGTCTCATTGATTAAAGCCTATCTCAAAAAACATGAGGGAATACAAAGGCTATTAGTCATGAAGAGATATCCATCATGCAACAAAAACTGGTTGTGTGGTCCTTGCTTGCATTCTTTCTAAATTCGACCAAAATAAGGATCTGTCTCATAGAGCCTTTTGATCACATCAAATCCAATAACTTCAATAGCCATAGTCACCAATAAGAAATGCCTTCAACTTAAAGTATCTACCACCACATTCTGAGATCCCAATTTATGTTTGATGGTGAAGTTGTAGGCTTGAAAAAATTCCACCCAAGCTACATGTCTTCGGTTGAGCTTGTGCTGGCTATTGATAAACTTCAAGGTCTCATGGTTTGAATGTAGGATAAATGGCTTAGGAAAGAGATACTGACTCCAATGGAATAGAGCTTTATATATGGCATAGAACTCTTTGTCATAGGTTGAATACTTTCTATTGGCTTCATTGAGCTTTTCACTGAAAAATGCTATAGACTTTCCTCACCGACTTAAAATAGCACCTATTCTAGAATTGGATGCATCACATTCCACCTCAAATGCTTGATCAAAATTTGGTAGGGACAAGATGAAAGCTTCAGTAATCCTGGTCTTGATGAGCTCAAAGATGTGTTGGGCTTCTTTGGTCTACTTAAAAACTTCATTCTTTAAACATTCAGTGATGAGAGCCACAATGGAGCTAAAACTCTGAATGAAGCACCTATAAAAATATGCAAGACCATGGAAGCTTCGGATATCATACAGAGATGCTAGAGTTGGCCAATTTAAAATTACCTCAACCTTGTTGGGATTCATCTTTATTCCTTCCTTTAACACCATAAACCCTAGAAACATAAGGCTAGAAGTAAAGAAACTACACTTTTTAAGGTTAGCATAAAGTTTTTGTTCCCTTAATATGCAAAATAGTTGGTGTAGATGATTCAAGTGTCGGTCTTCATCCTTGTTGTACATCAATATATCATCAAAATAAAACTACTACAAATCTGCCAATACAAGGTTTAAGGATATGATTCATAAATCTCATGAAAGCACTAAGAGCATGGATAAACCAAAAGGCATTACCATCTATTCATAGAGCCTATCCCTTGTCTTGAAAGTTGTCTTCCACTCATCACTAGGCCTTATTCTAATTTGATGATACCCACTGCGTAGGTCTATCTTGGAAAACATAGTTACTTCATGTAGTTAGCCCAACAAGTCATCTAAGCGTGAAATAGGAAAATGATAGTCAACTGTGATTTGTTAATTGTGTTACTATCCACACACATATGCCATGATCTATCCCTTTTAAGCACCAAAAAGGTTGGGACTGCACAAAGGCTCATACTTTCACGCACAATTCATTTTCTTACCAATTCATTAACTTGGCATTACAACTCTGTAAGCTCTTTAGGACTTATCCTATAGATAGCCTTATTAGGTATAACAACTTTTGGGATAAGGTTTATACAGTGTTGAATGTCCCTCATTGGTGGTAGACCAGCTGGTAACTCCTCTTAAACAATATCTTAAAATTTTACCAATAATGATTGTATCTTTGTAGGGGGCTTTTCACTATCTTTATTTTTCTCAATCAACACTAAACCATACATAGTACCATCCATCTTAATTTCTTTTATGTAATTGGCCTTAGTAAACAAATTGTTTCTTTCCCCTTTGATTGGTTTTAACATCACCATGGGCTTAGTAGGGCCTAGGATGATTTTGCATCCATCCTTCACAAATGTATAAGTGTTGCAGTAACCATCATAAATAACCCTCCTATCATAATGCCAAGGTCTTCCAAGCAGTAAATGCAAGCATCCATTGGAGCTACATCACACCACACTTCATCTTTATATTGTTTTCCTACAGAAAAAAGAATAAACCCCTCTTGCTAACTTTGATTTCATTTTTTTTCTGTAGTCAAGGCAGCTTATATGGCTGGGGGTGATCCATTGCTTTGAGGCCTAATTTTTGCACCATAAAGGTAGAAATAACATTTTCAAAACTTTCACTATCAATTATAACATCACATACCTTCCCATAGGCAGTACATCAAGTGTGGAACATGTTTTTGCATAACTAATCTTCTTCCTTAGTAGGTGCGATACTCAAGTTGCATTATATGACTAAAGATGCTCCATAATCACCATAGGTTACCTATTTCTCCTCTTTAAGGTTTTGATCCTCTTTAGCCAAATCTTTTTCATTTTTCTTTAAGTCTTCCTCTACTAAAGCCATAATTTTTCTGTTTGGCCATTTTGAAGTAATGTGTCCAAACCCTTGACATTTAAAACACATTTTAGTTTGTGCACTAGATTGAGGCTTACTAGTTAAAATTCCATTTTTCTTTTGGGGTTGCTTTGGAATGGGCTTAGAAGGAACAATAGTTTTGGATAAGCCACATTTATTGATATAGCCTTCTCTAGACCTAAATCTTAAACTGCTACCATAGGCCTCATTTTGTTGTTTCTCCACCTTAAGGGTAAGCTTCATACATTGTTGAAAGTTTAATAGGGTTGTAGTTGTACCACATTAGCTATCTCAATCTTCACTCTTCTAAGATACATGATAATAGTCTGCTTCTCCTGTTCCACTAATTCGCACTTTAACATGAGGTGTTTAAACTCAATCGTGTATTCCTCCACTGAGAGATCTTTTTGTTTCAGGTTATGAAGCTTAAAGAAAATATCTTACTGAAAGTTATCTAAAAGATACTTTCTCTTTAACTCTCTTTTCATTTTCTCTTAAGTTATAATTTTTCTCCTGGCTTCTCTTTCCCTTTGCTTCTTCAAATTTTCCCATTAAAAAGATGCATGCTTTTTTGAGTTTGATGGCCACTAGCTTCACCTTACGATGTTCAAGGGCATATGGTATTCAAATATGCATTCCATCATGTATAACAAATCTAAGAATTCTTTAGGTTGCATCTTTCCCTCGAACTCAAGAATTTTTATCTTTGGATTGAATATGCTAGGTTAAAGTTGGTTTCTGCAGAGATAGTCTCTAACTTGCTGTGGGTGAAATAAGATGCTATCATTAGAATCACAGTTGTTTCTATGGAATGGATTGGTTTTTCCTTCATCTTATTCATTTTTTCTTCGTTGCCTTCTTATCTTTTTTCTCTCTTCTTGTGTATGCAGTCGATGTTGTAGTTGAAGGATCTATTATTGCATTTCCTCTACAAAGGCATCCTTTGCGTCAACATTGGTAGTTGCTACAATGTTGGTGTTGGCTTTAACTTCTTCTGTTGGTGTTTGACGATGATGACTTGTCATAGCTCTGATACCAATTTGATGCCAAAAATTGATGTTTGAGATGTTGAGATTAACTGCAAACAAAAAAACTAAAAGAAACAACTCACAAGGATTTGAATAATGACAGAATAGGATTATTGGATTAAAAGTGATAAAAGTTCACCACCAAAACTAGAAACTAAGGAATACAAAAACACCACCCTAAGAATTCTAATCAATGATACAGAACAACAAAAGTTCACCATTTTAGAAAATTCACCTAAGAGATACAAAACTTGAAGAATAATCTAAAAGAATGCCTAAGGATAAATAAACTCTATTATGCTTTTTACCAAAGAATAATAAAAAATATATAAGCTAGGAACATCTCTCTAAGCATGGAAACTTTAAGATTGCATTGCTAGAATCATGCCTAAAATCATGAGTTTGCATGTGAACATAATCTGCTCATTTACTCTTGAATCTGACCACAATCCCATTCATATTCATGATCTTCTTTTTTAGCTAGTGTGAATGCAATCTCTCGATTCCAACCCACCTTATTTATGTGTGGATTTGGACCAAAGATAGGCCCATCTTATTTTTGACTAAGTCTACCTTAGTCTCAACCCAAGTTGCATGTTGTGTAGACATTTTGGTGTCTCTTACTTATAACCAATTCAAGTATAGCTCCTTTTAATGAAAATTCAAACTCATTTGGAGTTGATTTCCTTATTTTTTCCTTAAAATATTTAGTAACTAAGCCATGAGAGCTTCATCCTTTTTCATGTATGTTACTCCAACCACAAGTTATTTGCCTAAATTATTGTCTTCTGTGCCACTCATGTTGTGATTGGATATTATCTCACATGGTTTGTCAAGTAATGATGTCTTCATCAATAAATTCTTTATAGTCATAGTCTTCCCTTCTTAATTGTGATAAGAATTCATCCTTTTCTTCTTTTGTTGTCAACTTTTGTTGATTTGTTTTCTTAAAAGAGTTTCATCATACTTTTCTTTACTATACCTATTAATAATATAGTTTAAAAAAGGGAAAAAAATTAGTTGCACATGCTCATGTAATTTTATAATTTTTATTAAGAAATTAACAATAATATTTTTAAAAGAATTATAAAAATATACCATACCAGTAACGTTGGGACATGGTGCAAAATTGCCTATTTTATAAGCAATGTATGACTTGAAACTTGTTATTTCTTTTTTTACAACTTTACTACAAAATTTGTATGAAACATTTCCTTTTATATTTGGCACAGGTATTCCAAAATGTCAGCCTATGTCATCACTTAACATGCCATCTACTTCTTTGCTCAAGAACTTTTTATGTGGTGGCATGCTTGCTATTGTGTATAAAACCAAAATAAACTTATATTTAGAAATATTAATGTTAGTTATTTCATCATTAAAAATTAAATATACATTAAATTTTATAATTTTTAGTTTTTAATCTTAAAAGTAATAGATCATAAAATGCCAAATTTATTAAGTAACTTAATCTTTTTGATCAACTAATTGATGTAAAAAAAGTTTTTATCACAAATTACTTTCAATATATTATATAATAAATAGAATCTTCAATAATTACACAAAAATAATAATAAATTATAAGAATTAATTTAAAAGCACAAGAATTGATAACAATATAAATACCAAAATAGCAAAAAAAACCCTCTAATAGCCCCCTCATCTGTAAATTAATTTTTTATATAATATTTAATTTTAATTATTTTTTATCTAACTTATAAAAAAAATTTTAAAAAATTTTTCATCTAAAATCCCTATCTATATCATATTAAATTATTAATCTTTTAATTTTTTTTTAGTTATAAATCTTCAATCCTTCTAACCAGATTTTATCTAAAAAAATTTTTCAAACTTATATTTTAATAAAATTAATTATAAAATTAAATAAAAAAACCCACCCCACCCTATCTTACCCCACTTGTCCTACACTTTCACTCCACGCACTTGTCCCACTCTAACAGCCCCCTCCCCCAAATTTCTCCCAAAATTTGGTTGCCAAAATCCCTCATCTTCAAACTTTTTCATGGCTTCAAGCCTCCCTCAAATCAACCAACCTTCTTTAAGTCTTCATCTTGTCCCTTTTTTTTAGATCTATCACTCTCTCTTGTGTACCCTTTTCAATGTCTCTGCCTACAAAGTACCTCAACCTCGTCTCTCTCAAATTATTATAAAGACCAATATTATTCTACGTAAATTTTACAAAAAAAAAAAGGTAATTTAATTTTCTCTTACCTTTTTTGATCTTGATTGTTGATTGAGGACTTGGGGTCGATTTAAATTTGGGTAATTTACTAATTGAGTTAGGATTGCTGCTGATTGAAAGGTTGATAAATAATTTGATACTATTTTCTAACTTTTTAAAATTAATTTTGAAATTGAGATCTGAGACTGAGTTATCTTATGGGTTTTGTTTTTGTTTTTGCTTTTGTAGTCTTAATTGCTTTATTTTTTATTCTTGGGAATCTAGGTAGATTATGTTAAATTTTTTTTTTGTTTTTAATTTGAAATGGTGATGGAAAAAATAAGGAATAATAGCAATAATGGACCGTTGTTATCGCTATTCCCCATTACACCATTTTCCAACAGTCGCTACACATCATTTCAAGTGTGATTAAAATTTTTAACCACATTTTTCTTAGTAGTGATGGTGGAAGATGGTGCTACCATAATTTGAAACTATGAAATACCCATATCGAAATCCACAACCTTTGTCAAAATACTAAAATTTTTTGAGTTATTGTTTATTGTTTGTGCTGTATCTGTCCTGTGAATCCTCGTCGTTGTTTGTTTTCTTTGCTGATTGTGCTTGCTTTTGCAATCTTGACTGGATTTAGGGTTGCTTGTAGGTTGGGGATTGCTACCTCTATTTTTTATTGTTGAAGCTCTCTAATTTTGCATATAGCTTGCCTGTACTTGGTTGAGACTTTTAGCTGTCTGATTTTTGTCTTCCATGCTATCAAATTTATAAATGCTTCTCTTTGTTGTGCTTTGATTGTGTCTGTGTTTTTGGGTTTTAGGTATGAGCTTGGATTTTGGTTGTCTCTGCTGGATTGAAGGTGGTTTAAGGCTGTGTGCCAATTTTGTTTTTAATCGTGATTTCTGCTGCTCGTTTCTTCTAAATTTTGCATTTTGGAGGCTGGTTACTAATCCGCGAAGCATGGTTTTGGTTGATTCCTTGCCTTATTGAATCGTTGTGTTGGCCTTACTTCTCTGTTTTTCTTATCAATGTTTGATTGAGTGTTTGATTGGGGCTTATCATTGTGCGAAATTGCTCACTACCTTCTGCCTCCCTGCCTGCTTGTTGTTGCCTCTGATTTTAGGTACTACTCACCCAACTGTTGGTTGCCTAAATTTTTCGTGGTCTTTTGGGTTGATTCTTGGTTACTAGCTTTCTACCGAGATTAATATATGGATGCTAATCATATAGTGATGTAAGACCAGAAAAACTAGGTTCCAAATTGATGAAAACATATTCGAGAAATCAATGTGATTAACTTTCAATTTCGTGTTCCCAAAATTTTGATTTTTCCTTTTACTTTTTTTCCAAATTTCCAAGTTTCACCAGCCTTGATTCTAAGCTTTAAACTAGCCAAAAAAATCTCTCCAACCTGATTCCTTTCCTTGATTTTTTTTTTAATGTTTTTGAATTTTTTTAATTTGACTTTTGACCAACTACTACAAAATAGAAATAAAATAAACAAAAAAAAAAGCAAGTAAACTTTTGGGCCTTTTAATTATTTAGACTTAGAATCCAATTTCACAATTAAAATACAATATCAAATTAAAACTGGAAACCCAACAATATCAATACCCCAAACATAATCAAGTACCTACACTAGCTGTCAACTTCTCTTGCATTATTAAGAGAGAACTCCTCTAAGAAAAGTTTAAGAATACATACAAGAAGGTCAAAAGAGAGATCGCCTAAGTACTTATCCTTTCTGCCTAATAGAGCAAGTCGCACCATTCTTCTCTTTTTCTAGAAGTTGACATCATTTTTCTCTTATCTTTTTAATCCAAATCAACAAGATTGAAGATAAGTCAACACCTAATCATCCCAAGATTCAGTTTACATACATCAAAGAGAGCTAAGCCAGATTATCCAACAAAGATTCAAGTCAAGGAGACTTCTTCATGTGAGAATCCAAGCTTGCTCGAACGTAATTGCTTCAAAAGTTTAAGATCAAGTTTGTCGACTATTAGTTTAGGGTTTATTTATTTAATTTTTGTTTTACAAATAATTAGGTATAGGTAAAAGAAAATGCATGATTGGGGTGATAGTGTAATCTCTAGTTACTTATCCCTTTCTTATTGTTCTTTTACTCATTTAAGCTTGCTTTAATTTATGGTTGGGTAACAAACTAGTCGATTGTATTTTAAGCTTTCTTTAAGTTTTTAGGTTTTTAAGATTTCTTTTAGTTGTTTTTAGTTTCAATTCAAGTTTCAACTTAATTCAAGTTGTGTTTTACTTCATTTTAATTCAAGCTTTCTTCAATTTTTATTCTTTCTTTCAATTCATCTTAAATTTGAAATTTTCCTTTAAGTTTGATTCTATTCTATAGGTTCAAGTTATATAAGTTATGTTTGGCTTTAATTAGTAGTTTTGAAGTTTAAGTGATTAATTCAATTTGCATGTTTCTAAGTTTAATTTGATTTGATTCTAAGTTAATTTGTTGTTCTTTAGTTAATTCATGTTAAGTTAATTAGTTTGCATGTTATTAAGTTAGTTTGATTTGGTTTAGGTTAAGTTGCTGTTTCAATTTAATTCATGCTCATTTAACTAGTTAGTGTGCTTTTGGCTTAATTAGCTTAAATTGTATATTGTTTGTTGCCATTTAAGTTTAATTGAAATTATTTAAGTTCTTACGTGTCTAAGTTACATGTTAATAAGTTTAATAAATTAATGTTGCATTCAGTTTAAGTTAAGTTTTTTTAAGTTC
Organism: Durio zibethinus; assembly: GCF_047325235.1. Classification (NCBI taxonomy): domain Eukaryota; kingdom Viridiplantae; phylum Streptophyta; class Magnoliopsida; order Malvales; family Malvaceae; genus Durio; species Durio zibethinus. Next base: position 10,183,246 of record NC_143163.1, read on the forward strand.
AACTAATTTTTAATCTTTGCAAGGTAATTTAAGTTTTTAGGTTATTGAATTAGTTTTTCATTAAGTTTCGATTTTTAATTTAATAAAAGCATATAGTTTGTATATTTAAGTTGCTGTTTTGATTAGATTAAATAGTTTTTGCATCTTATTTAAATTCTCCAAATATAAATAAAGGTCAGATAATTTTTATACTTGAATCATTCTTTTATAATCTTTATGGAAACAATCTTTACTTACTATTTGTTCAATTTGTACACCTACAGAAATTCAATCATGCTTTAATATGTTTTATAGATAAAAATCAATAAATTAAATAGAAAAGCTAACAAATAAATGAACTAGCATATCTAAACTAATCATATACATTATATAAGGTGCAAAATTATTGGATAAGTTGTGTTAGCATAAATGATTGCATGAACAATCTCCCATCATGATGTATAGGACAATGACAAAAAATTTACAGAACAATTGTTTGCTTATTTTATTATTTTATTTATTTAAATTATAAATTAAGATATATTTTGATTAGTTAAAATATAAAATATATTTTTAATTAAAAAATAAAATGTAATAAAAATTTGAAAATAAATGAAAATTATCTAAAAGGTTCTTAGATGAGAAGTTTTTTTTTCTCCAATTTGATGCCGACGGTAGAAAAATTTAGATAAAATTGTAATAATAATTGACACTTATTTTCAAGGCAAAAACAAAATGTAATAATCAAAATAAAAAAAAATTATTCTAAAATTCAAATTCTTAAAAATCATGAATGATTGATTTTCTTAGAAATATATATAAAGGTAAGGAATTTTTTTATTTTGGCCAAAGCATGAAAAAATTTAGATAAAATTTTAATAAATAATAATTGACATTTATCTGCAAATAAGAATAAAATTAAAATGACAAATATAGAAATAATAAGATATATTTTGGAATTAAAATTTAGACCTTTAATAGAAAATAAAAGTAAATTTGATATGAAATTTTTAAAAATCAAGAATGATTAAGTTTTTAAGAAATTTCTGAAAGAGAAAGTATTTTTAAATGTGACCCAAATGATGAAAAACTCATTAATAAAATGTTTAAGTATTATTTCGCCTTTTACCTTAAATTTCATTTTATTGAAATAAAATTTTTAAGAAATTTAATTAATTATATGAATTAAAATATGAAAAAATATAAATATTTTTAAAAATTAAAAATAATTAAATAATAATTTTTATCTTGAAACAAAATGTGGGTAATATTTTAGTATGTTATTATTACGCTTTTTCTAAAGTAAATAATCATTTCTTTCATATTTTTAAATCTTCTTTACTATCAATTTAAATGTTTGGTACACAGCTAGCTATAGCACCGTAATTAATTCAATATAAATATTGATGATGTGATTCTAATTTTAAATATTAGACCTTATTTTAATGTTTAAGGTTAGACCATATTTGATTTAGTTCTTAGTTTTTTAGTTTGTTTTAGGTAGTGGCTTTCTATTTGTAAATACAAGGCTTAAAATACAAAAATAATGTATATTTTGTTGTAGAACTTGTAATCTATTTGTAGCCTATCTTTTGAAAATTAAGTCAAGCAAATGGAACTTTAATCATGAAAGGAAATCGTTTCAAGGCATGTTGCTAATGTCACTATCCTTAAGGCTTATTTTGCCTCTAGCAATAATGGTGTGCAAAAGAGATTATAAAGAATAGTTTCTAAGATACAATGAAGCCTATGTTTAGTTTACTTTACATTAGAACAACCAAATCGTTAAAAGCCTTTTGATGAAAAAAGACAACTGATTATTTTTAACAAGATTTTCTACAACAAACAATACCAAAAAAAAAAGTCTTTATCTTCAGAGAAATGGGGGAAAAGATATAAAGAGCTTCTGAATTTATAAAATGAACTCACAACAATTTCTATTTATAAAGATTAAATCCTAAGGTTGCAATTCTTTAATTGTATTGTTCAATAAAAAATCATTTCATTTTATTAGAAAGATGTCTTTTGAAATAATTAAGGATAAGTTGGTTCATTAATCTTTTCATTAAAAGAGAAATCATTTTTCATGTTTTAAGAATTTGTAATTTTTCATGCTGAGCAATCAACTCAACCAAAAAGGTATTCAATTGCCCCTTTGTATTTTCAATTTCAAAATGCAACCCAAAGTAGGGTAGTCATCTCCTCCTTAGAGCTGTAGACTCATTTCAACTTATAGAATGCATTTAACACAAAATAAGTTGATTGCTTCATATTACATTAAACTCTTTTCAATTTTCAAAATTGTTCCAATTGCAACCTCCTATAAGGCAACCAACTAATCTTTATTAGTAATCAACTACTACAACCTCAAACCATTTTTTAGAAGACTATCAATTCAAAAAAGTCAGTTCCATTAGGTTAGTAGTTGACTGCTATTTTATACAAAAACTTTGTTTAACTTTTGTTTGTCAAAGCAATTAATTTCATGCCAACGGTAGTCGATTGCTTTTTTTGAAAGTCTAAGGCAAGCGACTCTTATGTGCAAGGTAATCGACTGCCTATATGATCAATCTTCTTTATTTGATTCTTTTTAGTTTATAATCAAGTTAATGATAACTTAATATGATATCTTTTTATTAAATTTAAATATTTTCATATTTTAAAAATATTTTTAACATTCCCCCACCTATTTTCAAAATAGGGTAAGCTTTAATATTTTCAAAAATCCCATTCATATATGAAAATATCATATAATATGATTTAAAATCTTCATTTTAGTGATAAAGTATTGTTGATCTAACCAAATTGAATGATATATCGTAGATCTTTGAATCAACCAATTTATGTGAATAGTCATGCAATAAATCACACACAAGACTTTAAAATTTCACAAAAGTGTCGTTTAGAAATGCTTTAATACAATTTCAATGGTTGTGTGTCTTATTGTTGTAATGTATGGGTTTGGGAACTTGACCACTTAGACAAATTTTAAAATCAAGACAAGGAGTTACAATTAATATTTTTTGTTGGGTGTGATTGGTCACCTAAAAACTTTATCTTTTTAATAAAACCCTAAAACTAGTTTAACGTTTATTAAAAAGAAAATTTTGGTCTTTGAAAATAGAGTTAGATTCAAACATACAGTTATATGTAGAAAATGATTAGCACCTCCATAATTCTCATTTTAAAAATGGTACCAATTAAGCACATGTTATCTTTTGGCATTGATAAAAATGTCTTGACTTTAAGGTTTAAAATTAAATTCTTTATTATTTCCACAAAATCTCATTTTGTATTTCCTTGGAAATGAAAATAATTTTATTTTGGATTAAATTGGAAACCTTTGGTATCAAAACATTTTCTAAACTTTCCAATATTTAGGTGAAATTTTGAAAACATTTCTTTACCATGGAATTTTCATGATAATCCATCAAAATGACGTTAATATTCTTTATAAAAGATAATTGTTGAGAATCCCTTCAATATCTAGATAAGGTATCAAGAATTATTCTTACTTGCATCATTATCTTATGTAATTTCTAAAACATTTCTCTTTCTTATTGTTGAAACCACTTTTAAAATTTCATATATATGAAATAAATAAACAAAGTGAATGTAAAGTAAAATGCATCAAAGCAACAAAATAGTTTATGCACATGACAATTAAAAATGTAAATGCATACAACATATTATATTGAATAAATAAAATGCAAGTGCATGGAAATGCAATATGGATTTAGGGTTTGTGGTTAAAACTTTAGGTTTGGAAAATGGTTTACTTTTTAAGGTTTGGGTTTGATTTTAGTTTTATAGTTTGACTAGGGTTTAAGGTTTGACCATGTTTAGAGCTTGACCTAGGGCTTAAGGTTTAACTTTTGGGTTTAAGATTTGGCTTGGGTTTTAATGTTTGCCACATGGTTAGGGTTTGACTTTTATTTAAGGTTTGTGATTAAGAATCTATAAGTACACAAAATTGGAACAAGTAATATTGAGATAGTAAGGATTTTTCCAATGGAGATTGCAAAATAGTGAATCAAGTATTGAAATTGTTTCACTTTTGCTTATATTTGGAGAAATCAGAATAAGAAAGCAAACTAATTAAATTATAATCTAATTAATGCAATTAAACTGAAAAAACATGCAAAACAATGGATTAAGATCAACTTAAATCGAAACTAATGCAAACAACAAGTAACTAGTTGAATTAAGATGCACTTAACTCAAATTAAGGTAAACCAAATCAACCAGCAAGTTAAAATTAAAAACTAAGCATGTGGATCCAATTAAACATGTTTTAATGCAAATCAACTCTAAAGAACAACCTAAATAAGCAAACTATATGTTTTAATTACTTAGCAACCAATTATATTAATTAACTACATAATCAACCTAATTAGATAACTTAAGCTTGCAAATTAACAAAATCAACCAACACTGATTATTCAACTAGAACAATTAAACTAAACTGATTGCAACTTTAACCCAATTAAGCGTAAAATCATGCAATTAACTAAATCTAACATACAATAGTACTAACTTAAGCAATAGAATAGAAAATCGCACCAAGTATAGATAAATTAAACTTAAACAATCCCTAAAACACGCAATTACTATTAATTAACTTTAATTTAGCTTAAAACTTAAAACTAGAAACCGGTTCAACTAATTAACAAGTAAGAACACTAAATTGAAACTTACCAAACTTAATCAAACTGAATTAATTACTAATTAAACCTAACAATATGGAACTTAAACAAATTACTCAATTAAATCTTAATTAAACCTAAAAGCATGCAATATAATCAATTAACCTAAGAACATGAACTTAAACGTAAACTGAATTAGATTAATAATAATACTATGCAATACTGAACTAACTTTATGAATTAAAACATGCAAGCATCAATTTAAAAGCAAACAGCATATGAATTGTATAAACTTAATCAATTTAAGCAAATTTAACTTCTAAAGAACACCTAACCATTAATTGCATAAATTTTAAATTGATTTAACTTGAAAAAGCTAGAATAGAAACTTAAACTTGAATTGTTTTGAAAATTGGAAATAAACTTGGACAACTTAAATTGTGGTAAAAAAAAGCTTAAGAATAATAAAAACTTAAAAGAAAACAAGAAGAAAGCTAATAACTAAAGTAGATTAGACTGTCACCTCAATCATGCCTTTTCCTTTAGCTAAAACTAGCTTTTTATAAAATAAGATTACATAAAACCCTAGACTAATAGTTGGTTGACTTGATCTTAATCTCTTGAAAAGTAATTAGGTTTAGCCAAGCTTGTATTCTTGAATACAAAAGTCTTTTTGAGTTAAATCTTTGTTGTTATATTTGACTTGACTTTTTTTTTTAATGCAAGTAGACAAAATCTTAGGATGAATGGGTGTTAACTTGTCTTTAATCTTGCTAATTTGGATAAGGTCATGACAACTTGTCAGTTTTTTATTATGATGTGGCACTTAAAGCGATAAAGAAAAGTTGACATGGCCTTTTAGAATGGAAAATATAAGTTCAACCAAGTCTCTTTATTCTCACCTTGTTTCATGCATCTTTTAACCTTTTTGAATGACTTTTCTCTCATTAATCCAAGAGTATGGGCAGCTAGGCTTTTTTAAGAGAAACTGATGTATTGCAATTACTTTTAAACTATTGGCAACCTTCTAGAAACAAATCTTCAACTTAGAGTAGGTTTTGTGCCTCTTGAAAACTTCTCAGAGTTGGATTTCTTAGAGTTAGGCTTTTAGTTGAAGTTTTTCCAGATAATAGAGTTTGAATTTTCAATTTAAATTTCCTTAGTATGCTACCCCTTCTTAGAAGTCTTTTAAATCACATGAAGTCTTACTCTAAGTAGGAATTCCAAACCTAGGTAGAAATAAGTGAAATCTAAGTAAAGGTAGGATTTTCAAGTAAATGTAAGAAAACTAAAGGTTGTTTGGACTTTTCCAATTTGGACAAAATTGTTAAGTCATCATGCCATATAGGCCTCCAAGTCATCTCTCTTGGCCAATAAGATTGGATTTGCTGCCATGTCATCCATTTTTAATCCCATGAATTGCACACTATATAAGCTATCATTGATTTGCACTCAACTTGAAATTAATATTCTATCTCTTATAAAGGCTAAACATATCTTTTACAAATTTTACATGAATTTTCTTAATTCTTCATCAAGATTCATCAATTCAAACTTTCATAAGTACAGCTTAACATCTTGCACAAATTCTTGCACTTTTACTTTAGGATTTATCAAGAACTCCAAGAATCATCAAGAACACATCAAAAATAGTCCTAGATTCATTCAAATGTGTAAAAATCATCCAAGATTAATCAAGAACTTTCAAGATTCTTCAAGATTCAATAAACAACAAATTAAGTATATTAGGAGTAAAAAGAAACTTATTTAGCCAAGAACAAAGGAAAATTAACTCATTTAAGCATTAAAAAAGGTCTAAAAACCTCTATTTTATAGAGTTATTAGAACCCCCAAACTTGAACTTTTGCATGTTTTCAAGTAAAATAAGGCTAAGTTAAATCAAAAAATAACATGCTAGAGATCATAATACATGCTTCTAATACCATATTCTCATAAGTTTCTTAAAAATTGCGTGTGAATATAATTAAAAAAAATCATAAACATAGCTTAAACATAAAATGCATTTAAGAGTTAGCTCCATTTTTATTGCAAATTTGTGTGTGTGTGTGTATGATATATCCCATGTCAATGCAAGACATTTAATTAAAGTTATGCAAACATGAAATCAATATATATCTTTAAAGCATGCACAAGTTTCATATATTTGTTTTTCATATACTTTCTCCACTAATTTGGCCGCACTTAACCAAAGATCAATAGGTATTTATATAGCTGGTAATGTAAGGTTAAAGTTAGGGTATGATAAAGGAAAGTTTAAGCTTATATATTTTATACATGCATTACTTAGGATCTTTTACATAAATGAAAAGCTTTTAAGAATTACAACACCCCCAAACTTAGATTCTTTCTTTCTTTCTTTCTTTTCTTTCTTTTTCAATCAATATGCACTAAAAAACCAAGCATTCTTTTCTTTTCTCTTGTTTCAAGCTATTTTTCAGCTGTTTCTTTACTCAAATAGGATTTGCACACTATCTTCTTTTCTTTTTCAAGCTCCACCATTCCTTCCCAATGTAACATAGCTTTTAATATTTAACTTTGAAGATCCATAGTAAGCTTAAATTATGCAAGTTAAAATCAATGAAAGGATATATAAAGGCTTAAAAGGGGTGACTAAAGATAAACATATATAAGGCTAGCTTAAAAGGCTCAAACGGTCTAAAGATAGCCTAAATCATTTCCCTAGTTAAATGTTATCTATTATTTCAGTTCAAGAGATGATTAAACAAATTCTAAAATAAGAACATATTGTAAAATTCAATGCATCTATATATCTATATAAACTTCAACTAAACATGCATGCATCTCAATGATTAAGAGTAAGTGCTAAAAAAAATGGAAAATATCATAATTAAAAAAAAAATCAAGAACTTATCTCATGCTTTCACTATATTTATTCTTTTCTAATAAGCTAAAATCACATTCAATCAAAAATTTATAATTGGATTATGAAAAAATAACCAAAATAAGCTATTTACTAATTCAAAGTATGACAATTTAAGCTCAAAACAAATAATTTGAAAATCTTTGAAAAAATTTTTTAACCAAATTTTCTCTGCCCTAACTTAAATGACATATTATCCTCAATGTGTAAAACAATAGAATAATAAAGCACAAAAGGAAGAGAGATACTCCCCTAATTCATCAAGAATCAATTTTGATTTTGTAAGAATTATCCATTTGCTACACATCAGCCCTAGCTTCCTTGCTTCTTGTTTGTACAAAAAAAAAATTCTAACAAACCAAGCATTACATGTTCCTAAGAAAAAAAAATTTGAACTAATAAACTAATCCTAAGTATGCAAAACTTGAAAATTGAAATTTAGGCTATCTTCTAAGCGATGCTAGTTATAGTAAAACATAACTAACTACTAATTTTTTACTCACTCATATAAAGGTTCAGCCAAGTAGAAAACTTTTTTTTTCTCGATCAAAACATCCTCCTAAATACATTAATCCTTGTCCATTAATTTTAAAAGCTTTTCTCATCTTTTCATTCATAATCTCCATAGCCCTATATGAAAAAATTTAGGTAACTATGAAGGGACTATACCATTTTAACATAAGCTTGCTAAGGAGTAATTTGAGCCTTAAATTGAAAAGCAACACATGTTGGCCAAGCTCAAAGTGTTTCTCTGTAATTTTTTTACCATGCCACTTCTTGGTCTTCTCTTTGAATAAGTTGGCATTCTTTTAAGCTTGGAGTTTAAACTCATTTAGCCCATTTAATTGAAGAAATCTTGTCATACTAATAGTGAACCAAATGATATCAAAACATACCTAAAGGGGTTTTATATGCTGTGCAATATGCCCATAAAGAGTCATCAAGCCAAATTGACCAATCCTTCATAAAAGGATTCAAGATTTTTTCAAAATTTCTTTTGATCCCTCTATGAGATATATTAGCTTTTCCAATTTTTTAAGAATGATATGCCATGGCATTCCTATGCTTGACCTCGTACTTAGCAAGTAGAGCTTCAAAGATCTTGTTGTAAAAATTGCATTCTCTTCTCATTTTTTATTACCGTTGGTGTACCAAACCTCATGAATATGTTTTCTTTAGGAATCTCTAAACCACCTTGGATTCATTAAAAGGAAAGCAATCACTTATACCTACTTAGACACATTGTATATTGCCAATAAGATGTATAAATTACGATAGGAAAAAAAAAAAAAAGACCCATGAAGTCAATCCCCTATACATAAAAAATTTTCACTTCAAAAATTAAGTGGCATCTCATGTCTTCTTGAAAGATTTCTAGCCTTTTGACACCTATCACATCTAGAAACAAACTCATGAGCACCTTTAAAAAGAATTGGCCAAGACAAACTAAATTGTAGCACCTTGGTATCTGTTCTTGCACCTCTAAAATGTTCGTTATAATCAGATGGATGGTAATGCTTTAAAACATCTTCTACTTCTTTTGTGGGAACACACCTTCTCAAAACCTAGTCTTTACTTTGCTTAAACAAGAAAAGATCATCCCATACATAATACTTAACATCATTCAGGAATTTTTTTTCTTTATTGAAAAGTAAAATCATGAAAAAGAACATTACCAACTATGTAATTAACAAAATCAACTTACCATGGTAAATTTTTAAAGGTTAAGAGTTGATCACCTAGGAAGGATTCATGGATCTTCTCACTTTTTAGAGCTTCATTTTCTAACCCTGATAGATGGTTAGCCACTTGATTTTTAGTTTTTTCTTGTTTCTGATCTTTAAATCAAACTCTTGTAGATGAAAAAACCATCTAATCAGCCTTAGATTGAATCTTTCTTTGCAATGAGGTGCTTAATGGCCGAATGGTTAGTGTACACCACCATCTTGGTCCCAATCAAATATGATCGAAGTTTTTCAAAAGCAAAGACAATGGCAAGGAACTTTTTTTTTTCAGTTGTGGCATAACTCAACTATGTTTTATTCATGGTTTTGCCAGCATAGTAGATAATATGGAAAGTTTTATCTTTTTTTTTACCCTAAAATAGCCCTTATTGCATAATTACTTGCACCACACATTAATTCAAAAGAAAAACTCCAATTAGGGCATGCTATGATTAGGGCTATCATCAATATTTCCTTCAAAGTTGGAAGGCATTCAAGTAAGTGTCATCAAATCTAAACCTCACATCTTTCTCTAACAAGTTGTACAATAATTGGAGATCTTAGAGGAATTTGTAATGAATCTTCTATAAAATCTAACATGTCCAATAAAACTCCTTATGATCTTAATCAAATTAGAGGTGGCAACTTCTTAATCACTTTAATTTTGGCTTTATCAACTTTAATCCCATTGGAAAAGACTTTATGACCTAGTACTACACTTTTTTTCACTATGAAATGACATTTTTCCCAATTAAGTACTAGATTGGTCTTCTCACATCTTTTCAATGCTTAGCAAGATAGGTTAAGCATGAATCAAAGAATTAGCAAAAATAAAAAAATCATTGATAAATACCTTAAAGAAGTCTTCCACTATGTCAAAAAAAATAACCATCATGCATCTTTGAAAAGTGATAGGTTCATTGCATAAGCTGAATAGTATTATCCTAAAAGTGAAAGCCTTATAGGAGCATGTGAAAATAGTTTTTTTTTTTATCTATAAGCGTAATGGCTATTTGATTATAACCAAAATAACCATCCAACAAACAATAAATTTTATTGGCAACCAATCTATCAAGCATCTAATTAAAAAATAAAAGAGGAAAGTGATCATAAGTTGTTGCTTTATTAAGCTTCTTATAGTCTAAGCACACTCTCCAACTAGTGAACATTTTTTTTAGGTTGAGTTCACTATGATTATTGGTCACCATAATCATTTTTCTTTTTTTTGGCACACATTGAATGGGACTATTTAAAGAACTATTAGAAATTGGATAAATAATGCTTGCACCCAACCATTTGATGATTTTTTTTCATAGCTTCTTTCGTGGCTAGATTTAGATCCCTTTGATGCTCAATGATAGCTTTGTGATTGTCTTCAAGTAGAATCTTATGCATGCACATAAATGGACTCATCCCTAGATGTTGGCTATAGACCACCCAATTTCTATCTTATAAGCACATTCAACAATTTTCCCTTTTACCCATCCATCTAAGGCAGCCAAAAGTATAATAAGTAAGGTAAAAGACTACCTTAAAAGTGCATATCTAAGATTTGGAAGGCAATGGTTTGATTTTTTATGTTGGTGGTTCCTCAATGGATGGCTAAACACTACTAGATGATTTTAATGTCTCCAAACCTCCATAATGGTTTATTACCTTTCAAAGTATGTCTTCTCTCAACATCCTAACATTTACTACTTTAGAACATGATTCAAGTAGTTATACTTTCTCTAAACAATTGTTTTCTTCCCTAAGTTTTTCTTATGCTACTTCATTCAACTCATCAACTTTTAAGTAATCATCAACATTACTAAGATATTTGATTGCCTCATGCATATTGAAAGTCACCTCTTGATCTTCAACCCTCATGGTAAGTTTCCCTTTTTGAACATCAATAAGTACCTTACCAATAGCTAAAAATGGTCTACCCAAAATGATTGGAACTTTATTATCCTCTAACATGTTCAACACCACAAAATTGAATAGGAAGATAACTTTATCTATTTTCATAAAAACATCCTTAATAACTACTTTTAGAAGTTTAAAGGACCAATCAACAAGTTGAAAAGTGGCTGAAGTATGCTTTGTCTTTCTAAGTTCAAGTCTCCTACAAACAGACAAATGCATTAAGTTAAAGCTAGCACCAAGATTACATAAAGCTACATAAATATAAAGATTACTAATAGTGCAAAGAATAGTAAAACTCTTTAGATCTTTAAGTTTAAAAGATAAACTTCTTTGTAGAATAATGTTATACTCTTCAGTAAGTGTTGCCACAATCCTCTAACCGTTCTTTCTATGAGATGATGTCTTTCTTCAACTTTGCATGTTGGCATTTGTCTAATGGCATCAATAAAAGAAATTGTGATTTTGAGACTCTTAAAAACTTCAACAAACTTAGCAAAATGCTTATCTTCTTTCTAGTGATGAAACCTTTAAAGGAAAGGAATATGTCACCGAAATACCTCAAGTTTTGGCTTGAATAAACTTTTGACTAGGCTTGCTCTCCAATTGGCTTTTTAATTCCCTTTCCCTATTCTTTCTTTTCCTTTTTTTTTTCACTCATAATTGCCACCAATGGCTCTTTGAAGGTTACATTAAGGATGGGTTTAACCAATTTATCATCATCAAAGATTTTTCCATTTCTAAAGGTTATAGACTTACAATGCTTATTCCCATCTCTCCTAAGGTTTAACTTAGTGGTTTAAGGTAATGCTCTTAGAGGGTGGCTATTAAAGGCTTAGCTAATTGACTCATTTGAGCCTCAAGGTTTTTTATAAAGGATACTTGGTTTTGTATGGTGGTGACCTGATTTTGTAAAATTTGGGCGAGCATCTCTTCCAAAAAAAGTTTATTTTTTGAGCATAGGTAGGTGGATGGTATGGGGTTATTGTGGTTGGTGTAAACCATATGGCTTTATGTGTTTCAAATGATAAGTGGATGTTTACCTTTAACTGTCGCAATAGTTTTGGGGATTGTTAGACAAAAATTTTAAAATTTTCAAAATAGGAGAAGTTACCATCAATCTTTTTTGTTAGGTGTGCTTGGCCACTTAAAAAGTTTTATCTTTTTAATAAAACTTTAAAATTAATTAAAGTTTATTAAAAAAATAATTTTGGTCTATGAAAATGAAAGTTAGGCTCGAGAGTACAATTATACGTAGGGAAGAATTAGCACCCTCACAATGCCTATTTTAAAAATGGTGCCAATTAATTATGTATTATTATTCAATTTTGATAAAAAGGTCTTAATTTCAATATTTAAGGGTTAATTCCCGTAATTTTTTATTAAAAAATATTTTTTCTTTTTTTATATAAAAAATCTTTTGTTGAAAAATAAATAAAAACATTGTGTATTGAAAAATTGCCAAAAAATTCCAATACGTTAGCAACATTTAAAAGAACTTTCTCAACTAGGAATCTTTTAAGAATCATTACTTGGACTTATAAAGAATTCCATCTTTGGTAGTTTATATTTATTTTTAAAATCAATATTTAAAATGCATAAAATAAAATAATAAAATATGATACCCAAAATTTAACCCAAATAATATTCTCTTTTTATAAAATCTCATTTCTTGTTCTATTTAGAAAAAATGAGAAATCTTTATTGAAAGTTATTCTAAAAGCTCCTATACATTGGTAGTATTTTAAAAAAAAAATTTCACCTAAAGATTTCTAAAGAATGACTATTCAGATTTGTTTAGGATCTTATCCTTGGAGATTTTGTTTATTTTCAAAATGGGTGTGTATGGATAGAATATGATGCTCACGACTTAATTTGTAACATTGTTGTATTGTATAAAAGTTCATTTTTTAACAAAAAAAGTAAATGAGATTTTTTTTAAATTGTCCTAAATATCCTAATACTTTTGGCAATAATTTAGAAAACTTTTCTCACCTAAAGATTTATTGAGAATTACTACTCGGAGTTCTCTAGAATCCTATCATCGAAAAAAAAGTTTTTTGCTTCCTCTTTTTTTTTATTTTTTTACTTATGATTTTTTAGAATAAAATGATTAATCACCACAAGCAATATTCGCACATTATTATATTAATTTTATTACTAGAAAGAGTCATTTTCCTTTTAATCATTTCTTTTTTTTATCATTATCATGTTATACATATATCTTTTAAGAAAATTAAACGAATGAAAATTTTTTTGTATTGAATACTTTTCTTAATACTCTATTACTTTAGTAGTATTTTTTAAAAAATATTATCATATAGAGATTTTAAGGAATCACTACTTGGACTTCTTTAATATCTCATCCTCACAGATTTTCATTTTCATTATTATTATTTATTATTTATTATTTTAATGCTTTTACTTTTCATTTATTTAATATTATTTACATTTTTCATATTTTTTACTCACATTTTCCTTAATTTACTAATTTTTAAACATCAATTTTCATATCTTCTAAAAAGTATACATTTATTCTAAGTATTTAAAATCTAAATATGCATTAACAAATAAATTTAATAATTCCAAAATTAAAAAAATAAAATAAAGAAAATTACCAACAATTGGTCGATCAATGTCAGTCAACGGTCTACTCACAATTTGGTTGGTTCAATGCGGTTCAAGATGGTTTTTTATGGTTCAATAGCTATTTTTAAGCAGTTTAGAACAATTTCACAATCTGGTCGTTCAGGAATGGTTTGACTACCGGTTCAGTATGGATCGATTTTGGACTTTAGTTGAAGCAGGGCACCAGGTCGGGTGGCGCAGACCTCGAGTCCACGTGCAAATCCCTTATTCTAAAGTAACACCATTTTTTTTAGCTATAAAAGCATACTTTTTTTAACTTATTTCCTTTCTTTTCTAAGAAAAAGATTTCAAACTCTCCCAACTTCTCCCAAAAGCCACTAGTTTTTTTAGATTCTGGTGCTAGCTCACTGTATTAGTTGTTGCTTTGTTTATTGTTGACCACTATCCGCGAAGGTTAAAAATCACCTAAAAAACACCAAAATGTTCATCTAATCCTTCTCAACAATATCTTAATCTCATTTTTGCCTAAAATTTCCCTAAAAGTCCTAGATAGGCCCTCAAAAGTTTTATCCAAAAAATAATTTTTTTGTTTCTCTTTCTCTCTCTCTTTTTTTTTGTTAGTTAGGGCACTGAGCTATGATTGGGTGGGGAAGGTTGGCTCGTGGTGGTTATTAAAGGTCGTTTCGATGCTTAACAATGTTGAGTTAGTGTTGGCTAAGGGTCTCGAGATAGGTAGAGCTAATTTTTTTTTGGTGTTTCTCCTCTTTCCTTATGTCGAGCCTTCCCTTTTTGAATTGTTTGTTTCTTCCTCTAAAATAAGGCTCTCATAGAGGAGGCCTAGGAATTAACATTTTAGATTGTTTTGGTAGCAATGGTTTATTGCATTTGAGGTAGTGGACTTCCCTGGGTAGTGAGGTTTTGATCAAATGATGGTAGGATTGCATAGGTGAAATTAGAAGGTGAAATTAAAAAGTTGGGAATTGAGAGACAATATAGAAAAAAGGATTTTTAAGGTTGACAAAAACTTGTTGCCATGCTTAAGCTCCAACCTTTCCTTTTCTATTGTTTGACTTTTTTGTACTAAAATTTTGCCTTTCTTGGCATTTGGGAAAGAAGACAAAGGCTACTCATAGGCCTTAATTTTACTATGAACCTTCCAACTTATCTAGCTCAAATCCATAAATTAAGTCCATATTTGAGTTATAAAGAACCCAAAGAAAAAGCCCAAAAAATTGGTCCATTGGAAAGCGATATAAGCCCCGAACATATCAAATTTAAAAATGTAATTAAGCTAAAATTGATAACTCAACCTAAAATTAGACCTAACCATATCAATTGTTGAAAAATGATATGTGATTGGCCTAGACAAAATGGATGTCTACACTAGTTATTTCTCCAAGAAAAGTTTGGATGGTGTTTCCAATCTTGGTTATAGGTGTTTGAGTATGGATTAAATTGTTGCTTGGGTTAGGCAATAAATTGGATAGATTTGGCTCTAATGGGACACCTTTTTTGAAAATTGTTACCTTTACAAATATCACACAATGTAAAGAGACTTTGTATAGATTGAATGGTTAGATGTAGGGTTAGTTCCCAAAGTTTCAATTTTTTTTACTAAGGCTAAAACTTGAAAGGAAAGTGATTGGGACAATTCTACAAGCGCACAGGTCATTAAAGTAATAATAGAAATTGAAAATCCATATATCATTCCTATAAGGATTAGCTAAAGAGGTTCTTAGCCTAAGTATCTATTATCTCCACATTTTTCTCCAAAGTTAGCTCAATCAAAAAGTTGGTACAAGACTACGTTAATGGGAATAAGTGAAGAAAACAATAAACAAAAATGTCATTCTAGTAAAGAATAAACTTGCAACATGTAAAAGAAGTAAACTAGATAAATGCACAAAAACAATAACTAAATTGAATTGCAATGAACGCAACATAAATTGAAAATGTAAATTAAATCTAAGAACTGAAAATGACAAGATTAACTAACAAGTAAAACAGTAAATAACATGCATAAACCAAAATAACTAACCTTAACCCAAAACTAACTACTTCAACTAACTTCTAACTTCCAAGAGGAGAATCATCTAGAAAATTCTTAGAACTTTGATCTAAACAAGCTGAAATTTACAAATAAAGTAGCTAAACTAAAATAAAAACAAGCTTACAATGAAATTAAAGGAACAAAAATGCAAGATCCAAGTGAAACAAGCAAAACCGAATGTAAAATACAAATTTGGAAAATTGAAAGATCAACAAGAAAACTATATCTATCAATAAGAGAATTATATCTAAATTGCACCAAATTGAATGAACTTAAACTGTAAATTACAAAAATAGTAAATGAACTAAGATAGAAATAGAATTAAAGTGCAAGTAATGAAAAGAAATTGCAAGATTTAGCAAGAAAATTGAAAACCAAATTTGAGTTTGAAAATTGGAAACTACCGAGTTATGAAAAGAAAAATTAGATCTACAACACTCTAAATAGAATGAACTCAAACTGAACTAAGACAACATAGATCTATGAGTTTACTACCTAGATCAACAAAGAAATCACATGAATTAATCAAAGTCTAAGCTTAATAAACTTAAATTCAAACTGAGTGCAAGAACAACAAAAATAGAGGAGTTGTAAGAAAAATTAGCCACAAAATTAAACTGCTTGAATTTAAATGCAATCAAATCATATTAAACAAGTAAATTGATGAATTAAAGAGTGCAAAGCAAAGAAATTGCAAACCAAATACTCAGCTAGGAGAGAAGCAACTAGAAGTGTTGTCACTCACTCAAGGTTAAGTTTACCTTATGGATTTAACCAAAACTTTGAAGATTTTTTTGGAACTATGCAGATTGAATTTGCACGTGATCTTTTCTAGATTTTTAGAACAATGAATCAAGAATCCATAGAAAAGAAAATTGGAATAAGACAAGCAAGAATTGATCAAGATCCAATACAAAAATCGCAACTAAGTCAAAACTAAGAATAGCCAAACATATTTGAGAAACAGTTGAAATTGCACCAACTTGAACTCGACAACTTAAAAATCTTAAACTTTTATTAGAAGAATCTTAAAGTGCATTGAAAATACAGTCAAGGAAAGTAAATTTTACTAGAAAATAAAGGCCATTTTCTTCCAAACAGCCCTCTAAATGAACAAGGAGGAAACTATTTGGAGAGAAAAAAAGTAAATGCAAAGAAAAGAAAAAATGTGAAAACTATCTAAAAGCTTCCTAATGGTTGGCCATTCTCCCCTATTTATAGGCATATGTGAGGTGGCTCAACCAATGAAAACACAAAAAAAAAATCTAGCTCAATTGCCACCTCTTCTAGATCCCTCTATCTCAACTAGCTTGCATTCTTGACTTTCTTGTTTGCTTATTCGTGCTTCACTTCACTTCAAGCTTTCTTTCTTTAAGCTTCAAAAAGTCAAAATTATGTCCAATGAGAAACCTTCAAGTTGTCAATTAGTAAGGTCCAATTGATCCCTTTTCAAAATCTTCAACATGGTGCCTCCCTTGATCACCTAGCAAGTATATCCAATGACCTTGGTTGAATTTTACTTCAATAATTGGTGCCAATTGTAACCAATTTCTCTTTCAATTTGATGCCAAATACAAACCATTTAGTGAAAAATTTATGCATGCAAAATTCTAGAAAATTCACAATTCCAAAGATGTCTTCAAACTACACTATTGCACTAGTTACCATTCTAACACTTACAAAAATACTACAAAGGTGACAAAGCACTAATGAACTATAAAGAACACTTCAAACGAAAAGTAATAGAATTAAAGCTTGAAATAGAGTTCAATTAAGCTCATATAAGCTTAGGGAATCAAAGAAAAGAAGGGTGAGAAAAACTTCCATAAGTGGCATTATAGGCACAAGCATGCTAGTTTTTGCCTTTCATGGCTTTTTGCACCAAATTTCCTCTGAAATGAGTCCAAAAGCTTCAAATTTCTTCATTTTTCATATTCTCACCTACACATTAAATATTTTTGCATTCAGGAGTATTTTTACCAAATTTCTCAAGAAACAAGCAAATATTCAAGAGAAATTACACTAAAAATATGTGATAAAATGCTAAAATTTTAGTGCAATAAGTAAGTGCAGTTAAGGCATCAAGTTCATAGACCCCAATTGATTTTTTTGGCTTGAACCTTTCATTAGACTATTCATAATTGTTCATGACCATCTCTTTTATCAAATTATATGCCTTATTAATTGACTTATTTATAAAAGTTCCACCAGTAGCAAAATTTATGGTGGCTTTACCTTGCACCACTAGCCCATTATAGAATATTTGGGCTTGTAACTGGTAGACCATGATGTGGGCATCTCCTCAATAGCTCATTGTATATCTCTCATGCATTAAACAATTATTTGACCTCAAATTGGAATGAAGTGATGTCATTCCTCATCTTAGCAATTTTGGCTAGTGGGAAAAAGCATGCTAAAAACTTTAAAAAAAAGTCATCTCATGTATTAATGAAGCCTGATGGAAGAAAAGTCAACTACCTTTTTACCTTGTCCTTGAGGGAGAAAGAAAAGTGCAAATTGGGATCATCATTGGGTAATCCACTAAATTAGACTAAGTTATGAATCACGTTTATAATAGATGGCTTCAATTCAAAATTATTGGCCTAAATGATCGGCCTCTTAATGATAGATTGAAAGCCATATAATTTTGGGATAGTATAGCCCCTAAGTGTTGTTTGATTATCTTATTATTCGGCCATGGGTGGTTTTTTTTACCTTTTTTAATCTTTTAAAGAGTTCTCTTAATTTCCTTATCTAAGGTCAATAATCTAAAACTTTCAGCTCTTGGCATATAAAACAATAATAATCAAATACATTAAACAAGAAAATATACTCCAAACTACAAAAAAAATGATTACTATCAATATTGAAACAACTATGCCAACCTTAACAACAACACCAAAAACTTGATTGAGAATCTGGAAGTGCATAAAATCAAAACAAGTAATATAAAGTTAGTAGGGATCATTCTAATGGAGATTGCAAAAAGTGAATCAAGTATTGAAAGTTTATCACCTTTGCTTATATTTGGAGAAATCAGAATAAGAATACAGCTTCTAAGCAAAATAATCAAATTATAATGTAATTAATGCATTTAAACTTAAAAACATTCAATAACAATGAATTAAGATGAAATTAATTCTAAACTAATGCAAACGGTAAGTAACTAATTCAATTAAGATGCAATTAACTCAAATAAAATGAACCAAAACAACTAACAAGTTAAAATTAAAAACTGAGCATGCAAGATCCAATTAAAATGTCTTAGTGCAAATCAACTCTAAATAACAACCCAAATATGCGAACTATAGGCTTTAATTACTTAACAACCAATTATCTTCATACATCTTATAACCTCCTTGAATGACTTTTCTCTTATTAATCCAAAAGTATGATTGGCTAGGGCTTTTTTAAGTGAAAATAATGTATTGCAATTACTTTTAAACCCTTAGCAGTCTTTTAAAAACAAATCTTCAACTTGGAATAAGTTTTATGCTTTTTAAAAACTTCTTAGACTTGGAGTTAGAGTTAGATTTCTTGGAGTTAGGCTTCTAGTTGAAGTCTTCTTCGAGAAAATAATTTGACATTTCAATTTAGATCTTTTTAGTATGTTGTGCCTTTTAAGATTTCTTTTAAATCCTATGCAAATCCTATTCTAAGTAGGAATTCCAAACTTAAATAGGAATAAGAGAAATCTAAGTAAAAATTGAATTTTCAAGTCAATGTAGGAAAATCAAAGTCTATTTGGACTTTTTCAATTTGGAATAAATTGCCAAGTCATCATGCCATATAAGCTTTTAAGTCATTCTCTTAGCTAATGAGATTGGACTTGCTTTTCATACCATCTATTAGTAATTTGATTATGAAATAAAGTTATTTTTACTGCTTAAATGAGTTATTTTTACATTGTTTTTGGTAAAATAACCTTATTTTTACTCTTAATGTGCTTAATTTATTACTTTATAGGAAATCTTGAAGAAAAGATTGAATCTTGGTGAATGTTGAAGAATCTTGGAGTTTTTTAATCAATCTTGGATCATTACTAGTACATTTTGGAGTAATCTTAGAATGTTCTTGATTTGTTCTCGTTGATTCTAAAAAATCTTGAAGTTGGATTGATGAATTTCTATAAGATTTGCTTTGCCAAACTTATTGGAGTTAGAATTCATGAATGTTGTTGAAAATTTTAAAAAATTTATGCAAGAATTGTGTAAGGGATGTTTGGCTATAATTAAGGTTAGATGTGTAGTTTCAAGTTATATGCAAGTACATAATGTATCACGTAGCTGCACATGCATGAGATAAATAATGGATGATATGGCAGCAAGTCTTTTTCCACTGGCCAAGAGAGATGATTTGAAGGCTTATATGGCATAATGACTTGGAAGTTTCATTCATACATGGAAAAGTCCAAATAGCCTTTAGTTTTCCTATTTCAACAAGGTTTTCCTGCTTTGACTAGGAAATCCTAGTTTGAATAGGTATTCCTACCAATGGGGTAGCATAAAAGAAGAACATAACTTAAAATTTTACTTTTCTTTTCTCCAAGAACTCTTCAACTAGAAACATAAATCCAGTATCTAAGAAACTTATTTAAGACCAATTGATTTCAAGATTTAAGCCCAATTCAAGAAAGATCTAAGAAGTGCTAAAGCCTAGTCCAAATTGGAGGTCTTATTCAAGAAGGCTACCAAGGGTTTAAAAGTAATTATAAAGCATTCTTTTCTTTTAAAGAAAGGCCTAGCCTCCATCTACCTTACCTTTTAAGTTTAGGATTTTTTGTATTCTTATTCTATAAATAGCGATCTTAGGCATTAGGAAAAATCATTGTTGGGGTGACAAACCAATATTTAATTTATTAGCTTTTTTCTTCTTTTCTAAGTTTTTATTATTCTTAAACTTTTCTTTACTGCAATTTAAGATTGTTCTAGTTTCTTTCTAGTTTTCAATTCAATTTAAGTTCCATTTTTCAAGATGAAGTTTTTGTTCTTGCTTTTTCAATTTAAATCAATTTAAGTTTATGCAATTTACTATTGTTTCTCTTTAATTTGATGTTTGCATGTTTTAATTAACCAATTTTAGCTTGGTTTACATGATAATGCTTTGGTATTGATTTAATTTGCTATTATCAAAGTTAGCTAAGATTAATTTGCTTAGACTGCATGTTTTTAAGTTTAATTGAATTTGGTTAAGGTTTAATTAGGTTAATTTATTTAATTTGCATTCTGCTTAGGTTTTTTAGATTAGTTTTGGTTTTAATTCAATTCAAAGCATATCGAATTTATCTTTAGGTTACTGCTAGAGTGTTTTTACATGATTTTAAGTTTAGCTTACCGTTGCATGATTAGGTTTTTATTATATACTATTGCTTGCATTTAATTTAAGTAATCTTGCATACTTTGGGTTTAATTTCAGGTTTCTGCCTAATTTAAGTTTCAATCAAATTAAGTTGGTTGCATCTTAATTCACTTAGTTACTTACTATTTGCATTAGTTTAGGTTTAATTTCATCTTACTTTATTGTTATTGCATGTTTTTCAGTTTAATTGCATTATTTAAGTTTTGTTTTAATTAGTTTACTTAGTAATTGCATTCTTATTTTGATTTCTTCAAATATAAGTAAAGGTAAGACAATTTTAATACTTGATTCACTCGATTTACAATCCTCGTGCGAATGATACTTTATATAATCTTTATTACTTATTTCAATTCTATGCAATTGTAGATTCTTAATCATAATCCCATGCATTATGCACTACATAAGCTACCATGGGCTTGCACTCAACTTGAAATTACTCTTTTATCCCTTATAATGGCTGAACATTTCTTTCATAGTTTTTTACATGAATTTTCTTAATCTTCGTCAAGATTCATCAATTCTAACTCTTAAGGATTGGCATTAACACCTTGCAGATATTTTTGCACTTTCACTCCAAAATTTTTTTAGAACTCCAAGAGTCATCAAGAACAATCCAGAATTCATTCAAATATGTCAAGAATCATCCAAGATTGATTAAGAACATCCAATATTCAATCTTTTTTTTTTCAAAATTTCCTATAAAACAACAAATTAAGCACATTAGGAGTAAAAATAAGCTTATTTAGCCAAGAACAAAGCAAAATTAAATCATATATGCATCGAAAACAAGTCAAAATAACTCTATTTTATAAAGTTATCAATTTGACTTATGGTTTAGTGTTTTGAGATAGGTTTAAGGCTTCGGGTAAGTTAGGGTTAGGGTTTTAGTATAGGTTTAGGGTTAGGGTTAGGGTTAAGTTTAAAGTTTTGGAAATATAATTACTAAACATCATTACAAATTCCCTATATCTAGTGGGACATTAAAAGCAAGTTTAATAATCATGATTCCATACCTTAACAACACATGGCTAATAATGCATAATAATTATTATATTGAACATGATATTAACCAAATGCATGAAATTAATCTACCTTAATGAATGGCATTAACTAAAATGACTAGCATGACATGAACTAATAAACACTTAGCAATCATTAACACTAACCACATGATAATCCAAGGGGAAGGGAATGGCTTAGGCTAAGCAAGGGACAATGCTTTAACTGAAAGCCCCTTACCTTGTGTTGGTTATTCATTCATCCATTAAGCATTAAACACCATTGCATAAAAAATAAACACCTAACAAACATTTAATTTCCTACTTGCTAGTTTGAGGACTTTTTGTCAAACATCTAAAAATGCCTTTTATTCTTAGCTAAACTTTTATGAAACACTTAAAAAACTATGAAAATGAAAACAACAAAGCAAGCATTTTTATTCACCAAAAACATGATAAACATATGATTTAACAAAAAAAAAAGATTAACACAAGATAAACTCATCATAAACACCTCAAAACCAAGAATCAAAGCATACAAAATCATGGGAAAAAGGAAGCAAAAATTCGATCATGGTGGGGATTCCATTGGTCAAAATTTTCTAATGTATTACTTAGAGGTTTTATGATACCATTTGATTGATAGGATGATATGATAAATTAAGGATGCTTTAAGAATAAATCAACCATGGAAGAGGTTATTGCTCTTTCAAAGAAATCAAAGCAAAGTAAATACTACATGTATGAGAATGTAAAACCTTTCTAATTTTTCTAATTTTTTATATATTTTTCTTCCTTATTTTGGTATTGTTGCCAACCTTTTCTCCTAAAAAATCCCCCCATTTAGCCCTAAAAAATCTCATTTAAAGACAATTGTCTCTTATGGTAGCCATTAGATCCAATCTCATTCAAAGGTTATGAGTTGTTTGTCTTTTTTTCCTAGCTTAGTTGTCATCTACCCTTAATGTAAGCTAATATATCAAAACCATCACAAATCTAAGGGTCTCTTTACTTTCAAGCATACATTTTGGCTATATGTGGAACTATCCCTACAACTTTGCCCATTATGAGTGAATTAAACATTTTTGCATGTTTCTTTTGATTTTTACATTTCAATGGTGATCCATTGACTTTATTATGCCAAAAAATGATGTTAAGGGTCTTTAAATATGAATTTGTGCCCACACCAAAAATTTGACTTTGTTTTGACCAAATTTATGAGAATGCCATTAAGACTCTTTTTTAGACTTTTGTGATGCTTTTGGAGCCAAACTTTGATTTTTAAGACCCCAAATCATAATTTTATCAATTCTAAACCTTAATTAGTTCCAATCAAAGTTTTGACTCAATTGTTAAGGTTTGACTCAAGTTAAAACATGTTTGACCTAGCTTTCACAGAAAAGCATTTTTGTCAAAAATGAAAATTTTGATCAAATCTAAGGTTTTACAATTAAGTTCCTTTAAAATCCTTTTTGACCAAATTTGACTTTTCATCTCTGGTTTGGCTTTTTTAGCCCATATTTGACCAAAGATTTTTCAAACTCTTTTCATATTTATTAACCAATAGTCTTGATTTCAAACAATTTCAAAACTTTCTCAGTTTTTTATCTCAAAAGTGCTAGCTTGACTAAGTTGACTTTAAAGTTGACTTTTGACTTTACTATGATTTTCACCATTTTTTTGTCAAATATAAAATCAACTTATTCAAAAGATTTGGAATATCTACGAGGTTCAAAATATTTGAAAAGACCAGAATCTTGATTTATAAGTATTGGAATTGATTGAGGCATGCCTAGACAAAATTAAGTGTCTACACTTGTATATTCATGAGTGTTTTCAAAGTCAAGCTCTTGCTCTTAAAAATGGCACCACTTCCATTCATATAGGTGAACTCTATCAAGAATGTAACTATTTAAATATTGCAACACTTAGTTTACATGTTATAAATTCATTAAATGTTTAAACTCATCCTTTTTACACATAAGGTTTAAGTACTTATCTGCCTTGGGATGGTTGTAATTTAAGTAATTGTAGTCACATTCAGATGATATACTTTGACACATTAAAGCCCAAGACTTAATGTGCAAGTAAATGCTGAGTTGGGGTTCCATCATGTGTGACTTATTTTAAGGGCTTAAGTTATACCACTTTTGAAGTTTTAAATACCATATTTCTTGATAAACCTTTTGTTAATGGATCCTACAAATTTCCACTTAACAAAACCAATGGTGATCACCCTATCTATTATAAGTTGTCTAACATAACTATGCCTTAGACCAATATGTCTAAACTTTCTATTCTGCACTTGGCTATAAGCCTTTGACAATGTAGCTTGACTATCATAATAAATAGAAATTGGTGACATTGGTTTTGACCATAAAAGAATTTTAAGAAGTAAATGCCTTAACTATTCTACTTCTTTGTAAGCTAAAGTAAATGCCACAAATTCTAAAGCTATAGTAGAATCAGTTATACAAGTTTTTTTCTTAGAACCTAAAAAAACCACACCTCCACCAACAAGAATATCCATCCTCTTATGGATGAATGATCTTCCACATTTATTATCCAACGTGCATTAATATATCCTTCTAAAATTGAAAGATCACCACTAAATGAAATGCCATAGTTAATAGATTTCTTTAAATATATAAGAACACTTAAAATTAAATACCAATGCAAATTACTTGAGTTGCTAGTATATCTACTAAGTTTTCCAACTGCATAGGCAATATTAGGTCTTGTTCGTGTCATAGCATACTTTAAATAACCTATAACCTCTCTATGTCCAAGTTGTGCAACTAACATCCCTTTATTTGGAGTTAACTTCAAATTATGATCAAAAGGTGTTGAAATTATTACATCATCTTATGACTAACTCTTTGAGAATTTTTTTAATATAATGTGTTTGAGTTAATCTTATATTAGAGTTTTCTCTAATGATCTTAATTCTTAAAATTAAATTTGCAACACCTATATCTTTTGTAGCAAAATTGCTTGAAAGAAACCTTTTGGTACTTTTAACTTGTTCTAAATCTATACTAAAGACACATATAAGCAAATGATGATACCTTTGCTTTTGTCAAACTTACTATAGACACATTTATTAGATTCATTAATTTTAAATCAATTAGCTTATATTACATCATCAAAATTTTGGTACCATTGCTTAGGAGCTTGTTTAAATCCATATAATGATTTAATCAATTTACACACTAATGACTATAAAATTTATAGCATTCGTACATCACTTTAACCTTAAAATTTTAAAAATTTTCATGAATTTTGTTCTTGAATGTGTTGAAAACTTGATTTTTAGGTTTACATGAAGAAATTAGTCAACTATGAAGTTATGCATGAACCAAGCACTCCATCCAAAGTTGGATGATAACATTCAGCCAAGGCATTAGGAGTCTACCAAAGCCCATTATGCCATGTATGCAAGAATCTTTAATCCATGCAAAAGTGGTTACTATGGCAGCCTAAGATATAACCAAACCAAAAGCTTAATGAATACTAATCTCATATTCGGCTAAAGCAAGAGTTAGTGTGCATAAGGGCTATTTTAAATTCAAAAGAGTTTTAATTCAAGTGAAAGAATTAAGAGGATTCAATCTTTGATTTTAAACTAGTGGAATCTTTCATTTAAAATTTAAAATTATATTGACCTACTAAGACACCTAGGCATGGGTGACACAAATGGATCAATGCAATAGTCCAATTTAGCTACATAAGCTCCACATTATCCAAAAGCCTCATACATTCGACCAACCATTTTTTTAAATTCAAATGTGTTTAAACTTAAGTGAAACAATCCAAGTTTATCCCACATAGGCCAACTATTGTACTATAAATATGCTATGTTATTCACTTGTAAAACATCCCACATGCCATTATTCACTTCATTTCAATTATTTTTATTTAGCTTTTGCCTTTAAGAGCTCTTTTGTATTTTCTTTTATATTCAGTTAAGTTGACATATTAGCCAACATTTCTTGTTTTCTCAAAATTATTGTCAATTCCAGTTCAATATTATTTTCTTCAAAGCTTTCTTATTTACATTTTAAACACATTTTTACTTTTAGTTTTGATTTTCATTTACTCTGTCGTTTATGCACTTACCCGCTATACTATATTTTACAGTCAGCCAACATTCAATTTCTTCACTAATCATTTGGTTCATTTACTTTCAAAGTTATTTATATTTCAATCTCGCTTTTTCTTTTGTTTTTTCTTGCTATAATCGGCCAACCCTAATACAACCAAGTGTCTATCTTGTCTAGCTTGGCATTCTGCCTTCACACTTTGTTTTTACTTTTAATTAATCTCCAATAGTTTTAATCTTCTAAATATAAAGTTAGGAAGAATTCTTTTGGTATTTGGTCCCACACCCAAAACATAATCCTCAATGGAATGATAATTTTACTTCACTTTATTACTTAAATGCGACCTATGCACTTGTAGGTTCAAAAGTAGCAATCATACACTATCTTTTCTTAACTTGGAAGTATAAACCTTTTCAATTGGTCCATATAAACTTTTTCATCTAATCTACCATTTAAGAATGTTGTTTTAACCTCTATTTAATAAATTTCAAGTTTATATATAGAAGCCAATGCTATAAGCATTCTAATAGTAGAAATTCTTGCCATTAGTGCATATAGATCAAAAAAATCAATACCATACTTTCATGTAAATCCTTTAGCAACAAGTTTAGCTTTGAACTTATCTATAGTTCCTTCGATTTTCATTTTCTTTTCGAAAATCCATTTGTAACCAACTAGTTTACAACCAGGAGGTAAATCAACTAAGTTCCATATATTGTTTCATCATCTATAGCTTCTTTCAACTAGTTTACAACTAGGAGGTAGATCAACTAAGATTCAATAATCGAATCCATTTCATCATCCATAGCTTCTTTCAAAAAGCTACATCTTGAGACTTCATTGCCACTTCAAATGTCTTTGGATTCAATTCTACGTCAAAGCTAGATTTAACGTGTTTATTGACAATTTTCATTGTTCCTTCAACTAGGAACATGTGAAAGTCTAAGCCAATAGTTTTAACCTTTCTTGCTCTTTTACTTGCTCTAAGTAAAAGGTTATCTTCTTACTTATGGAAGTTTCTTTTCTTTGCCCTCGTGAGTTGTCTAAAGCATTTTCCTTAGAATTAGATTCTAATTTGAATCTATATTCATCAAATATGGCATTATAGATTCAATAACCATATTAATAGGTATTGAATCATTTGATTTTATTACCATGAACCTATATGATTTACTATTTTGAGCAAATCCCATGAATATACATTCAAATACTTTTCATTTAAGTTATTTCTTTTAGATTTGGGAACTTTTACAATTGCTTTATGTCACAATATTTCAAGACTAGGAAGTGCCCGTCCATTGGACAAATAGGGAATGAGAAAAATAGGGGCCTTAAAAAAGCATTTTTGATAAAAACAAAAGAAAGAGTCACCATTAATATTTTTTAGGATGTGATTGACCACCCAAAAATTTTTGTCTTTTTAATAAAATATATAAAAGGTTTAAAAGTTTTATAAAAAGAACAAATTGAGGTTTGCAAAAATCAAATTTAGGGTTTGGTAGTCGGTTACGCATAGGAAAGAATTACCAATCTTATAGCACCCGGTGAAGATGGTACCAATTAATTGCATGTTATTTTTAGACTTTGGTTAAAATGGTCCCATTTAAATGTTTAAAAATTAATTCCTTTTGTCATTAATTCATAAAAGGAGCTTAAATTTTTTTCTTTTCGAAAATCAATTTTTGAAAAACAAAACATTTTATTTTTGGATCAAAGTGAAAACACCTTAAGTATTAAGACACCTTTTTCACTCTCATATGTTTAGGTAGAGCTTTAAAAGCATTTCTAACTTAAGGGACTTTAGGTTGCCCTATAAATCGAGATAACACTTCACATAGATGATAATCATCAAGAGTCCCCTTATATTAAGGTTAGATCTTAAAAACTATTTTTACTTAAGATGTCATCTTATTTACAAACAAATTTTTTTAAACTTTATATATAAAACCAATGCATGTATGCATAGACATAATAATAATATGAATACATGATGATTGAATGTGAATAGCAAACTATGAATGCATGTAACAAAATAAATTGTAAATGCATGGATAAGGTTAAGGTTGGCTTTAGGGTTTGAGGTTCAGTTTAAGGTCTAGGTTGGGTTTAGGGTTTAGGTTTTTTGCTTTAAGGTTGGGGGTTTGGTTTAGGGTTTGAGGTTTGATTTAGGATATGGGTTAAGGTTTAGGGTTTAAGGTTTGATTTAGGATTTAGGTTAGGGTTTAGGTTTTGGCTTAGGTTTTAGGGTTTGGCTTATGGTGTAATAGGTGGTTTAAGGTTTCTGATAAATGATTTGCAAGTGCTTAGAATCGACAAGTAATACAACCATAAGAATAAAAGTACCATCCCACAGAGATGGTATATCCAAGATCACAAATATGAAAATTGTATATCCCAAACTTATACTTAGATAAATGCAAACAAAGATAATATAACCTAATCAAATAAAAACCTAAAACATGCAAAGTAATATAAACCAATATCAAATTAAGCTAAACAACTTCAAATAAATCAAAATAAGTAAAACCGAAATCAAATTTATGAATTTTAACTAAGTTAAAATAGAATAAACCCTAATAACATTAACAAATTATAATTAAGAAAGTAAACATGTAATAAAAAACCAAACCAATAGAAATCAAAAATCAAAAATCAAAATCGAATATAGCCCTAATTAATTAACATGCAATTCATGCAAATTCATAAAATCGAAACCGTAATTCAATTCTAAAACATGTAAATAACTTAAATTAACTTTTAAACATGCAATAGAACCAAAATAAATCAAAATAGAATTTGAATTAAACCATTAAACAATAATTGAAAAAATAAAACCCTAATCTCATGCAATTTCTTAAAATTCTAATATAAAAACCTTAAACCAAATTAAGCAAACCCTAAATATACAATACTAAACTAAAATTAAAATATCTTAAATAGATACTTATTAAATTCAAAAACATTGAAACCAAATAGAATATGCAAGAAATTAAATGAATCAATCAAGATTTAAACCGAAACATGCAATTTAAACAACTTAAGCTAAAATCGAATTTTAATCTAACCTTAAACTTAATAATCGAAACCTTTTATAAAGATTTAACATGCAATTGAATGAATCAAATCAAAACAGTAGCTAAATTGACAAGATCTAAACAAAATAAAAAAAGAAACGCAAGTTTTATGAACAAAAAAGCAAAATTGAAAAGAAAGATTCAATCTTTAAAATCAAAACAATAAACCAAATTGAAAAGAAACTTAAAACTAGAATTTAATTGCTTGAAAACTAGAAAATTAAAAGAACATGAAAGCTTTAAAACAAAAGTTTGAAAACTAAAGAAAGCTTAAAGAAAACTTAGAAACTAGAACCCTAAAAATCATTAATATATTGATATGTCAACCCAACCCCTTACAACATTTATTCTAAGACTTAATAATGTATTTATAAGCTAAAGAAAACCCTAGGTATATTCAGCAAAGAGGTTTTGAAGATCACTTGCATAGTTTCAATTGCACTTGAACTATTTAATCCAAAAATGCCTCTTGAAGTTGAATCCAACTAGAACTTTTCAAAAGGAAAGCTTCTAGACCATTCTAGGCTTCTAGATCATATCCATCATAAATCAACTCATGCATAAAACAATAGAATTACTAAATCTTGCTTACCCAGAATTGCATTTGGCCAACATGAAATAACCTTCTTGAATGTTGCTTTAAATTCTTCAATCTTGCATCCTTTATGTAGTCATAGCTTGACTTGAATTCTTGGAGAAAAATTAGAGTTTAAAACCATGTAGAACACTTCATTAATTCTGCCCATAAAGAATGGAATTAAATATTTCATGCTGTCCTACTCCAACCAACTCCTAATCCATATAAGAAATCCAAATCCAAGTAGGAAAGTAATTGGAATTGCCACCTTATCATGCCACATTATCTTTCTTAACCAATAAGAAAACTCTTTATGCCATGCTATCCATTAGTAATCCCATGCATGTGTACCTATATAAGCTACCATGGACTTGTAATCACTTGAAATTACAATCTACCCTTCATTATTGCCAAAATTTCTATTTAAATCTTGTATGAATTTTTGCCATTTTTCTTCAAGATTGCATCATTCTTTCTTCATTAAACTCGCTAAAACCAATCTTGAACTTCTTTTTCATTCTTTAACTTCAAGATTTCCAAGAAAATCAAGAACTTTCAAAAACATCACAAGATTCCATATTAAGCATAAAAAATTATCAAGATTCATCAAAAAAACTCCAAGAATCTTCAAGATTTATTCCTTTCTCCTTGAAAACCTACAACATAGAAAATTATGCCATTTAGGAGTAAAAAGAACATTATTTTGCTAAGAACTAAGAAAAATCAATAAATTAGGCACCAAAAACAAGCCTAAATAACTTTATTTTATAAAGTTATCAACCCCCCAAACTTGAACTTTTGCTTGTCCTTAAACAAAATAAACTAAAAGAAATAAGAAAATAGCATGGTAGATATCATAATATATACTCCTAATAATTAGATTCTTATGAATCCTCAAAAATTGCATAATGAATATATCTTAAAAGAAAATCATAAGCACAAATCCAACATAAAACTCATTCAAGAATAAGCCTACATTGCAATCACAAATTTTCGTGTGTATATGAATAATCCTCCTCAAATCAATTCAAGATATTCAACTCAAGCTAAACAAACATGAAATAAAAAAATCACCTCATAGCATGCACATATTTCATAAGTTTGCTTTTTACATACTCTTTTCGCTAATGTAGCCACAAACTTAACCAAAGATCAATAGGTTTTTATTAAGCTTGTAATGTCAAGCTAGAGTTAAGGTATGATAAAAGAATATTTAGGCTTATAAAACCCCAAACATGCATTACTTAGGTTTAATACTTTTAATGAGAGAGCTTTCAAGGAAATTTTAACACCCCCAAACGTAAATTCTTCTTTCTTTTTTTTTTTTTCAAACAATAACTTCCTTTTGATTTTATATCAATACCTTATTATTTTTTCGATGTTTTCACCATTTTTTCTTTTCTATTTTGTATTCTCTTTTTCTTTCTTTTAGAGCTAATTTCAGCTTTTCTTTTTCTTTTCTTTGCTTGAAATAGAATTTTGCATAATAATGTTAACGTCAAACGCCACTCTTCCTTCCCAATAAAACATAGCTCTCATAATTCTTTAATTGATACATACGCACATAGGGTAAGGCAAAAAGATAAAGATAATAAATCAAAGGTGTGGTTGATTCATGTAAGTGAAAACAAAGAAAAGGAATATGTATTCATTAGGCTCAAAAAGGGTAACTAGGGATAAACATAATAACATTAGCTTGAAAGGCTTAAATGATCCAAAGGTGGCTTAAATCATCTCCTTAGTTAAGTGTGGTCTATTATTTTACCTCAAGAGATGCTCAAACAAATTTTAAACTTAGCGTATAACTGCAAAGATTAATGCAACTTCACATCTACATAAACTTCAACTAAACATACATGTATCTCAAAGATCAAGACTAAGTGCTCAATAATTTAGAAATATTGCAATTAAAAAAAAAAAAACTCAAGAAATGATCTCATGCTTTCACTGCATTCAATCTTTCCTAAAAATCTATATTCAAAGTTAACCGAGGTTAATATCATTAGGTAATGAGAAAATAATCATGGGAAATGTATTGATTCTAAGCATGATAAATTAAACTCAAAACAAGAATTTTGAAAAAGAAAATTGAAAAAATTTGGCACAAATTCTCTCTCCTCTAAACTTAAAAAGAACATTTCCCCCAATGTGTGCAAATAAAGCATAAAACACAAAAGGAAAAAAGATACTCTCATAAAATGGTAATGGTTAAAATTGCCTTAAAGAAAATTCACCATTGCCGAACCTTATTTAGGTATTTTCTTGCTCCTAATTCCTACAAAACCAAAAACAAAGAAAAACCAAAGCATTATATGTTCTTAAACAAAAAATCAAACTAAAAGTAAATATGCAAGCTAAAATTTAAAAACTTAGGTTGCCTCCCAAACAACACTAGTTAGATTTAAGTTTGACTAGCACTTTTCACTTACTCATACTTAGGTTTGGCCAAGAAAAGAACTTCCTATTGCCTATCAACAAGTCCACAAAAATACTTTTTTAACCTTTGTCCATTAACCTTAAAAGGTTTTCCAATCTTGAATCCATAATCTCCACAACTCTATATGGAAATACTTGGATTACTTTAAAAGACTGTCCCATCTAGATTTTAACATACCAGGGAATAACTTCAATCTTGAATTGAACAACAAAACTTGTTGTCCAAGCTTAAAATGCTTCTCCATAATCTTCTTGTCATGCCACCTTTTGGTTTTTTCCTTGAAAAGCTTGGTATTTTCATAAGCTTGAAGTCTAAACTCATTTAGCTCATTTAGTTGGAGCAATCTTTTATCACCACTAACTTCTGCATCTAAGTTCAAATTTTTATTACCTAATATGCCTAATATGCCTTATGCTCCAATTCCATTGGCAGAAGAAATTATTTACCATAAACCAACTGATATGGAGACATACCTAATGGGGTCTTAAAAGGCATGCGATATGCCCATAAAGAATCATCAAGTCGCAATGACCAATCCTTCTTTGCAAGATTCTCTTGATCTCCCTATTGGATACCTTAGCTTGACCACTTGTTTGAGGATGATATGTAGTCGCAATCCTATGTTTCACCTCATACTTGGTAAGTAAAGCTTCAAACAACTTGTTACAAAAGTGGGATCCTTAATTACTTATGATAATCCTTGGTGTGCCAAACCTTGTAAAAATGTTTTTCTTAAGAAATTTTAACACCACCTAGGCATCATTGGAAAGTAAAGCTATTGCCTTTACCCATTTAGACACATAACCTACTATTAGTAATGTGAACAAGTTGCCATGATAAGAAACAAAATGGCCTATAAAGTCAACTCCCCATACATTAAAAGTTTTGATTTTCAAGATGATGCTGCAAGGAATCTCATGTCTCCTTAAGAGATTTCTAATCTTTTGACACCTATCACATCTCAAAGCAAATTCATGAGCATCTTAAAATAAAATAGGCTAATACAAACCTAATTTTAACACCTTGGTTGTAGTTCTTGCTCTTCTATAATGGCCACCATATTTAGATGTATGATAATGCTTTAGAATATCTTTCACCTCCTCTTTGGGAACTCACCTTCATAAAACTTAATCCTTTCATTGCTTCAACAAGAAAGAGTTATCCCATACATAATATTTAACATCATTAAGAAATTTGTTTCTTTATTGAAAGTAAAATCAAGAGGAAAAACATTACCTACTGTATAGTTAACAAAATCAGCATGCCATGGTAATGGTTTAGAGAAGAAAAATTGCTCATTACGGAAGGATTCTCAAATCAACTCATTTTGTATTGCCTCTTTGTCCAATCCTAAAATATTGTTAGCCACTAGATTTTTCATTCCTTTTTTGTCTCTAATTTCCAAATCAAACTCTGAAAGAAGTAAAATCCATCTAATCAATAGCTTAGCATCTTTTTTTTACAATGAGGTACTTTATGGCTGAATCGTTTGTATTAACCACTACTTTGGTGCCTAGTAAATAGGACTAAAATTTCTTAAAAGTAAAAACAACAAATAACAACTCCTTTTCAATTATGGCAAAATTCAATTGTGCCTCATTCAAAATCTTACTAGCATAATAGACAGGATGGAAAACTTTATCCTTCTTTTCTTTTAAAAAAACCCTCACTATATAATCAGTAATATCACACCTTAATTTAAAATGTAAATTCAATCAGGATAGGCAATATTAAGGCTATCACCAATTTTTCTTTCAAAGTTTGGAAAACATTTATGCAAGCATCATTAAAATTAAATTTCACATATTTCATTAGCAAGTTGAGCAACGGCTTGGAGATCTTGGAAAAATCTTTAATGAATCTTCTATAAATACCAACATGTCCAAGAAAACTCCTTATACCATTCACCGAACTTGGTGGTGACAAATTCTAAATCAATTCAATCTAGGCCTTGTCAACTTCAATTCCTTTGGAAGAGACATTGTGACCTAACACCATACCTTCTTGTACCATAAAATGGCATTTTTCCCAATTAAGCTCTAAATTTGTCTTTTTACATATTTTCAAACTACTAGCAAGATGGGTTAAACATAAATCAAAAGAATTACCAAAACCTAAAAAATCATTCATAAATACCTCTAAAAATTCTTTCAACATGTCAAACAATATGACCATCATGCATCTTTGAAATGTGGCTGGAGCATTACATAAGCCAAATGGCATTCCACTAAAAGTAAAAGTCCTATAGGGGCATGTAAATGTAGTCTTCTCTTGATCCTCAAGCGCTATGGCTATTTAGTTATAACTAGAATAACCATCCAACAAACAATAAAACCTATGACCAGCCAATTTATTAAGCATCTCATTAAAAAAAAAATGGAAAGTGATCTTTCTTGTTGCTTTATTAAGCTTCCTATAATCCATGTACACTCTCCATCTAATGATTGTTCTTATAAGGATAAGTTCATTATTATCATTAGTCACCATAGTCATTCTTTTTTTTTAGGCACATACTATATAAGGTTCACTCAATAACTATCAAAAAAAAGATAAATGATACCAACATCCCACCACTTAATAATTTTTTTCATTATAACCTCTTTCATGGTTGGGTTTAAAGAGCATTTGATGCTTAATGGTAGCCTTATGTTTCTCTTCAAGTAAGATCTTGTGTATGAACATAGAAGGGCTTATTCCCTTAATATCAGCTATTGACCATCCAATTACCTTTTTATGCTATCTTAAAACAACCAATAGTTTTTGCTCTTAAACATCATTTAAGGATGCCAATGTTATTGTAGGTAAACTAAAGAATCCCCTAAAAAGGCATACCTAAGATAGGAAGGCAATGGTTCAAGTTCTAGAATAGAGGGCTCTTAAAATGATGTTTTAAGATCACTAGATGATCTTACTCTTTCTAATACCTCAAAATGTTTTAGTCCCTCTCCATGTACATCTTTAACTAATTTTAAATCACAATATGATTCAACAACCCTTAATTCTTTTAAAAAATCCACCTCAACTACTTTTTTCACTATTTCATCTAATTCACTAACTTTCTGAGAATCATTAACATCACTAGGATATTTAATTACCTTAAACATGTTGAAAGATACCTTTTGATCTTCTACCTTCATGAAAAGTTCTTTTTTTTACATATCAATGAGTGCCTTTCTAGTAGCTAGAAATAGTCTACCAAATATAATCAAAACCTCATTATCTTTCGACATAGCCAATACCATAAAATATATTAGGAAGATAAGTCTACCTACTTTCTTAAGAATAACTTCAATGACTCATTTTGGGCGTTAGAGTGACCTATCAGCAATTTGAACAGTTATTGAAGTAGGCTTGGTATCACCTAATATAAGTCTTCTAAAAATAGATAGAGGCATTAAATTAATACTTGCACCAAGATCACAAAGAGCTTTATCAAAATAAAGGTTACCAATAGTGTAAGAAACAATAAAACTCCCTAGATCTTTAAGCTTAAGTGGTAAGCTCTTTTACAAAATGGTGTTATGTTCTTCAGTGAGCGCAATGCTATCACAATCCTTTAACCTTATTTCTTTGAAAGAATGTTTTTTATGACATAGGCTAGCATTTGCTTAATGGCATCAACAAAAAAAATTGTGAGCTAAAGACTTTTAAAAACCTCCCTAAACTTATCAAATTGCTTATTTTCCTATTTTTATGAAACCTTTGAGAAAAAGGAATTGGTGGCCAAAATACCTCAGCTTTGGCTTTAGGGAAGTTTCAGCTAAGTCTTGCTTAGTTAATGATTTTTTTATTTCCTTTGCTTTCTCTTTTTTTCTTTTTCCTTATCAATTGCTTCCACCAGTGGCTCCTTGAAGGTTCTTTTAGAGGTGGGTTTAATAGGTACATCATTAAGGGTTTTCTTACTCCCAAGGGTTATAAACTTATAATGTTTTTTTTCATCTTTCCTAGGTTTTTGACTCAGTAATGCTGAGTAGGTTTCCTAAAGAGTTATTATTAAGGGCATTGTTATTTGACCCATTTACACTTAAAGGTTCTTGATAAATGTTCTTGGTTTTGCAAAATCAAGGTGAATATCTCTGTTAAGGATGGTTTCCTTTCTTAGGGTGAAAATGGATGGTATTATTATGGTGGTGATGGTTAGAAACTGGGTAGGTTAACATATCTATTATAAGAATTAAAAGCTTGCCCCTGGTTATTTTCTCATGAAAGATTAGGATGTTACTTCCACATTGGATTGTACGTATTAAAGCATGGGTTGTATAATTGCTTGGGTTAAGCAACATGATGGACAAGCTCTATTTTAATGGGACACTTATCTAAAGAATGGTTCCCCCCACAATTATCATAAGAAATAAAAAGACTTTGAATGGCATTAACAAGACTAGGAAAAAGGTTAGATCTTAAGTTTTTAATCTTTTTTATTAAGGCTGATACTTGTGAAGTTAAAGCACTAAGAGCATTAAGCTCATATACCCCAATAGGTTTCTTAGGCATAAACATTTCATTGGTTCATTCATAGTTATTCATGGTTATTTCTTCAATCAAATCATAAGCTTCATTAATGGATTTACTCATTAAAGCCCCACCAGCAGTAGCATCTATAGTGATCCTAGCATGACCTACTAACCCATTATAAAAAATTTGAACTTGTAACCATTTGGGTAGGCCATGGTGAGAAAACCTCTTTAAAAGCTCTCTGTACCTTTCCCATACATCAAAAAGAGATTTGACCTCAAATTACTTAAAAGATGTAATGTCATTATGCATCTTGGCTATCTTAGATAGAAGAAAGAAATGGACTAAAACTTTTTGAACTAGGCCATCCCAAGTAGTAATTGAACTAGGAGGTAAAGACACAAGCTAAGTGAGGACGCCTCTTTAAAAGCTCCTTATACCTTTCCCATGGATCAAAAAGAGATTCGACCTTAAATTACTTAAAAGATGTAATGTCATTACGCATCTTGGCTATCTTAGATGGAGGAAAGAAATGGGCTAAGAATTTTTTAACTAGGTTATCCCAAGTAGTAATCAAATCAGAAGGTAAAAACGTAAGCCAACTCTTCACTTTATCCCTGAGAGAAAATGAAAAAAGTCTTAGTCTAATGGCATCGTCAATAATATCATTATGTTTAAAGTATCACAAATCTCAAGGAAATTAGTAAAAAGAAGATCAAGGTCATTACTAGGTAACCTACAAAGCTGAACATAGTATTAAATCACATTAATAATTGATGGTTTCTATTCAAACTTGTTAGCCTAGATAGCCAGCCTACTAATGCTTAATTGAAAACCATCTAGTTGAGGGAAAGCATAGTCCTAAGTGTTTTCTAATTTTCTTGTATTTGATTAGACACAGGTGACACAAGAGTGGTTTACTTCTTACCTTTTTTTTTATCTTTTTAAGTGTTTTCTCATTTTCTTTATCTAAGAGTATTAAACTAGCACTCTTAACTCTTGATATGCAAAACAAGAATAACCAAAACTTATTAAGAACAAGAAAAATAAAATCTAAGCTACAAGCAGAGAAATTAGTATTGACATTGCAAATACTCTTTCAACAATCCTTGGTAATAGTACTAAAAACTTGATAAGCAATCTACAAGCGCACAGAATCAACAAGTAATATAATGATAAGAATAAGAGTATCATCCCACAGAGATTATGTATATGAGATCATAAGTACCAAAATTGCATATCCCAAACTTAAATAAATTAAAATAAAGATAACATAACCTAATAAAATAAAAACCTGAAACATACAAACTAATATAAACCCATATCAAATTAAACTAAACAACTTCAAATAAATCAAAATAAGTAAAACCAAAATCAAATTTAATGAATTTTAACTAACCCAAAATAGAATAAACCCTAATAACAAAAACCGATTATAATTATGTAAGTGAACACGCAATAATAAACCCAAACAATAAAAATCAAAACCAATAGAAATAAAAAATCAAAACCAAATGTAACCCTAATCAATTAACATGCAATTCATGCAAATTAATAAAATTGCAATACTAACTCAATTATAAAACTTGTAAATAATTTAAATTAACTTTTAAACATGCAATAGAACCAAAATACATCAAAATAAAATTTGAATTAAACCAAAAATAGAACTAAAATAACAAATCCCTAATCTCATGCAATTTCTTAAAACCCTAATATAAAAACCCTAAACCAAATTAAACAAACCTTAAATATGCAATACTAAACTAAAATCAATTAAAATATCTTAAATAGAAACTCATTAAATTTAAAAGCACTTACACCAAATAGAATATGTAAGATCTTAAACAAATTAATCAATGTTTAAACCTAAACATGCAATCTAAACAACTTAAGCTAAAACTAAATTTAAATCCAACTTTCAACTTAATAACCAAAACCCTTTAATAAGGTGTAACATGTAATTGAATGAATCAAACCAAAACAGTAGCTAAACTAAAAAGATCTAAACAAAATAAAACAAGAAATGCAACTTTTATGAACAAAAAAGCAAACCTAAAAAGAAAGATTCAATCTTAAAACTAAAAATGATAAACTAAATTAAAAAAAAACTAAAATCCAGAATTTAATTGCTTGTGAACTTAAAAACAATGTACTTAAACTAATCTTGAATACCAAAAAATTAAAAGAACATGAAAGCTTTAAAATAGAAACTTGAAAACTAAAAAAAGCTTAAAAAAACTTAGAAACAAGAACCCTAAAAAAATCACTAATTAGTTGGTCTGCACCCCAACCACTCACACATTTTATTTTAAAACTTAATAATGTATTTATAAGCTAGAGAAAACCCTAGGTATGTTCGACCAAGAGGTTTTAAAGAAAGCTTGCATAGTTTTAATTGGACTTTAACTATTCAATCCAAAATGCCTCTTGTAGTTGAATCCAACTAAAACTCTTTAAAAAGAAAGCTTTTAGACCATTCTTTACTTCTAGTTCATATCCATTATATCTCAACTCATGCATAAAAAATACAATAGCTGAATCTTGCATACCAAGAATTGCATTCGACTAACATAAAATAAATTTCTTGAATGTTGCTTCAAATTCTTCAATCTTGCATCCTTCATGTAGTCACAACTTGACTTGAATTCTTGGAGAACAATCAGAGTTTAAAACTATGTAGAACATTTAATTAATGTTGCCCATAAAGAATGGAATTAAATACTTAATGCAATCCTGCTCCAAGTAGGAATAAAAATACCAAATCCCAATTCATATAAGAAATCCAAATCCAAGTAGAAAAACTAATTAGAATTGCGACATCATCTTTCTTAACCAATAAGAAAACTCTTTATGCCATGTCATCCATTAGTAATTCCATACATGTGCACCTACTAAAGCTACCATGGACTTGCAATCACTTGAAATTATAACTCTACCCTTCATTACTGCCAAAATTCCTACTTAAATGTTGCATGAATTTTCACCATTTTTCTTCAAGATTGTATCATTCTTTCTCTATTAAACTTGCTAAAACCAATCTTGAACTTCTTTCCTATTCTTTAAATTTAAGATCTTTAAAAAAATCAAGAATTTCTAAGAACATCACAAGATTTCATATTATGCATAAAAAATCATCAAAATTAATCAAAAAACACCAAGAATCTTCAAAATTTACTCCTTGCTTGAGGAAAACCTACAAAACAAAAAATTATTCCATTTAGGAGTAAAAAGAACATTATTTTGCTAAGCATTAAGCAAAAATAAATCAATTAAGCATTAAAAACAAGCCTAAATAATTCTATTTTATAGAGTCATCAATTTCAAGGATGGTTTAGGGTTTTATGGTTTTAGGGTTTTATGGTTTTGGGGTTTCATGGTTGGTTTAAGGTTTCATGAGTAATTTAGTTTTCATGGGTAGTTTAGGGTTTAGAGGGTGGTTTAGGGTTTCAAGGGTAATGTATGTGATAAAACAAAATAATGAAAATGTTATTAGTAAAAATGTAAACATTGATGCATAAAATTTACATTACTAAGAAACAAACTAATTACAAACTAGGCATTTTAAAAACTATATTAAAAACTAAATGTGCATGTGAAACCATGATGTAAATGGATCAAACACTAAAATTTTTTAAACTTTCATAACATGTTCCACCATTTTTTTTCTTTTGAAATTCAAACAAATAAACACAAAATTCACTAAACAACCTACTAAACTAACATATTATTTGAGGAAAATTAAATCAAACATTGAAGACTTAAAGAATCATGCAAAAACACAAATATCAAAATAAGAACCAAATAACATTTTACAAGACCATGAATTCTTCCTCCCAACCTTCATGAGGAGAAAAAATCTCCCTCTTAATTCATGCAAGCTTTTGGATTAAAAATTCATCTAATGGTTAAAATTTCTCCTTTATTTTCCTTATAAGGAGTTACATTTCACCATTGGATCCAGCCTCTCAAGATCATTCTATAGTTAAGAATGCTTGCTACCAAATATTGGATTTTTAATGCTACTAGAACCAAGTGAAAAAAAAACTATTTTACCCCTATTAGAAAGTTTTCAGTCTCTAGGCTATTTTCTTGGAAAACAATACATCCTTCCTCATTTTTGTGAATTTAAAGCACCATAAAATCTTCAAATAATATGAAATTAAAATTTAAAAGTTTTTGTGAAAATCAAACCTTGAGAAGGTCAAATTACATAATTACTCTTTAAGGGTATTTTAGTAATTTTACACCTTCTGAAATGCTGCCAAGATTTTTAATGCATCAAAAATCTTTAAATAATATAAAAACATGATCTAGAACATTTCGTGAAAAAACAACTTTGGAAACATCAAATTACAAAAATACTCACATAGGGTACTTTAATGATTCCACACCTTCTAAAGTACAATCAAGATTTTTAATATTTCAAAATCATCAAATATTATTAAATCATGATCTAGAGTTTTTTTGAAAAATTTTGACTTCAGGAAGACCAATTTATGAAAATACCTCTAAGAGTATTTTAGTAATTTCATATCTCCTAAAGTGTGATCAAGGTTTTTAATGTATCAAAATTCATTAAAAAAATTTACTTATGATATAGATGTTTTCATGAAAACCCAACTTCAAAAAAGCTAAATTACAAAAATACCTCTTTAGTGCATTCGATAATTTTACCTTTCCTAAAGTGTAATCAAAGTTTTAAATGCTTTAAAATCATAATTATCATTCCTAAGGTAGATTAATCCCATTTGATTGTGAATTTTGAAATATTGACCTAAGTTCTTTATCCATTTTGATCATTTGTGACCAATTTTAATCAAGTTTGACCTTGAGGCATTTAGGTTAAATTGCTCCCAATCTAAATCCAACATATTTTTTAAAATTTTGACAAGTTTTTAAAAATAAAATTAGTCTCATTTTAATTTTAAAAGCTTGTCCAAATTTAAAAAAAAAATGTTAGATTTGGACAAGGTCAGATTTTAATGGCTTTACAAATGGTTGGATTTGCCCAAACAAAATTAGGTGTTTATAATCTACAACACCATACCTTAAAATAATTTAAGTTAGGTTTTCTTTTCTTCTATAATTCATTTGCAGTTAACTTGTTCCTTTTGTTAGGAACTCTATTTTAGATATGGCATGAAATTAACAATACCTCACCCTAAAAACCTTATTATAAATTAAAATAAGACAAACAAACATTAACCATTTTAGTTAATAACCTATTTTTTCTTTCATCCTCACCATTAGATTGTGGACTATAAGTAGTAGTCACTTCATGGATGATTTCATTATTTCAAAGTAATTAGGATCAAAGTATTCATTTCTTTTATTAGTTCTTAAAACATTAATTCTAGAATTACAAGGTAATTTAACTTCATTTTTATAAGTATTAAGCCTATCTCATGCTTTATCTTTAAAATGCATCAAGTAAACATAATAATATCTAGAATAATCATCTATGAATGTGATAAAGTATTTTTACCAACTATAGAAGGAATACCATGCATGTCACATACATCACTATGTATCAATTCTAGAATTTTAGAACTTCTTTTAACTTTATGAAATGGTTTTCTAGTTAGTTTTGTAAGCATGCATGTTCTACACTTTTCATTATTCTATTTAACACTTGTAATTAAACAAGATTTAGACATTACATCCATTCTATTATAATGAACATGTCCTAGTTTATAACACCAAAGACCAAAAGAATCAAGCAAGTAAGCATAAGAATTAACAATAATAATAATAAAGAGTACATTGAGTTTAAACATGCCATTATATGCATAATTCTTTCCTACAAATATGCCAACCTTAGAGAAAATAAATTTATCTCATTTAAAGATAAACTTGAAACCATGCTTATTAAGCAAACTAGTAGATACAAGATTTTTCCTAACTTCCAAAACAAATAAAATATTTACAATTGCAAATGCTTTTTATATGTAAATTCCAAATCAATTATTCTTTTTCCTTGATTTCAGTTCTTGAAGAATTCTTCATGTAAAGCACATTGTCTTATTCCTCTTAGAAAGTTTTTAATATGTTTTTATTAGTGCATGCATGTTTAGTGATGTCAAAGTCAATCCACCATGCTTTTTTCTTTTTAATGACATTGATTTCAAAAATCATATTAACAAAGTTATCTTTAGTTGCATTCAATGCTTCTTTCTTCTTTTTGATTGGAAGATAATTTTAACAGAGTTAACATTGTTTGTTTCCCATAATCAAAACAGGCACTTTTTTTTCTTTTTGAACTCTTTGGCATTCAAAGACAATTCTTTTTTCTTTGTGGATTTACTTGGCTTGACATCTTCTGCCACATGAACTTTGAAAGAGCTAGCTTCCTTTTTCATTTTCCTTATAGTATTGATCTTCTATGTAAATATGTCTTGCAAGTTCTTCAAAAGATAGTTCTTTCTTTTTGTGTTTTAAGGTTCTCTTGAAAATTTTTCATGACGGTGGAAGTTTGTCTATTATGGAGGATACAATGAAAGATTCATCCACATCCATATTATATTGAGTGAATTTGTTCAAAATGGTGTCAATTTCAAAGAATTGATCCATGATCGGTTTAGAATTAGTCATCTTATACATGTTCTATTTTGACACTAGGAACTTTTTACTTGTAGTATCTTGTTTAGTGTACCATGCATCCAACTTATCCCATACTTCTTTTGCTGATGTGCATGAAATGTAGGTATTGAATAAAGAATTAGATGTACCATTTAAAATGTAGCACATGCATGTATAATAATCATTCTTTCACTTTTAGCTCTTGTAAGTTTCATTATGAGTTTCATCATCTCTTTCTCCTAGTCTTAGAGTAGTGAGAACATATGCTATCTTCAATGTAGTGAAAAAGATATGCATCTTTTGTTGCCACCCTAGGAAGTTTCCTTCATCAAATCTTTCCAACTTTTAAAAGTTGGTTGTCATCTCGTTTATGAATTGATTGTCCATATTGCTAAAATAAGCCTTAATAATGTTAGTAAATTCAAGGCCTTGAAATGCAAAAATAATGTGTACTTTGTTCTATAACTTGTAATCTTCTTATAGTCTCTATTTTGCAAATAGAATTTAGCAAATGGAAATTCAATCACAAATGAAAATGGTTTCAAGGTGTGTTGCTATTGCAACTATCCTTAAGGCTTATTTTACCTCTACAAAAAATGGTATGCCAAAAAGGTTGTATCAAGTAACCTCTAAGATACAATGAAGCCTATGTGTTGGTTTACTTTGCACTTAAAAAACCAAATCACAAAAAGCCTTTTAATGAAAAATGAAAGTACCTTGTCTTTAGCATCTATAGCAGTCGGTTGCTCTAGGCTAGTAGTTTACTACTATTTTATAAATAAACTTTATTTAGCTTCTATTTGTCAAAGAATTCAATTCCATGCCAATGGTGATTGACTATTCTTTTTAAAAGTCTAAGAAAATTGACTTTTAGGTGCAAGACAGTGGACTGCCTATATGATCAATCTTTTATATTTGATTTTCTTAAGTTTAGAATCATGTTATTGTTCTTGGAACTATACCATA
This sequence comes from Durio zibethinus, assembly GCF_047325235.1. Lineage (NCBI taxonomy): Eukaryota > Viridiplantae > Streptophyta > Magnoliopsida > Malvales > Malvaceae > Durio > Durio zibethinus. Next base: position 10,227,591 of record NC_143163.1, read on the forward strand.
AGTTATTCAAAATTTTAATATAATTTCTCTTTGATTAGCTTTAATCATATTATTTTTATATTTTGAAAATATTTCTAACACTTTCATCAACAGTTCTATGGCTGAGGGGTTGGAAGAAGTTTCAAATAATCTAATTCCCATAGAGGGCTTTCATTAGCTTTTTAGTTTGTTATTATTTTTAACTGTTCAAAAATATTGTATAATGATAATTAAGAATTGTTTTCATTGCAAGGCTATATATTTCTAAAGTAAATAAATCAGAGCAATTTTGGTTGAGTTATATAATAATGTTGGTTGAGAATACAAGACAATTGGCTTTCATCATGTGTAGGTATTATTCTTTTTCATATGTTTATATATTGTGACAAACTACAATATTACAAAAGTAAATTGAGTTAAATGACAACTTCTTTGGTAAAATTCATTGTAAAGGGAAAGCTGGACTTGATAGTTTTGTCAATAAAAAAAATTTTCTTCTTAACATTAAATTTATAAAGGTTAAAAAGTTAAAAATGTTCTTGAATTATAATTTAATAATCATGTAAGTCTCTAATATTTTATTACAATCAATCAAACTCTTGGTATTTTATTTTGATTTAATTAAACTCTTAAATAGACGAAATTAGTCATATGATAAAATCTAATCAATCAATCCTAGAATTATAATCAATCAAGCCCTTAAAGGGATCTTAGAAAGAGATATGAGAGAAAAAATATAAAAAAAATAAAAGAGAAGAGAAATATATTTTATTTAATTTTTGCATATATTAATCGCATCACGTAATAAATTGTAATATATTTTATTAATATCATATGAAATTATATTTTAATTAGTAAAACAAAATTTAGTGATGTCATCATTTACATCCAAATAATGATTTAATTTGATGAAAATAGAGGTACGAGGAGTTGATTTATTGTAATAAAAAATAGAAACTTGAATGGATTTTTAATTATATTTGAGGGATATTTTTAATCCTTTAGCCATTTATAAATTGATTTCAAATTTTGAGGCTTTCCTAATAACTACTAATTTCACATAGCTTTTTTTTTTTCAATAAAAGCAAATTTTTATCAAAAAGTTTGAGAAAAAAAATAAATTTTTTATATTCAAATTTTTAATTTTCTTTTACATGTTATGTATTAGAGTTTGATTTTTTATTGACGGAAAAATGAATGTTTATCTATTACATGATCACATGTCACTTTAAAATTTTTTAAGTTATATTTAAATCAACCATTCCAATTAACTTATATGTTCCTATTGATTAATTATTTTATTGATATCAGGAAGTTAAATTTTAATCCAACTCATTAAGCACTAACGACAAATTTTTGGAAAAGAGTTTGTAGGCCTATTACATTTTACTATATAATTCTGATTATTTTTCATATAATGATTTATATATTCACTCTCAATCACAGTTTTCGATCTCTCTCTATGATCTTTGGTCAATTTTTTTTCTAAATTAAAACATGAAAATCAATTAATTGGGTTAAATAACTAAATCAACTTTACTTTTGATTTGATATTATTGAATATTAAATCAATGAACTTTTATTATTTCTATATATTGGTTCTATGCTGCATAAGTAGCTAACATCAACATCCACTAATTTCTTGATTAATTATGAAAATAATTTTACCGAAAATTAGAACTGTCCTATAACTTACATAGGATCAAAAACTTCGTATTGCTTGCATTGGAATTTTGTCTTTTTTTTTATTTATTTAAACCACTTTTATTTGATTTTCTAAATTATTTTTTGTGGTTATCTCATTTGACATTTTGTAGTTGCATAAGTCATATATTGAAATATTACTAGAAATTTATAAGGTTTGAGAAGGATCAAATAGTTCTTTGTGTTTGCTTTTAATTGCACCAAATTTAAATTTTTAGTTATTTTGGATTTTTAAAATGTAGTTTCCACTTCTCGAGTTTATCCAATATTTGTTATAAATTATGATTTACTATGGCATATATGCATTATGTGCGTATTTTTTCGTTAATAAGCATGTAGAATTTAGTTATTTGTATACAACATATACAATTATATATTCAATATATAATTATTATTTAAAAATAAATAAAAAAAGATAAAATATATACGTCTAACGCACCCTAACAAAAGAAACTAATAAATTATTAAAATGTAGCATCATTTGGATTTAATGTTTGTAAAACACAACTTTTTTTTTTCTACACCTAAAATCTATACACACATAAGTTCGTAATCCTATATAGTACAAGTATCTTTGTTATAAAAATATAGTGTTTTAATTCTCAATATATATATATATATATAGTGTTTTAAAAATAAATAAATCCATTATGTGTTGTGGGTTTGTTTTAATTTTATGCTAAATTTATATAGTTATATTTTAATTCATTAATTGATTTGTTTGTTTAATTATTCAATTATATAATATTTGATTATGATTGTAACTTGTATTTATAATTTTATAAATAAATTATGTTGAATTTTTTTTTGGATAAATAATACTTGTTAAATAATAACAGAAAGGCTAAAGGTATAAAAAGCCATTGACATATAATAAAAAAAAAATCAAAACTCTTTTTTTTTATTGCAATCATTTAAATTTTTCAATATTTATTTGTATTTAATTAATTTTTTATTTAGATAAAGGTTATTTTTTTATCAATTAAAATAAAATTTCATATAAAATTAATAAAATAAATAAATAATTTGTCATGTAGTACAATTAATATATACCATAGATCTAGTTTCCAACAAACAAAGTATACAAAAAGCTTTATAGATAACTTGAGCTATGCTTCTTTACTTGAGAGAATCAACTGTAATTTCAGGTATTTCCCAATTCCCATTATTTTCTTTTTTCAATCCCACTACTGGTATAGGGTAGGAATAGAAAATAGTGGAACATCATGCTATATCTTCAAACAAGGGGATGAAGTGGTCAAGCAAGGATGAATAATTTGTCTAATGTTGCTGTAAAACAAACAAGAGAGGACTTTTGTAGAAGCTGGGATATTAATTTGTCAGTTTAACCTGTTAAGTTGGATGCTGTTTCTGTTGCTTTCTAGTCTAGTTTCGGGTGCTTGTTCTGAAACTTTTCATTTTCCCATTGAAGCAGGGCTCTGCTGCTGCTTGGGGATGAATGAATCAATTTCACTTATCCAGATACAAGTGCCATGTCTAATTTTGGAATCAATTAGGTTCTTACAATTTACGGACTGCATTATACAGAGGATAACTCTATGGTACGGGATGTTTAGCAATGTCGCAAAACATACCGGCTGAATAAATCTTTAAATGTCCAAACAACGAATGAATTGCGAAGAAGTTTATGCCCACCATGGAGCTTCACCCGTTCTGAAGTCTGTTTCGACCCATGGAACAAAGACTACCTTCCCGTCATCAACGTCAGCATGAGCCAATGCCAAGGACTGTTTCAACAAAGACAATAAACTCAGTCATTAACTTATTATAAAGAATAAAGAAAGAACGAGACAAAAATTAAAACAAAATGATAGACAACATATTTTGAGAACAAACTTTTGGATGTCAAAATTTTTTACTACTAGACTACATGCTCGTTTGCTTTTCTTTGCAATGAAGCTGCATTAAGTTACAGTTTCTGGAAGAACTCCCACGTGATGATGCTATATATATATATATTTGAGGTTCTCATGGATTGAGTCCTGATCACTAGAACTTATAGTCCAACACTCTTCCAACATTCTAAACGTTGGCAATAAGTCCATGCTGACGGATTTACCTGTTCTGTGACTCTTTATTAATAAAGAAAAGCATGACAGAGCAGGTACGTGATATTTCCTAGTGATTCATACCAATAGAATGACCGAGTTTTCCTAAAGTTGAAGAGTGAAAAGACTGAAATGTATATTTTCGCTCTTAATCTGACTCACCAGGGGGGCAGGTCCTCTCACAACTCTTCCTTGTTCGTTGTACTGAGATCCATGGCAGGGGCAAATAAACTTCTTCTCAGCTTGATTCCATGGAACTACACATCCAAGGTGTGTGCAGACAGCATTTATACCATATGTTGCCAGAGTTCGGTCTTTCTCCACCACTAGGTAAGTTGGGTCTCCCTAAAATTCATAAATAACCAAAATATCTTTCATCAATTACTTGTTCACAACATCCAGATATTAGAATGTTTGAAAACCGATACTTTTTATATAACAAAAAATAATAACATCTAATGTTGCCTTGGCATTAATATGCTTCATCTGTAAGAGAACCATATATATCTTAAGATACTTACTATATGACATTGGCTACAGAATCAACATTCACAGTGCAGTTAGTACTCTTATTAATGTTTTATCATGCCAAACACTAGCAATAGGTAGAAACCTCAATAAAAAGAAGATTGAGCTCAACCAATTGCAAGCATGGCTCATCTTTGCAAAAGTCACCATTCACTTCCAAAACCTTGCACTGTAAGTGCTTACATATCAAAAAAATTTTCAAGAAGAAAGCAGAGCTGTAAGAGTTTTCATGTTGAAAGCTCTTAGGATTGAATTCAACATTCAGTTAGAACAAATTGTACTTGACATTGCGTATTTACCTTCAATCCTTGAGTCAGGGTTCGGTCCCCAGGGCCATGAGTCTTAAGCCATTCAGCTGCAATGATATCATTTCCAATTGCATCCTTGGCAATGGTACCATCACCAGCGCCTCGCCCCCTGTTATTGCATTTTAATAAAGGTTTAATACAAATAGAGATAATGGCATGGCCCAGCAAGTAAAGAGCAATCTTTTCTATTAAAATTTATTGACCACTTATTTGGAGCAAAAAACCCGTGACATGATTTATAATTTCATATTTAATGCCAATAAGTTGAATGGCTACCTTCTCCAGGTTTTCAGAATAAGTTGATAAATATAAAACAAAGGTCATTTCTAAATTTAATATCAGAATATCGGAGCTAGCTTAATGGGCAATTTGGTTCAAATAAACTGGGGGCCTGTACCCAATAGGCATGGCAGGTCAGTTAGGTGAAAATCACTTCGGTTAAATAGCATGGGAGAAACCAATTTTCTGCTTGTGCTCCTACCCTCCACACTCATGTTGCTCTTTTCTTGAATTTATAAACCAATTTTAAAGGGTACTCAAGGTGAATTATCATTTCAAAATTTATAAACCAATAGTAGTAACTTAAATTTGACTAACAAGTAATTTTTCCTACAATAATTCAATCAATTAACTATAAGAATCAGATGAATCATCTATGGCATTAATTACTACCAACATTAAGAACTGAACAAATGTGAATTATCATTTCAAAATTTATAAACCAACAGTAGTAACTTAAATTTGACTAACAAGAAAGTTTTCCAACAATACTTCAATCAACCACCTACAAGAATCAGATGAATCAACTAAGACATTAATTAGCACCCTCATTTGGACCTGAAAAGAACTTACCCAGCTGGGACAAAGAAAGCTGCATAAGGAACCAACATGAAACCTGTGGGAAGTGAAACAGCCCCCAATAGAATCAGATTCATGAGCTGCCTCTTGCCCATGTCTGGCACTCTATCAGCAGGGATGCTAGCGGCCTGGCAGGTGATTCTCATTCCCTTACCCTTTTTAACCATCTGGTTCCTTGTTTGTTTCACAAGAAAAGCTTGTGATGGGCAGAACATGCCACTCATGCTAGAGCATATCTGTTAAAAGAACAAAAAAATTCAGTTACAAGATCGGAAGAAGTATTTTACAAAGTAGTTTTAACTACCTACAAGTGTTGGGATATACCTGCGAAGGAGCACAAGGGGAGAGAGTTGAGGAAGCCATAATAGAAGAGACTAGGTGCAGTTGTGGAACTGTTGGGTTGGCGTGTGTTTTCCATCCAATGCTTTGGAGATGGCCAAAGGTAAAACGACCACAACAGCAAGTAGATAAGGCACGTGGCAAGCTATGGTGCCACATAAGCAACATGTTGTGGAGCATGCTTCTCTCTCTTCGTAGCCGGAGCCTCGTCCCTGTCTTGGGCCTAAGTCCAAACACTCAAACTTCCAGACTTTACTCACTGCAACGTCAATCGGGGTCATTGTCCAACTTAATGGGCCAATCAAATAGCTTAAGCTTCCGGATATTTATTCTGTTTATTTATATAAAATCAATGCTAACAGGATATTTATTTTATTTTTCATGTTACTGTAACAACCTTAAATATGAATATATGATAATATACTATTTTTTAATATATGTGAAGAAACCAAAAATTAGGAGAATAAAATTGAAGGTAACCATTTTAGTTTAAGACAAAGGAAAAACAGTCCTATAAAAAGTGGAAATAAGTGATGGAGAAAACAGTAATTAAATTCAATAAAAATTTCAAAAAGAACTCATCATAAATTTAGTATAGAATTTGGAAATTTTAAAAAGTTGAGTAAATAATTTATAAGCATAATAGAGGCCAAGTAATAATACTCACAAGAGACTTGTAGAAATTTGTATAAAGGTAAAACATTAAGGTTTTCAAGCATTTTACCAACCAGCAAATTAATTATCCTAAACTTAGACATTAGCAAATTATCAAACAATGAAACCTTTACTTTTTTATATGAGAATAAAAAAATTGATCGAACTTGGAAATTTTACTGAAATCTTACATCACTTTTATCGCTCCAATTTTGCTCAAGTCGTAAAATTATCAAACACAAATAAATATAAAAAAAAAAGGACGTCTTTTCAAAACGCAACTACCTAATTGACTCGATGCAACTTGAGTTGAGTCTATAGGCTATTTCTTTTTTTAAAGATAAGCTCAAGTTGAATCATTGCTTCATTTAATTATTATTTTGTTATTAAAATAATATTATATTCTTTTATATAAATATTTGAAATATATTTTAAAATTAAATAAAAATATGTTGTTTATAAATAAAATAATTTAATTGAACTAAGCCCGACTGGATTTAAATTTGAACAGCAATTAGCAGGTTTGATCTGAGCTAAACTGAGCCCATGGGCATGGGCGGGGACATTACTGGTCCTTGGACACTCTAGTTTAGCCGGTGTACTTGTAGCCGTAGGTACATCAACAGTTACTTGAACCTTAATACAATTGGTCGGTGTCAGGCTTGTCACTCTTAAGACTGGAGTTTGAATCTTAATGCATGCGACTCCTTTTTAGTGTTAGATTACCCAAAAAATATCAACAGAAGCCCTCGATTGGAAATTAATGCCTAAAAAGGCAACAAATCCGCAACCACAGCTGCACTAAACAGCAGCAACCTAGAGAAATCATTTTAAACCAAACAAATGGAACTCCAACGATTATAAAACTCTGTGGCATCGAAGTACAAAAATTAATGTGACTCCAACTAGGTATAAAATCTCAGCACAGCATACATATATATGGTTTCTAATGCGCAGCCTCAAACTCTAATCTTTGCACAAACTTGCATGCGTATCTCTTTTCTCGCATGGGTTAGCTGTTGACTAACCTGTTGTCTTAACATATTTATAGGATTCGTTTCTTCAAGCTTTATCTCTGTTTTTCTTTATATTTGATGCTAGCTAAAATTGTCCTTATTAACAAAACTAAGAATCCCAGCCAAATGTCTAGCATCCCGAGTATACATATCCAAAACCTGAGTATATTAGATTTTTTGTCATAACGCTCGTTTTGTTAAAAAAAAAAATTATCATTAATTTTTTTTTATTTAGATATATTTGATCATCTATGTGAATTTATTATTTTTCAAAATTATTCTTAATTTGAATTAATAGTCCTTAAAAAAAATTCTAATTTACATTAACACAACAAAGTTTCAGAATAGATTACACGTAAGAAAGATTTTAACACCACATTATATCCAAAATTAGTATCAAATTAATTTATATGTTATCTTACCTAAGTCTTATCAAATATGATTTTTCATCATACAAATAAATCAATTCCAATCATTTTATTTATTTACACAATATTGTCATACAAAACATTCTATCATAATCAAATCATGCAATTATGCAATTATGAAAATATCATAAATATCACGCCAATATAAAATCATACCAGGATATCATGCAATAAATTAAATTCATAAAAGATATCATACAATAAATTTAAAAATATCATGCAATAAAAACATCATGCAAGAATATAAAATATCATGCAAAAATTATCATGTCATAATAACATCATGCAATAATATAAAATATTATACAAAAATTATCATGCAAAATCATGCAAATATAAAATATCATGCAAAAATGATCATGTAAAAGCATGCAAATATATATTATAATTATTTATGCAAAAATATCATACAAGACAATTACAACTTCACAACTTTTTTACTTTTTCTCCTAAAAATCACATTATTTAAGTAAAATCAATGTTAGGAAAAAATTAAAAAATAAAAAAAATAAACTGAGTTAGGTTAGCTTATGGGTTGCCCTATGGATTACAATGTTTGTGGGTCAATTCTCCTTTTCCAACTTGGAATGGTACTATTTGCACTTTAGAAGCAAAATTCATATTTGTTTCTTTCTTCCTCTCTTTCTTCTTCTAAGTTCTAATTATTTCCTTTTTCTTCAAACCTTTAACTTTCATCTCTCTTCTCTAAGATTTCAAAATTTTAATTAGAAAACTTCTCAAAAACATATGCATTATGCCATTGTCCATTACCACGTCGTTAGCGTCAGGGCCCGCAACAAGAAACCCTTTTTTAGTTACTTTCATCTTTCTCTTTTAGACCATACTTTCAAAGAATCCTTCTAAATCTATATCCAAATTTGCCACCACTAAGAACACCATTTTGTTGCCTTCTTGATAATCTAGAACTAACAAGGACCAATTCATTTTTAACCTTCTCTGACCGACCAACTCCAAACGCCAAACAAATCAACCCTAGACTTTCACCCCAATCATCCCTTTTTATGTTTGTTTTGGATTGATTTTTGTACTGCTTATTGTGTTTTTCTTGCTGTTGGTTCCTCTATTTCAAGTTTGGTTTCCTTCTGGGTCTGGTTTTACTAACTCTTGGGTGTCTGTGTTAGGGCTTGCTTTGGGTTTAAATTGGCTTTAGGTTTTTTTGGGTTTATTGTTGAGTAAGAGCTTTTTGGCTTTTAGAGTAATTGCCAATTGTGATCCTGCTGGGTTGATTTTGAGACTATGTTGAATTACCCTATTTTGATGCCAACTAGAAGCTTTCTCTATTTGGTTTTTTCTAGTTTCCCTTGTATGCTCTTTGTTAAATTTCTTGAACTATTGCTGTTGAATTACTTGAAAGCTTATTGCCAAATTATTGTTGATTGCCATTTAGTTACTAATTGCCTCTTACTTGTTAATTGAAGCCCTCAGCTACTGTGTGGTTGCTTTTTGGTGGCTTTTTGTCAATTGTTCTACTCTTTATTTGTGAATTGCCCAAATTGCTTTCTTAATTCTTCATTGATTACTCCTTTGCTTGTTTTTTCTTCAGTGATTTCTTCTTTGCTTTTGTCTACTAATTGACTTTAGATATTGTGGTTGTAATTGCTTGATTCTTTATTGCTCCCCCTTATGATCACAAATTCAAGATCTTTATATAGGGATTGAAATCCCGATTCAACTTGGACAAGCATTAACCTCACTAAATCTACCAAAGATTTCAAAGATTCTTTTTTTTCTGATTTTTTTTTTTTCATGAATTGGCAACCAAATATTTCCTTAACAATGAATTATTAACTCCATAATCTAAAACAAATCCAAGCTAAAACCAAATCCAAGACTAAATTTGCTAATTTCTAACTTGTTTTGTTTTTTGTATTTTGTTTTCTAATTTTCTTTTTTTTTTTAACTTTTCTAGTACTAATAATAATACTTAAAGTAACATTAAAATTAAAATCAAAATTCAAATTCAAATTTAAATTCAAATTTTTGAGCTTTTAACCTCTCTGGCCTAGAACTTTCCAATCAATGCCTAATTTACAATTGAATACCCATTTTGATACCAAAAAAATTTTTAGACAAAATGAGGTGCATATAATTGTTCCTCTTTGCACATTTTTTTTTTCTAAAACAGGAATTATACAAAGACCAAAAACATATATTTTGTTCAGGTTTAGAAAAATTAAAAAAGAAAATCGTAAAAACTCATCATTAACAAATGTATTGAAATTTTTGAAAAATAAAGTGCTCTTCCACAACTGAGGTTTTTAAACTTTTGAAAAATAAAATGCTTTCCCATAACTGAGGCATTGAAACTTTTAGAAAATAAAATGCTTCCCCACAACTAAGGCTTTGAAACTTTTGAAAAATAAAATGCTCCTCCACAACTAAGGCTTTGAAACATGTGAAAGATAAAATGTTCCTTAACAACTAAGGCTTTGAAATTTTGGAAAGATAAAATGCTTTCCCACTATTGAGGTTTTGAAACTTTTGAAAGATAAAACGCTCCCCCATAATTGAGGCTTTGAAACTATTGAAAGATAAACTGTTTTTCCATAATTGAGGTATTGAAACATTTGAAAAATAACATGCTTCCTCACAACTGAGGTATTGAAACTTTTGAAAAATAAAATGATCCCTTACAATTGAGGCATTGAAACTTTTGAAAAATAAAATACTCATTCACAACTAAGGCATTGAAACTTAAAACAATCTTACCTTAAAGCGAATCTCTAAATCATCATTGATGTCTTTTCTTAAAATCATTTCAACATCTACTTTCAAAACATATGTAATGAATGCATGCAATGAATGAAAACATTTTTCAAAATTCCCAAACTTAGTTTCAAAACTCAAATTTTAATTCTTTTTTTCAAAGATGCATAATGAATGCAATGTTCCTATGATGCATAAATGCAGTGAATGTGATGAATGCAATGAATGTAATGCAAAAGTTAATATCATTTATCTCTAATAGTAGTAAATGGTTCTTAAAACTCATCTTCATGTTTTCTCTCACTTTCAGCTTCCCATTATGTTCTTTTTTATCTTCTTTAAAATTAGCCAACAAATATATCAACCAATTTGTGACCCAAAATTCTCTAGTTTCATTATTTGATCTCAACATTTGAAACATTTCTTTTCATTTGTAAGCCACAAAATCAACATTCTTTTAAATTTTTTCATCATTCACATTTTATTTTTGATCTGCCCCAATCATTTTTAAATTTTTTAAAATAATGTAAGGATCTTTCAAATCAATCATTTGTTCATTCATCATCATTTAATTTGATGACAAATGTAATCCATCACATTTTCTTAAGGAATAAATGGTGAAGAACAAGAGTAATAAAAAAAATGATATTCGTTATAAGAACAAATCTAGCAAAGAATAAATAGGCAAAGAAACCATTTTAAAGTAAATTATCAAGATAAATGTTGGGAAGGGTTCACAACATCTAAGACAATGAATATTCAGATAATTCTAAATAAATTAATTCTAAATTCTTTTTCACAAGCTCATTCCACTGATATCTTTGATTTTTAAACTTATTAATCCAAGCATTATCCATATCTCATGAGATACTCATTAAAGCTATTTTTCCAAGTTTCAACCTTAAATACATCTTTTTTTTACTTAAATCATCCTTTCAAATTTTAAATTTAAGTTTTCTTTTTTTTTTCTCTTTTTTCACATTTTTTCTCATATTTTCCTTTTCCCTTGACCCATCAATGACATTTCAATCAAAATCTCAAACTATTCCATTATAAGTCTACCTTAGTTCAATTCATCATTCTCTAATTTGAGCATTTACATTCAATCAAAATAGACTTTTAAGATGTGTAACGTAGGCTAAGGTTATAAGTTGTGAAAGAAATAGGTAAAATAGGACCAAAATATATTTGAAGGGTTATAAACCAAATGATCATTTATCATCATGTGGAGCATCTTAACATTTTACCCCATTCTTTATCAATTCTCTCTTTTTTTTTCTTACTTTGTTTCACATTTTCTCTTTCATTTTTAATTTTAAATTTTTCATCATTTTTCAAGAAAAATCCAAGCATAAAAAAGTTTTATCCCTAAAGTCATTAGGGACCTTCATTTTTTTCTAAGAATAAGCTTTGTTAAACTTTTGCTTCCTAGTGTGGAAGGTGAACCTTGGTGGGTTTTTAAAAAGAATTCAATAGGTTCAAAAAGAGGTAGCAAACTGATAATTTTACTCCTTGTGTGAAAGATACATGAAAGATAACCATTTCTCATTTTAAACATGAATACTCTAATTGAAAAACTTTTATTGACTAAGAGCTAGCAAACTTGTAAATGAAGCATGATAAAAACCACATATTGCATTGCTTTTATGAGTGAAACTTTTTGCTAAATTTGACTCATTTCATAAAATCTGTCTTCTTTTACTTTAGTAATCTCAATAGATTAAGAGTCTCAACTTATTAATTTTATCAATATGAATGATGCTTTCAAAATTGAACCTTGAATTACTGTCATGATTAGTTGACCATTCATTATTTAGAACATAAGAGTGGGTGAAATATGAGAGGCATATATAAAGGCAATGAAAAAAAATGTAATGAAAATGCATCTATCATTTTATTAAAATGATGAAAGATAAATAAAATATTAATATAAAATACTCTTAAATGTTTATAAAGACTTACATTATTTCTTAAAGTTCCTAAGAAGATATGCATTCATAAAAAATTTCTCAAAATTATGCTCATGTGTGGTTAGGCAAAACGTTGTTGATGACATTCAGCCCTACTTCTTAATCAAAATTTACCAAACTAGCTTTGACCACACTTTGCACCCTATACTTCAATGTTATGTATTTTTTTATAGAATGGCCATCAATCTTAGAATAATAGTTACAAGTAATATTAACATCATATCATTTAGGGTAAAAAGGCTTCATAAGTTTTAAATAAATTAGTACGACCAAATGGCTTTTAATGAGCTAAGGGAGTAACTCAGTATGTGTTATAGAGATTAGATCTATGAGAGCTTTTTTTTTTTTACCCAATGCTTAGGTTAAACAACTGGCTAATTTGTAGGTATAGAGTTGAGTGGCTGCATGATTGGTTAATAAGCATAAAGACTTGGGAGATGTTGTTTATGGTTAGATAATAAGGTTGGTACATTGGGCATGGATAATATGGGTGAAGTTTCCAACATGTTGTCTCTCATGAATTACAACTTAATATCTCTTTCTTTTTTTTATTTTTGGTATAGCCCATTTCTTTGTATTAGTTTCATCACCCCCTTCTAGCTTCCTATTCTTAATAAAACTTTTAATGATTTCCTTAGAAATTATCATATTAGCAAAGTTATTTGTAGCATTATTGATCATTCTCTCATACTAAAGGGCCTTAAGAGTGTTGACAAACATAATTGTAGTTTCTTTTTCAATCAATATAGGTTGCACTTAAGCAGCCATTTTCTTCCATCTTTAGGCATATTCTTTGAAACTTTCATTAGCCTTCTTTTTCATATTTTGAAAAGACAAACAGCTTGTGCAATAAAAGCCCTTACTAGTTCTTTCTACTTGAAACCTATCTAATAGCACACACTATCTTGTGGCTAAACCAGTGAGACTGTTTTAGAAAACATTGATATACAACTTTTCATCATGTGCATGTGTAGTCATTTTGTAACAATACATTGTCACATGTGTTATGGAGCACTTAGTCTTATCATACTTTTCAAATTCAAGCACTTTAAACTTTGGTAAAATTACAACATCAGAAACCAAGCACAATCCAACAAATCCATTGATCCATAAAAATATGTCCCATCAATAGCTTTAAGCTTTTCTTTTATGAAGTTTATCTTTTGTTGGGATTTCGAGCCTTTTTTGGCTTTTACTATGCTTATCTTCAATTTCTCTTACTCTTTTAGATCATCTAGATTGGAAACTTGGGTTAGATTAGATATCTTGACATCAAGAATAGAAATAATATGAGTAGAAGTAACAGTTGAAAGCATGTCAGTATACATGTAAGGCTAGCCTCCAATAAATGACATTTGATGTTGAGCCTTTTAGGATGTTCATGCTGAGTATAGGGCCAAACCAAGAGGATACAATGGATCAATGTCACTTTGGACCACCACTTTCTTCCCCTTATTCATGTTTTTTAGCAACTTAGTAATAGTCTCTATTTGTCCCTTTAATTCCTCTTATGCCTTTTTTTAACTTTTGAAAGAGAAAAATGTTTTCTTCTTTCATGATCTTTACTTGATATTGAGTGTTGTAACACCTCATATTATTCAAAGATTGAGCGAGCTATCCTTAAACCTTAATTTACCATAATTAAGGTGCATATTTAGAAAGATATTTATGAAACCATCTTATGTATGAGATTGAATGCTTGAATACAATAAGGAGGATTTATCACATAACAATTGTTAACAAAAAAAAAGATCTTTGTTGAATTAAAAGTTATTTTGACAAAATCTAATATTACATCCATAAAAAAATCTAGAGTTTATTATGAAAAAAAATTCTTAATTTGTTGATATTGGCTTTGCACTTCATTAAAAAAATCTAATAATTCTTGGCCATGAGCTCTTACTGGTGGCACCTTTGTTTTCCATTCTTCAACATTTTAAACCATTTCCATGGCTTTGTAAATAGCCATAGTGATTTGGTCAAGCAACCACTTCAATTGGTCATACTTCCTCACATATATCTTCTTTTCTTGCTCACATTCTTCATTCACAGTCCTTATTTGTATTTCAATTTCTATAACCCCATTTAGCATTTGGATGTGCTTTTGTGCCTCAAAGAATGCCTTTTCACTTTCTTATACTTTTTCTTACAATTATCCATTATCCCTTAGGTGTTGGGCCAACTCATGAATAGTGGATGATTGTGTAGTGTTAATGTTAGTGAACAAATTCTTCCATTCATTCTTTTCTTGTTTGAATGCTTGGACTTCCCTTTTAAGCCTTTTGTTTACAAGTTTCAACTCCTCGGACTTTTTTTTCAAGCCAATAGAGAATTTTACTAAGCTTTCCATGGATGCAATTAAGATTATTTTTGTTAAGATTGTTTTATGGCAATCATTCCTTATGATAAATCTAATAATGCATATGCCACATACAATAAAAGAAAAGGGTTAGTAAATACAATATATACATGGAACATAATACAATTTAACAAGTAGAATAATAATAAATATCTCATCATATGTCTTATTTAGGATTTTCTAACAAAAGGCAGGGTAGCATTTTAACTTAGGTTCAGATCCTTAGGATTTATTTACATGCTAGGTTTAAAGGCTTGACAATCTAAAGTTTCCTAAATTGTTCCTTACATTATCATCAATTATAAACTAGTAAGGCATTTTAATCTTCACCCACCATTATAAGCTCAAACAAAAATGATTTAATTTGAGTGAGAGTTTTCTCTAGCTCACACGAAGGTTGTCATCTCATAAGAATATAGGTACTTACTTCTTCCTAATAAAAAAATCATGCAATAAATTAAATTTATAAAAGAAATCATGCTATAAATATAAAATATCATGCAAAATCATGAAAATATATATTATAATTATTCATGCAAAAATATCATACAAGACAATTACAACTTCATAACTTCTTTTTTACTTTTCCTGCTAAAAATCATGTTATTTAAATAAAATCAAGGTTAGAAAAAAAATTAAATAACAAAACATAAAAAAAAACAAATAAACCGAGTCAAGTTACCTTGTGGGTTGCCGCAAGGGTTACAAGGGTTATGGGTCAATTTTCCTTTTCCAACTTGGAATGGCACCATTTGCAATTTAGAAGCAAAAATCATATTTGTTTCTTTCTTCTTTTAAGTTCTAATTATTTCCTTTTCTTTCGAACCTTTAACTTTCATCTCCCTTTTCTAAGTTTTTAGAATTTAACCGAAAAACTTCTTAAAAGTTGATGCATTGTGCCATTGTCCACTACCGTATTGCCAACATCAATGGCGTAACAAAAGACCCTTTTTTGGCCCTTCCTCCTTTAAACAAAATTTTCAAAGAATCCTTTTTAAATCTATATTCAAATCTGCCACCACCAAGAATACCACTTTGCTGCCCTTTTGACAATCTGCAACCAACAAGAACCAATTCCTTTTTTACTTCCTCTGACGGACCAACTCCAAACACTAAGCAAATCAACTCGAGACTTTCACCCCAATCGTCCCTTTTTATGCTTGTTTTAGATTGATTTCTATACTACTTATTGTGTTTTTCTTGTTATTAGTTCCTTGGTTCCAAGTTTGGTTTCCTTCTGCGTTTAGATTCACTGGCTTTTGGGTGTCTATGTTAGGGCTTGCATTGTGTTAAAATTGACTTTGGGTTTTTCTGGGTTTATTGCTGAGTGGAAGCTTTATGGTTTTTTGAGTAATTGCCAATTGTGATCCTACTAGGTTGATTTTGAGACTGTGTTGAATTATCCTGTTTTGATGCCAATTGCACACTGAAACTTTCTTTGTTTGCTTTTTTTGTTTCCCTCACATGCTTCCTGTGAATTTCCTGAACTGTTGTTGCTGAATTACTTGAAAGCTTATTGTCAAATTGCTGTTGATTACCATTTGTCTGCTAATTGCCCCTTGCTTGTTAATTAAAGCCCTTGGCTATTATGTGATTGATTCTTGGTGGCTTTTTGTAAATTGTTCTCCTCTTTGTTGTGAATTGCCCGAATTGCCTTCTTAATTCTTCATCGATTGCTCTTCTGCTTGTTTTTTCTTCAATGATTGTTTATTTGCTTCTATCTACTAATTGACTCTAGAAATTGAGCTTGTAATTGCTTGATGCTTGATTGCTCCCTCCTATGATCATATATTTAAGATCCTTATATAAGGATTGAAATCTGAATTCAACTTGGACAAGCATTAACCCCACTGATTTTACCAAAGATTTTCAAGATTATTTTTTCTGTGATTTTTTTTTTTTTTGATGAATTTGAGACCAAATATTTCCTTAGCAATGAATTATTAACTCCAAAATCTAAAAGACCAAATTTGCCAATTTATCACAGTTTTCTATTTTTAAATTTTCTATTTTTTTTTTTACTTTGACTGGTACTAAAAATTACATTAAAATTCAAATCAAAATTCAAATTCAAATAAAAATTAATATTTTTGGGCTTTTAACCCATTCGGCCTAAACTTTCCAATTGAAACCCAATTTATTGTCAAAGGCCCATTTTAATACTAAAAAAATTATCAAACAAAATGGAGTTCCTAGACTTTGACAGCATATTAACTGAAGGGATCTGATTTAGTCAGGTGAAGAATCTACAAAGTACCTCAAAACCAGCGGAAAAAATTAAACAGACCTTTTGTTCCAGGTTTTGTGGGAAGAAATGCATGTAGCTTGTTAGTATGCACGCATAATAAATACTCTCTCAGTTCATGCAGTCAACTTTTTATGACTATTACTTGGAAATTTAAAACGTCTAATTTAAATAGTAATTGGTAAGATAATTTAGTTACTCATTTAAGTTACAATTGCAATATATATCGTACTAATATACTTAACATGCTGGATCACCAAATAACTAAACGTAAATTATGCCCATCCTTATATCAACTGATAGAGCAAATCTGCAGAATCACCATAACACATTTCATAAGGCAATGGCAGCACAAGTCCACCCCTTGCCAAGAATGGTGGATAACCATCTTGATTGTAGATATTTTCTACTACAAAGGGCTCACTCCAGAAATCTCCGCTGCTTTGAGCTTCATATATTTCTGAAGAAGAAGGGAGACAAATATCTTCCATACCGCCACTAACATTTAAGCTGGATATATATCCACTGTCGGAGATGAAGGAGGATAATTCAGTAGTCGATTTTGTTGTTGGAGACAAGGGTGAGCTCTCTAAAATCATATTTGGGGGGTTATCAATAAGGACGCTTTCAGCTTCACCTTCAGAACTGTGAGTGGCCTCACTTTGGGAAGTTGTACTAGAGTACTCTTTCCCATCAGATGTTCGCTTTGCACGCTTCTTTAGATGAGTGTGCCAGTGATTTTTTATTTCATTGTCTGTTCTTCCAGGTAAACTTGCAGCGATCGTGGACCATCTGTACATACATAAATCGTAGATTGTTAGTTAATTTTCTTATATCCGCAATATGACGATTACATGCTTGCGTAAGGCTCCAGTATATTGATGGCTAAAACGATGATGAGCGTGTTAATGACAATGAATGTGAGATTGAATATGAGTTTAATGATATTGGTACTGGAGTAGCAAGAAGGACCCACTTTAAGATTAGAAAGCGTATTTTTACTCCAGTAATTTTTTACAATAATATATGTATCTCTGATAATGACATCCAAAATATGAATTTTTTATATGATGAAGCTGTTTAAATTTGAAAATTGAGGAAAAAGTTTGATTTCTCCCTTCCAGGGGAAGGTTTCGTAGTTAGAAACTTATGAAAATCAAAAGCAGGCTGATGAAGATAATATTTCAGAGTCTTTTTTATTTATTTAATTGGAATCTTGATTACTTTTTTGGTTGTAAAGAACTTTGATGTGTTATGTTATGTTTCTGTTGTCTTCCCTAACAATTAATGGGAGGAATTACTGAGTTGTTGCTTTGTTTAAGGCATCGTGATTAAGTTCTCAAGACCTGGTAGCGCTTTGGTCCAGGATAAAGAGTAGGGCACATCTTCTTTTTTGAACATGTTCAAGTTCCTTAGTAATCTAGTTTTTCAAGTTAGTTTTTATTGTTTGTTGGTTTTCAGGTTTTGTGAGTGTTGGAGCTATAGTTGCTTATGGGTTTTTTATTTGGTTGTCCATCTTTTGTTCTACAATTTTAACTTTTGGGCTGGATATTTGTACCTTTTTTTTTACTTCTAATTCTTATACTGGCTTTTAAAAAAATTATTCAATGACGGACTGTACCTATAATATTGAATTCTAAATCGATTGAGGGCTTAATCAGCAAGATGTCAAGACTGGATCTAACCTGTTTCCAAATTCTTCATGTAATTTCATGATCAAGGCATCTTCTTCTTCAGTGTAGTTCCCATGTTTTACTTCAGGCCGGAGGTAATTCATCCATCTTAATCTGCAACTCTTTCCGTCCCTTTTAAGACCTGAAGAAAATTTAGCAAAATTAGATAATCTTATGAACATGAAGAGAGTGTTTAACATTTAATTAGATATCAAAACTCCAACTATTGCTGCTAAAAGACTGAAATCAACACTAAATTAGGTTTTCCATTAAGCAAACAAAATAGCCAAAGAAAAATGCAAAATTGGCCAAAAGAAATGTAGCGGATCACAGAAAATGAATTTTGTTTTAAAAGGCAATAATAAAAATAAAAGGGAAAAGGAAAGAAAGAAAAGAAAATTCAGAAAAACAAAAATTCTCTCTCCTTTTGATCTCCAAAAGAGATAAAGAAGAGCAAAATCTTGAATGGATATCCAGGAACAACCTTTCGTTTAATAATTAAACTTCAAAACAAGTTAATATGATTGAAACCTGAAAAGAATTTATTAAAAAACCATAGTTTTCTCCATAAAATCATAGGAGTAAACCTATTCTAAAATTCTCTCTATTTGAGTATTGATTCTAGCAGTAAGAAATAAGAATGAAAGTACCAGCAAACTTAGGAAGTTCACGCCAGTTCCAATGGCCAAATCTCTGAATATAAGATCTTAGTTTATGGTCTTCTTGAGGACTCCATGCACCTTTCTTCATTCCATTTTTATCATAGAAAGGAGCTCTCACCATCTTAGCTAGCTTTCTTTTACTCTAATATTATCTCTTGAAGGTTCTTTCCAACCACAGACAGCTAGAGTACCATAGATCATTAAACACATTGCAAATCAGATCTAATTTTTATACCCAGTACCCTGATTTGAAAATGAAACGTGTTTACACTAGTGACATGGACCTGCAACCCCCAGCATTGAAATATAGATCTACCCTAGAATTATTAACTCCATATATTAAGGAACTGGGGCCCCTTTTACCGACAAAGCGTTCAGGATATAGTAATTGTTAAAAGAGTGAACAAGGAGACTTCCTAAAAGTGTATATATGTGAAATTGTTAGAAGGAGATTTCTAGCTGGGCAAGGTAGTGATACCTCGTGATCTTCGCTGCACCCTCTTATTCACCCACGTGGGGTTAAACTTCAAAGTATCAAACTTAGTGGTCAAGGTCATAGCTCTCATGAATCATGACTCGTTTTGTTTGTTTTAAGTTCACATGCAGTTTCTTGTCCTTTTCGTCGGTATGTCAACACTCAAATAGTAACATATGTAATAGAATATGGCATCTGCATATAGTCTCTTATAATTTTTCATTCTGTAAATGAATATATCCCCCATTTGACTCTATTAGTTTCTCCCTATCTTGTTTGGTTTCTTTGGAATATTTGATGTTATTAGAATTTAGAATATTCTCTTTTTGCAAATAGCTGTGTGATGTTTTAGTAGAATATTAGATCTTAGTTCTAATTATAAAAGTTTAAGCTCTAACAATCTCTTTTATATATATATATATATATATATATATAGAATTATCCTCTTTCTTTTTCGGTAATTGAAGAGAGAAATTACATGGAGTTATCCACTTATTTATATTAGGGCTGTACTGAGAGCTCTAACCCATGTATCTTTTCCTTGGGAGCTTTATGTTCCCCGGCAGATTCAACAGGCTCCAACAAGATCATAATGCACCTTGTTTTTTCTGCTTAATGACAAATAATTCTAATTATTTTTTGGGTAACTGACAATTCTGCTGCAATTATGATTATTATTATTATTATTATTATTATTTGATTCCTTCACAATGCTGTTAGCATAAATATAAATATAAATATATATATAAATATATATATATATCAAAGACTGTCTGGTCATGCCAAAAAAAAAAAATGATAAAGGTTGACCTAATAAAAAGTGACTTGATACTTCATGATTCCATTTATATTCTGTTAGAAATTTTTAAAATAAAATATAAAAATAATTTTATATTTTTTTAAAAAAAGACAATCATTTAAATTAAGAGAAATAGAAATTCATTATAGTTGGACTTATGGCTAATGGACTATGGGCTTAAATTTTCAAACCCAGTTGCTCATGCAAATTAATTATTTAAGTAATGACATTTGGCACTTGAAGTTTAATTAAGTATATGATGAATTAAGTGTGTCCAAGTAGACAAATAAGAACAGGTAGATAAATTTATTAAAAAACGGATAATTTTTAATTCTTTAAAAATAAATAATTTTTATCTATTCAAAATAAATAATTATGTTAATAAAATAAAAAAATATTTAATTTGTTCTATAAAACTCCTCAATTTTTTGAAAAACCTATAGAAACAATTCTCGAAGTTCTCTTTCCTTATTCAAACTCTAGATTTTTTTTTAAAAAGTTTTACTACAAAATTTTTATAAAAGTTTGATAATCTTGTGATATGTTGGTGAATATTCAGTAGATTGATTTTGTCAGTGCAAAAAAATAACTAGTCATTGAATTTTATTATAATCTTGAGATTTATTGTTTGTGATTTTTTTGCATACTTATTAAATAAATAATACAATGAAAATAACTAAAACATTAAAAAAAAATAGCATTGTTACACACTTTGCAGTCTTTCTTCAAAATTCTAAATTTACCATAACCAATAATCTCATATTTACAGTTTTTGTTCCAACATATTCTCATATAAATCTAACTATGGTCAAACATGTTCTAAAAAAAAAAAAAAAAAGAAGCATTTCTTGATATGTTGAAGGGTATAAACAGGACAGATCAGAAAAGTTGTTTTCCGAATATGCGAATCCAGCGTGGACAAACTAACTGTGTACCTTTATTAATTTAATCTCCAATTATTCATGCTTTATTATTCGCAGAAAATAATTTTCGTTCGAATATATTAGTACTATTTGCAGTTTTATTTCTATTATTTGTCTTTTATGTAAGAAATAAAATTATTGGACAATCTAGAGTGAGATCTATTAATTATTACAATAAATTTATTTTGAACATTTATTTATAAATATAACGTTTACCATTGAACTAATAATTAAATTTTTGCAACATAAGAAAGTATAAATATATAGTAGGAACAAAATAGCAAAAATATATAAAAATGTAGGATCAAAAAGTCGTATGATTTGCTGCCATTGATAGCTTATGTTCATCTACGCGGTTGCAAAATTACAGGCCCTCGTTTCTTTTAAATCAATTTTGGACCAAACTGTCTGAAAGGGAATACTTTAAAGATTAATACAGCTATGACAATTTAACAAACTAAAATCAAACATTAAATGTATTTGGCACATTTGCCAGTTGTCAAAATTTGAGATGTTAGAAATTTAAATTTAATAATTTCTATATTTATATAATAATAGATTCATGCAAAATATATATAAAATACAAAAATCTTTTATATCATAAGTCGTATTTATATATATATATCAAATATAAAATATTTTTTTATTAACCCATGTATAACTTTTATCAAAATTTAAAATATATTACTTTCATAAAATTTTAAACAATATTTTCGTGTCATATCTAAAATTAACAAATCTATAAAAAATAAAAAAAATAAAAAACCTTGTCATGGAAGAGTTAGAAAGTATTGTGCAACTTCTTACCGCATATATTAACATATTGTAGTATTTGATATTTTATAGAAATGTGCATCAAAAACGAAAACACCGTAAATATCTAGCTAACTAGGCGCAAAACAATCATGTGAGGGTAAAAAGTCATATATCTACATGCTTTCTGACATTGTTCTTGATCCTCAAAATCAATTGCTTACAGTATTACTACACAAACAGCATCTGATTCACATGTTGAAACACTTTTCCACTTTTTCCCACAGCTACACAAAATCAATTCCACTACCTTTTTTATTGATATGAGTGGAATCCAACAAATTGTCTTCAAAAAGAATGTGATAGACTAGAACTAAAAGATTGCTGGTTTTCCACTAAAAAAATGTACAAAATTATCCATCCATCCATGATATATAATTTCTTTATTAAAAATATCAGAATTTGCATCTTTCTTTTTTTATCTTTAACTAAAAGGAAAAGAAATACCAATCCATGGATTTATATTACTCCCTCCCTCCAATCACATTTGTTGCTTGGAGAAACTGCTGGAATTCGAATACAAGCAGCGGTAGGATTTATTACTTATATATGTGTCTCGTCTGCACTTTAATTTAGCATGCAAGGATTCGTTTTTTATTGCCACTCGGGGTGGCTGATAATGGTATTTACAAAACTGCTCGAATATACAACTCATGGATGATGCGAGGTAATGGAACTGTATGAGCTCAGCAGGTGACATCAGCTGCTGCTGATGTAAGATCAATAACAGCTGTATTTCTATGAAATTTTTCTCTATTCCAACTAAAATATTAAAAAAGTAATAGCAATACAGGTGACATCAACTGCGGTCTTTTATGCACAAAAAAATAAACCAACAAAAAATTCATGAATAAATTATGAAAATAATCAACATTAGAGTGAACAAATTAAAAATAATGAAATTCTATATTTATAACTATTTTGATAAATTTAAGAGGGGCCAATTAGAAATAGAAAAGCGACAAAAGAAAATTTCAATACACAAATGTCATTTGGAGAAGCCAGGGAGCCATGGCACCCCTGGCTAGCTCCGTCCCTGACCAAAAGGAAAACATTATTATTTCATAATGTTGGAGAACCTGAGTGAGATATAATAGCTACTCTAAACTTTAATCACCAAAATTTTAAAAAATGAAAACAAAATGATAGCATTAATCTAAAACAAACCGGAAAATTAGGGGAAGAAATTATGGTGAGAAAAAGATGCTAAAATATACAAAAATTTTGTATATAAAGACAAAATTGATAGATGGAATTAATAAAACAATGAGACTCATTTCATCAATTTATTATTTCAAGGTAAATTTGATAATTTAAAATATGATATGATGATATGATATAAAAATTATAAGAATAATATTATTTAAAATTTTAATATAAATTATATACAAATTTAATAAAATAAAAAAAATCATTTTAAATTTGTGTTGATACCAAATGTAAGATATAATTTTTGTATAAAATATGATATAAATAAATAAATTATTATTTTATATAATATAAATACATAAATTATTAAATCTATTTGAGAGGGTATTACTTAGTGTATGATTCACATGTTAGAAACTGTTTTTAGTAATTATATATATATTATTAATAGTAGAATTATTTTTAAACTAATGATCACATTTAGTGACTTTTGACGGGGATAGACGACTTTGAGTCCACTTTTCTCAAGTAAAATCTTTGAAGCAAATTTACAACATTGATAAGAGGAACACATGGAACGGTAACGTCCAAAGATAAATGATCTTTATTTATTTATTTTGTTAATGCTGCATTTGGCATTAGCCCTAAAATATTATGCACCGACCACTAGGGATAAAGGACTTTGTTGGCTTAGGCTCCAATTGAGAGGTTGATTCCATTACTCTCAGCATTACTCTCATCGCACCATTATCTTCTAACCATTATCATGAATTTAAAAATTAAATTTTATAAATTTATAAATAAAAATAAAATACAAAGTATTATAAAAAGTTATGAGTGATTGGCTTATGTTACATGATTTGATGACAAAGTTTTTTTTATGAAATGTCTATAAGAATCCTAAAATTTATCAAGAAAATTAATTTTGTTTAATATAAATAAGGTTCTTTTTTTTATTTTGATTTTCTGGTTTTGGGTTGCAACATTATATCATCATACGTTGACGTGCCACCTAACGAAGAGAGTCATTGGACGCACGCGGAATGAAGACTAGATTTTTGGCTTGGAGCCAGACATTGACCATAACTGTCTGGCTGTGTAAAATTTGGACATGGAAATCTACTAAGTAGTGATGGCATAATTCAACTAAACCTGATGAGTCTTGGCAAAAAAAACTTAACCAGATAAGTTCTCACAGTAACTTAGAATAGATTAACTTGTATTACAAAACTTATATTTTCAGCTTTGTATGTTTAAGTTTGCATTTGGAGAGAACTACTACACATGAAAGATTTAGAAAGAGTTGCTGATTTTGACTGAAATTAGCGTTTTGAAAAGTATTATCAATTTTAAATTATTTGAAAGATATAAGTATTTATGTTTGTTAAAAAGCTTCGCTAAACTTATTTATCATATTTTCATTGTAATTTTTTTCAAAATTCACAGTTGGAGAGTTTCAAATTAGTTACGCTTTGAGTGCAGAATTAATAGAGTTGATTTTCATGCTTGCCCAATCAACACACAACCAATTATCACATCACTCGCTTATGATTATCGGTATTCGGGCTGCTGCTTGTCACTATACAGGCAGCTTGCCCACCAAGAGTTGCCAGCTACTCCCACTGTTATTCCATCAGCCGGTCATCTCACAATAAATCATTTAATTTGCGATCATTAAATGTCAATAACTGACAAATCACGTGAACTTCTCATTAATTAAGGATGAGAAAAAATTTTAAGTAAATTGAAAATCAATTCAAAATCGTTATATATATATTTTTCTTTGTTTTAATTAAGTTAGATATTAAATATATATATTAAATTTTTATTAAATTTCATATTAAAAAGTAAAAAATAAAAAAACAAACCCAATCAAATTATATATTTTTGGTAACTTTTTTATATATGTTAAATTTTATAACATAGAATAACTATTTTATATCTAATCTATTTAAATTTATTAAAAATCATATTAAAATATTATAAAAATTTTTCAAAAATTAATAAACCAAACTGAACTAAATTAATAGAATTCGGTTCTGAATAGATTAAATGAAAGGTCGATTTGAATTTGGATCAAAATTTAAAAATTTATAATGTTATGTGTCACAATATATAAGTCCATAAACTTATCATTAAACACAACTATAGGAGATCGTCAATTTTTTTTATTTAGATACATTTAGCCACCCAATTAAATTTGTTTAATTTTAAAGAAAATTTTCAAGCTTAACTAGGGTACCTTTAAAAATGTAGATTATAGTTTACAAAACTAGAATTAGGTCCAGAGGTTTAGTTACACTTGAAGAATGTTACACCACCCTTATAATGTCCATCCAAAAAATGATGCCATTTGAATTATATAATATTCAAACATTAAAATATACTTATATTTTTTACTGAGTAAATTTATATGAAAATTTAATCTTAAAATTACTCCAATAATTTGATAACAAATTAAAAAAAAAATTTCACCTCAATAATATTTATGGAGACTAGTACCCCTCGATGAAAAGGTTCTATAGTTGGATTCATTAATATATTTTTAAATAATTAATTATTTTTAAAATCAAAAAAATATTTCAATAATTTGGTAAGATTTTATTTCAAGACATATCTTCCAATAGTTTTGCAAGATTTTTTTAAAAAAAATTTATTTATAAATTTGTTTAAAAAAATCATTAAATCTTTTAA
The DNA here is from genome assembly GCF_047325235.1 of Durio zibethinus. NCBI lineage: Eukaryota > Viridiplantae > Streptophyta > Magnoliopsida > Malvales > Malvaceae > Durio > Durio zibethinus. The sequence goes on from NC_143163.1 coordinate 10,253,963, forward strand.
TAGTTTAATAAGATTTAACTTTGAAATTTAAATCTTCTAATAGTTGGTAAGATTAATTAAAATTTTATTTTCTTTAAAAAATCATTAAACATTTCAATAGTTTAGTAAGTTTTAATTTGAGATTTATCTTCAAATAGTTTGGTAGGAATAATTTTAAAATATTTTTAATCCATGAAAATATGTTAATAATTTGGTAGGATTTGTGAATTTATTAATTAATTTTTATTTAAATAAAATACTTTAAAACTAAACAAATAATGCAATAATTAAAATAAAATAAATAAATAAAAAATAAAATTGGACTCACTTGAAATACTGCTCAACTTAATGGCTTGGCTTGGCTCCTCTCTCAAAAGAAATTGACTTAGCTTGTGGCTTAGTTTAGTGTCTTGGCTTTTTTTTGTTTTAATAAAAATGACGTTATTTTGATATATTTATATAGACAAAAATTAATTATTTTTTAATTTCTCTCTCTTTTTTCCCTTTCTTTAGAGTTTCTCTCTCTTTAATTATGTCTTTGCCTCCGCTGTCGGCCAAAATTCGATTAAGCCCAAAATTACACCATTGCTTCCTCTTGGCCTTCTTGTCTCTGATCTGGGTTCAAATTTTTGAAAATCATCCTCTAATTGCCTAGATTTAAAGCTAAATTTGTTACTTTTCCATAACCTTTTCAGCCTTTTTTCATTGTTCGATTAGGTTGTGTCTTCAGTGTATCAAACTCCTCTCCATGCTTTTCTTCGTCATGGGTCCTAATCTCTTAAGATTACTCTGACCACCATTGACCACCATTACTGCCGCTACTTTAAAAAAACTCGAACCATCATAACCAATTTTTTGGTCCTCTAGTCGATTAACTAAGAGCACTATAAAAATAGTTAAACCCAGAAAACCAATGATAATTAACTTCTGCCACCCTTTCAGTTTTGCAATGAATTTTGTGTTTTTATTTTGTATTTGTGCTTGATAATTGATTGTTGGTGAAACTAGATAGTTGTGGTGTCAGTTGATTATGTATGACTTTTGTGGATTGTGGGACTATTATTGCTGGCTTGTGAATTTTCTTATTGTTGGATTGTTGTCTTATTTTGGTTGCTAAGGAGATTGAGTTGCTATGATGTTGCGTGATTTTTGTAGAGTGTGGGAGATTGGCTAGCTAAAGTTGGCAATGGTAGTGTTAGCAATGGTTGTTGTGGTCAGTGATATAAAGATAGTAGTACTGATGATATTGTTGATGGAATGCATTTAAAGTGGACTGGGTGATAGTTGAAGCTAAATGAATGATGATGGTTGTTGAGCTAGTGAATTTTTTTTTAGTCGAATAAAAATTAAAGCTCTTTTTTGTTTTGTTTTGATTTTGCTTTGTTTTTTAGTGTGGCTTATTGGCAAGGAACAGTTGATGGTGGTGGCTAAAAGGAATAAGGTCGGCTTATTAAAGGTGGTGGTAGAATCTACTTGGGTGGAAATTAGTCTAAAAAATAGTGGTAGATAATGGTTATAGAGACTAGGTGTCATAATTTATAGATTTGTGGATCACCATTAGACATGCATAACAAGAGTCACTACTAATTTTTTTTATTTAGGTGTGATTGGTCACCTGATTGAATTTGATTTGTAAAATAGATGTTAGGTTCAAGAGTCGATTACGCCTGAGGAAAATTGTAGCACCATCACAGTGCCTATCCAAATGGTGATATCAATTTGATTTCGAATTATCCAAGCCTAGGTTATTTTATAATTTTACCAAATAATTTAGTATTAAGAATCAACCCTAAAATTGTCCAAATAATTTGATAGCAATTTAGGATAATTCTCTTACCTAATAAGTATTCATGGAGACTAATGTCCCACTTTAAAGGGGATCCATCATCGAATTTATTAATTTATTTTGTCTCAAAAAATTGGTGAAGCCTCACAATAGTTTAGTAGGGCTCACTTCAAAGCAATCCTCCAATAGTTTAGAGGATAAAATTTGTCATTATTTGGAAATGTATATTTTTTACTTTTTTCTTTTTTTGAAAGTTTTTTTTTTTACTTTTTTTTGTAAAAAAAAGTTATTATTTTTTTTAGAGATACCAATGACAGAAATATTTATATTTTTCCCTTTTTTATATCTTTTTATTTATTTTTTAAAAAATAAACCAAAAAATATTAAAAAAATAGGCTGAAAATAAAATGAAAAAGGAAAAATCTATGATCGGGTCGGGTCAATACCAGGGTCAGCACGCGGATCTTGAGTTGGGTTCACGCGGATCCTAAAAGACCAAAACGACGTCGTGTAAGGGGGGTATATAAGGCACCCATTCAGTATATTTCTTTAGAAACCCCATAGCCTCTTTCTCTCTAACAAAAAAACCTTTGACTTCTCTCTAGAAAACCCACCAGTAAATTCAACTAAAAACTAAGAATCTCACCGGTTTCAAACTTTGACTTCTCTCTAGAAAACCCACCTATAAATTCAATCAAAAGTTGGGAATCTCATCGGTTTCTGGAAAACACGTTGGATTCTGAAAATCTCACTGAAATTTTGCCAGAAACTTCAATTTTCGCTAAAAAATTTCATCAAAAAATTCAAAGTTCTTTAAAAAACCCAAAAAAATTTGAAAAAAAAAAGCATTTCTAAATCATTCTAAACCTTCCCTGAACCTCTTACAGCTTTAAATTCACCTTCAGAAATCTAAAATCCCACCGGAACTCCGAATCAAATCCAAAATTCCAATTTTTGAATCTCAAAAACCCTTATTGCCAAACTTTTCCTAGAATTGCCCCAATAATTTCTTCTGTGTTTTCTGTGTGTTCCTTAGTGCTAAAATTGGTCCAATTTATAGGTAAGCTTATGAATGATTTTAGAAAATGGACAGAATCAATCTCAAGCTTGAATCTTAGGATTGTATTCTATCCAGTGTGATTTTTGGTCTAAAATTTCAACAATTTGATCCTTTGTTTGACCCAAGGATTATGATCCCGATTCCATTATGCACGTATGGATTGAAATAGAAAAGAAAAGTAGCAAGAAAAGAAAAAAGAATAGAAAATAATAATAATAATAATGGTATTAATAATAATAATAGTAATAATAATAATAATAATGATAATAATGAACAAGCTTTTCACTTAGGCTTGGACCCAAATGGGCCTAACTGGGCCCAAACATTAATGGGCCTAATTGGGTTCGGATCTCAATGGGCCCAATAAGACCCGAACCTTAATGGGCCCAAACGTAAGTGGGTGTCTACAACTATCCCTCTTTGCATATATTTGTTAGATAAAAATGATGCAAAGACCTAGACACCCGTTCTATTCAAGTCAAATTAGAGAGTAACATTGACCAAGGGTGAACCTCGAGTCGAAAGTAAAATGATCTAACTTGAGACGATGTTGAATGACTGGGACAATACCATGAGTCAAAATATGATTTGATCAGAGCTAAGATCAAATAAATGACTGGACTAATGTCACGAGTCAAAATATGATTTGATCGAAGCTAAAATCGGATGACTATGACGATACCACGAGTCGAAAGGTGACCAAGACTGAGTTGAGGTTGTAAATAAATGATTGGACTGATGTCACAAGTCTGAAAATGATCTGACTGGAATTAAGATTGAATAAATGATTGAACTGATGTCGTGAGTCAAAATAAAGCGACCATAACCTAGTCAAGATCGAAAAGAAATGACCGGATTGATGTCGCGGGTCTGAAGATGATCTGACCTGAGTTGAGATCAAATGATTAGGATGATGTCACGAGTTAAAATAAAATGACCAGGACCGAGTCATGGTTAAAAAAAATGATCAGACTAATGTCATGAATCCAACAATAATCTGACTTGAGTCAAGATTAAATGACTAGAATGATGCTGCGAGTCAAAATAAAATGACCAAGATTGAGTTGAGTTCGAAAAGAAATGATCGGACTGATGTCATGAGTTTGAAGATGATCTGACCTGAGTCAAAATCAAATGACTGAGATGATGTTGCAAGTTAAAATAAAATGACCATGATAGAGTTGGGGTTAAAAAGAAATGATCTGACTAATGTCGTAGGTTTGAAAATGATCTGACCTAAGTCGAAATCAAATGAGTGGATAGTGCAAGTGCATGTCTTATGCAAATGAAACATCAATTATGGTACTAAGGCTTTTGCATTCTCATTTCTATACACCTTTAGTAGAGAAACCATATTTGATTATCCGAAATATTTATCTTCACGATACATTTTAGTAAAGAAGTCATCGTGAATACATATATTTGGTAAAGAAACTATTTTTCATCAACTTGAAGGCACATCTCTGGCAAAGAAACCATCTTTCATCAACTTGGAGGCACATTTTTGGCATTAGCCTGTATATTTATCTTTTCTCCAATAGGGCTGTAGAAGCCATTGTGCTTTTATTTAGTAGGGTCTTATCCTTGGTTTTTTATCTCTTTTAATCCTTCAAAGTAACACACACTTCTTATAATTTTGTTCAATTATTAATCACTATCCTAATTTCAAAGTATGAGGATACAAGTTATGCATTTCTTCCATTCATGACAAGATATAAAGAGGAAGAATAATGTATAGGACTAAGAGAATAATAAGATGGCTTTCATTTATTTGGATAAACAATAAATTACAAATGATGGTATAAAGATAAAATGAGAGTATTTATGAGCAGTTATTTGGGGTAGCAATGCCTCAAGATAAATGATTAGATAACCATGACAACAAATCTCAGATTTCCTTCAAAAACTCAATTAAAAGTTAATGCCCTAACACTTTAAAGCTCTTTGGAATTTACTATCCCTGATATGGTTTTTCAAGTGATGTCAATTTAAGTTGCCTTTTAGAGTTTCAATCTAAACCTTTTTCTTTGGATCTAAGTGGCCCTTTTGGGTTTTCGACTTGAACTTCTCTCTTTTTTTTTATTTTTTTTATTTTTTTTAATCAAGTAAAGTATTTTTTTACTGTGTCAGAATTGACAAGACCAATAAGTTCATCTTTATCCATTTCTAACAAGATCAAAGCTCTTCCTGAAAAAGCTCTTTTTACCACATAAGGCCCTTTCCAATTCGGAACCCATTTTCCTCTATCATCATGCTAACTTGGAAGAATCATTTTCAACACCAACTCTCTTTCTCAGAACTGACGAGGTTTGACCTTTTTGTCATTAGCTATCATCATTCTTCTTTGGTACAATTGGCCATGGCATAGTGTTATCAATCCCTTCTCCTCAATAAAGTTCAATTGCTTATAGCATTCTTAAATCCATTAAGCTTTTTCTGATCCCCCTTTCTTTAGGATCCTTAGAGATGTGATTTTTACTTTTACTGGCAACACAACTTCTATCCTATAAATCAAAGAAAAAAGAGTTACTTCAGTAGATATGCGCATTAAAGTTCGGTATGCATATAGAGCAAAAGGTAATTTCTTATGCCAATCCTTGTATGTTTCAGTTATTTTCTCAAAAATCCTTTTGATGTTTTTATTTGCAGCTTTTACTGTCTCATTCATTTTTGGGTGGTATGAAGTTGAATTGTGGTGTTTGATTTTGAACTAAACACATATTTCCTGCATCATCTTGCTATTCAAATTCTTTGCACTGTCTAAGACGATTCTCTTTAGGAGCCCATATCTATAGATTATTATTTTTTTGATAAATTTATAGACCAAAGATCTAATCACGATTGTGAAAGAGGTAGCTTTAACCCATTTAGTGAAGTAATCAATCATCACAAAAATGAATTTGTTTCCATTTGAGGCTTTTAGTGTGATAGGCCTAATGACATCCATCCCTTATATAAAAAATGGCCAAGGTGGTGCTATGACATGCAAAGCACTGGACAGAGCATGAATCTTGTTAGCATAATCTGAAATTTATGATATTTTTGAGCATAATCGATGTAATCTTTTTCCGTTGTCCACCAGTAATACCAGTTTACATAACCTATCTTGCCATCATATGCCCATTTGTATGTGCTCCACATGTGCCACTGTGAATTTCTTTAATAATCTGTTCGACTTTAGAAATGTCGACACCGTATAATAACACATGGTCCTTACCTCATTTGTACAAAACTTCTCCGTCTAAGAAGAATCCTATAGCCAACCTTCTCAGGATTCTTTTATCATTTTCTGTTGCTTGATTTGGGTATTGCTAATTCTTTAAATATTACATAATATCATAATACCAGAGGTTGCCATCTTCTTCCTCTTCCAAATTGGCACAATATACTGGTATGTCTTTAATATCTAGTTTAATGGGCTGAATTTTTATAGTATCATCGATTCATACCATTGCAGCCAAAGTTGCCAAAACATCTGCAATTTGATTTTTTTCATGAGGCAAGTGTTCAAACTAGATTATTTTGAATTGTTTACACAGCTCCAAGATATATTTGTGTTAAGGAATAAGTTTTGAATCCCTTGTTTCCTATTCACCTTTTAATTGATAAATGACTAGAGCTAAATCCCCAAACACCTTTAATGTTTCAATTTTTTTTATCCAAAGCAGCACGTAATCCCATGACATAAGCTTCATACTCAGCTACATTATTGGTTCAGTTGAAATTCAATCTTGTCGTAACATGGTAATAATGTTATGCTGGAGATATTAAAATTACTCTAATCTCGTACCTCATGGCATTAGCCGCCTCATCAAAAGACATCTGCCATGTTTCTTCCTTATCATCATCTTCTTTTAATTTTGAGATGGCCATTGGTTCCTAATCTAGAAGATCAAGCTTCATGGGCTCATAATCGTCAGTGGCCCTTTCTGCCAAGAATTCAACAATAACACTTCCTTTGATTACTTTTTGGCTCACATATACTATGTTATATTCAGAGAGCATCACCTGTCATCTTGCGATTCTTCGTAACAGTGATGATTTTTTGAAGATGTATTTGATGGGATCCAGTTTAACTATAAGCCAAGTTGTGTGGTAGAGAATGTATTGCTTGAGTCTTTTAGCTGTCAAAGCCAAAGCACAATACATTTTCTCTAGTGATGAATACATGGACTCATACTCCATAAACTTCTTGCTCATGTAATAAATAGCTTTTTCTTTCTTGTCGGATTCATCTTGTTGGCCTAGACACATCCCATTGAGCTCTCTTATACCACTATGTATAGAATCAGGGGTTTTCCCGAAACAAGGGGTGCTAATATTAAAGAATTTGATAAGTATTACTTAATCTTATCGAAAGTTTCTTGACATTGTTGTAGACACCCTATTTAGTCCGGACCTAAGCTCATTGAGCCTGGTTTAATAAGGTTTGGGTTTAAGCCCATTGGATTTGGTTTAGGATCCAACAAGCAGGCCTAATTGGCTTTTATTTTTATTTTTATTTTTTTTATTTTCCAGTTAATTTATCTATTTTATTAGATTTATCATTAGTTTTACAAGATTTAGTGATAAAAAATAAAAAAATATATCTTTGGTTCAAAATTGGAGGTTGTAGAGTTACTATAGGTTTTAATATGAGGTAGGATGAGTCTTAAGTTTTTGATAACCCAATTGGATGAGGACTTTGATCTGATCAAAAATTCTTCTGATTTGGTCCTATAAACAGCAACAAAGCAATGAAAAAAATGGGGAGAAAACAGAAGCAAAACAAAAGGGGAAGCCCTGTCGCCACCAAGCCCTCGAGGCTTCCCCTTGGTGGGAAACCTTCCCTTCATTGACCTTGACCTTCACTCTTACTTTACTGTACTAGCTCATACCTACGGGCCAGTTGTGAAACTCCAACTTGGGAACGGGATTAGTATCCTAGTGACCTCCCCATCCATGACCCGAAAAGTTCTTAAAGACTAATATTTATCCAATCTGATGGAATTGCTCCAGGTTTGAAGGGAAGGGGACTTTCTTGGAGATCTGGAATGTTTGATGATTGGGATTTCCCCGCATTTGGTGCTTCCAGAAATGGGCAAGTTGCTTCAAGAAGAGCTCCAGCTAGCAGCAGCTTGGATGGTGGGTCACCTGAAGTTTCAGCCGTTGTACCTGGACCAGGTTCTGGAGGACATGTTGGAAAATGCGCTCCACTTTGTTGCGTCGAGGTGGGATCGAAATGCTACCTCATTGGTGTGCAAGTCGTGGTACAAGGTCGAGTCACTGACACGGGGTGCAATCTGGTGTAGTTACTGATGGTCTTAGAGACAGGCAGGAAAAAGTGAGAAGATTTTCTATGGCTGCTTTAGGTGAATTACTGTTCTATATTTCCACTCAAAACGAACATGCAAGAGATAATAATCCACCTGAATCTCCATCAAAAGACAATAGGCATGCATTTGGCTGGCAGATTCCAAATTCATTGATTTCATTGTTGTCATCAGTTTTACGTAAAGGAGAGGATGATATGACTCAACTTTACGCACTTAGGACAATTGAAAACATTTGCAGTCAAGGAGGATAATAGGCAGCTCGTTTCACCAGTCAAGATGTGATTAGTAACATGTGTTACATTTATAGGGCTGCAGGGAAGCAGGAGAGCATGAGGCTTACTACAGGATCTTGTTTAGTTCATCTTATTCGTTTCAGTCCCCATAGCATTCAATCAGTTATAGATAAACTTTTGCTTAAGGATATCGCATTTGCTCTTGTCAAGGGCAGTCTGCGTGACCAGTAATTCAGCTTAAATCTTCTCAATATGGCTATGCTTGGAAGCCATATGTTCTCAAATGGATGGTACCTTCTACCATTGATGGAGGAAAAGAATCTGGTGCCTAGTCTTATGTCTCTTATTGAACAAGAAAGTGAAGTTTTGCGTGGCAGAAAACTTGTTGTTGTGGCTTTTCTTAGTAAGAACAGTAAGAGGTGGTTACCATAATTCTTTTGTAGTGCTAGGTTACTCCTCACAGTCTACAGATTGGCAAAGGAGAAGGATATCTATCTGCTGCAGTGTCTAGATTCATTTCTTCATGTTGTGGCATCCACAGTGCCCAGATTACTGGATGGTATAATTGGAGATATTCAGCAAATGATGGGAGAAAGGAGACATGGGCAGATTGCTGCCCTTACCAGTCGTGCTACTCCAAAGAACAACATTCCTTTGTTCCCTGTCATTCTTTATCTTATTGGGAGCTCATCATTTAAAAGCAGAGTGGAGACTCATCAGGTCTTGCAGCAGCTGGCAAATCTTATCCAAGTTACGGAGACACCATTTCAAGGACGGGATGACTTCCAAATAACATTGTTACGGGCTATGGAATCTGTACCTGAGGAGCCTCCAGTAATTCTTGGCAGTCCTAATATTTTTATCAGTGAAATTCTCCCTAGTCTTGCTGTTTTTTACAAGAGTAATAAAGATGGCAATGCGAGATTTTTGTGCCTGAAAATTATGTTTGATGTGATGGTCAATTTCTTGAATGAACTTTCATTAAACAATCAAAGGTCAAAATCTGAAATTCATATCTAACTCTCATTTTCTTCCTCTCTACCCCATTTTGATTGAAGATGAAGATCCCATTCCCATGCATGTGCAGAAGCTTCTACTGATGCTAATTGAGTTTGAGTATATTAAAATCCTGGATATTTTAGATCTGAAAATGGTCTCAAAATGTTTTAAATTTTTGCTTGGCGATCTGACAAATGCAAATGTAAACAATGTCAAACTGTGTCTGGCTTTGGCTTATGCTCCAGAGATGGATTCTAAGTTACTTTCGCAGCTAAAAATAGTAAGGAAGATTGGGAATCTTTTGGAGTTTGTATATGCAAAGGATATGAAAGATTTTCTTGAACCAACTCTTGGCTTATTTTTTTTGGGCTTAAGAGGCCATGAGACACCAGTTAAGGGAACACCAATTGGATGTAAAACGCAAATAAAGATTGCTGGCAGAGGAGTGGAGGAGAAGCATAAAAATTATTCAAGTGCTATTAAGCGTGTGAACCTTTTGAGGTTGTCTAGAATAGCCAAAACAAACTTACAGAAGGAGAATGAGAAGAAAATTACCGAAGGCCCTTTCCAAATAGCTCTGAGAATGAATCTGAAGTTAAAATTAAGAACACCGATATGGAACTTGATTTTGATGAGAACACTGAAGAAGAAGTGCATAAGGAACAAGATGGGTCTCATGTCCCGAATTGTATGACTAAATACAAGTTTTCAAGTGAGATCAACAATAGCTCAAAGTGCAAGAAAGGGATAGTAACATTGACCAATCAAACAGCCCAACTGTGAGTAATTAGGCTACCTCAGATGAATCAAAAGCATATGATCAGGAATTATCATCAGATCATGTTGAAATGGCTGCTACCGCACCCGCTGCCAGTTCCCATCACAGAAACCAGAGAATTAAAGAAAGACCCGGTTCTGCCCTTGAGTTTGATTATTCAAAATCATCCAATAATATCTCCCAAGTTCTCTGGCATCCTTCTGATCTTTCTGTAAGACCTGTAATGCCAAGTAGAAAAGCTGATAAAATGGCAGACGTAATTCCTTCACTACCATTTGAGGCATTGCAACCATCTGATTTCGTAAAGATATCAAACGAACAATTGGATGCGCTTAACAATAGGATAATATCAACATTTGGTGGAAATATTGATATTGGCGAGAAGCAAAATGCTATCAGATACCTTGAGGTGATTTGTCAGTTGAAGTAGTTGTTCTTTGCATATATCTTAATTCTTTGAGCTCGAAGAATGAGAAAAAGTTAAAAGTATCAATTTTCTTTGAAAATAAGTTTTTTCTAAAAAAATATTTTAGAGGAAAAGTTAAAAGTATCAATTTTTCTTGAAAATAAGCTTTCAAAAAAAATATCTTTGAGGAAAAGTTGAAAGTATCAATTTTCCTTAAAAATAAGTTTTCAAAAATGGATTTTTGAGGAAAAGTTGAAAGTATCAATTTTTTCTGTACAGAAGCAATCATTTTTTTTTCTTTTTCCTTTTTATTTTCTTGAATTTTCTTTAATGTTAAATAATCCGACAATGGAGTCTCTGTAAGTGAAACAGTAATTTTCTTGCATACTTTTGAGGTGAGAGAATTTTTTCAATTTTTTGCTAAAAGTATTAAAGTTAATTGAGAATAATTTCCAATAATTAATTACTTGGTAAATTTTTAAGGCTTGTTGGATAACACAAAATTAAGTTGGTACCATCTTTCGATGGGCGTTGTAAGGGTGCTATAACCTTTCTCACACATAACCGAACTCTTGAATCCTGTTCTAATTAGTAGACCCGAACCTATTTTTTGGAGACCCTTAAACTTAGGTGTTCTCTGAAATGATAGATTCCTTAGGTGACCAATCGTACCTAGATAAAAAAGATTAGTGATGACTCCTTTAAGTCAATATCTAGCGATAGATCCTAGGATCTAGATGTTATGACAGCTTGGAGACTCCACTGGGGAGTCTGAGAGTTAGGCCAGCAAATAAATCTGTGTTATCCAAAAGCCTAATAAAATTGATCCTTTTGTATAGATTTTTTATTCATTCATGTTTATTTACTTTATTAATTATGTCATCCATATGCATATGCATAACATGAGCTCCATACCCGAGCTCCGTCCCTCTATGAGGAAGTCAAGTACTTATTACTTTCATGAGGTTTAATGCCTCTGCAGTGGCTAGCAAAATATTCTCATTCAAATTGAACATTTTTTGCTTGTAGCCTGTAATGGGTGAGGATTAGGGTGCCTTACTAGTCTGTGATGAACAATGATGTAAGGAGCAATTTGAAAACCTTTAGACTTTAACCTTGAACCACATATAGTGAACCTTAGAAGTGCCTAAACCTAAGATAGAGCCCTTTCTACCCAATGATAGGTATACCCTGAAACTAAGACACAAGAAGAATGTTTATCTAATCATTTTGATTGTTTGACTTTGTGCATCATTTTTATTATCATATGTAACATTATGCATCGGCATCACTTTCATTTCATCTATGAAACTAACTATGTTGTTTGTCTGATTTTATGCATCTGCATTATTTTCATGATCATGTTTTAACATAATCATTTGCATCCATTTCATATTAGATTTCATCCATAAAAATGTACATTTCATTTGTGCATCAACGTATCATACATAAAGCATAGCATAGCATTTCTAATCATAATTATGGTGCTAAAGGTTCAAGGATAGCTCCACCAAGCAACCTCACTCACCAATACAATACAAGAGCTCAAGCCAGACTAATGGAACAAGAAAATTTCAATCGTCTCGAGAGAATAGAGAAAGCTCATGAGAAGTTAGAAGGAGAGTTGAATGAGATTTTAGAGGCTATGAACAAGTTAAATAACGGGAAGGCAATAGAGGAGAATGCTAGCCAACAAGATCATCCCTTACAAGAGGAGGATGACCCACTGTACCCTCATGGTTTCAAGCCACATCAATTCTAACCTACATAAGGTCACCATCACAGCAGTTCACCTATCTTGTAGGTTACACATATCTCAGAATGCCATGAGATTCAAATCAAGGACAGTACCAAAGTTATATAAATTCTATCTTTACTGAAAAGACAGTAGAACCAATATCAGTCCCTAATTTGGATGATCTAAAAGAATAAAAAAAAATTGAGGCCCAAAGAGAAAGAGCTTGTAGAAGCCTTAAAAGTTGAACAAAAGATAAACTTGTTAGAGGAAAGGCTATGAGTAGTGGAAGGAGTGAGTTTTTATGGTTCTACCGATGCTGATGGACTCTATTTAGTCTCAAATGTGATTATCCCTCTGGAGTTTAAAGTGCTAGAGTTCAAGAAATACGATGCTACAAGGTGTCTGAAAACTCACATTACTATGTACTATCGAAAAATGACTGCCTATGCCAATAATGAAAAGCTTTGATGCACATCTTTCAAGATAGCCTAATAGGCTCTATGCTAAATGGTATGTCCAGTTGGACAGGACCCATATTTGTTCTTGAAGTGATATGGCTCATGCTTTTATTAGTCAATATCGATATATAATAAACTTGGCCCTTGATCGTCTTTCTTTATAGAATATAAAGAAGAAAGTAACTGAATCATTCAAAGAATATGCCCAAAGGTAAAATAATATGGCTACTCAGGTGTAACCTTCTTTGACTGAAAAAGAGATCACCGTATTGTTTGTCAGCACTTTGAAATCTCCATATTATAAAAAGATGATAATGAATGCCACAAAAAATTTTGATGACATGATGATTTCAGGTGAAATCATTGAATATGCCATTAAAAATGACAAGCTAAAAGGAGGAGAAACCAAGAAGACATCCAAGAAGAAAGAGACTGAAGCTCAAGTTGTAGACTTTGACAGATAGTTCAGGGGATATCAACCCTATCTGCCCTCAGATTACTCTCCATACTATCCTACTATGAACAATACTTCATCTTATCTATACCAACCAGCCTCACAACCACTTAATTCATCCATATATCAGCCCATTTTTATCCTTTAAGCTCTCATATACAGCCTTAACAGTCAAACTCCTACAAGACCCTAAATTCATCTTATTAGCCTGAAAAATGGTTCATTAAAGTAACAGACTATTTGAGAAAAGCTCATATTTAATCCAATCCTCATAACTTATATGGAGTTATTTCGAAAGCTCTATAATAGCCACCTAATTACCCTCAAGTTGTGTGGAGCTGCTCAAGCCATCTTATCCTAAGCGGTATAATCCTATAGTTCACTATGACTACCATTATGGAATTACTGATCATTTCATTAAAAATTACACTGCTATAAAGCATAAGGTGCAACGGTTAATCAAGGATGGAATGGTAAGTTTTGATCAATGAAGAGCAACAACACCTAATATTAGTGGTAATCCATTGCCTAATCATAATGTCAATACTCTAAATGAGAATCAAGAATATGTTAATTCAAAAAGGCCTGAAGAGTTGCAATGAATCAAGGGGGCGAGATAAAAATCTTTCACCTGATTGCACAAGGGCATGATTTTAAAGAAGGATGTTAAAACTAATTGAATGCTACTTGTCATTCTAAGAGTTCTTTTAAAGTAATGTTAAGATTTCTTTTTTGCAATATGATTTCACTTGTTATCATTTTAATAAAGGAAAGTTAATGCATTTCATTACATTTTCTCTTTCACTCGACCATTACTCCATGCTCTGTTACCTTTCATAAATTTACATTCCCATTCTCAAATTTCAGATGATGAATATTTAGACAATGATAATAATAATTCTGGGATTGAATTTTAAGAACTCACCTACATTAATATGAGGAGATGATTTGAGCAAAAAAGTAAGCTGTTACCAAAGGTGAAATAGATATGTCTTGAAGATGTGTAATCTTTTATATAGGTTCATGAGCTTTGTTCAATAGATGATGTTCAAGAAAGGTATTCACAATTGAGATGAAAAATGGTCATCTTTCTTTTACCATTCGAAAAACTATTTATTGTTACCCCTTTGAGCCTATTATGATTTATTTTTCTGAAGAACCCCAACCAAGGATCACCCTCTACACTGGGGGATAATTTTTTAAAAAAAAAATCACAAAAGGTCTCAAAGAGGGAAAGAGAAAGAAAAGTAAAAGACAAAATAAATGCCACACATTAGTTGGGGTAAAATAATGAGAATCTTTTATGTGAGGAAAGAAAAAAGTAGTAAAATGAAGATGGGGAAAAATGCCAAGTTGCATCAAATGATCATTTTGTCTTGAACCTTTTAATACATGTTTTGAGCCTATTATATCCATTTTTTTTATAACCCCTCACCTTGACCTACATTACAACCTTGAAAAGTCCATTTAGATCAAGTGTTAATGCTCAACTTGAATGATCATATGTTGAGCGAAGGCATGCTCACAATGAAACAATGGAATCATGCTACATTGTTCTAAAGTTTGATGTGTGGAAAGATATCAACAATGGATGAAAAATGAGAAAAAAGAAAAAAAAGATGATGAAAAATGAAAAAATGAAAAAAAGATTCAAATTGAAAACCTGAAAAGGTGATTTGGGTAGAAAAAGATCTAGGTCAAATGGTTCACATGGATGGAAGATCAAAGACATCTGAAGATCCCTCAAAGACTGGGGCAAAGTTCACCAAGCTCAAGATGACTTCAACAGTAAATGTAATGAGTTTTTGAAAAAAAATCCTAGATTATGTTGAGAATTATCTGAATATTCATCGTTTGGACATACCATTCATCCCAATGACATGTATCCAATTTATTTCCTTTCCTATTTGTTTTGTACCAAAATAGATCTTTATTGATTATTTTTACCATAATTCATCTTGTGTTCTCTTATTGTTACATCCCTAGAATAAATCAAGAAAATGTATGAGTGCATTATATTTGTCAAGAATTGAAATGATGATGAATGAATGACAATGTGCATAAAAAAGTCTTGTATTTTTTTAAAGAAAAATCTAAGATGAGGGTGGTAACAAAATGAAGAAATGGTAGAAACCTAAAAGAGATGATTTGAAAGGACATATGATGTGACCAAATGGAAAATATGATGATGGATTGGATAATAAAATGAAGATGGGATAAATCTTGAAAAGTGGTATAATCAAGTAATGAATATGGGGATGTATTGGTTGATATAACCTATGAGTTATGATTAAGTGATGAAAATGATATGGGGTAATAGACGAAACTGGTGCTAAAAAGCTTATGAACGATGACCAAGTGACAGATGATGAAATTTTTTTTGAAATGGCTAGTATTGAGAAGCTTATGAACGATAACTAAGTGACAAAACATGAAATTTATTTTGAAATGGTTAGTGCTGATAAGCCTGGCATGCAGGGTAATAGGTAAAATTTATTGGTGCTGAGAAACCTCTGGATGGTGATCAAGTAATGGAAACAATAATGATTAGTTGATGAAGCTTGTTCCAAAATGTTGAGAAGCTAAATAAAAGAAGAATGTGAGATGGTAGGGTTTTGAAGACCATATTCCATAATTATTTAAGATTTCATGACATTATTGACATTCGCATTACATGCAACACGTTGGCATCATTGCTTGAATAGTACATGCACATAATTTGATGAATTAAACTTTGTTTGGACATGTATGGTACTATGAGAATCTAGGTTATTGCATTTGCATCATTAAAAAGGCATTTGCATTTTTTATCATAACATTCATTCATACAAATTTTTGAGTCACTTGAAAAATAAATTGTGAATATTTTGATGAGAATTTTTTAGAACTCAAATGAGATTCTTTGAGTTCCAAAAGGAGAATCTTTAAGGAATGAAAACCCTAAAGTTCTTCGAATGTGAATTTTCGAACAAATGAAAAGTTTTGAACTTTTGGATATGAATCTCCAAAATACAAAGCTTTAACTTTTTGGATATGAATTTCTAATGTTTTAAATGAGAACCTTTGAACTTAGATGTGAAACTCTAAGTTTTATTGCATGTGAGCCTTTGAACTCAAATGAGAAGCTTTGAATTTTTGGATGTGAATCTTCAAAATTCAAATGAAAAGCTTTATATTTTTGGATATGAATTCCAAGTTTGCCAAATGAGAACCTTTGAAAAGCCTTGAACTTTTGGATGTGAATCTCCGAAATTCAAATAGGGATCTTTAAATGTTGGATGCGAGTCTTGCAAGTTGTAAATGCAAATCTCGAGATATTACAAATTTGAATGAAACTAAAATTTTGATAATCAAATTTCAGTAAATTCTTATGAAGTTGAAAGATTCTTGCGAATCTGAACCTCTAAATGTTGAACTCAAATTGTGAATCCTTGAGTTCCCATTACAAAATTCCTTCAGTCACGATCTATAACTCTTTTGGACATGATTGTTAAGAAGCAATTTATTTTTCAAAGTCGGGGTTGCTTCTATTTAGAGGAGCAATTTATTTTTCAAAGTCGTGGTTGTCTCTATTTAGAGGAGCAATTCGTTTTTCAAAGTCGTGGGTGCCTTTATTTAGAGGATCAATTTACTTTCCAAAAGTTGAAGTGCCTCTGTTTAAAGGAGCAATTTACTTTTCAAAGTCGTGGGTGCCTCTATTTAAAGGAGCAATTTACTTTCCAAAAGTTGAGGTGCCTCTGTTTAGAAGAGCAATTTACTTTTCAAAGTTGTAGTGCCTTTATTTAGAGAAGCAATTGACTTTCCAAAAATTATTGAGCCTTTGATTAGAGGAGCCTTGTTTATTTTTTAAAAGTTGTTGAGCCTCTGATTAGAGGAGCTTTGTTTGTGTTTGTTAAAGTCGTTTGAGCCTCTGATTAGAGGAGCCTTGTTTATTTTTCAAAAGTTGTTGAGCCTCTGATTAGAGGAGCTTTGTTTATTTTTCAAAAGTCATTGAGCCTCTAATTAGATGGGCCTTGTTTATTTTCCAAAAGTTGTTGAGCCTCTGATTAGAAGAGTTTTGTTTATGTTTCTCAAAGTCATTAAGCCTCTGCTTAGAGGAGCTTTGATCAAAATTTTAACAAATAAGAAAAAAACAAAACAAAAAAGGTGTCAAGTTAAGTCTTGAATGGGTGTCTACGTCTTTGCACAATTCTTGTTTCAAAGAAAATGTGCAAAGAGGGGTAACTATAGACACCCTATTTAGTTCAGACCCAAGCCCATTGGGCCTAGTCCAATAGGGTTTGGGTCTAAGCCCATTAGACCCGATTTAGGATCCAACTAGTAGGCCCAATTGGCTTTTATTTTTATTTTTATTTTTTCTTTGATTTTTTAGTTGATTTATTTGTTTTATTAGATTTGTCATTAGTTTAACAAGATTTAGTGATAAAAAATAAAAAAATATATCTTTGGTCTAAAATTGGAGGTTGTAGAGTTATTATAGGTTTTAATATGAGGTAGGATGAGTCTTAAGTTTTTGATAACCCAATCAGATAAGGACTTTGATCTGATCAAAAATTCTTTTGATCTAGTTCTATAAACAGCAACAAAGCAATGAAAAAAAGGGGGAGAAAATAGAAGCAAAACAAAAGGGGAAGCCCCCATCGCCACCAAGCCCTCGAGGCTTCCCCTTGGTGGGAAACCTTCCCCTCATTGACCTTGACCTTCACTCTTACTTTGCTGTACTAGCTCATACCTATGGGCTAGTTGTGAAACTCCAACTTGGGAGTAGGATTGGTATCCTGGTGACCTTCTCATCCATGACCCGAGAAGTGCTTAAAGACCAAGATTTGTCCAATCTAATGGAATTGCTCCAGGTTTGAGGGGAAGGGGACCTTCTTAGAGATCTGAAATGTCTGACGATTAGGGTTTCCCTGTATTTGGTGCTTCCAGAAATGGGCAAGTTGCTTCAAGAAGAGCTCCAGCTAGCAGCAGCCTGAATGGTGGGTCACTTGAAGTTCTAGTCGCAGTACTTGGACCAGGTGCTGGAAGACATGTCGAAAAATGCACTCCACTTTGTTACGTCGAGGTGGGACTGAAACGCTGCCTCATTGGTGTGCAAGTCATGGTATAAGGTCGAGTCGCTGACGAGGGGTGCAATCTGGTGCAGTTACTGATGGTCTTAGAGACAAGTAGGAAAAAGTGAAAAGATTTTCTATGGCTACTTTAGGTGAATTACTATTCTATATTTTCACTCAAAATGAACATGCAGGAGATAATAATCCACCTGAATCTCCATCAAAAGACAATAAGCATGCATCTGGCTGGCAGATTCCAAATTCATCCATTTCATTGGTGTCATCAATTTTACATAAAGGAGAGGATGATATGACTTAACTTTATGCACTTAGGATAATTGAAAAAATTTAGAGTCAAGAAGGACAATAGGCAGCTCATTTCACCAGTCAGGATGTGATTAGTAACATGTGTTACATTTATAAGGCTGCAGGGAAGTAGGAGAGCATGAGGCTTACTGCAGGATCTTGTTTGGTTCGTCTTGTTCGTTTCAGTCCCCATAGCATTCAATCAGTTATAGATAAACTTTTGCTTAAGGATATCGCATCTGCTCTTATCAAGGGCAGTTTGCGTAAGCAGCAATTTAGCTTAAATCTTTTCAATATGGCTATGCTTGGAAGCCATATGTTTTGAAATGGATGGTACCTTTTACCATTGATAGAGGAGAAGAATCTGGTGCCTAGTTTTGTGCTTCTTATTGAACAAAAAAGTGAAGTTTTATGTGGCAGAACGCTTGTTGTTGTGGCTTTTCTTAGTAAGAACAGTAAGAGGTGGTTACCACAATTCTTTTGCAGTGCTAGGTTACTCCTCATAGTCTACAGATTGGTAAAGGAGAAGGATATCTATCTACTGTAGTGTCTAGATTCATTTCTTCATGTTGTGGCATCCACAATGCCCAGATTACTGGATGACATAACTGGAGATATTCAGCAAATGATGGGAGAAATGAGACATTGGCAGATTGCTGCCCTTACCGATCGTGCTGCTCTAAAGAACAATATTCCTTTGTTCCTTGCCATTCTTTATCTTCTTGGGAGCTTATCATTTAAAAGCAGAGTGAAGACTCATTAGGTCTTGCAGTAGTTGGCAAATCTTATCCAAGTTACGGAGACACCATTTCAAGGACAGGATGACTTCCAAATAACATTGTTATGGGTTATGGAATCTATACCTGATGAGCCTCCAGTAATTCTTGGTAGTCCTAATATTTTTATCAGTGAAATTCTCCCTAGTCTTGCTGTTCTTTACAAGGGCAATGAAGATGGCAGTGCGAGATTTTTGTGCCTGAAAATTATGTTTGATGTGATGGTCAATTTCTTGAATGAACTTTCATTAAACAATCAAAGGTCAGAATATGAAATTCATATCTAACTCTCATTTTCTTCCTCTTTACCCCACGTTGATTGAAGATGAAGATCTCATTCCCATGCATGCGTAGAAGCTTCTACTGATGCTAATTGAGTTTGAGTATATTAAAATCCCTGATATTTTAGATCTGAAAATGGTCTCAAAATGTTTTAAATTTTTGCTTGGCTATCTGACAAATGCAAATGTAAACAATGTCAAACTGTGTCTGGCTTTGGCTTATGCTCCAGAGATGGATTCTAAGTTACTTTCGTAGCTAAAAATAGTAAGGAAGATTGGGAATCTTTTGGAGTTTGTATATGCAAAGGATATGGAAGATTTTCTCGAACCAACTCTTGGCTTATTTTTTTTGGGCTTAAGAGGCCATGAGACACCAGTTAAGGGAACACCAATTGGATGTAAAACGTAAATAAAGACTGCTGGTAAAGGAGTGGAGGAGAAGCATAAAGATTATTCAAGTGCTATTAAGCGTGTGAACCTCTTGAGGTTGTCTAGAATAGCCAAAACAAACTTACAGAAGGAGAATGAGAAGGAAAATTACCGAAGGCCCTTTCCAAATAGCTCTGAGAATGAATCTGAAGTTAAAATTGAGAACACTGATATGGAACTTGATTTTGATAAGAACACTGAAGAGGAACTGCATAAGGAACAAGATGGGTCTCATGTCCTGAATTGTATGATTGAAGACAAGTTTTCAAGTGAGAATCAGCAACAGCTCAAAGTGCAAGAAAGGGATAGTAACATTGACCAATCAGACAGCCCAACTGTGAGTAATTAGGCTACCTCAGATGAATCAAAAGTATATGATTAGGAATTATCATCAGATCATGTTGAAGTGGCTGTTACCGCACCTGCTGTCAGTTCCTAACACAGAAACTGGAGAATTAAGGAAAGATCAGGTTCTACCCTTGAGTTTGATTATTCAAAATCATCCAATAATATCTCCCAAGTTCTCTGGCATCCTTCTGATCTTTCTGTAAAACCTGTAATGCCAAGCAGAAAAACTGATTAAATGGCAGACGTAATTTCTTCACTACCATTTGAGGCATTGTAACCATCTGATTTCGTAAAGATATCAAAAGAACAATTGGATACGCTTAACAATAGGATAATATCAACATTTGGTGGAAATGCTAGTATTGGCGAGAAGCAAAATGCTATCAGATACCTTGAGGTGATTTACTAGTTGAAGTAGTTGTTCCTCGCATATATCTTATTCTTTGAGCTCGAAGAATGAGGAAAAGTTGAAAGTATCAATTTTTCCTGTACAAAAGCAATCATTTTTTCTTTTTTTTCCTTTTTATTTTCTTAAATTTTCTTTAATGTTAAATAATCCGATGATGGAGTCTCTGTAAGTGAAACAATAGTTTTCTTGCATACTTTTGAGGTGAGGGAATTTTTTTAATTTTCTGCTAAAAGTATTAGAGTTAATTGAGAATAATTTTCAATAATTAATTAGTTGGTAAAATTTTAAGGCTTGTTGGATAGCACAAAATTAAACTGGTACCATCTTTCAATTGGCGTTGTGAGGGTGCTATAACTTTTCTCACACATAACCGAACTCCCGAATCTTGTTCTGATTAGTAGACCCAAACCCATTTTTTGGGGACCCTTAAACTTAGGTGTTCCCTGAAATGATAGATTCTTTAGGTGGTCAATCGCACCTAGATAAAAAAGATTGGTGGCGACTCCTTCAAGTTAATGTCTAGCGATAAATCTTCAGATCTAGACGTTATGACAATTGTTCATTCCATTCTTTAGGATTATTCTTCTAAAGAAGTTTGAAAATGGGTCACATTTAAGAGTGAGTTGAGAAATGAGCTAGGATATATAGTTCAATCTACCCAAGAAACCTCGAACCTCTTTTTATGTACTTAAAGGAGATAAATTCTGGATAGCCCAAATTCTATCTTAATCCACTTCTATCCCTCTTTCACTAACTATAAATCCTAACAGCTTCCCTAACCTAGCTCCAAATGTACATTTGGCTGAATTTAATTTAAGTTGAAACTTTCTCAATCTCTCAAATAATTTTTGAAGGTTGACTGCATAATCTTCTTATTTTATGGATTTCGTAATCATGTCATCCACATACACCTCAATCTCCTTATGCATCATATCATGGAAAAGTGTTACCATGACTCTTTGATAGGTTACCCCGACATTTTTTAGTCTAAAAGGCACGACCCTATAACAAAAGGTTCTTCATCTAGTGATAAAAGTAGTCTTTTTCATATCATCTAGAGCCATTTTTATCTGATTATAGCCAGAGAATCCATCTATAAAAGAGAATACTGAATATCAGGTTGTATTATCCACCAAAGTATCAATGTAAGGCAAAAAAAAAATTATTTTTAGGGCTAGCTCTATTTAGATCTCTATAGTCTATACACATCTATACATTTTCATCTTTTTTAGGGACAGGTACTATATTAGCTACCCATTCAGGATATTTGGTCACTTGTAAGAAGCCTACATCAAATTGTTTTTTAACTTCCTCTTTAATTTTTAACAACATCTCTGGTTTCATTCTTCTTAGTTGTTACTGCATCGTTTGCATTATGGCTTCAATGGTAGCCTATGTTCCACTATTTCAAAATTTAGTCCAAGTATATCTTGGTAAGACTAGGTAAATATATCCACAAACTCCTAGAGCAACTCTTCTAACCACTGGTGATCAACAATTGAGAGTGAAGTACCAATCTTAACTTCTTTCTTATTTTTGACATCACCCAAATTGATCAGTTCAACAACTTCTTGATAAGGCTCGATAGATTTATCTTCCTATTCAATTAGCCTCATTAAATCTAAAGAAAAAGTGTAATATTCAAAATCTTCTTTAATATCAAGTTTATCGATATTAATTGAATTTTCAAAGCTAAACCCTGGATCATTGTCATGATTATCTTCACATTCATTTAGGGATCTAAAAATTAATAGAATAGGAAGTATTGGCAAGAAATTTTGATAGGGTGATGAATGGAATGTAAAAAATGAACAAAATGCATGCTCCTACTTTTATTGAAATAATGAAACATAAAAGGCCCAAACATAAGAGTTCATCCTAATGTTTTTGGGCATAAACAATTAGGAGATGTGATTACATTGAAGAAAAATCACAAACAATAGGCATTTGGATGACCTTCTAATTCTATAATTCATATCCTGGTGAGCATGGATAAACCCAAGCTTTCTCATCTTGACTTTCATCATCTACCATATGAATGGATAGCTTAGCAAAAGCTTCTTCCTATTTTGGTTCTCTTTTTATGTCCTCTTCAACTCTCTAATACATGTATCCTTCAGGAATGAAGGTTTCATTCAAATGGGGAAAGACCGTGGATTCTTTCTTTGCCTTTATGCTATCATTCTACATTTTCTCTATTTTATAACCTAATCCAAATCTGTAACTGTAATCTTTAGTCTTAAGAATCTCTCTTATCCCTTGTAGGCTTTCGTCTAAGTCGAACCGATACTTCAACCCTTGTTAACCATCTAATTGATCACAATCTGACTGAATTTGAGCCATTCACCTACTGCATTAACAGGTTCAAAAGATTTGTATGAACACTCCAATGATTCTTCTGTCACTTCCACATATGGGGCATTTATGGGTTAGGTCACTAGCAAATCTTTCTCTCCAGTCACAATCACCAATTGCCTTTCTACATTGAATTTGATTTTTTGATACAATGAGAAAGGGACGGTGCCTGTCTTGTGAATCCATGGTCTTTCCAATAAGCAGCTATATGATAGGGATATATCTATGACCTAAAATTTTATATTGAAAACACATGGTCCAATTTAGATGGATAGCTTAACATCTTCCAAAACTTCTCACTTAGTCTTATCAAATGCTTAGACCATCATTTGACTGTCTTAAATATGGGACATATCAAATGATAGCTTAGCTAGAGTAGACACTAGTATGACATTAATAGTGAATCCATTATCAATAAAAACCCTAGCTACTATGTGGCCTTTACATTTAATAGTGATGTGCAATGCCTTGTGCTCATTCTACCTTCAGGCAAAATCTCATCATCGTTGAAAGAGATATGATGTGGCACTACTAGATTCCCTACTAAGTGATTCACATACTCTACAGATACATTATGAGCCACATAAGCTTGATTCAATACTTTCAACAAAGCGTTACAATGTGGTTCAGAGTTCATAAAAAATGATAATAGAGAAATTTTGGCTAGTATCTTATTCAATTACTCCACCACAGAATAATCAATGTGCTTGACTAGCTTCAAAAACTCACAGGCCTATTTTTTAAGCAGAGACTTTGAAGTATCTTTCTCTAAGATCTCTGATTCAATTTGCTTCTCCTTTTTTTTCTTTTTTTTTACTTTTTTCAAAGTCTCTAGAGTATAACATCTTCCACTTCTAGTTATGCCCCTTACTTTTATTATATTAGCAGTTTCAGCTTTTAGCCTTTACTGCTTTTGAGTCATCACCTTATATTCATATCTTCAGGGCACCGCTTTATTATCTTTATAAGGAAATGGGTAGGGGACTCTGAAAGCTATTGGTTTAGGAACAAATTTTCTCTCAATTGATTATGGCTTCTTTTTATAATAAATAGTGATAGGTTTTGGCACCCATCTATCTGTCATAGCCACTCTGATGTTTTCTAAGGCTTTTGATTCCTCATATAACTTTATCTTATAAGAGTTTATTAATTTTTGCACCTCCTAATGAAATTGTCAATATTTTTCAATAGATTGTCTTAGAGCTCCACTATGATACTTATACCTTTGATAGGGGATGCATCATTCCATGTAAGCGTATGAAGTCACTAGTTGTATCAGCTCAACTTCATATAAGGCATCATAAAGCTAGTTGAATGACATTTTAATCTCTTTTACCCTTCTTTTTGTATGCTTTTTTATTTTTGTCTAGGGTGTTAACTGTATGATTGGACAAGGGATTCTCACTAACATTGGGTGCTAAGCTCCTACTGGTATCAAAACTTATCAACCTCTCTTTAATCAAATGCTACACTTTTGTTTTAAGAAAAGATAATTTACAATAGAATGGCCTGTTATTCCATAATGAGAAGTGGCATCATACCATTTGAAATAAGAAGGTTGGGTTGTTTAGCGAGGACAAAAGTAATTAGATGGTTCTTGTAGAGTTCTTAGTATAACTTTGTGTAGCTTATGGGTATGGGATCAAAAGTAAGCTTTTCCCTAGTTTGTGGTTCCCTAATATTACTTGTAGTACTGACTTGGTGGGTAAGAGATCTTGGTGAAGATAAAAAAGATGGTTGAGTGGTTAATTAGTAGGGAGATGTATAGGTATGATTCACTGTGTGATGGTATGTGGGATAGGTAGGTCGAGAGTAACTTCTAAATTGTTGCCCTTCAAGACTCACAGCTTAAGTTTCACTATCTTTTTTTTAGATGCTCTTTTGGAAGACTCACCTCCTTGAAGCTTGTCATTTTTAATGGCGTTTTCAATAATCTCTCCTAAAATCACCATATCAATAAAGTTTTTAGTTGCATTTTTAATTATCCTCTTATAATAAGATAACTTTAAAGTGTTCACAAACTACACAATAGTTTCTTTCTCTTTTAAGAGAGGTTATACTTGAGTAACTATATCTCGCCATCTTTAGGTATATTGCTTAAAGGATTCAGATGCCTTCTTTTTCATTACTTGTAAAGAGAGACAGTCAGGGGCCATGTCAATAATATAGTGATATTGATTGATGAAGGACCGAGTCAAATCCTTCTATGTCTTTATTTGGGTCCTATCCAACTGGACGTACCATTTTGTTGTAGATCTCGTTAGGCGGTCTTGAAATACACGTATAAGCAATTTTTCATTACTAGCATGTACCATCATTTTATGATAATATATTGTGATATGTGTGACAGGGCACTTAGTACCATCATATTTCTCAAACTTTGGTACTTTAAACTTAAGTGGTACTACCATATCTGGTACTAGGCAAAGCCCTATAGTATTCATGGATCTATAAAAATTCATTCCCTTTATAGTTTTTAATCTTTCTTCAAGCTTGCTCATAGCCTAATCAATTTTAAGACTCTCTAGGGGCATAGCTATCTATGTCTTTTCTTTTTCTTTTACTTCATTTATAGTAGAGAGTTGAATGGGCTTAGTTGCCTTTTTGACAAATATAAGATTATCATAGCTTTGGACATTATTATAACCTAGTGCATAGGTCGCTTCTGAGTAGTTGTATTTTGAAAAAGCTACATATTGAGGTTGGAAGAATGGTGCGATTTGATTTTATTATGGATTGAAGCCTAAAAGATATGCCAAGTTAGTAGCTTTTTGTAAAGTATCTTCTTCTATTGATTTCCCTCTATTTACCTTTTCCAAGGCCTCTAAAATTTGGCTCAGCTTTCCCTCTAGTGCTTTTTAGGCTTTTTTTATCCTTTTAAGGTGGCTTGTATTGTCTTATTTCATCTTTTTAGCTCGAGCCCGAGTATTGTATTGATGTGTAGCTATTCTTACACCTTAGTACCAAAATTAAAAATTTCAATGATAATGTTATGAATGAATAAATAAGCGTGATGCATGAAAAAGAAAAGAAAAGAAAATAAGAGAAAAAAAAAGAACATATTTGCTTATTAAAAGAAATTTAACAAAAGAAAACTTTTATTTATTCTACAGGAGTCTGTTTTACATTAAACCTAATACTATTCCTCTATAAAAACACCTAACTTGCTTATATTGGTCTTTAGCTTCCTCAATGAAGTTCAATAGCTTCTATCCATGCTCTTCTACTGGTACAATCAAAGCTCTCAGTGCTTTAGCTTTTTTTGCCATTTTGCCTACTTGGATCACAGCCTTACCTATCTGAGTTGGAAGATGCTTTATATATCTTTGTCTTCTCAACCCTTCTCTTTTACCGAACCACACCACACTTGATAAGATAGCTTTCTGTGCCTTTTCGTGAGGATTCTGACACAATTTTTTTGTTCACTCAACTTTGATGTTAGAGTTAGAATGTAATCTAAAAGCCATTAATTCTCCTGCTCAACTTTCATGAAAACATTTTTTATTTGGTCTCCCTTTTTCTTTTAGTTCTTCATTTTCATGAACTAACTCTGTGTTGTTTATTTCTTTGGCTTGTACCCATATGCACAACCTTTTATGCTCCTGTTGTAGCTCCTTCAGCTCTTTAAGGGCATCATCCCATTCTCTAACTTTTTGGGCCTTATTGTACTTCTTGGAAATCCTATAACTTGGATCTCTAATTTTTCTACTTTATTCTACCACTAGTCTTTTTCTTCCTGTAATTTCAAAATTTTTTGCTTCAATTTTTCCTTTTATGTTTTATGCTCTAACTCATAAAGCTTATCGTCTGACTCTTAACCCCTCGGTATATGATGACTCTGAAGTATAAATGTAATCTTCTGGCCCCTTTTATTTCTCTAAATCAGATACCCTTGAGTGACTCGATTAGTGAATGGCATTGGGCTTACTCTCTTAGGCTTTTTCCAGGCCTTAATCATGTCATTAATCCTCTAGAAAGTTTCGGGCTCCCTATATGAGCAGTCAACTGACCAAGTTTATAAGTCATAAGAGTAAACTATTTAGCTCCATACTATCTCTATACCATCAATGGTGCATAACTTGTTAACCTCTATAGGCCTAGAAGTGGAACCCCTGTCTCATCTCTATATTGATACAACATAGGTTCCTTGTCTATCCATGTAGCTAACCATTTTACTTGACCAGCTGTGAGCCATTATAGCAGATATTTCCATTCCTTTTGAGCCTTTGCTTTTGGCCAAGTCCTATGGCAAAATTCCCTAATCAGACTCTGAGTATGGAAATAAAGTTTGGTAAAAACACTTTTCTTGCATTCAAAATGGCTCTTCATCCATACAAATAATAAAGGTATACAACCTATGAAACGTGTTTTGTCCATCTGCCTACAAAAATTCAAAGTTTGATAGTTTCTGCCAATATAGCTAGTGAACGATTACACCCCCTTTCAATCTGCTCAAAAAGATCCACCACTTCTATCTCAATGTGTCCTAAGACCTTGGAAAAAATGACCAACCCATATATGGCAGAGCAAATGCACTCATTCCTTAATCATCATCTGGATGCTTAGTAATGAAATCCTGAAGAACCTCCTATGAAATACCCTTGTGATTTCCTTTCTTTTAAGTGTATAAATCTATGGTCTCATTTCCCACTCCTAGCATCTAACCTAGCTTTTTATGACTTCCTGATTTGTGTTTCTTTATGTATATTCTTTATGGATACAATAGATGTATACCCACTAGAGTTGAATAATCCTCTATAGTTAGTACTAGATCAACCTTATTAAAGAGGAAACATTGGTAAGAAGGATCTCAAAATTGTACCATCACCTTGATAAGTGAGTAGTCAACCTCTACTAACATGAGATGTGCAATGTGCCCAAACTTCTCACAAAAAGTCTCCTACCTTGAAGGGGTTATACCATTCCATATATCTAATAAGCATTTCATATCATTATGTTTGAGGAGTAGGCAAACTTCTTCTGATAGTGTAGGGACATAACCAGGTGGCAAACAGTCTCCTTCTTCTAGTTACCTCTTTTTCGATTCCATTTTCACGTCTATGGGAGAGTCACATTTGAACAGCATAGATGAAACGCAAACTTGACATTTTGTGGAATCCATGAGGGTTTTTTGTTGAAATCTTTGAGCCAAAAATATATGCAATCTGTAAAAATGTTCATAAATGTGCAAGAAAAGAAATAAATAAGGCAAAAAGGTTAGTTAATCACTTTAATAAAACATATAGTAAACATAGCAATTAAGGCAACAACATGACCTAGAATTTTGGATTATTTACAAGGGATGGGAAGACAAGGCTCTATATATGGTTGGGCTTTTAAGGTTGACTATATACGGTTTAGGTTAATTTTAAAAGGCCCCCAAATTGCTCCCTACATCATGGTTCATTATAGATTAGTAAGGCATCCCAATCTTCACCCATCATAGGCTATAAGCGAAAAGGGTTCAATCTAAATGGAAGTGTTTCGTAGGCCCATATGAAAACATGAAATCTCACGATGGTATAGGTACTTCACTCCCTCATGAAGGTAGAGCTTGGGTTGAGGGCTTATGTCATGCACATGCAAATGAATGATAGGTATAGATAATTAGACAAATATAAGCAATGAATAAAAAGAAAGACAAATAAATAAGTAAGTGTACACAATGAAAATAAATAATAAAGCTAATATAAGGGAATAAAATAATTTCAAATTTATTAAGTAAGGCTTAGATAATAAGAAATCATTTACTATCTTGATTCTCATTTTTCCCAGTAGAGTCACCAAACTATTATAATGTATAGATCCGTAGGCCTATTGCTAGACGTGCATAAAAAGAGTCACCACCAATCTTTTTTATTTAGGTGTGATTGGCCACCTGATTGAATCTAATTTGCAAAATAGATGTTAGGTTCGAGAGTTAGTTATGTTTTGGGAAGGTTGTAGCACCCCCATAGCGCCCATTCAAATGATGGTACCAGTTGATTTTGAATTATCCAAGCCTTGGTCATTTTATAATTTTACCAAAAAATTTAGTATTAAGAATCAACCCTAAAATTGTCTCAATAGTTTGGTAGCAATTTAGGATAATTCTTTCACCTTAAAAGTATTCATGAAGACTAATGTCCCACTCTGAAAAGGCTTCATCATCGGATTTGTTAATTTATTTTGTCCCAAAAAAATTGATGAAGCCTCCCAATAGTTTGGTAGAGCTCACTTCAAAGCAATCCTCCAATAGTTTAGAGTATAAAAATTGTCATTATTTGGAAATTTATATTTTTTATTGTTTCCTTTTTTTTCGAAAGGTTTTTTTTTTACTTTTTTTTTGTAAAAAAAAAATTGTTATTATTATTTTTTAGAGATACCAATGACAGAAATATTTATATTTTCCTTTTTTTTTCTCTTTTTATTTATTTTTTTAAAAAAATAAACTAGAAAATATAAAAAAATAGGTTGAAAATAAAATAAAATCAAATCAAATAAAAAAATATAAATAAAATGGAAAAGAAAAAACCTGCGATCAGGTCACGTCGATAATACCAAGGTCAGCGCGCGGATCCTGAGTCGGTTCACATAGATCCTAAGAGGCCAAAACGACATCATATAGAGGCAGTGTATAAGGCACCCTTTTAGTGTTTTTCTTCAAAAACCCTAAAGCCTCTCTCTCTCTATCCAAAAAACCTCTGACTTCTCTTTAAAAAATCTACCAGTAAATTCAATCGAAAACTGAGAATTTCACCAGTTTTGGGAATGTTGCTAAAAAATTCAACCTGAAGCTGGAAAACCCACTGGTTTCTAGAAAATACGTTGAATTCTAAAAATCTTGCTAGAATCTTATCGAAAACTTCAACCTTCATAAAAAAATTTCACCAAAAAAATTCAAAGTTCTTCAAAAAACCTAAAAAAATCCAAAAAAATCCAAAAAAATTCAAAAAAATTCCTAAATCATTCAAAACCTTTCCTAAACCTCTTTACAACTTTAAATTCACCTTTAGAAACCTAAAATCCCACCAAAACTCCGAATCAAATCCAAAATTCTAATTTTCGAATATCAAAAACCCTTACTGCCAAACTTTTCCTAGAATTCCTTCAATAATTTCTTCTGTGTTTTTTGTGTGTTCCTTAGTGTTAGAATTGGTCCAATTTATAGGTAGGCTTAGGAATGATTTTAGGAAATAGACAAATTCAATCCCAAGCTTGAATCTTGGGATTGCATTCTATTTAGCATGATTTCTGATCTAAAATTTTTACAATTTGATCTTGTGTTTGACCTAGGGATTCTGATCTCGATTCTATTGTGCACGCGTGGATTGAAACAGAAAAGAAAAATAGCAAGGAAGGAAAAAAGAATAGAATAATAATAATAATAATAATAATAATAATAATAATAATAATAATAATAATAATAATAATAATGAACAAGCTCTTCACTTAGGCCTGGACCCAAATAGGCTTAATTGGGCCTGAACATTGATCGGCTCAATTAGGCTCAAACCTCAATGGGTCTAATCGGGCCTAAATCTTAATGGGCCCAGACATAAATGAGTGTCTACACTAGATAGGGAAATTTGTTGTGTCTATATGTTTCTTGGGTCTATTGAGAATGATTGTTAGAAATTGAGCTTGTTGGATTAATGGTGGTGTTAAGCTTATTTAATAATGCTTGTCTATGTTGCTGAAAAGGTTAGGCTAGCTAGAAAATGACTGCTGTTTGCTAGGAATTGGTAAATTGTTTTTCTCTCAGTAAGTGTTGTCCCTTATACTTAATTGAGTCTTGTTATATAATTTGTTTTATCAAGAAAAAGTCATGATTAGACTAGAATTAAAAGATTGCCAATTTTCCACTAAAAAATGCACAAAATCATCCATCCATCGTGGTACATAATTTCTTTACTGAAAATATCAAATTTTTAATTTTTTTCCTTTAAATAAAAAGAAAAGAAACACTAATCCATGGATTTATAGTACTTACTCCCTCATTTCGCGTGTTGCATAGAGAAACTACTAGAATTCGAATATAAGCAGCGGTAGGATTTATTACTCATAATGGATTTCGAAAGGGAAAAAGAGGAATCATAAAAATCCTAGGGTTGCAAATTACAAAAGAAAAGAAAGGAGATGAACCTCGGAAGTGCTTGAGCCAAATTGGAGGAGTTCAAGTTGGCCTTTAGAGGAGGCAAACTTGGGTTTAAACTCTCGGATTTTGCGGTGCTCAACTTTTTTTTACTTCTCCAAACGGCCGATCCTCACTGCATTTTGGGCCGTGCCCACGTACCTGTCTCCTATCCCTGACATCTTCGATTTCTTTTGCCTATTCTTTCCTTCGCTTTTCGGCGTTTGTGCCTCTTTCAGGCGTTTTTCTTCTCTTCAGAGGAAGAAAAAATGAACCACCAACTTTAAAAATCACCAATATTTTTATGTTTTCAATGGAATTTTAATTTTATATGAAATTTTCAGTTGAGATTTCTGAAACAAAGTGAATTCTTATTGAACTAACCTAATCAAATAAATAAATAAATAAATAAATAAAGATTGTGTTTATAATTTTAGAAACGTAATTTTTAGCCTTTTGAAGGTGTTGTATTTGCCCATAGAGAAAAGACAGGAGAAAAATATGTTTATAATTTTAGAAATATAGTCTTTAATCTTTTTAACATCGTTTCTAATTTGAGAAATGTAGTCTTTGTAACATCAACAAAATACTGCATTTTTAATTTAGAAAACATAATTTTTTATAATATTTTTTAATTAATAATTATTATATTTAATAATCTAAAATATGATATGATAACACAACATAAATACGATACGAATATAAAATACGAATATGATATGACTTAAAATTTTAGTAATAATTATATTTAAATTTAATAAAATAAAATAAAAATATTTTATATTTTGTATCGATACGAATTA
This sequence comes from Durio zibethinus, assembly GCF_047325235.1. NCBI lineage: Eukaryota > Viridiplantae > Streptophyta > Magnoliopsida > Malvales > Malvaceae > Durio > Durio zibethinus. Next base: position 10,286,043 of record NC_143163.1, read on the forward strand.
TAACATATAATTTTTATATAAAATATGATATAAATATATAAATTTTAATATTTTACATAATATAAATATATGAATTATCAGATCTAATGACTACGTTTATATTTTAAAAAATATGATAATTGTAAAATTCCTTTTTATAAACATCAATTAAATATTATATTTTAAAATTTAAATTTCTTTCAATTAAATACTACATTATTGATTTTATTTTATATTTTTTTATTCTCAAACTTTTTTATCTTTTAATATACCCCTCAATTTTTTTAAAATATATTAAATAACTGTCCTCAAATTAATGTTTAAAAATTACGAGCAATTATTAGTATAGATACATGTGTCTATCCTGCACTTTGATTTAGCATGTAAGGATTCCTTCTGTAATGCCATTCGGGGAAGCTGATATATGGTATTTATAAAAATGCTCGAATGTACATCCCATGGATGACGCGAGGAAATGAAGCTATATGAGCTAAGCAGGTGACATCAGCTGCTGCTGATGTAAGATCAATCAAGCCATATTGCTATTAAATTTTTCTTTGTCCCAACTAAAATATTAAAAAAAAAAAAGCAATACAGGTTCATCTACAAAAAATAAACCAACAAAAAATTCATGAATAAATTATGAAAATAATCGACATTAGAGTGAACAGATTAAAAAAAATGAATTCTGTATATATAACTATTTTGATAAATTTAGGAGGGGCCAAGTAGAAATAGAAAAGCAAGAAAAGAAAATTTCAAAAAAAAAAATGTTATTTGGAGAAGCCATGGCGTCCCTGACCACAAGGAAAACATTATCATTTCATAATGTTGGAGAACCTGAGTGAGATATAATAGCCTCTCTAAACTTTAATCACCAAAATTAAAAAAGATGAAAAGGAAATGATAGCATTAATCTAAAACAAACCGGAAAATTAGGGAAAGAAATTATGATGGTGAGAGAAAGATGATAAAATATACTAAAAAAAAAATTGTATATAAAGGCGAATTGATACATGGAATTAATAAATAAAAAAGTGGACTCATTTCATTAATTTATTATTTGAAGATAAATTTGATAATTTAAAATATAATACGATTATATGATAAAAAATTAATATAAATAAAAAATATAATATTAATATGATTTAAAATTTTAATAAAAATTACATATAAATTTAATAAAATTAAAAATTATATTTCAAATTTAATTTAACACTAATTACAAAATATAATTTTTATATAAAATATTATATAAATAAATAAATTACTAATATTTTATATGAAATAAATATATAAATATATAAATTTATTTGAAGGTATTACTTGGGGGTGATGCTGTGATTCACATGTTAGAAACTGTTTCTAGTAATTATATATATTATTTATAGCAGATTATTTTTAAATTAATTGACTTTTACTGGAATAGACGACTTTGGGCCCACAGGGAACAGTAACGTCCAAAGATAAATGGTCTTTTTCCCTTTTTTTAAAAAATTTTTTTTTTTATGTTGCATTTGGCATTGGCTGTAAAATATAATGTACCGACCACTGGAGATAAAAGGAGCTTGTTGGTTTATGCTCCAATTGAAACGCTGATAGTATTACTTTCGTCGTATCATTATCTTCTAATTATTATTATGAATTTAAGAATTAAATTTATAAATTTATAAATAAAATAAAATACCAAGTATTATAAAAAGTTATGAATGATTGGCATATTTTACTTGAATTGATGATACTTTTTTTTTTATGAATGTTTATAAGAATGCTAAAATTTATTAAGAAAATTAATTTTGTCTAATATAAATATATATTTTTGATTTTCTGGTTCTGGGTGACAACATTATATCATATGTTGATGTGCCACCTAACGAAGAGAAAGTCATTGGACGCACGCGGTATGAAGACTAGATTTACATTGACTATTAATGTCTGGCGGTGTAAAATTTGGATGTAGAAATCTATTAAGCATTAATGGCATAATTCAACGAAATCTGATTAGTCTCGGCAAAAAATGTAAGCATAATTTTCTTTAAATTTGATGACCAGTATTAGAACACTAATCAATCAATTTGTGCATACATTTGGGTAAATATAATCTGTCAAATGAAAGTAATTGTAATTTTATGACGAGATTAGGTTATTCTCTTCACTTTTCTCTTATTGACAGCTTTCAATGAGTAAAGATTGTTAATTAGAAGTGAAGAAGAAATCTTAGTCAATTTACATTACAACCTTGAAAACCTTTTCATTAAAGATTTACTAAGCCAAAGGCCTATATAACCGTTAAATCACATTGATCCAATAAGACATGCAAATCCTATACGTACAATCAACTACTTGGGCTTTCATACTTGTCTTATATTAGGATTAAATTTATTAGCCTGTTTTATTAAATATTAAAATCACCAATTAATACTAATCCATTTATTAGAAAATTCTAACATTCTCACACTTGATAATATTAATTAGGTTGTTTGATTTTTAGAAAAACATAATTTAGAAAACAATATTCTAGATTGATTAACTTTACTTTAATGTGAATACAGCTTTAAAAACAATTTAGCTTTTAAGACAACATCTTAATGATCCCGCCTAATAAAACCATCTAATACGGAATCATGGCAATGTTTATGTCCTTTATTGACACAAGACCAATCTATGGTTACAAGTACCAGAGACTTTATCAACAATAGATCTCAATGTCGCTTGTAGTAAGAAAATAACACCTAAAAGTGATCTCAATGTATTATTTTCATTGTAAGTCATCTTGTTGATTTCTCTAAACTTATTAAGAAATCTCCGTGACATCCGGATGTGTCTGTATATCTCATTTTTATCCTTGATGTTACTTGTTGGTATCATTAAAGAGACATACCTAAATGACATTAAAGTCATACTTAAGACAGATACAATTCTTAAGATTTTATAATATGACATGTTAATATAAGATATGCACATTCAATAATACATATACATATATATATATATAACAACTATGATATATATAATAATAATAATTGTGTCCATTAACTTTATGGCATCTCATGGACTTACTCATCTCAAACTATGTGTTGTAGGTAATTAACAATCACATGCGATGCATTTAACAAAATAAAGAAATCCAAAACAATAGTGGTTTTAAAAGGAAATTTACAATGCATCATTGCGATACTAAACCCAATATCTTAACAGGTTCTATTTTTCATACCTACAGATTTCCATATTATGAGCTTAATAATAACACAATCCTCATACAAAGAAAATATATCATCATTTTATCAAACCACAATGACTCCCATTGATCCAACCAATCACAAACATGCTCCAATCAAACTTTGAATAATAATAAGGAGCATTTCAATAAATGGAGTCATAACAAAATTATGCATTATCTGCGCATATGCCAAATATGATAAACACTATTGGTATTGGACTTCCATGATGTCACTTTAATAAATTGCTTACAAATTACTAACAGATTATGAACAAATCTTTATATTCATATGTTTATGCAACACAAAATTCTAAATGTTTTACCATAAGATCATTTTCAATAATTTTGAAATTACTTGAATTACCAATCTTTTATATCTAAAATATTTTTTAATCAATAGCCTATTAACTTCCACCGACCTAATATATATGATATCTCCAAATTAATAATTTTAAGGCATTTATGAGTTCTTACCACTTTAAAACATATGTAGAAGAACTCTCATTGATTTTCACTTCCTTTAAAAGAATAGTTTTGGCATTAAGAAAATAATAATAATGATAATAATAATAAAAATCAAAACCTTTATATTATCATTCTTTGGAATAATTCTCAAAATTAGTTCATATATCATTCAAAACAAGGGAACTAAAATGAGAGAAAATTATAAAATTCTTGCTCTCTCTCAAAATTAAATCAACAAAATTGGGAAAGGATTATCAAGGAAGGAATTCAACTAATAAAACAAAGCAAATAGTTTTGTTTATTTTTACAAAACTTTATTCCTAAAAACTTTTACATGTGTGATAAGTGTAAAACAATATTTTCCCTCTCACATGTGAGTTCTTTAAAAGAAAATATTAAATTTTCTTTAAAACACATTATCAACAAATGAAAACAATATGCCTTTTAAAATTGATAACTGCTAAGTTTAATAATGGCAACTAAGATAATTAGACCAATATCTTAATTGAGAGTTAAACAACTAAAACAAATATTTATTAAATTATATTTCAACAACTTTCAATTTTACTTAAGTCAAATTGATATATCATAATAGGTCTAAAACTTTCCTATGTGGAAGCAAACCCTCTTGGCTATCATAAAACACTATATAGTAAATATATTCCCCAAATATGATAAATTAAAGTGACTAATAATTTACACATTTACTATGTTGTACAAAACATCTAAGAACTTATTATTCATGGCAAACATTAACTTATGATGATATTTTTCCCAACATATTGAAAATGAGTATAAAGGCCAATCAATGATCTAAATTGATAAGACTTTAATCTAGCTAATATCTTTACTAGTCTTATCAAAATAATCAAGGTGCCATATCATAAATTTAATCTTGAACTTTTTTTTTTAAGAAAATATTATCTCTTTGTGTGATCACACTTTAAAATAATGAAAAATACAATGACTTTTAAAAATATATTCCTTTTGGACAGATAATTCCCTAGGTCTATGTATCTTTTCACTTCATAAAAATATTTCACAATTATCTCTAAACTTAAAACATATAATCACCCTTTTTGGGCAAGTAGTCACACGTAGTAACTTAGTGACAATCCATAACAACATAAGAAATTTCATTATCATTATAGTTTTATTGATTTTCTTATGTCTATTTATGCATGTGATCACTTTAAGCAAGATACTAATATAAATATATCTCAATGGATCACTAAAAGTTAAAATTTAGAATGCCCATTATCATTTGATACAATTTAAAAGTTTTCAAATCATATTCCATAATCATGCTATTGATTAATATAAACACTTAGCATGCATACTAATAAGTAAATTGTCTTAACAATTAGTAATACATTTATATGGCATTTTAATCTTTCAAGTATGACCATAAGAAATTTCAAAATCAAAATTGATTAGCCATAAAGAATATCTTCTAATGTAGACACTTGATACATGAGATTCAACTAAGCTCGTAATTTTCATACCATAAATCTTTAACATAGTATATGATGAACGTCAATAATGCATATTTTTTTAGACTATCATAGGCACACGATGATTATAGTATAAATTAATCTCATGTACATGACAATGTTCATGTGAGGAATATAATATTTTCAAAATTACCAAGCATGAGTTGTGATATTAAACATTAAGGCAAGGTAATCTAGAAAGCTTTAACAACAATACATTTCAGTGAAAATCTTTAACATATTGAAATTCGTAAAATTGATTTTGCCTACTTTTATAAACTGAAACTTTTATTCATATCCTTTTACTTTCACAACTCATTTATTTTTATTACCCAGGATCTTTATGGTAATATTTACCGAGTTTCATGATACCAAATCTTGCTTAAATACTTATTAAGAAATTAATTTTTACTTGTTACTCTTTCAACATATTATAATATCATTATTATAAAACAACTAATATCTTATGAAAGCATACTTGATTTAGTAAGAATTTTGTAAAAGCAAAATATTTTAAAAGCTAGTCTAACAATTTATGTGAAACAAATCACTATACAATTATTTAACATATGTTATATCTCATAATATCATTGCATAATTTTAACAATAATACTCTCCCATTTTTTCAACAGACTAGCATAAAATTTAAATGTGTTTCATAAATCATTATAGTCAATAATATGTTTCATATGTCCATGAAAAACTTGAGTTTCTAAAATATATATCACATTATGCACCTTATTAGCTTTGAACTTAATGCCTAAAATTTCAAATCATAATTATATGATATATAGAAAACTAAAATATTGTAAGCATGCTAAACATATTTATCATACATAACACATTCAAAATAACCAAAGTTAATATCTCATGTCACATTTTGCATAAGCATGATCTTTCATAAAATTGCTTTACCAAATAATGATATATAGGAACAAAGTAATATCATAAACTCACTAATCATGCATGTAGACACCATTTGTCTAGTCTCTTCCCATTTCAATAGTTTTATTATTATTATTATTATTATTATTATTATTATTTCTTGTAACACTTTTTTCATTTTTTTTCTTTTCTTTTTGACATCTTTTTTTCATCTTTTACACAAAATTATAGTGCATTTAATATACCAAAACTTTGTCTGCACTGCCTATCTTGGTAGCATGAAATCCAATAACCAAAAGTCATCAAACAAATCTTTATTTTTCCCACAAAGAATCTCATAAAAGTCCCAGATAATCTGAGATTTGATCTTCAAATGGCTTTTATAAATAGTGCCAATCTTGGCAAGCAAAAAAGGGAGAAAAACACAAAAAAACCCTAAAGGAATACTGTAAAAAATGGGGAAAGCTAAAAAAATAAATAAACACACACACACACACAAGCAAAAAAATAACACAGTCCTCCCCAAGGAGGAATCTGAACAAAGTAAAAAAAACTTTTTCCAAAAAAAAAAATTTCTAAACCAAAAATTTTCAATTTAGGCTTTTTAAAATTTTTTGGTAAAAACTATTTTAGAAAATATTTTTAAAAGGTCAAAAAGTTTTGTTTTAGGAATTTTAAAAAAAATTTTGAAATTTTTTTAGGTTGCTAGAAATTAGAAAAGTTTGAATTTTTTTGGTGACCTTTGAATTTTCTGATGACTAAAATCCAAAAAATTTGCTAGAAACTAAGATTTGTTGAATTTTTTGGTGTTGTTGAATATTTTGACTACTAGTGCACGACAACAACTGGCTAGAATTTGAGTTGTCGTGGCAGCCGGCAAAGGGAAAAAATTTTTAGAAAAAAAGGTTCTTAAGGGTATAGAGAGATTGGAGAAAAAATTTTAAAAAAGATAGATTTGATCCTTTATAGGCGCACCAAAATGATACCATTTTGGTGTCCTGACCCACACCCGACTCGGGCAAGATCTGCTTGTCAATCTACATGCAACCTGACCTATTTGGTAGGTTTTTCTTTTTTCTTTTTATTTTCTGTTTTGATTTTTATTTTACTTATTTTGTGTTGATTTTAATTTATTTTGTTTGTTTTTATTTTTTATGATATTATTGTTATTATTATTATTATTTTATGTTATTACTAGTAATAATTCTTTTAGAAATAAATAAATAAAATAAAAAATAGAATTAAAATAAAATATGGACCTAAAAATTATAATTGCATAAATCTTAAAAAAAACTAATATTAATGATAGCTAGTTAAGAAAAATAAAATTTTATTGCAACAAAAAATGTTATTTAAATGTTACTAAAGGGTTGGGATAATTTTAAAAATAATTTTTGCTAAAAAAATGAAAAAATTTTAAAAACTAATAACAAGGTAAATAAAATAAAAAGGAAATGATAAATTGTTTAAGTAAATCTTTTAAATATAATTTTTAAAGAAAATTGAAAGAGTTTGGTTTTCTTTAATTATTGTAAGTAAAAATAATTTTTTGGATTTCACTATAAAGTTAGAATAATCCAAAATTATTTTTACTAGAATAAAGGATTATTTAAACAATATTAAAAATAAATAAAAACAATATAAAGTTCAATTTTTTTAATGCAAGTAAAAAATTAATATTTTTAGATTTCACAGATAAGTCAAGATAATCTAAATTTTTTTAAAAATAATAAATAAATAATAATAAATAATAACAAAGAAATCATAGTAACAATGAATTAATTAATTAAATCTCTTAATGATCATTAATAAAATAATGGTTTCATTTAGGATCTCGTTAAAAAGTTGAGATGATCCTAAAATTTGTCTAAAATTTTTAAGATTTTGTTAAAAAATCAAGATAATCCTAAGATCTATTTAATAAATTTTGTAATCTCACTAAAGAGTTGAGATGTTCCTAAAAATGTTTCAATAAATAAATAAAATATCTTATGACAAGATTTTGAGAATTTTGTGAATGATTAATTTTCTCAAAATATTTTCTAAAAATTTCGCCAAATTGTTAGAGAATTTATAAAATATGAAATAATAGTAATAAGATTGATTTCACAACAATGAAATGTTTTTTTTAATAAATTTTAGGAAATCAAATTTAAATATAAAGAAGATCATATCATTAAAATCAAAGGATTACACATGTTTAATTGGTATCGTTCTTTGAATTGTGAAATGAGGGTGCTGATACCTTTTTCACTCATAACTGTATTCTTGGACCCAACTATGATTTCACAAACCTAAACTTTTTTTCATAAATCTTAATTAATTTTAAGAGTTTATTACAAGATGATATTTTTAGGTGACTAATCACACTCTACAAAAAAAGACTGGTGGTGACTTTGAAAATTTTTACCAAGTTTAGTGATCAAGTCCCCCCAATTGAAAAATCATTATGATAGCTTGGCGACTTCGTTGGGAACACTTGAGAGTCAAGCCAAAAATTAAACATGTGTTATTCAAACTTTGATTTTACAATCTTTTTGATATTTTATTTTAATTTCTTATCTCATCTTAGAATAAAAATAAGGAAAAAAAGGGTAAAAATTTGATGGATTCATTTAGTTTTATTATGTCATTTTGTTTGTCTTATATTGTTGCTAATTATATTATCAATTTTATTTTGATTAATAATTGTTAAATTCCCTTACGCAATGTACATTTGCATTCGTGCACTTGCTCTATACCTGGACTCCCAAATCTATCCTTTTTTAGGAGGGAGTAGAGTACCTATGCTTTCGTAAGGTTATAATTGGGCTAGCAAAATATTTTCACTTAAGTTGAACCTTTTTCGTTGGTCACCCATTATGGGTGAGGATTAAAGGCCTTACTAGTCCAGAGGGAATAACAATAATAATCAATTTGGGAACCTTTTTAGCTTGTGTTAATTACCAAACCCTATATATAGTGAACCTTAAAAGACCAACCTTAGATAAAGCCATACCATTTTGTTAGAGTACACCCTAAATTAGGACATTTAATGGATTATTTATTTTAATACGATTACTAACCCTAATATGTTTTGCTTTCCTTTTGTTTCTTGTTCATGCATCATCATAAACACTTGTATATGGCATGTGTTTGTCAATGTGCCAATATTAGTTAGAAGATTTTTGATCTTGCTTCAAAAACACCATCATGATGTTTTCAACAATGAAGCCTACCATGTGTGAAAAGATTAGTGGTGATAACTTTATCTTCAAAAGTCGAAAGCAAAATGGGAAACTATCTAAAAAACTTGAACAATAAATTTTGCCTAAAGAAATTAAACTGAGGCTTTAACAAAATGACATCTCTGAGTTGGTCGAGATGTGGCGCCATGTAATAGCTCCTAGAAAGATGGCTTTCAAAGAAAAATATGGTCATATTACTTCACTCCTTGATAAGAGTTCTAGTTCAGTTTTGGGACCCTCCATACAGATGTTTCATGTTTAACGAGGTAGATATGACCTTAACGATTAAAGAGTATACTATTTTGCTACAGTTGCATCTTTTCAATCCAAATAAAATCTATTAATAGATGCCAAAAACTTGGATCTCGAAAGAAACTTACCTATATGATGGAAGCCCTCCTCAGAATGTGAACTCATGTATCCAAACAAAAGGTAAAAGTGATTGCATCCAATAGGAAATCTTGCGTGATTACATCATCAAACACTTAAAAGGATGAATGAGGCATGAGAATGATAACTTTGGCAATTTATGGTTTGATCATTTTCTCGAAGGTCTTGGGGCATATTGAGTTATCAGTATTTGACTTCCTCGAGCAGATGGATAATAAAATCAATCTTGTTCCTTTTATACTGGTAAAAACTTTTAAATCATTGAATCACTATCGAAAAAAAGGAAGACGTTTCATATAGTGTGCATAGTTACTCTACATTTGGGCAAAAAGTCATCTTTACCATCATGTGGATAAAATTTATCCTAATAGTAATAAAAGTAGGCCAATTGAAAAATGCTGCAATGTTGAGTGGCTAGAATCAAAGTCCAAGGAATAATAGGTATTGATTTTGCAAAATTTCACCAATACTCAAGTTATATGAAAATCTCTATGGATGCCACAAAAAGCCATGGGTTCTACTCTTAGGATTATGGGGAGTATAAGCTATGCTCTAGCAATGGTTCATTAACAATAGGGATCAAAGCAATTTGTTTCGATGACTTATGGCCTTAGAAAATTAGAATTCTCTTTTAAGGAGATAAAATTTCTTGGAAAGGTGAAAGAGATTATCAACCAATAGAAATAGACAAAAAGAGTGGATCATAAGGTATATATGGACAAAGCCACACTTGAATATCTGATATGGAGGGGTCAACATATCATAAGTAGTTGGTCCTAAATAAGAAAGACCATACCACCAAGAAGATGCCTTTTGTGAAAAGATCCCTGAAGATATGAAGATTATAAAGCATAAATTTGAAGAAGAAAAAGGAATATGAGAGCTTAAAAAAAAAAGGCTTTAGCATGAGATTAATAAGTGAAAAGATAGGATTGATAAAAGTGAAGCAAAATCTCGAAGGCTTGAAAAAAGAAAAGAAAAAATTTTTTAAAGCCAGCATAGGTTCGTCACTTTAATGACCATAGAGCTTGAAGAGTTAAGATAGAATGCATAATAGCTTCAGTCCAATCTGTTATCAAAGAAATAAGAGCTTAGTTTATCTATGAAAGAAAAGAAAGAAGAGCTTAGTTTGTCTATGGAAGAAAAAAAGCTACTACAAGGTCTTGTAGAGGGCTTGAAATAGCAAATGCGCTATCAACATGAAGCCATTCAAGTTTTGAAAGAGGAATAAGATCAATTTAAACATAAAGCATAGTATTGGAAGAAAGAATGTCTGCTGAAGGAATCTCAAGCCACTCACCTAGTTGAATATATAAGAGAAGTTAGCTTTAAAGTAAGAGACATGGCCTAAGTAGCTAAACAAGTAAAGCAATAAGTTTATCTAGGACAGCACAGTCAGTGCTTGACCAATTTTTTAGATAGTGCTTAGGAATAGTACAAGCAAGTAGGGTACTTCTTTTGAAAATTTGAATATTGTAATGAAAGAAGTATTCAGTAAGAATAATGTGGCATTATGATGTGGTAGTTCAAGTTTAAACTTAAAATCTTTTGCAAATATTAGATATATAACAAGCACATCTTTTGCATTAATGTATTCATGCACATACATTTGTTTCATTCAATGCTAAATCTTAATATATATATATATATATATACATAATGACTAAAAGAAAGAGGCCTTGAAATAACAAATTTCAAAGAGTTTCCCTTAACTCGATCAGGTGCAAGGATAGTTAGGCCATTAGAAAACATAAATCAAACAACTTGTCATTGTTACAACACTCGCTCATAAGTTAGAATCATAGAAAATGAACAAGCATCTAGAATGGAAAAGATGAAGAAAGCTCAGTTTGATATACATGAGAAGATGATTAGGTATCAACAAGAGTTGATGGAAAAAATGACTAGATCTCAAGAAAAAACTAAAAAAAAAATGGTTGCAATGATGGACATGATAAGGAAAATAACGAAAAAAAAATGGGTAACTAAAGAAATGACCACTAAAAAAGGTCCTTAAGCCAATAAAATACCAGTGATAAGGAAGATCCATTATATCCACCAGGGTTTAACCCACCTTACGCTTAAACTTCTCAACAAGTGCATCCATAAATAACACGACCTGAAAGGTAGCCACATGTTTAATTTAATTTACCTCATTTCATAATTCAACCATGGAATTAAGGACATATTCGTCTAAACATTGGGACAAGTCTTGTTGAGCCCATTATGGTCCCAGATTTGGATGACCTAAAAGAATAGGAAAGACTAAAAAAAGGCATGTCTAAACATTATGAGAATATAAAGGTGTAGTAGAAGTTTGATCTCCTAGAAAAAAGGTTGCGAGCTATTGAAAGTGTGAATATTTTTGGCATAATTGATGCAAGTGAACTCAATTTGGTTTCAAATTTGGTAATCTTACCAAAGTTTAAAGTACTAAAATTTAAAAGGTATGATGGAACCATATGCCTCATGGCACATATCACCATGTTTTACTGAAAAATAATCAGGCATACAAATAATGACAAGTTGCTTATCCATTATATTTAGGATAGTCTTACAGGATCAGCTATCAGATAGTATATTTAATTAGATAGAAGTTAGATTCATTCATGGAAAGATCTAGCCAAAGAATTTATTACCCAATACAAGCATGTCATAGACATGGCTTTAGATAGATTGTCCTTACAAAACATGGAAAAAAAGGCTAATGAAAACTTTAAAGAATATGCCCAGAGATGGCGAGATGTTGTTGCTCAATTTCAGCTTTTTCTCATAAAAAAAGAAATAACTATTCTATTTAGCAATACCTTTTGAGCCTTATACTGTGACAGGCTTATTGGTCATGCCACAAAAAACTTTACTGATATAGTGATATGGGTGAGATAATAGAAAATGCCATTAAGAATGGAAAGATCAAAATTGGTGATGTTTTTAGATCAAAGAAAAGAGGACCTCCCAAGAGAAAAAAAGTAGAAGTGCTAGTTATCACCATTGAAAAATCAAAACCAAGACCTTTTACCTTATACCACTCATATCCTATATACCAACCTTCTTACCCAACCATTTTCAACGTTTCTCAAAACCAATACCATTACCAACTTGTGCAAACCTAGATACCTACTTTCCAAACCAATGTTCATCCTGAACACCGCCACCACGACTTTCCCTTTAGTTAAACAACATAGACTTTAATCAAAGGGAACCTCGAAATAATCAAAAGCAATAATGATTTGATCTAATTCCTATGACTTACACTAAATTGTTCCCTTAGTTATTCTAGAAGCACTTTGGTGGCCCAACAACCCATAAAGCCTTTACAATCTCCACATTTGAAATGGTATGATCCTAAAACTTCCTGCGAGTATCATTATGGAATTCAGGGCCACTTTTTGGAAAATTGTTTAGCTTTTAAATGTAAGGTGCAACGCTTGATTGATAATGAAATTTTAAATTTCACAACAAAGGTCAGACTAAGTGTGGAGGCCAATCTATTACCTAATCATGATAGGGGATCGATAAATGCTTTAAGTAGTGAGACAACTCAAAACATTAAAAGAGAAGTAAGTGAGATTAAAACCCTTATGGATTAAATATTTGCTACCATAGTGAAAGCCAATATGATTCACCCAATACTTGGAAACTTAGATAATGAGAATTTCACATATAATTCTGATCACACTTATGAATTCCATATAGAGGAGGTTGGTCATTCGTTTTAGAATTGTGAAGCATTTCTACAAGAATTGCAAAGGATGATAGATTCATTGCTGGTCAAATTTTATAAGAAACATGAAAAAAGTTTAGTGAATGTTGTGATGGGAGATTTATTCAAAAATAGGCTCTACCGAATGAATTTTGAGCCTATTAACATCTTTAATGAAAAAAGATAAGCCAGTTCATATAAATTTTAAGCTTGTCACCATCTTTTATGATGAGAAATTAAAGTTAAAATTGATGAACCAATTTGTACAACTATGCCAGAGGTGACAATTGAGGTCCTTATCCCATTTTCATACAAAACTAATAAAGCAATCCCTTAGAAATATGATTGCAATATCATATCACAAGGTATGAATAATGGTTCCTTTCAATGTGGCTCATGTGATGCAAGCACTACAAGCATAACTAGTGTAGAGGGCATAACTTGAAGTGGGAGGTGCTGTATCCTAGAAGCACTTAAAAAAGCTTGAAAAGAAAAAGCAAAAGAAGATGAGACGAGTTTAAAAAAAAAAGAGAGACCACCCAACGATTAAGACAATCACCCAACCCTAGTCTTAGATCGAGAATGTAAGAATCTAGTTACAGAAAAAATGGTTAGTTAGTTCTTGAAACTTATTAAGCACAATGAGTATAGTGTGGCAGAGTAATTGAATCACATACCAACTCAGATTTTTATGCTCTCATTATTGTTAAATTTTGAGCTTCATAGAAATACCTTGATCAAAGTACTCAATAAGGCTTATGTAACTTACAATATATTTATGGAGAAACTTGTTCGCATAGTGGAAAATATCATAGTAGGGAATTTTATATCATTTAGTGATGATGAGATTCCACCTGGTGGTAAAGGCGATGCCAAGACTTTACATATCTCCACAAGATACAAGGATTACACATTGGTCAAAATGCTTATTTATAATGGATATTCTTTTAATGTCATGCCTATGACTACACTATCTAGATTGCCAGTTGACATGTGTTACATAAAGATGAGTCATATGATAGTAAAGGCTTTTGATGGGACTCATCGTGAAGTGATAGGTGATATCGAGTTGCCAATTCAAATTGGCCCATGTACTTTTGATATAGTCTTCCAAGTCATAGATATCACGTATTCCTATAGTTGTCTTTTAGGAAGGTGATGGATTTATATCGTAGGAGCTATTCCTTCCGCTTTGCATCAAAAGTTGAAATTCATAATTGATGAAAATGTAGTCATTGTTATTGGTGAAAAAGATATGTTGGTGACCAGACCATTTACTGCATTATATGTTAAAGCAGCTGAGAAAGCCTCAGAATATTCTTTTAGGTCCTTTGAATTCGTTAATGCAACCTATATGGGTGAAAGTTCAAAAGTACCTAATCCATCTCTATCCAAAGCTTCTAAGATAGCCATTAAAGAAGTGGTAGGAAAAGGATAAGTATAGGTTGATTTGCAAGGGATGCAACGACTATGGATGATGCCTAAGAAAGATGATTGATTTGTTTTAGTATACAAGCCTACTTGAAAAGGAATGATGAAGTTCATAGAAGAAAAAGAGAAAAGAGGTTGGTTTATTTTTTAGGGGTAAGAGATAGAAACTGAAAGTTTATCTTTCCCTCCCCTCTACAAGACTTTCCTCTCAATTGGCTATATCTATACAAAAATAGTTAAAAAATGGAGAAAGGGGCCTATACCCTTATTGGAGGATATCTTTGCTGAATTTCAATACAAATAGTGGGTGAATAAAAGGTGAACGAAGATTCGAGTTGTCCATGGGTGTATCTTATTTCACCTAATGTGAAAATGAAAAATTGGCACGTTGAAGAACTGTCTGTTGTTTTTAAGTTTTCTTCAAAATAATGTGTTGAACTTAATCTAAATGCTTTTGTTAAAAGTATTAAATGTCTTATATGTGTTTTTTTTTTTTTATTTTCATTTGAATAAATGACAAGCATAGCACATTTTTCATATTCCTTTCGCCCTTTTCATTTTAATTCCTTCCATTACTATACATCCCTTTACATTTCATCCATTTCACTTATTTTTAGGCATTCGAATAATGAATGTGAAGATCATCGTGACAATATTCCAAGATTTGATTTTGAAAATTTTGCTTATATTAATGAACTTAATGATGAAGAGAATGTGGAAGACCATGCAATATCCCTAGAACTATTGAGATTAATAGAACAAGAAGAGAAACAAATCATGCCTCATCAAGAAGCCACTAAAGTTGTCAATTAGGGGGATGAAAAAACTAAAAAGAAGGTTAAGATTGGTAATTCAAGTCATCACCAATAAAGTAAGAGTTGGTAAAGTTACTACATGAATATTTAGATGTATTTGCTTAGTCATACCAAGACATGCCAGGGTTAGATATTGAAATTATAGTGCATAAGCTACCTCTGAAGCTTGAGTACAAACCAATTAAACAAAAGTTGAGAAAGATGAAAACTAAAATGTTGTTAAAAATAAAAGAATAAGTGAAAAGGCAATTTATGCGAGATTCTTAAAAGTAGCCAAATATCCCGAATGGGTGGTGAATATAGTTCTAGTACCCAAGAAAGATGGCAAAGTGAGAATGTGTTTTGATTATCAGGATCTAAACAGAGCAAGTCTAAAAGATAACTTCCCATTGCCCTACATTGACATCTTAGTGGACAATATCACTAGGCATTCCCTATTTTCATTCATGGATAGGTTTTCAGGCTACAACCAAATCAAGATGGCATAAGAAGTTATGGAGAATACTACTTTTGTGACATTATAGAGAACATTTTGCTATAAAGTCATGCTTTTCGGTTTAAAAAATATTGGGGCAACTTATCAAAAAGCCATGATAACTCTATTCTATGATATGAAGCATAAAAAAATAGAGGTATATGTGGATGACATGTTGCCAAATCTTGTGAAGCAA
The DNA here is from genome assembly GCF_047325235.1 of Durio zibethinus. Lineage (NCBI taxonomy): Eukaryota > Viridiplantae > Streptophyta > Magnoliopsida > Malvales > Malvaceae > Durio > Durio zibethinus. The sequence continues at coordinate 10,302,322 of NC_143163.1, forward strand.
AAAATCATGTTGCTAATATCAGAAAGTTATTTGAGAGATTAAGAAAGTTTCAACTTAAGCTCAATCAAGCTAAATGCACTTTTGGTGTAACCTTAGTAAAATTATTAGGATTTATTATCAGTAAAAGAGGAATCACGTGGATCTAGATAAGATACATGTCATCCAAGAGCTACTATCTCTGCATACATAAAACAAAGTAAGGGGATTTCTAGGGAGGTTGAACTATATTACTTATTTTATTTCCAACTTATAACCAAATGTAACCCCATATTCAAGATTCTTCAAAAACACTAGTAAGAAAAATGGGATAAAGATTGTCAAATGACATTTGAAAAAGTTAATGAATACTTATCAAATCCACTAATATTAATGCTGTCTTTCCTTAGAAAACCTCTCATCTTGTATTTGATAATGCATAAAAAATAATTGGGATACATTTTGGGGAAACATGATAAAACATGAAGGAAAGAACAAGCCATTTACTGCCTGAGCAAAAAGTTTACTAATTACAAGTCCAAATATTCACCATTAGAAAAAATGTGTTGTGCACTAATTTGGATAGCTTACTGGCTCCAATAGCATATGTAATATCATATCACATGGCTCATTGCAAAGTTGGATCTAATTAAGTACATCTTTGAAAAGCCTTCATTATCGAAAAGAATAGCAATATGGCAAGTGCTACTTTTTGAATATGACATTGTGTATATATCCCAAAAGGTAATCAAATGAATTGTTATTGCTGAATTTCTTACAAAATGCGCTCAGGGATATTATGTGCCTATGACATTTGATTTTCAAGATGATGACTTAATGTCTGTATTACATAGGGAAGGTGTATTTTGTTGGCATATCAAATGCGTTGGGGCATGGTATATGAGTAGTTTTGATATCTCTAGAAGGAGATTACTACCCAATCAGTGCAAAATTAAGCTTTGATTGCACCAAAATATGGCATAATATGAAGCATATGGTATGGGTCTTCAAGTTGCTTTTAAAAGGAAAGGCCATACATTGAAAATTTATGAAAACTTTATCTTGGACACATATCAGTTGCAACAAGAATAGAAAACCAGAGATTCAAAGTTGGTTTTATATCAAAAGTACATATCAAAATTGATCAAAAAATTTTAAAATATTTGATTTTATCATTTACCGTAAAAAAAAAATTAGATGGCTGAAACTTTAGCTACATTAGCAGCAATGTTCAAGCCAAATCAAAATGCTAAAGTCCAACCCATCAAGTTAAGTTTGCGAGAGAAACTAGCTTACTGTTCAAATATTAAGAAAGAAGTTGATGGAAAACCTTGGTATTCTATCATATTATAATATTTCAAGTATCAATAATATCCAGAGCACATATCAGAGAATGATAAAAGAACTTTAAGAAAACTAGTGATGGGTTTCTTTCTGGATAGAGAAATTTTATATATGAGAAGTCGAGACCAAACACTATTAAGATGTGTGAATACTGTTAAAGCTAAAAAGTTGCTAGAAGAAATCCATGGAGGTGTTTGTGAAACTCATGCAAATGGCCACATGGTGATTAAGCAGATCATGAGAGCAAGATATTATTGGTTGACAATGAAAAAAGATTACATCGACTATGCTTGAAAATGCCACAAATGTCAAATTTATGCAGACAAGATGCAAGTTCCTCAAACATTCTTGCATGTTATGTCAACACCTTGGCCTTTCTCTACGTAGGGAATGGACGTGATAAGGCCTATTATGTTGAAAGCTTCAAATGGACATCAATTCATTTTAGTGGTGATTAATTACTTCACAAAGTGGGTAGGGATAGCTTTATATGTTAATGTGACAAGAATAATGGTTTACAAGTTCATCAAGAAAGAGATTATATGCCAATATGGCCTTCTAGAAAGGATAATTTTGGATAATGCTCTTAATTTGTATAATAAAATGATGAGTGAGGTTTGTGCTCAATTCAAAATCAAACGCAATAAATCAGCACCTTATTGTCCAAAGATGAATAGGATAGTTGAAGCTACTAATAAGAACATAAACAAAATTGTTGAAAAAATGACATGTGTATAAAGATTGGTATGAAAAGTTGTCATTTGCATTATATGCTTATTGAACTTCTATTCACATATCAATAGAAGCCACACCATTTTCATTGGTATATTGGATGGAGGTAGTATTACCCATTGAAGTTGAAATTCCTTCATTGCACATTCTTATAGAAGTCGAGTTGGAAGAAACTGAGTAGGTTCACACTTAGTATAAACAATTGAATCTCATTGAAAAAAATAGACTAGTTGTACTCTACTATGGTCAGTTGTATCAAAGAAGAAAGATGTGAGCTCATGACAAAGAAGTTTGCTCTCAATAATTTCGAGAAGGAAAACTAGTATTTAAAAATATTCTTCCTAACCAACATGATCCTTGAAAAAAATAAACTCCTAATTAGGAAGACCCATATGTGGTAAAGAAAGCATTTTCTAGTGGGGCAGTATTATTAGCAAGAATGGATAGAGATGATTTGCCAAATCCAATCAATGCTGATGCAATAAAAAAGTACTATACTTTTAAAAAAGGGGAAAAGGTGAAAAGGCAAAATGAACCAAAAAGATATTTGAGTTGAAAACCTGAAAAGGTGACTTAGATAAAGAAGTATTGAACGAAGTGAGCCAATTCTCAATATCTACCAAAAAATCTCATTGGTTTTTGGTTAGCTTGGTTTGCTACATTTTCAAAAAATCAAAAGGTACCAATAAAGAGTTTTCAAAAAAAAATGTAGGATGAATTAGTTCATGATGATCTAGATGTTTGTCATGTTATTATTTGTTTTCCTTGTTATATCCTTTTGGATAATGCATGAAACACTTCTCTTTTTTATTGAAATAAAATACACCTTTGTTTATCCTTCTTTTGTCTCTTTCATTAGAAAAAAAATATGCAATGTATTGTCATGAAATTCAAAAGATGATAAGTGAGTGACAATGATCTTGAAAGACATATACATTATTTTAAAAGAGATTTAAAATGATATGCAAAATAGTAAGAAATAAAGGTTAATGAGAAGGGAGTCCTATAAGTCATAAAGTGGTAGATATTGAATATGAAAATAAGGAGAAATTTTATTATCCAAACTTAATCAATGGTTGGAATGCATGGGATTCAAAAAAGGAAAAGGAAACAAACAATGAGAAATTTTGAAGATTAAAAGAAAATGACAGAAAAAAAGAGATGGTTTCTTCATTTGCATTATAAGTGCATTTGCATCATGATCATCATTCATTGCATGACATTGCAAAAGCATAAAAATGTCATTCATGCATTCATATAACATAATAGATATATAGGTCTAGGACAATCCAAGACTAAAAAAGGAAAAATCAAAAGTAAAAAAGATGTGAACCCTCTATTTAAAGGAATCTTTCAAATACCGTTACCTCTTAGATTTTTAATTAAAGTTTCATTACCTCTGGTCAGAGGAACCTTTTTAATTTAAAGTTTTATTGCCTCTGGTGAGAGGAGTTTTCTATAAAGTGTCATTGCCTCTGGTCAGAGGTGTCATTTAAAGTTTCATAACCTCTGATCAAATGAGTTTTTTTAATTTTAGGGGACTCTAGTTAGAGGACTTTTTCAAAATTAGGCATGATTTGTAAGATTGAAAAGCATAATATATAAGACCTCTCAGATTTAAAATTTAAAGTTTCATTGCTTCTGGTCAGAGGAACCTACTAAATTTAAAGTTTCATTGCCTCTAGTTAGAGGAGCCTTTTAAAATTTAAAATTTCATAGCCTTTGGTTAGATGAGCCTTTCTAAATTTTTAAGAGCTACTGAGACTTTTCTTAGAGGAGTTTATAAATTTTCAAAAGTTATCAAGCCTTTGCTTATAAGAGCCTTCCAAATTTTTTTTCAAAAAAAAAAAAATTGCCTAGACAAAATTGTTGTCTTTTTATCTTTGTTCTATTTATGATTCTCAGTAATGTGTAAAGAAGGGTAGCTATAGACATTATTTGTCCAATCTTGTCTCATTTCAATTATTTTATTATTATTATCATCATCATCATCATCATCATCATCATCATCATCATCATTATATTTTCATTTCTTTTGACACCTTTTCCATTTTTTCTATTTCATTCTGACATCTTTTCTTCATCTTTTATACAAAATCACAATGCATTTTATTCATTGAAAATTTGTCTGCACTGCTTAACTTTGTAGCATGAAATTTGGTGACCAAAAGTCACCAGACAAATCTTTATTTTTTTCATAAAGAATCCCACAAAAGTTGCAGACAATTTAAGGTTTGATTTTCAAATGGCTCTATAAATAGAGCCAATCTTTGCAAGCAAAAATGGGAGAAAAACACAAAGAGAACCTAGGGGAATGCTATAAAAAATAAGGGGAGAGCTAAAAAAAAAAAAACACACATACAAGCAAAAAAACAACATAGTCCTCCTAGAGGAGGAACTAGCAACAATGTCAAAAAAAATTCTAGAAACGAAAAATTTGTAGAACAAAATTTTTTAATCTACGCTTTTAAAATTTTTTTTTGGCAAAAACCATTTTAGAAGAGATGTTTAAAAGATCAAAAAGATTGTTTTAGGAAATTTAAAAACTTTTTTGAAAAGTTTTTGGATCATCGAAAATTGAAAAAGTTAAAATTTTTTGGTGACTTTTGAATTTTTCGGCTACCGAAATTTGGAAAATCCCCTAAAAATTGGGATTTTTTGAATTTTTCAATGCTGTTAAAGATTTCGACCACTAGTGTATGGTAATGACTGATCGAAATCTAGGTTACCATAATGGCCGATAAGGGGGAAAAATTTTTAGAGAGAGAGGCTCTGAATGGTAGAAAGAGAGAAGAAAAAATAAAATAAAATAAAAAGATTTTGGCCTTTTATAGGCAAGCCAAAATGATGCCTTTTTGGCTTCTTAACTCGTGCTCGACTTATGCAGGATCCGTGCATCAACCGAGTGTTAACCCGACCTATTTGGTAGGTTTTCCTATTTCTTTTTTCTTTTTATTTCTTGTTTCGATTTTTATTTTATTTATTTTGTGTTGATTTTTATTTTTTTATTTTTTTATGATATTATTGTTTTTTATGTTATTACTAGTAATAATTTTTTTAGAAATAAATAAATAAATAAAATGAAAAATAGAATTAAAATAAAATATGGACCTAAAAAATATAATATGCATAAATCTTTTAAAAAAACTAATATTAATAACAACTATTTAAGGAAAATAAAATTTTATTGTAAGCAAAAATATTGTTTAAATTTTACCAAAGTGTTGGGATAATTTTAAAAATAATTTTTACTCAAAAATGAAAAAAAGTTTAAAAAAATAACAAGGTAAATAAAATAAATGGAAATGATATATTGTTTAAGTAAATTTTTTAAATATAATTTTTAGAGAAAACTCATAATGTTTGATTTTTTTAATTATTACAAGTAAAAATAATTTTTAGAATTTCACCATAAAGTTAGAATAATCAAAAATTATTTTTACTAGAATAAAGGTTTATTTAAACAATATAAAAAAATAAAAACAATAGAAAGTTTAATTTTCTTTAATGCAAATAAAAGATTAATATTTTTATAATTCATTAGTGAATCAAGATAATCTAATTTTTTTTAAAAATAATAAAAAAGAAATAATAATAAACAATAAATAATAACAAAAAAATCACACTAAAAATTAATTAATTAAATCTCTTAATTATTATTAATAAACTAATGGTTTCATTTAAGATCTCATCAAAAAGTTAGGATGATCCTAAAAATTTATCTAAAAGTCAGGATGATCCTAAAATTTGTCTAAAATTTTTAAAATTTCAACAAAAAGTCAAGACAATCTTAAAATCTATTTAATAAATTTGGGGATCTCGACAAAGAGTCAAGATGTTTCTAGAATCATTTTAATAAATAAATAAAATATATTATGACAAGATTTTGGGAATTTTATGAATGATCAACTTTTTCAAAAATATATAATATGAAATAATAATAATAATAATAATAATAATAATAATAATAATAATAATAATAACAATAATAATACTGATTGCACAACAAAGAAATACTTTTTTAGTAAATTTTAGGAAATTAAATTTAAATATAAAGAAGAATATATCATCAAAATCCAATGTTACTTATGTTTAATTGGTACCCTTTTTTGAATGGGCGAAGTGAAGGTGTTGATACCTTTCTCACTCATAATCATACTCCTAGATTCAACCATGATTTCATAGACCTAAATGTTTTTTTAGTAAATCTTAATTAATTTTAAGATTTTATTAAAAGATGATATTTTTGGGTGGCAAACCACACCAAAAAAAAAAAAAGATTAGTAACGAGTCTGAAAATTTTCACCAAGTTTAGTGATCGAGTCCCCCCGGATGAAAAATCATTATGGCAGTGCATGTGACAATTATTTTTATGGACTCATATGAATAAACAATATTTAAAGTATTCACAAATTCTCTCTAGTAAAAGTCTTTTATCATTACAAAATGCAATATTTTAACAATTGGATAATAATCAACAAAATGTTTAATACTTAATGATTATGTGCAATAAAATACCCATAACTTAAAATAAGCTCCAAATCATCTTTTTATCACTTTTATTTAGAGTTAATTAATCTCTATCACCAAATCAACTTTAATATTCAAGACAAAAGAATGCAACTTTTCACATGTGAGCGACAATCCATTCAAATAGCACTAGCCCATGATGTGTTATTTGTAATTAAATTGAAAAGTCCAAGTGCATCATAACAAATTCTCGTTTGGGTAGAGAATGTGCACTTTGGTAGCCAAACACTTATATCAACCCATTGTATATTCTCACACTGAAAAATTTGGATTGCCCATAATTTGAATTTGTATAACTAAGTATATGCAATTTGACCACTCCTAACAAAGTACTTGATGCAAGGTACATAACCATGATGTAACTCTTTATGTCATTAAATATTTAGAGCTGATTATTCCTATGTGAGACACTAATAATTAATGTGTATACTGATAGACCATTATAAATATGATCTCTCCATGTGAAATACTTAAACTGAATGTGTTTCACTATATCAAAATTAACTTATTGCATTTAATCGAGTGTCTTGAATGTTTTATGAATAAATTAATATTCAATATCCAATAACTTATTCTTATGTACCATCTATCACAATATAAATTTCACAAATAAATGTTGTTACATACCCAACAAAGTCATATGACACATAAATTACTATAGGCAATATTATAAACTCTAATTATTCCAAATGAATAATTATTCAAAAATTATCTGTTCATTAAATGAAACTACCAAACAAATTATTAATTTGATACTATTTGTATGAAAACCTTGTAGAGTTTAAACCTTATTTACCTTTAAAAAAAAAACATATCACATTTAGATGGAAATGTAAAAGAATAGTAAAAATAAATTTTACTAAATTTATTCAATTATGCACATAACTTTATGCTAGGCGTATGTAAATTTTAAACAACATATAGGGAGAGTATATACCTCTAACTGGCTCCAAGCATGTCATAATATTTAATCATGAAATAAAATGTTAGAAAATATGTGCATAGCATATAACAATTATTGAATTATGCCTGAATATAAAATAATAAATATTTCATGTAATAAAAAAAGTTTAGAAAAATTAATAATATAAAAATTAGAAATAAAATTTCAAGTATGCTAGAAGAAACTAGAGCAAAAATGGACACTAGATGAGCCTATACATGCTGCACACACTGCTTGTTGCATATGGGCTTTATTTGGCGTGAGATCTTCATCTTCAACCTTGAGCCAAGTTGAACTTGACTCAATTGAATTTTTTTTTTTACCCGTTTGGGTTTGTTTCAATTTTTCCTTCAACTTTTCATGTATTTCTTTGATTTTTGATGCAATTTATACCTTTAAACATTAATTACACATAAATCTACAAAACTCATACTTTAAATTGCATCAAAACAGGCTTAAATCAAGATAAATTAAGCAAAACATTTTTTGGTTCAATACCTAAGATAGACTTGCTTTTGTTTTTGGATTTGTTTCTTCAATTTTGATTCTTTTTCTTTATGTTTTAATGCAATTAAATGCACTAAACTTTAATTAACATATATATCTACAAAAGCCATACAACAAAACACATTGAAAACCCATGAATCATCACAAATTGAAGAAAACAATTTTGGTGCAAGAAACCTATATTCTACGCACTTCAATTTTCTTAATATTTGGCCATATAAACTTATATACTATGAAACTTAATACGTTGATTCATCCTTATAACACATGGGTAAGATTATTCAAGAACCAATTTGAATTTAAATAGATAAAATATCAAGGTTTGAATAAAATCTTGAATAAAAAACTTTAAACCTTGATTTCTTTTTCTACAAAATGAATTACCAAAATTGTTAGTATGGTTTTAATCTTTGTTTTAAGAGAAATAAAAACCCTAATCTAATTTCCAGAAACAATGATTGGAAATTAAGATTTGGCAACATAAAATTTCACCTAAAAATAATGTTTTAATTCAAAATAAATTTGAAAATTATATTTTAGGTCCTATTCTCACATAATGAGGCTCTTATACCACATGTAAGCATAATTTCTTTAAATCTCAAAATCATATGTGAGGATTAGAACACCAATGATCAATTTGCATACTAGTTTGTTAGACATAATCGTCAAGTGCAAGCAACTACAATTTTATGAATTGTAATTTTATGAAGAGACTAGGTCTTTCTCTTCGTTCTTTTCTTACTGGTGGCTTTCAATGGGTAGATACTGTTACATAGAAGTGAGGAGGAGATCTTAGCTAATTTATATTAGAAGCCTATAAACCTTTCCATCAAAGGTTTGCTAGGCTCTTTTCTTACTGGTGGCTTTCAATGGGTAGATACTGTTACATAGAAGTGAGGAGGAGATCTTAGCCAATTTATATTAGAAGCCTATAAACCTCTCCATCAAAGGTTTACTAGGCCAAAGGTTTACACAACTACCAAATCACATAGACCCAATAAGATGTGCAAAACTGACACATAAATAATCACAATTAACTATTTGGGCTCTTATACTTGTCTTATATTAGGACTAAATTTATCAATCTATTTTATTAAACATTCAAATTACCAATTAACAGTAACACACTTACTGAAAAATTCTAACAAAAAAAGCTAAACCAAATGATTTCCCACAGTAATTTGGAATAGATTAACTTATATTAGAAAACTTATATTTTCAACTTTGAATGTTTAAGTATGCATTTAGAGAGAACTACTACACATGAAAGATTAAAAAGGTTTGTTGATTCTAACTGCAATTTGTGTTGTGAAAAGTATTATCAAATTTAGATTACTTGAAAGATATAAGTATATATGTTTGTTTAAAATTTTCATTGAACTTATTTATCCTATTTTCATTGTAATTTCTTTCAAAATTTACAGTTAGAAACTTTCAAACTAGTTATGTCTTGAGTGTGAAATCAATAGAGTTGATTGCCACATTCATCCTAATTAACACACAATCAATTGCCACATCATTTTATGCTTAATTGAGTCTTGTTTACATAAACAATCTTAAATGGTATAGAGTTTTAGATCCCTGTGATTTAGATTACTTTCAAAAATTTCATTTGATAAGAGTTTCATCTCAATCATACTTTAATTCAAACTTATATTCATTTAAGATTTATCCCTAAAATTTTAAGGTTTCTTTATATAGTCCATTCTCCAAAATCAAATAATAATAAGAGAAACAAATTAACTCAAAGAAAGGGAATTGGGCTTTTGATTTAAAAAGCCCAAAACATAAGCAAATCATCGAGGAAATGGAATAGCTCGAAGCCTACCACAAATCCATGGTTATCGAGACTCAAAACAATTTCAAATGACATCAGACAAAATTAGCTGTTTATGTCACACCCTAGGCGGATGCACTAGGAGTTAAGGCTCGAACACATATGGTCAAGGTCAAAACTTTGAATTTGTTAGAACTTTATTAGAATTCATTCAAATTTCCTAAGTGCATAATGTCATAACCATTTTTCATTTTTCATTTCTCTTTTTTTTTGTTTATTTATTTATTTGGGTATTTGACTTTGTCTTCAACAATTAACTTCTTGAATTCTATTTTCCTGAAACTTCGTTCACTTTTTGCCTCGGACTCTCATTTCCAAAGTGCATGTTAGATGTTCTCAATATTAGATACTTTCCTTAAAGTTGGGCTTTTGAAGATATCCTTATTTTGCCCCTAATGTAAAAAGCGATCCTTGATCGGGGTTCATTTTGGGAACAATAAATTTAATAGGCTCAGAAAGGTAGCAAATGGATAATTTTTATATAAGTAAAAGATAAAGAAAGATAGCCATTTATCATTTCAAACACAATCACTTAGTTAAAAGAGTAATGTATTTGAAGAAATAGATAAAAAGTTCCTCTTTGTTTTTGTTTTCATTTTCATCATTTTTGTGTAACTAATAGCCCATCTTATTTCCCTACTCAAGGTTCTTATCAGGCCATATGAAAAGTCCCAAATTTGATTGCACAATTTACAAAAATGCTTATTCTAGTTTGGAATTGTTTGGCATTTTGGTAAAATGAGGGAAAAGGTATTAAGGCATGAAACAAATTGTCTTAGGTGAGAAAGAAGTTTGCTTCTTTTAGTCAATGTGCCTTAAGACATGAAACAATGGTTACTTGAAAAAAAGAATTTAGGCTTTTTTTGTATCTATATCATAGAAAGAGTTTGGATGGTTCAATCATATTGACAAAATTTGATACACATTGAATCACCAATTAAAAAAAATTGAAAAGCATCTTACTTGGTTTTTGAAATTCAAAATGAACTTTCAAAATTGGTCTTTTTTGTTTATTGCCCAATAAAAGATTATGGTCTCAATACATCAAATGATGACAAGGTTCATCAATGGAAATTCATGCCCCTTTGAAGGATTATGACTAGTAAGTGGAATTATTCAAAAGGATTAAAACATAAAAGTGGTCAAGGAAAAATGTAGTGAGTTTTTTTTTTTTTATATAGTAATCACCAATTACTTCGAGATTCTCATCATAAAAATCATAAATTTCCCTTTGAAACGATTCCCCCTTTTGTGATATTGAAAACCATTTATATGAGACTTTATTGCGAATCATTTTTTACTTTTCTCCCACTTTTACCAATTACAAGTCCAAAATTTAATAGAAATTGAAAATATCAAATAATGATTTAAATCCATAGAGCACTTCTGATGCACAAGATCTATTCATACAATGCAAACACTCAAACATGACCCAAAAAATTCATATTCCTAATAATATTCTTGGGATGACACTCAAACTTGCAAACATAGGTCTCTCATTTGACGGTTCAAGTGACCCACGACTCTCCCACTATCACTCATTAAAATCGCTAATCAATTCTTTAAATTTTTTGGAATTTGCATCAATCAAAGCCTGAAGTGTATCTTTGAAGACAGTGCTGTCTTCTATGGAATATCTTTTAACCCCATCATGAAACTCACACTTAACATTTGGATTATACCGCTTCGGGTATGGAGGCTTTTTGGATCTTGTCAGAACAATAAAGATCATATGATTCTTGCCCAGTAAGATAAAGATCTCAACATAAGACATTGGAAGTGAATGATACATCTTGAATATTTTTTCTCTTATGACTTCGTGAATAGCTTGAGTTGATCTTTGGTTTTGTAAATGTTTATGGTAAAGGAACTGGAGCATACAGATGAAGTGATTAAAGGAAATCACCAACCCAAAATGTCGGTTGGGAACAATATGGTGACCATTGTGAATAGTCATCCATTGAATTTTCTTGTATCATGGTGAAATTTCTCTCATTTCACCCTTTAACAATTGTTTCTTGGGCTTGTTCAACAAAAATATCTCCCCTCTTTTCATCATTAGCATCTATGATTCTTCCCTTTTTTATCTTGTTCTCAATTTTCCCTATAGCAAACAATAAATCAGCAAACTCTAATGAAGTATTGTTAATCAACTTATCATAATAGGGAGAAGGAAGGGTATCCATAAATAAGAAATTCAATTCCCTATTGGTAAGAGGTGGTTGTACTTGCGATGCCATCTCCTTCCATCTAAAAGCATATTCTTTGTAGTTTTCATTAGGACTTTTTCTCATATTTTGAAGGGTTTATTGGTCTAGAGCCAACTCCAACATATTTTGGTATTGCTTCATGAATGCCCATGATAAATCCCTCCAAGTACGAATTTGACTACTCTTTGAACTATAATACCAATTGGTTGTTGCCCCAATCAAACTTTCTTGAAAAACATGAATAAGCAATTTTTCATCACTAGTATACCCAACCATTTTGTGACAATATTGAGTCAAATGTATCTTAGGACATCCAATTTCATTATACTTTTCAAATGTTGAAACCTTGAACTTGGGCGAAATAACTACATTTAAAACTAGTTGATATTCCTTTGCATTAAAAGATTTATCCTTAGCTTCAATAGCTTGAACTCGTTCTTCCAAAAAAATTATACCTTCTCTGTTCACTTAGATTCCTTAACTCTTCCCTTATAAGTCCTAAGTTAGGTCCTTCGGGTTGGTCATTTCCTTGAGCATAAAATTCCTCGATACTCTTCTCTATCTTTCCTTTCAAATCAAATATTCTTCTGCCCCTTTAAAGAAATCGCAAGAAATATTTTTAAAGAAATTTCCTATTTTAGAGCACACATGAATTGCATTATATAGATACATAAATGGATGCATGGATAAATGAATGAATGAATGAATGAATGAATGTGCAAATGATAAAACTCTTCAGTGAAAAAGTATGAAAATTGACATAAGAGTGAGAATGAAAGACAAACCAACAATGCTTATGCTATTATTTTTGTTGAATGAATGATACAATTCCTAATTTGCATGCAAAATGCTTATGAATTCTTAAATGTGATAATGATGCAAAAATATATAAAAAAATGGAATAACCTAAAAATATACAAACCAACTTAATGATGAATGGAATGATTAAATAAAAAAACTAACTTTTTACCTATTCTAAATTTTTTACTTTTTTCTTAAGTTTTTTTCATTTTACACTATTATTACCCTTTAAACACAATTGCATCAAAGTGCCCCATATATTCTAATTTTGGTAATTTTTGTGAAAGAAAAAAAAATTGGCATGGCTTTAGGCTTCTGAATAATTTTTACAAAAGGTAGACATCACTAATGGCTCCATGGAAACTCTTTTTTTTTTTTTGGTTTTTTGTTTTTGTCAATGACTGACCTAAAATAAATACTCCATCTTAAAATATAATCCTTGTATAATGTAAGCAACAAAAATCAAATAATATATAAAAAAATGACTCAATAATTCAAAACAAACAAGTAATAGAAACAATATAGCAACCAGACAACAAAGCAATAGAATGTATATAGTGTCCTAAATTTTGGTAACTTTCTAAAAGGATGGCATGGCTTTATCCTAGGCAGGATCCTAAGGTTCACGATATGTTGGGTTTGGATTTATATGTCCAGAGGTTCCCAGACTAATCTTTACATCATCATCCATCATGGACAAGTAAGGCTCATCGATCCTCACCCATTATAGGCTATTAGCGAAAATGATTCAATTTGAGTGGAAATGTTTCACTAGCAAATGTGAAAGTTATCACCTCATGAGAGCGTAACTACTTCACTTCCTTCTAAAAAAGATGGAGCCCGGGTCTAGAGCTCATGCATGTAAGTGCATATGCAAAAGTGTGCAAAGTGACATTAATCAAAATATCACAAACAAATCATATCATAAATAAATCATAAGCACAAAATCGAAACAAAATAATAACTAACATACAATTTATTTTCTCAAAATAAAGTAATAACTAACATGTAATTTATTTTATTTATTAACTTGTATATATATATATTTTAAAATTTTAAAATAAAGGGAATTAAATTAAAAATCAAATAAAACCAATTAAATCCAACATTATTAGTAGCGCATAATTAAAATTTTGGCCTGACTCTCTAATCCCCCCAATGGAGTCTCCAAGTTGTCCTAATGTATAAGTCCGGAGATTCGATCGCCAGACGTAAGAATTTAAATGTCGTGGAAAACATGAAGAGTCACCGCCAATCTTTTTTAGGGTGTGATTGGCTACCCAAAAATTTATCATTTTAATAAAACAATAAAACAAGTTTAAAGTTTTATTAAAAGGATGATTTTGGTCTATGAAAATAAGATTGAGTTTGAGAGTCAGTTATGTGTAGGAAAGGATTAGCAACCCCACAATGCCCAAAAATTTGTAATTATGCACTATTTATAATTTTGGACAAAAACTATTTTCTATATGAAATTTAATTATAATTCCCTTTGTTTTGTAAGAAATAAAATTAGTAAAAAAAAAAAAATCTTTTCTTGAGGAATATTAAAAAAATCTTCAAATTAAAGAAACACCCTTGAAGTCTCCGACATAAAGACAGAATTCGAAGATAATCTTTTTAATTTAAGATTTATCATAACATTCCTTCTAAAAATAATAAAATAACATTATTTGTAAATGATAATTATTGATAACTCTCCAACATCTAGGTAGAGTATCAATAATTATATTTTTCAAAATGCTATTTTAATTTTATTTATTCAAAACTAAAAATTTTAAGAAAAACTATTTTATGTAATAAAAAAACAAAATATAATATAATTAATATTTGACATCCATAACCAAAGTAAACATATAGATATTTATATCATAAATGAAGACATAAATTTAAAATGAGACATATGCAAAATAATGATTATATATGAATTGAAGAATCGGGTTTTCAAATATAAAAAAACCATTTGGCTCTCCAACATCTAGACAAAGTTTGGGTACAAATTTTATATTGAAAATCTCATCCTATCATATCTATAATTAAAGCAAGTGTTTATATAGATAAATTATGAATGGAGACATTAATTAAAAAATGATGCATATGCAAATAAAAATTAAATGTGAATTAAAAATTTTGGTTTCCAAATATAAAGAAACGACCTAGGCTCTCCAACATCTAGGCAAAGTTTGAGTGTGAGTTTTATATTTAAAATCTTATCTTATTATTTTTTTATTATACTTGTTAATTTTATTCCGATTTGCGGAATTGTATAAAAATTCTTAATGAAATAAAATTTTCTAAATACCCTAGCATCTAGACGGCATTCGGGAACAACATACATCATAAAAGGCTTTCATACAAATCTTTATAAATTTGAAACAAGTTTGAGATTTTAGATTAGTTCAGATTTAAATTTTAAAAATATACAAGTCTCTTTAAAAATCTCCAATATCTAGGTAGACTTTTGGAGCAAGGTCATTTTATAATTATTTCAAAAAAATTAATTTTTATAAACAAAACATATCTAATATATGTTTAAACATGAAACATTGAATTGAAACAAGCATGAGAATCCAAACCATAAAAATTTAACAATGCATAAAATTAAACTTAATTAAATTTAAACAACCTAAAAATAAAATATAAGTATGATTAAGAAAATTACACATGTAAATAAGCTTTGTGGTGACAAACTTTAAGCTTTATAAATTATATCTATAACAAGATTCTAAGTCAAGAAAATTTTTACATTACTACTCTATTTTTGTTATTATGCTCATGTCAAATCTAAAAAAAATATATAAGATTCAATTACCACCACCAAGGTCCCACGCCATGGTCTTTCATGGATGTTCATATGTATTATTTTTTTTTATCAAAAGGAAGCCATCCTTTCATTGCCAGCAAATGAAACATTTGAAAACAAGGCAAATGTAAGTGAAAAAGACCCCTCGTCTTGGCTTTTCAATGCATGTTCATTCGTTTTTTTTTTTGGAAAAGAAACAACTTCTTTGCATGTCAAAAAGTAAGGACTTAAAGCTTGAAAGGTGGTGTTTTCAGGAAGCCTAAAGATGCCATAGCCGAAAGCCACCAATTTAGACTTTTCAACTCACATGGCCTACTCTCTTTTATCATCCAAGGAACGACACCATGGTTTTCCTAAGCTTTCAACTGGGAACTTCTTATTCCTACCAATAAACCCAAGCCTAATACAAGGAAAAATAACCAGAAAGTTGGCTAGAACCAGCAAAGGAAAGAACTTTACAAATGAGAGAAAGAAAACAACCAAGCCATGACTGCCTATGGGAAATCAGGCAACACGGTTTGGACATTCCCAAACTGATTTTCATTTTTGATTCGTCCTAGTTTAGATTAACTAAAAGCCACTCATGGAAGATGGAAGACCAAGACCTTTCAAGTAAAGGGGAAAAGATGGATACTTTATGGAGGGATGAACAGCTGCTACCATTGCAAGAAGCAGGAGCATTCAGCTAAACCAGAAAATGAAGTTCCAGCCATCCAAAAATAAAATGAAACCAAAACATGGAACAAGCAAAGCTTGAAACTTTAACAACAAACACCCAACACAAAACATACAAGGAACACATGAAAAACACTTTCTAGAGCAGATTATGGGGAGTGCAAGGTGGCATGAAAATAAAGAATAAAAATAGCAAATAGGCGCCCTTTAACGGGTGCTCACTTTTGCACCCTTATTATTTTTTTTTCTTTGCTTCTTTTCCCTTTGTTTCTTGTTCTTCTTTATTTTTTTTTTCAAAACCAGAAGCTTTTCTCTCCCTCTGTTCCCCCTTGTTTTCAGTAGCTTCATCCCTCTCTCTTTTAATCGATAGCCATTCCCTCAAAGAGCAAGATCTCAATCTTGCTCAATGAGGGCCCTTGGATAAAATCTCATCCAACGGCTAAAGTTTCTGTTTTTCTATTTTTTCAAGGATACACCTTTGGCCCTTGGATCAAGAGGTAGCAAAAGATCAAATGGTCCACATTGAACACTGCAAAGGTTGAATTTTTATGTCCTCTCAAACCCATGAAAAGATCATTTTACCCATAGTGCAAATTTTTGTTATTTATGATCATTTTCTTAGAAATCAATGTTCCCATGGTCATTTTTGGCATTTTCAAGCACCAAAAATCATAAAATAATATAAGATTAAGGTCTGATAAGTTTCATGAAATTTTGAGTTAGGGAAGGCCAAATTATGAAAACACCCCTATAAGAGTATTTTGGTAATTTCATATTTTTTGAGGTACTGCTATGATTTTAGATGCAATAAAAATCATGAAATATTATAAAATTAAGATCTGAAACGTTTCACAAAAATTCAAGCTTGAAAATATCAAATTACGAAAATACCCCATATAAGGCTATTTTGGTCATTTTGCCCTTTCCAGGTCACAATGAAAATTTTAGTGTTTCAAAAAATCTAAATTCAATATTAAATCACATTAATTTCAATTAGGTTTTGAATTTTTAGAATTGACCTAAGCTTTATCCATTTGACCAAGTTTTGTATAATTTTGACTTTGTTTGACCGAATTTGATCGAGTTGACTTTGAGTTTCTGAATAGGCGAATTTGTGAGCTCTTTATAGGTAGTAAATGGTCCCCCTAAATCGTCTTGGCCCATGTTTGTATATAAGCCTCGAATCAATCATGTTGGAAAAAATATCCTAGATAAAATTTGATATCTACAGGATATTATAATAACTATACAAGAATTAATATATATGAATTCCCCCCAACCAAATTAAGTAAATTTGAATATGGGATGTCTCAAAAATGAAAAAAAACCTCTAGTATGATACTTTCTCGAGTATCACATTTTTTCCTAAAATCCATGATTCTGCGAACTGAATGCCCCCTAAAAAGTATTTTGGTAATTTCACACCTTTTAAGATTTGTAGTAGTTTTAAATGCAACAAAAATCTTGAAATATTATAAAACCATGATTTGGAAAGTTTTGTTAAAAATCGACCTTAAGAAAGCTAAATATGAAAATAACCCTAAAGTGTATTTTGGTAATTTTACCCTTCTTGAAGTGCAATTAAGACTTTTAATCCTTTAAAATCACAAATTTCAATCTTAATCCACATTGGTTCCAATTTGATTGTGAATTTTAACAGTTGAGCCGAGCTTCATCTATTTTTATCGATTTGTACCAATTTTGACCAAGTTTGATTTTAGGGCATTTAGATCAAATTGATTCCAATTTTGATTTGAGAAACTTGTCAAAATTAAAAAAATGTTAAATTTGAATCGGGTTAAATTTTAAGCATTTCACAAATGGGCAAGATTTTGCCCAGACAAAATTAGTTGTCAATAATGACCAATACAATGAATCAAAATTCCTCTATTTATAGGGATGCAAAATATCAGAAAGCAAGAAAAATTAGAGAAAAATTAGTATTCATTATAGGTAGGCACAAGAACATATCACGTGAAGAGCTTGAAAAAGTGAACATCTCAAAGAAGTTTGCTAACATAACATTTAAACAGGGAAATAATAGTTAGACAATGAATATTCAATTAACCGAGAGTCTAAAAATCTTTCTTTTGAGACTTATACCATAGATGCATTTGATCTTTCTGAGTTCATCATATTGGACACTAGTCTTACATCTTTGAAACTTTTTCCCTTTGCATCTATGTCACATTTTCAAGTTTTCAACTTAGATCCCTTGTTTGACTCAAACTGTTATATTTAGGTTTTCAGTTTGAGTCTTTTATTTTTTTTTTCTTCTTTTTTTTTGTTTTGTTTTCTTGTTTTTTTTAAACTACTTTTCATTCACATTTTTTTGTCTCTTCTTTCAAGCAAAATTTTTTTTCATAGCATGATAAATGAGAAAAATGAACACTAAATTGGAAGGGTTCATATGTAGTTGAAATGTTTTATTCGGGCAAAGTGTTGATCTTAATGAAGATGGATGGAGACAAATTGTCAAATCTAGTCTTCTTTTAAATATCTTTTCAAGAAAAATATTTTTTCACAATGATTATGAACCTAGTCAGCTTCTTTTAAATCTACCTCCATCAAGACACAAAAAGTGAATTTCTACCTCAATTGGCAACACAGTCTCTATTCCATATGTGAATGAAAAAGTGGTGGCTTAGATAGATGTGCACACCGATGTCCTATAGTATTACTTATTTTTTCTATTATCCTCTTGATGTTTTTATTAACAGATTCTACTGCCATATTCATTTTCGAGTAATATGGGACTGAGTTATGATGCACAAACCTTAAATTATGCACAAACCTTTGCCAAAATCTTGTTATTCAAATTATGAACATTATCAAAGATGATCATTTTTGGAAGCCCATAATGACATATTATTATTATTATTATTATTATTATTATTATTATTATTATTAAATCTACACATTGCTATCTTCGTCGCACTAGCATAAAAAGTTGTTTCTACCCATTTCGTGAAGTAGTCGATCACTACAAAGATAAATTAATGCCTATTTAAAGCTTTTAGAGTGATGGATTTGATCATATCCATCATCCACATAGAGAATGGCCATGGGGGTTCCAAAACATGCAAAGGAATGGGAGGGGTATGAATCTTATCTACATAAATATGGCATTTATGACATTTTGTAGTATAGTTAATGCAGTCGCTCTTCATTATCAACCAATAATTGCCTATTCTCATGATCTATCTAGCTATTATGTGATTGTTTACACATGCTCCTTATTTTCTCTTGTGCACTTCTTCAAGTTTTTTTTTGTTTCAGTAGAGTTAACAGATCTTAACAACATTTGATCTCGACTTCATTAGTACAAAATTTATTCATCAAGAAAAAATCCCATAGCTAGTCTTTTGATAATTTGTTTGTCATTTCTAACATGTGTTTTGGGTATTGTTGGTGCTTGAAATATTGCATGATTTTATAGTACCAAAGCAAGTCATCAACATCTTCTTTAAGATATGAGCAATATGTTGGTGATCCTTGTACGTTCAACCAAATAGGTTAGCTTTTTATTTTATCATTATCGTTGAACATTACAAGTGATGTAACTAAAGCATCAACCATTTGATTATCTTTTCTATGTATGTGCCAAAACTGGACCTTTTCTACTTATTTGATCAAATATACTACATATCTTTAGTATTGCAATAACTTTTTATCTCTTGTTTCTCATTCACCTTGTAGTTGATAGATTACCAAAGTCGAGTCCCCATATACTTCTAACACTCCAATCCCTTTTTCAATTACCATTTGCAAGCCCATTACACATGCTTCATATTCTATCACATTATTGGTACAATTAAAATCTAATCTCATGGTGCTTAGATAGTAATTCCCATTGGCGGATGTCAAAACTACTTCAATTCCATGCCGTAAAGCATTCAAAGCTCTATCAAAAAACATTTTCCATGGTTTTTTTATCGTTTCACCTTTCTCAATTTGGGAGATGGTCATTAAATCTTCATTAGGAAAGTCAAACTTCATACATTTATATTCATCAGTTGCACATTCTACAAGAAATTATGCTATCTTACTTTCTTTACTTGCCTTTTGTGCAACGTATACAATGTTATATTCAAAGAGCATGACTTGCCATCTCACTAACCTCCCCAACAATGATGGTTTCTCAAAGATATGCTTGAAAGGGTCCAATCTTGCTATTAGCCAAGTTATGTGATATAGCATATATTGCCTGAGCCTATGGGCTGTCCATGCCAATATGTAACACATTTTTTCCAATTAGGAATACTTAGATTTGTATTCAATGAACTTTTTACTTAAATAATAAATGGCCTGCTCTTCTTGCATGTTTTATCTCATTGCCCTAACTTGCGTCCTATAGAATACTCATGCACTATCAGATACAAAATCAATAGTTTTATCACAACAGGTGGTATCAACACTAGAGAATTTGACAAGTATTCTTTAATCTTTTCAAAGGCACACTGACATTCCTTATTCCACCTGCTAGGATCATGTTTTCAAAGCAACTTTAAAATGAGCTCACATTTGGAGGTGAGTTGAGAAATAAAACAAGAGATGTAGTTCAACTTTCCTAGAAAACCCCTTACTTCTTTCTGCAAGCATGAGGGAAATAAGTTTTGAATGGCGAGCATCTTATCTGGATCAACTTCAAAGTCTTTTTTACTAACCATGAACCCTAACAATTTTCCTTACTTTGTGCCAAACATGCATTTAGTTAGATTTAACTTAAGCTGGTACTTCCGTATTCTTTTAAATAACTTCCTAAGATTGGTAACATGAGCCACTCCTTATAAGATTTTGTAATCATGTCATCCATATATACCTTTAGTTCTTTATGCATTATGTCATGAAAAAAGGGTTACCATTGCTTACATGTTTTAATCTGAAAAACAGAACTTAGTAGTAAACTATGCCCCATATGATAACGAACATGGTTTTTTCCATATCGGTAGAAGCTATTATAATTTGGTTATAACTTGAAAAACCATCCATGAATGAGAATGTGGCATTCCTAACTGTGTTATCCATGAAAGTGTCGATATGGGGTAATAAGAAATTGTCTTTTGGGTTAGCCCTATTTAGATTTTTATAGTCCACACATATCCAAACCTTTCCATCCATCTTGGAAACTGGGACTACGTTAGCTACCTTTTCTATGTATTTAGCTACTTCCAAAAAGCCTGCATTAAATTACTTTTTCACATATTCTTTGATTCTTGTAGTATTTTCGGTTTCATTTGTCTCAATTTCTCTTACAATGTGTTAGATTATGGGGTCCAGTGGTCTCCCTTAGGGAATCAACATGCTGATTCATCTGGTTGAGGTATCCTATGGTAGATCAGATTATGGTGTATGGCAACCCAACCTACCAAGGCCTAATGGGTAAGGTATCCCATAAAGGCTTTGTGAAGCCCTTTATGTTCACCTGTCACTTAATACGGGGCTCTGCATTACCAAAAAGAATAAGAACATAAAGTTATGCCTTCATTATATGCTATAACTTTTGGTAGTGATAAATGCTTGATCTTAAAAATTGGTATCAAAGCAAGATTGTAGGTTCGAGTCCCCATGTGTCGCTAGGGGGGAGCTTGTTAGATTATGGGGTCCAGCGATCTCCCTTAGAAACTTGGTATGTCGATTTATCTGGGTGAGGTATCCCATGGTGGATTAGATTTCGGTGTATGGTAACCCAACCTGCAAGGCCTAATGGGTAAAGTATCCCATGAAGACTTTGCAAAGCTCCTTATGTCCACCAATCCCTTTGTATAGTGCTTTGCGCTACCAAAAGGAATAAGGAAATAGAGTTGCGCCTTCATTATAAGCTATAGCTTTTGGTGTAGTGGTAAGCACTTGATCCTAAAAATATTGTTAGCTTTTTAGGTGGTTTGGTGATCCAAGAAGGGGGTGAATTAGATTTCTCTAAGTTCTTCCCAAATAATGATTTAAAAATAATTGAAAGAGGAATTGAAACAATAAGCACTTTTGATAAAAATATAATGCAAACAATAACAATTAGTGAACCCAGAATCAAATATAAACAACAATAAAATGTAAGGAGATAAGGATAGAGAAATCAAACATAATGATATATAAAGGTTTGGTCCTTCTCCACAAGGCACCTATATCCTCTCTTCTTGGTTGTCCACACCAAGGCTTCAATCGACTAATCTTGAATTGAAATTACAACCTTATCTTTTTCTCTCTAAGGCTTAAGATGAAAACCTTAGACTCTCTACTTTCTAGGCTAAGTAGCAACCTCTCAATCCCAAAAATTCAAGAGGATACCATAACTTTTGATTACAAAATCACTTGATAAAATTTCAAACTTAAAACACCTCTCAAAGGCTAAATGTTTGCCTAATGAAGTACAAAAAAATTTGATGAATGAACAACAATAATAATTTGGATACAAAAAATACAAAGATGTAGACTTTTAAGCTCTAACAACTCTTGATTCTTTGAAATAATGAAAATATAGCTTGTTGACTCTTGCTCTCTTAATTCATCAACCTTCTTGGTGTGTTGGAGTGCCCAATTTGTAGAGAAATTAAGGAAATAGCCGTTGGAAATGCTTGGGAGAAGAAAATAACCATTGAAGCTTGATAAACTAGTCATTGGAGATGTTTCAGGGCCTAATTGATTGACCCTTTCCATGAGGGAATCGATTGATTCAAGTTTTGGTGCCATTTTCCATTTGAAAAACATGACCTGATCAATCCCTTCTATAAAAAGGATTATTGGTTCATGTTTTGGAACTAATTCATAGCTTAAAAAAGCACTACCTGAATGATCCCTTCCTTGAGGAGATCGATTGATTTAAGGGGGTGATCAATCCCTTCTTGCCATTTCAAAACAAAATTTGTTTTTGGGTAAAAAATCAATCGATGCCTTCCTTGAGGGGATTGATCCTATCAAAGCTGGATGGTTGTCTCCTATTTTGTACTCTACTCAGCAATTTGATCATATCTTGAGTTGTAAAAATTCAAATAAAAAAACATTTGAAGGTTAGAAACTAGACTTAAAGGGCTTTCTATCCATATAAAATTCCTCACCTAATTCATTATGTACAAATTATAGTGAATTTTCAAACCTATCTTTTATGATGTTTTTAAACAACTGCAAAGTGTCTAGTAAAAATTCAAAATCTTTTCCTAGAAAATTTGGATTTTGATTTTATTTAATCCATTAGAAAGTAGACTTACCCATATAAAATTCAAATATTAAAGTTTTGTGAATTAACATAGAAAAATAAAATACGTTCAATGTTGGAAAACTTTGTTCTTGTAAAATAACTTCATTAAGTTAATCTATTTCTCAAAACCAATATTATCAAAATTGTATTAAATCCAAAATGAATAAGTTCACTTTAAAAATAACAATTAGACTTTCATTTAAGCTTAAATAAATAATATTTAAAGATAGATTTGGTTTGAGAAATATGAAAATAAAGAAAGGTTTGTTTACACTATGAAAAACATATTATTTATTGAGTAACAAAATATAAAACTTAAGAACATGTACTAAATAAATCATTTTCAAAATCTTGATCAAGGTTATTTAGCTTAATGTTTTGTCATTTCAAAATAATGATCAATTCAAGGCTAATAATCTCCTCTTTTTTGATATGACAAAACTTAAAGATAAATTTGCTTGATGAAAAACTTTCTTTGAAACATTTAAGATTTGAAAAACTCTCCCTTAAACAATGCATGGTAAAACTCCCCTTCAATTTTTACATCCAATCCAACACAACTCAACTAACATATGTTAGTGCATATATAACAATTAAGCACACATAAACAAATGTATATAAAGCACAAGCAAATTTGTCCATCAAATATTTATCGTCTTTTTTGTCATAGTAAAAAGGCATGAGCAAATTAATGAGCAAATAAACACAAAAAGGCACATTAACAAATATATTCATGAAATATTTTCCTCCTTTTTGTTTAAGCTCTTTATACCAAATATTTAAACTCCTATAGCATACAAGAAATATCCCTAAACTCTCTCTTTTTTTTTTGTCATTTCAAAAGAAAGAGAGATCAATTCAAAGCAAGGGACAAAATGCTTGATACCAATAATATTAAGAGTATTTTAAATGTATGTAATCAAGTATAAATATGAACAATGAAGTTCACATACATCTATTCAAGCACAAAAGTATAAGTGTATCCAATTTTAGCATTTTAGCGTAAGTTATCAAATTTACTACATGAAATTTATGAGCAAAGGATAATAAATGATATGCAATCTACTCATAAATCATGTTAGGATAAGATGTGCTTACAACCTAAAACATTAATAGCAATTAAGCATAAATTCAAGCACATGAATACAAGCTCATACCGATTGTTAAAGATACCAATTATTAAAGATATGTTATCACAAAGCATATCAATTATTATCCCAAAACAAATCAAGTAGAATTGCATTCTAAGATTTCTCCTCATTTTCAAAATAAGGATTAATCAATTTATGGCACACATAATTTTGCATAAAAGGTATAAACTATATTAAGGATAGGCACATAAATAAGCATCTATGAAAGTTCAAAAAATCTTTAGCAATTCGATACCAATTGTTAGCAATTTTATTCAACAACTTTCATAGAGCACACATACTTCAAGCATATGAAAGATTCATTCAATGCATGCATAAATGATAATAGTAATCTTTCATAAGCTATCCTAGCCAAACAAGAACCAAAAACTCATATGTATATAATAAATCATAAGTACTAATAAGCAATAAGGTTCAATCATCATGTCCTAACAAAGTTTATATAAGCATGATTTTTCAAATATGATAAGCACATCTGCTATAGCAAAGAAATAAGGAAAGCATAATTATTCAAATAAAATCCAATTTGTTTTAATGCATAGCAATGAACACAATCTAAACATATGCAAGTATCTAAATATATATTTCAATCAAAATCATACAAGCATATGTAAAAACATAAGCAATATACCTAATTCAAAAAATATGCAATCATTTAGGCATTATTTGGTACTTGCCATCTCAATGATCTCAATCAATAAACATGTATATAAATTTCAAATTTATAATTCATGATATATGAGTCAATCAATTTAAAAATAAAAAAAAATTAACATAGCTAACTCATAGCCATGTTTAAAGATTCAAACGAATATTCATACTATAAAAACTATTAATCAAAGCAATCAAAAACTAGGCATGAATATTAATTAATCCAAGCATTTAACAAAGTTAAGACAAATTCGATCAAGTAGCTTGGTGATTAATTTGTGCAAAGTGTTCACAAATTCAAACATAATATCTCATTTTTGTACATATGAAAGAAAGCATTTATCAAATCATGCATTAAACATTATAAATCTAAGCACATAGCATAGATTCAATACAATTACCTCCATCCTTGAGTAAGGATTTGAATCCTCCATTCCACATCATTTGAGCTAGTCTTTGATGTACTTGGACTTGATTGATAAAGATGACTTGCTTTGCTTGTTCCACTTGAAATTCCAAAAATGTAGGCTCATTCATGCTCATTTCAAGTTCTCCTAGTATAGACTTAAAAAAATTTCTTAACAAAGGATTTTCATTAAAAGCATTAAGAAAAGCAATTGATAAAAATTATACCAATTGTTAGAAAACAATTCCATATTCTAAGTCATTATAGGCAAAAGAAAATTTATTCATTAAGCACAAGTTGCCAATTGCAAGGGAGATATATACTTAAGTTAGAGGCCATCTATCAATTTAAACATCAAATAGCATAAGAATGGTACTAAAGTAAAAGTTCTCATGTAATGTGCAAAAATCAAACATTTTAGATCATTCATGAACACAAAATAGACATATTCAATATTCATGGATATTCAAGAAATCACTAAAGAATATGTCAAAATAAATTTTAGGCCATATGAAAACTAAAAACTCAAGGAAGACATATTTATCATAAAAAACATATTCAAGAAATTTTAGCACAAAAGCATAAATATGTCTACACAAATTATTGGCCATAAAGGACAATGAATTAAGGTAAAAATAAGCACCATAAGAAAATCACTCATTTAAGTCATATTGAAAGCATGTCAAGTAAAGCTCAAGCATGTTTGATCAAAGCTCCTCTAAGCAGAGGCTTAACGACTTTGAGAAACATAAATGGCTCCTCTAAACAGAGGCACCACGACTTTGAAAAGTAAATTGCTCCTATAAACAGAGTCAATGAAACTTTGAAAAGTAAATTGCTCCTCTAAACAGAGGCACCACAACTTTGGAAAATAAATTGATCCTCTAAACAGAGGCAACGAAACTTTGAAAAGTAAATTACTCATTGACAATCATGTCCAAAGGAGTTGAAAATTGTGTTTGAAGGAATTTCAGGGGATTATGCCCAAAAGTCTTATAAATCAACTCTGATACCAAAAGACATCCTGTTTCAAGGATTAGGAACTTACCTGACAAGTTTCTTTTCAAATTTGAAAATATCTTCACATCTGTCTTCTCTATGTGGGATGTTGGAACACCCTTGCTTCCTGAATTTATACACTATACCTTCTTGAAAGTAGTATATGCTATGCAATGCATATGAATTTCAATGCATGCTATGCAAATGTTGACCAATTAATTCCTATTCAATGTATGGTACTCAAGTTTCTCAAGCTCTTTTCCTAGGCATCAAACCCTTTGATTCTTCAAAAATCAGATTACGCTACTCTTTTGGAGATCGAACCAGTGTAGCTCTCAATCTTCTCTTCCACTCGTATTCTTCCTGTAAGAAATCTCTTTCCAAATTCAATGTCCTTATCAGGAACTGAACATCTCTATTATGCCTTTATCACTTTTAACTTATTCAATGTAATGTAAAAATCTTTCATGCTGTTATTCATTCATTAATCATTATTTCAAACTCAAAAAGTAAGAATGCATTTGCACATTTCTTCCATTGTAGGGTATTAAGAAGAAAAGAATATGAATGGTTGAGAAGCAGTCACCAGAAGAAAGACATAAATAGTGAAATAGAATGTCTTTTATTAGCAAAATGTTGGCAAACTTTGGCCAAGAAAGAATTACAAGGATAAGTGTGGGGACAAAGCTCAAAAATGAACAATCGGATGATCATGATAACATATCTCAAAGTTTTTCTGAAAATCCAACCCTCTGATGTATTTAACAACTTGGAGCTCCTCCGAATTTGTTAGTCTCCATGCCAACGAACTTTCAAATTCAATGCCATATTCTCCTTATCTAAGCTGCCTTTTTAGGTTTTCAACTTAGACAAACCCCTTATGACTCAAATCGCCCTTTTAGGATTTTCGCCTTGAGTCCTCCTTTTTCATTCATGTTTTTTTTTTCTTTTTTCATTTTTTATTTTTTATTTTTTCATTTTTTCATGTTTTTCTTTAAGCATAGTATTTTTTCACAACATCAGAATTTATGGGATGGGGTAAATCATTTCCATCCATCTCAGTCAGTATCAGCATTCCACCTGAAAAAACCTGTCTCACCATATACGGTCCTTCCCAATTCGAAGTCCATTTTCCTCTACTATCGTGCTGGATTGAAAGGATTCTTTTCAAAACCAACTCCCCTTCTCGAAAGCAATGGGGTCGAATCTTTTTATCATGAGCTCTCATCATTCTTCTTTGATATAGCTAACCATGGCACAGTGCAGTCAATCTCTTTTCTTCTATGAAATTTAACTGTTGATAGCGTTTTCGAACCCATTCAGCTTCTTTCAACTCAACTTCTTTTAGAACCCTCAGGGAGGGAATCTCTACTTCCACTAGTAGTACAGCTTCCATCCCATAAACTATAAAAAATGAGGTTGCCCTAGTAGAGGTACAAACTGATGTTCGATATACATGTAATGCAAATGGCAACTTCTCATGCCAATCTTTATAAGTCTCAGTCATCTTCTCCAGAATCTTTTTTATATTCTTATTGGCTGCCTCAACTGCCCCATTCATTTTCGGATGGTATGGTGTCGAGTTATGATGCTTAATCTTGTATTGAGCATATATTTCTTGCATCATCTTACTATTCAGATTCTTAGCATTGTCTAAAATAATTCTCTTCGAAAGTCCATATCTACAGATGATCTCTCTCTTTATGAACTTGCAAACCACAGATCGTGTTACATTTGCATATGATGCTGCCTCTACCCATTTTATGAAATAATCTATCATCACAAAAATGAATCTGTGCCTGTTAGAAGCCTTTGGGGTGATAGGACCGATGACATCCATGTCCTACATTGAGAATGGCCAAAGAGGTGTCATAACATGTAAAGTAGATGGCGGAGCATGGATCTTATCAGCATATATCTGGCATTTATGGTATTTACGAGCATAATCAATACAATCACTCTCCATCGTCAACCAGTAATACCCTACTCTCATGATCTATCTCGCCATCATATGTCCACTAGTATGTGCCCCACATATTCCGTCATGCACTTCTTCAATGATTTTTCTCGCTTTAGTCTTACTTATGTACCTTAATAATACTTGATCCCAGCTTTTTTTATACAAAACATCCCCATCTAGGAAAAAGCTCATAGCCAATCTTCGGATGACCCTTTTATCATTTTTTGTTGCTTGAATTGAGTACTGCTGATCCTTAATATACTGTAAAATGTCATGATACCAAGGTTTTCCATCTTTTTCTTCCTTTATATTAGAGCAATAAGCTGGTATGTCCTTAACATCTAACTTGATGGGCTAAATGTCGGTATTATCATTAATTCAAATCATTGCAGCCAGAGTAGCCAATGCATCAACAATCAAATTCTCTTCTCGAGGTAAGTGGTTAAACTGGATATCTTCAAATTGTTTCATCAACTCTAGAATATACTTATGATATGAAACGAGTTTTGAGTCTCTTGTCTCCCATTCCCCTTTCAATTGGTATATAACTAGAGCTGAGTCTCTGAACACTTTTAATGCTCTCATTTTTCTATCTATAGCAGCTTGTAAGCCCATGACAAATGCCTCATATTCAGCAACATTATTTGTGCAGTTAAAATTTAACCTTGCTATTACAGGATAGTATTGTTCTTTTGGAGAGATCAGAATTGCTTTAATTCCATGTCCTAAGGCATTGACAGCTCTATCAAAATACATTCTCTAGCATTTTTCTCCATGCTCTTCTTTCTCCAGTTGAGAAATAGTCATTAAGTCTTCATTAAGGAATTCTAACTTCATTGGCTCATATTCTTCAGTAGTATGGTCTGTAAGAAATTTTGTTATAGCGCCCCTTTTTATTGCTTTTTGGCTCACATATATAATATCATACTTTGAGAGCATTACTTGTCATCTAGTAATTCTTTCAGACAAAGAAATTTTTTCGAAGATATATTTAATTGGATCCAGTTTTGCTATGGGCCATGTGGTATGATAGAACATATACTGTCTGAGTCTTTTGGCAGTCCACACTAATGCACAACACATTTTCTCCAATGGAGAATACTTAGATTCGTACTCTGTGAACTTCTTACTCAAATAGTAAATAGCTCTCTCTTTTCGGCTAGACTCATCTTGTTGCCCCAACACACATCCTATTAAATTTTTGCATACTGTTAAGTACAGAATTAAAGTTTTCCCTGAAACAGGTGGCACCAACACTGGAGGGTTTGACAAGTATTGCTTAATTTTATCAAACGCCTCTTGACATTCTTCATTTCATTTTCCAGGATTATTCTTACAAAAAAGCTTAAATATAGGATCACATTTGTAAGTAAGCTGAGAGATAAACCAGGAAATGTAGTTCAATCTCTCCAGAAAACCTCGAACTTTCTTTGGTGTGCTAGGAGGTGACAAATTCTGAATGGCTCGTATCTTATTTGGATCAACTTCAATTCTTCTTTCACTAACCACAAAGCCTAGCAACTTCCCTAACTTTATCCCAAAGGTGCACTTGGCTCGGTTTAATTTGAGCTGGAATTTTCTCAACCTCTCAAATAACTTTCTGAGGCTGGTGACATGATCTTCATCCTCACAAGACTTTCTAATCATATCGTCTACATACACCTCGATTTTTTTGTGCATCATGTCATGGAAAAATGTTACCATGGCCCTTTGATATGTTGCCCCAGCATTCTTTAACCCAAAAGACATGACCTTATAACAAAATGTTCCTCACATAGTCACGAAAATGGTCTTTTTCCTATCATTTGCAGCCATTTTTATCTAATTATACCCTGAGAAACCATCTATAAAGGAGAAAATTGAATGCTTAGCCGTGTTATCTACCAGTATGTCGATATGAGGCAAAGGAAAGTTATCTTTTGGGCTAGCCTTATTCAAGTTTCGATAGTCTACACATATTCATACCTTTTCATCCTTCTTAAGAATTGGGACTATATTGGCTACCCACTCTGGATATTTAGCCACTTGTAAAAAACTTGCATCAAATTGTTTCTTCACCTCTTCTTTAATCTTTAGTAGCATTTCAGGCTTCATCCGTCTCAGTTTCTGCTGAACTGGCTTACATTCTGGCTTTAGGGGTAATTTGTGCTCCATTATCTTTGTGCTTAGCCCTGGCATATCCTGGTAAGACTAAGCAAATATATTTACAAATTCTTAAAGTAGGTCTGCTAATCGTTGTCTATCTCCTGATGAAAGTGAAGTGCCTATTCTGACCTCTTTTTTATTCTCTTCATCTCTAAAATTCACTAAGTCGACTATCTCTTGATGAGGTTCAATTGGCTTATTTTCTTGTTCAATCAATCTCATTAGGTTCGGAAGCAAAACATATTCTTCAAAATTCTCTTCATTGTCAAGTTCATCAGTGTTAATTGAATTTTCAAAACTAACCTCTTGATTGTTATCATGATTATCTTCATGTTCATTTAAAGACCTGAAATTGAATAAAATGGGATATGTTGGCAAGATGTGCTTGAGAAGATGGAAATAATGAAAACACAAGAAGAAATGAATGAAAATACATCATTCCTATTTTTATTAAAAGTAATAAAAGATAAATGGTCCAAACAAGAAAGATCACCTTAATGCCTTGGGCAATAGCTATTGGGATGTTACAATTACATTGTTTTAGTCTCAAAAGTCACAGGCATCTCGATGGCACTCCAATTATTCAGCTCATAATCTAATGGACAAAGGTGAACCCACTTTTATTGATTAAGCCTTACTTCATCTTCAATAGTATTAATGGTTAACTGGGCAAAAGTGTTTTTCACACTTTTTTCTGTATCTGGGTACATGAATCCTCCAGGTTTGAAAGTCTCATATAGGTGTGGGATAACCATTAATCTTGTTGTCTTTCCTGCTAGCCTTCTTTTGACCTCCCATTCTATCATCTCATAGCCTAGGCCTAACCTATCACTATTGTCTATCACCGTTAGGGGTTCTTTTATTCCTTGTAAGTTCTTGCCTAGCTCTAGTCCTGGATATCAGCCCTTGTTGATGACTTGGCTCATCACTATCCTTGAAAAGAGGTGACTTTTAAATCCTTCACCTATAGAATTAACCAATTCAAAAGATTGATAAGAGCATTCTAACGCTTCTTCAGCAGCCTCTACATATGGAGTATTCAATGCTTAGGTCACTAGCATGTTTTTCTCCCTGACTACCACTACTAATTGACCTTCTACATTAAACTTGATCTTTTGGTGCAAAGTAGAGGGCACAGCTCCTGTCATGTGAATCCATGACTTTCCTAACAGACAGCTATAGGATGAAGAGTTATCTATCACTTGAAACTTCATATTGAAAGTACATGGCCTAATTTGCAATCCCCCAAGACTTCTCTTTTGGTCTCATCAAAGGTTTTTATAATCATTTGACTGTCCTTCATATGAGAGTAGTAAATGGGTAGCCTTGCCAAGGTTGACATAGACATGATATTGATAGTTAAGCCATTATCAATAAGGACCTTGGCTATGATATGGCTCTTACATTTGACTGTGATATGTAGAGCCTTGGCATTTCCTTTTTCCTCTAAAAGAATCTTATCATCACTAAACGAAATGTGATTTGGCATGACTAAATTTCTAGCTAGGTGGTTCACGTATTCAACAGATACATTATGTGCCACGTATGCCTGATTCAACACATTCAGCAAGGTGTTTCGGTATGGCTCTGAGTTCAATAGCAGTGATAGTAATGAGATTCAAGCTGACATTTTATTCAACTGTTCAACAACTGAGTACTCACTATGTTTTACCAGCTTCAGAAATTCACAAACCTTTTTTTCTGATACCGACTTCGGATTATCTTTTTCAGGTTTTACTTCAGGATTATTTCATCCTTCTCCTTCTTTAGTCTTCTCTTTTCTAGCTTTCTCTAACATTTTAAAAGTGTAACACCTTCCACTTCGGGTAATGCCTCATACACCAATTATGTTGGAAGCGTAAACTTTAGAGACATTTTCTTCTTGCCCCTGAACTACAGTGTCATAACCATATCTCTAAGGTATAACTTTATCATCCTTGTATGGGAAAGGAGTCGAAACTTTAAAAGTTATCGATCTGGGGATGAGTTTGTCTATAATTGAATTTGGCTTGTTCCCACAATGAATCATCATTGGTTTTGGAAACAGCTTTACAGGCTTATCGGTCATGGACACATCAACACTTGTCAAGTCTTCTCTTTCTTCATAGACCTCCATCTGATATAACTCTAAGAGTTTTTGCACCTCTTGGTGAAATTGCTCACAGGTTTCAATGGAATGGCCTATTGCCTCATTATGATACTTACAACTAGTACCAGCTATATATGCTCCATGATAGCTATGTGGACTTACTAGTTGTATCATGTCAGCTCTTCGTAAAACATCAAACAGTTGATTGAGAGGTATCTTAATATCTGTCACTCCTTTCTTCACATGGCGCTCCTGTTCTTCACTTATAGCATTAACATTATGATTTGGCAAGGGATTGCTACTAACATTCGGTGCAGTCACCCCTCCCGTATCAAAACAGATCATTCCATTCTTGATCAATCGTTACACTTTGTGTTTTAAGGTGGTACAATTTTTGGTGAAGTGACCAGCGATCCCATAATGGTAGTCACAATGGGCTATGGAATCGTACCACTTGAGGTAAGGTGGCTTGAGGGGTTTCAATTTACTAGGAGCAATCAAATGACTGTTGTAAAGCTCTTTATATAATTCTGTATAAGTCATTGGAATTGGGTCAAACACAGGCTTTTCACGGGTAGTTCGTTGCTCTCGTGAACCACCCATGGGGTTAGTTGAGCGAGTTTGAAGTTTTGAGGTAGGCTGATTGTTAGGACTGTATGTAGTATTTTGAGGCCTATGAGGGGTTTGATATGTTTGGGGGTATGGTGATTGCATAAATGGTTGGTATGGGTGAGGGGAAGTGTTATTTACAGAAGGGTAATATGGCAAATATCCTGGTGGTGAGTAGGGTTGATAGCCCCTAAATTACTATCTATCAAAGCTCATAGCCTGAGCTTCAGTCTCTTTCTTCTTCGGGACTCTCTTGCTAGATGCTTCATTTCCTTTCAGTTTACCATTCTTGATGGCACTCTCAATAATTTCTCTTGAAATTATCATATCAGTAAAGTTTTTTGTTACATTACCTATGATTTTTTCATAATAGGGAGGTTTCAAAGTGCTGACAAATAGCACTGTGGTCTCTTTCTCAGTCAATGGAGATTATACCTGAGAAGCTATATCCTTCTATCTCTGACCGTATTCTTTAAAAGACTCATTTGCCTTTTTCTTCAGATTCTATAAAGATAAACGATTAGGAGCCAAATTGATAATGTGTCGATATTGATCGATGAAGTAATGAGCCATATCACTCTAAGAGTGAATGCGGGTCTTGTCCAGTTGAACATACCACCTGACAGCAGAGCCAGTAAGGCTATCTTGGAAAATATGCATCAAGAGTTTTTCATCATGAGCATGAGCTACCATCTTCCTGCAATACATGGTGATGTGGGTTTTGGGGCACTTTGTACCATCATATTTTTCAAATTTTGATACCTTGAACTTATGAAGAATGACCACATCAGGGACTAAGCAAAGCCCGACGGCAGCAACTGAACCATAGAAACCAAATCCTTCCACAACTTGTAACCTTTGTTCTAGCATACTAATTTTGGAGCTTTCCTGCGTTTCCACTTTTAGCTTTTCTTTTTTCTTCTTTTTTAAATGATCTAGATTAGGAATTGGTTCTACTACCTTTTCACTAAAGACAAGATTTACATAGCTATTATAATGTCCTAGGTTAGAAGCTGATGGTATTCTAGGGTATGTTGGATATACGAAGTGTTACGGTGGAACCTCTTGAGCAGACTGGGCTTGAGGTGGGCCAAAACCTGGAGGATACAAAGGGTCAGCCACTTCTTGCAATGGAGGAACTTGTTGGCTTGTATTTTCTTCAACTCTTTTTCTTTTATTCAGCTTATTGAGAGCATCCAGAATCTTGCTCAACTCACTTTCAATCTTCTCCTGTGCTTTTTCTATCTTTTCAAACTTGTGAGAACTTTTCTGCTCCATTCGTCTGGCTCTGGATCTTGTGTTGTATGGAGTGATCCTTAAACCTTGAGTACCATGTCTTAGGATTAGTAAATTTGCATGACTATTACATGGTTACTTTATTAAGTGTAATGAATGAGAATGCAATGAATGAAAAATGCATGTATGCAATGAACATTTTCCTTAAAAATGGTATTCAACTAAAAGATTTCATTTATTCCAAAAAAACTTTCATCTACATTGAGTTTATCATCCTAGAATTATAACCATAAAATTGTTTGATCTATTCATACTAGGCCTTGGCTTCCTCAATAAAGTTCAACAGACGCTGTCCATGTTCTCCTACTGAGGTCACCACTTGTTTCAATACCTCTACCTCTTCAATCATCTCTCTTGCCTTGCATACCCCTTTACAAATTTGGGTCGTTAGGTGCTCAATGTATTTCTGTTTTTCTAAGTTCTCTCTCTTACCACACCAGACTTGGTATGATAATTCTCTATGCTCCCTAACCAATACAGCAATGTGGTCTCCTTGTTCATTCAACTTTTGCCTTAGCCTACTCAAGTAACTATTTAGCATGTTATTCTCTGTCTGTACTTCAATACTTTGTTCTTCCAATTCAGCATACTCTTGCTTCAATCTTGTATTTTCCTCAGTCAGCTCGATAATGGTTATCTTTTTGGCCCTTTCTCTCACACATAACCTTTTATGCTCTTGATGTAGCTTTGCTAGGTCTTCAATAGCTGTATCACGTTCTCTAGTAATCTTGTGAACTTTGACTTCATGATTTTCAGCTTTATTTTTCCACTAGGCTTTTTCTTCTTGAAGCTGCTGGATTTTTTGCTTTAACTTACCCTTTTCAAACTCAAATTCTTTTGTTGCAAGCTCTAATTCTAATGGTGCTTCTTCAAGTTTTTCTTCTGTTAGTGGTTGAAAGCTTTCATAAGTGAATATCATTTTTTGTCTTTGTTTTGCTCTCCAAACCAAGTACCCTAGAGTGACTTTATCAGTAAACGGTCCAGGACTCACTCTTCAGGGATTTTTTCATGCTTTAATCATCTCATTCATCTTCTGAAATGATTTAGGCTCACTGTAAGAGAAATCTAACTGATGAAGCTCATAAGTCATAGGAATGAACTGTTCTGCCCCAAACTACCTTCTCACTAAGAATGGTGCATAATTTGTTGCTCCCCATAAACCTAAAAGTGGGACCACTGTATTATCCTTACATTGATACAACATAGGCTCATGATTCATCCATGGGGCCAACCATCTCACCTTAGCGCTGGTCAACCTTTGTAGGAAAGTTATCCATTCCTTTTTAGACTTTTTTTCTAACCACCCACTTTCGTAGAATTCTTTGATCAGAGCACGATTACGGATATAAAGCTTCGAGAAAGCACCATTTCCCTATTCAAAATGGTTTTTCATCCATAAGTACAATAATTGTATGCAACCTATGAAGTGCCCTCCATTTCGACGACAATAACTCAAAGATCTGATAGTCTCTGCTAATATTACCATTAAAGGGTTATAGCCATTGATCACATTCTCGAAGAAGTCAATGACTGCTATCTCAATGTAACCTAAAACCTTTGAGAAGATCAACATTCCGTATACAGCCAAGGCAAATATATCTAACCCCCGTTCTTCATTGGCATGTTACACTAGAAACTCATGAAAGAACTTCTAGGGTAGGCAAACCTGTTCTTTTTTTTTCTTTGTATGAGAATCCACAACTTCCTTGTCTATCCCCATAAGTTGAACCAGACCTTTACGAAATCTTGACTTTTATTTTTTGACATATATCTTGTCAAGAGCCTTAAGGTGCAAACCCAGCAAAATAGAATATTCTTCAATGGTGAGAGTCATATCAACTTCATTAAAGATGAAACACTTGTATGACTGATCACAGAATTATGCTGCAGCTCTGATTAGTTGATCATCAATAACTACTGCTAGAAGGTGTGCTATATGACCATATCTCTGGCAAAACTGCTCTTGTCTTGACGGACTCATCTTCTTCCAGATATCAACCAAATCTTCTAGATTATTATGTTTGAGGAGGATAGATGTTTCTTGAGATAGAGTAGAATCATACCCAATTGGCAAGCAATCTCTCATCTTCAGTTGAATCTTTTCTGACTGGGCCCTTACTTCGTTAGGTGTCTCATAAGGTGCTAATACGGATGAAGAGCAAACTAGTCATTCATTAGAGTCCATGAAAAAAATTTGTTGAAGACCGTCTTTTAAGCAAATGTTCTTTATGCAACTGTATGATATGAGTATGAACCAATGTAGAAGAATGGGAGAAAAGGTTAGTACACCCAGAAAAAAAGAAATAAATAAATAACTAAGTAAATTTAAACATCACACAGAAAAAGAGGAATGAACCCTATGCTTCTGGTCAAATCTAAAAGGGAAGAATAGTGGCTCTATCTATAGGTTAGGCACCTCTAAGGTTCACTATATATGGTTTAAGGTCAAAGTCTAAAGGTTCCCAAATTGCTCCTTACATCTTTGTTCATCACAGACTAGTAAGGCACCCTAATCCTCACCCATTACAGGCTACAAGCGAAAAAGGTTCAATTTGAGTGGGAGTATTTCGCTAGCCACTGCAGAGGCATTAGACCTCACGAAAGTAATAGGTACTTTACTCCCTCCTAGAGGGATGGAGCTCGGGTATAGAGCTCATGTTATGCACATGCATATGAATGACATAATTAATAAAATAAATAAACATGAATGAATAATAACACATATATACAAAAAGGTTCAATTTTATTAGGCTTTTGATAACACAAATTTATTTACTGGCCTGACTCTCAGTCTCCCCAACGGAGTCGCCAAGCTGTCATTACGTCTAGATCCTAGGATCTATCGTTAGACATTGACTTGAAGGGAGTCGCCACCAATCTTTTTTTATCTAGGTACGATTGGCCACCTAAAGAACCTATCCTTTCAGGGAACACCTAAGTTTAAGGGACCCTAAAAGAATAGGTTCAGGTCTACTAACCAGAACATAGTTTGGGAGTTCGATTACGTGTAAGGAAGGTTATAGCACCCTCACAACGTCCATCGAAAAATGGTACCAGCTTAATTTTGTGTTATCCAATAAGCTTTAAAAATTTACCAAGTAAATAGTTGATGGAAATTATTCTCAATTGACTCTAATACTTTTAGCAAAAAATTGAGAAAATCCCCTCACCTCAAGAGTATGCAAGAAAACTACTGTTTCACTTGCAGACGCTCCATCGTCGGATTATTTAAAAAAAAAAAACAAAAAGAAAGAAGAAAAAAAAACGACTGCTTTTGTGCAGGAAAAATTGATACTTTTAACTTTTTCTCAAAATATTTTTTAGAAATTTTAATTTCGAGGAAAATTGATACTTTTAACTTTTCCCCAAAATATTTTTGGAAACTTTAATTTCGAGAAAAATTTATACTTTTAACTTTTCCTTAAAAACCTTTTTTGAAAATTTATTTTTAAAGAAAATTGATACTTTCAACTTTTCCTAAAAAAAACCTTTTTTTCAAAATTTATTTTTAAGGAAAATTGATACTTTCAACTTTTTCCTAAAAATATTTTTTGGAAAGCTTATTTTCAAGAAAATTTGATACTTTCAACTTTTCCCCAAAAATATATTTTTTTGGATTTTATTTAAAGAAAATAAAATAATAAAATAAAATAAAAGTGAAAATAAAAATAAAGAAAAGTAAAATAAAAATAAAAATAAAATAAAGATTAAAATGAAAGAATATTAAACAAATTTAATATACTAATAATAATAATAATAATAAATAAACCAAAAAAAAAAAAAACCTGGGAACGACTCGGCTTAGTGGCTCGGCTCGGCTTGAGGAAGAAAAATAGCTCGGAGATTGGCTCGGGATTCTAACACACCAAAATCCTTTTTTAGCTTCTGTTTCTTCTTTGTGTCTGCCTTTTTTCTGTGTGTTTCCTTTGATCCTGAGGGTCCTTTTATAGGGATTGATCAAAAGAGTTTCTGATCAATCCCAACTCCTCTTTAGATCGGGATTCAATCATTGAATCCAATATGAACTCTAATTGAATCTCCATCCAATCTTCAACCGAATAAATCAGAAAAAATAAAAAAATCAAATAAAAATATTAATGAAAATAAATTAGATAAATCAAAAAATTAACAGATAAATTAAAATTAAATAATAAAAAAATTATAACATATAATCAGATAAATATATATAAATATTAACATAAAGAAAATAATAATAATAATAATAAAGATATGTATATTAATAAATAGTAGTAATAAATAAATAAATAATAAATACATAAGATAAAAATAAAAAAAAAATATATATATATAAAAAAATAACAATAATAAAAATGTAAATAAAAATAAAAATACAAATACAAAAATAAAAAAAAGAAAAGAAAATGGGCTTACCCATTTAGACTAGGCCCAATTGATCCAGGCTTGGACCAAATTGGGTGTCTACAACCTGTGGTGAATCAAGGTGAACACATCTACTTGAGTAGAGTGTATCATAAAGGTAAGGGATAACCATCTTCTTATACTCTGGCTCACATCTCTTAAGACGAGCCAATCTTTTCTCCTTTTTTTTTAGCGATAGCTTTTTTCCCCTCTACTATAGTGATCTTGAATCCAGTCTGAATTTTTCCTTATTTTCAAAAACTCTTAACAACTTTTTGTTTCCTTGCAAATCTTTTTCAAGGCTATACTCGACACACCATCCCTTTCTAACTGTTTGTTTGATGACTATTCTTGTTGCCCTTGATAAGCACAGATTACGCACCTTTGATCCTTTTCCTACATAAGTTGTATTGGTGAATTCAAAGGGTCTAAAAGAGTACTCCAATGCCTTCTTTGTGGCTTCCACATATGGAGTAGTCAAAGGCTTAGTTACCATTATTTTGTCTTCCCCAGAAATGTAAATTTATTGATCTTCAACTATAAACTTTACTTTTTGATATAAGGATAATAGGACAATGCTTGTCATATAAATCTATGGTTGTCCTAACAAGAAATTATAAGAAAGTGAAATGTCTGACTTGAAATTCCACAAAGAAAGTACATGATTGTATTTGTATTGGTATCTCGATATCTTTTAGCACCTATATTCGAGATACATTGAAAACCTTTACTATCATATGACCAATCTTCATATATGATGCATTGGTGGATAACTTTGTTAGTGTGATCATAGGCATGACATTAATTAAAGAGTCATTATCAATAAGAACTTTACCTAAGATGTGGCCTTTACACTTAGTGGTGATATTAAAGGCCTTGGTGTTGCCCTGATTTTCTGGTGAAATCTCATCATCATTGAAAGTTATTAAATTTGGTGGTATAATATTTCCCATAATATGGTCAATATTCTTGATGGATATATTATGGTTCACATGTGCTTGATTCAACAAACACTTTTAATAAAAACATTTTAGTGTAGTTCAAAGTTCAAAAGTAATGACAACAAAGAGATACAAATGGGCATCTTGTTCTACTACCCATCATGCCATACTTGATATGTTTAATTAGTTTCATAAACTTACACGCTTCATTCTCAGTGACAAGTTCTTTATACTATGCATCTCAAACCACTAAAAGTGAGCCCTTTCTTCTTCTTTTAGTAGTTCTTATTCTTCTTTAGCTTTTTCTTTTTAAGCTTTTTCTAGCAACTCAAAGTATAATAGCGCCCATTCTAAGTCATTTTGCCCACTTTGATTATGTTTATAGTGTTATTGGTACTGGGCTACTTGAAGTTGGGTGATCATTTGATCATTGAACTATGACATTATAGTCATATTTCCATTAAACTACCTTATTGCTTTGGTCAAGAAATGGGCTATGTATGTGAATTGTTATAGGTGTCCTAAGAAAAGAAATAGGATTTTTTTTCACTAAACTTGGTTTTTCATCATAGAAAATAGTCACTAACTTGGGGACAAACTTGGAAAGCATGTTCCTTAAAGATTATTCTTCTATTACACTTACTAAATTTTGGTCATTTCCTTCATAGAATTCTACTAAGGATGAATCTATCATTTTTTGCAACACTTGGCAAAACATGCTACAATTTTGGCTGGAATAACCTATCACATCCATGTGAAATGTACAAGTTTAAGCTAAATTGTAATCTTTATGATACATCCTTTGGTTAGAAAAGATTGGATGAAGCATTTCAACATTGACCAAGCTCTCTAACACTTGACACATTGAAGTCTTAACTTCACGAACACTTCTCTCAATACAACTTATTTTACCATCATCCACTACATTGATTATTGGCCTAACATGACTTGGTAAAATATTTTCATTAACATTTGGTTTTCTTTTGGTATCAAAATTTACCAAGCCAACCTTGATCAGGTTTTATACTTTGTACTTAAGAGATGTGCAACTTTTTATAGAATGGCTTACAATCTCGTAATGATAATCACACCAAGCATTTGCATTATACCATTTAGGGTATAAAGATTTCAATGGTTCAAGATGAACAGATGCAATAATGCAATAAGATAGTTTTTTGCAAGGTAAAAAAATAAATCAATGTAGGACATGGGAATAGAGTTGATGAAAATTTTCTCTTGAATGGCCCATGGCCCTCTAAGATTGCTTGTTGAATTGCTTAGTTGAACGAAAGGTTGGGTTACAGGTGCATGGGTGTGAGGCACAAGAGGGTGAAAACTTAGTTGGAATATTTGTTGTGGTACTGATTGATATGGATATGGATTTTGGGAAATGTTATTCGTGGTAAGGTAATAAGTTGGGTAGGTTGGGTAAAGGTGATATAGGATGAAATTTTTGGGTAATTGATTCTTATAAACCATAACATGAGTCTTTTTATCACTTGCCTTAATCTTGATGGCATTTTTTTTATAATTTCACTAGAGATAATCATATTTTTAAAATTCTTCATGGCATTGCTAACATAGTTGTCATAATAAAGTGCCTAAAGAGTATTGACAAAATTGTACCATTATCTTTTTTTCACTTAATGGTGGTTATTCTTGAAGAGCAAAATCCTTACATTTGTAGGCATATTCCATAAAAGTTTCATTGGCTTTCTTATCCATGTTTTGCAATGACATCCTATAAGGAGCTATGTCCAATACATGCTTGTCTTGAGCTATAAAAGCTCTTGTGAGGTCTTTCCAAGAATGTATATGCCTTCTATCCAATTGCACATACCATTTAGCCATAGACCTAGTAAGGCTATCTTGGAAACAGTGGATCAATAGCTTATCATCGTGTATTTGGCTTACCATTTTATGATAAAACATTGTAATATAGGTTGATAAGTAGTTAGTTTCATCAAACTTTTCAAAATCAAGAGTCTTAATCTTCAGTTAAATTACTAGATCAGGGACTAAACTAAGTTCATTTGCATCAATATTACCAAAGGTATCTTTTCCTTTCATAGCTTTTAGCTTTTTTTCTAGTAAGTCGTACTTATATTGAATCTCTTCTTTCTCATTGCCTTCAAAGTGCCCTTTAATTTCTCTTACTCTTTAAAGTCATCTAGGTACGAAACAAAGATTGGATCAATAGGGCTACATCTTAGATTTTGTCCAAATTATATATGATTTTGTTGTTGGTTAGCCGATAAATTCATATTAATGGAAGGGTACGGCTACCTACTCATAAATAGTGGACACACTCCTTGAAAAGCTTAGATATTTGATGGTGTAAACTTGGGTGGGTAAAGTGGCTTTTCTCTAACATTATTATTTTTTTAAGGTCAGTTCTTCTCTCTTATAACAAAAGTTTCAGCAATACATTTTCCTTTGGCCATATATCCTTATTAACTCCCTTAACTTTATCATTTGCCTTTTCATCTTTTCTTGTATTTTAGCCATCTGTTCTAGCATATCTTCCTAAGCTTTTTCCACTCTTTCTATCCTGGTTTCCTGCTCGTTTTTCATAGTTCTAATCTGTGAGATTGTATTGTATGAGTGAGAGCAAATTAGCTTTGAACCTTCAAAGATTGAGTTATCTTTAAACTTTTATTACCACATTTTGCAAAATAAGGATGCCGTGTTATTTTGTGAAAGAAAAGTTTTCCATTTTAATTTAAAAATCACCATTTAAGTAGAAAAAAATGACATACATGATGTATATATGAATGCATTAAGAGTCATTTACTTCATGGCAAATTTCAAACACTAAAACTTTCCATTAATTTCAAAGAACTTTTCATTACACATAGCCTATCATTTTATAATTATAACCATAGAAACATTTAACTTGCTCATAATGATCTTTAGCTTCAACCAAAAAGTCCATAAACATTACCTATAGCCTTGAGTTAGGTTGTTTCTTGTATCAAAGCTTCCATCATCTTGACCATTTCCCTTGCTCTTTGCACTACCTTACAAATTTCACTAGCTAGATGTTCTATGTACTATTGTTTTCCTAAGCTTTTTGTTTTCCATTTTATTTAGGCATATATTTCTAGATCACAAGTGTAACCCCAATCCTTTTTCTTTTTTGCCATTCTTTCATGGTTGCAAAGATAAGGTCCTTGTGGTTCATAATAGATGTTCTAACTCTTGAATTACCTAGCAAAGTGAATCTTTATCCTTTTGTATTTCATCATGTTTTTTTTTTCATCTTTTATTTGGGCTTTTAATCTTTCATTTTCCTTTTGGCATTCTATTAACCTTATCAAAGCTATCAAATACAAACCTTTTCAATTTTATCATTTTTAAGAAATCTTGATAGCTTTTTCTTCATTTTTCTTGGCTTTTTCCTTCCAAAGTTGCACCTTTTCTTGTAGTCCAATCATCTCCATATGTTACCTACCACAAGGTTTGGCATTCTTTTTTTTTTCAATTAGACTCATATCTTTTTGTTTTCCTTATACAAATCCTTTAATCACCTTTGGCCACATCTCGTTCTTGCATTGCCTTTTTGAGTCTACTCTTTTGAGGTTTTACTTCATACGTTAATTGTCCTACCTCCTTTCAAAGTCTTGAATTTTCTTTTTTCATTTTCTCTTTTTGCACTTCAAGTTCCTGTTTGTTGAGCATGACCTCTAACAATTTGCTTTTTGCCAAGGATCAACTTGTTGAAACAAGAAATCATCTAGAGGGAACACAATATCTCTAGAATGTTTTACCTTCCAAATTGAGTAGTTGGGTGTGAC
This sequence comes from Durio zibethinus, assembly GCF_047325235.1. NCBI lineage: Eukaryota > Viridiplantae > Streptophyta > Magnoliopsida > Malvales > Malvaceae > Durio > Durio zibethinus. Next base: position 10,346,296 of record NC_143163.1, read on the forward strand.
TTTACTGAGGAGAGGTCCCAGTCTTAGCCTTCAAGTCTTTTTCCATACTTGGATTAACCATGCCATTGTTCTTGGCTAGCTTGATTTTCTATAAGCAAATTCTACTTGGTCGAGTCAATATGTTGCAGGGACAAACTACTTTACACTAAATTGACTTAGCACCATTAGTGGAGCATAACTTACTACTCCCATAACATAGGCACATGAGGCATCCATGGTGCCATCCATTTTATTTGACCACTAATAAATGTTGAGAAGAACATTACCCATTCTTTGTTAGATTTCAACATTAGCCACTGACTCTCACAAAACACTTTGGTTGGGGTTCTATTTTGAAGATAAGGCTTAGAAAAATCACTTCTTTGGCATTTGAAATGGCTTTTTATCTACACAAATAATAACAATGAACACCCCATGAAACATCCCATATTCCAATGACAATAGTTTCAGCTAGGATTATCGGTATGAGATTAATTGCCTAACTTTCAATTTACTCAAACAAATCAACCTACTAGTTTTACGTATCCCAAAGATTATAGAAAGATCACCATGCTATAAATTGCTCGAATAAGTACTACAATGCATTAATCATCTTCTACATGTCCCATTATGAAATCTTCTAGGAAATGCCAAAGTATGGTTGCACCCTTGCCCTTGTCCTTTGTTAAAGCGTCCATAACCTCCACTTTCATCCCTATTAGTTTAACTATCTTCTTACGATACCCTAACTTCGGTTTTCTAGCATGCATCTTATCGGGGTTTGAAGTCCTAATCCTACCATAATCAAATATTCTTCGATAATCAATGTCAAATCCTTTTTATTAAATGTAAAACACATATATAATAGGTTTTAAAACTAGATAGCTGCTCTAATCAACTACTTTTACTAGGATAAAAAATGCAAATTGCCCATACTTTTCACAAAACTTCTCTTTTCTTGCTTCACTTATTTGATCCCATATAGTAGCCATTATGTAAGAATCAAATGTACTTTTTTAGGCAATTCGATGCAAAACCAACAAGTAAGCAATCCCTTTCCCTATGTTGGGTTTTCTTAGACCATTCATGTACCTCATTATATGATTCACATACAACACTTATGGGCGATGAACAGATTGCAACACTATGGGATCTATGAAAAGAAACTTTGATAAAAGATGTCTTAAGGCAAATACCTAACTATGTTATTACAATATGCTAATGTAATTTATGCAAAAGAAACATAAAAAAGAAAAAGATGACAAGTAAGTATATGAAGTTATGGTATCAAATTTGAAAAAAAAATTAAGTGGAAACAATAGAAATACTAAATGCTAAGCAAAACGCCTTTAGGGATAATGAAATAAGAAAAGCTTAGGAAATGAAAAAGAAATGGAAAGATATTTTTTTTTAAGAAAAAATGAGATGAGAAAAAGATTTTATGTTCCTTTTTAAGAAATTGAGATGAATATAAATGCATATATTTGCTATTTTCCTTAAAAAAAATACGTTACAATACAAGTGTTCCCTTGCTTACCTTAATTTTAAGGATGATTTACAAAAGGTAGGCATAGCTCTATTTAGAGTCGTCCCTTATAGCTTATTATATGCTTGGTTCGAACTTATCCATATCTAAGAGATTCCCAAATTGTTCCTCACTAGCATCCACATAGGATTAGTAAGGTGCCATAATCATCACCCATTATAAGCTACAAATGAAAATGATTCAATTTAAATAGGAGTATTATTATTCATGCCATTGTAGAGGTATATCATTTAATGAAAGCATGGATAGTTTTCTCCCTCATAAAAGGGTTAGAGCCTAGGTATAAAGCTCATACCTGATATGAATGTGTTATTGTATGTATGAAGGAATAGAATATCATAATCCCTATCTTGAGTGATTCATAATTTAAAGATAATATATACAAGGCATAAAATAAATGAGCAAATAATGAATGGATTACATTATTAAAAGAAAATGCAAGTGTTTATTTTATTTTATTATTATTATTATTGTTATTTAAAAAACAAACTTAAATCAAGGAAATTAAAGTTAAATACCAATTAAGACCATCAAATCAAAATTAAGGATAACACATAATTAATTTTAGCCTGAATATAAAAAAAATTACATCTTTAATGGAGTCACCAATTGTCGTAACGAGTTTAGGTGGTTCAAGTCACATTGCACTGGTTCACTGGTGGTTCAGTCTGGACTAGTCAAGGCTTTGGAGGTGGCCTAGGTCTTTGGTCAGGTATGTGAGTCGTTAGGTCGGGTAACAGATCGCCTCTCCCTAAAACAATGTTCTTTTAACCTTTTTTTATCAACTATAAAATCAAGCTTTTTTTTTACCTCATTTCATTAGTCTTTTAGAAAAAAAATCTTCTACCTAAAAAACCTTTAGCGATCGAAGCTCAATGTTAAGTTAGAATCCAACTGGTGAACCATCATATGATGCTATGCACTAGTAGTTGTCGGTACCGATCGTTTATGATTGTAGCTAGAAAAGTTCCCAAAAAAGGCCCAAAAATTGCTTTTGACCTCCTTTTTCTTGTTTTGGCCTTAGTTTTGCTTGAAAACCCACTAGATTTCCTTAAATCCAAGCCAAAAGTCATGGTTTTACCTCTTTAAAACATTCCTTTTTGCTACTCTTTTCATCTTCATTTTAAACTATGTTTTTCACCTTGTTCTAGAGTCCTTATCTATAAAAAATCCTTATGGACACCAAAATTTGCTCAGATATAATCAAACTAGTTGTGAAGTCTTTAAAATAAAACTTAATTCAAATTAACATTTCTTTAATATTAAAGAGTTTTCAAGTTGAATTTAGAATTAATTTGACCAAAATACCCCTGGATCAAACTTGATCAAATAAAGTCAAACTTAGTCAAACTAAATTAAAATCAATTGAATTGGATCAAACTCAAGTCATTCTTCAAAATTCACAATGAAACAGGTTAATGAGGTTTTTGGTTGAAATTTGTGATTTTAATTCACTAAAAACTTTAATAACACTTTGGGAAGGGTAAAATTATTAAAATGCCCATCAATGGTATTTTTATAATTTCATCTTTTCAAAGTTGATTTTTTATGAAAACTTCCAAATCATGTTTAAACATTTAGTGCATTAAAAACCATAATTGTACTTCAGGAGATGTGAAATTACTAAAATACTTTTTATATTTGTAATTTACTTTTCTAGAGATCAATTTTTTGCGAAAAATTTTAGGTTATGATTTGATATCATTTTATAATTTTTAATGCATTAGAAAACCTTCATCGCACCTTAAAAGGTGTGTAATTACTAAAATACCCTTTAGTAGTATTTTTGTAATTTGACCTTCCCGAGGTTGGGTTTTTGCAAAATGATCCAAATCATGTTTTGAAATTATTTTATGATTTTTGATGCATTAAAAACCTCGATCGTACTTTGAAAGATGTGAAATTACTAAAATCCTTTTAAGCATATTTCCATAATTTGACCTTTCTGAGGTCAATTTTTCACAAAACTTTTAGATTATGTTGTCATATTGTTTTATGATTTGTGTGCATTGAAATAACAAAAATGAAGAAGGGAACATGGTTTTCCAAGAAAATATCATAAAAAGGTGAAAACTCTAAAAAGGGTAAAATGGTCTTTTTACACTATTCTAGTTGCACTAAAAGCCTCATTTTGTGCTAGATTCATTATGGGCCATTGATCTTTCAAAAGCCTTAATCCAAGGGTGAAAGGTGATTATTTGGAAAGTAAGCTTAGAGGAGAGCTAGTGGCCTTTGGATGCATTTTTTTTTTTTATCAAAGGCTATTATGCATTTGCATAGCCATTATATTCATCATTTAGGTTGTAAAAAAGAGGAAGGAGGTAGCCTAAGGATGTGGCATGAATGGGAGATAAGAGGAGAGAAAAAAGAAAAAATTTGGGAAGCTTTTGGAAGTATAATTTCTAATATATTTTTCATACATTTTCATATCCATTTCCATACATTTCATATTATTTTTCTTTGATTTTCTTTCTTTTTTTAAGAGATAACTCCCTCCATAGTTGTTTGCCCCCATAACTCTAACCTTTATCCAAAAATTCTACCAACTAATTAATAGTTTGGGTTTGAAACATGAGTAATCAAGGAAAAGTGAAAATCCACCATTTTGTGCCTATTTGGAGGTTCAACCAAGCCTTCATTCTCCATGGCTGAACATCTTTTGTTTTCCATTATGTGCTTTCCTTGCTTTGAATAATGCATTTGGATGTTTTGAATGTTATACTGTATGTTATTTGCATGATTATTGATTGTTTTAGTAGTTTGTATGATGTATTTGGCTAGCATTTATGTTTCTGTGATTTCCTCTTTTAGTAATTTACTACATGTTTGATAAAAACTCTTTTGTCATAAAATGCCTTCATATGATAGTTTTCTAAGTGTTTGATGCATGCTCTAGCTAAATAATGAATGTGTGCTTGGGAATGGCTATGAGGAACATTTAGCCTAGCCTTTCCCATGCTTGGTTGAACTCCCACTTGTATTTGATGGCTAAATGTTGCTATTTCCATGTTAGTTCGCTTATATCCTTGGTTATTCTTCTATGTTGTTATTCTTCTATGTTTACAATGTGTTTGATGAAATCCTCAATGAAAAAAATGTTGAATTAGTAAACTTTTTGGTAGATTTTACTTTGTTTGCATGTGTTTTGATTTAAAATAAAAATTGTGGAGATATGTCTTGAGTGTTTGGCCAAAACAATTTTGCACAAAAATGGCCTTCGAGTTTCGATCAAGCTTTGGAGTTTCGGTCAAGCCTTTGATCATGGCTTAGCCAAACCTCCTTAGTCTTTAAACTCTTTGCGTTTGATCCATTTTTACTATGTTGTTGCATGCATGTTTAGTTTGTGGTATGTTTGTAAATACGCCGAGGTCTTGCTGTCCATATTCATCCATTTTTCATGCATTAAAGTTCGAATTTTTTTATCAATGGTATTTTGATTATTTTGTTACATGCAACCACCATGCAAAAACCCAAACCTCAAATTACCAAGTACATAATTCTATTTTTTTGATAAAATTATCATGAACTTATTTGATTAATTATGGCCATTACTTGATTAATTTTGCTTGATTCTTAGCATTTTAATTTAGTTGCCACCTAATTTTATTTAATTGTCCATTGTGTAGGTTACTTGAGTAATCAAGGTGATTTGGCATGTAAGTGACCAAATTAGAGGTGTGAATGTCACAATTTGAAGAAGCAACCTAGCTACCTAGATATGACTCATGTGCTACAATTACAAGCAATGTGTGCATGAAGAATGTATGGAGCTATTGCCAAGATGATTTGTGAATTTAAGCCATGATTTGAGTCATCAAATCGAGTCATGAAGCAAGCTAGATTTAGTGAGCTCATTCACGAACGAAGCATGACACAAGATTATGAAAGGATGAGCTGTCATTTATGGAAGGTAATGGGCTGAATTTTGAGACTAGGGGCGTCACATTTTCAGCTTTGCAAAAGAGAAGAAACAGCTAGCAAAAATACAACTTGCTATTGATGACGTCTCAAAAATCGATCAAGCGGCCTTTCCAAATGATGTTGAGTGCTCTCCCAAGAAGTGGACACCTTAGCTGCTAACTTGTCATGATTTTGATTGTTGATTAGCTCATGAAGTGGACTTTAAATGCTACAATTGCTGCCAAAAGAAGAAGCTAACAGTGCTGCAAGTTGTCAACATCTGCATCCAATTTGCCTCCACTATATGCAGCCGTGTACTCTCCAAAATGGTGCACTAAAGCAGCTGTTGACTTGGATGTAAACTACACTCCTTTTAGCTGTTGCAAAAAGCACAAGATCACTCTTAAAATACCTCACATTTTCTGCACGGCTAGCGAACAAAATCAGCTGCTGCCTTAGTGGATAGAACCTAAAAATAAGGCATAAAGAGATGAAAATTCTAGGCTGCTTACTTGGCATTTTGGTGCACCCTCATTGTCCATTGGATGACAGTTGGATGAGGAAAAAAAATGCCACATTTCCTGTATTGCATGACAAGAAGCCAGCTGCCCTAAAAGTGGCCAAGAGTTTTTAAAAAAAGAACTCGGCTGGAATGCCGCCACCTACTATCATAAGTTGCTGATTTGCTGCAACCTTTGCTACTGACTTGGCCCTATAGTGCAAGGCCATTTGGCCATTGAAAAAAAAAAAAACCTAAGAAGCTACTATAAAGAGAACATTTTGCTGCTAAAGTAAGGGGAGCCCCCAACTGCCTATCATTTTTTATTCTTGTAGGTTTTTTTTTTTTTTTTTGAGCGCCTCAAGACTGGCCGCCTCCATGGCTAACCAGTTTCTATGTCTTTTAGGTTTTTGTTTTTTAATTTTTATTTTCCCAAGCCTTTAAATTCCATTTTTATGTCTTTTACTTGCCTTTATCATAGTCAATTTTCCATTACAATATGTAAGGCATTAATCCTTTTAATTTTCAAGGCAAAGTTCTCATTTTTCCATTCGAGTTTCTGTTCTACTTCTCAGCAGCTTTTAGTTTCGATTTTTATGCACTTTGAGCTTGTTTTCTTTAAGTTTTCAAGAGCCATTTCATTGCTTTGATTCTTTACTTTGTTGTTTAAGTTCCCTTTTTAGTTTTCAGGCATTAATCCCTTGTTTTCCCATGCAAAATCTACTTCCTTTTATTCGATTCCTACTCTGTTCCTGCACTGGCTTGGCTACTACTTTTGCACTCTTTCTTTTCTTTTCCAAGGCTGGTTGGGGTTGATAAGGATGGTTCTCGAATGCTATTAGGTTTGGAAGTCACCATAAGGCTTCAAGCAACTTGAATCACCATTTTATTGTTTTTATTTCATTTTAAGTTCCATTTACGTTGTTGCAACTTTAATTTCTGTTGAAGTTATATATGGTTATTTGTTTGGCTGTTTTATTTAGTTTATTCACTTGTTCATATTTTATATTATGCCCATGCTTCTTGTGTTTAATGTTACTTTATTGTTCTTTTGATTTCCTTAGTTTTCATGCTTTTAATTTCATGCTGTTAAGCTTACATGGCTGCTGATTTCTTTTTCTTGTTTTTAAGTTCAGCTTGCTTCCCCTTAGATTTTTTTTTTTGCATTAAACTTTAATGTCATTTGCATATATGCACTTTAATTTCTAGTATTTTAATTTTTCATTTTAATTCTAACTTTATTTACCTTTTTATGGAATGTTATTTAATATTGTCATTAAAGTTGTTTAAAAGTTTGGTTGGGGGCTTACCACATTCAGTTTTCACGTAGTCTAGTTCATGCTCTTCATGTTTCATGTAATTAAGTTCCTTGCATACATAAATTCATCAAGTTAATTTCCTTGCCAATCATTTGCTCATATCCTTTGATTTTTAGTCATTAATTATGTTAATGCATTTGGGTCATGTTAAATTTTGCTTGTGCATTTCCATTATATTTAGTACTTATTTAATCTCACGTTAGCTTTGTTTCATGCATTTTACATCTCTTATATTCATGCCATTTCATTTTATATCATTTAGATTTTATGTCATATAGGTTATTTATGTATTGTTAGTTTCTTGCATCATTAGTTTAGATGTCATGCATTATATTGGTTATGTTTTAAAGTCATATTATTAGATTAGCTTTCAATTTAGATTTAAAGCCTTACTTTGGGTTTGTTTTAACTTTCCTTTTATAATAATTTTCCTTTTTTTTATAGGTTATTGGTTACGTTTGTTAAATTCATAATTGGGGTAGTAATTAGGTTATAATTCACTTGGTAATTTTTGGGGTTCAAAATTAGTAAATCTTACTTTTATATTAAAATCCCTTATTGTTAGAACCAAATATAGCTTACATGTCCAATTTCGGTACTTAGCCTTAGGTTAATCACAAATTAAATCTTTGTAGAGATGATACTTGATACTTCCTATCTATAATATTTATGTGACTTGTACACTTGTGGTGTTTAGCATCAAGCATTTTTGGTGCCATTGTTGTAGATTGAAAATTTAGTCTAGGTTTAATATTGATAACAAGCATGCTAGGTTGTACTTCAGTTAACCTTTTCTATAAATATCTGTAAATATTTATTCTCCTTTTTGTTTGATTTTTGCTTATTTGCTTTTATTTTCTTGTTCTTTTAGTTTTTTATGTCTAAATATTATATTAATGAGACTAGACCCTTTAGGGACCATGTAGCATCCTTTGTCAAGAGATCCTAAACCAATTTGTCCTTGGAGAGCTTAAAGCCTATGAATGCTTCTATTAAGAGTGATTTAGATCCTATTATAGCTTTCTCCTTGTAGATAGCAGACCTAGCTAATAAGATAGATACCATTGGAGCCAAATATGATTCTAGTCTAGTCTTTTCTTTTCAAGGTCCATTTGTTGATGGTGATGTTTGCGGTGGAGATTATAATAGTGATAGGAGTGTGTACGATCAATACAATCATTTTTACCCAAACACCTACACTTAAGATTGGGAGAATAGGTTGAAAGTCTCATGGGATAGCAACCAAGGGTAGTTTTTTAGTTCATTACCTACATACACCCCTTTTTACCCTATTAAGTCTCTTTCACCTTATTACTCACCACAATACCCACATCTTGATTTTTCACCATATGACCCACCTCCTCTATACCATCCACCACCATAGTACTTTCTATCACCCATTCAATATCACCCACTACCTCTACAAGAAATGAAACTCTCCTATGATGAATCTTTCACCAAGTTCATCCGAAACTAAACCAACCTCCTTTAAACCCAAGTAGCTACTTTGGAAAGCCCTAATAGAGTAATAGATCCCAGTTGGTTGGATAGAATGAGGGGAACATTTAAAGATGATTAGAGGAAAAGGGGTATAGTGTATGTTGATGATGTTGATGATAATGAGTTTATTGTGATTGATATGCTAGCATTTGTCAAGGTAATGGATAAAGACATGGTGAAAGTTGAAGAGCATTCTTGTGAAATGCAAGTAGAGAACAATAGGTTGGCTCTAAGATTTGACATTCTTGAAGAGTCTAGCACTAGTCCCATTGAAGGAAGTTTGAGCTTTTTTGTCTTTTTATGTCATTTCCTCAGCCCTTTGAAAATCAAACACTAGATGGTTTGAAGATGATTGAGGTGGAAAAGCCTATTGATGAGGGTTGTGTTTTCGATGCTTTCCTTACACCTTTAGAAACACTCATTATCGAGATTAGTTAAGAGGATGAAATAGCGATGTTTTTTAAAAAAATGTCAAAGATTATAATGGAGAGAAGTTGGATGATGATAGGATTGAGGAATTTTTGAATAGACACTTGAACTTAGAAGATAACGATGAGAAAGATAGAACTAGTATCATAGAATTCCCTACTTGTCTAAAAGTTTTTCCAACCTCTAATCCTCAACTAGAGCCCTTAGTCATTTCATCCTTTTTATGCACTCATACTATACCATTTATGGAGGAATCCTTCGCCTTAGATCCTAATGATAGCATCTAATTATATAGTATTTTTACATGTTAAAAATGGTGCTAAATTTTAAATTTTAGATAATTTTTTGTGATTTTCATGCTGTTTTCTTGATTTTAGGTTTTCAAGCTTATGGATATCATTTTTACGCAAGCCATGCAAGCAAACATACAAGGAGCAATTTTGGCCCAATCTTGAAGCTCACAGTCTAACCACCTTGATCCATATTCACAGAGTTTTAATTGCACACCGACTCTCTCATGATACATTCAGTCTATTCCAAAAAGAATTACATGATAATCCAAGCTCATTTGGACTCCATTATGTTCGGGCTAAAAAAAAGCTTAATCCAAGCATAACTATTTTGCTTAGCCTTCAAGAAATTGTGTTTGCATAACGACTCTATCCATTTGGCCATGGAAAAATGGAAGCTTAATTTGCAAGATCATGGATTCTACAAAGCACTATCTTATTCAACCAAGACTCCAAGAGAGGTTTCATACAATTTTAACCACAATAAAGGCTAGGTACATTTGGCTAAGATTATCTTTGCTCATAATGGACTTTTGAGGTCATCTAATGGAAAGTCTTAATAAAAGAAGGAATTTACAAGATAAGTATCAAGATAATTGAAGAAAAATCAAATTATTCTTGAAATTCCAAGCTTTAGCCCAATCCAACAGGGGAGATTTATCAAGATTTATCAAGCATTGATCAAAAGGCCAAAAATACATCTCCAAAGTTCTATTTGGCCAAACATACCCAAGAAAGAGAATTCCCTTTCACTCATGCATCTTTGGAAGATAAAGATCAAGCTTATCACCTAAAATTTGAATTTGAAAACAATTATTGTAAATCTTGCCCCTTGGCTGAACCCTCAACTTCACCCCAGTCCATTATCCCATTCCTCATTTCTCTTCTCTTTTAGTTTTTATTTTTAGTTTTTTTTTATTTCTTTAGTTGAGTTATTGGCTTAGGTAATAGATTTGCCAATAACCAAAAAGCTTTTGTTCTTTAAATTCTTAATTCTAGAAGTATTGTTTTCAAGATCTTTTCTTTTCTTGTTTTCAAGTTGAAAATCTTGTTTTTCCATTCTTGATTTTGGCAAAGCTTTCTTTTCTTTTGCAAGATTGATTCAAGCATTTTTTTAATCTTAGCAGAGTTTCAGCCATCACTTTTTCTCATGCTCTACAAGTTTTCTTTAATGCAATCTTTATTTCAAGATTACTTAAAACATTTAGCATTATCAAGTTTTCAATTATTGTTTTTTTATATCTAGTCTTTAGCAATCTTCTTTTACTTCACAAGTGATAATTGGTGAAGTTAAGATCTCTGCCTACACATTGCCTTTAATCTTTATTTTCTTTACCCTACATCAAACCCTTAATTTCTAATTGTTTAGGTATAAGACCTTAGGTTTTCACTATTAGTACTTGATAAGCAACTCGATATTTCAATCTATAATCCCTGAGGAGATGATACTGGAATACTTTCATTTATTACTTGATTTGTCCATTTACAGGTTATACTAAAAGTAGCAATCAATCAACCCTACATTTTTTTGGTAGTACCTATCCTACCGGTATTGAGGTGAGTACCCCTTATCTTAGCCATGCTAGGAAGATGCTTAATACATTGCTAAGGGTGGTTCACTTATTCACTTTCACCACTTTCATAGAGCACCATCACCTTGAATCTATTTTTGAAAATGTGATAAAAAGAAAAAAGATTAAAAAGTGGGTAAATGCTAGTACCAAGTGTAGAGTAATCACATAACCCGGTGAAAATCAAGTTGTTGACTATAAATCAACGTTTATTGAGAGGTAACTTAAGTTTTTGATGCCTTCTATTCTTTTTTTTATATTTAATGTTTGTTTTTAGTAATGTTAATGTTAATTTTGTGTTTCTTGTTTTATAGGTAATAATAAGGGCAGCTAATCTTGGGAGCGTCAAAGTGGCTATCAATAATAGTTAAGGGAATTTCTTTTACCTCCTACATTTAATTTCTATATTGCGTACACATTGAGGACAATATGCATTATAAATTTATGGGTGGAGAAAATTTTGCAAAAGTTTTGATATTTTCTTGAAAATTTGATTCAAAAATTCTACAAGCGCATAGGTAGTGTAAGTAGTAATAGAGACTACAAAAGTCTAGATGTCAATCCCATGAGAATTAGTTAAAGAAATTTCTAGACTAATTTACTATTATCCCTAAACCCTATCTAAAGTTGGTTCAATCAGAAAATAAACATGAAACTAAGCTAAGTCAAGTATAAGAATTTACAAAACTAGCAGTTAAAGTGGAATGAATGAACTAAACATGAATTAAAATGGAAATCTAATCTAAGAATTGAAAATGTCAAGTAGAAAATTCAACAAAAATAGTAGCTAAGTAAGCATAGCCAAAATAACTAACTTCAACTACCTTTAACTAACTCTTAATTAACTTCAACTTCTAACAAAAGAAACTCTTGAAAATTATTCAAGAAATTAACCAAACAAGCTAGGAATTACATAAAAACAGAATCGAAGTGCAAGAAATGAAAGAAAATTTAAAAACTAAGATTAGTGAATGAACTAAGATAAAGATAGAATAAAGTTAAAATTAAACTATAAAGGGCAAGATCAATGAATGAACTAAGATAAAAAAAATCGAATTAAAGTGCAAGTAACAAAAGAAAATAACACAAATCGATGAAAAACTTAAAAACTGACGTTCTAAGTGAATTTGGAAACTAACAATTCTTGAAAGAAAAATTAAATCTACAACTCTCTAGATAAAATGTGATAACTCTATTTTATAGAATTATTTCTAGTGCTTTAACAGTTGATTTTCATGTAGTTCTTAGCAAAATAAAGTTCTTTTTACTCTTAAATGAGTGAATTTTTTGTTTTGTAGGTTTTCTTGAAGAAAAGAATAATTCTTAGTAATTTTTGAAGATTCGTAAAGCTTCTTGATGTTCTTGGATGATTTTTAATCATATTATGGATAGTTGAAGATGTTCTTGAAAGTTCTTCATTTTTTTGAAAATCTTAAAATTCAAGAATGGCAAAAATATTCAATGTTGGCTTTAGCAAGTTTTATGGAGTTGAAGATGAGGAATCTTGAAGAAAGAAGATGAAAATTGATGCAAGAATTGAAGTTGGAATTTTGGCAATGAATAGGGGCAAAATTGCACTTTCACATGATTGCAAGTCCATGGTAGCTTGTATAGGTGCACATGCAAGGTATTACTATGGGATAACATGGCATTTAAGAGTTTTCTTATTGGTTAAGAAAGATGATGTGGCATGATGAGGTGGTAATTCTATTTTCTTTTCCTATTTGGAGTTGGATTTCTTTTGTTAGTAGTGAAGTATTTCTAATTCTACTTAGAGTAGGATTTTGCATAGGTTTATAAATACAAGTTGTATGAGCATTTATGAAGCTTTTTGGATGAACTTAATTTCAAATTTTTCTTCAAGAATTCAAGCCAAGGTATGGGAAAAAAGATGAAGATCAAGATGGAAGGAATTGAAACAACTTTGTGGAAGCTATCAAAAATATACTTTCTTTATTTGGCAAGATTCTATTTTTGGTAAGCTATTATATTGTATGGAAGATTTTCTACATGATAAGTTATGGTAAAGTAAAGATCTAGTAGTTCTCTTTTTAAGAGTCTTTGTTGAAGATTAATTGAAAAAGCATTTTTGGATTAAAAAAACCAAGTCCAACTGAAACTATGGAGTCCTCTTAAAGTCCCACTTCAGTTGAATGGGATCTATAAGGTTTTTGTTTTCTTATAAATACATCATATTCTTGTTAGACAAAGGGTAAGGAGTTGGGTTGACAGACCAACCTTAGCAACTTTAGTTTTTTCTTGTTCTTAAGTTTTCTTAAAGCTTTCTTTAGTTTTTAAGATTTTGTTTTAAAGATTTATTATTCTTTTAATTTTATGGTTTTCAAGATTAGTTCAAGTACATTCTTTTTAAGTTTTTAAGCAATCAAATTCTAGTTTTAAGTTCGTTTTCAATTTGATTTATTCATTTTTAGTTTAAAGATTCAATCTTTACATTTTGTTTATTTTCTTGCATATATAATTTGCATTCTTGCTTGATTTTTTTTAGATCTGTTTGGTTCTTGTTCTGATTTAATTTAATTAATTCAATTGCATGTTTAATTGTGGTTTAAAGATTTGGTTATATATTAAAGATTGGATTTAATTTCAATTTGTGCTTAATTTGTTGAGTTTGCATGTTTAGGTTTAATTCTTGATTTATTTGTTTAAGTCTTGCATGTTTCGTTCGATTTAAGTAGTTATTGATGTTCTAAGTTTATATTACTATGTTTCTACTTTAAGGTTTAAGAAATTGCATGAGATTATGATTTTAATTTTTAGGGTTTCATATATTGGTTTAGTTTAATTTTGTTTTGGTTTATTTTGGTTCTATTGTATGTTTAAAGGTTAATTTAAGTTTATTACAAGGCTGTAAAAAGTATTAGGGCTTCAATTTTGCTATATATTTCATATTTTAGTTTTTATTTTGCTTAAGTAGATTTATTTGAAGTTTGCTTAGTTTGTTTATGATAGTTTGCATGTTTTAGGATTTATTTGCCTAGTTCTATTATCTTTTAATTGATTTATCCAAGTATAAGAAAGGGAAAAATATTTTCAGTACTTGTTACTCTCAATATATACAATTTTCATGGGAATGATACTTTACTTATTATTATATTACTTGTATGATTCTGTGCGCTTGCAGATATCAATCAAGCTTTTGGCACCAATGCTAGGAATTGTTTAGAGTAGTTTCAATATTGATACCAATCACTCTTCTTGTAGCTTGGATTTTTTTTGTACTAATGTTTTTTTATTTTCTTTTATGTTAAGGTTTTATTCATATAAGGTTAGGAACCAAGGGGACTATGTTACTCCTTTTTTAGAGAATTCACATGCTTAATGGTCATTTAATTGCTTAGATAATAATGATTGTGATAAGGATTACTATAGTGATAGATGTGTGTATGATCAACACTCCAATTTTTACCTAAATACCTACACTTAAGATTGGGAGAATAGGTTGGAAGTCTCAAGGGGTAAGAGTCAGGGGTAATCTTTTAGTTCTTCACCTACATACACACTTCCTTATCATATTGAGTCTCATTCACCTTATTACTCACCATAGTACCCACACCTTGATTTTTCACCATCATAGCACATTCCATCATATGACCCACCTTCGCTTTACCATACGCTACCGCAACATTGACCATCACATACTCAATATCACCCACTACCTCTACAAGAAATTAAACCCTTCCATGAGGAATTTTTCACCAAATTCATCCAAAACCAAACCAACCTCCTCCAAACCCAACTCTATGCTTTGAAAAGCCTTAATAAATCAATACATCCTAGTTGATTGGATGGAGTGGGAAGAACATTTATTGATGAACGGAGGAAAAAAAGTATAGTGTATGTTGATTATGATGATGATGAGCTTATTGTGATTGATATACTTGCATTTGTCAAGGTGGTAGACGAAGAGGTTGTGGAAGTAAAATAGCATTCTTATGAGATAGAAGTAGAGGATGACGAATTGGCTCTAGGATATAACATTCTTGAAAAGTCTAGCATTAGCCCAATTGAAGGAGAGTCTAAACCTTTTAGTCTTTTCGTGTCATTCCCTAAGCCTTTTGAAGATCAAATACTAGATGATTTGGAGATGATAGAGGTGGAAAAGCCTATTAATGAGGGTTTTGTATTCGATGATTTCTTTATATCTTTAGAAACACCTCTTGTCGAGCTTAGTGAAAAGGATGAAATAGAGATTTTTTGAAAAAAATGCCAGAAGATAGAGAAGAGCTGGATGATGATAGGATTGAAGAATTTTTTAATAGACATTTTGATTTAGAAGACAATGATGAGAATGATAGAACTAATGTCATAGAATTCCCTATTTGTTTAGAAGTTTCCCCAACCTCTGATTCTCAGTTAGAACCCTCAATCATTTCCCATTTTTCATTCACTAACACTACACCATCAATAGAGGAATCTTTCACCTTGGAGCCCAACACTATACTTTCTATGGTGCTACCTCTTTCACTGGTACTGAAGCCAATTCACACTTACCTTAGTTTAGCTAGTTCTATAATGAAGACATTGCTTAGGGTAGGTCACATATCCATTTTTACCACAATCACTAAGCACCACAACTTAGAGTTCATTGTTGAAGATATGGTAAGTAAAAATAGAATCAAATGGGTGGATGCTAGTATTAAGTATTGTAGACACCTAATTTTGTTCATCATATTTTATTTTTTTAAATAGGATTTGTTTTTTGTAATTGGGCCTCAACCATCAATTTTTCATATTCATTAACGGTTTCCTTTTTTATTTTTAAAGATGAGGCCCAATATGAGCCTCATAGTAAGGCTAGTTGCATGGGTCTAAATAAAGGTAAAAGAGTCCAATAAAAAGCCTGATAAAAGATTTTCTTTTTAAAATCTTATTAATAGCCCATTATTGGCTATTAAACAAAAAATAAAAATATAATAGTAAATATAATAATAAAATATTAAATAATAAAAAAGAAATACAAAAACAATAAAAAGTTGGGCTAGAACAAGTAATAATAATAATAACAATAATAATAATAAAGATTTGAAAGCTGAAAATAAAAAAAAAACCAAAAAAAAAAGAAAAGAGAAAGCCCAAGACCCAAAACAATACAAATAATAGAATCCAAGATGAAAAACAAAGCCCATTCGACTATTAGAATTTATTTGCATGCAAATGGAAACTGATCCATACCTTGAAACTTCACATGGAAGAGATTGAAAGAAAAAATTGCATGGTCGTGGCATGGAACGTGGGAAGTTGCTGAGAAAGCAACCGAAAAATGGCTAAAAAAACTGATTGAGGACTGCAAAAGCAAACCGGCAACAAGAAAAAAATAAATAAATAAAGGAAAGGTGAGGAAGTTTTCATGAGGGAAAAACGCCAACAAGCAGAAGAATACCTGGGCAAGTCTTGAAGCAGAAAAAAACATAAAGAAGAGGAAAGCAGGTGGAACCGGACAAATGGTGTGCAGCATAAAGCAGAAGGAAAAACTGAAATAGTCAAAAAAAAAAAAAAAAGAAAAGAATAGTGAGAAGCAGAAAATAAAAAGAAACCAGAAGCACGCATGAGAGGGGCTGGCAGAATGGAGGCCAATAACGGGGAAAGATAAAATTTGAGAAGAGCAGGAAGCTCGAAGTATTCGGAAAGAAGGAAAGAAAAAAAAGGATGCAGAAGGTAGCAGAACTGGGGTTCTTGGAGCGCAAAACGCAGGGAAGAAACGGTAGAAGCAGTGCAAAAAAAAAAAAAAAACGAAAAATGCAAAGCAATAAGAAGAAGAAACAGGACCAGAAAAGCAATCAGAGGCATGGCCAAGCAGCTAGGGGGAAGGTCAAAAACGAAGGAAAAAGAGAGTAGCAGTGGAGGAGAAGCACGCAGCAAAGAAAAATAAGAAACAGGAGCAGAAACCAATGTAGATGAGACACACGCACGCAGCGAAGCAAAATAAAAGACCAGGAACTGAAACCAGCGGTAATCCTTTATTTTCTTGTTCTTCTTATATGAATATAGGTGATTATGTTTGGCTTGACATATCAAACTTGAAAAAATAAAAAGCATGTTAGGTTGGCTGGTAGTAATACTAACGGCATGTAGAATATGTTGTTTAGTTTGTAAAAAGCTTTAGGTCTTTTTATGATTTCGGGGACATGTTGGTTGCATGCAAGATTGCTACCATGTAGAATTTCCTCTTTAGATGCGCAAGGGCTGTTAATGGAAAAAAGAACATAGAGCTTTGCCTTTCATGATAATTGTTTGTTAAAAGACTTGAAGCTCTGCCTTTCACGGTGATTGCTAGTTAGTCGAACTAAAGTTCTTTTCTTTTATTGTCTGGTCTTTTATGTTTTCACCTAAAATGGACAAAAGAAATCATTGCATTGAAAAAAAATGCTTTGACAGGGGGTTAAGGATAGTAGTTGCATACTTTAAAATTGACTTTATTTTCTTATCTAGGCTTTGAGTTGTTGTATGAACTTGATTAGGGATTGTGAAAATAATAATATTAATAAGAATGCATACAAACAAATTAATAAGCAAGAAAAATAACAATATTAAATAAGAAAAATAAAAAAACAATGTAGATAGTAATGGAAAACTTAGATCATATTGTGTTCAATTATATTGATTCATTTTCATTATTATTTATATTTTAAAGTCTTTTAATAAAGAAAAAGAGAAATTTTAAAATCTTTACCCAGATGTTGGAGAGAATAAAAATTGTGTTTTAAAATATAATAATTTTGCCTAGATGTTGAAGAGTTATTATATATTTAAAAATAAAATAATAAAAGATTAATAAATCATAATAAGGATAAAATTTAAAATGAAAAGAAAATAAGAAAAAACATAAAATTTTAATTTTTAGAAAAACTTATATTAAACGAGCTTGTACTAAAATTATATATAAGAACTAATTTTTGAAAATCATAAAAAGTGAGCTTACTCTGACAGTTTGCTGAGATATTAGATATTTTTGAGAGGTTCATAAATATATGAAAACTTAAATGAAACCTTAACCCGAAAACCTAAGTGAAATCTTAAACCTTAAGCAAAACCCCAAAACCCTAATTGAAACCCTTAATAAAACCTTGAAGCTTAAATCTAAGCAAAACCCTAAAATCATCATAAAATTTAAGGATTTATATGAAAATTTTTCATGAAATGATATGTTCCCAAATATCGCCTAGATGATGGGATATTTAGAAAATTTTATTTCATTAAGAATTTTAATATAATTTCATATTTTAGAAATAATAAAATTAAATAAAAAATAAAAAAAGAGTTTTAAATATAAAAAATCACACCCAAACTCTGCCTATGGGTTGAAGAGTCCATGTGATCTTTTATATTTAAAAGCTCAATCTTAAATTTGTATTTTCTTGTCATTTAAGAACATTAGTATATATTCATTTTCTTACACTCATTATGAATGTGCATATATTTTAATTATTGTTGCTTATAGTTTACTATAGTTTTTTTTTTTTTTTTTATTACATAAAAAGCTTCCTCCAAAAATTAATTTTAAAAATAAATAAATAAATAAAATTAAAATAATATTTCGAGGAATATAATTTTTGGTACTCTGCCTAGATGATGGAGAGTCTCCAATAATTATTATTTTCAAATAATATTATTTTTATTTTTAAAAAATGTTGTAGTGAATCTTAGACCAAAAGGATTATCTTTAATTTCTACCTATATGTTGGAGAATTAAAGGTAATCATTTAATCTAAAGATTTTATAATATTCCTAGATAAATATTTTTAAAATTGATTTTATTTCTTAATAATGAAAGGAATTATAAACAAACTTATATAAAAATAATTTTTGTCCAAAATTATAAATTATACATGATTAATTGGTACCAATTTTATAAGCGCTGTGGAGGTGCTAATCCTTCCTCACACGTAACCAACTCCCAAGCTCAATCCTATTTCATAGACCAAAATTATCTTTTTAATAAACTTTAAATCTATTTTATTGTTTTATTGAAAAGATAAAATTTTTGGGTTGCTAATCACACCCTTAAAAAGATTAGTGGCAACTCTTTGTGTTTTCATAATTTTAAATTTTTATGCATGTGATCAAGTCTTCGGACTGATAGATTATGACAGTTTAGTGACTCCACTAGGATATTATGAGAGTCAAGCCAAAAACTTTTTAATTATGTGCTATTAAAAATTTTGGATTTAATTGGTTTTTTATATTTAATTTCATTCCTTTGGTTTTAATTTTCAAAAAATATATACATAAGTTAATAAACAAAATAAATCGCATGATTAGTTATTATCTTATTTTGATTTTGTTTTGTGATTTAGTCATATTGTTTTACTTAATATATCACTTTGCACACTTTTGCATATACACTTACATGCATCAGTTTTAAACCTGAGCTCCGTCCTTATTAGGAGGAAGTGAAATAGCTACGCTCTTATGAGGTGATAACCTCCACATTTCTAGGACAAAGTTACCAAGCTCCATACAACCTTCATCAATCGTTTTGAACTCGAACATACATTTAAATCCTTTTCATGTCTGTTTTCAACCTCTTTTCCAAGCATCTAGGTTGAGGCCCTAAAGCTTCATGCAGTCTCTGAGAAGTCTAAATCTCTAACCTTTCATTTCGTAGTCACCTATCCAACCAATTACTCAACTCTAAATCTTTGCACCATCACCAAATTCTCGAAGTCCTAACCAATCTATTGCCTAAAAATTACCCAAGAAAAAAAATAGTTAGATCTTATTTCCATTTCATATGGAAAACTTTCCCTACTTGTTTGAGAGATACCTTATTGTCTTTCTGCCTTTGAGCCTTTAAAGCCTCCATACCCTAATTATTTTGACCCAAATACAAGATACGAATACCATGGTGGGATTATGGGGCATTCTATTAAGAATTGTGAGGGTTTCAAACACAAGGTACAATCACTCATATATGTGAAATGGCTCTATCCAACAACAATAAGAAGTTAAAGATTAAAGAATAATGAGAAAGGGATGCCAGATGATGAACATGGATGGAGTTTTTGTTTTCAAGTGATAGTTTAGTTGGCAAAATGGAATGCTTTGCTAATTTCTTCTATTTGAAAAATGTTTCTTTTTATGTTGATATGATGTTGTCTTTTGAACTTGGATATATGAATTACGATTTGTCTTTAATTTTTGCTTCTTTTTTAATTTTTACATTTTTAACCAAAAAGCTTTGGTATTTATACATTCATTCATTCATTCATATATGTATCCATTCAATAGAATGGATACATATGTGCTATGAAAAAAAAAGATCTTATTCAAGAATAATCCTTATGATTTCTTCTAAAGATTAAGAGAGTATTGATTTAATAGGAGAAATGAAAGAGATTATCGAGGGAACTTTTGCTTAAGGAAATAATTAACCTGAAGGACCTAGCTTAGGATCCTTAAATAATGAATCATGGAATCTAGATGAATAGAGGAGATATAGTCTTTTGGAAGAAATGATTCAAGCTGTTGAAGGCAAGGATAAATCTGGTGATGTAAAAGAATCTCAACTAGTTTCGGATGTGGTTATTCCTCATAAGTTTAAGGTTCTAACATTTGAGAAGTATAATGGAATTGGATATCTTGAAACACATTTGACTCAATACTATCATAAAAAGGTTAGGTATGTTGATGATGAAAATTTGCTTATTCATGCCTTTCAAGAAAGTTTGATTGGGGCAGCAGCCAATTGATATTATAATTTGAAAAACAGTCAAATTTGTACTTAGAGAGATTTATCTCGGGCATTCTTAAAGTAATACCAACAAATGTTAGAGTTAACTCTAGATCGATTAACCCTTTAGAATATGAGAAAGAACCCTAATAAGAGCTACAAAGAATATATTGCTCAATGAAAAGAGGTTACATTATAAATCTGACCACCTTTAACTAATAGGGAGTTGAATTCTCTATTTGTGAAAACCTTTTCTTTTTCTTATTATGATAAATTGATTGGTAATACATCCTCAAAATTTGTCAATTTTCTATTTGCCATAAGCAGAATATAGGATGGGATAAAATAGGGAAAGATTATGATGCCAATGTGGAAATTCATAATAAAAGGTAAGAAAATATTACCAAAGGATATGCCCAAGAGATAATTATTGAAATTCAAAATAAGAGAAACCTCACCATGAATAAGAAAATTTGGTGAAAATTATCCCTATTGGTCAACATATCATTCCCAACCAACATCTTGGGCTAGTAATTTTCCTCAACAACATCTTCTGTGCGCTCTATTTTTTTTGCCATAAATATTTACAGAATATAGAATCAACCTAAGTCATTCCCAAAACCATAAGAGAAAAAGAACAAAGATGTATCAATCATTCCCAATGTCTTATGCTGAGCTCTTTACTATTCTTTTCAAAAGTCATATGATTTTTGTTGTTCTTCCAAGACCCAAAAAGCTTCCCTACTTGAAGTGGTATAATCCAAATGCTAAGTATGAATTCAACAAAAGGGTCAAAAGACATCCATAAAAGACTGTACAACTTTTAAAGATACAATTTAAGCTTTAATTGATGTAGATCTTATAAATTTTAAATAATTGGTTAGTGATTTTGATGTTGATAGTAATGGAGTTGAGGGGCAATAATGCTAAAGCTGAAATGCCAAGTGGGGAACCTTCGATCTTAAATTTGAATATTATTACAAGAGCACTATTAGGAATGTGAAGTTTTAGGTCAAGTCATATGTTTGCATTGTTTGCATTGCATGAGTGAACATTATACATCATAGTGTTTTATGGATTTATATTATCATCTAAGATCTTTTTATTTCCTTTAAGTTTTGGATATTTTAGGTTTTCTTTGAAAGAAAACTAGTAGAATGGGGAAAAATATTAAATTTGAATAAAGCCCCACATAGTTAAGTCCTAAGGTTATAGGAAGAGAAATACCTTAAAAAAAGAATAAAAGTAAAAAAAGGTAAAAGAGGAAAGTGAAAAAAAAAAGAAAAAAAGTTAAATGTTAAAAGAAAAGAGTCTCGGATGAGTTGGCGATCACTATTTGAAATTTGTTAAATACTTTTATATTTTTTTATAATGATTCAATTGATTCTATCCATCAGCCATAACCTTTCAAAAGCCATAAATTTGAATTTATAAACCTTATCTTTGTCTGATAATGTTATGATATCAAGGAGTGATATTCTTTTCCAAGGCAATGAATAATGAAACAGCTAATTTAAAAAAAAAAAAGAAAAAAAAATTGGATTCCTAGAAGATCAGGCAAACATGACCTTTTTTTAAAGAATTCAGATGTAGTATTTTGATGTGTCATCATTATTCTATAGCTTTAAAAATTTTCAAAATCAAAGCTTTCCTAAGTCCAATTAAAATGACCTAAAAAACACCAACTTTTTAGCTTTATACCCCAAAATTGGCTTGGTCCAATGTCTTGTTGCACGTTGATAAAAAAAGAAGGACCTAATTGCCCTTAAGATAATTTAAGCTATGATCAACACATTTGTTCTCTTTTTGTTAAGTAACTTGGATCATTTAATACCTTAAATGGTTTTATCCCACATGACCCTTTTTTTTTTCTTGTTCATTCCATGTAGTCATTTCTTACAATAATGTTCATTAAAGTTGGTTTGTTAAAATGGGGTATCTTCCATGAAATGCATTACTAGCAACATGAATTTAGGTATGAATTATGAGGCCATGTTAAAAAAAAGTTAAAAAAAAAAAAGAGAGAAAAAAAAAGAAAAAAATAAAAAAAATGGTTATGACATTATGTACTTTAAGAATTTGAATAAATCCAAATAAAATCTTAACAAATCTAGAATTTTGGAAAAGAAACAAGGTAAAAAAAAAAAAGAAAACCAAAGTGAAAATGTTAAATAGGACTAAATAAAAAAGAAGAAAAACTTTTAAAGTGAAAAACCTTTCTTCAAATTCATTTTCCCAAAGCAAATTGCTCTTTAATTTAACTGATCATACTTGAAATGACAAATGATCGCCTTTCATCATCCATTCACAAGTACAAAATTTTTCCCATACTACCCCTTTGAGTCTGATATTTATTTTTTCAAAATAAACTCTAACACTAGAGGTAAAAAAGGATGCATCTAGGGATTAAACATGGTGATGTCCACATGAAATCCCATATGTTAGGGCAAAGGCCCACTATAAAAGTTCTCAAAAGTTTTAGATCCATTAAAAAAATAGGAAAAGAAGAAGTGAAAGAAGAAAAAAAGAAAAATGTGAAGAGAAAAAAAAAGAAAAGAAAAGTAAAAGAAAGAATAAAAGATAAAAAAAAAAAGGAAACAATGAAATAAAATGAATGAGTGGATTGTATAAGAAAATGATAAGGAATATACCTCTAAGTGAATGCTTCAAATGATTTGCATGTTATTTGGTGAATAATTACATGACTGTGAAATTTTTTTGTATCATCGTTCAAGTTATGGTCATATTTTAAAATTTGTTTAATCATCTCTTGAGGTGAAATCCCAGACTGCACTTAACTAGGAGATGACTTAGGTCATCTTTGGATCAATTAAGCCTTTCAAGCTGACCTTATATGAATATCCATAGTCACCTTTTTTGAGCTTTTCATTATCCTTTCTTTGTTTTGCACCAACATTAATATAAGAAAAAAAAAATAAAAAATTAATGAAAAAAAGGGAAATGAAAAAAAAAAAAGAAGAAAGAAATGAAGAAAGAAATCAAAATGTGCAAAAAAAAAAAAAAGGAAAAGTTCAAGTTTAGAGGTATTACTATTCTTTGAAAGCTCTCATGTATTAAAAATCAAAATGATCCTAGTCTTAGTAATGCATGATTATGGTAATTGAACCAAAATTGCCTTTTATCCTACCTTTAACCTAACCTAACATTACAAGCTTAGTAAAGACCTAAGGATCCTTGGTTATGTGCATATCTACATTAGTGGAGAAAGATGTAAAAGGCAAACTTATGAAAAATGTTCGTTCTTTAATGATGCTTTTGTTTGACATCTTAGTTGCATAATTAAAACCAAATTTCATGTGATAAAGTGTGATAGACATTGCACACATAATGGAACTTTAATTAGTAAAAGCTTACACTTGAATAAGTCTTATGTTAGCCATTGTTTATTCTTCAAGTTTTTTTTTTAAAGAAAGTTTCGTGATTAAATAAGCATAAAAGAGGTGTATACTTTTTCATCTAGGCACATAAATGAAACATAACAATTTTTCCTAAGAACATGAGTACTTTGAAAACCAAACATGTTCGACACTTTCTTTAGCCTCCAAATGCGACATTTTGGTATATATCAAGGTTAGCTATAAGGATTTAAGATTTTAAAAGGTCTTTTAGGAATGTAAGAAGGCTGAAAATTTTGAAATTAACTTTTTTTATGCTTTCTAAAACTTTTGGGACCTTGATATCTTGGGATCTTTAAAAAGGTCTACTTTCTCTTTGTTCAACATCCACCTTATTTAGTACTAGGAGTTGCCTTCAAAGTTTACTCTAGACTACTTTTTGTAAGGTTTTCACCCTAAAACCATATTTATCTTTTTCTCTCTCTTTTTCTTTTTTTTATTTTTTATTGATTATTACACCATACACTTAAGAATTTAAACTTATATAAAATGGGCTAATGGCCCAAACAAAAAATTTGGTAATAAAGAAAGATCAAAAGGCTCATGGGTTTCATGACCATCTTTTTAAGAAAAAACACTTCAAATTTAAGCATCCATGCTTGATCCAATATGAACTTTGTCATAACGTATAGATCTGTGGACCTATCGCTAGACATAGATTAAAGTGAGTTGTCACCAATCTTTTTTATTTAGGTATGATTGGCCACCTAATTAAATTTGTCCTATTTAAAGAGGACTACCAAGATTGACTTAGGTATCTTTAAATAGTAAATTCTGATATACAAAACTAGAGTTTAAGTTCAGGAGTACAATTACGTGTAGGAAAGGTTATAGCACCCCCACAACACCCATCCAAAGGATGGTACTAGTTTGATTTCAGATTATCCAAGCCTTGATCATATTTTTAATTTATCAAATTATTTAATGTTGAAAATTAATCTAAAAATTGTCATAATAGTTTGGTAGCAATTTAAGATAATTCTCTCACCTTAGGAGTATTCATAGAGACTAATATTTCACTTTGAAGAGGTTCTGTCATCAGATTTATTAAACTATTTTATTCTAAAAAATTAGTAAATCTCATAATAGTTTGGTAGAACTTAGTTAAAAACACTCCCAATAGTTTAATGATATTTTATTGTAAAAAGATTTGTAAAAATTTTGAATATTTCATTAAATCTCCTAATAGTTTGGTAAGACTTAATTTGAAGCAAACCTCCAATAGGTTAGAAGATAAAAAACATTTTTTATTATTTTTTATTTTTTCTATTTTTTAAAAAATTGATTTATGAAATTTTTCAATAGTTTGGTGGATTTCATAAACCTATTTGAAAATATTTTTATTCTTTTTTTTATCTTTTGTCTTTTATTATTAATTTATAAAAATAACAATAGAAATTTATAAAATATTCAATAAAAATAAACAAATAATAAAAATCAGTAAAATAAATAAAAAATTGAAAATAAATTAAAATGAATAAAATCAAAAAATAAAAAGAAAATAGAAAAGGAAAACCTTCGATACGGGTTGAGTCAGCGTGTGGGTTGGCACGCGAGTTAGCGGGTCATATGTGGATCCTAGGCTATCCAAAAGGGCATCGTTTTAGCACCCTATAAAAGCCACCTTTCAGCCTTTTACCTCAGACATTTCCTACCTTTTTTCTATCTAAACTGAAAATTCTTTCCATTTTCTTTAAAAGTTCCCTAGAAATTCAATCAAAAATTAGGTTTTTCATTGGTTTCTGGAAAATTAGCCAGCATCCAACTGAAAAGTTTAAACTTTCATCAAAAAATTCATCGACAAATTCAAATATTCATCAAAAAATTCATATTTTCCAAAAAA
Organism: Durio zibethinus; assembly: GCF_047325235.1. NCBI lineage: Eukaryota > Viridiplantae > Streptophyta > Magnoliopsida > Malvales > Malvaceae > Durio > Durio zibethinus. The sequence goes on from NC_143163.1 coordinate 10,372,279, forward strand.
ATCCTAGATTTTCCTAAACTTTTGTAGATCCCTCTAGAAACTTGTTCCTAACCCTAAAAGCCCAAATCTAAACCTATAATCTTTAAATTACACCTAGAAACTTTAAATCAATCATAGAATCCCCCCTCAAAATTTTAGAATCAAAATTTCAAAAACCCTATTACCCAAACGTCCTTTTTTCAGAATTGCAACCATCAAATTTTTCACTAGTTTCTTTGTTCCCTTCTAAAATCCACTCTTGCTCTATTCTATATAACATTGTCCAATTTATAAGCAGTCCATAGTAGCAGTTTAGGGATTAGACAGAATCTAATCCCAAGATTTAAGCCTAGATTGGTTCTACCAGAGCATGATTTTTGGCAAATTTTTTTTACTGATCCGTCTGGGTGCATCAGAATATCCTTTGATTATAAATTACACCTTTGATTGTATTGATTGAATGCCTTTGATTCAGGGAATTCAAATTTTAGTTACCCTAATTGATCGGTAGTTAAAGAAGAATAAAATAATAATAATACTAATATGATATGATACCATATAATATACTAATAATAATACAAAAATAATAAAACTCGATCCGATTGACTCCGAACATAGATGGGTGTCTACAGCTACCCTTCTTTGTATATTCCTATCAAATAAGATGATGCACAAACTTAGACACCCACTTTGTTCTAAGAGTCAACTCAATAAGCAGAAATGATTGAGATGAGCCATGGGTCAGAAAAATGATTAAGGTAAAAAAGTCAAGAAAATGATCTGGACTGAGTCGAGATCGAAAAGTCAGGAAGATGATCTAGACCAAGCCAAGATTGAAAAGCTAGGAAAATGATCTAGATTAAGCCAAGATTAAAAAGTTAAGAAAATGATCTAGACTAAGCCGAGATTGAATGGCTAAGATAAAACTATGAATTTGGGAAAATGATTTGGACTAAGTCGAGATCAAATAACTGAGATGAAACCACAAGTCTAAAAGATAAAGTGACCAAGACGAAGTTAAGGTTGAAAATAAATGACCAGGATGAAACCATGAGTTAGAAAAATGATCTGGACTGAGTTGAGATTGAATGATTAGGATAAAATCATGAGTCGAGATAAAGTGACTAGGACTGAGTTGAGGTCAAAGATGAATGATTGAGATGAAATCATGAGTCAAAAAAATGATTTAAATTGAGCCAAGATCAAATGATCAAAATAAACCACGAGTCTGAAAGCAAACAAGATCGAGTCGAGGTTGAAGATGAATGATCATGACAAAACCACAAGTTAGGAAAATGATTTGGACTGAGCTAAGATCAAATGATCGAGACAAAATTATGAGTCAAAAGTGACCAAGATTGAGTCAAGGTCGAAGATGAATGATCGAGATGAAACTATGAGTCAAGAAAATGATCTAGCTTAAGTCAAGATTGAATGACTAAGAAAAAATCATGAGTTAAAAAAAAATGACCAAGATGAAGTCGAAGTCATAGATGGATGACCGGGATGAAATTGTGAGTCAAAAAAATGATCTAGACTAATCAAAAGTGAGTAACAAATGATCATGCAATGATGTAGATGCATGTCTTATCTAGCATACAAATGTGAACACAATGTATGTAATGTTGATATCATGAAATTTCAATTGTAGTGACAAGATTCTTAAGACTCCACTAGTCCTTAGCTTTTTAGTATTAATAGTCTTAAAGAAAATTTTGTTTGCTGATTTATGTCATTCTTCTCATCTAGTCATAACTCATAAGTTGTGTCAATCAATCTATCACTGGATTCATCATTAGGTCACCTTGTTTGCCTCTTTTTTTTAAGCATCTTTTTAGGCTTATTTCACTTGTCTCACCTTGGACTTCTTTCAAAAGAATGGAAAATCTTTTACGCACAATGTCATTCATTTAAATTAATGACAAATATGACACACTTTCTTAGTTCATTCAAGGAACGCTTATTTGGTGAAGGATAAAAAAAATGGGTTTTTATTATTGAAAGAACAAAAGGTATGGTCAAGAATAACTCAAAGGGTGAACAAAGGCAAAATACTGTGATTCATCCAAAATAGTGATTATTCAGACAACTTTGAACTCAAATTCATAATCATCTTTCAAAAACACATTTCATTAATATCTTCAATCTTTGAGCTAATCATCATCCTTATTCCTAGGACCCTCACATTTAGTTATTTTTTCAAGTTTCATTTTTACTTAAACTGCCCTTTCGAGTTCTCAGTTTAAGTCTTCCTTTTTCCTCATTTACTTTTTCTTTTTATTTTTTATTTTTTATTTTTTTTTTTACCTTTTTCTCATTTTTCAAAATTTAGAATAATCCAATGGCAAATCTGCCTTAATTCAATTCATGATTCTCCAGTTCGAGTATTCACATTCAATCAAAATAGAATTTTAAAGGACATAACGTAGGCTAGGGTAAAGGTTGCCAAAAAAATGGATAAAACATGCCTAAATTGTATTTGTAGGGTAATCAAACTAGGGATCATTTTTTCATGTGGAGCACTTTGACATTTTACCCCATCAATTTTCTTTTTCTTTTTTTTCTTTCTTTCTTTTTTTTTTTAGTGGAGCACATTGGCATTTTGTCCAATCAATTTTCTTTTATTTTTCTTTTATTTTCCCTTTTTTTTTCATTTATCAAGAAAACTTGATTACAAAAGGGCTTTACCCCCTAAAGATGAACAAGTTTCTCAAACTTTACCCCCCAGTATGGAGGTGATCCCTGGTTAGGGTTCCTTTAAAAGAAATTTTTAATAGGCTCAAAAAGGGTAGCAAAGCATAATTTTACCTTTTTTGAAAGAGAAAATAAAGATGGTCATTTCTCATCTCAAATATGAATACTCTTAATGAAGAATATTTATTGATCAAGAGTAAACTTTAATTGAACAATCGTGAAGATCATGTGTTGCATCATTTTCATTTTTCAATAAGTCAAACTTTCACCAGAGTAAAGTTTCACCAAAAAAATAGGTATGGGAAAAGGTATGAGAAAGTAAAAGTAAATAATGGGTATTCACATAAAAGAAGAATGTCATAAAAATGCATCAGATTTGTCATATTTATTAAAATGATGAAAAATAAAATGATATCCAAGTACATAAAAAAAATCCACATTATCAAAAAATCTTAAGATGATGAGCAGTTCCAATTATCCTTTCTAAAATCATGCCCCTAGGTGATTAGGTAAAGGGCCTTTATGGATATTCAATTCCCCTTATTCATTGAATCTCATCAAGCCTGCTCAAATCAAACTTTACACCTTATGCTTGAAAGTAAGACAGGTTTCTACGGAGTGACCCACATTCCTATTATGGTAGTCACATATGGCATTAACATTGTACCATTCAAGATAAGGTGGCTTTAATGGTTCCAAAAGGACTGGGGATACTAGGTCATTTTTTACCAATTTTAGAAATAGTTTAGCATAGCTTATAGGAATAAGATTAATACGAGCTCTCTCTTGATTGCTCTTGGATCTTCCCAAACCATTTGCTTGATTGTTAGGCCTTAAAACTTGTGTAGTAACAGGATTAGGCCTATATACAAGTGCTTGAAAAGCTAGTTGATAAGGACTTAGAGCGATATTGTTCAAGTTAAGAAATAAGGCTGGTAAGAAACTTGTACAACATTATTAGCTGCTGGATAGTAAGCAGGATGAACATATGGTGGATGTAAAGCATAACTTATGGGCTGTTGCCCCTCAAACTCATTGCTTGGGCTTTATCCTCTTCCCACTTAGGCATCTCACCTTTCTTAGCACTGTCAGTCTTTCCCTCCTCAAACTTGCCTTTCTTGATGGTATTTTCGATAATCTCTCTTGAAATCATCATATCAGTAAAGTTCGTTATTGTGTTCCCTATTATCTTTTCATAACAAGGTGACTTCGAAGTTCTTACAAATAAAACCATCATTTTTTTTTTAGTTAAAGGTGGCTGGACCTGAACAGTTATATCTCACCACTTTTGGGCATATTCCTTGAAAGACTCATATGTTTTCTTTTCCATTTCTTACAATAAAAAGTGATTTAAGGCCATATCTATAATGTGGTAGTGTTGGTTGATGAAAGATCAAGTCAAATGTTTTCATGACTGAATGCAAGTTCTATCCAACTGAATATACTACCTTACAGCAAACCCAATTAAGCTATCATAGAACACATGCATTAGTAGTTTCTCATTGTCGGCATATGTTACCATCTTAGAACAGTATATTGTTATGTATGTAATGGGACACTTAGTACTATCATACTTTTCAAACTCTGGCACTTTGAATTTTAGAGGAATAGTCACATTTGGCACTAAACAAAGGTTTACAGCAATTGTTATAAAAAAATTTACCACATAGCAATTGTTATCAAAAAAATCTTTATTGAATTAAAAGTTAGTTTTAACCAAATCTAACATTACATCTATGAAAAGTCTAGAACTACTGGAAAAAGAAACCCATGGCTCTTCAATACTGGCTTTGTACTTCATTAAGGAAATCTACCAATTTTTGATTGTGTACTCCCACTGATGGCACCCTTGCTTTCCATTTTTCAATCTTTTCTATCACATCCTTCGCTTTGTAAATGGCCACCATGATTCAATCAAGTAGAGACTTCAACTGGTTATGCTTATTCATATATGCTTCTTTCATTTGCTCATATTCTTCAATTATAACCTTTATTTACACTCTAATTCCCATCACCACTTCATTTCACATCTTGATGTGCTTTTGTGTTTCAAAGAGCATTGCATCATTTTCTTGTAATTTTGCTTGCAATTGTTTATTTTCTTGCAATAGTTGAGCCAATTCTTGATTAGTGGATGACCTTATTGTATTAAGGTCAATGCACAAATTCCTTTATCCATCGTTTTCTTGCTCCAGTGTTTGGATTTTCATTTTTAGCCTTTTGTTTGCAAGTTTCAACTCTTCATACTTCTTTTTTGGCCAGTAGAGGATTTGCCTAGATTTTTCATGGATGTAACTGAGACTTTCTTTGTTAAAAATATTTCATGGCAAATATTCCTTATGATGATGTGAATGCATGATAAAAGACTAGCATACAAGATTAGTAAAAAAAAAAAAGACAAAAATAATAGATATCCAGCCATATGTCCTATTTAGAGGTTTCTAACATAAGGAGAGGCATGGTTCTACCTAGGTTTGGACACTTAAAGTTAACTATATATGGCTTGGATTACTTCTAGAAGGTTCCTAAATTGTTCCTTACATCATTATCCATCACAAATTAGTAAAGCACCCTGATCCTTGCCCATTATAGGCTTCAAGCAAAAAAAGTTCAAATTGAGTGGGAGTGTTTCATAGGCCTATGTGAAGACATGAGATCTCACGAAGGCATAGGTATTTCACTCTCTTTTAAGGGTAAAGCTCGGATAGAGAGTTTCATGTTATGCACATACAATTGAATTATGGATATATATAATAAATAAATGAATAATTAAACAAATATGAGCAATGAAAAGAAGTAAATAGGAAAGAAAGAAAATAAGCTTAAATTTATTAAGAAGGCTTGGATAACAAGAAATCATTTACTGGCCTAACTTTCAATATCCTCAGTGGAGTCACCAAACTGTCATAAAGTATAGATCCGTGGACTTATCGGTAGACATGGATTAAAGGGAGTCACCACCAATCTTTTTTGTTTAAGTGTGATTGACCACTTGATTGAATCTATCTTGTTTAAAGAGGAGTCCCAAGATTGAGTTAAGTATCTTTAAATAGTAAATTTTGATCTACGAAACCAAAGTTTAGGTTCGAAAGTACAGTTATGAGTGGGGAATGTTATAGCACCCCTACAGTGCCCATTCAATAGATGGTACCAGTTTGATTTTAGATTATCCAAGCCTTGATCATATTTGTAATTTACCAAATTATTTAATGTTGAAAATTAGTCTTAAAATTGTGCCAATAGTTTAGTAGCAATTTAAAATAATTCTCTCACCTCAAGAGTATTCATAGAGATTAGTGTCCCACTCTGAAGAGGCTCCATCATCGGATTTATTAAAGTATTTTATTCTAAAAAATTAGTAAAGTCTCCCAATAGTTTGATAGGACTTCTTTAAAAGTAAATCTCCCAATTGTTTGGTGAGATTTTATTGTAAAAAGATTTGTAAAAGTTTAGAGAATTTCATTAAGTCTACTAATAGTTTGGTAAGACTTAATTTAAAACAATCCTCTAATAGTTTAGACGATAAAAATTATTTTTTATTTTTTGTAATTTTTTCTTTACTTTTTTTTTTTGAAAATTGATTTATGGAATTTCCCAATAGTTTGGTGGATTCCATAAACCTATTTGAAAATATTTTTTTAATATTTTTTAATATTTTATCTTTTATTTTTATTATTAATTTTTAAAAATAACAATAAAATTCAGTAAAAATAAACAAATAATAAAAATCAGTAAAATAAATAAAAGAAATTGAAAATAAAATGAAATGAAATAAATTAAAAGTGTAAAATAAATAAAATCATAAAATAAAAAGAAAATAGAAAAAGAAAACCTATGATTCGAGTCGGGTTAGTACGCAAATCAGCACATGAGTCAACAGGTCACGTGTGAATCCTAGGTTGTCCAAAATGGCATCATTTTGGCACCCTATAAAAGCCATATTTTAGCATTTTGCCTCAAACGTTCCTTTCCTCTTATCTCTTTTGGCTGAAAATTCTCTCTTTTCTCTTTAAAAGTTCCTCAAAAATTCAATCAAAAACTGGGTTTGTCTTCGATTTCTAGAAAATTAGTCAAATTCGATTGGAAATTTCAAACTTTCATCAAAAAATTCATCAGCAAATTCAAATGCTCATAAAAAAAATTAATATTTCTCAAAAAAAATCCTAGATTATCCTAAACTTTTCCAGATCCCTCTAGAAACTTGATCCCAACCCCAGGTGCCCAAATCTAAACCTAAAATCTTTAAATTACACCTGGAAACTTTAAATCAATCCTAGAATCTTCCCTCCAAAAATTTTTGAATAAAAATTTCATAAACCCTATTGCCTAGACATCATTTTTTAGAATTGCAACCATTAAATTTTTCACCAATTTCCCCATTCCCCTCTAAAATCGACTCTTGTTTTGTTTTATATAACACTATCCAATTTATAGGCAGTCCATAGTAGTAGTTTTAAGGATCAAATGGAATCCAATTCTAGGATTCAAGCCTGAATTACTTTTGCCTAAGCATGATTCCTAGCAATGTTTTTTTGCTGGTTTGTCTTAGTGCATCTGAAAATCCTCTGATTATGAATTACACCTTTGACTGTATTGACTGAATCATTCTGATTCAAGGAATTCAATTTTCAATTACCCTAATCGATCAGCAGTTAAGAAAGAAAGGAAAAATAAAATAATAATAATAATAATACAAAAATAATAAAACTTGATCCAATTGACCCTGAACACAAATGGGTGTCTACAAACTTTTCATAGGAAGTAATGCAGGCAAGGGTTCAAGGTTTTTAAAAAAGGTGATAAACAGGCCCAAAACAAGTGTTTAAGGGTAAATAAAACCAAGGATCATTCTTTCACATATAGGATTCACTCTAGGCTATATTCCTTGTCATTTTCTTGTGCTTTCCACCCATTCATTTCATTTTTTCATTTTCTTTCCTTTTGTTTTTCTTCCTTTCACTTTCACTTTCACTTTTTTTTTCTTTTTCTCTTTTTCTTTGCCTTTTCTTTTTCATTATTTCACCTCTTCTTTTCCTTTCTTTTAGATGGATTCAAAACTTTTGAAAAATTTATATTGGGCCTTTGGCCTCAACATACGAGATTCCTTTTTGAACATCACTATTTTTAACCCCTAAATACATCTTTTTTTGCCCTTCAGTATGGAAGGTGATCTTTAGTTAGAGTTTATTTTTTAAAGAAAATTTATCACACTTAAAGGGACAGCAAAGGATAAATTTTTATATTTATGAAAGGATGATGAAAACTGGCCATTTGTCATTTTAAGCATAATTACTTAAATTGAAAAGTAATTCCTTTTGGGAAAATGAATTTGAAGAAAGGTTTTTCATTTCAAAAGTTCTCTATTCTCTTCTCACTCTTTTTTTTTTCTTTTTTTCTTTTTGTAAATATTTAGATTTGCTTGGTCTTTATTTGGATTTATTTAAATTTCTTAAATGCATGATGTTATAACCATTTTTCTTTTGTCCTTTTTCTTTTCATTTTTTCTTTTTTTTTACATGCCCCCCATAACTCATACATTAATCCACTTTGCTACAAAGGCAATTCATGGAAGATGCCCTATTTTAACAAAGTATCCTTGATGAAAGTTATTACAAGAAAATGGTCATGTGGAAGGAACCCATTTAAGATGTCAAATGACTCATGTCACTCCACAAAAAGAGAATGATTAAATTGATCATAACTCAAGTTGTCTTAAAAGCAATGAGATCATTCTTTTCTAATCAATGTGCCCCTAAGACACATAGGTTGGGCTAATTTTGAGATTAAAAAAAAACTAAATGATTGGTATTTCTAAGGTCAATTTATAGGACTTAGGTTGGTTTTGACTTTAAAAATTTTAGAGCTACAACATAACATTGACACATCAAATTACCACAACTAAATTCTTAAAAATGCCATATATGCCTAATGTTCTAGGAATCCAATTTTTTTTTTGCTTTTTCAATTGGCTGTTTCATTATTCAATGCCTTAGATAAGAATATCACTCTTTACTATCATAATATTATCAAGTGAAGGCAAAAATCACAAATTTAAATTCATGGCTCTTTAAGGGTCATGATTAATGAACGAAATCAACTGATTGATTTAAGAAAAAGGTATAAAGGTACTGACAAATTCTTAATAATGATCTCCAACTCATCTGAGACTCTTTTCTTCTATCACAAAACTTTTTCCCTTTTTTTTTTCCTTTTTTTCTTTTTTTTTAAGGCACCTCTTATTTTATGATTTCAGAAATTAATTGTGTGAGGCTTTTACTCATAACAACAAAATTTCATGGAAAAGCTCCAAAGCATCCATTTCTTCCAAAATAAATTATGACAAGATTAATCCAAATAACTCTTAGGGACACCATAAACATGCCACATATAAAAATAAAAAGTCAAAGGTTCAAAATAAAATCATCCTATCTCGATCTTTCAAAACTCGAGACCTCCTTCCATATTTCGACTTCTATTTTTTGCAATTGGATATAGCCAACTTTCTTTGTTCCATAAGTTTTAAAGTCAAAGTACTACTATTTGAATGATCATTTTACCTTAGGCCAGAATGATCTTTGAATGATCAGTGTCTAAAATGCCACCATATCTCTCTATCTATGTGCATACTCTTTGAAAGTTTTAGTTGACCTTTTCTCTATGTTCTGTAAGGATAACCTATATGGTGCCATATCTTCAACATACTTATATTGCACTAGGAAGACTCTAACCAAATCTTTCCATGAGTGAATCTCACTTCAATCTAATTGGGTATACCACTTTGTTGTAAATCCAATAAGACTATCTCAAAAATAATGAATCAACAATTTATCATTATGAGTGTGACTTGCCATCTTTCGATAGTACACAATGACATGAGGTAAAGGGCATTAGGTCCATCATATTTTTCAAAGTTTGGAACCCTAAACTTTGTTGGAATGACTAGATCAAGCACCAAACTCAACTTACTAGCATTAATATTTTTGTACACACTATGTCTCTCGATGGCCTTTAACCTGTCCTTTAGTAGGTCATACCTATTTTTCATCTCTATGTCTTTTATTGATTTTGGTACCTTTTTTAGCTTCTCTCATTTTTTAGAGTCATTCCAATTGGGTATTACTATGGGATCATAATGAGTAGACCCAAGATTAACATTTATTTGAACCGAAGATGGTCTAGTAGAAGTACTAGTATAAATGTAAAGCTAGTGATTTGTTAGTGGTGCTTGTGTGGTATAAGAATTTTAAGCAAAGGGATGTGGGAACCAGAGTGGGCACAATGGTTCCTTAATAGCAGCTTTTTCCTTCATCCTAGATGTTGCAACAATTCCCTTTCCTTTCGAGAGCCCTAACACTATCTACTTTAACTCTATTAATTGTCTTTCCAAATCTTGTCATATGTTTATAACCCTTTCCTTTATCTATTCTTTCTTAACCCTCTCAAACGTAACTGTATTGTTTCCTTCCATGATTTGAGAATTGGATTGAGTATTATGCCTGTGTGTATTTGATTTCCTTGGCTTCACTATCCTTGAACCTCTATTCTTTTTTCATGAATTAGAATACATGGTATAATATCATGATCATCATAATCATCATCCTCATCATCATTATTATTTTGCTTTTTATTAACTTGTATGTATGAAATGATTGTAATGTAATGCAAATGTAATGCCTATATGATGTATGCAAAAAAATTAAAAACTATACAAATAAAATGAATCAATAATCCAAAACAAATAAATAATAGAAATAATATAACAACTATATAATACAATATAATATATACAGTGTCTTAACATTTGGTGATTTTCTGAAAAGGCAACATGGCTTTACCCTAAACAGGCTTCCCATGGCTTATGACAACCATATAATACAATATAATATATACAGTATCTTAACATTTGGTGATTTTCTGAAAAGGTAGCATGGCTCTACCCTATGCAGGCTTCCTATGGCTTGCGATATGCTGGGTCAAGATTTATTCATCTAAAGATTCCTAAAATCAAACCTTACATCATTGTCCATTATAGACTAATAAGGCACACCAATCCTCACCCATTATAGACTACAGATGGAAAGGGTTCGATTTGAGTGGAAGTATTTCGCTAGTAAATGTGAAGGTTATCATCTTATAGGAACGTAGCTAATTAACTTCCTCCTAATAAGGATGGAGCTTAGGTTTAGAGCTCATGCTTGTAAGTGAATGTGCAAAAGTGTGAAAAATAGTATATCGATCAAAACAAAATAAATAAATTACAAATAACAAAATCAAAACAAGATAATAACTAACATGCAATTTATTTATTTATTATTTTTTTGAAGACTTACAATAAAAAGAATTATATTAAATATCAAATAAAACTAATTAAATCCAAAACTTTCGATAGAGAATGATTAAAATTTTTGGCCTGACTCTCAGGTTCCCTAGCAAAGTCACCAAGCTATCAAATGTATCGATCCGGAGATTCAATCGCTAGACGTAAAAATTTAAAATTGTAAAAATTATGGGGAGTTGCCACTAATCTTTTTTATAGTGTAATTGGTCACCAAAAATTTTGTCTTTTTAATAAAAAAATAGAATGGATTTAAAGTTTATTATAAAGATAATTTTGGTCTATGAAAACTAGATTAGACTCGAGAGTTTGTTACACGTGAGGAGTCAATTACATGTGGAGAATGATTAAGACCCCTACAACATCCAAAAAAAAAAAAGTGTCAATTAACCATGCACTATTTATGGTTTTAGACATAAATGGTTTTTATTTAAGATTTAATAAGAATTCCTTTTTTTACAAAAGAAAGAAAACTAATTAAAAATCTTTATTTAGGAATATTGTGAAAATTTTTAAATTAAAGAAACACTATATAATTCTCTAACATATGGGAAAAATTCAAAGATAATCATTTTCATCCAAGATTCACTAGAAATTCCATTAAAAATAAAAAATAACATTTTTAGCAAAAGATAATTATTGGTAACTCTTCAACATCTAAGCAGAATAACAAAATTTATTTTCTTCAAAATGTTATTTTAATTTTATTTCTTTCAAACTAATTATTTTAAAAACTTTTTATATAGGAAAAAAATGAAAAATACTATAATTAACCATAAAGATCAATAATAAATATATGTATATGCATAATGAGTGCAAGCATTAATCCAAAATAAGATATATGTGAATGTATGCCATAAGGGACAATAAAATGTGAATTTAAGATCAAGTCCTTAAATATAAAAAAACCAACTAGACTCTCCAACTTCTAGGCAGAGTTTGGGTGTTCTTTTTATATTTAAAATCTCATTTTATTTTTATTCTTTATTTAATTTTATTATTTTAGAATACAGATGATATGAAAATTCTTAAGTAAATATAATTTCTTAAATACCCCATCATCTAGGCAACAATTAGGAATAAATTATTTTACAAAAGGTTTTCACATAAAACCTTGAATTTTGAAATGGTCTCGGGCTTTTTAGTGGATTAAGATTTAGGGTTTCACCTAAAGTTTAAGGTTTCACCTAGGATTTAGAGTTTCATTTAAAGGTTTAGGGTTTCATTTTAGGGTTTTGGGCTTAACCTAAGGTTTAAGGTTTCACCTAGGGTTTTGAATTTCATTTCAAGGTTTTGAGTTTTACCTAAGATTTGGGATTTTGTTTTAATGTTTTGCTTTAAGATTTCATTTTAGGGTTTCGTAAAAATTTACAAACATATTTAAAAATCTTCAATACCTACATAAATTTTCGAAGCAAGCTTGTTTCTCATCACTTCTCAAAATATGAATTTTTATATTTTAATGTATTTTCCTTTTTCTTAAAATTGTATTATTATTATTATTATTATTTATCTTTTCTCCTTTTCATTAAAAAATTTTTATTATTATTATTCATTACTTTTATTATTATTTATTTTTATGATTTAATAATTCTCTAACATCTAGGCAAAATTATTTTTTAAAACACAATTTTGATTTCCCTCCAACATCTCGACGAAGATTAAAATAACTTTTTTTTCTTTTGAAAATTTATTTATTATATTATTATACTTTTAGGAGATCTTAAAATATAAATAACAATGAACATGCATCAATACAATCAAAGACAATATTAACAAGTCAATTAATGACATAACCTGTGTAAAGCCATTAAACAATCAAGATCAAACATAAGCTAAAAAAATTATCATATGTTGGTAAAAATAATAACAACAATAATGCAAAATGCTATTTATTCATATGATCTAAGGCTTTTTATTATTATTGGTAAAAATAATAACAACAATAATGCAAAATGCTATTTATTCATATGATCTAAGGCTTTTTATTATTATTTGTATTATTTGGCTTTTAATGTTTATTATTTATTATTATTATTATTTTAGAAAAAAATTAAAAAAAAATCCTTTGACGATACAAGCTTGTGTGAATAGCCCACCCTTTTGTCAAAATGGCTAACAAGACCCACAAGCAAGAGAAAGGAGCCAAAAAAGTCGAGAAGATTAAAACTGCAGAGCTTACCCCTACGAAAAAACAACCATGAAAGAAAAACAAAAGCTTTAAACCTTTTTATGTGCAAACCAATCTCATTTCCTATTTTGATTTTGTTTTTCTGCAAAAAACACCTTCCTTTCACGTTAAAACCAGTGGATTACAAACACAAGCAAGCCCCAAGATACTATAATGGTAGAAAGACTGAAACCTTATGTGGAAACACCTTTCTTTCCAAGCCCCTTAAAACTTCTATGAATCTTTCTATCTATGCTTCCACATAACTTTCGGTTTTCATAAAAAAAAAAAAAAAAGAGAAAAAAAGAGCTTCTTTTCAACATTTATACCAGAAAATATGATTCAAAAGAGGGGACTTCAACTACTTGTAGCAACTTAGTGCAGAAAAAAAAAAGTACGGAGGAGAGGGAAAAGGCCATAGGTGAAAAGCTACCTGTTTTGTTTGTTTCTGCTACAGATTTTTTGTGGTTTCTTTTTGTGTTGAATGCCTTCTGCTCCTTACCGTTTTCTTTTCTACTTACTTCTTCCTCGAATGCTTCTCTTTTTTTTTTTTTTTCCTTACTATTGGTTCACGTTCTTTTCCATGAATGCCTGCCTGCTTTTTCTGTTTGTTTTCTGCCACTTTCATTTTCTGTTTCGTCCTTCCTGCTACTACCGCCATTCTCATGAACGCTTCTCTTCATTAACGTCTTTTGCTGAAAAGCTTCCTCTACATGCCGAGTTTTTTTTGTTTCATGCTTCTGTCTTCCACTTCTTTTTTTTTTAGCTGCTGAATCGTCTACCAATTCTTGGTCTTCTGCTCTTCACGCTGATGCTTCTTTTTTTTTTTTTGTCTTTTTTTTATACTTTTTCTCGTTTTTGCTTGCTGCCACTCCCCTGTTTGGTTCCCTTTTCCTTCACCTCCTCTCTTTTTCTGGTTTTTTTTTTTTTTTTTTTAGTTTTTCTGCTTCATGATCCAGGACACAATGCACTTTTCACTCTCATGTTTTCTTATCAGTTCTTTTCTAGTGTCCTACCTTCAGGCCCCACATTCTCCACTTCATGCACTTCATGTAGTTTTTCCTTTGTAGTTTTGCCGTTCATGTGCCTAACTCAGTTTCATTCCCATGCAAATAAGTTACCATTTTCATGCAAGAACTTTAGGTCAAATGCGCCTCTGTTGTGGGCCACCGAATGGGTCTTCAGTCAAGGAGCTAATTTTTAGGGCCTTGGCCCTCTTGTTTGAGTTTAAGTTTTAATTGTTTATTTTTGTTAATTATATGTATATATTGTGTATATATATATATATATATATTTGTCAAGCTTTTTCTTATTATTTTTATTATTTTACTATTTTTTATTATTTGGTTTTTTGTTTAATAGCCAACGATGGCCATTAATGGGCCTTAAGAATGGGCCTTTATTGAGCCTTTTACTAAGCCACTTTGGGTATTATTCAAGCCAATGCAATAGGCCTCACCATGGTCATTTGAAAATGGATAGTGTAATAGGCCCAAAATATTATGGTTAAAGCTTAATTGCAAAACTGAGACCGAGTTAAAGTGATAAAATGTCTCGGACAAAATTTAGTGTTTGCAAACATCACATCCAAAACCCTAAACCCTAAACCACCATGCAAACCAAACCTTAAACCATAAATCAAACCTTAAGCTAAACCCTAAACCCTAAATTAAACCCAAAACCTAAACTCTAAAACCAAAACATAAACCCTAAACCAAACCTTAGACCTTTAACTAAACCTTAAACAAAACCCTAGACCCTAAACTAAACCCTAAACCCTAAAACCCAAACCTCAAATCCTAAACTCTAAACCTTAAACACTAAACCCTCAACCCAACCTTAAACTAATCCCTAAACCTTAAAACCAACACTTAATCCTCTTCATGCATTTGTATCTTCTTTTACTTTATTGTTACATGCATTCTTAAATTGTCATTCATTTTTCATTATCAAGCATACATTATATATATTATTATGTTCATGCATACCATTCATATGTTTTATAAATAAGGATTTTCAAGAAAAATATTTTACAATAAGATAATATCTATTGATGGTGTTTTTGGGTGGTCGTAGTTGGAAGGAATGAGGTTAATTAGAAGGGGAAAATAGTCATGACATGCATTAGAAAACACCATCAAGGGATGCCAAAGTTATTACTCCGAGGCATGCTCAACTCTCAAGTCAATCAAGTCCCTAAGGTCAAAGAAGAAGAAAGGAAAAAGGTTGGAGTTGGTGAAATATGTATGGGAAGCTTTTCCATGTAAAAGAAGTTCAAAGTGTAGTGGTTAAGTCTTGCATACCTAGTCTTCCAATTACTTTAGGTGTGAGGCCAAAAGGTAATGATTTGACTAGGATAGTAAATAGTTGATGGGATGTTTTCATGAAGCTTAAGAAGGGTCCACGTGGGTAGCTGCTAGCTGCATTTGATGATCCTAAGCAAGCATAGTCCATATTTACTAATCCTAGGCAAGTTGGATGCCAGGTGGTCAATTTTAAAGTGACTACCTTGATTGGAAGTTCGTGGACCATAGGCGAGCCCTTCCTTTGATAATGGGTGAATAATTTCCTTGAGAGCAAATGACGTGGCTATCTGATTTTGCCTTGTCTAGGCAATTTAGGGCCATGGTTATTTTGACCAAGCCTTGACCAAGTTGACCATTGACTGGTTAACTTAGGCATAACAATATCTCAAGCTAAAATAACCCTTAAGATCTAACCTAAATATAGGGAATCTCTCAACGGTTATCATTAATGTGAGGTATTATCTTGATTTTTATAGGGCAATTTGAAAACTCCTAAGTTCAGGGCATTTTTTAAACTCTATCTAAATATATGAGGGTGGAAGGAATATCTCGATACTTAGGACTTTTTCATCTTGATCCAAAAATAAATTTTTTTTTTTTTTTGCTTTCATCTTGACATGTAATAGGTATGGATTAGGGTATCTCATTAGTCTATGATGGATGATGATGTGAGGAAAAAATTGAAAAACTTTAGACACATCAATTCTAACCCAACATATAATGAACCTCAAAGATCCGAACCTAGGTAAAGCCATGACATACCCTCTCTATAGAGATTACTTTAAACAAGTCACATAAAGGAACACTCTTTACCTTTCTCATTTGATTTTATGTTAATATTATAATTTGTTTTATTGCTTTTAATAAAAAAAAGAGAAAAAAAATCATTAGGAATAATAGTTATTTTTGTTAAAAAATAGTAAAAAAAATAAAAAAAAGGCAAAAAGAAGGTAAAAGAGAAATGGAAAATGCAAATAAGAAAAAAACAAAAAGAAAATTGCTTGAAAGTGTTAATTCGTCTTTTGCATTGCATTTGCATTTTTAAGCTGTCCTTTTTACTAATTTATTTTATGTTTTTCGTGTTTGCTTTTGTTTTGTTTGTCACATGCATCACTCTTGACATAAAGTATCTAGAGGCATTTATCTTAGATAAGTTTCAATAAAAGTTTTCATGGCATTTTAAGAATCTCAAGTAGGATCCTTGGTTAATAAATCATTCTGAAAGGTTAAGGAGCAGCCAAAAAATAGACAACAAATAGAAGAGACTCTTTGATGAATGGCTACGTTATGAGCCTTCTGGCTTTGGTGTATTTGGACTTAAGGCATAATGATATGGTAGATGTAAAAGGTATTTAAAGTCAATGGGACTTAGAAAGGAAGGCAAACGTCATAGCTAAATACAAAGACATTACCTTGCTAATAATGTAAAGCCCAATGATCAACTACTAAATGCTACGATAAGATTTTGGAATCTCGCATACTAATGCTTTACAGTTAATAAAGAGGACTTAACACCTACTTTAGAGGAGTACTCCACCTTACTATGCCTAGATTTACCCAAGCTCGATAAAGTGTATTGGAAAACATAGAAATCATTAAGGTATAAGAAATTTTTAACAAAGTTAATTGGGGTTCATCAGAAGATTGACAAAAAAAAGAGGCTAGCGAAAGGATATCATGGACATTCTTATAAGATATTCTGCTATAGAATCCTAAGGAAGTTTGGATTATGGATATATTTGCATTGGCAATCTATGGTTTGGTGATCTTCTCGAAGGTTTTAGGGTGTATAAAGACTTTAGTGATCGACTTCTTCATACAATTGGAGCAAAAGATTAACTTTTCACTAACTATTTTGGTGGAAACCATCAGGTCTTTGAATCATTGCCAAAAAAAAGAAGTAGGAAAGATGGTAAGATGTATTTAGCTACTCTATGTATGGATTCAAAGTCATTTCTAGGTTATCGACCAAGTCCTATTATTGCTTTACATAGAGTCCTTAGCTTTTCTAGCCAAGTTTAACACAAAATAATGGTTGAGAAGTCTCTCCAAAAAACAATGGATAGTATTTTTTTCAAAGTTTAGAAAGAGATAGGGTAACCTAGAAGGCACCATGGATGCCTTGAGTCTCAATCATGTATAGTTGTGGGGATTAGCCTTAGGTCCCATTGCTTAGACTCTAAGGAGCCACTAGTAATGCACAGGTGATGGTTAAACATCAATATAGGTCTCAATAGTTCATCCCAATGAATTGAGGGCTATATCAGATGGAGTTCAACTACAGTAAAGAGAATAATTAGCATTACGTGGCATTATGGAGGCTTGGAGCTAGACATTCAAATCAAAGTTAGAAAGGCACACTAATGATGTTACTCTGAGGTACTTATTTTGAAGAGCCAAGCAAGTTATGATATTATGCTTCCATTAGATCATGAATTGATTCAACCAATCGATCCATGGGCCAAGGCATCACCATAAAAAAAAGAGGTTGCTAGGATGGAGTTTGAGGTAAAGAATAGAAAACGAAAAAAAAACTTAAAGTTGTAAAAAAAAATAGGACAATTAATGTATGAAGTGAGTGCATAGAAGGACATGCTCGAGAAGGTTATAAAAAAAAAGAGACTCGACTCAAGGTGACCTCAAAGACTTACACCTAAAGAATCAAAGGCTGAGAGCATAGTTGAAAGATAAAGAAAAAGAGAGCAAGCATCGAGATAGAGCAGCTCAGGGTAGAGGTACGACTTTGGAAACATAGAGCTTGAGAGAATAAGGACAAGATTACTCAAATGGTTCGAGAAAAAAAAAGACTCAAATGAAGTCAATACTACAAACAAAAAAAGTTAAGAAGAAGCCAAAAAAAAATAAAGAATTGAAAGAGGAATTAAAGAATGAAAAGAAGAAACGTTGGCCATTTAAGGGGAAACTGATGCACTTGGCACAAAAATCAAAGCCCTGGGACTATAGTTGCAAGAAAATAAGAACTACATCACTCTTTTACACAAAAGAGTAACAAGAAAAAGAGGTAAAATGGAAACAAGTGTGCAGCCAAGAGATGGGAGCCCGAAAATAATGAATGGCTGAAAGTCAAGAGAGATAGATGTATATCGATCGCTTGACTACTCAGATTTAAAATGTAGTTAGACAGGCCAAGGTGATGATGAAAAAGGTAGAGTCTTTAAAGCAAAAGTTCATTCCTACCAATAGCCATGATTAGTTTCTATTAGACTTCCTAGATGAAGTGAAATGACAATATAAGTAAGTCCAACATTTCTATGGCCCTAGTTCTAAGGTGGCTGATGATGCATAGACTTTGAATTTGGGAATTAAATAAGATTTCAATTGATTTAAGTTATTCAATAATGAATGTCTTTGTCTTTATTTTTAATAATATGCCTAAAAAGGCCTATGAAAAAAGAATGATAATTGTAAATATACTTTCATTAGACTTTTAAGGTAAAGGGAATACTCTTAAATAACTCAACCTAAATATAGGAAGGGATTTAAGGTGTTTCTTTTTTAACAAAAATAATAAAATTTGACCTACATGTCATGCATCATTTATTTGAACACATTTTTTATGCCAACTTAAAACATAGAATGGTGGTTATAAATATACTCTCATCTAAACAAAAAGATATCTTTAAAAATCTTGCCTAAATATTGAAAGATTTTTAAGTAATTATATTTTAGGTCAAATAATAAATTTCAAACCATACACTTTAACTTATAGCAAATAGTAAAAGGTTCAAGGATAACGCATCCAAAAAAGCAAGATTAGTTGATTTTTTGCACATATAATATGCAAGCTCACTCGGGAATCATGAAGAATAAAAATGCTAATGATATTAAAGAGTGTAAAAGGCACAGAAGCAAATAGAGGAAACAGTTGTAGAAATGCAATAGAACATCAATAGATAGTTTACCAAGTTAAAAAAGATATTAGCAGGACTTTTAAAAGGAAAATGGATTATAAAAACACATAGGGCAAAGGAAAAAGTCACTATTGAGAAACCATTATGCCAGGCAAGGTTTACATATCCCTATGTTTAGAATCCCCACATTACACAAACACCTTTAACAAGTCATCAACTATATGCTAGTACTTTTGCTAGTTCATCTTCGATTCAAACAAATCTCAACCTCAGGTCAACTTCTTTTGACTCGATCATTGTGTCCAATTTGGATGATCCTAAAGAACAAAAGAATTCAAAGAGGTGTTTGAATTAGTGAAAAATATAGAAATGAGAAATAAGTATGACCTACTAGAAAAAAGAATGAAGTCAATTAAAGGACATGATGTATATGAAAGCACTGATGCTAGTGAACTAACCTTAGTGCCTGATCTTGTCATACTATTCAAATTTAAGGTTTCAAATTTCAAGAAGTATGCCGAGACAAAATATCCTTCGACACACATCACCATGTATTACCAAAAAATGATGGGTCATATTCATAATGACAAGTAGTTGATTCACTATTTCCAAGATAGTCCTATAGGTTTGTAGCAATGTGGTATGTTCAGCTAAATTGAACCAAGATTCACTCATAGAAGGATCTGGCCAAAGCTTTTATAGTGTGATATAAGCATATTGAAGGCATGGCACTGGATAGGTTATCGTTGTAAAGTATGGAAAAATGGCCACTATGATTGCATTAGAATTTTAGCTTTTTCATGCTTATTTTTAACGCAATTTTACTTATAAATTGGCTTGTTCCTTTAGATTTTTGGCAAAATTACTCCTTAATACACATTTATCTCATATGTAGCTATAAATAATGGAATTAAGGAATTTTGGTCAATTTTTATACAAATTTGGAGAATTTTTGGTGTAATTTGTGCATATGGCCTAAATTAGTGTCAATAGGCCACCTTGACATTGAAGGAGTTTTCTTGATTTTTCTTGCATAATTTTTTAGTATTATTTTCATAGTTTTTTTTAGTAAAATATAGAATAAAAATTCTCATAAAGTGTTTGGAATTTTTTAAAAAAAAAATTAAAGGAGTAAGAAGAATATGGTGCATAGACATGCGCATGGGAGTTGAGTTGAACACCAAAATATACTAGGTGTCACTAGGGTTCAAGTGCACCAAGAAGAGTGGATTATGTGGCACTTTAAAGGTTGTGATGGGCCACTCATTTGACTTCATGAATCATCAATTCCATCTGAAAGTTGAAGTTGTAAATCTATTGAAACAACCAACCATTAACTGTGCCCACCAAGGGTAGAAAATGCTACAACATAAAGAGGGAGAAGAAGCCTCTTAAACTGATAGCATTTTTAGATTTTTTTTAGACCTTACTGATAGCTACCCTTTACTTAGGGTAGAGTTAGATTAAGATTTATATTTTTAGTTCTTATTTTCTTGCATTTTCTTTTTTGCACTTTATTTTTTATTAGCTTCCAAACATATTTATTTCTAGTATTTTCAATTTCAATGCAATCTAACTATTTCTTAAGTTTTTTTAAGTGCTCTTTCAGAATATTTTAATAAAATTTGCATATGAATTCGTCTTCTTTTCAAATTTACTGATTTCTCATTAAAACTCAAATATGTTTTTAAATCCATCTACATTAATATATACCTATGGTTTTTAGATGATATCTCATTCAAATCTTACTTGTTTTTCCTCATATTTTTTTTTCAGTTTCCCAAATTCATTTAGCTACAACATATTAAAAATTCAACAACACACACTACAGCATTCCAGATCAAACTTGGAAGATACATTTGGATGCAAGTGACAAGTGTAAGTCATATGTGATCAATTAAATTTGGCATGGAACTGCTCTCTCCTTGGCAAGTTATTTGCCTTTTTTTCATTCTAAATCCTTAGTTTTACTTGTTTACTTGTTGATTCTTGCTTGATCTAGTTTATTTCTTTACATTTGGTTGTTGTTTGGATTACATTTGTAGTGCATATTCAATTTTCTACTTAGTTGTACATAATTTGAATCCTTAGCTAGTTGAATTGCTTTTACTTTTTTTTGCTAGAAATTTTTATAGAATCATGTAGAAAAGTCATTGTTGAATCTTGTTTTAGTTTAGTTTAAGCTCATGTTGTTTAGAAATTACCAAATATGCATTTTCCTCTTGTGATTTCCTCTTTAGAGCAGTTTCTGTTTGGAGTAATTTTAGTTCCTTCATTTAACTTTTACAAAATTTTTTTATCTTCTATTTACTTTCTCATGTTGTTCCTTAGTTAAACTTTAAATTTCTAGCTTATGTTTAGTTCAAATTGCATCAATGAGATCTTGATCAGTAGCTTCCAATTTAGTTTACAAAATTTTTGCTAGCTTCAGTTTTAACTTTCTTTCATTGATTTTTGCAATTTTTCTTTAGTTCTTGTTCTACAATTTACATTCTCACATTGTTCTTTTAATGTTCTATGAATCTTTATTTCATGTTCAATTTGGTTTGCATGATTTAGATTTAAAAAGTTTAATAAACATTTGAATTTCTAGATTTTGGCATTAGTTTTAGGTTTGCACTTTTCATGTTAAATCTTTCATTCTTTTTATTATTTGAATTTCATACTTCTCTTTACTATAGTCCTTTACTTGATTTTGCAATTTTTAAGTTTTAGTTCATCACATTATTGCCATTTAGATTCCATATTATGTTGCAACTTACGATTTAGTCTAGATTAGTTGAGAATTTTTTATTTTGTAATGTTATTTGTATCTTGCATTTTGATCACTTCAATTTTACTTCAAATTTGTCTTTCCCTTGATTTAGCCACTGTATTTTACATTTTATAGCATGCATTTACTTTTTGTTCTTGTTTATTTTCTCATTTAGCTAGTTTTATATTTTTTGATGCTTTATTCATTTTTACTTTCATAGTTAATTTTCATGATTATTTTTTTATTGAACCGACTATAGAAGGATATAGGGATAAAAGGTACTTAGTTTAGGAACCTCTTACTCTATTTGTGGGATTGACATCTTGACCCTTTGATTATTATTATTATTTGCACAACCTATGCACTTGTAGATTTGTCCAATCAAGTTTTTGGCACCATTGCCGAGGATTAGAATTTAAGAGTCTTAGGTTAATATTGATCTTCACCATACTTTTCTATAGATTGGTTCCCTTTAGTGTACATACCTTAGGCTAGATCTTAAGTTTGCCTTGGTTTTTGGTGTATATATCATAAGATCCTTTGTTGACCATTTTTTTCCTTAGGTGCATATACTTAGATTTTTATTGTTAGAATGGTTCATTAGGTATAGTGTTCTTGTGGCTCATGTATGCACATAATCAAGAATCGTAAGTTGACCTCTTTAGATCTTGAGCTTGAGACTACTAATAGGTGGATTAGGAAGGAGAGACAAATTGATCCTATTATCACCATGGCTGAGCAGGACGCTAGAGCACTTAAGGATTATGCTATGTCCAATTTTAATTGATTTCAAACTAGTATTGGGAGGCTAGCCATACAAACCAACAACTTTGAAATTAATTGTAAAATCATCCAAATGATATAATAGATGGTGCAATTTAGTGGTCATTTAAGTGAGGATCCTAATGCTCATCTTTCAGAATTTTTGAAGATTTGTGATACATTTAAACAAAGTGGTGTTATTGAGAATACCATTAAGCTTAGATTATTTCCATTTTCCCTTAGAGATAGAACCAAGAGTTGGTTAGCCTCGATACCACTAGATTCCATCACCATTTAAGATGATTTAGTGCAAAAGCTCATGGCTAAATATTTTCCTCCAACTAAGAAGGCCAAATTTCAAAATGAGATCATTACATTTGCCCAATATGATGTGGAGACCTTATATGAAGCATAGAAAAGATACAAGGAGCTCTTGAAATGGTGTCCACACCATTGACTACTGAAATGGTTAAAGATCTAGATTTTTATAATGGGTTAGTGCCTAACACTAGGACACTTTTAGATGCTACATCAGAACTGCTTTCATGAATAAGACTTTTAACATAGCTTATGAGCTTATTAAGAATATGGTGATAATAATTGTTAGTGGTCGAATGAGAGTAAACATCCTAGAAAAGCTTTAAGGATGTACGAGGTTAGAGAGCTTACATTGCTTAATGCTAAGGTAGATTCCTTAAAAAATTTTAGAGTCTTTACATTGTAAAGTTACACCCTAAGAGTTGAGTCATAGTCATTCTAGGTTTACTCATACCTACACATCCTTAACTATGTGTGATGTATATAGGGGTAGGACACCCAAGAGATTCATATTCGAACATTTACCCAAAGAGTATCTATTGTTTAGGATAAACCTTAGACAACCCAAAAAACCTCATGTTCCCACATATAGCCCAGGTTGGAAGAATAACATTTTTTTAATCCAATCAATCTAGGCACCATAATAGCCTCAATATACTAGACCACCTCAACCACTAGGTTTTTAGCAGTAACTTTTTCAGTAGTAGTAGTCTTCACAGCATTACATACCTCTATTTCCATCTATGCCGCCCTCAGATAAAAAGACCTTAGTTTAAGATCTTTTCGATTCTTATATTAGATCTTAGACCTCATTTATGCAAACCTAAAATATTATGTTTCAAAATTAATCTACATCCATAAAGAACTTAAAGACCTAAATTGGTCAATTTGTGACCTTTTTTAATACCCAACCATAAGGCATCTTACCCAATAACACAAAGGTCAACCTTAGAAGGGAAAGGAAAAAGCACTATAAAGTAATCACACTTATGAATAAGAGGCAGTTAGCTAGTGGCCAAGGCTTGATAGGTTCTCAAAATGTGGCAAATGAAGGGTCTAATGGTGATGAGCCTGATATAGACCTAGTTCATGATAAGGGGAAGGGCAAGAATAAATATGAGGGTGTAGTACCTATTTTAACCTAATTACCATGAACACCATCACACAGTGATTTACCAAGTTCATCTCGACATGTTCCTCCTAGAGTTGAGTCACTTAGACTATATATTCTTTTCCCTTAGAAGTTTAATAAGCAGAAAGAAGAGAATCAATTCTTTAAATTTCTTGAGGTGTTTAATATGCTGCACATTAATATCCTATTTACAGATGCACTTGAGTAAATGCCTACCTATGCAAGATTTATGAAGGAGATTATCTCTCGAAATAAGAGATTGGAGGATTATGAGAGAGTTACACTTACTAATAAGTGCACATCTATGATTCAAAGAAAAATACCTACAAAGCTTAAAAATCTTGGTAGCTTTACCATTCCATGTATTATAAGTAGAATGTCCTTTGGTAGAGCCTTGTATGACCTAGGTGCTAGCATTAACCTAATTCTTTAGTCCATTTTTTAGAGATTAGGCATAGAAAAGGCTAAACCCACCTCAATTACTTTGTAATTGGCTAACAAGTCAATGAAATACTCTAAAGGGATTATGGAAGATGTATTGGTTAGGGTAGAAAAATTCATTTTACGTACTGACATTGTGGTTCTAAATATGGAGGTGGATCATGAGATCCTAATTATTCTAATGAGACCTTTTTTAGCCACTACAAAGACTTTGATTGATGTGCAAAAAAGGGAACTAACCATGCAAGTTCAGGATCAGAAGGCCATTTTTCATGTTTTTAAAGCTTTACCATTCTCTGATGATTCTAATAAGTGCTTAAGGGTAGAGGTAGTTAATGATGTGATTCATGATATTTTTCACCCAAAGTACCCTATCTCATTTTTTAAGGAGTCCCTTATAGTCGATAAGGTAGAAGACATGGACTTAAGTGATGATGATGATATATTGATATTCTTTTCTTTTCGATTTGCACCACCTTTAATGGCAAGACTTTAATTGATCCTAATATCCTTCCTATAGTGGTTTAACCTTCAAATCTAGATTCATCAAACTATGAGAAATTTCCCTTTGGTCATGATTATTTTAATCCTGCAAATGTTAGGGGTGATGGTCTTATAGTATTTAATAAGACATCATTTTTGGTTGATTTTTTTTATTTTCAAGCAGTTTCAGTTTAGTCATACCTATCATAGTCTTTCTATGAGGGATGGTGTAGATATGATACAAAAAGGATATGATATAGTTTATGTTGATGATAGACTGGTTAACTGGATGCCAAAATCAAAACCCATTTACCTTAGTCCTTCTAGGTGGAGGTTGAGGGTTTAGTTACGAAGTTTACTGCTATCTCTACTTTCTCACATGATCCATCATTAGACCATATTTATGATGAGATGATTAAGAGAAAAGTCTTGAAATCGTTGGATTCAAGAATTAAGTGTGGAGTAATTACTATGAACCTATAGGGTTGAGCTTGTTTTGATAGTCTAGCTTTTGACTTTAAATAAAGCACTTCTTAGGAGGAAACTCAAGTTTTACTTTTCATGCTATTTGTTAGCTTTATAGGTTAGATGGTGATCCAAGAGGGGAGTGAATTGGATCTCTCCAAATTCTTCCCAAATAATGATTTTCAATATAGTTGAATGAAAATTAAGACAATAAGCCCTTTTGATGAAAATATAATGAAAACAATAACAATTAATGAACTTAAAATCAAATATGAACAATAATAAATTATAAGAAGAAAGGGATAGAAAAATTAAACACAATAATTTATAGAGGTTAGATCCTTCTCCACAAGGCACCTACGTCCTCTCTCTTGGTTGTCCACACCTAGGCTCAAATCCACTATGTGTTGAAGATTACAAACAAGCTTCTCAAAGCTTTACAAACTCAACACTACACACTCTTAAGGGTTATCCTCCCCCTTAAGCTTACAAGCGCACAATACAAATTGTTTGAAGTGTTTTGCAAACTCTAAGAACCTCTCAAAGGTTAGGTGTTTGCTAATTTGAAGTATACAATGGTATAGATAAGAAAATGATGAATGAACAAAAAAAATAATTTGGATGCAATAAATGCAAAGAGATAGACTTTGAAGCTCTAAAAACTCTTGACTATTTGAGAGAATGAAAATATTGCTTGTTGGCTATTGCTCTCTTGATTCATCAATCTTCTCGATGTGTTGGAGTGCCCAATTTATAGAGATATTGAGGAACTAGCCGTTGGAAAAGCTTGAAGTGAAGAAATGCCCGTTGGAATCATACAAAAGTAACAATTGGAGTGTTTTGGGTCTCAGGGGGATCGATCCCTTGCTTGAGGGGATCAATCTTTTCTTTAGGTGATCAATCCCTTATGTGAGGGGATCGATCCCTTTTGCTTGTTTTCAAGCATAGAGTGCTTTTTGTTTCAGAATCGATCAATCCCTTTAATGGAGGGATCGATCTCTTACCTAAGTGATCGATCCGCTATGTGGGGCGATCGATCCCTTTTTTGGAAATTTGAGGGAGGTGATCATTCTGCATGAAAAAGTGATTGATCCCTTCTAGAAGGGATCAATCTTGTCTATGCTAAGTGGTAGTCTCCTGTTCTATACTCTACTTACTAATTTGATCATATCTTGAGTTATAAAAGTCCAAATTACAAACCATTTAAATATTTAGAAGCTAGACTTAAAGGGCTTTCTATCTATATAAAGTTCATCACCTAATTTATTGTGTACGAATTACAGTAAATTTTCAAAGTTATCCCTTATACAGTTTTTTTGACAACTGCAAAGTGTCTAGTAACAATTCAAAATCTTTTCTTAGAAAATTTGGATTTTCATTTTGTTTGATCACTAGAAAGTAGACTCAAAGAGATTTCCAACCATATAAAATTAAATATTAAAACTTTGTGAATTTATATAGAAAAATAAAATAAGTTCAATGTTGGAAAACTTTGCTATTATAAAACAACTTTCCTAAGTTAATCTATTTCCCAAAACCAATATTATCAAAATTGTATTAAGTCCAAAATGAATAAGTTCACTTCAAAAACAACGATTGGACTTTAACTTAAGCTTAAATAAATAATCTTTAAAGGTAGATTTGGTTTGAGAAATATGAAACCAAGAAAGGTTTGTTTAAACTTTGAAAATCATATTTTTTATTTAGTATCAAAATATAAAACTTAAGAACATGTACTAAATAAATCTTTTTCAAAATCTTGATCAAGTTTATTTAGCTTTAATGTTTTGTCATTTTAAAATAAGGATCAATTCAAGGCTAACACTATTTCTTTTTGTGCATGCTTGTGTACATATGTGTTTGCATGATTGTTTTCTTTGTTCATTCGGTTAGGTTGTATATACTTGTTCATATGTTCATTTTTTTTCTTTTGGTTATACTTTTCTTTGTACATATTGATATAGTTTTTTTGTGTACTTATTTTTTTCTTTTCTAGGTTGAATAAAAGCTTAAAGAGGATGCACTAGATTTGGCCAAAGCTTTGACGGGATATTCGACCACTATGCCTTTATGATGATAGGGGAGTCTCCATATTCTTTTCTTTTATGCTTTATTGCTTTATGCTTATACATTAAAGACAATATATTGTTTAAGTTTAGGGGTATGGGAAAATTGCTCAAATTTTGAAATTTTGTTTTGAATTTTCCTTTATTTTTTCCTTGACATTGAGCTTGACATATGGTAGCTTGAATCATTAATATTCTTTCTTTAATTGGTTTTTCATGAAGCCAATGATAGGTAAAGATTGATATTGAATATAGCTTTAGAAAAAGATTGAATAGTCATGAAATATAAGATGATACTTAAGTTTAGTGAATCCCTAAATATGGTATTCATTTGTGAGTAATGTCTTCAACATTGAATTGCATTTTTTATCTAGTGTTGATTATGTGAGCATGAGATTGTTTTTGCATTGATCTTTAGAATTGTGTTTCATGATTCTAGAATTTGTTTTGAACATTTCTCAAGGCAAAATCCTAAAGAATACATCATTAAGGAAATGATATAGGCCATCTTTAGATTGTTTGAGCCTTTTAAGCCAACGTTGATACAATACTTTCATAATCACCCATTTGAGCCTTATGATATTATTTTCATTGTTTTGAAACCATATTACAAGCCTATACTCTTGATTGTATATTTCCTATCTTTTTGGTCATTTATCCTACATGCATTAGGACATTCATGCACCATTTATGAGTTGTGTATTATTAGGCAATAGGGGTAGAGCTTGGAAAAGAATGGAAAATTGAAAAAAGAAAAACCTAAAAAGAAAATAAAGAAAAGGTCAATCTAGCTTACAAAATTTAAAGAAAAAAAATTTGTGAAAAAAAAAAAACAAACAAAGGCAATAAAGTGGTAAAAAAGTAAAGAAAAGAAGAAAAGAAAGAAATATGGGCAAAATCAAAGTTTGAAGGGGTATTTTTTAGTCAAGCTTACATTTCTTTCCCTTAAGAGCTCAATTATGGATAATCCTAGACATGTGATGCATTTTTAAGGCACTTAAGCTTACATGATTTTTATCATACCTGTCATAACGTATAGATCCGTGGACCTACCGTGAGACTTGGAATGAAAATGAGTCGCCACCGATCTTTTTTGGTTAGGTGTGATTGGCCACCTAAAACTATTCCGCAAAACAGAGGTTAGGTTTGAAAGTTGATTGTGCATGGGGAATGTTGTAGCACCACCAAAATGCCCATCCAAGGATTGTTACCAATTTGATTTCGAATTATAAAAGCCTTGCTCATTTTTATAATTTACCAAAGAATTTGATAATTAGTGATTAATTTTGTTATTAGAAAGAATTTTTCCTTTTTTTTTTTGAAAATATGTTTCCAAAAAAGATATCAGTGGCAAAGGTAATTTTTATTTTAATTTTTTTACATTTCCTTATTCTTTTGTATGTTTTTAAAGAAAATAAAAAAATAAAAAAATGGGTTAAAAATAAAATAAAATGAAAATAAAAAAAGGAAAACCTGCGATTGAGTCGAGTTATGACACAGGTCAGCGCATGGGTCTTCGACTCGACGCGCTGATCCAGGCTTACCAAAACGACATCATTCCAAGTAGCTATATAAGCCAATTTCCACACCTTTACTTTAGAATTCCTTCTACTCTCTCTCTCTCTAGATCGAGAAGCTCTGTCTTCTCTCTAGAAATCTCCACTAGAAACTTCAACTGGAGCTAAAAAATTCATCAATTTCTAAAAAAGTTATAAAAAAATTCAATCGAAAACTGAAAAACCATTGGTTTTTGGGAAGTTGGCCAAAATGTGATCGAAAAATTCAACCGATTGTCGAAAACTTCATCGAAAAATTCAACCAAACCCAAAAAATCCAAAAAAAATTCCTAGATGATTCTAAGCCCTCTCTGAACCTTCTACAACCCTGAATTCACCTCTAGAATCCATAAATTAACTCCAAAACCCTAAGATCAAATCCTAGAAACCCCTACTACCAAAATTTTCTCACAATTTCCCTAACAATTTTCTCTCCATTCTCTTTATGTTTCTGTGTATTCTTGCTCTGCAGATTAGGTCCAATTTATAAGCAACCTAGGATCAATTCAAGAAACAGACAGAATTAATCCCATGCTTGATTCCTATGATTGCATTATGTCTAAATGAGATTTTAGGTCTAAAATTTCAACAGTTTTAATTTGATTCTATGTTGACCTGAAGGATTATGATCCTGATCCCTATTCACATGCCGATTAAGCAAAAAAAAAAATAATAATAATAATAATAGTAAAAGTATTTAATTGGACCAAAATGGGTTATGGTGGGCCTGGTTGGGTCATACCAGAATAGGCCTAATTGGGCTTGGACCAAAATATATTTAATTGGGCCCGAGCCAAAATAGGCCCAATTAGGCTCAAACAAAAGCGGGTGTCTACAGCTACCCCTCTCTGCACATCTTTGTTAGACAAGGATGCTGCAAAGACCTAGACACCCACTCTGACCTCAATTTTGAAAAACTTAGACTAAACTAAGGTCAAGTGACTGGGATTAAACCATAAGTCAAATGAAACGATCAAGACCAAATCAAGGTAAAAAATGAATGATCGAGATAGAACCACAAATTATACAAAACAATCTGGATTGAGCCAAAATCAAAAAACTGAGATGAAACCACAAGTTAAAATAAGACGACCAGGACCGAGTCGACATAAAAAATGAATGATTAAGATAGAACCACGAATCATATAAAATGATTTGGACTGAGCCAAGATCAAACGATTGGGATTAAATCACGAGTCAAAATAAAATAACCAAGACTGAGTCGAGGTCGAAAAATGAATGATCGAAACGGAACCACGAATCATAAGAAATGGTCTAGACTTAGCCAAGATCAAACGACCGGGATGAAACTATGAGTCAAAATAAAATGACCAGGATCGAGTCAAGGTTGAAAATGAATGATTGGGATGAAAGCACGAATCATAAGAAATGATATGGACTGAGCCAAGATTAAACAATCAAGATAAAATCACGAGTCAAAATAAAATGACTAGGACCGAGTTGAGGTAAAAAATGAATGATCGGGATGGAACCACGAATCATAAGAAATGATCTGGACTGAGCTAAGATCAAACGACTAGAATGAAACCATGAGTCAAAATAAAATGACTAAGACCAAGTCAAGGTCGAAAATGAATGATCAAAATGGAACCACGAATCATAAGAAATGATCTGGACTGAGCCAAGATCAAATGACTGGGATGAAACTATGAGTCAAAATAAAATAACCAGGATCGAGTCGAGGTCAAAAATGAATGATCGAGATGGAACCACGAATCATAAAAAATGATCTAGACTGAGCTAAGATCAAATGATCGAAATGAAACCACTAGTTAAAATAAAATGATCAGGACCGAGTCGAGTTCGAAAACAAAATGGAACCACGAATCATAAGAAATGATCTGGACTAAGCCAAGATCAAATGACTAGGATGAAACTATGAGTCAAAATAAAATAACTAAGATCGAGTCGAGGTAAAAAATGAATGATCGAAATGGAACCACGAATCATAAAAAATGATCTGGACTGAGCTAAGATCAACTGATCGGGATGAAACCACTAGTTAAAATAAAATGATTAGGACCGAGTCGAGTTCGAAAATGAATGATCAGGATGAAACCACGAATCATAAGAAATGATATGGACTGAGCGAAGATCAAATGATTGAAATAAAACCACAAGTTAAAATAAAATGACCAGGACCGAGTCGAGGTTAAAAATGAATGATCGGATGAAACCGCGAGTCATAAGAAATGATCAAGACTAAGCCAAGATCAAACAACTGGGATAAAACCATGAGTCAAAATAAAATGACCAGGATCGAGTCAAGGTCAAAAATGAATAATCGAGACAAAACCACGAATCATATGAAATAATATGACCGGAGCCAAGATCAAGTGAGTGAGATAATGCAAATGCATGCCTTATCTAGGATGCAAATGAACCATTAATTGTGGTACTAAGGCTTTTTTATTCTTGTTTCTATATACCTTTAGTAGAGAAACCATCAGATATCATTCTGTATGTTCACCTTTACTGTGCACTCTAGCAGAGAAATCTCCCTTCATATTTGGCAAAAAAGCTATTCTTCATTAACTTGAAAGTGCATTTTAGTGAATAAATCATCTTTCATTAGCCTGAAGTCATGCAAAGAAACCATTTTTCATCAGCATGAAGTCATGTTTTTGGTAAAAGAACCTTTTCATCTGCTTATCTGTTAAAAAAAGCCCCAAAAGTCAAATTTCCTCCACTTTTTTTTTGTAGTGCTCATCTTTTGCCTTTATCCCCTTCAATCCTTCAAAATAAGACACTTTTTATGATTTTGTTCAATTATTAATCATTATCCTAATTTCAAAGCATAAGGATGCAAGTTACGCATTTCTTCCATTTATGGCAAGATATAAAAAACAATGTATATAATTTAGAGAATAATGGGATGGTTTTCATTTATTTGGATAATCAGTTACAAATGATGGTGTGATGGAAGAAGAATTTATAGGGGTAGTTATTTTGGGGTAACAGTGGCCCAAGACAAATGATTAGAAACTCAATCAAAACTTGATACCCCCACACTTCGAAGCTTCTCAAAATTTACCATTCCTGATATGCCAATTTCAATTGCCTTTTAGAGTTTTAATCCTTCTTTTAGCTCAAAGTTGCCCTTTCAGGTTTTTAACTTGAACCTCTCTTTTTATTTTTTGTGATTCAAACCGTCCTTTTGGGTTTTCAATTTGACCTTTTTCTTTTTTTTTTCTCTTTTTGGAAAATCAAGCAAAATACTTCTTCACTACGTCAAAGTTGATAGGACCAAGAAGTTCATCTCCATCCATCTCCAACAATATCAAGGCTCATCAAGAAAAAGCTTTTTTTACCACATAAGGCCCTTTCCAATTTGAAGTCATTTTTCTCTATCATCATGATGATTTGGAAGAATCCTTTTCAACACCAATTCTCCCTCTTAGAACTATCAAGGTTTGACCTTTTTATCAGGAGCTCTCATCATTCTCTTTTGATATAACTGGCCATGGCACAGGCTATCAACCTCTTTTCCTCGATAAAATTTAATTGCTCATAGAGTTCTCAAATCCATTTAGCTTCTTCTAGTCTTACTTCTGTTAGGACCCTTATAGATGAGATTTTTACTTCTACTGACAATACAGCTTTCATCTCATAAACTAAAAAGAAGAGAGTTGCCCCAGTAGAGGTACGTACAAAAATTTGATACACGTGTAGAGCGAAAGGTAATTTTTCATGCCAAACCTTTTATGTTTCAGTTATCTTCTTTAGAATTCGTTTAATATTCTTGTTTGTTGCTTCCACTACCTTATTCATTTTTGGGTGATATGGGGCTGAATTGTGGTGTTTGATCTTGACCTGAGCACATACTTCTTGCATCATCTTGCTAATCAAATTCTTTACATTGTTAGATATGATTCTTTTTAGAAGCCCATATTTGTAAATTATTTCTCTTTTGATGAATTTACAAACCACTAATCTAGTCACGGTTGTGAAAGAGGCTACCTTGACCCATTTGGTGAAGTAGTCAATCATCACAAAAATGAATCTATTCCCATTGAAAGCCTTTGGTGTGATAGGGTCAATGACATCCATGCCCCATATAGAAAATGGCCAAGATTGTGCTATGACATGCAAAGCACCAGGTGAAGCATGAATTTTATCAACATAAATTTGGCATTTATGGCACTTTCGAGCATAATTGATGCAATCTTTTTCCATCATCAACCAATAATATCTAGCTTACATGACCTGTCTCACCATCATATGTCCATTTGCATGTGCCTCACATACACCATTTGTACCTCTTCAACAATTTTTTTGGCTTTAGATATATTTACATAAAGGAGTAACACTTGGTCATTGCCTCTTTTGTATAAAGTTTTTCAATCTAGAAAGAATCCCATGGCCAATCTTTGTAAGACTCTCTTATCATTTTGTATTGCTTAGTTTGGATACTGTTGATTTTTTAAGTACTACATGATATCATAAAACTAGGGGCAGCCATCCTCCTCTTCTTCCAAGTTTGCACAATGTATTGGCATATCTTTGATATCCAATTTGATAGGCTGGATTTCAACGGTATCACCAATCCGTACCATGACAATCGAAGTAGCCAAGGCATCTGCAATCTAATTTTCTTCCTGAGGTAAGTGTTGAAATCGAATTGTTTTAAACCATTTGCATAGCTCTAAAATGTATTTTTGATAAGAGATAAGTTTGGAATCCCTTGTCTCTCATTCACTTTTTAATTAATAAATGACTAGAGCTGAGTCTCCAAACACCTTTAATATTTTAATCTTCCTATCTAAAGTCGCATGTAGCCCCATGACACAAGCTCATACTCAATGATATTATTAGTGCAATTGAAATTTAATCTTGTTGTGCTCTGTTGAAGATATC
This sequence comes from Durio zibethinus, assembly GCF_047325235.1. NCBI lineage: Eukaryota > Viridiplantae > Streptophyta > Magnoliopsida > Malvales > Malvaceae > Durio > Durio zibethinus. The sequence continues at coordinate 10,406,491 of NC_143163.1, forward strand.
AAAACAGCTCTAGTCTTATACCTCATAGCATTAGTGGCCCTATCGAAATACATCCGCCATGTTCCTTTTTCATCATCACCTTCTTCTAATTCTAAGATGGCCATTAATTCCTCATCTGGGAAATCAAACTTCATGGGCTCATAATCTTCAATGGCACTTTCTGCTAAAAATTCAACAATGACACTTCTTTTGATGGCTTTTTGACTTACATATGCTATGTCATATTCATAAAGCAACACTTGCCATCTTACGATTCTTCCTGATAGTGAAGGCTTCATGAAGATATATTTGATGGGATCCAATTTAGCTATGAGCAAAATAGTATGGTATAACATATACTGCATGAGCCTTTTAGCCGTCCAAGCCAAAGCACAATACATTTTCTCTAGTGATGAATACTTGGACTTATACTCTATGAATTTTTTGCTCAAATAATAAATAGCTTTTTCTCTTTTACTAGATTCATCTTGTTGGCCCAGCATACATCCTATCGAGCCCTTCTGTACAACTAGGTATAGAATTAGTAGTTTTCCTAGGATAAGAGGTACTAATATTAAAGGGTTTGATAAGTACCGATTGATCTTATCAAAAACTTTTTGACACTGTTCATTCCACTTTCTGGGATTATTCTTTCGAAAGAGTTTGAAAATGGGGTCACATTTAAAGGTGAGTTAAGAAATAAACCGAGAAATATAATTCAATCTACCAAAGAAACTGTAAACCTCTTTTTGTGTACTTGGTGGAGATAAATTTTGAATAGCCCAAATTTTGTCTAGATCTACTTCTATCCCTCTTTGGCTGACTATAAATCCTAGTAACTTTTTTTACCTGGCTTCGAATGTACATTTAGCTAGATTCAGCTTGAGTTGGAATATTCGTAACCTTTCAAATATCTTTTTTAGATTAATTATATGATCCTCTCCTTTCTGAGATTTGGTAATCATATCGTCCACATACACCTCAATCTCTTTATGCATCATATCATGGAAAAGTGTCACCATAGCCTTTTGATAAGTTACCCCAGCATTTTTTAGCCCGAAGGGCATAACTTTGTAGTAAAAGATCTCCTACATAGTGATAAAAGTAATCTTTTCCATGTCATCCAGAGCCATTTTTATCTGATTATACCCAGAGAATCCATCCATGAAAGAGAATACTAAATGTTGGGTCATATTATCCACCAAAATATTGATCTACGGTAAAGAAAAATTATCCTTAGGGCTAGCTATGTTTAAATCTCTATAGTCTACACACATCCATACCTTGCCATCCTTTTTGGGAATAAGTACGATATTAGCCACCCATTCAGGATACTTGGCCACTTACAAGAAGCCTACATTAAATTGCTTTTTAACTTTCTTTTTGATTTTCAGTAGCATTTTTGGTTTCATTCTTCTTAGCTTTTACTGTATCGATTTGCATTCTAGCTTCAATGGTAACTTATGCTCCACTATTTTAGTGTTAAGTTTAGGCATATCTTGGTAAGACCAAGCAAAGACATCCATAAATTCTTGGAGCAAATCCTCTAACAACTGTCGGTCAACAACCGAGAGTGAAGTACCAATCTTAACTTCTTTTTTATTTTTAAGATCACCCAAATTGATCGATTCGACCACTTCTTGATGAGGCTCAATAGATTTATCTTCCTGTTCAATTAGCCTCATTAAATTTAGAGACAAAGTATATTCTTTCAAATCTTCTTCAGTATCAAGTTGATCGGTATTAATTGAATTTTCAAAGTTAAACTCTAGATCATTGTCATGATTATCTTCGCATTCATTTGAGGACCTAAAAGTTAATAGAATAGGAAATATTGGTAAGAGATTTTGATGGTGGAATGAATGGAATGGAAGAAATGAACAAAATGCATGCTCCTACTTTTATTGAAATAATGAAAAATAAAAGGCCCAAACATGAGATTTTATCCTAATGCTTTTGGGCATAAGGGATTAGGATATATGATTACATTGAAGGAAAATAAAAAACAATAGGCATTTGGATGACCCTTCAATTCTACAATTCATATCTCAATGGGTAAGGGTAAACCATGGCTTCCTCATTCTGGCTTCCATCATTCACTATGTGAATAGACAGCTTAGCAAAAGCTTCCTCCCATTTTGGTTCCTTTTTTGTATCCTCTTTAGCTTTTGGAAACATGTATCTTTCATGAGTGAAAATCTCATTTAAATGGGGAACAACTGTCAATTCATTCCTTATCCTATTTCTTAGGCTTGGTACTCCCCCTATCCCATAACCTAATCTTGTTTTACCGTTATTATGTTCAAGCTTTGGGAATTCATTCATCCCTTGAAAGTTCTTACCTAGACCAAACCCAATACTTCAACCCTTGTTGGCCATCTGATTAATCATAATTTGATTGAATTTAAGCCCTTCAACCACTACATTAATAGGTTAAAAGGATCTGTATGAGCACTTCAATGATTTTTCTACCACTTTTACATATGGGGCATTTATGGGTTGGGTTACCAACAAATCTCTCTCTCTGGCCATAATCACCAATTACCCTTCTACATTTAATTTGATTTTTTTATGCAATAAAAAAGGAATAGTACCTGCCTTGTGGATCTATGATCTTTTTAATAAGTAACTGTATGACAAAAAGATATCCATAACTTAAAATTTTATATTAAAAATGCATAGGCCAATATGTATGGGTAGCTCAACATCTTTTAATACTTTTCACCTAGTCTTATTGAATGCTCAGACTACTATTTGACTGTTCTAGATATGAGACATATCAAAAGGTAACTTTGCCAAAGTGGACATAGGTATAACATTGATAGCTGACCCATTATCAATAAGGACCTTACAATTATATGGCCTCTACATTTAATAGTGATATGCAATGCCTTGGTACTTCTTCTACCTTTTAATGGAATCTCATCATCACTAAAAGAGATATGGCGTGGCACTACAAGACTGCCTACTAAATGATTCACATACTCTACGGAGACATTATGGGCCATATAAGTTTGATTTAATACTTTTAACAAGGCACTACAAAGTGGTTCAGAGTTCAAGAGAAGTAATAACAAAAAAATTTTAGCTAGTATCTTATTCAATTGCTCAACCACAGAGTACTTATTGTGTTTAACTAGCTTAGGAACTTGCAAGCTTTCTTTTCAAGCACAGGTTTTGATGTATCTTTTTTTAGGATTTTTGGTTCAGTTTGCTTCTTCTTCCCTTTTTCTAACTTATTCAAAGCCTCTAGACTGTAACATCTTCCACTTCTAGTTATGCTTCTTACTCATGTTATATGGACAGTTTCAGCTTTTAGCACATATTTTTGTTGTCCTTGAGTTGTTACGCTATATTCATAATTCCAAGGCACTGCTTTGTTATCTTTATAAGAGAATGGGCGTGGAACTTTGAAGGCTACTAGTTTGGGAACAAACTTATTCCCAGCTAATGGTGACTTTTCTTTACAGCATATAGTGACAGGTTTTGGTGCCCACTTATCTGTCATAGCCACCTCAGTATTTTTTAAAGCTTTTGACTCCTTATACAGCTCTATTTGGTAAGAGTCCATCAATTTCTAAACTTTACCATAAAATTGTTTGCAAACATCGATCAAACGACCAGGCGCCCTATTATGATATTTACACTTTTGATTTGGGAAGTGTTTCCCCATATGAGCGTATAAAACCACTGGTTGTATCATCCCAATCGTAAATAAGGCTTCATATAGCTGGTCAAATGGCATATTAAGCTCATCTACCCTCTTCTTCACATATTTCTCACTTGTGTCTAAAGCATTAACTATATGGCTAGGCAAAGGGTTCCCACTAACGTTAGGTGCAGAACTCCCATTAATATCAAAGCTTACTAGCCCTTTCTTAATCAAATTTTATACCTTATATTTAAAAGGACACAGTTTTCAATAGAATGTCTTGCCATTTCGCAATGATAGTCGTAATGGGCATTGGAGTTATACCACTTAGGGTAAAGAGGTTCAAGTGATTTTATGGGGATAAGAGCTATTAAATGGTTTTTGTAGAGCTCTTGATATAGCTCCATGTAGCTCATGGGTATGCGTTTAAAAGTTGGTCTTTCTCTGGTTCATGATTCTCTGGTATTACTTGTGGTGCTGACTGGGTGAGCAAGAAATCTTGGAAAAGATGGATAAGATCGTCGAGTAGTTGACTAGTATAGAGATAAGGAAGTATAACTTACTATGTGATGGTATATGAGGTAGGTAGGTCGAAAGTAACTTCTGAATTACTGCCCCTCAAGACTCATAGCCTGAGTCTCACTTTCCTTCTTCTTGGGTGTTCTCTTGAAAGATTCACCTCATTCAAGCTTACCATTTTTTATGGCATTTTCAATGATCTCTGCTGAAATCACCATGTTTGTAAAATTCTTAGTTGCATTCCCAATCATCTTCTCATAATAAAGTGACTTTAGAGTGCTCATGAATAGCACAGTAGCTTTTTTCTTTATTAAAAAAGGTTGTACCTGGACAGCCACATCTTACCACCTTTGAGCATATTGCTTGAATGATTTAGATGCCTTCTTTTCCATGGCTTGTAAGGAAAGACAATCGGGAGCCATGTCAATGATGTGACAATACTGTTTGATAAAAGATCTGGTCAATTCTTTTCATGTCTTGATATGAATTTTATCTAGTTGAACATACCATTTAGTCATAAATCTAGTCAAACTATCTTGAAACATGTACATAAGTAGTTTTTCATTACTAGTATGTACAGCCATTTTACGATAATACATGGTGATATATGTGATAGGACACTTGGTACCATCATACTTTTCAAACTCTAGTATTTTAAATTTTAGTGGCATCACTGCATCTGGTACTAGGCAAAGTCCTACTACATCTATGGATTCATAGAAGTCTATTTCCTCTATAGCCCTTAGTTTTTCTTTAAGTCCATTCATAGCTTGATCAGTTTTAGAGGCCCCCAAGGGCATAGCTATCTATGGCTTTTCCTTCTCCTTTACTTCATCTGTAATGAAGAGTTGAATAGGCTCAGCTTCTTTCTCGATAAAGATAAGATTATCATAGCTTTGGACATTTTCATTACCTGATGCATAGGTCATTCCTGGGTAGTTGTACTTTGGAAAAGTCACTTGTTGACGTTGGAAGAATGGTGTAGTTTGATTTTGTGGTGGGCCGAAGCTTGGAGGATATGCTAAATTAGCAGCTTCCTATGAAGTATCTTCTTCCATTGATTTTTTTCCCTATTTATCTTTTCCAAGGCCTCCAGAATTTGGCTCAACTCTCCCTCTAATGCTTCTTGGGCTTTCTTTACCTTTTCAAAATGACTTGTATTATCTTATTCCATCTTTTTAGCTCAAGCCCGAGTGTTGTATTGATAAAAAGCAATTCTTGCACCTTAGTACCACAATTAAAGATTTAATGACAATGCTATGATAATGAATGCATGAGTGAATGTGATGCAAATGAAAGAAAGCAGAAAAGAAAAGAAAAGAAAAATATTTGCCCCTTCAAAAAGATCCAACAAAAAAAAAACTTTCATTTATTCCACAAAAGTTTGTTTTACATCAAACCTAATACTGTTTTTTTATAAAAATGCCTAACTTGCTCATACTGATCCTTAGCTTCCTCAATGAAGTTCAACAATTTCTGTCCAGGCTCCCCTACTGGTGTGATCAAAGCTCTCAAAGTCTCAATATTTTTTGCTATCTCATCTACTTGGAACACGGCCTTGTTTATCTGAGCAGTGAGGTGCTCTATGTTTCTATGTATTCTTAACCCTTCTCTTTTGTCGTACCACACTTGATAAGATAATTCCCTATGCTTTTCCATAAAGATTCTATTATGATTTTGCTGTTCCCTTAGCTTCAATGTCAAAGTCAGGATGTGGTCTGACAGCCATTGGTTCCCTTACTCAACCACTATAAAAGCATTTTCTATATGGTCGAGCTCCTCTTTCAACTCTTCATTTATGTTAGCCAACTTAACATTGTTTATTTCTTTAGCTTGTACCTATATGCGTAACCTCTTATGCTCTTGTTGTAACTCTTTTAGCTCTTTTAAGGCGTCATATTGTTCTCTAACAATTTTCTGGGCCTTGTTGTATTCTTTAGAAATTTTATGGGCTTGGATTTCTAGTTTCTCTGTTTTGTTTTTCCATTGGTCCTTTTTTTCCTGCAGCTTCAAGACCTCTTGTCTCAGTTTCTCTTTCTCCATCTCATACTCTAATTTTGAAAGCTATTTATCAAACTCTTAACCCATTGGTAAGTGATGATCTTGAGGCCTAAATGCAATCTCCTGATCTCTCTTATTTCTCCAAACCAAATACCCTTGAGTGACTCGATCAGTGAATAGTCCTAGGCTTACTCTTTTGGGCTTCTTCCAGGCTTTAATTATGCTGTCAATCTTTTGGAAAGTTCTGAGCTCCCCATATGAGCAGTCGAACTGGTCGAGTTTGTAGGTCATACGAATAAATTGTTCAGCTCCATGTTGCTTTTTTACCATTAATGGGGCATAATTTATTATTCCTCATAGGCCTAGAAATGGACCCCCATCTTATATTCACATTGGTGTAGCATAGGTTTTTTACCTATCCATGGAGCTAACCATCTTACCTGACTAGCAATGAGTCCTTATAGCAAACATTTCCACTTCTTTTGAGTTCTTGCATCTGGCCAAGTGCTTTGATAGAATTTTCTAATCGAATTCTAAGTGTGGAAATAAAGTTTGGTAAAGGCATTTCTCTTACATTCAAAATGGCTCTTCATCCATACATATAATAAAGGTATGCAACCCATGAAACATGCTTTGTCCATCTGCCTATAAAAACTCAAAGATTTGATAGTTTTTTTCAGAATAACTAGTAAAAGGTTATAGCGTTTTCAATCTGCTTAAATAGATCCACCACTTCTATCTCAATGTGTCCTAAGACCTTGGGGAAGATGACCAACCCATATATGGCTAGAGCAAATGCATTCATTCCCTAGTCATCATCTGGATGCTTGATAATGAAATCCTGAAAGACCCCCCATAGAACACCTTTGTGATCACCTTTCTCTTAAATGTATGAATTTATAGTCTCTTTTCGCACCCTTAGCATCTGACTCAACTTTTTGTGACTTCCTGATTTGTGTTTCTTCATGTATGTTTTGTCCGGATATAATAGATGCATACCCATCAGAGTCAAGTACTCCTCAATTATTGATACCAGATCAACCTCATTAAAGATAAAACACTGGTTAAGGGATCCCAAAACTGTATCATCCCCTTAATTAGTGAGTAGTCAACCTCCACTGACAAGAGATATGCTATATGGCCAAACTTTTCACAAAAGGCCTCCTACCTTGAAGAGGTCATACCACTCCATATGTCTGAGAGACTTTTCAAGTTATTATGCTTGAGAAATAAGTGGACTTCTCCTGATAATGTAGGGATACGGCTAGGTGGTAAACAATCTCTTTCTTCCAGTTATTTTTTTCTAATTCAATCTTCACATCTAAGGGAAAATCACATTTGAGTAGCATAGATGAAGCGCAAACCTAATATTCTGTGGAATCCATGAGATCTTTTGTTGAAATATCTTTGGGGCAAAAGTAATATGTAATCTGTGAACATGTTCATGAATGTGTGCAAAAAGAAATAAAAGAAGACAAAGAAATTAGTTAGTCACTTCAGTATCAAAAGAACATAATAGTTAGGATAACAACATGACCTAGAATTTTGGATTATCTACAAAGGGTGGGAAATAAGGCTCTATCTGTGGCTGGGCTTCTAATGTCAACTATATATGGTTTGCGTTAATTCTAAAAGGTTCCCAAATTGTTCCCTACATCACGGTCCATTACAAACTAGTAAGGCACCGTAATCCTCACCTATCATAGGCTTTAAGCAAAAAGGGTTCGATTTGAGTGAGAGTGTTTCGCAGGCCCATGAGGGCATAGGTACTTCACTCCCTCCTAAAGGTAGAGCCTGGTTGGAGGGGTTATGTTATGCATATGCAAATGAATGAAAAATATAATAAACAGATATTTAGGCAAATATAAATATTGATAATAGGGCAGATAAATAAATAGTAATAAAGCATATATGAATAATGGAAATAAGTAAATTCAAATTTGTTAGACAAGGCCTGGATAATAACAAATCTTTTACTGGCTTGACTCTCTCATAATGTCTCTAGCAAAGTCACCAATCTATCATAACATATAGATCTATGGACCTACCGCTAGGTTTAGAATGAAAAGAAGTAGCCACCAATCTTTTTTGGTTAAATGTGATTGGCCACCTAAAACTGATCTGTAAAATAGATGTTAGGTTCAGAAGTCGATTGCATATGAGGAAGGTTGTAGCATCCTCAAAACGTCTATCCAATAGATGGTACCAGTTTGATTTCGAATTATCCAAGCCTTGCTCATTTTTATAATTTACCAAACAATTTGATAATGAATGATTAATTTTGTTATTAGAAAGAATTTTTCCTTTTTTTTTTTTAAATATGTTTCCAAAAAATATATCACTGGCAGAGGTAATTTTTATTTTTAATTTTTTTACATTTTTTTAAAAGAAAATAATAAAACAAAAAATGGGTTAAAAATAAAATCAAATCAAAAAATAAAATGAAAATGGAAAAAGGAAAACCTGTGATCGGGTCGGGGTTAGGACATAGGTCCGTGCGTAAGTCTTCAGGTCGACGCGCGGACCTTGGCTTACCAAAATGACATCATTCCAAGTAGCTATATAAGCCAATTTCCACAACTTTGCTTCAGAAGTCCTTCTGCTCTCTCTCTAGTCCAAAAAGCTCTGCCTTCTTTCTAGAAATCTCCATCGAAAACTTCAACCGAAGCTGAAAAATTCATCGATTTCTAGAAAAGTTATCAAAAAATTCAATCAAAAATTGAAAAATCACCAGTTTTTAGGAAGTTGATCGGAATGTGAGCGAAAAATTCAATCGGTTGCTGAAAACTTCAAAAAATTCATACTTTGTCAGAAAATTCAACCAAACCTAGAAAATCCAAAAAAATTAAAAAAAAAACCAAAAAATTTCCCAAATGATTCTAAGCCCTCTCCGAACCTTCTACAACCTTAAATTCACCCTAGAAACTTGAATTCACCTTAAAAATCCACAAATTAACTCCAAAACCCCAAGATCAAATCTTAGAAACCCTTACTACCAAAATTTTCTCAAAATTTCCCTAACAATTTTCTCTCTATTCTCCTTATGTTTCTGTGTGTTCTTGCTCTGCAGATTAGGTCCAAGTTATAGATAGCCTAGGATCAATTTAGGAAATGGACAGAATTAATCCCAAGCCTGATTCTTGGGAATGTATTTTGTCCAAATGGGATTTTAGGTCCAAAATTTTAACAGTATTAATTTGATTCTGTGTTGACTTGAAAGATTATGATCTTGATCCCCATTCACGTGCAAATTGAGCAAGAAAAGGAAACAAATAATAATAATAATAATAATAATAGTAAAAGTATTTAATTGGACCAAAATGGGTTATGGTGGGCCTGTTTGGGTTTAACCAGAATGGACCCAATTGGGCCTGAACCAAAATGGGCCTAATTGGGCCTGAGCCAGAATGGGCCCAATTAGGCCCAAACAAAAATGGGTGTCTACAATACCTTGACCCTAGCCTTACATTACAAGCTTAATAAAGTCATAAATGATCCTTGGTCATGTGTTTATCTACATTAGTAAAGAAAGATGTGATAAGCAAACTTACAGAACATAAGTATACTTTATTAATCGTTGTTATTAAAGTTTCTTATTTTGTATAACATTACTAGATTTCATGCAAGAATATGTGAGATATGTTGCTTGCTTGTGGAACCATAGTTAAGAATGATCTTAGTCTAGGTAGATTCTTGCATGTTAGCACTTATTCATAATTTTACTTTAGTTATATTCATTGATCAATCCATGAAGCATTTATGTTGAATGAGGCATTAAGAGTATAGTATGATTCTTGCTCAATTTTGTTTTACTTGAGGACAAGAAAAAGCTTAAGTTTGGGGGTTTGATTGCATTACAATTTTGGCTTTTTCATAATTATTTTTAGTGTAATTTTACTTATAATTTGGCTTGTTCTTTAGGATTTTTGGCAAAATTACTCTTAAATACACATTTATCTCATGTGTAGGTACAAATAACGAAATTGAGGAATTTTGGATATATTTTATACAAATTTGGAGGATTTTTTGTGCAATTTGTGCATATGGCCTAAACAAGTGTTAATAGGCAACCCTAACATTGAGGGAGTTTCCTTCATTTTCTTGCATAATTTTTTAGTATTATTTTTATAGTTATTTTTTTAGTAAAATGTTGGATAAAGATTATTTAAGGACAAACAAAAGCTTAAGTTTAGGGGTTTGATTGCATTATAATTTTAGCTTTTTCATAACTATTTTTAGTGCAATTTTACTTATAATTTAGCTTGTTCCTTAGGATTTTTGGCAAAATTACTCCTAAATGCACATTTATCTCATGTGTAGATACAAATAACAAAATTGAGTAATTTTGGACACTTTTTATACGAATTTGGAGGATTTTTTGTGCAATTTGTGTATATAGCCTAAACAAGTGTCAATAGGCAACCTTGACATTGTGGGAGTTTCCTTGATTTTTCTTGCATAAGTTTTTAGTATTATTTTTATAGTTAGTTTTTTAGTAAAATTTTGGATAAAAATGTTCATAAAATGTTTACAATATTTTTGTAGAAAAAAAATTTTAAGGAGCTAGAAAAACATGGTGCATGGATGTATGCATGGAAGCTGAGTTAAACACCAAAATATGCTAGGCATCACCAGAGTTCAAGTTCGCCAAAAGAATGGCTTATGTGGCACTTTAAAGGGCTCTGATTGGTCACTCATTCAACTTCATGAATTATCAATTCCATGTGAATGGTGAAGTTGCAAATTTGTTGAAAAAACCAAGCACTAATCGTGTGCACCAAAGGTAGAAGACGCTGCAGCACAAGGAGGGAGAATAAGCCTCTAGAACCCATAACATTTTGGATCTTTTTTAGACCTTAAACTCCTCCCCTTTACCTATAAATAAGGGGAAAGGGCTGGCAACTAAAGGAAAGTTAGATTAGGATTTAGATTTTTAGTTTTTACTTCCCTATACTTTCCTTATTGCACTTTATATTTTTTTAATTTCCAAACAGATTTATTTCTAGCATTTTCCTTTTGAATTTCAATGTAATCTTACTATTTCTTAAGTTTTTTTAAGTGTTTTTTTTTAATCTTTCAATAAAATTTGCATTTGAATTTGTTTTCTAGCTCAAATCTATTGATTTCTTGTTGATACTCAAATATGTTTTTGAATTTATTTGCACTGACATACCTATGGTTTTTAGATCATATCTCATTCAAATATTACTAGTTTTTGCTCAAAATTTTCTTTTCACAATTTCCTAATTCATGTAGCTACAACATATTAAAAATTTAGCCTCAAACTAGTGCCACAATATTCCAAATCAAGCTTGGAAAATTCCTCTAAATGAAGGTGATAGGTGCAGGTTAGATGTGATCAATCAACTTTGGCATGGAATTGTTCTCTCCTTGATGAGGTGTAGGTCAAATGTGATCAATCAACTTTGGCATGGAATTGCTCTCTCCTTGATGAGTTTTTGCCTTCTTTTCATTCTAAATCCTTAATTTTACTTGTTTACTTGTTGATTCTTTGATCCATTTTATTTCTTTACATTTGATTACTGTTTGGATTACATTTGTAATGCATACTCAATTTGCTATATAATTGTAATTTTTTGCCTTTTTTTCATTCTAGATCCTTAGTTTTACTTGTTTACTTGTTGATTCTTTGATCCAGTTTATTTCTTTTCATTTGATTGTTGTTTGGATTACATTTGTAATGCATACTCAGTTTGCTATATAATTGTACACTATTTGGATTCTTAGCTGGTTGAGTTGTTATTCCTTTATTTTACAGCGAAGTGTTTATTATATCTTATAGAAAACTCATTGTTGAATCTTGCATTAGTTCAGTTTAAGCTAATGTTCTTTAGAAATTTTGAAATCTACATTTTCCTCTTGTGATTTGGTTAAATTCTGCTTTATAGCAGTTTCTATTTGGAGAAATGTTAGTTCCTTCATGTGACTTCTATGGAATTTTTTATCTTCTCTTTACTTTCTAATATTGTTCCCTAGTTAAACTTTAAATTTCTAGGTTATGTTTAGTTCAAATTGCATCAATGAGATCTGATCAGTAGCTTCGAACTCAGTTTACAAAAGTTTTACTAGTTTCGGTTTTAACTTTCTTTCATTGATTCTGGCAATTTTTCTTTAGTTCTTGTTTTGCAATTTGCATTCTTACATTGTTTTTTTAATGTTCTATGAATCTTTAGTTCATGTTCAATTAGGTTTGCATGATTTAGATTTAAAAAGTTCAACAACATTTGAATTTCCAGATTTTGGCATTAGTTTTTGGATTGCACTTTTCATGTTAAATCTTGCATTTTTTTTATTATTTGAATTTCATACTTGTCTTTACTATGGTCCTTTACTTGATTTTGAAATTTTTGAGCTTTAGTTTATTACCTTGTTGCCATTTATATTCCATATTATGTTGCAAGTTATGGTTTAGTCTCGGTTAGTTGAGATTAGGTTTTGCAATGTTATTTGTATCTTGCATTCTTTTTATTATTTGAATTTCATACTTGTCTTTACTATGGTCCTTTACTTGATTCTGAAATTCTTGAGCTTTGGTTCATTACCTTGTTGTCATTTAGATTCCATATTATGTTGCAAGTTATGGTTTAATCTAGGTTAGTTGAGAATTAGGTTTTGCAATGTTATTTGTATCTTGCATTTTTATCACTTTAATTTTGCTTCAAATTTGTTTTTTCTTTAATTTAGCTACTATATTTTACATTTTATAGCATGCATTTACTTTTTGTTCTTGTTTATTTTCTTTACAAAGGTATGGGGATAAAAGGTAGTTAGTTTAGGAACCTCTTTATCTAATCCTCATAGGATCAACATCTTGATCCTTTGGTCACTATTATTACTTGTACAGCCTATACACTTGCAAATTTGTCGAATTACACCAAAACTTTTAAGGAGTATGTGCACAGATGGAGAGAGATGGCAACATAGGTCCAACCACCACTAATAGAGAAAGAAACCATTGTACTCTTCATAAGCACTATGAATGCCCCTTACAATGACAAATTAGTGGGTAATGCCATTAATAATTTTTTGACATGGTAATATAAAGGGATTATTGAAAATACAATTAAGAACGGTAAGATTATGGACAAGAGGTCTTTTGTGCTAAACGGACCCTAGTTGCTAAGAAGAAGGAACCAAAAACCCATATAGTTATTATGGGAAGCCTTTCACCCAATCCTTTCGTTCCCTACCCTCTGTACCCTGCTTGCTCACCTTACTACCCATCTATAAACCAAGTATCCAAAACACCATATTCATACCTACCACCTTCGTAACTAATATACCAATAAAGTTTTCAACCCGGAGTCCCTCAATAAACCTTAACACCAACCACATATCTTTTTTTCCAACCAAAAAACCTAACACCTGAACAAAAGGGTCATTACAATAACAATAACCAAAAATAAACCTCGATTGATGCAATAACCATGTCTTACATAAATCTCCACCCATAACTTTTGAAAAGCCATCTTATTGTTCTTGTCTCTATAGAACCCTTCAAACTCCCATATCCTAAGTGGTACAATTTTAATGCCCAATATGAATATCACTTCAATAATGTAGGCCATTTCTTAAAGGATTACACAATCTTGAAATACACGGTGCAAGGGTTGATAAAAGTAGGGTTACTGAACTTTGATACAAGAACAAAGCCCAATATTGAAAGGGAACCCATTATCCAACCATGCTGAATGTGCAACCAATGCAATAGAAAAGGGCAAATAAGCTAAACTTAAGGAATGGGCAAAAAAGGTGGAGACTTAAATGGAAAAGGTGTACAATTGTTTGATCAAATTTGATATTATACAACCAATAGTCTTTTATATCAATAATGGCCATCAAGATTTGATTTGTAAATACCACAAAATAGTAATGGAGCATCTAATTGAAGACTGTTAAGACTTCAAACAAGTATTGCAAGAGTTAAAAAATTTTGGAATAGTAGAGTATTATAATGAGCAGAAAAAGAATGTTGTGAGCATGATATCAAATCAGTCGTTAAGAAGATCTTTCATTCTAAAGCCATTAACGATTTTCTATAATGAACTAAAGCTAGTGACAAATGAGACATCCCCTTCCCCAAAATAATAGTGACAATGTATGTGCCAATTCATTTATATACAAAAGAGACAAGACTGTCCTATGAAAATATGATTATGATTTGGTGATTCAAGGATCAAATGCCAATCTAATAGTTTGAATATTGAAAATGCAACAAACGTATTTAAGGTTAGGGGAATGACAAGAAACGGATGATGTTACGTCCATGTGTACTAGAACAAGCAAGGAAGGAGAAAGTAAAAAAACTAGAAGCGAACATAAATAACGAAAGAGTTTGTATTACGATGAATCTAGTAGCACAATACAAAATGCCAATGATGGAAAGGAGGCATGTAAATTTTTAAAAATTATTAGGCACAACAAATACAGCATGGTGGATTAGCTTGACAAAATGCAGCACGAATCTCATTGTTATCTTTACTTGTAAACTCCAAGCCTCACAGGAATGCACTGTTGAAAGTACTAAACTAGTACGGGGATCATGATATATCAACTAGGAAGCTATACACATCATGGGAAATATAATGGCCCCAAACTTCATTGCCTTCAATGATGATGAAATTTCACCAAAATGGCGAGGCAATGTGAAGGCCTTACATATCACTGTGAAATATAAAAGCCATACCATGAAAAAAAAATGTTAATTGACAATGGATCATCTATTAATGTCATGTTGATGGCCACATTGACAAAGTTTCCATTCGATCCTTCTTACACAAAAAATAACCATATACTAGTCAGAGTTTTTTATGGATTAAGAAGAAAGGTGATCTAAGATATATAAATTTCACTACAAATGGGCTTTTGTACTTTCAATGCTGAGTTTCAAGTCATGGATATTTCACCATCATATAGCTATCTACTAGAAAAGGACATGGATTCACAAGATAAGAACTGTGCCATCATCATTACACCAAAAAATAAAGTTTATAGTGATGGAAAGTAAGTATGTATGGATGAAGAAAAAGATTATGTCTAGATGGAGAAAAAGATTTGTTAGTGACCAAAACCTTAACCACTCCATATGTAAAGGCTATTAAGGAAGCACTTGAATGTTTTTTTAAAGCTTTTGAAGTTGTCAATACCACATATGTCAGAGAAGGCTCAATTATACCCATTCCTCACTTATCAAAGATTATTGGAATATTGGTTAAATAGAAGCTTGGAAAGGGATGGCAACTTGAGTTAGGCCTTGGAACAGCATTACAAAAAGTGAAAAAAGCACCCCAGATTATGAAAAATGATAAGAGATTTGGCATGGGATATAAATTGACTGTTGTTGATAAAAAGAAAGTTATGATAAAAAAAAGCAAAAAGAGAATGGCCTGTCTTAAGGGGCAAGAATCATATAGGAGTAAAATTATGTTCCCATACCTCTATGATACTTTCCATTCAAGAGGTTATGTTTACCCAAAAGTGTTTGAGGCAAGAATGCCAACATAAAAGAAAGAGGTGGCTTTCTCAAGGTTGAATTTGGAATAAAGAAAAGAGGATAAAGCAATGAGAATAAAGGAAGATATCTTTTTGTTTTCTTTCAATATTTGGATGCAAGAGTCAGTTTGTTTATTTTTGTTATCCTTTAACTAGAATAAAAATCCAAATGCCTTTACCCAAAGGCATGTGAAAGGTTTGTATGAGCTTATCTTTCATCATCATCAATAAAATGTCAAATGCAGCTCATTTTTCATGACAGATTTTGTCTTTTTCCATTCTTTTTAAATATTTCAACATTATTTTATATTTGCTAATATATCTCTTATTCTTGTTGAAATGTCCATATATTTCCTTGCAATCGTAATAATTTTTAGGTTTTTGAATACTAAATATCATGAATGATCATGATGTTTGCTATGAATTCGATTTTAAAAATATTGTTCAAGTTAACAAGCCTGATGATGTAGATTTAGAATAATACACTTTCCTTGTTGATTTGATAAACTTATGGAACAAAAGGAGAAAGTAATAAAACCCAATCAAAAGATAATTGATCTAATTAATCTAGGGAATTGAAAGAATAACAAGGAGGTAAATGCGTGTACTTTTATTTTGCATAAAGAACAATAGAGATTGGAAAAGTTATAAGGGGAATATATGGATGTGTCTGCCTGGCCATATCAAGACATGACGCATATAGATATTGTAGAATAGAAGTTGCCATCAATCTCAGGTTGTAAGAAGTATAGCAAAAGTTAAGATGCATGAAACTAGAGATGCTCTTAAAGATTAAAGAGGAAGTCAAAATGCAATTTGATGTCAACTTTCTAGCTGTGGCTAAATATCCAAAATGGTTGCTAATATAGTCTCGGTCATTAACAAAGATGGAAAGATCAACATATGTGTAAATTATAAAGACTTGAATAAGGCCAGCCTTAAAGATAATTTTCCATTACCCCATATCAACACTCTTATTAACAATACAGTAAAACATTCGATGTTTTCCTTCATGGATGAATTCTATAGATATAATCAGATAAAGATGGCATAGGAAGATATGAAGAAAACCACTTTGTGACAATGTGGGCAACATTTTGTTATAACAATATGCCATTCAAGTTGAAAAATGCTATTGTTACTTATCAAAAGGCCATAGTCATGCTATTTCATGATATGATGCATAGAGATATTGAAGTGTACATTGATGATATGATTGCAAAGTCTTGTAAAAGGGAAGATCATGTGGAAAACTTTAAGAAGCTCTTTGAAAAACTACATAAATATTAGCTCTAATTGAACCTAACAAAATGCACATTCGGAGTGAAATCAAAAAAGTTATTAGAATTCATGATTAGTGAGAGAAGAATTAAGGTAAACCCTGATAAAATTCAAGCAATTGCAAAGCTAGCTCCCCCACATACACAAAATGAGATAAGGAGTTTTTTAGGGAGATTGAATTATATCGCTCAATTTATTTTTTAACTCACTGCAAATTGCGACCCTATTTTTAAGTTGCTTAAAAAATGGGACCTTAGAGGATGGAAAGAAGATTGCCAAGATGCCTTTAACAAATCAAAGAGTATTTGATGAATCCACTGATGCTGGTGCCCCTATAGCAAGAAAACTTTGGTTTTATGCTTGATTGTGAATAAAGCCTTCATGGGATATGTGTTGGGGTAAAGAGATGAAACAAGCAAGAAAGATCAAGCCATCTGCCATCTAAGTAAAAAGTTTACTGACTAAGAAGTCAAATACTCCCAGCTTAAAAAGATGTGTTGTACTCTAGTTTGTACTGTTCACCAGCTCAGACAATTTATACTGTATCATATGACCTGGCTAGTATCAAGGTTAGACCTTCTCATGTACATATTTGAAAAGCCTTATTTGTTAAGAAAAATAACAAGATGGCAAGTCATGTTGCCTAAAAAGTACATTATCTATGTGGTTTAGAAGGCCATAAAAGTGAGTGCAATAGTTGATTTTTTTAGTTAGCCAGAATACGAATGACTATGAGCCAATAAAGTTTGAATTCTCGAATAAAAATTTGATTGCTATTCTGTCAATTTAAAAAGAGGAATCTACAGTAACAACATTGAAAATGTTTTTTTGATAGGGCATCAAAAGCTTTAAGGCACAGCATCGAGGCCATATTGATATCCCCAAAAGGAAAATATTACCCCTGTGCTATGAGATTATCTTTTTACTGCACTAATAATATAGCAAAATACAAAACATGTATTATGGGTTTACAAATGGCTTTGGAAAAAAAGATCAAGACTTTGAAAGTCTTCGAGGACTCAACATTGTAATTTTTAAGTTAAAAATCAAATAGAAGACCAAGGACTTGAATTTGCAATTGTACCAAAGATATATTGATGCATTAATGGAACAATTTAAGGATATTCAATTTCAGTTGTCCCTTAAAATGAAAATTAGATAGCTAATGCTTTGGCTACGTTATCAACAATATTCAACTTGAATGCAAGTGCCAAAATTTAGCCTACCAAAATACAAACCCTCAAACTTCCAATGCATTATGTGAGTGTATAAAAAGAAGTTGATGGCCAACCTTGGTATTATGATATTTTGTAGTATATAAAATATTAAAAGTATCATAGGCATGCCTTAGAAAATGATAAAAGGATTTGGATAAGATTGGTAATGAGATTTATTCTTGATAGGAAAGTCTAGTATAAGAAGAACTTAGACCATGTGTTGCTGAGATGTGTGAATACTATAAAAGCAAAGAAAAGACTTGAGGAAGTGCATGAGGAAATATGTAAGACACATGCAAACAGTCACATGATGGCCAAAACAAGTGATAATGGCAAGATACTATTAGTTGACATTTGAGAGTGATTGTATCAACTATGCAAAAAAATGCCATAAATGCCAAATTTACACAAATAAAATCTATGCTCCTCTTGTGCCACTACATGTTTTGACACTTTCATAGCCTTTTTCTATGTAAGGAATAGATGTGATTGAACCTATTACCCCAAAGGCTTCAAATGGACACCAAATGATTTTTATAGTAATTGATTATTTCACAAAATGGGTGGAAACGGCCTCCTATGCTAGCATGACTCAATCAATTGTATGCATATTCATAAAGAAGGAAATAATCTAATGATATAGGTTACCCAATAAGATCATCTTCTATAATGCTAGCAACTTGATTAATAAGATGATAAGAGATGTGTGCACATAATTTAAGATAAGCCATCACAATTCTGCACCTTACCATCCAAAGATAAATGGGGCAATAGAGGTCTCTAATAAAAATATCAAGAGGATATTGGAGAAAATGACTGATACTTATAAGAACTTACATGAAAAGTTACCATTTGGTATACTTACATACAAAACATCAGTTTGTACTTCTACTAGAGCTACACATTTTCATTAGTATATGGAAAAGAGGCTATTGTACCAGTTGACGTGAAATTTTCTTTGAAATGCAACCAGAAGAAAAGGAATGTTTCATAGTCATTATGAACAGTTAAATCTAATTAAAGAAAAGAAACTCACAATACTTACTTATGGCCAAATGTATTAGAAAAGAATGATAGAAGCCCATGATAAGAAAATAAAACCTAGGCATTATCATGAATAGAAGTTAGTTTTGAAGCCTAATTAACATGACAGTAAAGAGAAATAGACACCTAATTAGGAATGTCCATATGTGGTGGAAAAGGCATTCTTTGGTGAAACATTAATCTTGGTAGAAATGGATAGAGATGAACTACCAAACTTTGTGATTTCGAATGTTGTAAAGAAATACTTTGTGTAAAAAAAGAAAAGAAAAAAAAATCCAAGTTGAAAACCCAAAAAAGGTAATTTGGGTCATAAGGGGAACTACCCAAGTTAAAACTAAAAAAAGTAGCTTAGGTATAAAAAGGAATCGGTGAAATGATTAGGCCATGAACTAAAAATAGAAGGATATAGGGCAACAGCATGTTTGATTTAATGAAAGTAAAAGATAGGTCATCAATTGAATAAAGAAGGCGTAGTCACAATTTGATGAGTCAGCATTGATTAGGAACGTTAATGAGACGAGATTTTCAAAAAAAAAGATTAGAGGTAAATGATCCAGATCCATCTTGATGTTTAGTATTTGAAAATTTTAAAATAGATTTCTTGATATCATCTTATTTGTTCAATTTTTTCTTACACCAAATTGTATATTTTTTCTTCTTCTTCTTCTTTAAAGCAATTTGTGAACTAAACTTATCCAAAATTGCAATGAATACCTTTTGTTTTTTTTTCTTAAATCTTTTTTTATTCATCTCTTGATTGAAAAAGATGTTGCATTTGACATAATATCATTAGTACTAATTGATAATCCTTATAATAAAACTTGAATCATGCTCAAAGAAAGTCTTAGGATAACGAAGATTAAAAAAATGATGAATACATGAATGGAAAGATGATGGAAAATGGGGGAATAAATAAAATAGTGGTGAATGATGAATGAAGATGAATGGTGAATGATAATTATGAAGGAAAAGAGAAAAGATATCTTTGGTAAAATTCAATAGACAACTATTGAAGAGATTAAGGCAAAAAAATGTAATAATAAAGAAAAAAAAAGAAATGCTTAGAGTGAGAAATGATTTTAATCAGATGAGTATAGTTTGATTGTTAATGACTTATCTAGAACTAAAAGCTTGAAAACAATTGTGGTCATAAAAACCTTGTTACTATAAGTATGAGTGCATGATGTGAACAAAATTGCTTAAACCACATGCATTGCACTCCTTCCATTAATTACATACATTGCATGCAAAATGAAACATGATTTTGGAAAAAACAAGTATGCCATAAGCAAGATGAATACATTTCAAGAAAAAAAAATTGGACAGTTTTTAAAGGAAAAAAAAAACCCTTTCTAAAGTTCTGAGATGCAACCTAAGCTTTTCAAATTTGAGATTTTTTTAAAATTTCCTAACCTCTCTTTAGAGGAACTTTTCACAAATAAGATTTTTTAAAGATTCCCAGCCTTTATTTAGATGAGCTTTTCATAAATGAGATTTTAAAAGTTTCCTAGCCTTTCTTTAAATAAGCTTCTCATAAATGAAAATTTTAAAGTTTCCTAGCCTCTATTTAGAAGAATTTTTAAAATTTAAGATTTTTTAAGTTTTATAGCCTCAATTTAGAGGAGTTTTCAAATCTAAGACTTTTAAAGTTTCATAGCCTTTATTTAAAGGAGTTATTCAAAGTTGAAGGCATTTTTAAAGTTTCAAAGCTTCTCTTTAGAGGAGTTTTTCAAAATCCAATATTTTAAAGTTTTCAAAACCTCTTATGGTAGAAACAATAATAAGCAAACTACAAGCAAAAATCTTTCAAACTCTAGTCCCGAACAAAATTGATGTTTTAGTCTTTACATTATTTTTTATTCTTAAAAATATACAAAAAAGGGCAACTATATATACCTAATTTTATCTGGGCAAAATCGAGCTAGTTGTGAGCCCTATAAAATCCAACCTAGTTCAAATCCAACATTTTTTTTAATATTGATGAGTTTTCAAAGTTGAATTTAAGACCAATTTGACCAAACTGCCCTAAAGTCAAACTTGGTCAAACAAAGTCAAATTTGATGAAATTTAGTCAAAACTAGTCAAATTGAATCGAACTTGAGTCATTCTTCAAAATTCACAATCAAACAGGATGAAAAAGGCTTTTGGTTAAAACATGTGATCTTAATGCACTAAAAACTATTATCATACTTCAAAAAAGGTAAAATTACTAAAATACCATTTAGGAGTACTTTTGTAATTTGACTTTATCAAAGTTGATTTTTTTTTAAAGCTTCCAAATCATTTTCAAACATTATTGGGTGATCATTAGTATTTTTAAAACCTTGATTATACTTCAAGAGATGTAAAATTACTAAAATGCCCTTGAAAAGTATTTTCATAATTGAAAATTTTCATGGTCGGTTTCTCGTGAAAAGTTTCAAATTATGATTTGATATCATTTTATTATTTTTAGTGTATTAAATAACCTTGACCCATTTTTTGCTGGATTCATTATGAGCCATTAATCATTTAAAGGTTTTGATATAAGGGTGAAAGATGAAGGCTTAAAAAATAAACTTGGAGGAGAGCTAGTGGCCTTTGGATGGATTTTTTTATCAAAGGCTACCATGCATTTGCATGGCTTTTATATTCATCATTAAAGGCTAGAAAAAGGAGGTAGCTTAAAAAAGTGGCTTGAAAAGGAAAAAAAGGAACAAAAGCTCCCTTCATAGTTGTTTGCCCTCATAACTCCAAGCTTAATCCAAAAGCTCAATCAACTAATCAATAGTTTGGGTTTGAAACCAGAGTAATCAAGGAAAAGTTAAAATCCACTATTTTATGGCCATTTGGAAGTTCGACCAAACCTCCATTCTCCATATTCAAACCTCATTTTGGTTTCCATTATGTGTTGACCTTGCTATGAATAATGTATTTAGATGTTTTGAATGTTATGTTATATGTTATTTGCATGACTGTTGATTGTTTTAATAGTTTGTATGATGTAATTTGCTAGTATTTAGGTTTCTATGATTTTCTCTTCTAGTAGTCTACTACTTGTTTGATAAAAATCCTTTTATGATAAAATACCTTCACATGGTAGTTTTCTAAGTGTTTGATGCATGTTCTACCTAAATAACGAATGTGTGCTTGGGAATGACAGTGAGGAGCATTCAGCCTAGCCTTCCCCAAGCTTGGCTGAACCTCCCTCTTATGTTTGATGGTTAAATGTTGCTCTTTCCATGTTAGTTTGCTTATATCCTTAGTTATTCTTCTATTTTGCAATGTGTTTGATGAAATTCTTAATGAAAAAAATGTTGAATTAGTGACCTTTTTGGTAGATTTTACTTTGTTTGCATGTGTTTGATTTAAAATAAAAATGGTGGATACATGTCTTTAGCGTTTAGCCAAAATAATTTTGCATAAAAATGGCCTTGGAGTTTCAGTCAACCCTTAGCCAAACCTCCTTAGTCTTTAAACCCTTGGTGATTGATCTATTTTTACTATGTTGTTGCATTCATGTTTAGTTTGTGTTATCTTTGTAAATATGCCTAGGTCTTTGTGTCCATGTTCATCCATTTTTCATGCATTCAAGTTTACATTTTGTTTATCAATAATAGTTTAGTTATTTTGTTACATGCAACCACGATGCAAAACCCTAAACCTTATACTCCCATGCAAAACCTTAAACCTTAAACTCCAATGCAAAACCTTAAACCCCAAACCACCATGCAAACCAAACCCTAAACTAAACCCTAAACATAACCTTAGAGCCTAAACCAAACCTTAAACTAAACCTTAAACTAAACCCTAAACCAAAACCCTAACCCTAAACTCTAAACCCTAAAATCCTAAACCATAAACCATAAACCCTAAACCATAAACTTTAAACCCACCCTTAAACCCTAAACTAATCCCCAAACCTTAAAACTAACACTTAATCCTCTTCATGCATTTGCATCTCTTTTTACTTTATTGTTACATGTGTTCTTAAATTGTCATGCATTTACTTTTTATCATTCATTTTTCATTATCATGCATACATTACAAATATTATTATGTTCATGCATACCATTCATATATTTCATAAATAAGGATTTTCAAAAAAATATATTTTAAAATAAGATAATATATCAAGTAAAAATAACTTTGGAGATCTGGCCTAAATATAAGAGGATTTGCAATAGTTATCATTTATACAAGATATTATCTCGATTTTTGTAAGACAATTTGAAAATTCCTAAGCTAGGGACATTTTTTAAGTTCTATCTAAATATAAGAAGGTGAAAGAAATATCTCAATACTTAAGGCATTTTCATCTTTATCCAAAAAAAAATTATTTTTTTATTTTCAAAAAATTGATTTGCTTAAAAAAAAAAAGGGATAGAACTTTTGAAATAAACAAGTAAAAGTAAGAAATTAACCTTTAAACATTAAACTAGAATCATTTTTTATCAAAATTCAAAGATAACATGCAATTAATTGTTACCATTTTTATTAGACATTATTGGTGTGCTAATCATTTTTCACGTGTAACTAACTCTCTAACACAATTCTAATTTTGTACACCTCAAATATTCTTTTAATAAATTTTAAATTTATTTTAAATATTTTATTAAAAAGATAAAATTTTTAAATAATTAATCATATTTTAAAATACTTTTTACATGTTTTTCCCCTGAATCCAGCAGTCAAGTTTTCGGACCCAGACGTCACGACAATCCTACCCAAAGCCTCTTGGAACGCTAGAACCCAAAAGCCCCGGTTTCAATGTTTGTGATTATTTTTTTTACTATTGCTATTGCCTGAAAAAGGGATTTTTTTTATGTTATGTTCTTTGCAGTTTTTTGTAGAGTACAATAGGGGGCTACTAAGTTTTTTATTTGAGTTTGTGGCTCAGTCTGTTTTTGTTTGGGTTTTTATGGCTGTGGGTAGTTTCGACTGAGCTTGTGTTGGGTGGGTTGGCTTAGGACTTTGGCAGGTTGTAAAGGGCAGTGGAGAATGGCTAAACTATGGTGAAAGCGAGTGATGGTTGGGCTGGGGCGTGGTTGTAGGAGATTACTAAGGTAGCTCTTTGGTGTTGGTGATAGGGTGGGTTCATTTGCTTTTTTTTGTTGAAATCGTGTCCAAAAATCATCCATTTTTTTAATCAATCCCATTGGTTCTTATAATCATAAAGCTTTTGAAAATTCTTGATTTTTAACCTTCAAATTCATCTCTGGTAATTACAATTTTGGATTGTTCTTGTAGAGGTGCAGCAATGGATGCTTAGGGAGATGTTGAAATGACTGCATCTAGAATAGTGAGACTTTATGGGTTAGTAAGTTTTGATCAAATGATCCTAGGAGTGCTAGGTGAATTTAGAAGGTGAAATCAGGGAATGGGGAAGACAATTTGGAAGGAAGGGGTTTGGGGGTTGACAAAAGCTTGCTGCCATGGCAGCTTGAGCTCGGGATCTTCGTTTTTCGTTGTTTCACTTTTAGGTATATTACAAAAAAAAAAAAAAAAAAAAAAAAAGTCACTTAACCATAGAGGTCATCTTAAAATACACTAAAATTTTTTTTTTTAATTTCGTCACTAATTTGAATTAATATTTTTTTTATCACTAAACCTTTAAATTCTAACATTTATCTGATGTGACTTGACACATCAAAAGCGATAAATTCGTCGTGAAACTTTTTTTTTTCCTTGCCTGCCTTCACGCAAACGCGTGATGTTTGTCATCTCAACTTCCGCACTAGCTAACGGTTGCTCAAAACCCCATCTACTCTTCAGGCCTTAACAGTCTCTTTCTCTGCCTTTTTCTAGACGGTTTTCTCTCTTTTCTTTTGTACTAAAGAAAATCACACTCTTTGCTTTTTTTTTTTTTTCTGAAAAATGTTAAATTTATCACTGTTTTTTTGTTCGACCTAATTTTTTTTTTCCTTTAAACATTCATTTAGTTCTAAGGGAGCGCCTGACACTGTTAGTGGAATGCTGCTACCTTTCCGAAGTGGCACTGGTGCTATGATAACATGCAGATTGGATACTAACCATTTATCTAAATATTCATACCATTGTTGTTCTTTTCAATTATCAGATTTCCATAACTAATTTGTTATATAATAGGTTCTTCACTAATAAGCCAACTTTGTTTGATATTATTATACTACATATATTAGGCAGCGTGCGTGGATTATATTTTGGATGGCTAAACAAACAAAAAACTATGGGTATATTTTGCATAGATGTTTATATTTAAAATTGATTATTTGACAGTGTTATAGCTAATCTAAGTAGTAATAGTTCCACCTTTTAAGTTTTAACTAAGATGAAGAAGCAGCCATCAAACAAGGGAAAAATAAAAAAAAGAAAAGAACATCCGCTAGGCTTCTAATGTTTGAACAAGTTTGGACATTCCTAACTCCATCAGAAGGATGTGACGATACCCCTATCTGACCAAGCTTCCGATATTTGCTCAAGGTTTGGACAATTTTGGATAATTCATTACTCTTTCCCATTCTCCACTTTATCCACAACTTTGTGCATAAAGTGGGGGATAACCTACATTTGCAGTTGATTGGCACATCAGAAACGTTGAAAGCTCTCCAAGAAAATTTAAAGAAAAAAAATCTTTAAAAAAGAATTCCATACACAACTGAGAAATATTAAAGTAGAATAAAACATTCAGCACTCACAGCTTTCTTATTAAGTAAACATCTTATGGCTTTTGCCAGCTATGTTTGTCTGCTCAATAATTTGTCAAATTGTTCTTCCTCTGGATGATAAAACTCGGTGCCTATGCCCCATTTTCATCTAAAGTTTCGACAATGCGCCTCTAATAATATTTCCCAAAATTAACCTTAAGAGTTTTAAAAATGTACTTGCCAGGGCCAATCATGTACCACAATTGCCCTCCACCAATGCTGGTGAACTATTCCAGTTGCCATACTCCTATACAACTTCCACACGTTGCCCGATCCATTTGATGCGCCATTTGTCAAGCCGTTACCGACATCACCGACCCTTGCTCCGTCCTCCCTCATCTCAACCGCCGGATCCTTCCGCAAAAACTGTTCCTCCACCTATTTTCCGTCCCCCTACAACCACGCACCTCTTGGAGCCCCTCTCCATGTGCACAGATGAATAAGGGAAGTGATTTGTGGGATATCTTACAGATACTCGAGGCATGAGCTCAAAGGTT
The DNA here is from genome assembly GCF_047325235.1 of Durio zibethinus. Taxonomy (NCBI): domain Eukaryota; kingdom Viridiplantae; phylum Streptophyta; class Magnoliopsida; order Malvales; family Malvaceae; genus Durio; species Durio zibethinus. Next base: position 10,432,859 of record NC_143163.1, read on the forward strand.
GCATTAATGACGCCAAATGCATGCGTTACCTTCTCATCAACAAGTTCAAGTTGCCCGAAGATTCCATTCTCATGCTCACTGGTAACTTTTTTTCCTATTAGTTTTCATATCTTTTCTTTTTAATATGTATTTTTGCGAATGAATATATTGAGCATGACTCGATTCTGGTGACATTGATTTGATTGGGTAATAATTGTAGAATTTAAGATAGAATTTTGACTAGTCAAATTCGCCATAAGGTGATAGTTACCTTGAAAATCTTACGTCTCTGTCTAATGCATTTATGCTATGGTTTTTAATCAAGTTTTCTTGTTAATGAAGATTAAGTGTTTGGTTTTAGGGTAGCTATCACCTTATGGCGCAAATAAGACGCTCTTTAATCATTAAAGAGCTCAGGTAAAAAAAGAAATAAAAAAGATGTAAGATGAGAGAATGAACAGAAAAAAATAGGAAAAGAAACAGGGAAAAGGAAAGAAATAAAAACTAAGGTTGTAATTTTTGACCCTAGATTAATGGAAAAAAAAAAGTCTGTCGTGGGATTTACTGTTTTTAATATGTCAAGATACATCAGATAAACGTAGGATTTAACCGCTCAATGACCCAAAAAAATATTAATTTAAACATTAATGATAAAATTGAAATTTTAATATTTTAGTAACTATTTTAAAATTATTCCTATAATTAAATGATTATTTGTGTATTTTATCCTTTTACTTTTTGTATTTAATTTTTACCTTTTTCAGCATTTGATAAAAATGACAAAAACTGCTCATGGGCCTCAACTTTATTTAGAGCTTTCCCATTCATTTGACCCATGATCATGAATCAAGTCAACATTTATCCATTAAAGGTCCAGAAAAATAAACCCAAAAAATGGGCCCAATGCACTGGCATACAACGCGAATCAAAATATCATATTGAAATTCATAATTAAATTAAAATCAATAACTTAATTAAAATTGGACCTAATCGTATTTATTTAAAAATGATCCACAACTGTCCCGAATAAAGCGAGTGTCTACAACTTTTTGTTAGACACAATCTCTGAGCATTTCTACATACGCTTATTGTAGAATCTTCGAACTTGATTTGCTCGAGAGGCAAAAACAACAGGTCAGTACTACTGTTGTTCGAAATAGGTATTCGGATTTTTTGAATGGTTAGGAAAGTTATAAAGGAAGAAAAGAAAGTCATTTTTAAATGCAGGACACGATCAAAATGGGGAACCAATTTAACGAATACCCTCAAGTCCCTAAACCTGTTTCCCCAATTAAAGATCAAATTCTAATGAGAAGGGATCATTCACTCCAAACTACTAAGTTGCCAGCCCCCGCCGCTGGATTCATATCAACACAAGTTCCCACATATAACTTTCATGTCATCTCTCACCTTCTTATTCATACCATCAGTAGGCAAGTTCCTATCTACCAAACCCAACTTTCTTTTGCCATTGTTAGGTGCCACAGCTTTGTTACTCTTTGCTTGTTTCTTGGAACATTGAGCTTGTAAACGTTTCCACGTTGGAACCATGCTGTTTAGACAACTTTTATAACTATTATTATCAAGGCCCGCTGGAGAAGTATGATTAATAGGGACTCCAGCTCAACTAACAGCCCAAAAGGAGATTGGGTCTTTCCTAATGCTGTTGAGCATTGGCCGACTTCTTTTGCACCAGGATTGACTGAATTTTTCGCGCCTACCAACATTAGTCAACAGTTCACAGTGTCATCTCCTTACCCATTACACCTAGTTAACAGCTCATGATCTGTAGCACAATCTTCATTATTTCCTACTATTTCGTTGTTTGCATTATCTTCACATCCCTCAATGACTATTTTGTCCCTTGCTGTTTCCACCATCGGTGTTGCCTTTCGTCCTTATACCACCAGCAGAGAAGTAGATTTTGAAGATACAGTCAGCATCTACACGAAAGTGCTCCTTATTATTCTTGCTAAATGAAGATGAAGACACTATTGTAGCAAACGTATGCACACCATCCGCATCGAATTGTACAGGTTTAATTCTTGGAACATCTGCCCTTAACCAAGTTCCAAACTTATACTTGACCTTATCCGTTCCCTTCTTCGTATTAACTGTAAATTGGACACTCTGTTTCCAGATGATCTAATCTGCCACGGGCAAAACAGAAGTCTGGAATATGCTCATAGCGAAAAGCAACCACTTTCGTAACACCATCCTCCACTGTGACTCTAGTTTCCTGTTCAAGAGCTTTGCAAATATTAAAATTAACTCCAACTCTTAAACATTTGCCCCAAGATAAACCACTGTCCTCAGAATCTACCTCCTCGACATCTCCAATTGATTCCCCAATTGCTAAACCAATCTTTTCATTCATCATCCCAAGTGGTAGTCCATGGATTTGAATCCCGAAAGGAACAACGACTGAAATTCATTTGATCAGGTGTGGCATTCCCCTCAAAATTTAGCAACACCATCAAGGATTTATTATTAAATGCCCAAGGCTGTGATAACAGGCCACGGTCTTTTTCCACTTGATCTTCAAACTGAAATAAAAACACCTTGTCACCAACTTCTCTAGCTGCGGTGTCTTTGGCTAATTTTGATTGAGATATCTAACAATTACAATCAAACTGAAGGTTCAAGATGTTGGAAAAGAAAAGCTTGGATGGATTATAAACTTTCATTTTGAAGATTATTAAGAGAAAGTTTGAATTCGTATTTTAAGATATCGATTTACATAAAACGTAAAAATACATAATAAAAAATTATTATAAGACTTTAATTATCAAGTCTGTTTAGAATGAAGAAAGAAAGCTTTGGTCAAATTTGAGTGATTGTTGGAACTATGACTTAAATACCAAAAAAATTGAAAAGAAATTTTTTTGAAAATTTTTTTGAGATAAATTAATTATTGCTTAATGGATAATAAGATTTGTAAAGCAAAAATTCTAAGAAAAAAAATTTTTGGTAGGTAAAGTTTATAAATAGTGAGAGTTTTAATAGGTTTAGGTATGAAAACAAAATGTAAAAAGTTTATAAGTTTTATACAATAAACATCTCATAAAAAAGAAAAATTGAAAACTATAGCTTATAGGTATCCATTTAAGGCTATAAGAGAATGAGGGGTCCATGGTATATCGTATCGAAAAGATTGAGAGGGTCACAGGTGTATCTCAATTTTTATTTAGGTTAAAAATATTCAATAGGATTAAAGAAAAATGATACCACCTATGATTGTGAGTAGTTGATTGATTATTAATGATTATTTATCTATGTCTTTATAATTAGTATATTTTTTTTTTCATGGATAAGACAAGTTCAGTATCGAACTATATTAAGTTATTTTTTTTTAAGATGATTTGTGGTATGATTATGTTTCCATTTATTTTGATGTTTAATTGATTAATGACTTTTAATCTAACAAATGATATTATAACCATATTTGAAACAGATGTGGATGATATACCCAACCCAACAAATTTCCATGTAAAGGTAAGCACTGCTCTCATGGCTGCCACATTCACAATCATTCGCCATTGTTATCCAGTCCCAACCAAAAGTTGTAAATGAAAACAGAAAAGCTACTTAAAAACCACCACTGACCAAAAGATGGCGGAGACACAAATTGTACAAAAACAAGACCAAACTCTTACCTGTGGAGGGACCGAAAACCGCTTTACTTAAAACATTTCTTTACATTGATAATTTTATTTGAAAACAAAGAAGAGGATATATATATATATATATATATATAAAATAAGGGTGACTTATTCTTCCTCTCTTATATTACAAGATAAGCTTCAATTTGTCTCACGAATCTCTACTTAGAATCGGGAACAATGAACAAGTTATTCGCACCAAACTTGTGTTGGCTACCACCGAGTCAAAGCTCAACTAGTTAATTCTTAGGACAAAACTTCCATGAATTTGTCAAGTAAAGTTTATAATATTTTTTAAAAATAATTTAATAAAAATTTTAATAAAAAAATTCAAATAGATAGATTGATAAAATTTAATATAAAAATCAATAATATAAAAAAATTATTAAAAATATTATTTATAATTCAAATTTGATATATAGATAAAAATTCTATCAAAATTTTTGTTAAAAATACTTATCTAAAAAATATATCAAAATTTATTCAAAATTTTTAAATTTTGCACACTTGATTTATGTCATAAGAATTTTCACCCTATCGATTTTAATTTTCGATTTTATTTTTTATTTGTCAATTTTAATATTGAATTTCGTAAATTTCATCTAAAAAATTTTATCTAAGTTTTTACCCAACTCACATGTTATATAAAAGTTTGAATCTTTAAATCAAAATTTTAAAAATTAAAATTTAAACAAATTGATGGTTATCATCTAAATTAAATTCTTTAAATTTAGCCCCGTGCCTTTTCTTTTAATATGATAATTTTATACTATTTTGTAAATGTTATATAAAACTAGATAATATTATTATTATTTTGGAAATAATTTTTAAATAATAATTTATTAGTACTATATTGGAAAATGATATTAGTACAATTTAATTTGATAAAAAATTTTCATTATCAATTATTTATTACTACTATTTTAAAAATCCAAATATCAATTTCTTTCACCTTTACTGCAACCATCTGATTTAATGTTAGGTGCATATATATATATTTTGGAAGAGTTAAGTTTTAAATTTTTTAGATTAAAAAAAAATTCTTTGGCGGTAGACAAGATGACAAGATTTGATTCTAGACTTAAAAACTAAATTTGAATGGTAAGAAAGAACTTTTAAAATCTTGAAATCTTAAGTTTAAGTTTAATTATGTGTATATTTAATTAAATTTTATATTAAATTTGTTTAGTTATATTTTAATTTACTGATTAGTTTGTCCGTTCTATTATTCAATGATTTTTTATATATAAATATAATACTTGATTTGATTGTAACTTTTATTTATCATTAAAAATTATCAAATACACTAATAGTAAAAAATTTTAACTTCATTAATGAAATTAAAATAATAACATATATCTTTTAATGTATATTTAAAAAATAAAAAATTAATTTTAAAAAATATGTATTATCATTTTAAACCTGCTTATGGAATTAAAATATTTTACTATAAATGTATCAAATAATTTTTTTTATAATTTTATTAAAAAAAATACATGATTAATAAAAAAATCTAATATTTAAAATGATACAACCATACATGAGAATCCAAGAGAAACGTCCAATACTTAGTTAACGATTTATTGACCAATAGTACAAAACACGATTCTACTGCCGTTACCTTTCATTGGGAAAATACCAACAAAACCAAAATGCGTTACAAAAGATTCAAAGTAATCAAATTTAAGCCTTAACAATCAATATAAATTCAAATTAAACCCAATTGGTGCATGTCACAAGACCATGAAACTCCATCAAACCAAGGATTTTACTTTGAAAAACATTGATGAATATCGAAGTTAGATACACCCGATAAATTATAATTAACACTCATCAAACTAAAGTTTTCTCCTGCATTAAGGAACATTAAAATTTTTATTCACAAAGAAAAATACTTTTAATCTTTAGACGCCATATCAACTCCATTTTACTATCTACATAGCTATAATAAATTTCGTGGAACTTGAGTTAATTTTTTTTTTCTTTTTTATAATCTTACTTCTCTTTTCCTTTTCCTTTCTCCACTTTTATTAACCATTTTGTTTAATCCTTTTGTAACATCGTTGTCTTTTTTCTTCAATCCACTTCCTTTTTTTTATATCCCTCATCCATTCGTACGTTAATATAATAATACATATTCAATGTGGATAAATAGAAATTGAATTTCTTTCATGCATGATTTAGAGTTTTAATTTTTTAATTAATTTTTCATCAAATCTTCGAATCAGTTTTTTTTATAAAAAAAATCGATCCTGATTTTTATATATGAATTAATCAAGTCAGACTTCCAAATCGAAATGACCCAATACTATGAGAGTGTTAGAAATGACACAGCAAAGCTCAAAATGTATAGTATATCTTTGCTCTATCCAAATATCAAGTAGTTTAGGTTTTGACGATAAACTCTTTATTCTTCTGTTTGTTCTGCATCAGAAACTAAAGTTTCATTCGTTTCACGGAAATTAAATTTTTAAAAAATAAATTTTGAAAAATATTTACAATTTCTTAAAAAATAAATTTTTTTTGTTATTTGGATGAATTAATTAAAAATATTTTTTATTGTTTGATTATTTTTGAAAAATCTATTTTTTAAATAATATTAATATACTTATTAAAATATTAAAATTATTTATTATTAAATTTATAATATTCAAGAATAATTATATTTTAATAATAATATTTAATAATAAAATATTATATTAATATAAAAATACTTAAAATAAAACTTTTTATTATTGTTTATATTAATATTTAAAATATTTAAAATAGTATTGATATTCTTAAAATATTATCTTTATTAATATTAAAATAGTAATATTATTATTAAAATATTTATACTATTAAAATATTTATATATTATATTGAAAGTATCTATTATTAAATCATAATAAAAATCTTTTTTATTTATATTTGTTATTAAAATAGTAATAAAAATACCTAATTAAATAAACTATAAAATTATATATTGTAAAAAAAAAAACAATAAGAAACTATTAAAAATATTCATATTAAAAAATAATATTATTATATTATTTAACATTAATTATTAAAATAATAAAATTATATATGTTATTATTTATTATTAAATAATAATATAATACTATTTATTATTGAAATATTAAAAATATTCATTTTTAATAATATACAAAATAAAAATATTTAAAATTAAACTATCAAAAGACTTTTAATGTTAATATTTTAATTTTTTTAATTAAAATTAAATAAAATATTTTTATTAATATAATAATATCTTTAATCGAATCAAATCAAGTGTGAGCTTAAAATATTATATTTAAAATCTTACTTTAATAAAATTATAAAAATATTTAAAATTAAAATATTAAAAGATTTTTTATATTAATTTTTTTAATTTTTTAAGTAAAATTAAATAAAAATATTATTTATTAATATAAATAATATTTTGGATTGGTTCAAATTATGTATGAGTTTTAAAATATCATGCACAAGATTCAATTTTAGTGAAATTATGTCCACACATATTGATAAATAGTTTTATTTATAAACAGTTTTTTTTTTTAAAAAAAAATTATCTCATTTTTTGTTTATTAGTAAATTATTTTTCATTGATCAAATAGCTTTCTAACAAATAAACATTTAAAAATATAAAAATTATTTTTTGTAAAACAAATAGAACTTAAGATATTTTGAACTGCGAACTAATAATAGTAAAAACTAAAGATTAAACTCATTATCAATGGAAACTTTATTATTGTCGTAACGGTTTTATGTCCGCCTGACGAATTTGAAAACGAAATACAAAGTAACAGAGTCGCCACCAATTTTTTTTGGTTAGGTGCGATTGGCCACCAACTAAAATATATCATTTTAATAAAGTTTTAAAACTAATTAAAATTTATTAAAAAGATAATTTTACGGTTTACGAAACAGTCTGAGTTTAGGAGTCGGTTACACGTGAGGAAGGATTAGCACCCCCACAACGCCCGTTAAAAACAGCACTAATTAACAACGTGTTATCCTTTGATTTTGATAAAAATAGTCCAATTTTTTATGTTCGAAAAATAAATTTCTTGATATTTTATTTATTAAAAAAAACTTTATTCTCAAGATAAATAAATTAAAATTTTTTTATTGAAATAATTCTTAAAATGTTTCAGTATGTTGGTAACATTAGAAAAACTTTTTCTCACCTAGAGATTTCTTAGGCATCGTTTCTCGGAATACCTTAGAATCTTATCCTCGGCTCAAATTTACTCTTCGTAAAAAATGTCATGCATGAAATGCAAAATATTACCATGTTGATACACACATTTTATTCTCCTTTGTTAGAAATTTTATTAATTACTTTATTAATATTTATTTTTAATTGAAATTTTGAAAAAAAAAAAGAAATTTAATTATATTGAAGATTTTCTATAAATATTCCAATACACCAGTAATATTTTACAAAAAATCTTCACCTAGGGATTTCTTAAAACATCTCTACTTGAATACTTTTAGAATCTCATCATCAGATAAAATTTCTTTTCTTCTCATTTTTGTTACTTATATTTTTATTTTATTAATTAATTTTTATTTATTACTATTTTATAAGAAAAAAAGAAAATTTTTATTGTATTGAAAATTTTTTTACAAATACTCCAATACACTGGTAGTATTTTAAAAAAATCTTCTCACCTAGAGATTTCGTAGGTATCACTACTTGGAGTACCTTTGATTCTCATCGTCGGATAAAAATTTTCTTTTCTTACATTTTTTATTAGTTTAGTATTATTATTAAATTTATTTTTATTTTATTTTGTTTTTAAAGTTTATTTTTTAAAAAAAAAATTAACAAAATTATAAAAATTTTAATTACAATTTCATCATTTAATCTAACAAATATGAATATTTTAATATGCATAAATTTTAATAAAATAATATATAAAAAATTCAAAAAAATTCAAAAAAAAATTTTTTTTACCTGAACTGGATAGGTCAAAAGTCCGGTCAACACGCGGTTCGATCCAGCAGTTCAGGTACGGTCTGGTTGGTTTAGCGGTTTGGTACCGATTCGGATAGATCTGGGCGCGATCTGGCTAGATTGGTCTGGGGTTGAAGGAGACATGGGTCGAGTGCGCAGACCCCAGGTCGGGTCACGGGTTGACGCTCGGATCCTTAGGGGTTAAAATGACATTGTTTTGGGCATTTATTAAAACGACGTCGTTTTGGCTATGGACAACTTATATAAAAGCCCAAAAAATTTTTTTCGATCATTTCTTCCCCTTTCGTCAGAAAAAAATACCTTTTTATTTTTTTTTTCCTCAGGTCGACCTGGGGCCGGTGGCCGTCCGTCGTGACTGTTGGCATGATCCTCACCTGCGGCGAGCACTGACCATCATTACCGGTGTCGAAAAATTTCAAAATTTCCCAAAATATTTCCTTCAACACCCTAAACACAGATCCAACCTCATTTTCTCCAAAAAGAGTCTCAAATTCCATAGATCTGCTGGTGAAGTTTTGGTCAAACATTCCTTTTTTTTTTCTTTTTTTTTTTGAAATTGACTCTTTTTGTTTTCTTTGTGCAGGAACTCTTGGCACTGGGTTCCCCGTTCCAAGGGACTAAGTTTTTTTTTTTTGTATTTTTTTGGTATATTTTTTTCTGGCAAAAAGGTTTTCTATTTTATTTTTTTTGTAGGGTTTTCTTTCTTCTCCATTTTTGATTGGCCAGGAGCTCTATTTACAGAGCTTCGACAGTGCTCCGTGCCTAAGGGAATAGCATAAGTTTAGGCATGGAGGTGCAAGCATGACCTTCATGCCTCTTTTATTTTTTTTGGCAACATCTGGCAGTGGTAGTGTTAGGCAACGGGATGGGTGGTAGAGCATGGGTGGTAAGGTAAGGTGAGGGGTGGGTGGTAGGGCATGGTGGCAGTGGTGCCAGGGAAGGCACTACTGCCATCCCTGATTTTTTTTTGTTTTATTTTTTTATTATTATATTTTTGTATTTTTTTGGTATTTTGTATTTTGTATTTATTTTTTTTGTATTTTGGATTTAATAATATTATTATATATTTTTTTCAGACAAATTTAATGTCCATAGCTGCCTCTCTTTGCACATTGCTGATAATCAGTAATAGGGCAAAGACAAAGACAACAATTTTGTTTGGAATCCAAATTGATTTTTTTTCTTTTTTTCCTCTTTTTTTTTAACATAGACTACTCAAAAAGTTTTTTTTTTTTGTCAAATAAAAAATGCTCATCTCACTTGAGGCTCGACAACTTTTAAAAATTTAAAATCTGAAAAAGATTCATCTCAGCAGAGGCTCAACAACTTTAAAAATCTCATCTTGAAAAGCTCCTTTCAGCAGAGGCTCAACAACTTTAAAATTCATCTTAAAAAGCTCTTCTCAGCAGAGGCTCAACAACTTTAAAATCTCATTTGAAAAGCTAATCTCAGTAGAGACTCAACAATTTTAAAATTCTCATTTGGAAAAGCTCCTCTCAGTATAGGCTCAACAACTTTAAAAATCTTATCTTGAAAAGCTCCTCTCAGCAGAGGCTCAACAACTTTAAAATCCATCTTAAAAAAGCTCCTTTCAGAAGAGGCTCAACAACTTTAAATCCATTTCAAAAAAGTTCCTCTCAGCAAAGGCTCAATAACTTTAAAATCAATCCCATATGTTCTTCAAATCGAGTTCTCATCTTTGAACAAGTAAATTTCTCTCTTTTGAAATCTTTTGTTTGATTAGATAATGAAAAGGCTCTGTCCTCATTATTTATGGATGCATGTACTGAGTGCTTTAAATGCAATGCATGTAATGCAATCAGAATTATTCATTGTGGTAAAAAGGTTCTCGAAATCTCTCGTTTTTTGCTTATTTTATCAGAATTCTTAATAATTGCCATATGATCAATCTGTTCTCAACATCTGACCATTGAATTTTTCTCTACCAATACTTTTCTTCAAAAATCTATAACATCAATGTCTTGTCATGCTTTTTTCCTTTTTTTTCATTTGCCTTTGTCAACTTTTCAACAAGTAATGCTAAGATCTTTCATGTTTGTTTTTTTTTTCATTATTTTAAGTCCAAGACCAATAAAATGCAATCACACATTTCTCCTATTCGTATGGCGGTCAAAAAATGAGAATAAAGGATGGATAGGTGTTATTTCTAAAGGAAAGATAACATATTTTATTAGACTGGTAACAAGTGCATGGCAAAGTATTTGAGTTGAAACAAAGGTGCCCAAATAATGATCATAAGATAATCATGAACAAAATATTCCCAGATTCTTTTTCTAAAACTAAATTAGATGACTTTCTTGATCCTTCAGAGTTTATCAAACTACACTTACCCCTGTATTGTGGAATGATGCTTCTTCTTCACATCCAAGTCACCTTTTTCAGGATTTTAGCTTAGATGAGTCATTATTTTTTATTTTTTACTTTTTTTTTCTTTTTTTTCTTTCAAGTAAAATATTTATTCACAGCATCTGAGTTTATCGAAGAAGGTAAATCACTTTCGTCCATCTCTGTCAAAATCAATGCCCCACTAGAAAAGGTTTTTTTCACAATATACGGGCCTTTTCAATTTGGTGTCCATTTTTCTCGATTATCGAAAAGATCTTTTTTAGCACTAAATCTCCTTCCCTAAAGCAATGAGGATGAATTTTTTTTTCATGTGCTCTCATCATCCTCTTTTGATATAATTGACCATGATAAAGTGCTGTAAGTCTTTTCTCCTCAATGAGGTTTAACTGCTCGTAGTGATTTCGAACCCATTCTACTTCCTCTAATTCTACCTCCATCAGGACTCTCAGCGAGAGAATTTTCACTTCGACCGGTAGCACAGCTTCTATTCCATATACCAAGGAGAATAGAATGGCCCTAGTAGATGTTTGAACTGATGTTCTATAAGCATGCAAAGCAAAAGGTAACTTTTCATGCCAATCTTTGTAAGTATCAATCATTTTTTTCAAGATTCTTTTGATATTCTTGTTTGCAGCCTACACTGTCCCATTCGTATTTGGACAATATGGTGTCAAATTACGATGACGAATCTTGAGTTGAGTGTAAACTTCATTCATCATTTTGCTATTCAAATTTTTGGTATTATAAAAAATAATTATCTATGAAAGCCTATATCTGCATATTATCTCTTTTTTTTATGAATTTGCATACCACAGATTAGGTCACACTAGCGTATAATGCGACTTCTACCCATTTTGTGAAGTAATCAATCATCACAAAGATGAATCTATGTCCATTTAAAGCTTTTGGAGTGATGGGACCAATGACATCCATACCCCACATAGAGAATGGCCATAAAGGAGCAAAAACATGTAATATTGTTAGAGGAGTATGGATCTTATCAGCATAGATTTGAGACTTATGGCATTTTCTAGCATAATCACTACAGTCACTCTCCATTGTCAACCAATAGTATCCAACCCTCATAATTTGTCTAGCCATCATATGACCATTTGCATGTGCCCCACAAACTCCATCATGCACTTCTTCAATAATCCTTTTCGCTTCAGCTGTATTCACACACCCTAAGAGTACTTGATCTCGATCCTTTTTATAGAAAATGTCTTTATCAAGAAAAAAACTCATAGCCAACCTTCTAATAGTTCTCTTATCATTTTTTGTTACATGTTCTAGGTATTACTAGCTTTTAATGTATTGTATGATGTCATGATACCATGGCTTCCCATTAACTTCTTCTTCAACACCTGAACAATGTGTTGGTTCATCGTTCACATTTAGCTTGATGGGTTGGATTTCAGTATTTGCATCTATTTTAATCATTGTAGTTAAAGTAGCCAAAGCATCAGCAATTTGGTTTTTCTCTCTAGGCAAATGCTCAAATTGAACTTCTTCGAATTGTTTGATCAACTGAAAGATGTACTTATGGTACTGTATCAACTTGAAATCTTTAGTTTCCCATTCTCCTCACGACTAATAGATGACTAGAGCTGAATCTCTAAACACATCTAATACTTTGATTTTTTTTTCAATTGCTGCTTGCAGACCCATAACACAAGTTTCATACTCAGCCACATTATTTGTGCAATTAAAATTTAACCTGATTGTAATGTGATAATAATGCCCATTAGGAGATATTAAAATTACCCCATTACTATGACCTAAAACATTAACAGCTCTACCAAAATACATCCTTCAAGACGCTTCAACAGGTTTATTTTCTTCAATGGCCATCACATCTTCATCAGAAAACTCCAGGTCATTGGTTCATAATTTTTGGTAGCACGATCAGCAAGGAACTCGACTACGATACTTCCTTTTATAACTTTTTAAGTCACATAAATGATATCATATTCTGAAAGTATAACTTGTCATCGCGCTATTCTTTCTGTCAATGAGGGCTTTTCGAAGATATACATAATAGGATCCAGCTTTGCTATGAGCCAAGTAATATGATAAAGCATGTGTTGTCTAAGCCTTCGAGTTGTTTAGGCTAATGCACAACATATCCTCTCTAATGGTGAATACTTGGACTTATAATCAATAAATTTTTTGCTCAAGTAGTATATTGCTCGTTCTTTCCTGTTAGTTTCATCTCTTTGCCCTAGCACACATCTCATAAAATTTTTATATACCGTTAAGTATAAGATCAAAGGCTTTCTTGGAATAGGTGGTACCAATATGGGCGAATTTAATAAGTATTCTTTGATTTTGTCAAAAGCTTCTTGGCATTCATCATTCCATTCTCTCGGATCATATTTTCTAAAAAGCTTGAAAATAACATTGCACTTGTGGTGAGTTGAGAGATGAAACGAGTAATATAGTTCAGTCTCCCTATGAAACCTCTCACTTCTTTTGGGGTACAAGGAAAAGATAAGTTTTGGATGGCTTGTACTTTATCTGGGTCCACTTCGATTCCTCTTTCACTGACCACAAAGCCCAATAGTTTTCTTGATTTGGCACCAAATGTACATTTAGCAGGATTCAACTTCAACTGAAATCTTCTCAACCTGTCAAACAGCTTTTTAAGATTGACTACATGATCTTCTCCTTCACGAGATTTCACAATCATATCATCCATATATACCTCTATTTTTTTATGCATCATGTCATGAAAGAGAGTCACCATTGCTCTTTGATAAGTGGCATCAGCATTTTTTAACCTAAAAGGTATAACTTTGTAATAGAATATCCCTAACATGGTCACAAATATACTTTTCTCCATATCATCTCGAGCCATCTGGATCTGATTATAGCCTGAGAAGCCATCCATAAAGGAAAATGTAGAATACCTAACAATATTATCCATTAGAGTATCGATGTAAGGTAGAGAAAAATTATCCTTAGAGCTTGCCCTATTCAGATCTCGATAGTCGACATACATTCTCACTTTTCCATCTTTCTTAATAACTATTACTATGTTGGCTACCCATTCAAGATATTTTACCACCTCTAAAAATCTAGCATCAAATTGTTTCTTCACTTTCTCTTTAATTTTCAGCAGCATCTCTGGTTATGTACGCCTTAGCTTTTGCTACATCCACTTACATCCTGGTTTTAAAGGTAACTTGTGCTCTACAATATCAATGCTGAGTCCTAACATATCCTAGTAAGTTCACGTGAAAACATCTACATATTCTCGGAGCAGTTCTTCTAACTTCTATCTTTCAGCTGGTAAAAGAGATATACCAACTTTAACCTCATTTTTATTTTCACCATCTCTCAAATTCACTAATTCGATAATTTTTTGATGGGGTTCAATTGGCTTATCTTCATGTTCTATTAATTTTAACAAATCAAGAGGCAGTGTGTAGTTATCTAAATCTTTCTCATTATCAAGTTCATCAATATGAATTAAGTTTTCAAAATCAAATCTGAGATTATTGCCATAATTATCTTCGTGTTCATTGTTTGGGACCCTGCAAAGAGGAAGATGAAGAGAATATTGGCACACAAAAATTGAATGGCAAGGAAATGATGGAAAAAAAGAATAGAAAGTAAAATGAAGATAAAAAAAATTGAAGAAATACGGATGCATCTTCTAAGTCTTTTATTAAAACGACAAACATAAACACACCACAAAAGATCTCCTAATACTCATATAAAGCAATTAGAGATTTAAAGTTTCACAGTACATTACTTTTCTAAAATTTTAAAGATAACAAGCAGTTCTATAACTTTTCAATTATCCAGCTCAAAATCTAGAGGATAAAGGTACACGAACAGCTCTTCACTTCGACTCTTCTTTTCTCTATCATCCAATATTTGAATGGCCAGCTCTGAAAATTCTTTCACAAATCTTGCACTTAAGGCTTCCGATAAATCTGGATAAATATATCCTCCCGAGTGAAAAGAATCATAGAGGTATGAAATGATCATAAGCTCTGACTCCGGTTCATATCCCCTAAGATTAGCTATCCTCTTATCTTTTTTCTCATTCATCATTCTTATTTTATCCTCTCTTGTTGGTTTATATCTTAAACCAAATCTGTCTCTCTTTTCATATGTGGTTGATAGCTTTGTGATTCATTGTAGGTTCTTCTCAAGTTTGGTTTCAGGTCACCATTCCATCTTGGTAAGCTGTTTTACTACCATTTTAGTTGTCGTAGACAAGTGTGATAAATACAATTTAGATCTTTTAGCTACATATGTTGCATTGGCAATCTTGAAGGATCTATAAGAGCATTTCAGAGCTTCATCTGATGATTCCATATAAAGAGTATTTATCGATTAAGTTACCAAAAAATCTTCTTCTCCTGCCACACATGTTAGCTTCCCTTCAACAATGAATTTAACTTTCTGATGTAATGAAAATGAAATAGCACCTGTCATATGGATCCACGACCTACCCAATAAACAACTGTATGAAAAAGAGATGTCCATAACTTAAAATTTCACGTTTAAAGTGCTTGGGCCAATCTATAATGACACTTTTATATCTTCCATCACTTTTCTTCTGGTTTCATCAAAGGCTCTCACTATTATATGACTAGGCTTCATATAAGGTCCATCAACAAGAAATTTTTTCAATGTAGTCATAAGCATAACATTGATAGATATGCCATTATAAATAAAAATCTTAGCCATTATATGACCTTTACATTTCATAGTAATGTGAAGAGCCTTGGTACTTCTTTGACTTTCAAGAGAAATTTTTTCATCACTAAAAGAGATATAATTTGAAATTATCAGATTGCTAACAAGCTGTTTCACATATTCAATAGAAGTATTATGAGATACATATGCTTGATTTAGCACCTTCAGTAAAGCATTACGGTGTGACTCTGAACTGAGCAATAATGATAATAGCAAAATTCTAGCTGACATCTTGTTAAGCTATTCTATCATGTTATACTCACTGTGTTTTATTAACTTTAGAAATTCACATGCTTTACTCTCAGAGACTGGCTTCTAACATTCTTTTTTTAGGGTTGCGTTAAGACCACTCTGACTTTTTTTTTCTTCTCTTACCTTGGCTTTCTTTTTTTTAGCTTTTTCTAATGCTTCTGGGGTATAATACCTCCCATTTCGAGTCATGCCTTTTACGCCCATTATGTTTACGGTATCTAGATTGACTACAACATCATAATCATATTTTTACAATGCTACTTTATCATTCTGATATGAAAAAGGGCTAAAAACTTTAATTATCACCACTGATCGAGAGACGAGCTTTTCTAGCTTCGATGTTGGCTTCTCATCATAATAGATAGTTACCGATCTACGCATAAACTTATTCTTTGAATCAATGGTAGACACTTCAGCTTTCACCAACTCTTTTCTTTCTTGGTAAAACTCTATTCAACCTATATCCATCAACTTTTACACCTCTTGACGAAATTGGTTACAATTTTCGATAAAATGCCCCAAAGCACCTTTGTGAAAGTCACATCTTTCAATTAAGTTAATTGTTTTGAAGTGATTTTGAAGCTCTACTAGTTTTAACATGTCAGCTTTGACCAAGACTTCAAATACTTTAGGCATTGAAGTTTTAACTATTTTTACCCCTTTCTTCACATAGCTTGCTTGCCTATCAATCAAAGCATTTATTGATGATTTAGTGTAATTTGACAGAGGGTTTCCATTAACATTTGAAGTTTTTCGTTGACTGATATCAAAGTGTAACACCCTTTCATTGATTAACCCCTACACTTTATGCTTCAAAGTAGTACAGTTCTTAGTAGAATGACTTGGATTCCCAAAATGATAGTCACAATATGCATTGGGATCATACCATTTAGGAAATGAAGGTTTCAAAGGCTCAATAATAATAGGAGCAAGCAAATGTTTCTCAACAAGTCGAGGATACAAATCTGTGTATGTCATGGGAATGGGATCGAAAGTGATTTTTTTTTAGGTATTTCTCGGGGCTCTCAAACTACTATTAGGACTAGGTTTCCATTTTGGTTTGGTAGGTACAGCAGAAAGATTGTAGGTAGATATCTGAAAAAATGGTTGAAAATGGGGTAGATAAGCTGGTTGTGATAATGACTGGTATAGATAAGGAGTGGATGTAATATTAGTTATGAAAGGGTAATGGGTTTGGTAGATTAGTGTAAGATAAGGTGTGAAACCTTTAAATTGTTGCCCCATATAGTTCACTGCTTAAGCTTCATTCTCTTTTTTTTAGGAGCTTCACCTTTTTTTGCTCCACTTGTCTCTCCTGCATTGAGCTTACCATTCTTTATGGTATTTTTTATGATCTTACTTGATATCATCATATCTGTAAAGTTTTTGGTTGCATTACCTATCAATCTCTCATAGTACAATACTTTTAGCGTGTTCACAAGTAAAACAGTTGTTTCTTTCTCAGTGAAATGAGGTTAAACTTATGCAGCCATGTCTCTCCATCTTTGTGCATATTCTTTGAAGCTCTCAGTTGCTTTCTTTTCCATACTTTGTAAAGATAGACGATCTGGAGCTAAATCCCTGACATGCTAATATTGTGTAAGAAATACCCTTACGAGCTCTTACTAGGAATGAATATGAGTTATGTTTAGTTGGACATACCATTTAGCTACAGATTTTGTAAGACTATCTTGAAATATGTGTATCAATAACTTCTCATCACAAGTATGTGTTGTCATCTTACGATAATACATGGTGATATGAGTCATTGAATATTTTGTGCCATCGTATTTTTCAAATTCAGGGACCTTAAATTTTGATGGAATGACACATCTGAAACTAAACAAAGGTCAGTCGCATCTGTAAAGCCATAAAAATTCATTCCCTCTATAGCCCTAAGCCTTTTTCTAATAACTTTATCTTCTCCCGAGCACTGGTATCTTTCACTTTCTTAGGTGTCTGTATCCCTAGCTTTTCTTTTTTCTTGGGATTATCCAAATCAAGAACTAAGATTAGCTCAGGTGATTTTTCCATCATGACAGGATTAACAAAATTTTAAAATTATCCTAGAGCAGGTGTGGATGTCATTCCTAGATAAAGATTGAGATATCCACCGGCAGTAAGAATTAGCACTCTAGTTCCTTAAGAAGGTTGGGTCGATCGTGGCTCAAACCTTAGAGGGTAGACAGGATCTACCATATTTGGCGATTACTCTTAAAAGCTAGGATTTTCTTCCATTACTTTTCCTTTGTTAAGTTTCTTGATCATATCCATTATTGTACAGAGATCCCCTCTTAGTTCTTTTTAAACTTTTTCTATTCTCTCAAATCGACTGGCCTGTTCTTGCTCCATGATTCTTGTTTGAGTCCTGGTGTTATATGAATGACGAGTAGGTTGGGTCAAAATTTTTGATGGGTTAGTTATTCTTGAACCTTTATTACCACAAAGTTTTTTTTTTTTTTTGAAAAAGAAGAAAGAAAGAAAAAATTAGAATGCTATGTGTTGAAAATTTTATTGTTTACTTATTTTATGAAAAATTATACACATGATGCATGAATGCAAGTGAGAGATATTTGCTCTTGGACGAATTTCAACATTAGAAATTTTTATTGATTTCATACAACTTTTATTACATGAGATTTACCATCATGGAATTATATCCATAGAAGCATTTGACTTGTTCATAATTATCTTTTGCCTCATCTAGAAAGTTCACTAGGCGTTGTTCACATTCTCTTATGGGATTGACTTCTCTTTTTAATGCTTCTACCTTTTCAACCATCCCCCATGCTTTCTTCATTACCTTGCAAACTTGATTAGTCAAGTGCTCTATGTACTGTTACCTCCCTAAGCTTTCTACCTTTCATCTCATGTGAGCATCCCTTTCTGAATCACATGTGAAGATCCAATCTTTTTTCCTTTTATGCCACTCATCTATTATTGCTGAAATATGACTCTTGTGATCTTGTAGTTGTACCTCTAACCCTTGGATCACTTGGTGAAGTGATTTTTTTTCATTTAGTACTTCGAAATGCTTTCTTCTCTCTTTTACAAGCATGACTTTTAACCTTTCCTTTTCATTTTGGCATTCCATCAATCTTACTGAGGTTGTAGAGTATAATCCCTTCCAATTTTGACATTCTTGAGAAATTCTGATGGTTTCCTCTTGCTTTTCTTGAGCTTTGCCCTTCCATTGGTTCATTTCCTCTCGGAGCTCATCCATTTCACGCTGTTAACTAAAGTAAGACTTTGTGACTTTTTTAGTTTTGAATTGGATTCATAACCTCTTATTTTTTTGGTGTAGATATTTCAAATCACTATTAGACATATCCCGTTCTTTTATGACTTTTTCTAATCTACTACCATATATCTCTGTTTCATATTTCAATTGCCCTACTTTCTCACGAAATCTCAAATTTTTTCTTCTTTTTCAGCTTCTAATTCTTTCTTGACAAGCTCAACTTCTGATAATTGCACCTCTTTCGAAAGATTAACCAATTGATATAAGCTGTCATTAAAAGGGAATACTATGTCTCAAGGCCATATTACTTTCTAAATCTGATAATCAGAAGTGACTTTATCGATAAAAGGCCCTAACCTCATTTTTCGTGTTCTCTTTCATGCTTGGATCAACTACTCTTAGGTTCTTAATGGATTCGGTTTCCCATAAATGTATTCTACTTGGACTAGGCCATGAGTAGCAAGAACAAACTGCTTTGCATCAAATTGCCTAAGCACCATTAATGGAGCATAACTTATAATGCCCCATAGCCCTAATAACGGTATCCGTGGCTCGTTTTCTCTATGATACAACAAGGGCACACGAGGCATCCAAGGTGTCATCCATTCAATTTCATCCTCAGTAAGCCTTCTTAAGAAAAGGACCTACTCTTCCTTAGTCTTCAATGTCGGCCATTGGCTTTTACAAAATTCTTCGATTGGTGCCTTATTTTGAAGATATGGTTTCGAAAATGCACTCTTCCCACACTTGAAATTACTTCTAATCTATACGTATAATAGAGATGCACATTCTATAAATCATCTTTTTTTATTTCGTCGATAAAAATTCAATAACCTGATGGTTTCAGCTAAGACTGCTAGAGCGGGATTAATTGCTTGCTTTTCAATTTACTTGAAAAAGTCTACCACAGTTATCTCAATGTAACCCAAAGTCTTCGGACAAATTACCATGCCATACAATGCTAAAGCAAACACAACCATACCTTGAGCATCATTTAAATGCTCCTGAATAAAGTTTCGAAGAAAGTCTCAACGGATGTCGAGATGTTCACCTTTAGGCTTTACAAAGGAATCGATGGTTTTTACTTTAACCCCCATAAGCTTGGCTAACTTTTTGTAATAACCTAATTTTGACTTTCGGGTAAATACTTTAGTTGGACATTATAGTTTTATCCTGAGTAAAATTGAATACTCCTCGATAGTTGGCATCAAATCTTCCTGATTAAAAGTGAAGCATCTATAGGATGGATCTCAAAACTGTATAGCTATCTTGACCAACTGTTCATCAATCACTACTGAAATGAGGGATGCAATCTGCCCATACTTTTTGTAAAAGCTTTCTTTTCGTTCTTCACTTAATTGACCCCAGACAACAACTAACTCTTTTAAATCATTCTGTGTGAGATTTAAATGCACTTTCTCGAGTAATTCAGACACATAACCGGTAGACAAATAATCTTCATTCTTTTGTTGAGCTTCTTTTGACCAAACATGTACTTTATTATACAACTCACATGGCACACTGACTGAGGATAAGCAAATCTGTAGTTCTATAGGATCCATAAAAACTTGGAAGAAATATGTCCTAGAACAAATATCTTGATGTAAAACTGTATGATATGATTAATGCAAAAAGGAAAAAAAATAAAACAAAATTGAGTTAATGTGAAGATGTGGTTTTAAAAAAATATTTTTTGTTTTCTAGTTTTTTTTTTGTGTTTTGAGATTTTTTGTTTTGTTTTGTTTTGTATTACACATAACTTTTATTCTTAGGTATTTCTTGCAAGAAGGTGGACAAGGCTCTACATAAGGCTGGTTTTCTAGGCTTATTATATGCTAGGTTTAGATTGACAGTGTCTAAAGGTTCTCAAATTGTTCCTCACTGTCGTCCATATTGGATTAGTAAGGCACCCCGATCCTCACCCATTACAGGCTACGAATGGAAAGGGTTCAATTCGAGTGAAAGATTTCGCTTGCCATTGCGAAAGTTATCACCTCACGAGGGCATAGGTACTTTATTTCTTCCTATAAAGGACGAAGCTCGGGTATAGAGCTCATGCATGAGATGTATCGTGCCATTGTGTGGAAATATATCCTAATTTATTAAGAGTAATATATACAGAAAAATAAAACATAAGAGGCATAGTAAAAGAAATGTGTGTGAATTTTTTTGCTTTTTATTTTCGATTTGTTTTTCTTTTACCTTTTTTTTATTGAAAATGAAAAATAAAAATCTAAGAAATTGATTAAGACTGTTTAAATCAAAATTTGAGGATAACAAGTTAATTTTGGCCTGACTCTCGAAAACAAAAGGCATCCCTAGAGGAGTCGTCAAGCTGTCGTAACGATTTTGTGTTCGGCCCACGAATTTGGAAACAAAATAAAAAATAACGGAGTCACCACCAATCTTTTTTTGGCTAGGTACGATTGGTCACCTACTAAAATATATCCTTTTAATAAAGTTTTAAAATTAATTAAAATTTATTAAAAATATAATTTTACGGTCTGCGAAACAGTCTAAGTTCAGGAGTCGGTTGCGCGTGGGGAAGGATTAGTACCCCCGTAGCTCCCGTTAAAAATGGTACCAATTAACAATGTGTTATCTTTTGATTTTGATAAAAATAGTCCAATTTTTTGTGTTCGAAAAATAATTTCCTTGATTTTTTATTTATTAGAAAAAAATTTATTCTCGAGAAAAATAAATTAAAGCTTTTTTATTGAAATAATTCTTAAAATATTTCAGTACGTTGGTAACATTATAAAAACTTTTTCTCACCAAAAGATTTCTTAGGCATCACTTCTTGGAATACCTTAAAATCTCATCCTTGGAGGCTCAAATTTACTTTTCGTAAAAAATGTCATGCATGAAATAAAAAATGTTACAATGTTGATGCACACATTTTATTCTCCTTTGTTAGGAATTTTATTAATATTTATTTTTAATTAAAATTTTGAAGAAAAAAAAATTTAATTATATTGAAGATTTTCTATAAATATTCTAATACACTGATAATATTTTATAAAAAATCTTTTCACCTAGGGATTTCTTAAAGTATCTCTACTCGGAATACCTTTAAAATCTCATTATCGGATAAAATTTCTTTTCTTCTCATTGTTATTACTTATATTTTTATTTTATTAATTAATTTTTATTTATTACTGTTTTATAAGAAAAAAAGAAAATTTTTATTTTATTAAAATTTTTTTATAAATACTCCAATACACTAGTAGTATTTTAAAAAAAATCTTCACCTAGAGATTTCGTAGGTATCACTACTCGGAGTACCTTTGAATCTCATCGTCAGATAAAAATTTCTTTTTCCTACATTTTTTATTAGTTTAGTATTATTATTAAATTTATTTTTATTTTATTTTATTTTAAGTTTATTTTTAAAAAAGAAATTAATAAAATTATAAAAATTTTAATTATAATTTCATCATTTAATCTAATAAATATGAATATTTTAATACACATAAATTTTAATATAATAATATATAAAAAATAAGAAAAAATTCAAAAAAAAAATTTTTTTTACCTGAACCAGACCAGTCAACAGTCTTGTTAACGTGCGGTTCGGTCCGACGGTTCAAGTGCGGTTCGACGGTTCGGCTCGATCTAGGCGCAGTCTGATTGGTTTAGCAATTCGGTATCAATTCGGATCGGTCTTGACACAGTTTGGGGCTGAAGAGACGCGTGTCGCGAGTCGGGTGCACGGATCTCGGGTTGAGTCACGGATTGATGCCAAGATCCTCAGGGGTTAAAACGACGTCGTTTTGGATATTTTTTGAAATGACATCGTTTTGGTTATAAACAACTTATTAAAAGTCCAAAAAAAAATTTCAATCATTTCTTTCCCTTTCCTCATAAAAAATACCTTTTTTTCTCTTTTTTTCCTCAGGTCGACCTGGGGCCGGCGACCGTCCGTCGCAACAGCCGCGGTAAGCCTCGCTGGCTGTGAGCTCCGACCGCCGTCGTCGATGTCAAAAAATTTTAAAATTTCCCAAAATATTTCCTTCAACACCTTAAACACAAATCCAGCCTCTTTTTTGTCAAAAAGAGTCCTAAATTCTCTAGATCTACTGGTGAAGTTTTGGTCAAACACTCCCTTTTATTTTCTCTCTTTTTTCTTTAAACTGACTTTTTTTGTTTTGTTTTTTTTTTTTTTTGTGTAGGAACTCTCGGCGCTAGGTTCTCCGTTCCAAGGAATTGAGTTTTTTTTTTTGTATTTTTTTGATATATTTTTTTTCTGGCAGAAAGGTGTTTTTTTGTTTTTTTTTTTTACAGGATTTTCTTCCTTCTCCATTTTTGATCGGCCATGAGCTCTATTTATAAAGTTTCGGTAGTGTCTCGTGCCTAAGAGAATGTCACAGGATTAGGCATGAGGGTGCAAGCACGATCCCCATACCTTTTTTATTCTTTTTGGCAACATTTAACAGTGGTAGGGTTAGACAATGGGATGGGTGGTAGAGAATGGGTGGTAGGATAAAGTGAGGGGTGAGTGGTAGCGCATGGTGGTAGTGGTGCCAGGAAGGCACCACTGCCATCCCCGATTTTTTTTTTTTGTTTTTTTTTTATTATTATATTTTTTATATATAAATTTTGATATTTTGTATTTTTTATATATAATTTTTTGATATTTTGTATTTTGTATTTATATTTTTTTATATTTTATATTTAATATATTTTTTTTTTGTTGGACAAATTTGATGTCCAAAACTATGTTACTACTTCATTGTCTTTATCCACCAAAAACAGTTTTTTTTTTTTAAAAAAAGACCAACACTGAGTTAATGGACGGCTATTCGGACCTCTTCTTCTCAACTCCACCAACCAAGTCGTAATTGCAATCTTTCATTTTCCACCAACAGAAAAAGGCCCGTCTTATATACACGCTTTCAGCTGTCCCTCACGGGCAGCATCAAATCAAAGTTACCCATCTTTTCCCTTATTCCCCAACCCCAACTTTCAAATCCAAAACCTTCGCTTCTCTCCTAAACTTTTTTCACTTCTTGGGGTCGTTTCGTTAGGAAAGAGAGAGAAAACCAACTAATTATAAATACATATATAATATACCCCCACCAATCACTAGTGATTGGAAATAACTCGTAAGGCACAAAGCCGGCTGTTCTACATAGCCAAACTAGAACAGTAGAACTAGAACGGCAGAACCCCACAACCAAAACACTATTTTCCATGTTTTATTTCTTTGCTTCTTCCATCGTTTAGACCGAAACCGAAACATTCCACATGTTTAACCATTGAAAGCCATAATTATCATATTCTTTACAAGCTCCAACTGTCAGTTACATTAAGAAAAAAAGTAATGAAGAACGCTACCGGAAACAATTTCTTGCTCTGTTTTAGACCCGTTGTTGATATGGACTTAATGCTCGAGTCCAAACCAGTTGTGGTTGATCGTTCCCAAAATCATCAGGCATTAACGTACTTTGGCTTTAAAAACAAGGATGATATGAAGCCTTCAACGCCTAATTCCTCTGTTTCTAATACAGAAAATTCAATCATGATTCATCGTTCTGGAAAGAAAACATTTTCCCAAGTTATCAAAGCTGTTGTCTTCGAGATCTTATTGGTATGTTCCTCTTTCCTTTGTTCTTCCTATATTTTCTGACGAAGTGATTAGCTGTCATCACTCATGAATATATCTTATTAACAGGCAAATAGAGTTCGAGACCGAAAAGGTATTGATCAAGGATCATATTCATCAAAGCACAATTTCCCATTAAACAGCCGTGCTAAGTTGTTGGATGCAAGTGTTGGTAAATCAGTAAACAAGGCTTTGGCTGGGAAAGGAACTCAAAAAACTATTTCCGAGTCCAACTCAGTCTCGTCAATGTCATCTTGTTCATCATCTTCCCCAAATTCTACGCCAAAACCACAGAGGCAACAGATGCAAAACAACAACAATACTTACATCAACCATGATGAACGTGAAACGAAGCCAAAGCAAGATCGAATAGATAATGGTTCAAGTTCGAACAGTGCCATATTTTTGCCTCTCATTAGTCTGGTAGTGACAATCTTTTGGGGAAAATTTTGTGCAATTCTTTTCACATCAATTTCGCTATACATTATCCCTCATCAACAACCTGAAGGAGTTATTGAAAGCCTGGAAAATATTAAAAGAAGCCCGGAAAAGAATTCTAGAGATTACAAAAAGGTGGTCATAATGGAAGGGCTACTTGGAAGGAACTACAACAGAGCGGCATTAAATTTTTGACGTGAAAATTTCCTTTTTTTCGTGTATGATTCAATAGTCTCTCAGGTTTATTTCATTATTTCTGGGATGCAAGTTTTAGTTGTACATTAAAGTTCAAGTTAATTGAGAGTGATATACCGTCGATGTATCAAATATCATCTCTTAAAGTTCAAACGCAAAAGACAAAATATGCACGCATCAGTTTCTTGTGCAGTAATTGTTTTTTTTTTTTTTAATTTGGGTGGAGATTTCGGAACGTTCATTGTTACTTAAATTCTTTCATTCCACTTCCCCTGTTCTTATTCGTTTTCTTTCCCTTTATTTTTTCTTACAAAAGATTTTATTAGATTTTCAACAGACAATGAAAGCTATAAAACTAAATCTCAACAGATTTGTTTCCTTAGAAAACCCAATCCCGTTTCAGCTTGCTGCTCGTTGACTCATTCAGGATTAATTTAGAATTCACGTGAAAATTAAATACTTGTGATATGAGTTTAAGCAATGTTTACCTGACTAGATTATGGAATTAACCATTTTTAAGAATCGACATTTAGCAAATCTGATATTAAAATTCCAGCATTTGTAACCCTTTCTTTTATTCCCATACTACCGTCTCTTTTGTACAAAAAAAAAAAATATATGTAATTGAGAAAAGAATATGAAAAAAAAAAGGATCTGATCCAAAGTGAAATATTTACCTTGAATAAGGAGATATCTACATTTCTAAACCAGATATACTTGCATGTTTTCAGCTCTTTTGGTTCTTAATTATTGGATATTAGTATTCTATTATTGTCTCATATTTGCACTGATTTGAGACAAATTTGAACGTGTTAGATAATGTTTGGTATGCTACCAAACACGCAGGCAAGCACTACAAGAAACTTGAATTCTGTCTTCCTTGAAAGTATATACCTTTTTTATATGTTAAGTGTTATCCAGAGGATTAGAGCATTGAATCCGGATAAGAATTACTATGAAAGCATGATAACCTTGGGAGTTTTGAACTTTCTTGTTTTTTTCATAATTTGTAGTTACCCTGTCTGATAGAACAATATTAAACATAGAATTAGGTTAAGTACAAAGATACTTAAGGTGCAGGGTTAAATACGAATCACTTGTCTCAAATTATTCACCAAAATTTCCATGCTAATCCAATCCAATCCTGGAAGAATATTTTGCTCGGTTTTGTCATTCTCATGAGCATGCATCATTTCAAAGACCGATAGTTTGGTTAGCATCACGTGAAGGATAGAAATTTGTGTGATTTTTCTCTAGCTATTTTTGTATAGTTTTGAACGTGAAAAATTAAATTCTTAAACTGATAGTGGTATTATTGCTGGTTCCCTCTCTCTCTCTCTCTCTCTCTCTCTCTCTCTCTCTCTCTCTCTCTCTCTTTTAAGTTTGGGATTGAATAATTCGGACGTGGAGCTATTTTTGTTAAAAAAGTTATTTTTAATGATTGGTTAGGTCTTGCCTAATTAACGTTGTACCCCATGAAAAGGATCCCATGTTTGAAGTTAGTGGCACCTGCCCATCGAAAATTAATAATAATAAGGACGAGGAAAAAGAAGAATTTATAAAATTAAATAAAGAGAAACCAATAATATTTGAATTATATCCATATATAATAAATGAGTTTTTATTTGATCCACATCAATATAAATTTTATATACTATTAGTATTTAAAATTTATATATTATTAGTAAATGAAAAAGACTTATATGAAATATTTTAGCTGAAATTTATAAATTCCTTACTAAAAATGATTCAATAAAAATTAAAATTGAAAATCAAAACTAATAAATTGATAAAATTCAATAAAAAGATCAATAATATGTAAAAAATTATTAAAAATATCGTTTATAATTCAAATTTAATAAATACTTATTCAACAGTAAAAAATTTATCAAAATTTTTTTAAAAAACACCTATCTAGAAATATGTCAAATTTTATTAACTTTTTCTCAAATTTTGCACAATCAATTTATGTAACAAGACCTTTCAAATTATTAGTTTTAATTTTCAATTTTAGTTTTTATTGAATATTTTTAATAAAGTTGTGTCGTTTTTAATAAAAACCTTTACAAATTTCATCTAAAAAACTTTACCTAAATTTTTTCCATTATCAAATTATATGATTTCACCTCATTAACATAAAAAAAAATTTTAAATTAACGTTTTGTGTATTGATTTTAAGGATTTATAAAAATTTATACTTGTTTATTAATAAGGTGATATAATTCACTAATGGTATATCAAATATAAATTTTTATGATGAATTACTGACAATATATAAAATATTTTGTAAATCATAAGAAAGAATTAAAAAAACATTTTCTTTCTATTTGTTTTCCTAAAGGCAAAGAGTACATACTTTTGGTGCTTATAATGAATCTTGATACAACATAAACTGAACCTAATATTTAGACTTCAAGTTCTGCGAGGATCATGTTAAAAAGTGAACATTTAAACATTGATTACAATAATGCCACTTCATAAAATTTTAAAAGAAGTTAACTAGTATAACACTCACCTATACCAAATCAACCCTTGAAAAGAGTAGTTTAGTCTTGTCTTAAACTAAGGTTTTATAATTAAAGACCTCCATTATATTATGTTTGGGATTCGGTTAGTTCCTTTCTAGTTTTTTTTTTTTTTTTTAGTTTCTTGTCAATTTTGAAAAATTATATGTTTCTAGTTAAGGACTATTATAGTAAAACCCAAATAAATTGCTTTCAAGTATTCAGTGACATGGTATCCTATATATTGAATTAGAGGTGAAGCCAAACATTAATCAAAGGAAAGCCAAACAGTGAATTGAATGGGGGAAAGGGGAGACGCATATTACTTTTGATAGGCTCAATTACTAATCTAGAATGTTATGCGAAAATTGGTATATTGATGGATTTGCTATGGCATTGAGTTATGGTATTAAGTTGGTTTGATTTGAACATATATTGAGCTTATTGTTGCCTTAAATTGATTATCATATCGCTTTGATTGTCTTGTTCTCTTTGCTATGACAAAAAAGGAGAGAAGTAATGAAATGAAAATTTTGCAAAAAAAGAGAAGGTATGACCATATTGCCTATTTGTTCAAATTGAAAATTTTGATGACTAGCTTATTTTAGATTGAATACTTGTTATAAAAGGAGTAATCTTTAATCTTATGCCTAAATGAATATCTTGATATTGCTTTATCTATTAATGCTCTTGATATTATGCTTAATATGCCAACAAATAATTAATAGCTATTTACATATTCTTAGCTTATTAAAAAAAAAAATTGCTTAAACTCAAGAGGTGTCTACTTTTAAATGGAAAAATGTTTTTTTTTAAGCAAATTTTTTCAATTGGTTTTGTTATATCAAAAAGGGGAGATTGTTAGCCTTGAATTTATTAATGTATTTTAAAATGACAAAACAAAACTTTGCTTAACATGAACTAAGTTGCTTTAATCTAAAATTGAACATTCTTCAGCCTTTTATCTTGCTTAAAATGTTTTTGAACCAAAACAAAATAAACTCTTGAAACAAAAATGAGTTTTGGACAAATTGGGGTAGATGGAATCGATCCCCTAAAGGGAGAGATTGATCCCCTCACATTACCCAATCGATCCCCTAACTTAAGCGATCGATCCGTTTTTTTGGTAATAGCCTATCTCATGGAAATTTTTCAAGAATCAATCGATCCTCTCCTTGTAAGAATCGATCGGTTAGGTTTTCAACATGACTTGATCGATGCTCCCTTTAAAGGGATCAATCCTTTTTTATCCATAAGTAAAAATGATTTTAAAGCTTATAAAAGAGATCAATCACCTTACCCAAGGGATTGATCACTTGGGTTAGAAGATCAATCAGGTTTTTTACCTGATCGGTCAGGTCTGGCTTTCATGAGTAAAATCTCTTTTATTTTTAATAGACCCAATCAATCCCCTATATGAGGGGATCAATCCCTTTATGCCTTGAAAACCCCAAATGCTATTTTTTTTTGTTTGAAATTTTGCAAGCTCTAAATATTTAATGCAAGAAACGGCTATCTTCCACTCTCTACATATAAAAGCAAGTCTCCTACCACATTTTAAGCTATTAAGAGACAAGAAAACTTATTGCTTCCATCTACTATCTTCTTCAAGCATTAATGTGCACTTTATTGTGAAAAAGAAGCAAAATTTTTTCTTGTATTTGTTTTCTCTTGATATTTTTCTTACTCTTGATTTGTACTTCAAATTAGCAAACACCTAACATTAGAAAGGTTATTTGAGTTTGCAAAATATTTCAAAACTTGTATTGTGAAGTTGTAAGCTTAAGGGGAGGATAACCCTTAAGAGATTGTATTATTGATTGTATAAAGCTTTGAAGAGTTAGATTGTAACATTCAACACATAATGGATTAAGCTACTTGACAAGTAATGCTAAGTGAAATGATGTAAGTGCCTAAAGGAATGGTCAAACCTCTATAAATTTTGATGTTTGATTCTTTATCTCTGTCTCTTACTTTTAAGATTATTTGTGTACTCATAGTTATTGTGTTTTATTTGCTTAAAAAAATTGATTTGTGAATTTTGTACTTATTGGATATTAAATTTGAAAATTTTATTATCAACCAATTCACCTTTTTCATGGTTTAATTCAAGTCTTTAAGCTAACACATTTGTTTGGGGGGCAATCTTTACCTTTTCAATTTTGTACATAGTTTTAAATATAAATTCTTGTTTTTATGATGCATTCTATACATGTATTTGAAAATTCATTTTATCTATGTAAACGTTTTTATATGTACATTATTTCATTTGTTTGGAGCAATCTTTGTTTTTTAGTTTTGGTACATAAGTTTTGAATATGAATACTTATTTTTCATGATGGTATTTGTATATATCATTTTGAATTTAAGACAATTTGATAATAAAAGCCTACATGATTTCTTTTCATAATTGAAAAATATATTTTGTAAAAAAAAAAACTCTTTGTGGAAACAATCCTAAAAGAATTAGTGATTACTGTCAAGAATGATCATATCTAGTTGTTTTACTTACCATTTCATACTCCAATTCAGTTGAGCATCACACCACTTAAAGTCTAGCTTCGCAAGACCCATGATCTTGATTTTCACTTAAGAAAAAGAGATTTCCAAGTTAATGGTTTGCATTAAGGTATCAGCAATAAAATTTGCAAAATCTTTGAAAAATTCTTTATAAGCCAATACATGAGGCACTTTATCAAGGATTCTAGATTTTGATAATTTGATAAGTATCAAGACTATTCCAAACACGTCATTACCCAAGTTTCTTCACAAAGCTCAATCTCTATAATTTATTCCTTGAGGCATAATTAATAAAAGCGCCATATTTTCTTAATATCTTTACTTGACATCTTGATTTATGTTTATGCAACATTCCTTTTCTCTTTCATTCATTACTCTAAAAATTTTTTTTACCCATATCTGGGGGCTAATCTACCAAAAAGCCAAATTATTTAATTTTTCCAATATTGTTTAATTTGGATGTGATTCATCTCATTTCTTATCGAATAGAGATTATTTGAACCTTTGGTGTGTGTAGTGAAAATGATGATTGATTGGGACTCCATTTGATGAAATAAAATGATACATTTTGATCTTGAGTTGTAAAAAAAATAAAAGAGCAAAAGAAAAATGAAAAGAAAAAAATTGATTGTAACATCATACATATGAGATATTCAAATGATTCCAAAATCAAAGAGAAAAAAACTTCCCTCAAGAAATGCTTTTTAATAAAGGTATCCATAGTTCATATGATAAATGGCCCTATTTCATATTCGCTCCACAAAAAGAAAATATATATATATTTGCTAATCATTTTGGGTCTATTGAATTTTTTTGAAAAAACTCTGACTAAGGATCACCTTCTACACTAAGAGAAAAATATGAAAGAAAATTTATTGGAGAAAACATTAGATCCAAAGTTAAAAACAAGGAAAGAATACCTACAGTCAAAAGGCAAGTTCCAAATTTTTTAGTTCAATTTGTTAGAATGGAAACATGAAAGAAAAAAGAGAAAAAATAAAAAAAAAAACAAAAAATGAAAAATGAAAAAATGTGAAAATGTGAAAAGAGAAATGTCTTTGAGAAAAGAAATGATCATTGGTTTGATTATCTTTAAACATATTTTTGGGCCTATTTATCCTTTTCCTTTAGAACTCCAAACCTTGGCCTACATTATATTCTTTGAAAAGCCTGTTTTGATCAAGTATGGATATCTAAATTGAAAAACCTTTTTTTAGAAAATCATTGTCACTTTTTTATTTGAGATGAATTTTGAGTTTTTAGACGCATGATGGAATAAAAAAAAAAAAGAGATAAGAGAAAAAAAAAAAAAAGAGGATTACATGAAGCCTTAGGGTAAAAACCTGAAAACACAGCTTAAAGTAAGTTTGAAAACAACTTAGGTAATTTCATTAGAAGAAGTGATTTTAAATGAAACAATGAATAATAAAGACCTTTAAAAAATCTAAGAAGAGAAGCATTAGTTTGAAATTTAATTTCAAAATTTGAGCCTTATTTTTTTCCAAAAATTTTGTGCTTTTTTTCTTTTCCAAATATTTTGAACCTATCATAATTAGTATTGACATTTGTTAAAATGCCATTTATCAAGAATCAAGGGTGTGCAAAAATGAATTGTGTTTTAAAACAAATATTTTTCAATAAATTTGACCTTTCATTTGTGAGCCTAGATGAAGAAACATTAAATTTCCTTTTCTCATTCAATAACAAAGTCTTTCTTAATAATTGAAATTTTGATGTGCCAAAAGATTTCATCCTTTTGGAAAGACCAAGATGCGATTTACCTGATTCATTCATGGTAGTAATCACCATATTTCAAGAAATCTAAATGTCAAAGGATTGATACATTTTTATCATGAAAATTTGTTATGTGGGGTTTTTTTTATCCTTTGTGTTGCCATTCTTTTGGAGTTTAGTGAAAATTATCAAATTTGGATTGTTGCATATATGAATTTTGATGAATAGGAGAAAGATGATTTCCAAATCAATATGATAAGATTGATTTTTTTGAGGCTATCAAAATACTTTGTTTTGATAATTGCATTTGCATCATTTGGTAAATGTACAAATCTTGGTTTTCATAATTACATCAACATAATTGTTTGGATCATGCATTTACATCACTTAAGGAATTTATACGTTTGCTTCATTTAAGGAATTTATAAACTGCATAATTGTTTGGGTCATGTATTTGTATCATTTGGAAAATTTTTAAATTGCTTAATTGATTGGATCATGCATCTACATCAATTGGTGAGTATTTAAATCATTGTTTTGAGAATTGCATTTGTATCATTTTTGTACCATGTATCTGCATCATTTGGTGAGTATCTAAATTATTATTTGAGTATTGTATTTGCAACACAATTAGAACCATGCTTTTACATCATTTACTGAGCATTTAAATCTTTGACATTTACAAACATTTGCATCATTTAATTTTTTTATTTTAAATTATGTTATTTTTATATTTTTTTCGTTTCATATTCATCTTGTATCAATATATCATATTTAATTAAAATTGTTAGTAAATGGTTTTGGCAAAAGAAGAAAAAAAGAATTCTGATGATATTTTGGACTATCTTAGGAAAAAAGCTTAAAAGTATAAGTACTTTTTGACCTACAACTAATTTTACTCCTTTAATTAATAGTGCAATGACAATATGAATAAATTATTAGCATTTGTTTCAAAACAAATTTATTAGCATTTTTTTGTAGGGATCGATATTTTTTAGATGTTTTTACTTTTAGGTTTTTTTATTTATATTTAGTTTTTTGTTTTTTGTTTTTATTGTTTGTTAAAATAAAATATAAAAAGTAAAAGCATCTACTTATAAACAAAGCCTTATTAGAAGATTAATTTTTTTTAAGTAGTGTTTAATATGAGGTATTCATTTAAAAATTTATGGTGATCAGTGTATGATGATTAGATTACAGTATTTGATAATCACCAAGTGATCTCATGTGGTAGTAATTGTGAACCACCAAGGTAATTAAATCATTGTTTTGGAGGGTGATCTAATTCCCATCAAAAGGAGTGAACTTTTATCATCCAGGTGAAATAATGTGTAAAATTAACAATAGTCAATATTACCCATTTAGTATGTGAATTAAAAACTTATTTCTTCTTAAAATTAATTGTTATTATTTTATATTATAATTTTTATATTTTCAAACTAACATTCATTATAAAAAGTTCAAAAATATTTTGTGTGATCTTTTAATTTTTTTTTAAATTTGTTTATAATATAATATTTTGATTTTAATATATTAGTTTTATTTTCTAATTCAAATATTTTTTACATAATTTATATTATAAAAACTAATGTACTATCAATAAATATATTTTTAATTAATAATTTAATTATATTTATTATGAAGTAAATAAAATATTACTAATATTTTACATTCAAAATATTATCTTTAAATAATACTGAAATCATTAATTTGTATAACTATTATGATATGCATGGTTATTTTTGTACTTTCTAACAAAATAATATTTGATTTTTAGAAATACCAAATATAGTAATCTTTGATTACTAAGAATTATTAATTCTTAACCAAACAAAATGATTCCACATCATGAGTGATAAGATCACCTTAGTAATAAGATTTCTCCGATAATTAAATTATTATGGTTTTCTTGAAAATGACATCAAACACTACCTTAATGGATGTTCACAATCATAAACACCGTTAACAACATCCATAAGGTAGTATTTGGCATGAGATGATAATTCAAAAAATCATGGTGATCGATGCATGGCAATTATATTACTATGTTTGCTAATCATTTAGTGATTCTATGTGGTAGTGAACTTGAATCACCGAAAGTAATCAGATAACTACTTTAGAGGATGATCTAACTCCTATCCAAAGGGAGGAAAAACTTTTTATCACCAAGGTGAATTTAATATGTGAATTAAAAACTTAATTTTTCTTAAAATTCATTGTAACTATTTTATATAATAAATTTTTATATTTTTTAACTACTATTTATTATAACAAATTCAAAAATAATTTGTGTGCTTTCTTTTAACATTTTTAATGTTTTATATGCTTATAATACTACTGCTTTTAATAGATTATTTTTTATTTTTTAATTCACTTATTTTTTTACATAATTTATATGAGAAAAACTAGTTAATTTGTCAATAAATATATTTTTAATTTAATATTTTAATTATATTTCATTATGAAGTAAATAATTAGTACTAATATTTTACAAATTATTATTTTTAAACAATATTGAAATCATCAACTTAGATAATTAGTCTAATATATATGGTTATTTTAGTATTTTTATACAAAATAATATTTAATTTTTAATAACACCAAATATAATAATAGTTAATTTCTAAGAATTAAAGATTATAAATTAAACAAAGTGATTTCAAATCATGAGTAATGAGATTACCTTAGTAATAAGATTACTTCAATAATTAAATTATCATAATAATCTAAAAATAACACCAAACACTAACTAAATAAATAGTATTCTCTTTGACACATAAATAATGTCTTAATTTGATTTTTAAGGATTAGACTTTTTAATTTTGACGCCATTTTATTTTAAATATATATTGCTAATTAAAATGTGAGAAAATATTTTCTAATTAAAAACTCAAGTTTTCAAATATAATTTTACAAAAATTAATTTAACAAAATATATAAAACTAGCTTGTGACCCATGCGATATACAAATTAATTAATTTATTTAATTTGGAATTATAATTATAAAATGATCTTAAATTTTAAAAAATATATGAATAAAATATAAAGATATTATTCAAAAATATTAAATTCCTTATTTTTTTAAAATTTTAAGTGAAAATAAATTATCAATCTCTTCATAAACTATTTTTAAATTTTGTGTAATTATCAAATTTAAACTTGAAATAATGCATTTAAATTTACAAAATGATAGAAAGCCTTAAAAAATAAACACTTTTCTTAGGCTTAAAGGTATAAATTGGATAATGCTAAAAAATATAATGAAATACAAATGAATTAAATTATCATTCATAATTAAAATTATAATTTCATTCTCACTTTAATTATTTTATCATTTATATCTAAATATCTATATTTAATAAAAAAAATCTTATATTACAAAATTAAAGAAAATAGTTTTTATTATTTGAACAATTTGATTAAAAAAGTAAAAAAGTTGTAGATACTGTAGATAATTATTTTCAAAAGTCTTATAGAAAAAAAAATATTATCTCCATCTCAATGTTAAGTTATTAATATAAGATGATAAAGTTTAGTAGCAAAGTATATATACTTATCATCTTACAAAAAAATAAATATTTTTAATAAATAAAAGTAAGTGGTATTATATTATTTTTATAGTTTAGTGTTTTACCTGTACCACAATAGAGTACCCCAACTCAATCTTTTCACTCCTGTATTTCATGGATATAACATTTAACAATACAAAACAAACAAAGAAACCTCATGTAGGATTATTTTACTGTTACATTGTAAAGCTCAAAGGCGCCTTAAATTTTAACATCAAAGCAAACATACCTCAATTTCTACTTTATACGATAATCTAGTTAAACAAAATGTAGTATTTAAATATTGTCATTATAATTTTTATTGATTTTTACTTGATAAAACTATTGTTTTGTTTTGATGAGATGCTTGATTTTGAAGTTCCAATTCATTTAACTTAATATAAGACCTATTATTCCTGAAAGCAAGCTCTAGAAGAAGGCCATTGTAGCGTAAAAATCCACAAATTAATAACAAACCATAATTATTGATCAAGTAAAATGAAATTGATAAGAGAATTTTTGTCACACTGATATTTTTTAGAGAGAATATCAATTGCAGATGAAAACTAATAAAGCTTTGGATTGAGTGTTTTGTAATTAACATCATTTTCAACCATTAACCAGTTGCCAAGAATCAAAACAATAGTTTCTCAAAATTAAAAAAATATATATATGCAATTGGTAATAAATGAAAGAGATGAAGATGATATTTTATTTGATACAAGTACGACCAATTCCATTGGTATGTGCAATTGATGGACTAAATGAGTTATAGGAGAAATTCAACACAAGAATATTTCATCAAGGTGGAAGATGGCATCCATTAAATAGTGAAATAAATGATATTTGGTCTTTTAAAATTTATTAGAAAATTTTAAAAAATAAATTTATATTTAAAATTTTTAAATTTAAAACAAATATATTTAAATTGTTAAATATATATTTAAATTATATATATTTAAAAAATGATTATATATCTAGATTGTTAGAGATAAATCTAAATTATATATTTTTTTTGAAAATTTAAAAAAATATATATAGATGATTTAATATTTCATTTTAAAAAAGATATAACAAAATTATTGATTTTATTCCAAATGTATTTGAAAAAGTGAGTTTATGATAAATTTTATTGGATTTAAACGAAAATAAAACTCTTGAAATATTAAAATAAATCTAATTTTTAAACTTTCACATATTTTTAAAAATAAAATAATTATTGAGTAATATTATTTGGTTAAAATTTTAAATTACATTATTATCTTACATGCCAAAAATATAGATTATCCATGTAAATATCCATGTGATATACCTTATTAGGTATTCATAAATTCTGTAATATAATATATATATATATAATATACATTAGATTTAAGATGAAAATTTTTTGAATTTTTACAATCTTACATAAAGTTATTTAAATTTTTAATGTTTTACGTAAATCTTTTAAAAATATATATATTTTTAAATCAAGATAAAAAATATTGATGAAAATTTTGGATAAACATAATCTTTGTAATTTTTAAATATGTTTAAAAGATTTTGATAATTAAATAATTTTTTAAATAAAAATATTTGATAAACAACTAAAATTATTTATTAAAAAAATAAAATTCATATTTTATATTTTTAATTTTAAAAAATATATCTCTAAATTGATTTGATTTTCAATTATAATTTTAATAATTTTAATATTTAAATAAATTTAAAATAATTTAATTTATAATTAAAAAAACTATCTTATTTAAAAAAAAAAAAACTGTCCTATACGTCATTTAAAAGAATTATTTATATAAATATTTATGTGACAAATTTATTTTTATATATATTGTTATATAATATATATATATATATATATTAGATATTAATAATTAATGTTTATAAAATTTGACTAAAAAATATATCAAATCAATCATAATTTACAAGATCACGAAGGAGAAGTAAAAAAAATAAAAACATAATAATCCATTCATTTTCCACATTTATTCTGGAAGCTTTATTTCGAATGGGATGGTAGTGCTTTGCTAGTGCAAATGCACAAAATAGAAACAACAAACAAATGCTTGCAACAGCTAATCACCGGTTTGTTTTCCTCCCAAATCATAAATCAGCCTAGAAATAGAACAGAACACCATTGATTTATTATTTATACTCATGAAATTGAGAAATTCTTTTCAATATCCCAAAGCCCAAAGGCGAAGCACGTGGGAGCGGAACTGATCAAGCGCCCTTAAGCAATGCATCAGCTCCTGCCTTTATCAGCTTCCAGGCGGCAACCACGTGGCGGTCCTCTGTCAGCGTGGCCCCCACCGCAAATCTTAGTATGCATACCCCACCGATTTTTGTATGGGTCATATAAACCCGCCCTGTTGAGTTGACCCACTCCAATAGCTTCCGGTTCAACATCTCGGTGTCATCCGACCCTAAATTCTCAACGGGGTTTAACCGAAAACACACCAGCCCGAACTCCCTTGGCACCACCATTTCGAAACTTGGGTCGGATTTTACGAACCCTTCGAACATTTTGGCCATCCCTACGTCCGGATGTGACTTTGTAGGTTGACGATACCGTAGCTTCGGAATATGAGCCATAATCGTAACGATTTAAACCTCCGACCTGTACCAACTTGCCAATCCTTAAAATCCACGACTGAATCCGATTCGCTTTGTTTGTTTCTCAAGTACTCCGGGTTGGTGCTTAGTGCTTTCACTACTAACCTGGGCCTTTGGACCCACAAGCAGCAACAATCCAAGAAACTCAGTAGCCCCTTATGGGGACTCAAACTTAGTGAGTCAACTCGCTCTATCCCATCAAGGTGATGCCTGAACTCCGGGCATATACATGCACTTCCCGCGT
The DNA here is from genome assembly GCF_047325235.1 of Durio zibethinus. Lineage (NCBI taxonomy): Eukaryota > Viridiplantae > Streptophyta > Magnoliopsida > Malvales > Malvaceae > Durio > Durio zibethinus. The sequence continues at coordinate 10,471,437 of NC_143163.1, forward strand.
AGGCAGCATCCACGTGCACCCAGATGCCATGTTCCTTCGCCACGTCAGCAAGCGGTCCTATTGGATCAACGGCTGTGGTGGATGTTGTCCCCACATTTACACAAAGGTAAACCGGGACCAACCCGGATGCCACGTCAGCTTCCAGTACCGTTCGGAGGTGAAGGGGAGATAGAGAGAAACCAGTGTCGAGAGTTGTGTGAATTGACCGTATGTTTGGAGGTGAAATACCAGCCAACTTACAGGCTTTGGCGAATGTAGAGTGAGTTTGGTCAGATGCGTAGACTACAAGCTTGTGCATGTTGTCGAAGCCGACAACATCGAGAGCTTTGTCCCTGGCCGCAATGAGAGTAACGAGAATAGCTTCGCTGATGGTGTTTTGGATTATGCCACCTCCTGTGCCTTGAAACATGAACGCCTTCGGTAGGTTCAGCATGTTAGCTAGCCAGTCCATGACCGTCATTTCGAGCTCCGTCGAGGCTGGGGAGGCTAGCCAGTTGAACCCTGCGGAGTTAAAGCAAATGCAAAGCATTTCTCCAAGAAAAACAGCAGTGCTAACAGTGGAAGGAAAAAATGCAAAGAAGTTAGGGCTTAGCCAGTGAGTCATGCCTGGGATTATCTGGCTTTGCACGTCTTTCAGGATTGTTTCGAACGGTTCAGCGAGATAGGGTGCGTTTTCCGGAGGTTGGTGTGGAGATAGCCAGGCTGCACCGGGCTTAGAACTGGGTAGCTTTCGATTTTTTGGTAATAATCAGCAATGAAATCTACCATTTGATGGGCTTGTTTTCTGAATTCTTCAGGGTCTAAGGGATTGAAATGGCGAGTGTCGGGCAAGTTAGATTCAAATCTACCCATAATCAACAAGTTTAAAATACACAGAAAGAGATTGTGTTGCTTCAGAGATGTGCGCTTATATTGGTACAATTAGGGAGGGAGTTTGGCTTTTTTTTTTGGCCAGCGGTGGGAGTTTGGTTGTATGTATATATATTTGCAGTAGGGAAAACAAGTAAGGAAATACACGGAGTTAATATTAATTTGAATTGGACACCAAAAAAAAGGAAGTGTTCTGAAGAAAAAAATGGTGGATAGGTTTTTTTATGGGCTAGCTTTTAAAAAAAGTAAAAACAATGTACTTATAATTTAATATTTTATAACAATTCTATTAATTCTATATTAAATATCTGATAAATGACAGTAAATATGCCTTTGTTACTCCTCGATTTTAGTAAATTTGGAAATGATTTTGATAAATTATTTATGCATGCAGCACTTAATGAGAAATCGAGGGAGGAGTAGTAGGTAAGTGTCAGGAGGAGGAGTAGGTTAGGAGGAGTAGGTTGAGAAGAGTAGGTTAGTATTTTTGGTTTTAAAGAGTAAAATGGTCTTTTTTTTATTAAAGGTTATCAATAGTCTGTTAAGTGTATATTTTATTTTTTTTATCGACTTAATATATCAAATTGATCTGATTTGTATAGTATCACATCAGTTTGATCATATTATCAATTTAATTCGTAAATTTCTCACTTTTTATTTATAAATAAAGTCATTTACATATTATCTAATCATCTTGTTTTTTTTTTACTCTCTCTTTATTTTACTTTTTTTTTTACTTTTTATAACTAACCTTTAATTTGAGCACTAAAATGCAAGCGTAAGAAATACTTCTTATCTTTGTTGTTAATCGCTTTTTTTCTCTCTTTTGTGATTTTAGGGTTTTACTTCTTAGGTCAAAACTCAACATATATATTTAACATTCCAGGTAGAGGTAAATACATTTTTTAGCGAAACTAAATAATGCCACCTAGAAAGAGATTTCTTGAAGAAAGAGAGCCAAATGTTCTGGTTGGAGCTAAGATCCATGCCAACTAACCTACAGGTTGACTTGTGCCTGTGCAAACGGGACCAATCGCTGAATAATTTCAAGCCTTGAATAATGAAATCCAATCCTTTAACCAATTACTTCGAAATATAATCCCACTACAAACCTTCAAAGTATCCGATGTAGTCATATTTGGTAGAAAACTAGCAGAGAGACAATCAAGTTATGAAGATGTTCAGGCATCTTCAGCCTCCAAAGAAGAAGAATATATCGTTTTAGCTACCTATCACTATTACTTCAACCATAACTCCATTCATGCCACAGTCCAAAACTTCAAACAGACTAACCTAGAACCGCAACCGAACAAAGACCTAGAAGTTAGGATGCAAGCCATGAAAAAAGAATTGAAAAGATAGGCCATTGCATTTGAAGATGAGCTAAGGCTCTTGCAGACCTCGCCCATAACTGAAGAAATAAATTGGACCATACTTTCTAAGGGTTTAAAATGTCGACCTTGAAAACTTATGATGGTACAACTAACCCTTTTGATCATTTAAAATTTTATAAAACTAACATGATGATATGATAAGCAGATGAGGCTTTCATATGTAAAGGTCTGCTAACAACACTTAAAAGAACAGTTCGGTTTTGATATTGTCTTCTAAAACCAAGGTTTATTACCCCATTTAAAGAGCTCATTATGCCTTTGATATTATTTTGTCAGCAACAAAAGAACCAAGAAAACAACACTCAATCTAATATCCAAATACAAAGGCAAAAACGAGTCTCTAAAAGACTATGCAATATGTTTTAACGCATAAGTCTTCAAAGTAAAAGAGTTAGAGCAAACCATTGTAGCTGCTGCCATAGCTAGTAGACTCAATGATAGCTAATACCACTTGAAGTTTACATTATCCTTTAAACCTCCAAAGACCTCAGTCGACATGTTAATTGTCAAGGAAAAATATATACATGTAGAAGCTACAATAAAAAATTGAAATGAGAAAAACTCATCCACCCTTCTTTAGTAGAAAAAAAGGTAAAAAAATCTATGATCTTTCCCCAAAAGGGAGATAACAAAGGTACCCTAGGACTAGGAGCTTGAGCAAATAACAAAACTACATAACACTAAATACCTCTAAAGAGAAGATTTTAATACAAATAAAAAAGGATCATAGGCTCAAATGGCTAAAGCCACTTACCTAGAATACCTGACAAGACCCTAACAAAAAATACACATTTCATAAGGACTTTAGCTACAGCACTAAGCACTGTATCGACCTAAAAAAATGAGATAAAAAGTCTATCAAAAGAGGTCGACTGGACAGATTTATGGATTAATCAAGATAGAGTTAGGGCAGACCAAATTACAAAAGGAGGAATTGAAGAAAAGAGTCAAAAAGCAATCATGAGAAAAATCAAAAGTGAACCAAAATAGTGTAAATCAAAAGAATGAACAAGAAGTTCTTTTTTTTTTTAATTTTTTATTGGTCGAGTGACAAGCTCAAGTGTGGGAACCAAATCGTGAATGGTCACTTAATGATAAAGATTAGCTGAAAAACCCAAATGCTGGCTTGATTGACAAATATATGAGCTTTGAGAGATACTACCTATGACCGAGAAGTGAAGTTGATGAAAAAAATAAAAATTACATAGGATGAAGTTCTTAGGTAGGTGCTTTTCAAGTGTGATTACTTACACCACCTCCCCTTTATTCTTTTTCGATGTATTTCTCTTTTCAAACTTAGTTGCATCTTTTAACTTAATCTTACCATTATTGATTGCATTTTCTATCATTTCCCTGACAATCACTATGTCAACAAAGTTTTTGAAAATATTCTCAATCATTTTTTTTATAAGAAAAAGTTTTTAGGGAATTGACAAATAAAACAATGATTTTTTTCTTTGATAGGGGTGGTTATACTTAGATTACCATGTTTCTCCATCTGTGTGCATATTCTTTGAAAGTTTCGATTAACATTTTTTCAATATTTTGCAAAGACAACCTATCTGGTGCCATATCTTCAACATGCTTGTATTGTGCTAAAAAAGCCCTAGCTAAATCATTCAAAGAGTAAATCTTGCTTGGTCTAGTTGGGCATACCACTTTATTACAAACTTGGTGAAACAATCTTAAAAGCAATGGATCAATAACTTATCATCATTAGTGTAGCCTGTCACATTTCGATAGTATATGATGATGTGTGCCAATGGGCATATCATTCCATTATACTTTTTTAAAATCTAGGCTTTAAATTTGGATAAAATGACTAGATCAAACACTAAACTAAGTTCGTTGACATCAATACTCTCATATATATCATGGCTTTTAATTGCCTTTAGTATTTCTTTCAATAGATCATATTTATCTTTCATCAACATATCTTTTGATGGATCTGGTACTTTTTTAGTTATCTTCATTCTTTTCGATCATCCAAATTAGGCACAGTAATGGAGTCATAAGGAGTAGGTATGAGGTTGATAAGTTGTTAGAGGTGCTTGTGACACATAAGGCTCTTGAACATATGGATATGTGAACCTAGGTGAACACAATGGTGCTTCAACAGTTGTTTTCTCCCTTTTCTCGTGTGTTACAATAATTTTTTTTCTTTTGTCAAACCTACTAACATCTGTTTTAATTCTGCCAACTGTCTATCTATATTTTATTATATTCCCATTACTGTTTCCCTGATCTCTTTTTGGGCACTTGCCATTCTATCCATTCGACTTGCATTTTTATTTTTCATGATTTTGGTACAAGTTTGAGTGTTATAAGTGCATAGATTTAACTGATCTTATTTCTTATGATGCCCTGTCATTAAACCTTTATTAATTACCAAAAGTAAAAAATGCATAACATGAATTCTATTATTAAAACTTTCAAAAATATCTTTTTACTTTGAAAGTTTGATAAAAATATATTCACAATCACTATTCCTTATCCTTTGCTAGCATGAAAAATAATGAATTCAAACAAATAATGCAGGATATGCAAGTCCAATTTTATTATTATTGAGAATGAGCTCAAATTCCCTCCTATATTCAAGTCGGGTTATTTAAAGGCATTCTTTTGCCTCAAAAGTTTGGTGAGAGCATATTTACAACCATTATTCTTTTTCACAGGCTCCTTGAGGCACATTGTTATTAAAAATGAAATGTAAACAAAGACGTCCATTCACAAAAAATTTAAATATTTTCTTTCATTCCCAAAAATTTCAATTTTACACATCATGAACTATCCTAAGACTAGGGCTGAAAAGTGCTAGACTAGCTCTTACTCCCCTTTGCCTCGCCTAAAAAATCTAAAAGAAGTTGACTATGATTGCAAGTAAGGATAACCCTTTGCTTTAAGATTTCTACTTTTTATTCATTATCTTGGCTAATTTGACTATTGTTTATAGCACTACTTGCTATCTCGGTATGGATCGATGAAGGATTCCTATAAATAATTAGCTTTATTTTAGCATTAAAACTTAAATATTTGACTTTCATCAATCCTTGTACCTTATATTTCAAATATATGTAATTTTTTAGAGAATGGCCTACAATGCCAAAATGGTATTCACATCGAGCATTGGGATCATACCATTTGGGATAAGGTGGTTTGAAGGGTTCAATAGGGATAAGGGTAATGAGATAGTTTTTTTGAAACAGTGGGTATAAATCTATGTAAGATATAGGTATTGGGTAAATAGGGATTTTTCCTTTGGTGTTAGTGGTGTGAGAGTTCTTCTATTCTATGGTTGTTTGCTTTGATAGAAAAATAAGGCTATAGTTGGTGTTGGAATGAATTGAAAAACTTTAGGACAAAAATTAGGTTAAGATGGTGGTGATAAGATAGCATGCTAAATAAGTGGTTGTGAAATATGAGGTGATGGACATGGATTCATGTGTGGAATTCTCAAAAGTTGCATAAAGTTTAGGGGTTTAATCCTAGGAGCTTGGAAAGAAGGTCGAAAGCAATCATGAGAAAGATTTAGGTGCAAGTTTAGACTTAGGATAGTTAGTAGGGGTTGTTTGAAGCAAGTGACTCCATCTTAATCAAACTTTTGGGTTCAGTCATTTGTGTGACCAATTCACCCATTCTTTTCTTGAGCTTACCCAAACTTTGGTTATAGTTTGGATCATCAAATGCCTTAGTATTTTTAAGAAAAATATCAAAATCAAATGAGCTAGTTGATCTTGATTTGATGGAATCAAAAGTGATAACAACCCTTAAGGAGCAACAAACTTAACCATACCATTACCTTTTATCATTTCTATTAATTGAATAATCTATTATTTTATCTCTCAAAGCTTGAGCCAAAATTTCTCTTAATTCAACTCTAATGCACTAATTCTTGCTTCTAATTGATCTTCTATTTTTGTTATTCTAATTTCCACCAAGATAGATATTTTATTTCGGGACCTAGAAAATTTTTTTTATATTATTACCTTTATTGAATGAATACCATAAAATAATTTCTAACTTACATGGCACACAAAGCATGTTTATGAATATGACAATGATGCCTAAAGAATGTCATGAAAGGCAAATATGCCTACAACAATGGATTTTCATATTTACTAGACGCTAAATAATAAAAATTTCATCGTCTATGAATGTATATACAAGAAATGTAATGTTCTGTTGCAAGTATGGTGGGATATGAAATGCAATGCATGTTCTATAAAACCCTACCATTCATGAATTCATATGCATGAAATGCAACAACATACTTGTAGGAAATATACTGATTTATCCTGTACATGAGATATGTTTATATGGAATACAACACATGTGTTATGTTGGCCTAACGAGGTTAACATTGCCTTAGGATATGTAATGAAATGGAGTACATGCACTACCTATTAAGATGTGCATAAGATGCATGTGTTATTTATCAACATGTGCATGCAATGGAATACATGTACTATCTATTGATGTGAATGAGATAAAATGCATGTATTACCTATTAAGTTGTTTGAAATGTGATGCATGTGCTCTCTATTAGGATACATAGGATGGAATGCATGTATTATCTTATTCTGATATGCATAAGATGGAGTACATATATTATCTGTATTATTTCCATCATTTTTTAACATGATAAAAATGTATGTAAAAGATCAAATGAAAATGTGAAAGATGAAACAACATTCAAATTTAAAATTATGTTTTTTTCCCCTTTTCTCTTTTTTTTTAGAAAAAGAAAAACATTCAAGAATACACATTTTTTTATCACACAAAATAACTGGATTCGAAGATTTTTCTCTTTTTCATTTTTATTTGGCCAATAAACAAAGAATTCAAGAGAAACCTTTTATTTTTACTTGAAATTTTTTATTTGTTTTTTTTCATTTGTTGGATAATGCTGAAAATTTTTCTTTATTTTATTTTAAAACCTTTTTTAAAAATGCAAATTTTAGATAATCGCCAAATGAATGACCTACATGTCAAAAGAAAATCTTCTTTTCTTTTTTTCAAGAAATTTTTTTTCTTTTATTATCTATTTCTTTTCTTCAAAATTTTAATGCATAGTTAGGTTATTTCTACAAAAAGGTTGGTAGAGCTCTATCCAAGGCTAGTCCTTTAAGTTTCATGATATGCTAAATTAGGATTTATACGTCTAAAGGTTCTCAAATTATTCCTCATTGGCATCCATATAAGACTGGTAAGGTACCACAATCCTCACCCATTATAAGCTACGAATGAAAATAATTCAATTTGAGTGGGAGTATTTCACTTGCTATTGCGAAGGTTATCACCTCATAAGAGCATAGGTACTCTACTCCTTCCTAAATGGATGAAACTCAAGTATAAAGCTCATACATGATATGACATGTGTCATCGTGCGTGTGAATAAAGGAATATAACATCACAATTTCTATCCTACATACCCCACAATTTATTAAAAATAATATACAAAAAAATAAATAATAGATAAATGACATAATTTAAATGAAATGCATGTAAAATTTTTATTGCTATTGTTATTTTTAAAAAAACAAAAACAAAATAAAAAAAATTAAAGTTAAATATCAATTAAGATCATTAAATCAAAATTGAGACTAACACATAATTAATTTTTAGCCTAACTCTAAATAAAATGACATCTTTAGTGGAGTTGCCAAGCCATTCCGCTTTGAGGTCCGCTCAATGAATTTAAAAACAAAAAAAAGTCACCACTAATCTTTTTTGGCTAGATGCGATTGACCACATATTAAAACTTATCTTTTTAATAAAAATTTTAAAACTAATTAAAATTTCTTTAAATCATTTTTTAGGTTAGTAAAAATAGTTTAGGTTCGGGAGTTCGTTATGCGTAGGAAATCCTTATAGCTTCGTAAAAAAAGTACCAATTAATTATGTGTTATATTTTGATTTTGACTAAAATAATCTTAATTTTGGTATTTAAAATTTTATTTTCTTTATTTTCTTTATTGAAAAACATATTTTGATTTTTTTTATCTTGGTTGGAAGAAATAAATAAAAACCTTCTTTATTGAAAAATTCTTGAAAATATTCTAATATTTTGTCAATATTAATATGAACTTTCTCACCTAATAAAATTTTAAGAATCTCTATTCGAAATTCTAAAAAATCCTATCTTCGGCAGTTTATATTTATCATCAAAATTTATATTTAATAAACATATTATAAAATATGATACCTATAACTTAAAATTAAATAATATTTTTTTAAAATTTAATTTTTATGCCATTTACAAAAAAAAAAACCAAAAAAAAAATCTTTATCAAAAATTATTTTAAATGCTCCAATATATTGGTGGCATTTTAGATAAATTTTTCACTTAGAGATTCCTAAAGAATCACTACTCGGATTTCTTTAGAATCTCATCTACAAAGATTTTTATTTAATTAATTTTATTATTAATTATCACCTTAAAGGTTATACTATGAAGCAATTATCCATAAACAAATTTGCTTCTTAAAAAGTATTTTTTTGTAAATAGTTTATATTTTATTTATATATTTTAAAATTATTCAAATTGAAGGAAGAAATAAAAAATCTTTGTATTGAAAAGAATTTTTAAATATTCTAATACTTTGGTAATTTTTTGAAATCTTTTCTCACTTAAAGACTTCTCAAAAATCATTACTCAAACTTTCTAGAGTTTCATCATTGAAAATTTCGTTTACTCTCAAGATTATGTAATGTAAATAATAAACTAGAATATGCACACAAAAAAAAATATATTACTCATTTTCTTTAGATTATACTTTTTTTGTTACTCATTTTAATTTTGTTTTAATTTCTTAATTATTTCACAATTATTAATAATTTTTAAAATGGAACAAAGTAAAGAAAATATTTTATTGAAAAATTTTCTAGATATCATGATAATTTGAAGGTATTTTTAGAATAATTTTTTCACTTATGAATTTCTTAAAAATCTATATTCGAACTTTCTTTGAATCCTATCCTCAAATATAATGCTTTTCCTTTCTTTTTTTTTTTTTTATGAAGAATTAGCACTTATTTTCCTCTAAATATAGATATGTTTATTTTAAACATTTTAAATTTAAATATGCATGGATAAACAAGTAAAAAATCTAACAACAAAAATAAAAATTACCAAAAAATAAGGCTAGCCTACACTGGTCAACACAAGTCAAGGGTTCAACAAAAGTCAACAAATCAAAGATTTTGTTAACTTTAGAGTGGGTCAGGTGCAAAATCGGGTCGGAGCATAGGGTTCACGTAAGTCACTAGGTCTATGAGCATGGGTTGGATTCGGTTCAATTAAAAGTCTAGAATTTGTTTTTTGCTTCATTCCAACATTCACTCTAAAAAAACATACCTAAACTATCTGAAAATCAAAATTAAAGACACCAGCCATCTTTAAATACCAATCTAGATCTTAGTCGTCATCCATCGTGCCAGCGGCCATTGGTTACCATCGATCGCCATAGCGTGGATGCTTCATTTTCTTTTTTTTCTCTTCTTTGCCTCTTCGCATAATATATTTTCATTTTTCTCTTTTTTTTTTAAATTGATACTATTTTTTTCTATTTTTTTTGTTTCTTGTTTTTTTTTATTTTATGGTGGTTTAGATTGTTTGGAAATATTGGTGTTCGGCTGGTGGTTCTTAGGTGAAGGGTTATGGCAAGATTTAGGGCTACGGTAAGGTTGTGGTTGGTGTAGGTGAAGGCTGGGGTGGGTACAAGCATAAGGTTGGTTATGGAAAGGCCAACAAATAGGTAGTTTCAATTGGTGTGTGGGGATTCGATCAAAGGGCTGCTGAAGGCTGGTAGGTGTCGGTGAGGTGCTAAGGTTGGCTTAGGCTAGTTTTAAGGTCAACCGAGAATAGGCAAAGCTAAGGAGAGTTTGGTTCCTGTTAGGTTTTAGTGAATAAAGGGCTTTTTTAAGTATTTTCTGGGTGTCTTACTCTGGTTGAAGGGCTAGGGTGAGGGCTCTATGCTTAGGTTGGTAGGTAAAGGTTGGCAAGGGTTATGTCATTTGGCTTTGTGGTAGTAAAAGACTGTGGTCGAGGTTCTAGAGTTACTTAGTTCTTTTTTGTTTTAGGGACTATGCTATTGTCACAGACCTAAGAAAGAGTCTTGAATCCCATATCAAACATAATATGAGGGTCACTAGGGTATAAAAAGGTTCACACCACTTCTTCCTTGTGAGGTACTTTTTGTAGGATAAAATCGTGAGGTCAGAGGGACCAGAGCGGACAATACCTCATAATGGTGTGAATCGTGGCAGGTAGGCTAATCTAGGACATCGGATGAGTTGATGCCTGGGTTCCAGAGCCACGTGAGTTCGAAGCTTAAGTCTCGAACTGTGATAAATGGTATTAGAGTCAGCCCTAAACCGTTTAATCGATGTCAAGCACCTCGAGGAAAGTAGGCAGGATGGCCAGCCTCCGTGATAAAAAAGTCACGAGGTTAGGTGGAGGAGAATGTCACGGACCTAAGGAAGAGTCTTCAATCCCATATCGAACATAATAGGAGGGTTACTGGGGTATAAAAGGGTTCACACCACTTCTTTCTTATGAGACGCCTTTTGTAGGATAAAATTATGAGGCTAGAGGGGTCAGAACAAACAATACCTTACAAGTGTGTGAACCATGACAGATAGGCTGATCTGGGACACTGGATGAGTGGATGCTCGGGTACCAGAGTTGTGCGGATTCGAAGCTTAAGTCCTGACGCGTGACACTATGGCTAGGTTGGGTACGTGTTGGTGAAGGGACTTGGTGCGAGGCCAAGGATTGCTGGATGTGTGAGTTTCTAGGGGTTGGGTTTAGGCTCGACTAGGCATTAAGGGTATTTGCAAGAGATGCTTGTACTAGGTAGAGCCTGGCCCTGGTGATGGAGATGCAAGCCGATGATTGCTTGGTGTGTGCGTTTCTAGGTGGTTGGGTTAGGCTTGGCTAGGTGACAAGGGTGTTTGTAAGGGGTGCTGGTACTGTGTAAGGGCTGGTGGTTGGTGCCCACGAATGAGATGTTTCGAGAGTCATGGGATGGGGGGACCAAGAGCTCTAGTTGATACTAAGTGTTGGTGTTTGGGGTCGATAAAGGTGTGGTGAAGATCGAGGGTCGACTATTAGTGCGTGCTAAGGGGTTCTAGGACCTAGTGCAGGTGAAGGCTTTCTTTTTGGGGTGAAAATGGGTGCCCCTCTTCTAGTGCTTTCTGTTTGTAAATTGTATATGTAAATTTTCATAATGAATAAAGGTGGTGACTAGGCAATGTACAGGGTAATGGCTAGTGTATTATGCAGAGCTTGAAATTTGGTAGTGCTGTCGTCCACTTCTTCTAATTTTGTTTTCCTTCTATTTTTGTTTTTTTTTTTTTTTACTTATATGTAATAATAATAATTTAATTAATTGTGTGTGTGTGTATATATATATATATATATTGAAAATTTTCAAATAACTTAAATGAGAACATGCAGATTGAGCATAAAAAAAATCGAACAACTTCAAGTCGAGCTAGACAACATTGGATGCTACACTTATCACTCCTATCAAGTGTAAATATACATTTTTTTATTAAAAAATATCTCATTTAATTATCAAGATATCATATATATTTAATTAAATTGTTATTTTTTTATCTTTTTACTATTTTGTGATTTTTTTTAAGTAAGAAGCCTCTACATTCACTTTTAATGAAAGATAACTAATAGATATTTTATATCTTAATATTTTCATTTGATAAAAGTTTCAAAACTTTTATACTTTTAACTTAATATGGGAGTATATATCAATAAGTATGATGTCAAACAAAATCATCCTAAAAAAAAAATTTTTTTTTAATAAACTCATACTTTCTATAGTCTCATTTTAAGACTTTTATACTAACTCATGTATACTTATAAAATTAATTTATCATGGACACTAAAGCCATATCTACCATGGTTCATGTCATTAAAAATAGTCAAAATTTCATGTATAACCACACAATACTATAAATTTTGTGTCCAAATATAAAATACATGAAATTTTTTTCACCCAACAAATAGAAAACATTTTAACTAGTTACAAAAAATTATATAACTTTTCTAATTGAATTGAAGTTATCTTAGATAATATGTTTATTTTTTGTCGAAATAATATTATATAAATCAAATAATATGAATGTGCATTATTCTCTTGTCAATTAAATGCAATCATTGAATATGAACCATAAAATATGATTTTATGATAAGAATATATATATACTTCTTTTTCAAAAAGATTTATAAATTCATAATTTCTTTTATATTTTAAAATAATCTTCAAGAATTTTGTCATTTTGATTTGATAACTGTGGCCTTACCAAAACATAACAAGGCTATAAAATTCATACCAAAGCTAGCAAGTATTTCATGTCCATTCTATACTCATGACTATTCAATGCCAAGATCAAGAAAAACCATACATAACATACCATAAAATCATGAATTATAAATTAAATAATTTAATTTAAATTAAAAGATTAAAAAACTAGTCAAAAAAGAAAGCAAAATTCAATGAGACACGTCTCTTATAAATTGTTAATCATAAATTCTTTTAGTAGAATATAAAAACTAAAAGGATAATAATAAGAAACTTCCTTGTATTTAGTATTTATTTCACCAAGAAATTATTTGGATAATTGAAGCTTTCCATGCTAGTTTCAAAAGTCGATTTTGCCAACTTTACCAATTTTTTTTCCTTGTATCTTTCTCATGCAAAATATAAACTTCATAATTGCATTTAAATTGTTAGAAAAATAAATAAGAGAAAAAAATAATATAAAATACTTTTGACTTTGAAACATGAAGAACACTTTCTTAAAGGTAATTATACCTTGAGATACAACAAAACCTCAAAACTCTCCAAGCAAAAGTAGTAAAAATAGTTATATTAAAAGATCTATTTATAATGAATGAATAGACATAAATTTTTATTCAAATGATTATGACATTTTGTATAATCATAACCTTTATGAACAATAATCTATTTATATTTAAATAATTATGATCATTTGTCATATAATAATTGTTTCTGTTCAAAAATAATTATTTAAAATATTAATAAAATTAATACAAAAATTAATTGTATTTATCAATAATTAAATCTTTTTATTCAATGTGAGATGCACTATATTTTAAATTACCAATAGAAAATCACTTTATTTCCATGATTTCATTCATCTATGCAAAATAATAAATGTACATCATGAAAAATAAAGGTAAGGAGTGGCCTAAACCCAAATGCATGGTGCACAATTCAATTAAGGAGGCAAACATGGGGTTTGGCTTCACCCATTTTACATTTAGGCCATCTCATATTAGGATCATATTAGCTTCAAATAATTCAATTTTTATAAAGATTATGTTTTGCTAAGTTTATTTTACTTTTGGATCAACTTTGAATCGAATTAAGTGTTAAATATATATTTGACCTTTAAACTTTCTAATTTTGGTGACATTGGTACTTAATGAATTTTTTTGTCACATTAGTACTTGAACTTTCAAATTCTTATCACATCGTACCTCTAACTAATGTTCTTAGTCGACTTTGCTGATGTAGCATGAACATCTAATAAGATACAGACATATATCAATAGGTGACTCAATACCACATTATCATTACCAAGTCATACCCATATCATATTTAAAAGAAAAATTTAGAAAAAATTTAAAGAAATTCCAAAAAAATCTAATTTTTTTAATTTATAAAAAATTTCAAAAAATTCTAAAATAATTAAAATTTCTTTTCAAAAACACAAAAAACTTAAAAATTTAAAAATCCTAACAAATTTTCAAAATTCTAAAAATTCAAAAATAATTTCAAAAAAATTTTAGAAAATTCAAAAAATTTAAAAATTTTAAAAATCTCTAAAAACTTTTAATAATTTTAAAAAATTTTAAAATATAAAAAAATTAAAATTTTGAAAAATTCTAAAAATTAAAAACTTTCTAAAAACTTTTAAAAATTAATAAAAATATAAAATTTTTAGAAAATTTTAGAAAATTTTAAAAATTCAAAAAGAATTAAGGAAACTTAAAAATTAAAAAATTCTAGAGAATCTAGAAAAATTTTCAAAATTATAAAAAATATAATAATTTTTAAGAACTTTTTAAAATTTTTTAAAAAATTCTAAAATTTTTACATATTTTTTAATGCTGCAATTTCCATTTTTATATATATCTTAATTTTTTAATTTTTTTCAAATTTTATTAAAATTTTAAGTTTCCTTATTTTTTAGATTATTTTCAATTTAAAAAAAGTTTCAAAATTTTGAAATTATTTAATTGTTAAAATTTTTTTAAAAGTTTTTAGATTTTTTTTCTTCTTTTCAGTTTTTTAAGTGTTTGTATTTTCTAAAACTTTAAGAAATTTTAATTTTTATAAATTTCAATTTCTTTTTATTTTTTGAAAAATTTTTAAAAAGTTTAAAATTTTCCAAATTCTAATAATTTTTATAATTTATAAAAATATTTTATTTTCAATTTTTTATAAATTTCAAAATTTTTAAAAAATTTTTTAGAGTTTTTAAAATTTTTAAAATTTGTTGAGACATTTTAAAAAAATTTTACATAATAAAAAAATTTTAGTTTTTCTTATAATTTTTAAATTAATTTTTTTATAAATTTTAAAACTTTTAAAAACTATTTAAAAGTTTTTTTTTTAGAATTTTTTAGAATTATTTTGAATTTTTATAACATTTTAAATTTTTTTTATGCTTTTTAAATGTTTTAGAATTTTTCATATTTTTTTAGAATTTTTGAGAAATTTAAAGAATAATTTAGAACTTTTTGTTAAAATTTTTAATATGTTTTGAGAATTTTTTCTACTTTTTTTTTTGAATTTGTTAATAATTCTTTAGAATTCTTTTATAATTTTGTAGAATTGTTTAAAAATTTTAGAATTTGTTTAAATTTTCTTATAATTTTTAAAAGTTTTTTATATTTTTATAATTTTTTAAGAAAAATTTAAGAATTTTTAAAGAATTAAAAATTTTTGAAATTTTCTTTTAAATATGACGTGGGCATAGTATAGACATGATATGGCATTGATGATATGACACTAATTAATTTTTTTAGATGCAATCAATATTTTATTAGATATTTATATCAAATCAATAAAATTGACTAACGATATTAGTTAAAGGTACCAACATGATAAAGATTTGAAAATTTAGATATTAATGTGACAAAAAAATTTTTTAAATACCAATCTGATTAAAATTACAAAGTTTATAGGTCAAATATATATTTAACCCTTTAATTAAATTATAATAAAGTTACTAAATAAATTTTATATTTTTAATATTAAATTAAATTCAGGTTACTAAGAGTTTTAATTTGATTGGTTTTAAATATAACTGATTTCAAGTTTAAATCATTTTAAATTTTAATAATTTTATATTTGAATTTGAATTGATTTTTTTAATGAATTTTTAGGGTTAAAATTTATCTTACCACCTCTGTAATTCTGGTCAGCCTTAAACTAGTTGCACAGAGTATAAATAATTCGGGTTTTAGTCTGTCGAGAAACATCAATGATATAGAAAGAAAATTGACATACATATCTCTTTTCTTTGCTTTGCATGATCTGAAATCTTGACTCCCTGATTGGAGGTGAAAGGCTGAAAAAGTGTTTCGCCCATTTCATCAGTGACCACGCCACGTAACAACTACCTCGTTAATTCAGCGTCCTAACATTAACTGCAAAAGGGGTGGCATTAATTAGTAGCATGGAAATAGTATATCTTCCGATTTTTGTCTCTGTTATCTATTTGGTTGGCAGTGTTCCCTTTGATAACAACTACCATATTATTTTTAGAAAGACGTCATAAAATTGATAAGTATTTGGTACAAATTTAGAAACATGATTTTAAATACTCTAGTTGTAAACATTGTGACATTTTAGATAGAAAAAGTTGGTTTCTTATTAGAAAATCATTAAATATACTAATAATAAAATTTTTTAATTTTATAAAGAAATTAAGATAATAACACTTATTTTTTAATATATATTTAAAAAATAAAACAAAGCTAATTTAAAAAAAATTAAATATGTATCATCATCTTAACTTTTTTTTGTAGAGTTAAGAAACATTATTATCAGTGTATTAAATTATTTCTCTTCTTATTATACAAATTTTCTTACATATATTTATTGAGTTTATGTGTAATGTACTGTAAATATATAAATTTTATATATTGTTAATGTGTCACTTCATTAATGAGAATTTTAAAACGGAAAGTAGGTTTTTGAGTATATGTTTTAAAAAATTTTAAAAATTTATATTTGATCATTAATAATCCAACATCATTTGATTCATTAATAGTATATAATATATATAGTGAATCAAATATAAACTTTATATTTATTATATTTAGACCTATGTTATCTTTTTTTTAAATTACTTACGTTATTTTTTTAAATGCCACTGAATTATTTAATATCATGAATTTTCGCTAGTCAATGATATCTCCTTTTTATAGATTCACTATATGTATAATATGTAAATTGTTGATATTTTACTCGACTATTTGTATTGAGCTTTAAGCTGAGGGGTAAAACTTTGAAATCATAAGAGAGAGAAAGAGAGTGGTTAAGAGTAAAGGCAAAGAGTATTCCTTATGCTTGCACTTTAACGCTCAAGTCAGAAGTTGGCTCTAAAAGGTTAGAAGAAGAATCAAATAGAGAGAAAGTAGAAAAAAGAAAAATGATTAGATAGTACTTGGACAACTCTATTTATAGATAGAAAATGACAGGATTATGGGGTAAATTAGTGACGAGATCAAGCTGATATGCCATTGTACATGTCAGGTTGGCTTAACATATTAAGTCGATCCAAAAGTTAGAAACACCCCCAACTGTCTGCTGATAGACTTAATAAGAGAAAATACCATTTTACCATTTAGACCCAAAAATACCCTTAACATTCTATCTCCTGTCAAGTAGTCTGAGTATTAGACTGTTAAGTGTAGACTTGGCTGTTCAAGTACGTGTCAACTTGATGTGTGCTTGATGGTGCTGAGCTTAACCTTTAGCTTGGGTTTTGTATTATATATTAATTAGTCCTTCCTATGGTTACCAAGGTGAGTGACCCAGTGTTGAGGTGGGCAAAGGTTGGATTAAGTAAGCTTGTGAGTAATTGCTGATGTGATTTATATGTCTAATGTGGTGTGAACCAACTTGAGATTTGTGTTTTTCTTGGTGTTGAAATTGATTTTTCTAGTTTAACATAGGGCTGACCTAATGTTTGACCAGTTTGATTGATCTGACCTAGATTTTTGACTGGTTGATCGGTCTGAGTAAGTGGAATGACAATTTACCCCTATGTTGTCTAAAAGTTGCATTTAATAAGGAAAAAAGAAAATTAAGTAGTAATAAATCCAGATATAGGAATATGAAAGGTCATCTTTAGTAACTATCTTAAACATGTGGCATAATCTAGAGCATTCATTTGATCTTTATGCTAGCTATATAAAGGGCACTTTCGGGGCTTTTATTTTTTACTTTACAACTTTCTTGCTCACAAATCAACCTAGTTTAGCTAACCTAAAAATTTTTAGCTTCCTTCAGTTGATCTTTTTTTTTTTTTTTATAGTTCTTTTTCCTTTATTTTTTATCATGTTTTTTTTCTAGTTTTGAGGATTACAGTTTAGGGAATTATAGGATGGAGCGAATGGGAGGTTAGCTTAGAGGTTGGGTAACAAATGACTTAGTTCTTTCTTTTAGTATAGGAAGGGATTATTCTAAAGCTAGCTATTAGTTGAACCCAATGTCGAAGAAAGACCAAAAATAAGTTGAGGATACTGTTCATGTTGAGGGAAAGCAAGTCCATAATAAGGTGGAAGAGCTTCTAGCTATAATTGACTTCGACCCTGAAAACCCTACAGCTTTAATGTTTGAGGTTAATTCAACTCTTTCAATTTACCTTTCTTTTTTCTTTTATATTTCCCTTCCTTGTTCTAAATCTTTTTCTATTTGTTCTACTTTTTCCAACCATCTTTCTAAATCAATCTCAATTTCTATCTCTAATTTCTCCCCATTGTTTGAGGAATCTCCTTACCCTTTTTCTTCTTTTGATGTCATGGTGGTCTTAGCTACTACTCAGGCATGAAATCTTACTATTTTATAATTTGAGTCTTTTAAAGATAAAGATTTAGAGGGTGAGGAAAATTTTGATGAAGAGCAAAAAGAGAGGTCAGACAAAATTAAAGATGAAGGTAAAGGGGAGGAAGAGGTCTCCTCAGATTTAAAGGCCTTAGCTTAGATTCTTTTTTATACTTTTTGTAGTTTTGGTTCAGTCCCTGAAAATGTGATGAAAAACTTAAAGGACAAGGCCTATCCCAAAAATTACCCTAACATGTGCATTATACATCACGTCCGATCTTTGATGGTCAACTTTGACCTTTCAAATAAGGGATATAGTGTTTTGACTTGGACCACAGAAGATCAGATTAGTTCTCTTTTACAAGATCATTATATCTGGGTGTAATAGGATTCCGTAATGGTGGTTTGAGGTTTCCTTTACATTTTTCCATTGTTGAACTTTTTACTTCCTATAATTTGACTTTCATTTAGCTTACTCCAAATTTTTTTTAGTACATAATAGCTTTCATTATCATTTGTATGAATTTAGATATTCTTCTAATCATCTTTTTATTTAGGAAATTTTTATAGTCAAGAAGTACCCTTATGATAAGAGCTAATTTTACGTTACAGCTAGGCTAGCCAAGAAAATCTTTTTGGATTGTTCGAGCTCAATAAAAAGTTAGATGCTATTCTTCTTTTACATCGAGAAGAGGGATGATCAGGATAAGCCCTAGGTTTGAGAGATAATAAATAAGCCTAATATTTTTTAGAATGATCCCATTCCTTTGACAGTTGTTGACCTAAATGCTTAAGATAAAATTTTGGAGTTTACCCATAAGGGAGAGCTAGTTATTGATGCCTATGAGTTGACCTCCCCCAATGTAGTCAAGAAGACCAAGTATTAAGGTAGGTTCGAAGTAATCTCACAAAGTATTTATTTTTGTAAATTTTTTTAACACTTAGCTTATCTTACAGATATGTCTGATGCTACCAAGTATTTCAAAAAGATTGATTTTGCTTAGTTCGCACATGTACTGAAGCCAAAGAAAGGAAAAAAAATAACTAGTTTGACTTAGAACTTCTTCGAAAGGGTATTAAAATAATAGACCCACTTGTTCCTTAGCTATCAAACTCATCAGCTCAGGCCTCTTTTACTGCTAAGAACAAGTAAAAGTAGAATTTGATAGTAGGTCAAATGTCTCTCTTCCAACAAAATAAAAGGCCAAAACCTCTCTTTCCAAGATAGCAACACCGAAGCTTCAGTTCACCTTAAAGCATTTTCTACCAACTTGGAGTATGACTCCAACAAAGTCAAAAAAATTCATAAAGGGTACAATCCTTAAGAAAGGTACATCTTTTA
Source organism: Durio zibethinus (assembly GCF_047325235.1). Lineage (NCBI taxonomy): Eukaryota > Viridiplantae > Streptophyta > Magnoliopsida > Malvales > Malvaceae > Durio > Durio zibethinus. The sequence goes on from NC_143163.1 coordinate 10,491,152, forward strand.
GCTCAGTTTTTGGCTTGCCTTATGTATTACATTATTTGCTCAAATCTAAGCTTGGTTTTTTTTTTTGTAGTGTTCGAAAGTCTTCTAGCCTTTTGTTTTCAATCGACTAACTAAAATTTTCTCAATACTTACCAAACTTTAGCCTATTACCATAAGACTAAGAAAGACCTAAAGAAGTATACTTAGGATCTCTACAAGAGCAATGATGTCATTGCCAAGCTGAGGGCCAAAATTTTTAAGCTTAAAAATGAAAACGAAGAGCTAAAAAAGAAATATGATGATTTTGCTACTTAACTCGAAAATGCACAAGTTTAAAAGGCCCAAGCTGAATCTTTTCAAAAACAATCCAAGCAAAAGCATAATGAGGACTAGGTTGAAATTGCAAGAATGATCGAAGCTCAAAGCTGAGAGGAAAGCTAAGGAAGAGGTTGGTGAACAAGCGATGAAAGAGTTAATGGCATCTAAAAGGTATTACAACTTGTAAACTGAGTTTGCCAATGAGAATGTCCTTGGTGCTTTTGATCTTGCACTAGATAAGGTAAAGTTCCTTTATCCTAGCATTGATGTCTCTAACATCAGCATGAATAGCACCAGGTCTAGATCACCACCAAGGCAAGTTAATGAAGATGATGAAAAGAGTGGTAAGAATAAGGATGATGACTTCAAGTTGGACATCACGCTCAATGCTACTCTTAAGCTTATGACTACTGAGACAGAGGAGAAGAAGGGAGAGGATGAGGCCATTGTTGAGGAAGGAAGAGAATAAGAGTAAAGTAAATGAAGGGAATAAAAATGAATTTATTTTTTTTATTTTTATTTTTTTGTTAATTTTTGTTCAAGTTTGAGGTTAAATTTTTTGTAAGGAAGTTTGTAAGATCACTTTATTAAACTTTTATCTAGACCTGATAATTTTGCACACGACATGATAACATGACATGAAAACGACATAAAAAAACTATGTATGGGTTTAGTGTAATTGTATTTCACATCTTAATTGTGTCGACATGGTTAAGACACGACATTATTCATGTCATATTTGTGTCAAGCAATAACAACACACTTAAGATAGTACGTTTATAATATAAAAAAATTTAAAAATATTTTAATTTATTTAAAAAATAAATTAATAATTATATTTATCATATCATTTTAGTGTTTAAATAGATTATAAATATTTAATTTTTAAATAATTTTTATTTAAATACTAATTTAAATGATATTTTTTGTTTAAATAAATAGATTAATCATGTCCAATCATGTTATTCATATATAATCGTGTTAATTGTGTCATGTCATATTATTTGGGTAATTATTCGTATCTAATCATGTTTTTCATATATAATCATGTTAATTATATTGTGTCATATTATGTCATGTCGTGTTAGTTAGGTATAGATTAATTTTAACTGTATTAATCATGTCATGTCACATGTAACACATATGATAAACATGTCATATTCATGTTTAAGTTCAAGTTATTCGCATCATTTGAGTATTCGTGTCATGTTCGTATCAAGATTATGAATGTTATATATAAAATCATGTCTAACACGAAACACAATATGATGACATGAATTGCTAAGTCTACTTCTATCAGATCATACATTATAAAGAACACTCAACAAAATTTCTGTTAGCTCAATTTTGTAATCACTTAATCAAAATTCTATCCATGTATCACTAAACTAAAATTATGTCATGAAATGAATAAAAGTATTTTTTGCTCAAAATTTTAGATTTGCATTTACTTTTTTTTACTTTATAGTTTACTTCAAATATATGATCAAAGTAATTATTTAAGTCTCAGCTCAGACAAAATGATGAGATCAGCCTACTGAATTTAATAAATTGACTTAAGGATCTATTAAATTAAACTTAGGAATGTGATCAAGGTTCTAACTTAAACTTTAACCCGTTAGCTTAACCTTTAGTGTGGTGCATTGCCTAAATTCTAGGTTTTCATAATATAATAAATGTAGTTAATAGTTAGCATTTTTATTCAGTAAGTATCCTTCAAACTTACAAGTGTGAACTCAACTCTATATCTTTTACTGGTAATAAATTTTAAGGTTATCTGAATTCTAGTCTAGGAATGGATTGCTATTCGTGCCTTGCAATCTATAGGTTACATTATGGATGACTTTTTTAACAATATAGGGGTTTTCCTAATTTAGGGCCAACTTTTCACCTGGTCGTCAACTCTTGAGACTTATACCTTATTGAATACCAAGTTACCTTTCTTTATATTTTTACAACGGATATTTTTATTATAAAACTTAGCTACTTTTTGTTGATAGGTTGTTATTTTGGTCAAAGCTATATCTTTTTGTTCTTTAGCCAAATCCAAATTAGCCTTAAAGGCCTTCTCATTCCTCTTTTCAGATTTGAGCTCAACTCATAAGCTCGAGAAGTAGCTCATTGGCCTATTTACCTTTGGCTTCTTCTAACTTTTTCTTAATGGCTTTCAGTATAGTTTTGTTAGTTACCTCAACCTATGCATTAGACTGATGGTGGATGATCGAGTTGAACCTTAAGTCAATGTGAAGATTGGCACACCATTCTTTAAACCTTGGGTTGTCAAACTGCTTCCTATTTTTCATTATTATGGTCTATGGTAAGCCAAATAAGAATACTATGTTTTCTCAAACAAACTTTTCAACTTGAGTTTCTATAGTGGTGGTTAATTCTTCAACTTTAAGCCATTTTGTGAAGTAGTCAACTACTACTTTTGTAAACCTTTTCTTCCCTATGTTGAGGTAAACAGGTTGATGACGTCCATTCCCCATTACATGAAAGGCTAAGGGCTGATGATGGAGACTACTTTAATAGATAGGAGATGTTATATATGTGCAAACCTTAGGCATTTGTCACATTTCTTTAACAGGTTCATCGTATCTTTTTTTATAGTTAGCTAGTAGTAGCCTTGTCTAAGTACCTTATAAATAAATTATCAAGGTTTGAGGTGATTGCCATAGATTTCTTCATATATTTTTCTAGTACATAGTTTGCCTCTTCCTCATCTACACATCTTAGGTAGAGCAAACTAAAAAATCTCTTATACAATTTTCCATTGATCATGGTATACTTAACAGCTTTTCTCATTAAAGCTTTAGCTTGGATCTTATTTTTGGGTAGTTCTCCAATAGTCAAGTATGCTTTGATTAGAGTCATTCATAATTTTTTCATTTCAATCTAGCCAACCAGTTTTTCCTTTATACTCTTCTCTACTATTTTTTCCATTAGAACATGACCTGAGATTTTTATTGTCATTCTTAAAACTAGTTTAGACAATGAGTCAGCTAGTGTGTTTTTTGAACTTGTTATTTTCCTAACCTCGACTTTAGAGAATATGGCCAAGTAGGTTAGCGCTTTATCTAGATACTTCCTTATTTATTCTTTTTTAGCTCTAAACTTTTTGTTTATTTGGCTAACCACTAGTTGTGAGTAGTTGTATACAATAATATTTTTCACGTTTAAAATGTGGCCAAGTAGGTTAGTGCTTTATCTAGATACTTCCTTATTCATTCTTCTTTAGCTCTAAACTTTTTATTTATTTGGCTAACCACTAGTTGTGAGTAGCTATATACAATAATATTTTTCACGTTTAGCTTAGTTGCCAATCTCAAGTCAACAATTAAGGCCTCATATTTGTCCTTATTTTTTGAAGTTTTGAACCTAAACTTTAGAGAATACTGGAACTATAAGTTTTCTAAGTTGATCATAATTAGGTCGGCTCCACTTTTTTAGCTAGTAGCTGACCCATAAATTTCTACATGTCTTCCTCTTTGATTTCACCAACCTCTTTAGACCGTTCATTAGTTTGAGCCAAGGTGCATTTAGCGATAAAATCTGCTAGCACTTGTGATTTTTGGCTAACCTTAGAGTATGTGCAAATTGAATTCATTGAGTTCAACCATCCACTTAATTAGTCTATCAGATAATTCTAATTTTTGTAAAATTTGCCTAAATGATTGCTTGATCCAGACATTAATTATGTAGGCTTGCAAGTATAGCTCGAGTTTTTTGGCCAACATGATAATTGCATAGGCTAAGTTTTCTATTTTGGCATAGTTCATTTCAAATCCTATCAACACTTTACTTACAAAATACATCAATTTCTGTTTTTTTTTTTTTTTTCTGATGGCCTGATCGATCGTAACGAGTATAGGTAAAACATTTTGTTAGGCCTTGATTTTGATAAGATAGGTAGAAAGGAAATAAATTTTTTAAGCTCTTCAAAAGCATTCAACACTATGGTGTCCATTTAAAATTTGAGATATTTCTAAAGATTTTAAAGAATAATAGGCACCATTTTACCGACATGGACATAAATCTTCTCAAAGTAATGATATTTTCTGTTAGCTTTTGCATCTAATTGACTAAGGTTAGTGTTTTTATGTCTAAAATAGCTTGGACTTTTTCAAGGTTTGCCTTTATCTTTCTCTTATTAATCATGTAGCTAAGGAACTTTCTCGATGTAGTGCCTTTACTTGAGTTGAGTCTCATATTGTATTTTTTCAAGATATTAAAGATTTTCTTCAAATATTTCAAGTGTTCAATCGAGTTCTTACTTTTTACAATTATATCATCCACATATACCTCCATAATTTGACTTACTTGGTCCTTTAAGATCTCATTAACTAGCCTCTCGTAGGTTGCTCTTGTATTTTTTAGGCCAAATGGCATGACTTTATAACAATATACACCTTATTTTGCTATGAAGGTAACTTTTTTCTCTCTTTTTTAAGTATTTTGATCCAATTGTAACTTGAATAAGTGTCGATCAAACTAAACTGACTGTGTTTGGTACTATCATTTATTAGTTGATTTATGTTGGAAAGAAAGTTATCTATTGTACAAGCTCTATTGAGGTCAGTAGAGTTCACACACATTATTTATTTCTCATTGGGCTTTTTTACCATGACCACATTGATAATCAATCAGGGTAATATGCTTTCCTGATGAAACCTATTTTTAACAATTTGCCAACCTCTTCCTCTATTGCCTTTTATCTTTATGGGTCAAAGGTCGTTTTCTTTTACTGAACTAGTTTTACATTCAAATCAATGTGTAGTCAATGGACCATTACCTCGAGATCTATATTTGACATGTCAGATAGAGTCCATGCAAATAGGTCGATATTTTTTCTTAATAGTCAAATTAGTTGTTCTTTATGGTCAATTTTACCCTAATTTGCATACACTTTTTAGAATTATTCTTCTAAAATAGTACAAAAATGAGGTCTTTTGCTAGTTTTGGTTATTTGTCATCAATTTTTGGTCTTTGATTATTGATTTCTTTTTGCATGGTTAGGTTGGGATTATTTCTTACTAAAAGGATAAATCCTGACAAGAAAATTAGTTGATTGTTAGTGAAACAATTAAAAAAAAAGTAAAACTTCATCAACAAGTAGAATTTCATTTCAAAATTTCTTTAACAAAATTAAGAGCTTGATTTTGTTTCAAAGTATTGATGTTTGTTGGCTTAATAGCTCAACTACTATAGATCGTTGGCTTTAAAGCTTGATCTTTTTTGTCAAGTATATACTACATGAAAATGAAGATTTAATGGCTATTTTTTAGTGATATTTTTAAATAAATGCCATAAAGTTTTGTGTTTTTATAAGGTTAGTGGCATTTTTTTATAAAACACTACTAAATTCTTATATAACAGCATTTGGATTTAAACATACCACTAAAAATATTTTTTTGTGACATTTGTTGAGTAAACATTGTTATATACTTCGACTTTTATAAAATTTGTGGCTTTTATAATGTAAACGCCATTAAATACAAAGCTACAAACTAAAAAAAAAAAACTCATTGTTTTGTTTTGAATAACGGCATTTTTAAATTAAATGTCGCTAAGGACAAGAAAGTTGTGGCATTTCTATAAAAAAATGCTGCTAATTTTTCCTTAAATTTCAAACCTATGAGACCCCCTTTTAGCTTTTCTTTTCCCTACTCATTTCTTTTATTTTTGCTCATTTTAAGTCACTTTTTTTTCATATTTTTTACCTAATTTTAGTCATTTGTGGTCAATTTCCATCTTCTTTCCTTTTGTTTTTGCAAATTTTGAGTTATTTTTCTTGCATTTTGGGTCAAATCTCTAAACTTCCTATTTGATTTGTTGCATCAAATTTCTAAACTTCTTGTCTGATTTGTTGTGTTTTTACTGCCATTCAAGCTCTATTGGTAAGCTCTATTTCAACATTGGTAATTTTTAGTGTTTGGTTTTTCTTTTTCTTTTTCTATCAATTTATTTCATTATTGCAGTTCTGAGTTTAGTTTTGTTTGGTTGGAGAGAAAAATTAAGATAAAATAAAAGTGAAAGAAATAAGGTTTTTCTCTAAAAAATTTGAAATTGAACATTGAATTTAGTTACAAACATGAATGAAATTTTAGGTTTAGTTTTGTTTTTCAATAGAATACTTTTGAAATTACTAAAAAATTGTTACTTGTTAACATGAATTTGTTGATTATTCAAGATATCCTTAGGAAACCATTCCCAAATAGTCTATTACATTTTAAATGTAATTTGAGTATTAAATTTTTGGTTTATTATTTATATGCTAGGCTTTATGTTTTCTTGGTGGCTTAAATAGGGTGGCACATTGCTTGAAGAAAAGAATTTAAGCTACAAAGATACAAGTCTTTTTGCATCATTGTTTTATTCCATCTTTTACTTTATAATAAAAATGATAAAGAAGCTGTAGGCTTTTTTGTGGGACCTTTTTCTAGATCCATATTATTTTATTACAAATTACAATGTACACGTATTTTTAACTCAATTTTACTTCTTTTACTATTTTTTTATCTTTATTTGCTGGTAATTTAATGAGATTGTTTTTTAGTTATGTAAACTAAAACATGTATTAGATATTTACCTGGACTTATGGATCCCTAACTGGTAAAATGTTCATATAAAGGACGTTGTTGAGTGCTTTTAAACTTTTTCCCTTGTCAAAAGACAAAATGGTTTTTGTGCTATTTGCAGTTTATAGGTTCTGTGCATTGTTTGTTTATCATTGCTATCGTTTCTCGACAGAAGCTTATTCTTATACTAAAGTTATTGAAATAGAATTTCTTTTTCCTTGTGCAGTCTGTGTCGTTGATTACCAAAACTAGCAATCATATTTACAAATAGACGTGTGCAAAGGCTAGCATGCATATGCATGTTTGGTGGTATACATGTGCTTGTCTTCTTGATTTCATGTTAATGTTATGTCTTACCATATTCAATTAGATTATTTAGTATTTTTCTTCAATTTTCAGACCATTACAATATCTGTTATTTTCATTTGGTGTATGTCATATACTTGAACTTTTACACTTTCAATTCAAAAGAAAATAAATAGAACTTTAGAGGGCTCTTGTAAAGTACTTAGCATTTCTACTTATGGAGTGAAAATAATGGTGACAAGAGACTAGGAAGAGACATTTTTGCATTTCAAAATGTCAATATGCTTCATATAAAAAAAATGTGAGTATGCTATTGATGTGGGATGGATAGTTAAGAATGATCTGATAAATTAATAAAAAGTATGATGGGATACATATATTGCATTTTATCCATTCAAAAAGAAAAAGGGATAAAAAATGAATAGGATAATCTGCTAAATGAGTGTATACAATGGTTCAGAATGAGAGTAAACAAAGGTTCAAAATGTTAGGTAAAAAATAAAGGACAATGGTAGATATATTGATATGTTCATTTGTATAGCTTATTTTTTTCTAGCACTGGAAAACATGGCATGTTATGACTCACTTCTAATGTTATGTGGTGGCATATTTTTAATTCTCTTATAACCATATATAACCATCACCAAAAGCTTGAAGTATAACAAACCAATAGGCTATTGTAATGGTTGAAGCAATAAAGAATAAGATGTAAAGATGTTAAGAATTGAAGTTAGGTGATTACGTGTGAAATTTCCATTTCTTTTTTGAAAGCCCTATATAGAATTAGTTGTAATTCAATGAGGAATCATTAACATACCATGTGTACTTATGTTGAATGAGTTGCTTATGTCATTGAAAAATGGCTTCATGACTGTTTACCTCTGTTAAAGTCATACTATCTTTCATGTTTGCAAATGGTGCTAAGTTTCATCTACAGAGCTACACCATTTGATTTTATTCCAATGGTATCTTTTTTTCTTAAGCAATATTTGTTACTCATAAGGGCAATTGGAAGATGATTGTAGCATGAGTCCATGTGATTTTTTTTAAAAATATTTTGATGCTAGAGAACTAATGCAACATAGGGTGTTTGTATCTATATTGTTTATAAAACTCTTAATTGAATTTATCAATTTTAATGTAATGAATTAAATGACATTAATTTAATTAAAAATATTATATTAAAATCATAATACTAATTAAAAGGTATTTATGTCTTACCTACTTTTTCCTAAAAAGGGATAATGGATAATGTATAGAGATAATGTATTTAGATCTATTGTCAAAGGTAATAAAATGCAAACCTATAAAAATATTGCAACCATTTTACCCTTATTGGTGCTAATTGTTGGTTTCTCTTAATTGATTTTAGTGAGAATGCTTCTATTATTTATTTGGAGTTACAGGTGCCTTACTTCACCATACAATCTTGTGTGTCTTGTGAGGATGTAACTTTAATTTGGTCATTACATCCATTAATGGCCATGAGTTTAATTTCTATTAATGTTAATTTAACATTACATATTGGTATAAGCATGCATTTGGAAAGGATGGGTAGGGCTTGGTGATTGAATTCTAACTCTTGACACGATCAGAAAGAAAGGATTTTTTACTTGTATGGGAAGTTTGTATTTATCATCATGATGGAGTTTAATTAGATTTGTTACACTTTTAGAAAGGTTACAAGCCCTATAAGAAAATAAGGAAATGGAGGCTCCTTTTTAACGGTGTTTAATAACAAACGCCACCAAGTTCCATGTTTTTTAAAAGTTAGCGATGTTTATATTGTAAGGCATTTCCTTCAGTTATTATATTACATGATCGATTCGACACTCTTACAAATTTTGTTTAATAATAATTTACAGGAACTAATCTAGGTGATCCACCAACTCAAGTATTATATGTAGTAAATATTTATATTTCTTAATATAAAAATAACTTATTATTAAGTGTTAAAACTTGTATTACTTTATTCAGAATATTCTTAAACACATTACTGACCAAGGTAGGAAAAATCGTTGATCAAATGACAGTGTTCCAAATCTATATAATCATCAATTTCATATATTTTAAATTTTTAGCTAATATACTAAAATAATTTGAATGTTATTGCATATATTAAACTTTGTGTTCCATCCATATTGGAACAAATTATGTATTTATAATATTCAATTTATGAATTTAAGTTTGTTTTTATTTCTTTTAACATATTTATTTAATGATAATAATCAATATTAAAAAATTTTAAAAAAATTAAAATTTTTAATTTAGCGGCATTTGCACCTAAAAACATCATTAAATATCAAAATTTAACGACATTTTCTACTATAAACGCTGACAAATTTAATGGTTTTTTTACTATAAAGGTCGCTAAATTTAGCATTTAACGATGTTTTTAGGCATAAACGTCATTAAATTAAGTGACGTTTTTTTGATATAAACATTGTTAAATGTAGTAGCATTTATTTTTAAAAATGCCACTAAGTTAGCGGTGTTTTTCTAAAAACATCGCTATTTTTTCCAATATAGGTATAATCGATACTCTTAGCGACGTTTTTGACAAATACCATGAATCTTTTAGTAACGTTTATAAACATCGCTAAACATGAAAAAAAATGCTACTAAAAACCTAATCCCTTATAGTGATATATATGTCGGCTTAGGAGCTCGATTTTTGCATGTTTGCTCAAAAATTACAAAAGTCTATAATATATAAAATTGTGAAGCTTAAAAGCTCAAAATGGCTTAAGAGTGCATTTCTTTTCCATTCTCTGTTTCATGTTGCTTTTTACCAAGGTTATTTTGCTTTGCTTCTTCTACCTCTCTGACTTTCACATCAATCGTATCTATCTTTCTGGTTCTTTGATTTTGGTCGAGCAATTAGTCTGCTTCCTAATCTTACCATTCATCATTTTCACATGACATTATCGTGTCATGGACTAGTCTCTTTTGATCTTTTCAACCCCATTTGGTGTTGAAAACATGATCTTTAGATGATGAGCTAAATTGACTAGCACCACAATAAACTGACTAGGTCGACCAAAAATCATGTTGAAAGCTAAGTGTATGTCTACCACCATAAACTTAATAACTAAGGTGATGCTCTTCAGTTTAATGCCCAATGTGATTGGTAGCTTGATAATATCCTTTACTAGTATTTATTCATTTCTAAAATCAATCAAAGTGATGGTGAATGGCTTCAACATTTCTTCCCTTATACTTATTCTCAACGTGGTGGCATAGTACAATAAATCAGTTGAACTTTCGCTATCAACTAGAATATTTCTCACCACACGGTTGTGCACCATATTAGTGACCATTATTGTATTATAATAAATTGAATCCCTTCCAAATCTTTTGAGCTAAAGCATATTACTCATCTTTCCAATTTTTTTTTCTTGATTGAGGACCTAATGGCCATGATCATCCCTTAATCAAACTTTCTTTTGGCCGAGGTAGAGTTCCTTCTAGTTATCACATTAATGTTGCCCGTAATAGGTTGATTGTCTATAGCTCGACCTTAATCAAACTTTCTTTTGCCTTTGAAAATAGAAGGCTAGTACTTCACTCTTGTTCCTCCGAAAGTAACACCAAATCTATTAATAAAGAGTTATAATCCTAATGGCAAGTGTGATTGTCATATGAGGGCAATCGACCATTCAACTAAAAAATGCAAATAGCTAAAAAAAAATATTGATGATTTTATTAAAAGTGGTATTCTAACTCCAAAATTGATGAAATAATGAAAGATGACTCTATCCAATTATGAACTATGAGGAGTTGAAATATAGAATAAGGTCTCAGTGTTTAAAGATCAAGAAAAAATGATTTTCTTTTGGTCCTTTGACCTTTTATAAATGACATGTGTATGGTGTCCCTAGAAGTTATTTAAATTAATCTTGTTAGCTTTATTTTGGAAAAAATGAATCCTTTCAATTTTTTTATGAAATTTGTCTTTATGCAATTGTTTGAATAATAATCCCCCATAATTAATTCCAAAATCATAAAATGAAAAGCGCTTTACAAAAAAAAAAATTCAATTGTTTAAGAGTAAAATCCCATACAAGTGATTTTCAATATCATAAAAAATTTTTAAAAAATAAGCATTTTTAAAAGGAAATATGTGTTTTTTTTAAATGGTGGGAATCTTAAAGTAATTGATGATTACTATAAGAAAAAAAAACTCATCCAACCCCATCATACCTTTCATTGATCATTCTTATGCTTCAATCTTTTTGAATAACTTCACTCACTAATCATAATCCTTTAAGGGGCATAAACTCCAACTTTTAAACCTTGTCATCATTTGATATATTGAGATAATAATATTTTCTTAAGCAATGAACAAAAGATAACAATTTTGAAAATTCATTCTGTATTTCAAAAACCAAGCAAGCTACTATTTCAAATTTGTACTTGATAATTAAATGTGTGTTAAATTCTGCCTCCAAGTTTTTTCAATGACCATAGACACAAAAAATGCTTAAACATTTTCTCAAGTAACCATTGTTTCATATCTTAAGGCATACTGACCAAAAAAGGCAAAATTCTTTCTCGCCTAAGACAATTTGTTTCATGCATTAATACCTTTTTTTCCTTATTTTGCCAAAAATGCTAGACAATTTAGAACTAAAATGGGCCTTTCTTTGAATTATGTGATCAAATTTGGAACTCACATACAACCTGATTTTCACTTTCATAAGAACCTTAAGTGAAAAATAAAATGGGACATTAGTCATACAAAAACGATTGATGGTTATAACATAAAAAAAATAACAATAAGCTTTTTATCTTTTTCTTCAAATAATTTGCTCTTCTAACTAAGTGATCGTGTTTGAAATGATGAATGGCCATATTTCTCTATCCTTTGCATATAGAAAAATTATCCACTTGCTATCCATTTAAACATATTAAATTTTTTGTTCCAAAATGAACTCTGGCCAAGGATTGTTTTTTACACTGGGGGTAAAATAAGGATATCTTCAAGAGACCAATTTTAAAGATAGTGTTTGATATTAAGAGCGTCTAGCATGTACTCGGAGATGAGAGATTGAGGTAAAAAGTGAATGAAGTTTCAATTAGAATCCCAAAAACTTAAGAAAGTAATTTGCTAATGATGAAGTCAAATGTTTCAAAAAAATTGGAAAAAAAAAACCAAAGGAAAAAAATATACACCTTAAAGATAAGGGTCCAGAGCAAAAAATGCAAAAAGTTATAGTTAAAATCCTAAGAATTCAAAAAGTAGATTGCTAAAATTGAAGTAAGATGTTTGTAAGAAAAGTGCAAAAAAAAAAAAAAGACACCACCTCAAATATTAGGATCTTAGGCAAAAAGTGAATAAAACTTCAATTAGAATCCTAAGAAAAAATAAGATAGAATTCAAGAAAATAGAATGTTAAAGTTGAAGTCAAATGATTCAAGAAAAAAAAAAAAGAGTAAAGAAAGACACATGGCTTTTCATCCAGATATTGCTTCGTAAGATCTTTGGCCTAAATACCCTGAATAATATATTTTGAGCCTATTTATTCATTCTTTTAGAACAATGAACCTTGGTTTACATTATATACCTTGAAAAGTTCATTTTGACCAAATATGGACACTTGAATTAAAAAGTTATGTCCTTAAAAATTTGTATATACTTGTTATTAATTGGCAAGATTTTACTAAGTTCTTCATTGTTAGAAAATATAACTCTAAGGTAAAAACTCAAAAAGAGCAATTTAGAGCTAGAGCCATTTTTTAGACTCTAAAAGAATTTTAGAGTTCCAAGGTTTTATCCAGAATAAAAGTCATGATGCAAAACCTTTTGAAAGATCAGTACCCATACTTTGCATTTCTCCAAAGAGTGAAAATAAAAAAGAAGCTAACCTTTTTCTTTTCCCAAATCTCTTTCAAAAAAACAATAGTTAGTTTTGACGCACATTGAAGTATTATGTTTTCAATAAAAGAAAAGTATTTTAGAAAATTATCTCTTTTGTGAGTCCAAAAAAAATCTTTGAAACCCTCACCAAGCCTTCCTTAAAATATGCCTACCAATAAAAAAATTGAATTATCAATCACCTTATCCATAAGCATTTCAAATAGTAATCATCAATTTGCAAGAGACTCGAAAGTTATGTGTTTTTAGTTTTTTTCATTGATTATGGAAACACTTTATATGGGACAATATTGTGATTACTTTAGAAAAGTTTGGAAATTAGTTGAGCATTTTATACATAATACTAGGATCATTTTTGGTGAAAAAGTAAACATTGAAAATTTAAATAGAGATCTTTTAAACAAATGCATTTACATCACCTACATGTACATCATGATAAAGACATTTACATTCACATCTACATCACAATAAAGACATTCGCATTTGGATATGTATCATGAAAAAAACATTCACATCTGCATCATGAGAAAGTATTTGTAAGAGCATTTACATGAAAGGAATATAGGCATTTGCATTACGAAAAAAGTTACTTGTATTTGCATTAAGTATTCGTATGCTTACATTCGCATTTGCAAATTTTATAGAAATAGACCTTTGTATCATGATTGTATTTGTCAACTTTGTAAATATTAAAAAAAAAAGAAAGAAAATAAAAATATTTTAAGTAGTGAAAAAAAAAAAGAGAAAAAAATAGCTTAAAAAAAGGCAAAAAAAGAGAAAGAGTTTATCATAAAAAGATGAGAAAAAGAAGAAATAGTTTGACAATAGACTTAAATATCAAAAAGGTTTGAAGAGTTAAAAGAAAAATGATCTGCAAAAGGCAAAGCGATTGATGAAAAAATGAATGAAAAAGATGAAATACAATACAAGATAAGACTTAAGCCTAGTCTTGCTTGCATCCAGATCAAACCAAGCCCAAATTAGCTGATTTTTTAGCTTAGATTAGTTGGCACCCAAGCTTAGATTAGCTGACACCTAAGCCTAGATTAACTGGCTTTTTAAGCCTAGATTAGTTTATACTTTAAGCCTAAATTAATGGGTACCTAAGTCTAAATTAGCTAGCACTTTAAGCACATATTAACTGATATTTTAAGCCCAGATTAGTTGGCAACCAATCCCAGATTAGCTAGCATCTAAGCCTAGCCTAGCTGGCATCTAGATCAAACTAAGTCCAGATTAACTGGCACTCAAATGATAATTAAGTCTAGTTTAGCTAGCACGGTTGAGATTTTAAACCTATTTTAGTTGGCATACTAAGCCAAGTCTAGTTGGCACCCAAATCAAACTAAGCCTAGTTAAGTTGGCACCTAGCTGGCACCCAAGATAATCTTTAAGACCTCCGAACATAATTTTCAAAACCTTCAGGTAACATATTTTAAAATTTTAAAGTTTCAACACCTCTAATTTGAAAAGCATTCAAAGATTTGTAAAACATTTGTATATAATCTTTAAGACTTCTAAGTATAATTTTCAAGACCTGTAAGCAAAATATTTTAAATTTTCAAAGCTTAAATGCCTCTGATATAATGAGCATTCAAAAATTTATAAGACTTATAGGTATAATTTTCAAGACCTTCGGGTATTTTCAAGAGCTTCGGGTATTTTCAAGAGCTTCGAGCAAAATATTTTAAAATTTTAAAATTTCAACGCCTTTTATACGAGCAACATTCAAAGATTTGTAAAATATCCGAACATAATTTCTAAGACCTTTGGGCATAATCTTTAAAACTTTTGGGTATAACATTTTAAATTTTTAAAGTTTAAACACCTATGATATGAAAAGGATTCAAAGATATTAAGTATTGTAAAACTTCCGAACGTAACCTCTAAATCCTCTAGACAAGATTCATAAGTCTTTCGAATTCAAACTATTTTAATTTTAAAATTTATAAAACTTCTGGTATGATTTCTTATTTTATTTTCAAAAGCTATTAAGTTTTTGTTTTCAAATGATCATGTTTATTAATTTAAAAAACCAAAAGAAATTAAAAAAAAAACCAAAATTCAAGAAAAACAAAAACAAAATAACAAGAAATCAACAAAAAAATGTTTTGAAAACTCTGAATTGATATTTCAAATAAAATTATTGTCTATGTCTTTGTCTTATTCTTGATTCTCAATAATGTACCAAAAAAATAACTATAAACACTCAATTTTGTCCAACCTAACTCAATTTTGTTTAATTTCTTTAATGCTCAATCTGTATATTCTTATTTGAGTTATTTGGATTTCTTCAAACTTATTTTGAATCGATCATATTTAATTGTATTATTATTATTATTATTATTATTATTTAAAATTAATTAAATTAATTGAAAAATTACAAATATATGTATATGTAAATAAATAAATAAATAAATAAATAAATAAATAAATAAATTATTATTGTTATAATAAAGTAAAAAAAAAAAAAGAAAAAGGGAGAAATGAACAAAAATAGACGGAAAACAAAATTAGAAGGAGTTACCGACAACCACTGCCAATTTTCAAGCTATGCACAGTATACCAGCCACTACCCCTACACACTCCAACCATTACCTTGCAGATTGCCCAGCCACCACCTTTATCCCTTATGAAAATTTATAGATAAAATTTACAAACACCAAGCACTGGAGGAGGGGCACCCATTTCCACCCTCAAAAGCCTTCACTCGTACCAAAGTCCTAAAACCCCCAAGCCTTGCACTAGGTCCTAGAACCCTCCAGCACGCACCAACAACCGACCATCGACCTTTGCCATAACCTTGCTAACCCTAAACACCAATGCTTGGCACCAATTAGAACTGTCGATCCTTCTATCCTAGGACCTTCAAAGCACCTCACTCACACACACGAACCACCAACCCCTACCCAGTACCAACAGCCCTCGTAAACACCTTTGTTGCCCAGCCAAGCCTAAACCCAACCCCTCAGAAACCCGTACACCTAATAGTCTCTGGCATGCACCTCCATCACCAGGCCAGCCCCTACATGGTAGTAGTACCCATCATAAACACCCTTGCCGCCCAACCAAGCCTGAACCCAACTCCCAGAAACTCGTACACCTAGTAATCCTTAACCTCACACCAAATCCCTTCACCAATATTTACCCAGCCTAGCCTAAGTATAGTCCCTCCAGAATGAAGAACGAAGCAACTTTAGAAACTCAGCTGGAGCCTTCTACCACTACAAAGCCAAATGACATAATCCTTACCAGCCCTTAACCCATCGACCTAAGCACAGAGCCCTCGCCCCAGCCCTACAACCAAAGAGAGCCACCCAAGAAACAGCAAAAAAAAAATTTGTATTCACCAAACCCTAGTAGGAAACAAACTCTCCCTAGCCTTGCACAGTTCTAGTCGACCCCAAAACTAGCATTGGCCAACCCCAGCACCTATCAGCCTTCAACAGCCCTTTTATCAAAACCCAACACACCAACTAAAACTAACCACATAACGGCTTCTCCACAACCAACCATGAGCCCATACCTACCATAGCCTTCACCCACACTAACCACTACCTTGCCTTAACCCCAGTACCTGCCATAACCCTTCACCTAAGAACCATCAGCCGAACAACCATATTTCCAAACAATCTAAACCACCAGAAAATTAAAAAAATCATAAAAAAAAGAAGAAACATAGTCCTCTCAATATAGAGGAACCCAATGCCATAGCCAAGGGTCCTTCGCAAAAACAAAAAAAAAAAAATAGTATTAGTTTAAAAAAAACAGAGAAAAAAAAGAGATTAGGTGAAGAGGTGAAGAAGAAAAAAAAGTAAGTTATCGACGCTGCAACGACCGATGGTAGCTAGTGGCAGTTGGCATGGTGGACGGCGACTGAGATCTGGGTTGTTGTTTGAAGATGGCTGGTATATTTGATTTTGATTTTTAGAGAGTTTAGGTGTTTTTTTTTAGGGTGAAATATTGGAATAAAGTAAAGAAAAAATTCTAGACTTTTAATTGAACTGGATCTGACCCTGCTCATAGACCTAATGACCCGTGTAGACCCTATGCTCCAACTCGATTATGCGCTTGACCCGCTCTAAAGTTGATAGAAGTTTTGATTTGCTGACCTCTGTTGTCCCCTTAACTTGTGTTGACTTTGACTAGTGTTGACCAGCCTTATTTTTAGGGTAATTTTTATTTCGTTGTTAGATTATTTACTTGTTTATCCATACGTATTTAAATTTAAATTGTTTAAAATAAACATATCTATATTTATTGGAAAAAAAAGTGCTAATTTTTCATTAAAAAAAAGAAAAAAAAAAAAACAAAATCTCCAAGGAAAGGATTCTAAAGAAGTCTAAATAAAGATTTTGAAAAAAATTTTGTGTGAAAATTTTTTAAAATTACTGTTAAAATTCGAGATATCTAAAAAATTTTCAATAAAAAATTTTCTTTACTTTGTTCCTTTTTAAAAATTATTAATTATTGTGAAATAATTAGGAGATTAAAACAAAATTAAAATAAGTAACAAAAAAAGTATAATATAAAGAAAATGAGTGATATATATATTTTTTGTGCATATTTTATTTTATTGTTTACATTACATAATCTTACGAATAAATAAAATTTTCGATAATGAGATTTTAAAAAGTTCGAGTAGTGATTTTCAAGAATTTTTTAAATGAGAAAAAACTTCTAAAAATTATCAAAATATTGAAATATTTAGAAATTTTTTTCAATACAAAGATTATTTATTTCTTCCTTCAACTTGAATAATTTTAAAGTATATAAATAAAATATAAATTATTTATAAAAATATACTTTTTAAGAAGCAAATTCGTTTATGGATAATTGCTTCACGGTATAACCTTTAGGTATAATTAATAATAAAATTAATTAAATGAAAATATTCGAGAATAAGATTTTAAAGAAGTTTGAGTAATGGATTTTTTAGAATTTTTAAGTGAAAAAATTTATCTAAAATGTTACCAATCTATTGGAGCATTTAAAATAATTTTTTATAAAGATTATTTTTTTTTATAAATGTCATAAGAAATGAATTTTTAGAAAATATTATTTGATTTTAAGTTATAGGTATCATATTTTATAATATGTTTGTTAAATATAATTTTTTATGATAAATATAAACTGTTGAAGATTGAATCTTCAAGAATTTCAAGTAGAGATTCTTAAAAATTCTTTAAGTGTGAAAGTTCATATTATTATTGCCAAAGTATTGGAATATTTTTAGGACTTTTTTCAATAAATAAGGTTCTTATTTATTTCTTACAACCAAGATAAAAATAAAAATATATTTTTTTAAAAAAAATTAAAACCATTTTAGTCAGAATCAAAAGATAATACATAATTAATTGGTACCATTTTTATGGGCATCATGCGATGTTAATCATTCTACATACGTAACCAACTCCAAAAAATTATCTTTTTAAAAATTTTAATTAATTATAAAATTTTTATTAAAAAAATAAATTTTAATATGTGACCAATTATATCTAGATAAAAAATATTGGTGGCAACTCCTTATGTTTTCAAATTCGTAGAGTAGACCTTAAAGCTATTACAATAATAAGAATAAAAAGAAATAAAAAAAAATTACCACCATAGTGTTGTAAGATTTGAGTATAATTTTATGAGCAAATTATATAGAAAATAAGTTTAATACACTTATTAAAGTAAAACCATAAAAAAAAGTCCTAACATATCTTAAAAGGACTAGAATGGTTTGGCTTATCTATTGATTTTATCCAATTGTACTAGAAGTATAATTGTATTAAATAAGTATAAAAATATGAAAATAGAATTATTGAAATTTGTGAGTATAGAGTTGTGGTCGCAACCAATACCATATATTTCTTAAAATGATAAGAATGAGGCAACAATATCTAAAGCATATAAATGATATGCAAAACAAAAATTTGGGCATATTAGCATAAAGTGATTATATTAGAGATTCAATTTCAAATAAGGGTAATCACCATTAAAGAAAATTGAATTTCAAGATATTTTGTTAGTAGTACTACAAATAGAGTGGATTTAAATCCTTACTATTAGCATCAATAGTGGGAACCCAACTTTGAATTAGTAACATCTAATTATAAAGTTTAATGGGTAAAAATAAGTTATTATTATGTGTTTGTTAAGTACGAGTAAAATCTGCTTAAATTTTAAATTTTAGTATGATCCATTGCGTGAGGAGGATGAGTTTCTATACTTTTAATGGAGTTTATTATTCAAATGTCTAAAGTAATAAAGACATAATGAAAACTCTACCTATATAAACATAAAAATAGTACTGCTTCAACAAAAAGAATTGAGGTCTTTCTTGTAAATATTTATAAATAGAATAAGCACATGGTCATAATAGTATTAAAGTAGTTATAAACTTCTGATATAAGAATAAATAAGTATTATGTGTGTTATATCTTAAATTTTAACACTAAGAGTTAATGTTTAATTTACGAATATCATCAACTTTCGTTAGAATTCTAAGATATATATGCTAATTAAATGTTTAAATCGAAAGATATTATCTTATACTCATAATATTTATTTATGTGAAAAGTTAAATATTAAACACCAATATTTTGAACTAGTGGGATATTGTTAGTAGTTTAGAATGTGATATATCTCACATTGGATAGAAATATTTAATTATTGATAAATAAAATTAATTTTTGTATTAATTTTATTAATATTTTAAATAATTATATTTAAACAGAAACAATTATTATAGACAAATAGTCATAATTATTTGAATATAAATAGATTATTATTCATAAATGTCATGATTATATAAAAAATCATAATCATTTAAATAAAAATTTATTCGTTCATTATAAATATATCTTTCAATACAATCATTTTTACTATTTCTATTTGAAGAGTTTTAAAATTTTGTTATATCATAAAAATATAATTATCTTTAAAAAAATATTTTTCAGTTATAAAACCAATATATTTTTTTTATTATTTCCCATCTCTTATTTATATTTTCTAACATTTTCTATTCAGGTACGAAACTTTCACAAATCCGATCCCTTACTTTTTTTGAAAGAGCTAAAGTTAAAGTTCTTGAGCTCTTTCTTCTATAGCCTAAAGAGAAAGGCAACTCATTGCAAATTTCTTAAGCACCGGTGATGTTGACAATTTGGGCAAAGATCTCAGGGTACAGGAAATAGGTAGCAAACATAACAGCCAATTAATTCATCTAACACTTGGAATGTATTTCTTGGTTCCTCACATGTAATGAGCAGTAATAATGAATTTAATAGCTATCACGTAATATGAATTTTACACATAGTGATACTGAACTTATCATATTACTTGCATTTCACATGTAAATATAACAAACCTATCATAAGGAGATTAATAAATAATGCAGCTCCTGCTTTGATTCAAATATTAAATGTGAGAATGAACATTTAATTCAAAATGAATTGACAACAAATAAAGCTACTCATACTTTACTTATATGTTAGGGATATCTCAAATTTTAATATGTGAATTTTTTTATCACTGCTTTAATAAAACCATCTTAGCTAATTAAGTTTGAACATTTGAAGTTTATTGTTGGACACATGAAATCCACGTCAGAAAAGAATGAAAAATCATACCAACATAAAAAAAAAAAAAAATTGCCAAAATTCAACAACTTTTAGCAAGGAAAAACCGGAGTCTTCTCTCTCAAGTACTGGGTTCTTTTCTTTCCAGTCTCCTTTTTTTACGTGGAATGAAATATTTAAAAATTTGAATCCATTTCCTTGTATAAAGAAGAAATCATAAACTTTTAAACTTAAAACCAAAACCTAAATTTATAGAGAGATTTGGGATGGGGGAAAAGAGGAAGGGAAGGATCTCATAACATACTAATTTAACAAAATTTGCAGAGCACTTTTTTGTTGAAAAGTGAATGGGCAATCAAATCACAATAAAAGATTAAGGAAACTTTGTTGGATTTTCAAAGAGAGTTGTGAAGATAATTAAAATCGTCGCCTGAATAATTGTTTTCTTTTCAAATATTTGTGTTTTCTCCCTTTCTTTTGTTGGCAAAAGAAAAGAAAAAAATTTTTGGAAGAAATATGAATTTGGTTACAGGGGAGAAAAGGGAGAGGGAAGGTAATGGGAGAAAGATTGAAAGAGACATTAATGGCATCAAAGTAATTTTCATTTAAATAAAATGCTGACATGGAATTTTTTCCAAGAAACGTTGACAGGGTATTTAGTTGTCTCAAATTAGATATTTTTAAGAATCAAGTTTAAACGTATCCTAGTTTAACAAATAGGTTGCAAACGATTTAGCTACGAAATAAACACTAATAAACTGAGTCCAATCTCATACTTTTTTTCCGTATCTGATGCCATTTAGCAGTAACATTTTTGTCCATGTTAAACAGAAAAAACGGATATATATATTTATATATATATATATATATATATTTATACACACACTGTAATATTATATAGTAGCTCAAATAAAATATTTTATCAATATTAAAAGATGTGAAAAAAAATTCAGAGTTTAATTTAATTAATTAATGCAATTATTTCATCCTCGAGAGTATAAGACAAGATAAGTTGATATAGAATTAATGATAGAATAAAATGATATAAAATTATAGATAGGTTACTAATTACCTTTTAGATCAATTAACATGTCATTAAAATTTGTACTTGAAGCTTGCAGGCTTCAAAGCGTGTAGGGGCGTCCACTTCAGTTAGGCATGAAGTGGGGTAGGGGGTTAAGGTATATTAAAAATTTTAAAAAAAATATTATAGATATGATTAGATTAGATAATATTATTTTATCATATGTTTGATGTGAGGAAGAGAATAAAAGGTATTATATGATGATTTTTTTTTTTATCTTCCACCATATTTATTCTGCTTAAAATTAAGAGTAGGATAAAATGATTTTCTGATTAGTCAAAATTACTCTTTTTTAAAGTAATAATAATTTAAATGTATAATTTTTTTATATAAATGTAATTCAAAATTTTTTAACTGAAAAATAGACATTCTATGATAACTTTTATAAATAAGAGTTAAATTTATTTTTCTAAGATTTATCTTTTAATAAAATAATCAATCATTTTAAAAATTAAATTATTTTCTAAAAAATTATTTTTTAATTTAATCTTTACCAAAATTAATTTTCATTATTTTTCCCACTTAATTTAATTTTTTCATTTGTTTTCTTTATTTTTATAGTTTAAATTGAAAATAATTTATATGTTTGTCATCTAAAATTATTTTTTTAAAATAGTTTTTCATAAAAAAGTAGTTAAGCTTTTTTGAAAAAATTTATCAAAAATATAATTGAAAAAAATATAATTTGCAAAAAGAAAAACAAAAATAAGGAAAAAAACAGAAAACAAGAAAAGTAGAAAAATAAAATAAGAAAAAATAGAAAATAAGGGAAAAATTAAAAAAAAAAACTGGATTAACTAATTAAATAATGAAACTTTTTAGTTTATTAAATGTTTAAATCAAAATTTAAAGGTTAGTTTTACAAATAAAATAAGTAATTTATAAGTATTTATTATCTAATCTCATTGGATTAGGAAATAATTCTTTAAGATCAAGTCATCTTATGCTAAGAAGATGAAAATACTCTTTGCAATCCAATCATTTCTCTTATGTGTACACCAAATATAAGATAGGATAATAATCATCTTACCGCATCTTGTTCATAATTTTATACACTAAATATGCTTTATATATGTATTATAATAATATATATTAGCTCAGAGTGAATATTTTGATAATGTTAAAAGATCAAAAAGAGAATTTAGAACTCATTTTAATTAATTCATGTAATCACTTTTAAAAGATAGTATACAGTAAATCTAAAATTTATATTTCAACACTTATAATTTTTTTATTTGTAAATTGTAAAAAGGAAAAAAAAAACAAGTTTTAAGGGCATTTGGTAATCAAATGGGTATAATGGTCTTTTTTTATGTTAGAAGCCTTCAGCAGACAACCAGTGGTAATTTTGTCATTTATGCAGACTTAACATGTCAGGCCCATCTGAACCGATCGAGATCTCGTAGCCATACCATTATGGGATAGCATCCCTAAAAAAGATATGTAGATTGAAACCAAACTTCAACATAATGATCAGTTAATTCAACTTTTAAAAGATAATGTCAACCTATTCGTTTGGACACTATCTGATATGCCCAGGATTGATGTCTAAGTGATGGTACATAAGCTATATATTAATCTAGAGATAAAACCAATTCAACAAAAGAAGAGAACCTGTACCCTAAAAAGATAAAGAGCCAACGAGAAGAAGATTGATAAATTACTGTAAATAGGCTTTATTAGAAAGGTCTATTACCTTGAGTGCATAATCAACGTGGTCATGGTAAAAAATCATAGTGAAAAATGAAAGATGTGTGTTGACTTTACTGACCTGAACAAAGCTTGCCCAAAAGAAAACTTTTCTCTTCCTAGTATAGATTGGATGGTGGATGATAGTACCGAGAATGGCCTCATTAGCTTTTATGGATGCCTATTTCGATTACAATCAAATCAAAATGTTAATGGATGATGAGAAAAAATAGCCTTTATTACCAAAAAAGGCTTTTACTGTTATAAGGTAATTCTTTGCGGATTGAAAAATGTAAGGGCAACCTACCAAAGGCCAGTAAATAAGGTATTTAAGAACCAAATCAGTCGTAACATGAAAGTATACATGGACGACATAATAGTTAAAAGCAAAAGCTTGACTGGGCACCTAAAAGACTTTAGAGAGACCTTTAACACCTTAAAAAAGTATAATATAAGGCTTAACCCAAGTAAATGTGCCTTCGATGTCACAACAGGTAAGTTCTTTAATTATATGATCAACAAAAAGGGGATAGACGTGAACTCAGAAAAGTTTCAGGCAATCCTAAACATGAATGCACTGGCAAAATAGTCACTCTAAGCTGATTCATGTCCAGGTTGACCAAATGATGTCTGCTATTCTTCAAAATTCTCATAAACATCTTTAACTTTAAGTGAACTCTTCAATGTCAAAAAGCTTTTGAAAAACTCATGGAGATTTTATCCTTTCTACTTATTTGTCTAAGTCAAGACTCGATGAGATCTTAACTTGTACATGGCCACTACAAACCAGACTATTAGCTTGGTCCTAATCTAAGAAGAAAAAGGGAAACAAAGTCGGTTTATTTTGTGAGTAAGGTATTGATAGGGCTAGAAATTAACTACAAGGTATAGAAAAACTAGCTTATGTAGTTGTCACTTTGGCTAGGAAACTTAGGCTGTATTTTCAAGGCTACGAGATCCATATGTTGCTTAACCAACCACTAAAATAGATTTTAAAGAAGCTAGAAATGTCTTGGAGGTTAATTAAATGGGCAATAGCACTTAGTGCGTTTGACTTGCATATGCTGCGTAGGTCGACTGTGAAATCTTAAGAGCTAGTAGACTTGATTATAAAGCTCACTTTGACCAAGCTTGAAAGATACCCTAAGAAAAAAAAAAAAACCTTGTATAAAGAAAATTGAAAATTTTATGTTGATGGATTGACCATAAAACACAGCGAAAGAGCCAGTCTTATTCTAATTAGCTCGAAAGGACTACAATATCCATATACCTTGAGATTAAGTTTAAGGCATCTAATAATGAGGTAAAGTATGAGGCATGGATAGCCAGTTTAAAATTGGCAATCGAGTTGAATGTTCAATATATAACTATATATAATGACTCTCAGTTAATGGTTAGGTAAATAAATGAGAAGTTCGGAGCTTAAGAAGAAGGAATCCAAAAATATCTAAATAAAGCATTAGCCCTAATGGTCGATTTTACCAAGGTTGAGGTAAAGAAATATTGAGTTAAAAGAATTCACTAGCAAACTCCTTATCTAAGTTGGCTTTAGGAATAATAACAGAAAGTCTAGACTAAGTCTTGATAGAAGAATTGACACACAAAAACACCAAGGACAAGCTCGTAGGATAAATCATAAAAAAAAAACTTAGATAACACCAATCAAGGCATACCTGACTTTGAGAGCACTACCTGAAGATAAAATTAGAGTTAGGGCATTGATAAAGAAGGCTTTTCGATACACAATGATTAAGAAAAAATTATACAAAAGATCTTTTTATCTGTTTTATTTAAGATGTATTTATAACGAAGAAATAGACTACATCTTGTGAGAAATCCTCAAAATAATACATGGATGCCACCTCAGACCTCGGTTATTAGCCTACAAAGTACTTAGGTAAGGTTATTATTGGTCCATTATCAAAAGGGATACAATCGAACTAGTAAAAAGATATAACAAATATCAGAGGTTTGCTCATATGCAACATCTCCCATCATCGAACGTGTCCAGTTATTATAATAAAATAGTCTAACATAAGCATATCAAGAAGGGTGACCTAGTACTCCAAAATTTGAAGCCTCAAGAATAGATGACTAAGGTGGCAAATTAGCCTTAACTTGAGAATGATCATATATAGTTAAAAAGATCATTTATGGCATGACTTACAAACTATAAGACACCAATGGTAACTTCATCCTAAAGATGTAAAATGTAGATAATTTAAAGACTTATTATCAATAGCATGGTCCAAACCGAGCTTATACTTATACTTTTTACTTGAATATTGAAATCAAATTGTGCTTAATGAGCTCATGCTAAATCGACCTAACAAAATTTGACCTAGAACTTGGATGGATTCTTAAATTAATTTAATTCAAGTAATTAAGTAAATCCTTAGTTCATTTAATTGGGCTTAAACTTTTTCAATTAATCGTGCTTAAACTTATACGAATAAAGAAAAAATTATAATAGCAGAAATGAGATGAATCTTGGATGAAGTTGAACAAAAGTTTTTATTTGACTTTTTATTAAGTACAAAAGTTGTTAAAAGATGGTTTGTCAGGTAAGTCATTCCAATCTGAGGTCATTACAAAAATTGACCTCATACATTAACAAAAATTTACAAAAGTTAAAAACAAAAAAGTTAAAAATAAAAAAAAATTATGTGTCAGCAACATTAGCAACAACAGCAAGAGCAATATCCTAATCAGTAGGAGCAACAATAGTGATGATCTCACCTTTCCTAGCCTCTTTCACCTCGAGCTCGACATTTATGGCTTCATCATTACCTTTTTTTTTTTTCATCTTTCTCTTCTTTCTTAGGTTGATTTAGAGGAGATCTTGATCTAATATTGTTGATATCAATTAAAAAAGATTAAGGTTGAGGTGAGAAAACTTAAAATGCACCTCATTTTTGGCCAAGCTAAAGGCACCAAGCATATTTTTCCTAAAGAACTCCACTTTTAGGTGGAAAAATTCATTGGAAGCCTTGAACTCCTTAACATTTTTTATCTTTAGATCTTCTTTCTCTCTCTCTCTTTTCTTGATTTCCAGCTTAAACCTCAGCCTAAGCATCATTAAGCTTAACTTAGGTCTACTCCCTTATAGACTTGATTGAGGTTTTATAACTAGGACGGCCTCTAACTTTAGTGTCAGCTTATCATTCTTTTTCCTCTGCTCAGCCTCTTTTTTATGAGACATACTGATACTAGAACTAACATTGCCCAGAGTGCCTAAGTTCTATTTATGCTCATTGGCTGGGTAGCCATATCTTTGTCAGCCCTCAATAGGTGGGTTATTATGAGGTAGATGTAGTAGAGGGCCTGACTGATTTTGTTAAAGTGCTGAGTTGAAAATTTTTGTTGGACTATATAAAACAAACTCATGCTTAGCAAAATGAAAGATAATGATAAAATCGAGCTTAAGTCAGATAGTACTTACCAAAATGAGGGATCACAACCTTGTCGAACCTTCTCACTATATTAAGGTTATTAGTGAGGTCATTGGTAGGAGCATACTCTAACCTTGTAGAGATCTTTTTTGAGTCGAGCTTTAGTACCCTGGCTTCAAGGTTCTCTAAGGTGGAAGAAGAGACCTTCATCTTTGATTTTTTAGCATGAAGAGGTGTTTGTGCTAAGAACAGATCCTAACTAGCCCAGGCCTTTATCTTTTAAGCTATTAGAAAATGTTATATTGAAAGGTTAATGACCTTGTCCCTTTGTGGGATTAGGCCCCAAGTTGAATTTTCTTTAAGCCTCTTTTAGGCCTAAGAGTGTGCTGGTATATGGTGAAGTTAAAGTCATCATTGGTAGACATCTTTACAAGATCAAGCTAACAATTAAATAAAAATTAGGTTAAAATAAAACCTTACAAGATTACCTTAAACCTACCATAATACTTTATCTTGTTTATCACTTCGAAAGAGGTTAACTTGTGGGCATCAATAATGTGTTACCTTCTACGGGTGTACTCCATTATTTTGTCCCAATCTAATAGATCCAGAACAGATAGAGCCATCGATGTATCAACAAAAACATTGAGGAGATTTATTTTTTTTCGTGCCTCGACCTTAGTCGAACTATGTTATTTATATTTTATTTTTAGAGGCAAAAGAAGAGTAGTTTTCAATTCTTTTTTGAGCTAAGATTAGGGTTGGCAGCCCAACTGGACTTAATCTCATATGGTCATTTTTTTTAAAAAAAATCAGATTTTGGATCGAGTTGGGTCAAGTCAGATAATAGTAAAAAAAGGTTAAGGTCAGGTTAGGGTCGAGTTTTAAACAAACCTGACCTGACTTGACCCAATATATATAAAAAATTTATTTTTTAATTATTTTTAATTTTTAATTTATATAATTTTATATCTATATTAAAAAATAATATTTTATATTTTAAAAAATAATATTTTATATTAAAAAATAATATTTTATTAATTTTGAGTTAGGTCAAGTCGAGTACGGTATATATAATATCAGGTCAAGTCTAGTTCAAGTATAAAAAAATAAAAAAAATCTTCAGGTCGGGTCAGGTTTGAATTTTATGGATATAAAGTCAGGTTGGGTTCGGGGCGAGCCAAAACTCGCCCCGACCTGACCCATTACCATTTCTAGCTAAGATAATAGGAGAAGAATTTTTTATTAGACCGAGGTGTTACATAATACCACATTTTATCACTAAGGTACGTCTTAATAGAAAAAAATTTCCTAAATAGAAGGAGAGAAAGAAGAATATTTAGATGTTGACAAAAATGATGAAAACAACTATGTACCGAACAAAGTTGGACGTGAATTGGGTGATAGTCAGATTTTAAGAATTAAAAATTGAAACAAACAAAGAAAGAAATAGAAACCTCAGACTGACCACGAAAGAATCTCAATATACATAAAGCCAATGTGGCTTTAGTTTATCAGTGACTCGGTCTAAGGAGTTCGACCTTATTATACTATA
This sequence comes from Durio zibethinus, assembly GCF_047325235.1. Taxonomy (NCBI): domain Eukaryota; kingdom Viridiplantae; phylum Streptophyta; class Magnoliopsida; order Malvales; family Malvaceae; genus Durio; species Durio zibethinus. Next base: position 10,519,499 of record NC_143163.1, read on the forward strand.
CTCCTTTTTGGAAAAAAATGAGACTGTCGTCAGAGCGTAAAGTGATGGGCTAAACACATGCTAGACAGTCTTTCATGATTTGTCCTGACATTTGGTTCTTTCATCACTTTTTTAAGAATCATATCGAGGTCACAAGGAGTATATACAGGGACCTCAGTCAATCCATCTTGCTCCACAATATTTCTTTCCTCGTCATCACTTTCCCTAATTGAAGTACTCATATCCTCTTATTCTTCCTCAGAACCTTTCTCATCACTAGAATTTTCATTTTCAGAAGATTCTAAACTTCTGAATAGGAGCAGGATTCCAAGGCTGAATCATAGCTGATAGCAACTCAACTTTGAAGTAAAAAAGACGAGGTGAAGACCTTTCAGAAGAGCAAATGATCCCAACAAAAATTAATCGGGAGGGAATAGAAGTGACAATGGTAGCATTGATAGGAGGAATAGCACAAGCAGAAAAAAATTGATGAGATTGAACCCCATAAGAGGGAATAGCTAAAGATAAAGGAAGGTTAGCCATAGAAGATGGACCAACCTGAAAAATGGAAAAATGTGGTGGATTTTGTACATCAAAGTCTATCTGAGCATACAATTCTTCTATGCTCATGACCCATTCCCTTCTTATCTGAGCATTTTTTTTGTTTTGTCGTTGCCATTCTTTGGACATCGGGTTGAACCAAAAAGCCATCTTTTCACAATTACGATCCCCGATATATGGTGGAATCAGAATGTTATCGTCTTGCCGAAGCTGACCTCCATTAAGTTATACCCTAAAACTCTTGGGCTCCCTAGAACTTATTTTAGAAGGCATGGTTATAACTATATATTGAAAAAAGTGTAGAAAAACTTTAAAGCTGAAAAGCTTTTGAGATAAAAAAATTTAGCTCAGAATGAAAGAAAAAAAAACAAAAATATGAAAAATGAAAGCCCCAATACAGCTTTATATAGCCGCGTTGCAAATCAAATGAATTGCGTAAACCATGCTACATGTCAGATTGTAGAGGGAAAGATATCTTTTCATATTTCCTCTTTAAATTTTCCCTCTCAAACTACCTTTTTCCTCATTTAATGCCATCACACTAGCCAAAATTGGATGAATCCAGGCCAAACTAGCCAAATCGGACAAATCCTAGGTTAGATCAACCAGACCAGATAACTCTTCGGGGAGACTGGACCCTTAGTTCATCATCAGAGTTCAAAGTAGAGACTTGAATCTAAACTCCTAAAATAAAACACAAGTCTCGCATCGACTGGACGAACTCCAATGCTAACATTAGACCATTCTGAACAATTATCACCTTAGTAACCTTTAAGCTGGCTATGCCCTTAATTAAATACATACACGTATGATCAGACAACAACAAGGTTTGACCACAACTCAAGGCTAGTTGTCTCCTAACATTGATCTCACTCTATGATGCTGACTTCAAAGAATTAAATTTCATGTCATTTCCTTTTCCCTACCTATCCTACATTAGGTGCATTGATCATAAATTCAGCAATTTGAATAGTGGGGAGACAGAATGTTATAAGCATTTGATGGTTAAAAAGTATAATAATTTTCTTTTTATGTTAGAAATCTTTAACAGATAACCAAAGATAATTTTATCATTTATGTTGATATAAAATATTAGATCGATCTGACACATTCAGTACTACATTAGCTTTACATTATCTTTGTTATCCTCCAATAATTTTTCATTGCTTATATATAAATATGAAAAGTCTAGTCACAATTAAAATAAATTCATGCTACTTCTATTTTTCTTTATTATTTTTTTTCTAATTTTATTTATTTTGATTTATATATTCAAATACAAACGTAATTAATATTTTTTATCTTTACTTTTAATCATCTTTTTCTTTTATCTTTATAAAATTTGACCAGAGATCAAAACTTAGCGCAAGTTTTATGATCTGTCGTCTTTTATGTAAATGAAGTTTGGCCTAGCCAAAAGAAAGAAACGTGAGAAAGAGAAGAACTCAATGAAATTGAGCTTATCCAAATGAAAGAAACGTGACAAAGAGAAGAAATATATTACTATGGACATGAAAGCAGGATTCAAGAGGGCCATGTGGGTGTTTCTCCGAAGGGCGAAGGATGCTATGTACACGCAATCTCCTGTGATTGTGCGCGCATGTACTACTTTTGTATTTTATGTTTTACTTTAATCAATTTAGTTAATATATTACAACATCAAATTAATTTTAACACAAACTTAATAAGAATTTATCTTGATATTTATAAATATAAAGCTAAATTTAAAATTTTAATAAAAATTTTATTTTGATATTTATAAATCAACAGTGATATATAATTATATAATAATATATGATGATCGCTCAAATATTAAGAAAGTTATCATGATTTAACAAAACTTTTCGTATACAATACGTTAATGAAATTTGAAACGTTTTCTTGATTTAATATAAACTACAAACAGATAAGAAAACGGACTGAGATGACACATGATGCAGACCGGGGTTGGCCTGCCAAAATTGCAGATGGGGTGGACCAGGATAGCTTTGAGAGGGATTTGATGGTTAGCTGGGCAATATTGCATAGCAGAAATTTTTTTGTAAAATGCAATGGAACACCCCACAAGATACGGCAAGGTTTGCTGCCTTATATATAGAGAAGTTCAGGAAGACAAAAAAGGTCCTCTAGGTACAAGACCTAATGACGCTGAGGACTGGGCTGCCCCACCAGTTGATATTTTGAATGCTTATTTTGATGGTGCAATAAATGAAGCAATGGAACAGGAGGCTTGGGCGTCGTGACACGAGACAGTGTTGGCGCTGTAGTTGGGGCATCTTCTATAGTTTTAGTGAGAGTTAAATCTCTCTCGATAATTTAAATTACGATAATGATCATATTTTTAGTAATATCATATTTATTATGATTATAAATATAATAAAAATTTTTATGATTATTATGATTATAAATTTTTTAAAATTTTATTTAATTTATTATAAAATATAATAATTTTAATTATTAATTATAAAAATAGAACAGAAAAAAAAGTAGAAAAAATAAAATAGGAAAAAATTGAAAAAAATTGGATTAACTAATTAAATAATGAAACTTGTTAGTTTATTAAATGTTTAAATCAAATTTTAAAGGTTAGTTTTACAAATAAAATAAGTAATTTCTAAGTATTTATTATCTAATCTCATTGGATTAGGAATAATTCTTCAAGATCAAGTCATCTTATGCTAAGAAGATGAAAATACTCTTTGTAATCCAATCATTCCTCTTATGTGTACACCAAATATAAGATAAGATAATAATCATCTTACCGCATCTTGTTCATAATTTTATACACTAAATATGTTTTATATAGGTATTATAATAATATATATTAACTCAAAGTGAATATTTTAGTAGTATTAAAATATTAAAAAGAGAATTTAGAACTCATTTTAATTAATTTATGTCATCACTTTTTTATGTCATTATTTTTAAAAGATAATATGCAGTAAATCTAAAATTTATATTTCAACACTTATAATTTTTTTATTCGTAAATTGTAAAAAGAAAAAAAAAACAAGTTTTAAGGCATTTGATAGTCAAATGGGTATAATGATCTTTTTCTATGTTAGAAGTCTTCAATAGACAACTAGTGATATTTTTGTCATTTATGCAGCTTAACATGTCTGGCCAATCTGACATGTCTAGTGCTACATCAGCTCAGCATTATCCTTATTGCTTCCCAATGGTTTCCCATTATTTATATATAAATATGAAGGGTCAAACATCATTAAGGCAAGTCCATACTACTCTTATATATCCTTGTTACTCTCTTTCCAACCTCACTTGTTCTGATTTACGCGTCGGAGTGCAAACACAGAGAATATCCCTTGTCGTTGGCTCTAACCATCATTTTCTTCTATCTTTCCAAGATTTGACCCAGAGATCAAAGCTCAGCGCAAACATTTGGCATGCCAAGTAAGGGGCTTCTTTTCATTCACTAGCCAAGCAGAAAATAATGCCACCAAAAAAGAGAACCTTAAAGGAAGGAGAGACGGTTATCTCAGTTGGAATAACAATACATAATGGCTAGCACTCAAAACGACTTCCCCCACCACAAACATGCCTAATCATAGAATAATTCTAAGCATTGACCAAGTAGATACAGACCCATAAATAGATACTACAAAGCATAACCCCGCCATAAACTTCAAAAGTGCTCGACTGGATCACCTTTAATCAAGGAGCTACAGTAAGACAACCAAGCTATAAGGAGTTAAAAGCCTTTTTAGCCTTTAAAAAAGATGAGCATAACACTCCAATTCACCATTACCCTAGTCACAATTTGACACATGCCATAATCCAAAAATCTAAATACACAAACCTTGAACCCTAACTAAACAAGGATTTGAAAGCTCAAATGTAGAGAGAAAGCGCTGAAAACAAAAGTAATGGCATTTGAGAATGAGCTTAAGTTCTTGAAAACCTCATTTTTCATCGAAGAAATCAATAAAGCCATGCTTTTTAAGGGGTTCAAAATATCAACCTTGGAAACTTACGATGATACTTTTGACCCTATCGATCATTTGAAACTTTATAAGACAACGTGATGATGCAAGATGCAGACAAAGCCCTGATGCGCAAAGGCCTAGCTATCATTCTAAAGGGTGTAGCTCAGTCTTAGTATAGGAGCCTGAACCAAGGTCAATTACAACTTTCAAAGAGTTTAGCCATTTTTTCCTATCTAGATTTATGAACAGTTAAAGAGTAAAGAAGTCAACTCTGAGTTTGATGTCAATCCACCAAGGTCATAATAAATCTTTGAAAAGCTGTGTCATACATTTTAACACGAAAGCTCTACAGGTTAAAGACTTAGAATAAATGGCTGTTGTAGCCACCTTAACCAGTGGACTTAATGAAAAAAAATACCACATGAAGTTAACTTTGTCGTTGTAACCACCCAAAACTTCGATCGATGTTTAATTGATAGTTAAAAAATATATAAACGCTAAAGCTATAATGAAAAACAACCAAGGTGAGAGAGGCTCATCCCCCTTCATCAGTCATAAGAAAAATAATGATTTCTACAATCTTTCCTCAAGAGGGAGATAACATAAGGCTAGAAGTCCTAGTGGAGAAAGGAACTACATTGTAAAGAATACCTCTTAAGAGAGGATTCTAATGCAAATTGAAAAAACCCAACCTCAAATGGTCGAAGCCACTAAGATAGAATACCTCTTAAGAGAGGATTCTAATGCAAATTGAAAAAACCCCAACCTCAAATGGTCGAAGCCACTAAGATAGAACACAAGAAGAGACACGACCAAAAGATATGCCTTTCACAGAGACATGGGTCATAATACTGAAGATTGTGTTGACTTAAAAAATGAGATCAAAGCCTTAATAAAAAGAGGTCAGTTGAAAAAGTTTGTAGAGCAATAAAGGCAAAGCCAATTTAGAATAAACTATAGATAAGATTAAAGAGAGCCCACCTAAGACAAAATAAAATAGCCAGAAAATGGAAAAAGAAAAGTTTGAAGAGACTTACCGATTCAAGAAAAGGTTTGAATTGATAATAACAGGTCGATCACCTGGGTTATTAATATGATCACTGGAGGTAGTCCACCTCGACTAAAAGAAAGTTCAATCTAGGCATGGTTATGGCAGTAGGCATCATGGCAAAAAAAAAAAAGATTAGACAGATAAGTTGATCTCGTTTAGCTTGAATGATCTTGAACAAATCTAGCACCCACATGACGATGTTATAGTGATCATGATCGTAGTATACAATTATGTAATCAAAATGTATTATTTGATAAAGAGAGCTCAACCGATATCATATACCATGATACCATAAAAAAATTAGTGAAAATCGACTACAATCGATCACTATGATACTAATAAGATTTGGAAAAGAACATGTATTGATAAAAGGAACAATCAAGCTACTGATCTCTTTGGGAACAAAACTGAAGACTATCACTTCAATCATAAAATTTATGGATGTCGATGTCCTATCAACCTATAACATGATATTGGGCCAACCTAGCCAATTTAATATGAAACTTATAGGCTCAGCTCCTCATCCAAAAGTGAAATTCTCAATACCCAATAAGGTGAGAAAGGTTAAGGGAGACAGTCTATGGTATGATAGTATTAGTCACCATAATAAAATGAAGGACTGAAAAGCAGACTAAGAATAAAAGCACTAAAAAATGGTATACAGTAGAGGTTAACAAGAAGCAAGAAGCCACAAGCAAAAATATAAAATGTAAGATCGACTTGATAGAAGTACCCTCTTAAGCTACTTCAAGCTTTTAAGCTCTAGCAAAAATAAAACTTTTGTTCTATTTTTTAAGTTTTTTGAGATAACTCTAAAGACAATCAAGCTTTTAAGTCGGTGTGAATAACTACATGTCATTTAGATCAAGCTAATAGGCCGGCCAAATTACAGTATGAAATGAAAAATACATACCAATTTTATGACATATATATTCAAGAAGTTTTCAACAACATACTGATCATTATGTCGAGGTTTGTTTTCATACGAAATGATCATAACCTAATCGAACAAAAAGAAATAATTAACCAAAAATCAGACTTGGATGAAAGTCAACCTGAGTAGATTGAGAATCTAGTAGCCATACCATTATGGGATAGCATTCCTAAAAAACATATGCGGATTGAAACCAAACTTCAACATAAGTATCAGTTAATTCAATTTTTAGAATATAATGTTGACCTATTCGCTTGGACACTATCTGGTATGCCCAAGATTGATGTCGAAGTGATGGTCCATAAGCTATATATTAATCTGAAGATAAAACCAATTCAACAAAAGAAGAGAACCTTTACTCCAAAAAGATAAAAGGTTATCGAGGAGGAGATTGATAAATTACTGCAAACAAGCTTTATTAGAAAGGTATATTACCCTGAGTGGATAATCAATGTGGTCATGATAAAAAATCATAGTGAAAAATGAAAGACGTATGTTGACTTTACTGACCTGAACAGAGCATGCTCAAAAGATAACTTTTCTCTCCCTAGCATAGATTAGATGGTGGATGATAGTATCGAGAATGGCCTCTTTAGCTTTACGGATGCCTATTTCGATTACAATCAAATCAAAATGCTAGTGAATGATAAGGAAAAATAACCTTTATTACCAAAAAAAGCTTTTATTGTTTTAAGCTAATTTTTTTCATATTGAAGAATGTAAGGGCAACCTACCAAAAGCTAGTAAACAAGGTGTTTAACAACCAAATCAGTCGCAACATGAATGTATACATAGACAACATAATAGTTAAAAGTAAAAGCTTGATTGGGCACCTAGAAGACTTTAGAGAGACCTTTAACACCTTAAAAAAGTATAATATGAGACTTAACCCAAGTAAATGTGCTTTCGGTGTCACGACGAATAAGTTCTTCAGTTATGTGATCAACAAAAAGGGGATAGAGGTGAACTCAAAAAAGGTCATGCAATCCTAAACATGAATGCACTGACAAAATAGTCACTCTAAGTTGATTCATGTCTAGGTCTACCAAACAATGTCTGTTATTCTTCAAAATTCTCAGAAATATCTTTAACTTTAGGTGAACTCTTCAGTGTCAAAAATTTTTGAAAAACTCAAATAGGTTTTATCCTCTCTACTTATTTGTCTAAGTCAAGACTCGGTGAGATCTTAGCTTATACATGGCCACCATAGACCAGACCATTAGCTTGGTCTTAATCTGAGAAGAAAAAGGGAAACAAAGTCGGTTTATTTTGTGAGCAAGGTATTGATAGGGCTAAAAATTAACTACAAGGTATAAAAAAACTAGCTTATGTAGTTGTCACTTAGGCTAGGAAACTTAGGCTATATTTTCAAGCTTATGAGATCCACATGCTGCCTAACCAACCACTAAGGTAGATTTTAGAGAAACTAAAAATGTCTAGGAGGTTAATTAAATGGGCAATAGCACTTAGTGAGATTGACTTGCATATGCTGCCTAGGTCGGTTATGAAATCTTAAGTGCTAGTGGATTTCATTGTAAAGCTCACTTTAACCCAGCTTGAAAGATACCCAAAGAAAAAAGAAAAAACCTTGTATAAAGAAAATTAAAAACTTTATGTTGATGGATTGATCATGAAACATAATAGAAGAACCAGTCTTATTCTAATCAGCTCGAAAGGAGTACAATATCCATATACCTTGATATTAAGTTTAAGGTATCTAACAATGAGGCAAAGTATGAGGCATTGATAGCCAGTTTAAGATTGGCAATCGAGCTAAATGTTCAACATATAACTATATATAATGACTCTCAGTTAATGGTTAAGTTAATAAATGAGAAGTTCAGAGCTTGAGAAGAAGGAATCCAAAAATATCTAAATAAAGCATTAGCCCTAATGATCAATTTTTCCAAGGTTAAGGTAAAAAAAATCGAGTTTAAAAAATTCACTGATAGACTCCTTATGCAAGTTGACTTTAGGAATAATAACAGAAAGTCCAAACTAAGTCTTGATAGAAGAATCGACACACAAAAACACCAAGGACAAGCTCGTAGGATAGATCATAAAAAAAAAATCTAGATAACACCAATCAAGGCATACCTGACCATGAGAGCACTACTTGAAGATAAAATTCGAGTTAGGGCATTGATAAAGAAGGTTTTTCGATACATGATGATTAAGAAAAAATTATATAAAAGATCTTTTTATCTATTTTATTTAAGATGTATTGATAAGGAAGAAGTAGACTACATCTTGAGAGAAATCCTCAAAAGAATATGTGGATACGACCTCAGACCTCAGTTATTAGCCTACAAAGTACTTTGTAAGGTTATTATTGGTCCATTATCAAAAGTGATACAATCGAACTAGTAAAAAGATGTAACAAATATCAGCGGTTCACTCATGTGCTACATTTTCCATCATTTATCGTGTCTAGTTATTATAATAAAAGAGTCTGACATAAGCATATCGAGAAAGGTGACCTGGTACTCCAAAAAGTTGAAACCTTAAGAATAGATGACTAAAGTGACAAATTAGCCTTAACTTGAGAATGATCATATATAGTTAAAAAGATCATTTATGGCATGACTTACAAACTACAAGACATCAATGGCAACTTCATCCTAATGATGTAAAATGCAGATAATTTAAGGGTTTATTATCAATAGCATGGTCTAAACTGAGCTTACACTTGTACTTTTTACTTGAATACAGAAATTAAACTACGCTTAATGAGTTCATGCTAAATCGACCTAACAAAATTTGACCTAGAACTTAGATGGATTCTTAAGTTAATTTAGTTAAAGTAATTAAGTAAATCCTTAGGTCATTTAACCAGGCTTAAACTTTTTCAATTAATCATGCTTAAACTTAAACGAATAAAGAAAAAATTATAACAACAGAAATGAGCTGAATCTTGGATGGAGCTGAACAAAAGTTTCTATTTATCTTTTTATTAAGTACAAAAGTTGTTAAAAAATGGTTTGTCAGGCAAGTCATTCCAATCCGAGGTCATTAAAAAAATTGACCTCATACATTAACAAAAATTTACAAAAGTTAAAAACAAAAAAGTTAAAAATAAAAAAGAATTATGTGTCAACAACATTAGCAACAATAGCATGAGTAATATCCTTATTAGTAGGAGCAACAATAGTGATAATCTAACCTTTCCCAGCCTTTTTCACCTCATACTCGGGCCCTAGAGCTACCTCGAGCTCGACATTTATGGCTTCATCATTACTTTTTTTTTCATTTTTCTCCTCTTTCTTTGGTTGATTTAAAGGAGATCTCAATATGATATTATTGATATTAATATAAAAAAGATCAAGGTTGAGGTGAGAAAACTTAAAATGCACCTCATCTTTGGCCAAGCTAAAGGCACTGAGCATATTTTTCAAAGAACTCCATTTTTAGCTGGAGGAATTCACTGAAAGCCTTGAACTTCTTAACATTTTTTGCCTTTAGATCTTTTCTCTCTCTTTTTTTGATTTTCAGCTCAAACATCAACCTAAGCATCATTAAGCTGAAGCTTAGTCTACTCCCTCATAGACTTGATCGAGGCTTTATAACTAGGACGGCCTTCAACTTTACTTTCAGCTCATCATTCATTTTTCTTTGTTCAACCTCTTTTTTGTGAGACATATTGAAACTAGACCTAACATTGCCCAGAGTGCCTAAGTTCTTTTTATGTTCATTGGCTGGGCAGCCACATCTTTTTTAGCCTTCAATAGGTGGGTTATTATAAGGTAGATGTAGTAGAGGGCCTGGCTGATGTTGTTAAAGGGCTGAGCTAGAAATATTTATTGGACTATATAGAACAAACTCATGCTTAGCAAAATGAAAGATAATGATAAAACTGAGCTTAAGTTAAACAGTACTTACCAAAATTAGGAATCGCGACCTTGTCGAACATTTTCACTATATTAAGGTTATTAGTGAGGTCATTGGTAGGAGCATACTTTAACCTTGTAGAGATCTTTTTTAAGCTAGGCTTAAGTACCCTAGCTTCAGGGTTCTTTAAGGTGGAAGAAAAGACCTACATCCTTAACTTTTTAACATGAAAAGGTGTTTGTGCTAAGAACAGATCCTAACTAGCCCTGGCCTTTATCTTTTGAGTTGTTAGAAAGCATTACATTGAAAGGCTAATGAACTTATCCCCTTGTGGGATTATGAAGTTGAATTTTCTTTAGGCCTCTTTTGGGCCTAAGAGTGTGCTAGTATAGGATGAAGTTGAAGTCATCATTGGTAGACATCTTTACAAGATCAAGCTAACAATTAGATAAAAATTAGGTTAAAATAAAACCTTATGAGATTACATTAAACCTACCCTAATACTTCATCTTGTTTATTACTTCGAATGAGGTCAGCTTGTGGGCATCAATAATGTGCTCCCCTCTACGGCTGTACTCCATTATTTTATCCTGATCTAATAGATCCAAAATAGAGAGAGCCATCGATGTATCAATAAAAACGTTGAGCATATTTATTTTTTTTCATGCCTCGACCTTACTCGAACTATCTTATTTATATTTTATTTTTAGATGCAAAGGAAGAGTATTTTTCAATTCTTTATTGAGCTAAGATTAGGGTTGGAAGCCTAACCTGACCTAATATCATACGGTTATTTTGTTTTTTGACAATCAAATTTTATACTCGGTCAGGGTCGTGTTTTAAGCAAACCCGACCTGACTCGACCCTATATATATAAAAAATTTATTTTTTAATTATTTTTAATTTTTAGTTTATATATTTATATAATTATATAATTTTATATTTATATTAAAAAATAATATTTTATTTTAAAAAATAATATTGTATATTAAAAAAATATTTTATTAATTTTGAATCAGATCAAGTTGATATGGTCTATACAATATCAGGTCAAGTCGGGTTCAAGTATAAAAAAATAAAAAAAAATCTTCAAGTCGGGTCAGGTTCGAATTTTATGGATATAAAGTTAGGTTGGTTTAGGACGAGCAAAAACTCGTCTTGACCTGACCCATTACCATCCCTAGCTAAGATAATAGGTGAACAATTTTTTATTAGATCGAGCTGTTACATAATACCACCTTTTATCACTATGGTATATCTTAATAGAAAAAATTCCTTAAATTGTAGGAGAGAAAGAAGAATATTTAAATGTTAACAAAGATGATGAAAGCAACTATGTACCGAACAAAGTTGGAAGTGAATTGGGTAATAGTCAAATTGTAAGAATTAAAAATTGAAACAAACAAAAAAAGAAATGGAAACCTCAGACCGACCACAAAGGAATCCCAATATACATAAAGTCAATGTGGCTTCAGTTTATCAGTGACTCGGTCTAAGGAGTTTGATATTATTACACTATACTCCTCTTTGAAAGAAAAAGAGGTTATCACCAGAGCGTAAAGTGATGAGCTAAACACATGTTAGGACAGTCTTCAGGATTTATCCTAACATTTAGTTCTCTCATCACATTTTTAAGGATCATATCAAGGTCACAGGGAGTATATACAGGGACCTAAGTCAATTCACCCTACTCTACAGCATTCCTCTCCTCGTCATCACTTTCCCCAATTGAGGTACTCCTTTCTTTTTGTTCTTTCTTAGAATCTTTCTCATCACTAGAATTTTCATTTTTAGAAAACTCCAACTCCTGAATAGGAGCAGGATTCCAAAGCTGAACCATAGCTGATAGCAAGTCAACTCCAAAGTAAAAAAGATGAGGTAGAGACCTTTCAGGAGAGCAAATGATCCTAACAAGAACTAATCGAGGGGGAATAGAAATGACAATGGCAACATTGATAAGAGGAATAGCAGAAGTAGAAAAAAATTTATGAGATTGAACCCCATAAGAGGGAATAGCTAAAGATAAAAGAAGGTTAGCCATAGAAAATGGACCAACTCGAAAAATGTGGTGGATTTTATACTTCAAAGTCTATTTGAGCATACAGTTCTTTTGTACTCAAGACCCATTCCCTTTTTATCTGAGTAATTTTTTTGTTTTGTCGTTGCCATTCTTTAGACATCGGGTTGAAACAAAAAGCCCATCTTTTCCCAATTACGGTCCCCGATATATGGTGAAATCAGAACATTATCGTCTTGCCCAAGCTGACCTCCCTTAAGTTATACCATAAAACTCTTGGCCTCTCCAGAACTTATTTTAGAAGGCATGGTTACAAATACATATCGAAAAAAGTGTAGAAAACTTTAAAGTTCAAAAGCTTTTGAGATCAAAAAATTTAAGTCAGAATGAAAGCAAAAAAAAAAAAAAAAAAAATATGAAAATTGAAAGCCCCAATAGCCATTCATATAGTCACACTGCAAATTAGATGAATTGCGCAAACCATGCCACATGTCAGATTGAAGAGGGAAAGATATCTTTTCATCTTTCCATTTAAAATTTTCTTGCTTAAACTACCTTTTTTCCTCATTTAATGCCATCACACTAGCCAAAATCGGATGAATCTAGGCCAAACTAGCCAAACCGGACAAATCCTAGGTCAATCAACCAGACCAGATAACTCTTCGAGGTAGACTGGACCCTTAGTTCATCATTAAAGTTCAAAGTAGAGACTCGAATCCAAACTCCTAAAATAAAACACAAGTCTCACATTGACTAGACGAACTCCAACACTAACATTAGACTATTCTAAACAATTATCACCCTAGTAACTTTTAAGCTGGCTATGCCCTTAATTAAAGACATACACGTATGATCAGACAACAACAAAGTCGGATCACGACTCAAGGCTAGCTGTCTCCTAATATTAATCTCCCTTTATGATACCAACTTCAAAGAATTAAATTTCATGTCATTTCCTTTTGCCTACCTATCCTACATTAGGTGCATTGATCATAAATTCAGCAATTTAAATAGTGGGGAGATAGAATGTTATAAGTATTTGACGATTAAAAGAGTATAATGATTTTTTATGTTAAAAGCCTTTACCAAATAATCAAAGATGATTTTATCATTTATGTTAATATGACATATTAGATCGATCTAACACATTCAGTGCAACATTAACTTGACATTATCTTTGTTGTCCTCAAATGATCTTTCATTGCTTATATATAAATATGAAAGTCTAGTCACAATTAAAATAAATCCATGTTACTCCTATTTTTCTTTATTATTATTTTTTTTCATCTTATCTGTTTTGACTTATATATTTAAATACAAATATAATTAATACCTTTTATTTTTACCTTTAATCATTTTTTCCTTTTATGTTTATAAAATTTGATCAGAGATCAAAACTTACCGCAAGTTTTGTGGTCTGCCGTCTTTTATGTAAATGAAATTAAGCTTATTCAAAAGAAAGAAACGTGAGAAAGAGAAGAACTCAATGAAATTGAGCTTATCCAAAAGAAAGAAACGTGACAAAGAGAAGAAATATATTACTATGGATATGAAAGCAGGATACAAGAGGGCCATGTGGGTGTTTCTCCGAAGGGCGAAGGATGCTATGTACACGGAATCTCCCGTGCTTTACTTTAATCAATTTAGTTAATATATTACAACATCGAATTAATTTTAACACAAACTTAATAAGAATTTATCTTGATATTTATAAATATAAATATAAATCTATAATTTTAATAAAAATTTTATTTTGATATTTATAAATTAAGAGTGATATATAATAATATATGATGATCGCTCAAATATTAAAAAAGTTATCACGATTTAACAAAACTTTTCGTATACAGCACGTTAATGAAATTTGAAACGTTTTTCATCGTATTAAAATCACTTTGTTCAAGGACCCTTTTTGATTTAATATGAACACCCCACAAGATACGGCGAGGTTTGCTACCATATCGAGAAGTTCAGGAAGACAAAAAAGGTGTTGTAGGTACAAGACCTAATGACGCTGAGGACTGGGCTGCGCCACGGGTTGACATTTTGCAAGCGAATTTTGATGGTGCAATAAATGAAGCGATGGAACAGGAGGCCTGGGGGTCGTGACACGAGACAGTGTTGGCGCTGTTGTTGGGGCATCTTCCACAGTTTTAGTAGGAGTTAAATCTCTCTCAATAATTTAAATTATGACAACGATCACATTTTTAATGATATCATATTTATAATGATTATAAATATAATAAAAATTTTTATAATTATTGTGATTATTATGATCATAAATTTTTTAAAATTTTATTTAATTTATTATTAAATATAATAATTTTAATTATTAATTATAAATTTTTTTATTTTATAATTTTTAAAATAATTTATATTATATCATATATTTTTTTTATTTAAGAAAAAATATTTATAGTAAAATATTTATATTTAAAAAATTATTTATATGATAATTAAAAAATAATAAGAGATAAATAAACATATAAAAAATAAATAATCATAAAAATAATATATTTAATTATTATATTTATCAAATTATTATCGAATTATATTATACATAAATCAAATAATAAATTATAAATATTTATAAATTAAATAAGAGTATTACTATTTATGAATCAAGAGAATTACTTTTTATGGGCTTATGTTGTGGCAATTTTAACAAAAATTGCCTTAAGTTTACTTCCTCAACCTTTTGATTAAATTGCACAGATTCACACAACTTCTCATTCCCTTACTTTGCATTCAATAATTTTTTTCTCCAAACCGTCATTATCATCCCCATCTCTCAGTTTTTTTTTTTTATTTGTGCCATCTGTTCGTCTCCATCAACCTTAAGTCTCACTCTTATCTCTTGTCTCTCATTTTAAGTCCTAGCAACTCTTGTCTCCTTCTACCAATGCACCGTAGCTCAATCCAATCCTAAATGCACAAAATCATGATAAATTTAAAAATTAAAAAAAAAGTAATTTGAGTATTGAATTAATTACTTATCTTAAACTGCATATATTTGATCTTGATTGAAGTTAAATTTCAAAGAATTGATATCTTTAGAAGTTTAAGTTTTGTGATTTTTTTTTTAATTTGTAAATTGATGTTTATTTTTTTTCTTGCTGTTTTTATTTTAAATTTTTAAATAAAATCATATGAAAATTTTTTTCTTGAATTTTTGAATGAATAATGAAATAGTGAGTAATAGCGAACCGTTATTATCGCTATTCAACATTACATTGTAATTTGCGACCGTGATGCGTTTACTATAAATGAGATTAAAGTTTTCTCTCATTTTTTTTTCAATAACGTTGATGGATAGTGATACGATTGTAAAATAATGACATCCAACCACTATTTAAATCTTTGGTCCCTCTTGTAATAGAAGCGTTTGCAGCAATAAAGGCTCTAGAGCTATCCAAAAACCCAGGACTTCAAACTATTATTTTAAAGGGTGACACATTACGAATAACATATGCACGAATTGAGCAGGGGAAAGATTTGTTTTATGTTGGCCATCATATCATGGATGAAGCTCGCAAACTCCAACAGAGTTTTGGTTTTATCAAGGTTAAACATGCGAAACGCAAGACCAATGAAATAGCACATTGAAAGCATTAGAAAGCATTACATTGAAAGGTTAATGATCTTGTCCCCTTGTGGGATTAGGCCCTAAGTTGAATTTTCTTTAGGCCTAAGAGTGTGCTAGTATAGGGTGAAGTTTAAGTCATCATTGGTAGACATCTCTACAAGATCAAGCTAACAATTAGATAAAAATTAGGTTAAAATAAAACCCTATGAGATTACCTTAAACCTACCCTAATACTTCATTTTGTTTATTACTTCGGAGGAGGTTAGCTTGTGGGCATCAATAATGTGCTCCCCTCTACGGGTGTACTCCATTATTTTGTCCCGATCTAATAGATCCAAAATAGAGAGAGCTATTGATGTATCAATAAAAACATTAAGCACATTTATTTTTTTTCGTGCCTCGACCTTAGTCGAACTATCTTATTTATATTTTGTTTTTAGAGGCAAAGGAAGAGTAGTTTTCAATTTTTTATTGAGCAAAGATTAGGGTTGGCAGCCCAACCTGACCTAATCTCATATGGTCATTTTTGTTTTACAATCAAATTTCACACTGGGTCAGGGTTGGGTTTTAAGCAAACCCGACCTGACTTGACCTGATATATATATAATTTATTTTTTAATTATTTTTAATTTTTAGTTTATATATTTATATAATTATATAATTTTATATTTATATTAAAAAAATAATATTTTATTAATTTCGAATCAGATCAAGTCGAGTATGGTCTATACAATATTAGGTCAAGTCGGGTTTAAGTATCAAAAAATAAAAAAAATCTTTAGGTTGGGTTAGGTTCGAATTTTATGAATATAAAGTCGGGTTGGTTCGGAACGAGCAAAAACTCGCCCTGACCCAACCCATTACCATCCCTAGCTAAGATAATAAGCAAACAATTTTTTATTAGATCGAGCTGTTACATAATATCACCTCTTATCACTAAGGTACATCTTAATAGAAAAGAATTCCCTAAACAGAGGTAGAGAAAGAAGAATATTTAAATGTTAACAAAGATGATGAAAGTAACTATGTATCGAACGAAGTTGAAAGTGAATTGGGTGATAGTCAAATTGTAAGAATTAAAAATTAAAACAAATAAAAAAAGAAATAAAAACCTCAGACCGACCACGAAAGAATTCCAATATACATAAAGCCAATGTGGCTTCAATTTATCAGTGACTCGGTCTAAGGAGTTTGACATTATTATACTATACTCCTCTCTAGAAGAAAAAGAGGGTTGTCACCAGAACGCAAAATGATGAGCTAAACACATGCTAGGACAGTCTTCAGGATTTGTCATGACATTTAGTTCTCTCATCACATTTTTAGGGATCATATCAAGGTCATAGAGAGTATATGCAAGGACCTAAGTCAATTCATCCTGCTCCACAGCGTTCCTCTCATCGTCATCACTTCCCCAATTGAGGTACTCCCCTCCTCTTGTTTCTCCTCATAACTTTTCTCATCACTAGACTTTTCATTTTTAGAAAACTCTGACTCCTGAATAGGAGCAAGATTCCAAGGCTGAACCATAGCTGATAGCAACTCAACTCTGAAGTAAAAAAGATGAGGTGGAGACTTTTTAGGAGAGCAAATGATCCCAACAAGAACTAATCGAGGGGGAATAGAAGTGACA
The DNA here is from genome assembly GCF_047325235.1 of Durio zibethinus. NCBI lineage: Eukaryota > Viridiplantae > Streptophyta > Magnoliopsida > Malvales > Malvaceae > Durio > Durio zibethinus. Next base: position 10,537,032 of record NC_143163.1, read on the forward strand.
ATGGTAGCATTGATAGGATGAATAGTAAAAGTAAAAAAAAATTAATGAGATTGAACCCCATAAGAGGGAATAGCTAAAGATAAAGAGAGGTCATCCATAGAAAATGGACTAACCTGAAAAATGAAGAAATGTGGTGGATTTTGTACATCAAAATCTATCTGAGCATACAGTTCTTCTATACTCGGGACCCATTCCCTTCTTATCTGAGCATTTTTTTCGTTTTGTCGTTGCCATTCTTTGGACATCGGGTTGAAACAAAAAGCCCATCTTTTTCCAATTACGGTCCCCGATATATGGTGGAATCAGAACATTATCGTCTTGCCCAAGCTAACCTCCCTTAAGTTATACCCTAAAACTCTTAGCCTCCCCAGAACTTATTTTAGAAGGCATGGTTACAAATACATATCAAAAAAAGTGTAGAAAAACTTTAAAGTTGAAAAGCTTTTGAGATAAAAAACTTTAGGTCAGAATGAAAGCAAAAAAAAAAAAAAAAAACCAGAAATATGAAAATTAAAAGCCCTAATAGCCCTTTATATAGTCGTACTGCAAATTAGATGAATTGCGCAAACCATGCCACATGTCAGATTGAAAAAGGAAAGATATCTTTTCATCTTTTCATTTTTAAATTTTCTCGCTTAAACTACTTTTTTTCTCATTTAATGTCATAACACTTGCCAAAATCGGATGAATCCAGGTCAAACTAGTCAAATCGGACAAATCCTAAGTCAAATCAACCAAATCAGATAACTTTTCGAGGCAAACTGGACCCTTAGTTCATCATCAGAGTTCAAAGTAGAGACTCGAATCCAAACTCCTAAAATAAAACACAAGTCTCACATCGACTAGATGAACTCCAACACTAACATTAAACCATTCTGAACAATTATCACTTTAGTAACATTTAAGCTGGCTATGCCCTTAATTAAAAACATACATGTATGATCAGACAACAACAAGGTCAGACCACGACTCAAGGCTAATTATCTCCTAATATTAATCTCCTTTTATGATGCCAACTTCAAATAATTAAATTTCATGTTATTTCCTTTTGCCTACCTATCCTACATTAGGTGCATTGATCATAAATTCAACAATTTGATTAGTGGGGAGACAAAATGTTATAAGCATTTTACGGTTAAAAAAGTATAATTATTTTTTTTTATGTTAAAAGCTTTTAACAAAAAATCAAAAATAATTTTATCATTTATGTTGATATGACATATTAAATCGATAAGATACATCTAATATTCCATTAACTTAATATTATCTTTATTGTCTTCAAATGATCTTTCATTACTTATATATAAATATGAAAGTTCAATCACAATTAAAATAAATCCATGCTACGTCTATTTCTCTTTATTATTTCTTTTCTAATTTTATCTGTTTTGACTTTTATATTTAAATACAAACATAATTAATACCTTTTATTTTTACCTTTAATTATCTTTCTCTTTTATCTTTATAAAATTTATAAGATCAAAACTTAGCGCAAGTTTTATGATCTGCCGTCTTTTATGTAAATGAAATTGTGCTTATCCAAAAGAAAGAAACGTGAGAAAGAGAAGAACTCAATGAAATTGAGCTTATCCAAAAGAAAGAAACGTGACAAAGAGAACTATATTAGTATGGACGTGAAAGCAGGATACAAGAGGGTCATGTCGGTGTTTCTCCGAAGGGCGAAGGATGCTATGTACACGCAATCTCCTGTGCTTGTGCGCGCATGTACTACTTTTGTATTTTATGTTTTACTTTAATCAATTTAGTTAATATATTACAACATCAAATTAATTTTAACACAAACTTAATAAAAATTTATCTTGATATTTATAAATAAAATATATATCTATAATTTAATAGAAATTTTATTTTGATATTTATAAATCAAGAGTGATATATAATAATATATGATGATCGCTCAAATATTAAAAAAATTATCATGATTTAACAAAATTTTTCGTATACAATACGTTAATGAAATTTGAAACGTTTTTCATCATATTAAAATCACCTTGGTCAAGGACTTTCTTGATTTAATAGTAACTACAAACAGACAAGAAAATGTAATGAAGATGACATTTGATGAGACCGGGGTTGGCCTGCCAAAATTGCAGATGGAGTGGACCAGGATAGCTTTGAGAGGGATTTGGTGGTTAGCTGGGCAATCTTGCATGGCAGAAATTTATTTGTAAAATGCAATGGAACACCCCACAAGATACGGCAAGGTTTGCTGCCATATATATAGAGAAGTTCAAGCAGACAAAAAAGGTACTGTAGGTACAAGACCTAATGACGCTGAGGATTGGGCTGCCCCACCGGTTGATATTTTGAAAGCTAATTTTGATGGTGCACTAAATGAAGCGATGGAACAGGAGGCTTGAGGGTCGTGACACCAGACAGTGTTGGCGCTGTTGTTGGGGCATCTTCCACAGTTTTAGTGGGAGTTAAATCTCTCTCAATAACGATCGTATCATATTTATTATGATTATAAATATAATAAAAATTTTATGGTTATTATGATTATTATGATCATAAATTTTTTAAAATTTTATTCAATTTATTATTAAATATAATATTTTAATTATTAATGATAAAATTTTATTTTATAATTTTTAAAGTAATTTATATTATATCATATATTTTATTTATTTTAAAAAAATATTTATAAAAAAATATTTATATTTAAAAAAATTATTTATATGACAATTAAAAAATAATAAAAGATAAATAAACATATAAAAAAATAAATAATCATAAAAAATAATATATTTAATTATTTAATTACCGTACTTATTAAATTATTATCGAATTATATTATACATAAATCAAATAATAAGTTATTAGATATTTATAAATTAAGTAAAAGTATTATTATTTATGAGTCAAGAGAATTGTTTTTTATGAGCTTATAGTAAATCAAACTTGATAACTTTCACGTCGTGAGTGATTTTTAACAAGAATTACCTTAAGTTTACTTCCTCAACTTTTTGATTAAATTGTATAAATACACACAACTTCTCATTTTCTTACCTTGCATTCAATAATTTTTTTCTTCAAACCTTCGTTATCATCCCTATCTCTCAATGCTCTTTTTTTTTTGTGTGCTATCTATTCGTCTCCATTAACTTTAAGTCTCACTCTCATCTCTTATCTCTCATTTTAAGTCTCAATAACTCCTGCTCCTTCTACCAATGCACCATAGCTCAATCTAATCTTAAATGCATAAAATCACGATAAATTTAAAAATTAAAAAAAAAGTAATTTGAGTATTGAATTAATTACTTATCTTAAATTGCATATATTTGATTTTAATTAAAGTTGAATTTAAGAGAATTGATATTTTTAGAAGTTTAAGTTTTGTGAATTTTTTTTTGAATTTATAAATCGATGTTTATTTTTTTCTTACTATTTTTATTTTAAATTTTTAAATAGAATCAAATGAAATTTTTTTTTTTGAATTTTTGAATAAATAACGAAAAACGAGTAATAACGAACCGTTATTATCGCTATTCAATATTACACTATAGTTTGTGACTGTGATGCGTTTACTATAAATGAAATTCAAATAGCGAAATAACAAGTAATAGCATTCAAATTTTCTCTCATTTTATCTATAACGTTGGTGGATAGTGATACAATCGCGAAATAACTGACATCCAACCGCTATTTAAATTTTTGGTCCCTCTTGTAACAGAAGCGTTTGCAGCAGTAAGGGCTCTAGAGCTGTCCAAAGACCCGGGAATTCAAAATGTTATTTTAGAGGATGACACATTACGAATAACAGATGCACGAATTGAGCAGGGGAAAGATTTGTTTTATGTTGGCCATCATATCCCGGATGAAGCTCGCAAACTCCAACAGAGTTTTCGTTCTATCAAGGTTAAACATGCGAAACGCAAGACCAATGAAACAGCACATAAGCTAGCCAAACATGCTCTTACATATAGACTGGACTTATTTCTGGGAATGCCGCCCATTATTCAATCCATTATTATATCTGAATGCAATAACAGTTAAGTAATGAAATCCATGTTTCTTTAAAAAAAAAAAAAAAAGAAACAGAAGATTTATCCCATCATATTTCTTGAGACGATGAATATTTTCTGGATTACTAATCCATTTTCGTGTGCTTCATGCCACACCCAAATCACCCTTTTTTTATTCATCTTTTATTGAGATCTGTAGAGATTAAATCAAAATACGATAATTTACACACAAAATTACTTATTATTATAAGTTAAAAGATTAGTTACACTACGTACATATGAGAGTTATTTCACAAACACATGGGAGTTATTCCATAACAAATTGAACTCTTATAGCAAGTTATATTAAGTGACCAATTTTAAGCTTGGGTGATCAATTGCTTTTTGGAACCAATTTTTACCATGTTATAGATAATTTTCAAGTCCAAGAATAATTATATTTGTTTTTTAGGAGTAAATATATTGAATATAATTAGCATCTTTAGAAGTTAAAATAATATTAATATAAACTGTTTTTTTTTAATTAGCATTTTCATTATAAAGGGGATTTATATTATCACTGTATATTTAATATAATTTAAAGTGACAAATTTGTTTTGATAAAGAACAATTTTGAAAATTATCATTACATTTTAATAGTGTTTAATTTAGCAAATGCTATAACGTTATTTTCTTGTATTTAAATACGATAATTGGTATATTTAAATAGTTTAAAATATTAATAATTTAGTATTAATATTATGTTTTATAAAAAAATTATGTCGATTTATAACTACATAAAAACACAAAATATATATATTTTTTTGTTTTATCAAATTTATTTATAATTTTACTAAAAATTCTAAACCATTTCACCTACCTATCTTATTTCATAATATGATGTTATGTTTTACTTATATTTGAAACGGCGCTCTCATACATTTCCTAACACTACAATATTCTCTTTTCAAACATTTTTATTACCCAGCAATCACAGCCCGTTGCAATGAAAAGATGGTCTGCACCAATTAATGCTCTTTAAGGTGGAATAAGGAGTGTTGGAAGACTTGATTTCACTTGCAAATTAATGCTACGCACCAAGTAACAGTAGGGTGTCTGTCCATTCAAATTGACATTAGCACAAAGTGATTGGCACGATCACACAAGGAAGAACAGCCACTCCAATATCATGAGGCAGGGCATTGATAGAGAATTCCAAAGCACTTTCTCAGAGAAACAAGCAATCAACTAAAACAAATTCCTTGATATAAAATATTACGATTATTAACCTCTATTCAAAATCCCATAGTACTAGTAGATACTATTACTTAAAATGATGTTCATAAATTTCTCAACTTGGGACATCATTTTGATCAAATCAAAAAGCCTATGTGCCAGCATTTCTGCGGCCAACACGAGCAACAAAGCCAGCTTTAATTGGAGCAACTGATCGTCCAGACCCACACTGCAAGAATGAGATCAGAAGTTTTTAGGGCAACACAGGCCAAGGACAAGTAAAAATAATCAATAACATCTAGTTAGAATAAACGCAGAAACCCATTATCTGACCACCCCTCCCCTCTTTTCCCTTTTTTCTTACTCTTTTCACAATGAACTCCCAACAATTGCAATTCTAACCAACATTAGTAAGTCTAAAAGGAGGCTTCAGAACTATCATTTTCTCATTCACAAAAAAACATGGCAATGTAGGCAGTTGTAAGAACATCATAAGCCTCATTTGGAGAATGAGGTGGCAGAAAAATATTAGAAAACCCATTAAACTTTCTTGAAAAACAAATTAATTGGATGTCAATAAGCACACCAGAAAACTCTATTCTGATTTTTATGTGATGACCAGCAACTCTAGGCCTCAGATTTGTTACTTTATTGTCATCAGAGTGAAGATCTGACAATGTAGGCAATTCTTCATCATAGGCCTTCTAAAAAGCACAGATTCTTTACTAACTACATCATTCAAACCAAAGCTATATTCAGACTATCATGCATGTTTAACACGGTGAGAAGATGAAGTTTGGTCGGTCCAACCTACCAAATAAGCATGACCATCCAATCAATGACAAGTTATTAAGAACTAGAGGTAATAGTATAATGAGAAGAAAAGAGTTCTACGCACACATAAGCACCCAAGGCAAATAATAGGATACACATTTGAGAAGAAGGAAGAATGATTAGAGAAGAATGTGAACTTGTTACCTTCTCACATCTTAGAAAGAAAAGGCGATTCTCCTTCGAGAGAATTGTATCTGGACTTTTGCATCCAAGGCAAATAACATACTCATCTGATAAGAGGAAACCAAATTTTATGAAGTCAATCAAAATATTCCGAGCTTCAAGTTTACATTGCCATCATCTCAATGTCAGTTAGCATAACAGAAAAAAGGTACTTACTGATGTAACGCCTAAGGATCCCTTCAAAATTTTTCGGTGCAAACCTGCCCTTAACAACCAACCTTTGCTGCCCATCAAGAGATCCACTTGTCCCCAACTCAGCAAGCAAGAAGGCCATGACATGGTCTGGTTGCCGATGCATCCTAAAACATTTCCCCAGCCAAGAATTTGTTAGAAAGGATGTGGTGTTTATTATGAAACTTGCAAATAGAACACCATTAAATGGTAAACTCAAGTACAAAAAAGAGAGCTGAATATTGTCTTGGTACAACCAAGAGAAGAAATATTTCTAGTCTTCTCCAAATATGATTAACTCCTAAGTGAAAGACTGTTGGAAAGAGGACATCATGAAGCAATACACTAAGTTAAGAATATGCAGAATTAAACACATGCAAGCAATATATTTTTATGGAATAAATAACAAAATATCCAGAATCTAAAGTTGCCCTTAAAAGAGATCTCAGATCCTCCGCCATCCCAACCAGCAAAAATACTGTATTTGTAGCTGGATAGAACACAGAATACAAGAAAAACAACAATAACATACGTCTTGCATAGATCCATGAAATTCACAAATACAGTTTTCTTGGTGCCTTCACGAAGAACTTGTGGAGGCCTCATAACAGTTCTACGCCTGTCTCCAGCAAGCTCAGGGTTGTTCTCCCGCAGAATGTTAAACACGCGACCAAGAAGCTATATGCATCACATTGAGCGAAGGTTAGACAATTTATCAGTGCTACAACAGAAAATTAGTATATAAACTCAATAATTTTCAAGTACGTGGTGAAAAGTGAAAAGACAATCCCCTTAGAGCTTTGGTAGCCACCAATGACCCCTTCAAAGCCAAATAAGATCAAATTCTCCAGAATTATAAAGAGACACAAAGACAGCTATTTAATCAGTAGACTTAGAGATACATAAAAACATCCTCCAAAATGGATTTCCATGAATGGTGAAATTCTTAAAACATTGTATGAAACTTAAGATTCCATCAACTATCATAGGTACATTACAAGTTTATGAATATCCAATCAATCATATTAACAAGATCAAGCATGCAATATCAATAACACACTGAGAGACACACTATACCTCTTCGTATTCGTAATCACGGTCACTTCCTTCCCAAGGATAACGCTGTTGCAAGACAACACTGTCACCTTCTTCATCCCCATCAATATGATCTAGATAAGTGGTAAAAAAACATATAAAAAATATTAATAACAGATTTCAAGTAAAACCTGTGTTCCAGTTCACAATATTACCGATCACTAATTAATGAAAGAAAATTCTAACCATCAAAATCTTCTCCTGCATCCACAGATTCCTCATTGAATGTACTGGTCTCTACCTACAACATCATAGTAAGAACGATTTGCTGATAGAGAAGAAACCGTACATATCTATTAATTTAAAGTATGTAGACTTACTTGTTTCTTCTTCTTCTTTTTCAGATTGCTAAAGTCAAGCCCATCAGAAACTGTAAGTAAAGAGAAAACAAATGAGTCTCCTAGCAAAACATATATTTTTTAGGATTCCATTTGGTTGATGCTTTTTGTCTTTTGTTTTCTATTATTTTTTCTTTTTTACTTTATCATTTTACTCATTTTTTCCATGAAAGTAAAAAGCAAATAGCAAAAAAATCAAGAAAATTGTAGAATAATTGGCAAAAGTACCAGATAATGCTTCAGTTTTCTCGGCTAACTTATCAACAGAATCATCTGCAGGGTCCTGCATCACAACCTTCTTCTTTTTCTTCTTTTTAGTAGGATCAAATGGCGCAAGCTGAACCAAAGAATCCATTAATTAAAAAAAAAAAAAAGAATTTAAAACGGGACATTCCATAAAACTTTAAATCGAATTGAGTAATATAGATCATGACTTCGTGTGAAGAAAGCATAATTTTCTCATTATTCCATAATGAGTTTAATTACAATAAAATCATAAAATTAACAAAAATATAAATGATTTTATGTCATTCAGTGGATTAAAGTAAAAAAATAAATTCCATATCAAGTTAACATATCTGAATACACAATCTTACACAAATATTATAAATGAACCAATTTAATCTTCTTATCCAATTAATTACAGAAGAACGACATTCGAACAAAGAATTAGTTTTAAAAAAGAAGAAAGACTTACTTCCGACACCTCATCCTTCACTTCATCGTCTGCCATGATTGCTGCAAAGCCAAATAGAATTAAAAGAAAAAAAAATCAGAACAAAGGGATATAAAGTAGATTTAAAAAAAAAAAAAAAACCCTAGAAGCCTCTGAAGCGGGGACAGTGGCGGCATCGCCGCGTAATGGAGAAAAATGGAAAGAGCATAGAAGTGAAAACACTTACCCTGGTGTTTTGATTTTTTTTTTCTTATGCGAAAACGAGCCTCAAATCAAAGAACAGAAGAATATAGCAAAGTGAAACAAATGGGTAAGACGGCTTCTTTTGGTAAAAGAGAGGCTAGGTTGCTTGATTTTTCTTGTGTTACACCTTAAAAAAGGGAAAAAAGATTAAATGGCTTTATTATTTTATATTATTTTTTATAAGAATAAATAATACTCGGGCTTCGTCTAATGCATGCTTAAGCTTAGTGCCCATTCATTAAGCCCATATTTCCAGGCAATGCTCCTTTTTTCAAGTCTCGTTCAGTTCGAGCCGAGCCGAGTTTAAGTTTATTTGTCTACTTTTAAGCTTGTTTAAGATGAGTCGCATTTATTAAGAATTTTGACAAGTTGGGCTCATTAAAATTTTAAAACTTTCAAACATGTTCAATTTATTTAAAAATTTATTACATAAATCATAGTAATTGTTAAAAATATTTTTAGGTCCAAAAAGTAAATTGGTGTTTTTTCTTATTAGAGACAATCAATAGATAACTAAATATATTTTTTATTTTTGAGTCAATTTGATATGTTAGGTTGACCTAACATGTATAATGCTACGTTAGCTCAGCTACGGCACAATTTTACCTTATAGACCATTCACCTTTCTCTTAGAAATAGAATCATTTAAGTATTATTTATCCATTTGACTATTTTTCGTTACATTTATTTTTTTTTCTTCTTTCGACCTCCCATAACTTGACCTATGACTTGAGTATCGGAGTGTAAAAACAATGAACATTCTCTACCTTTGCAAGAATCTCTCTATTTCTTTTGTGATTTCAAGATCCTGACTCTCAACTTGAAGTGTGGTACAAATATTTTGCACACCAGATAGGGATGGCAACAGGTCGAGTCGAGACGAGTTTTTACTCGCTCTAAACCTGATCAGACTTTATACCAATAATACTCGAAATTGACCTAACTTGACTTGAAATTAATAAAATATTATTTTTTAATATAAATATAAAATTATATAATATATAAATATAAAATTAAATAATTAATTAAAAAATAATTTTTTTATATATATCGAGTTAGGTCAAGTTGAGTTGCCTAAAACCCGACCTCAATTTTTTTTATTATTATCGACCTGACCCGACTCAAAACTCGATTAGAAAAAAAAAACCCTAAAAGGTTAGGTCGGAACCATCGGGAATGCATTGGGCTACCATCTCTAACACCAGGTAAATATTATATCTTTTGGCCAAGCTAAACATTATGCCACTCAGAAGAAAAGCCAACAAGGAAGGAGAACCAATTGTCCTAGTTGGGACTAAAACCTAAAATAGCCAACCTACAGATCAACCTATGCAAATACAAGTAAGGCCAACAATGGAATAATTCCAAGCCTTAACTAAACAAATCCAAGCCCTAAAACAAATGGTCTAAAGTATAACACCACCTTAAGCCTTAAAAGTAACCAACCTGGTCACCCTTGGTAGATAACCAATAGAAATACAATCAAGTTATGAGAAAGCTGAAGCCTTTTCAACCTGTAGGGAGGAGGAACATGCTGTTTCAACCATTCATCATCATTATCTTAACCATAACTCTACCCATGCAACCACATAAATTTAAATAGACTAACATAAAACACTAACTGAGTAGAAATCTAGAGGCTAAAATGCATGGCATAGAGAAAGAGTTAAAAGAAAAAGCTATCGCTTTTAAGGATGAGCTAAAATTCCTAGAGACCACATCCTTTATTGAAGATATTAACAGGATATGCCCCTAAAAGGACTCAAAATGTTGACCTTAGGAGCAACGATAGTACCCCTAATCATTTTGACCATTTGAAACTTTATAAAACTAACATGATGATGCAGTGTGCAGATGAGGCCTTGATGTGTAAAAAATTGGCTATAACCCTCAAAGGGGCACTCGATCTTAATTTACAGCCTTAAACTGGGTCGATCATGATATTAAAAAAACTCAAGCACTTATTTTTGTTAAGATTTGTCAATAGTAGAAGAACTAATAAAATTACCTTAACTTTTATGTTAATCCATTAAGGCAGAAATAAGTCTTTAAAAGACTACGTTATGTGTTTTAACGCGAAAGCCCTACAAGTGAAAAATCTCGAGCAAATGACTGTAGTAACCATCATCACCAATTGACTTAACGATAGAGAATACCACTTGAAACTCACACTTTCTCTTGAACCGCCAAAAGCATTGGTTGAAGTGCTATTTGTCATGGGGAAATACATCAATGCTAAAAGTATAATGAAAAATCAAGGCGATAGAGCTCATCCCCCTTTCTTGGCTAGAAAAAAAAGTAAAGAGATATATGATTTTCCTCTAAGAGAGAGACAATAAGGGTATCTAAGGGCTAAAAGCCCAAGTCGACAATGAAGTTACATTGCACTGAATACCTTTAAAGAGAGGATTTTGATGCAAATCGAAAGGGACTCGAGCTTAGATGGCCAAAGCCACTAAAGCAAAATACTCGTTTAAACTATAAAAAAAAATGTGAGTTCCATAAAGACTTCAACCATAACACAGAAGATTGTGTCAAGCTAAAAAATAAAATAGAAAGTTTGATTAGAAGAGGTCAACTAAAAAGGTTTATGGATCAATAAAGATAGGGTCAAGGTAAATTAGATTACAGAAGAAAGGGATTATAGAGAAAAGCCACTAAAAAACTAAATGGACAGACCAAATGAAAATTACAGTGATAGAAAGAAAAGAAACAAGCAAGAAAATGAAGGCTAAGTAGTAAATAACAAGCCCATCATGGACTTAATTAATGTGATTACTGGAAAAAGTTCTATGTTGGCCAAAAAAAATTTTGACCAAAGAATGATCATGGCCATAGGGTTCTCGACCAAGAAAGAAAAAGAGTTGGAAAGATAAACTAATCTTTTTCATGTCGAAAGATATAGAAGGTATCAAATTTTCACATGATGATGCTATTGTAGTCATTGCTTTTGTATATAATTATGTTATAAAAATGATTCTATTTGATAATAGTGCTCGATTGATGTTTTATACTATGCTATAATGCTGAAAATGGGAATCAAATAAGAGATGTTGAAGCCATTTACTAAGCTAATCCAAAAGACAACTTTCCTCTCCCTAACATAGATAGGCTAGTTGATGATAACGTCGAGCATGACCTGCTTAGCTTTGTCATAACATATAGATCTATGGATCTACCACTAGACATGAATTGAAAGAGTTGCCACCAATCTTTTTTGTTTAAGAGTGATTGGCCATCTGACAGAATTTGTCATTTTTAAAGAGAAGTCCCAAAATTGACTTAGGTATCTTTAAATAGTAAATTTTAGTCCATGAAACCAAATTTCATATTTGATAGTGTGATTACACGTGAAAAAGGTTATAGCACCCTCATAGGGACCATCCAAAGGATGGTACCGGTTTGATTTCAAATTATCCAAGCCTTAATCATATTTATAATTTACCAAAATATTTAATATTAAAAATTAATTTTAAAATTACTCCAATAGTTTAGTAGCAATTTAAGATAATTATCTCACCTCAAGAGTATTCATGGAGGTTAGTGTCCCACCTTGAAGAGGTTCCGTTGTCAGATTCATTAATATATTTTTATTCAAGAAAATAATTAGTAAAATCTTTCAATAGTTTGGTAATATTTACTTTGATACAGATCTCCCAATTGTTTAGTAAGATTTTCTTGTAAATTTATTTTTAGAAAATGTATTAAATCTTTTGATAGTGTGGTAAGACTTAATTTAAGATACAAATCCTCTAATAATTTAGTAAGTTCAAAATAAAATATTTTATTGGTAACATTTTTTTATAAATTGATTTATGAGATTTTCTAATAGTGTGGTAAAATTCATAAAAAAATTAAATTCATGAAAAATTATCTAATAGTTTAGTAGGATTCATGAATTTATTTTAAAAATATTTTTTGTTATTATTTTTAAATAAATAAAAAATAAATTTCATAAAGGTATTTTAAAAAATAAATAATAAAATTTGCAATTTAAGGTAATGAGTAAAATAATAATTAAAGATGAAAATAATAATAATAAGTAAAAATAAAAAATCTAAATATAAAATGAAAATCAAATCAAATCAAAACAAAAAAAAAAGATGAAAAAAAAAAAAAAAAACCTACAATCGAGTCAGGCTTGAAGCACAGATTTTCACGCAGGTTATCGGGTTCAAGTAAAAACTTCAAACGTCAATCGAAAAGTTCATCCTAAACCCAGAAAAGTCTTTAAATTCTTGAAAACCCAGAATCAAAAGCCAATAAAAAAACCCCTACAAAAATCTCAGAAGCTCAATAAAATATGGAATCAAACTCAGAAATTAAAACCTAAATTTAGGAAACCCAAAAATGAAATCAAATTTAGAATGAAATAAAATCATAGAACCTAAAAAAAAAAATCAGAATTTGCTTGAATGATTCCTCCCAAAAACAAAAAACTAAGATCTCTAGAATTTTTGTTTTTTTCCCCTCCTCATTTTGTGTGTGATTGATTGGCGATTATATAGGGCCTTCTACTAGGAAATTTAAGGATTCACATCAAATGGAAAAGATTGCAGATCTAATTATGCTCTAAATTGATTTTTTTTCTTGATTCTATTTAAAATCGATTTAATTAATTTTTGGAATTGTCTGAATTTTCTTTCATTTTTAGAATCCCTTAAAAATTTTCCAAGCTAAATCTGACTTTGATTTCTTGATTTTGTTTCTTTTCAATATTCCTTTAATATCTAAAGATATCATGTTTAAGTCTTAATTGTTGAGATCATCCTTGATTAGTGCTTAAATTACTCCACATGATTTATGATTTATGATAAAAATTTAGAACCAGATAAATAAAAGACTAAAATATAAAAAAAAAAGATAAATAAATAAGACAAACAAGATATAAAAAAGAAATGTAGGAAATTGGACAATTGGGCTTGGATCGAATCTAGGCCTAATTAGTTTGAGACTCGGACTAAATAGAGTGTCAACAAGTGCCCATCTTTGCACAGTTTCTATAAAATAAGAATTGCACAAAGACAAATGACATTTATTTTGTTTGGGTCTAGAAAAACTAAAAACATTTAACTTGAAATACAAAGGTTCATAATTTGAAAATTCAAGGGTGTGTCACAAAATTGCAAAGATTCACAAAGTTCCATAACAAAATTGAAAGAGTCCAATATTCTAAGAGTCACAAAAAAATTAGTAATGATTTCAAAATTTATAAAGATTCAAGATTCGCAAAGGTTTTTAGATTCGTAAAGATTTTTAGATTTGCAAGAATGGAAGATTCACGAGATTTCAGGTTTTTCAAAGGTTCTAGATTTTGCAAGAATAGAAGATTCACAAGATTTCAAGTTTTGCAAAGGTTCTAGATTCGTAGAGGTTTCAGGTTCACAAGGACTTTTAGATTCGCAAGAATGGAAGATTTGCAAGATTTCAAGTTTCACAAAGGTTCTAGATTTGCAAGGGTTTTAAGTTCATAAAAAATCCAAAGAATTGAAAGCAATTCAAGTTCGTAAGAAATTTAAAGAGTCGCATTCAAAAGATCCAAAATCTAAAGCTTTTTGCTTGAAAATTTTAGGGATTTACATTAAAGATTTTGTGGTTTAAAAATTCTTGTTCGAAAAATTTCAAGGTCTCACATCGAAAAATTAAAGATTTTCATTCAAAAATTTTAGGATTCACATTCGAAATTTCAAAAATTCACATTTGAAAAACTTTGGGGTTTCGCATCTAAAATTTAAAGAATCTCGTTTCAAAAGCTTCTTTAAACAAAAGGCTTTATAACTTTAAAAGTTTGGAAAGTTTTTCGACAATACTTATCATTATGAAAGATATTCCTCATTTGAGGATTCAAAAGTAAAAATATTTTTTTAATCACAGTCAAATTCTTGTACGTGATTAATGTCATGCAAATGCCTTCTAAATTATGCAAATGCCATAATCCAAATCTTACTAAATGTTGCAAATGCTAATGTCCTACTATAATTCAAATGCTCTCTACATGATGCAAATGCATGCCCCAACAATGATGCAATTGCAATTATCACAATGTATGTAATGCAAATGTCACTAAATCAATATCATAAAATTCTAATCGTGGTAATAAGGTTCTCACCATTCTTTTTTAGCTTCTTAATACTAACAATCTTAAAACAAATTTTGTCAATTGATCCATATCATTTTTCTCATCTGGTCATAACTCATAGGCCATATCAACTAGTCTATTATTGTATTCAATACTGGGCCACCTTGTTTAAATATTTTTCTCAAGCTTTTTTTCACTTCTTTCATCTTGGATTTTTTTCAAAAGAATGGAAAAATCTTTTATGAACAATGTCAGTAATTTATTTACCATCATTCTAATTCATGACAAATATGATACATTTCTTTGATTTATTCAATGAATGTACACTTAGTAAAGAATAAAAAAAATAGGTCTTTGTTATTGAAAGAAAAAAAGGTATAGTCAAGAACAACTTAAAGATAAATGAAAGCAAAATGCCATGACTATGTAAATAGGATATCAACATCTATAATAATGACTGCTCAAATAATTTTAAACTTAAACTCAAAATTCTCTTTCAAAAGCACATTTCATCAATATCCTCAATCTTTGAACAAATCATCAACCTCATTCCTATGATCCTTACATGAAGTTATCTTTTCAAGTTTCCATCTTTTCTTAAATTGCCCTATCGATTTTTCAATTTAAGTCTTCATTTTTTCTTTGTTTTTGTTTTTATTTTTTATTTTTTTGTTTTCCATTTTTGCTTTTTTTTGCACACTCTTATCTTATCTTTTCTTCTCATTTCTTTTTTCTTTTAATCCATCAATGATACTTCAATCAAAATCCCAAACAATCCAATGACAAATCTATCTTAGTTCAATTCATGATTCTCTAATTGAAATATTCACATTCAATCAAAATATACTTTTAAGAAACGTAATGTAGGCTAGGCTAAGGGGTTATGAAAGAAATAGATAAAATAGGCCCAAATTGTATTTAAAGGGTAATCAAAGAAATGATCATTTCTTATCGTGTAAAGCACCTTGACATTTTGCCCCATTAATTTTTCCTTTATTTTTTTTCTTTTTTTCATTTTTTTTTCTTTCATAATTTTTTGAGAAAAATTTGAGCATAAAAAGGGTTTTGCCCCTAAAATCACTAAGGATAAACAAGCTTTTCAAAGTTTGCCCTAATGTGGGGTGATCCTTAGCTAAGGTCTCTTGAAAAAAAATTTCAACATGCTCAAATAGGTTAGCAATGGATAATTTTACTATTTTTGTAAAAGATAGAAGAGAAATGGCTATTTATCATTTCCAACATGAATACTTTCAATGGAAAACATTGATTGATTATGAACAGACTTGTGAATGAACCATTGCAAAGATCATATATTACATCACTTTTGAAATTCTTCACTAGATTTATCTTTTTTTATTCAGCATCCCAATAAATCAACAATCTTAACTTATCAATCAAATTATCATAAATGATGTTTTCAAAATTGAATCCTAAATTATTGTCATGATTGTTTGAACATTCATTATTTGGAATCAAAGAATGGATATAATGAAAAACTGTGAGAAGGTAAAAGTATAGAATGGTGATTCACACAAAAGAGAAAACAACATGAAAATGCATTGAATCTATCACTTTTATTGAAATGATGAAAAATGAGATGAAGTCCAAATACATAAAAGAGATTAATATTCCCAAAAAATCCTAAGATTATAAGCAGTTTTAATCAGCCTATCTAAAATCATGCCTTTAGGTGATTAGGTAAGGGGCCTTTATGAACATTCAGTTCTCTTGATTCGTTGAAGCTTATCAAGCTTGCTCGGATAAACCGTAAAAAGAATATTATTTTGCTAAGAACTAAGCCAAAATTAACCACAAAAGCACTAGAAATAACTCTATAAAATAGAGTTATCACCTAGATATTGGAGGAAATTCAAGTAATTACTTTACCAAGAAATATTATTTTTGTTAGAAAGAATTAGTCTAATTTTTTTAAGAAAAATTTAATTTTTTTTTAAATCCACCTAGATATTGAAGAATTAAAAAATAAAATATCATAAAAAATATAATTACATGCATCATTTAATTTATACTTGTTTGTTATATATGCAATTCATGCATGGATAGTGAATATGGAATAGCAAAATGCCAATTTCAAAAAAAAAATATTTAAGGAAAAATAGAATAATAATAATGTTTTAATATAAAAAATGATGATTTTTAAAACCTTGGCTAGATATTAGACGCACTTCAAATCATATTTTTGAGAGGTTAATTTTCTTACAATTTCACTTAGATATTGGGGAATTAAAGAAAATTTTTTCTTCAAAAATAATAATAACAAATAATTACGAATAAAATTTCTTTCCTTAATAACAATAACAAGACTAAATACATATAAGATAGGTCAAATTGGTTATTTGTTTTTATATGCATTATTTATTTATCTCTTGCTACCTTATGCATTACAAAAAAAAAAAAATTGTGAATTTGTAAACAGTGGGTTTAAAAATTAGTTTTTCTTAAAAAAATTAATGGGTAATATTCCTATGTAAAATTAAAATGTGTTTGATGAATTTATTGGACTATTTGCATTTAAACTACACTTGTATTATACATTAGCTCCACATGATATTTTGCATTTCATTGCCTTTCAAAAATCAGCAAATGATGTGAGTTTTGAGAAAAGTTGTTTAAAAATAAAAATTAATATTCCTGAATAAAGACAATTCTTGAAACCTTGCCTAGATATTGAAAGGCTTCTCAATAATTATTCTTTATAAAAGGATATTATGCAATTTTTTTTAGGAATTTATATGAAAATCCATGGTAAATAGATATTTTTTAAAATTCTACCTAGACATTGGAGAATTAGAAAATGTTTTGATACTAAAAATTTTCATCTCATTCCTAAATAAAAAAATTTATTTTTTTATTTCTTTTTAAAAATGAAAAGGGTAATTTTCATGGAAAAATAAAATTTGAAGGAATCATTTTTAAATATTTGAATTAGGACCATTGTCATCAACATTAAAGATAACCTATGACCAATTAGTAGCAATTTTTTTAAGACATCATAGGGGTGCTAATCCTTCCCCATACGTAATTAACTCTCAAACTCGACCTTGTTTTTGTAGATCAAAATCATATTTTTAATAAACTTTAAATGTGTTTTATTGTTTATTAAAAAGATAAACCTTTTAGGTGGCCAATCACATCTAACAAAAAAATTAGTGGCAACTCTTTTTATTTTAAAACTTTTAAAATTTTGGTCTAGTGGTCCTAAAAACTATTACAACAGCTTTACGACTCAATTGGGAACAAATTTTGAGAGTCAAACCAAAATTTATCATATGTCATCCTAAGTTTTGATTTAATGGTCTTAATTATTGCTTCAATTTAATTTCTTTAATTTTGGTTTTCTTAAAAAAAAATGTTTTGCATTGCATCTATATTTTGATTATGTCATTTATTTTGTATGATTTTTATATGATATTTTTAATAAATATTGGGGCATTTAGATAGGGTTTGTAATAAAGTATTGACATGTTCCTCACACATGATCACATGTGCATTGCATGCATGTGCTTTATACTTGAACTCTAATCATTTTAAGAAAAAGTGAAGTACCTACACTCTCATAAGGCTAATACCTCTCCAACGGCTAGCAAAATGCTCCCACTCAATTGAACATTTTTCATTTGTAACCTATAATGGCTGAGGATTAGAGTGCCTTACTAGTCTATAATGAACAAAAATGTAAGGAATAATTTGTAAACCTTTAGACGTATAAATCCTAACCTTATATATAGTAAACCTTAAAGGGCTAACCTATAGGAGAGTCATGTCAAACCTTTTTGTAGAAATTATCTGAATTAGGACATGTGAGGAACATTCTAACACAATTTGCATTTAAGGGTGATAATGGCAAAAATAAAATTAAAATTTTTAAAAAATGGAATAATAAAATAAGAACATTTTTTCAAAAAATTTTCTTTTGATATATAGTTTGATTCGTTTAGTGTAGGTCCAAAATTTGCATTTTCAAGAAAAGTTTTGTAAAATTAAAAAAAATTAGTATCATCTAACAAAAAAACAGAAGCTTTTCTTAAATTTTTTGTTTATTAGAAAAAAAAGAACAAAAATAAAAAAAGAGAAAAACCTTTGAATCCTAGTTGTTTTGTGTGATAAAAAATGTGTGTTCTTAAATTTTTTCCTCTTTCTAAAAAAAATTTTTAAGTTTGAATAATGTTTCATTTTTTGCATTTCATTTTATCTTTTTTCGTACATTTTTATCACGTTTTTGAAGTTGAAAACAATAAGATAGTACATACACCTTATTTCATATACATCCTAATAAGATAGTATATGCACCTCATTTTATGCACATCATAATAAATAATACATACATTCCATTTCATGAACATCATAATGAAATAGTACATGCATTCTATCTCATACACATCATAATAAGATAGTACATGCATTTCATCTCATATGTATCTTAATAGATAGGACATACATTCCATTTTATGCTCATCATAATGAAATGTTACATGTATTCCATCTCATGCACATCTTAATGATAATGTTAATTTCATTAAGTTTGCATAACACATACATTGCACTTCATGTAAACATATCTCATGCATATAATATGTCAGTGTATTTTATATAAGTATGTTTTATCCATCATAAGCATACATCTCAATACTCATGTACTATGTTATTATATTCTATATATGTTGATTCATGAATGATATGATTCTATAAAAGATGCATTGTACAAATTGCTTTTCATGTGAACACATTTCACTACCATTGTAACATGATATTGCATCTCATGCATACACATTTACATAGATGGTATGATTTTTGTCACTTAGGTGTTGTATGTATGTAGATATTCACCTTTTAAGCATCCATGCATGTCAATAGCATTTTACACTACTTATGTATCCATGATCATGTTACCCACATTCATCATTATGAAAGGTAGAATTGATCTTGCTTTTTTCGAAGAATAAGGGTTCAATAAGGCCAATTTCTTGTAAAATCTTTTGATAGTAGTTTTGTTCACAACATGGAAAACTGTAGAGCTAGAATAGAAATGATTGAACTGGATCAATATGAGATAGGAGAAAAGGTTATGGAAATAAGGCAAAAATTTGAAAGATAATTAATGGAGTTGAAGTAAATAACATCAAGATAAGGGAAGAAATTACTGTTAAGGAGCCATTATACCTACCTAGGCTTGCACGTCCTTATGCTTATAATTTTCATATTGTACAAGCACCACTAGCAAACCACCAGTCTTATATTCATACTAGTATTTCTGTTAAACCATCCCTAATTTAGATAAATGTCAATTTTGGGTCTATTTACTATGATCCCATTACGACACCCAACTTGGATGACCCCAAAGAATGAGAAAAATTGAAAGAAGTACCAAAGCTAGTAGATGATAAAGAGATGAAAAACAAGTTTGACCTATTAGAGGAAAGGTTAAAGGCCATCAAAAGGCATGCCTTATCTAGTCATCCTGACCAAGTTTAAGGTTTTAAACTTTGAAAAGTATAATGGTATCAAATGCCTCTTGGCTCATATCACCATTTATTACCGAAAGATAATAGGTTACACTTATAATGATAAACTGTTAATTCACTATTTTCAAGATAGTCACCAAATCCTTAGCAAGGTGGTATGTTCATTTAGATCGAAATAAAATTCTTTCCTGGAAAGATTTGGCTAAAGCTTTTATTACACAGTAGCATGCACTTGACTTAGTTTCTAATAGATTGTCTTTGCCATACATGCAAAAGAGAGTCAATGAAAGCTTTAAAGAGTATGTTCAAAGGTGGAGAGATATAACTTTGCAAGTACAACCACCCCTAATAGAAAAAGAAACCATTATTCTATTCATCAACTCTTTAAACACTCTATATTATGAAAAAATGATTGGGAATGTCTACAAAAACTATGTTAACATGGTGATTTTCAGGGAAATGATAGAAAATGCAATAAAAAATGGCAAGATTAAGTTAAAAAATGTGATTGATGTTGAAAAAGGTAGTCCATCTAAAAAGAATTAAGGGGAAGTGAAAGCAATCACACTCGAGAGGTATCTATCCAAAAACATCATCCCATGTAATCCTTATCCTTTTTATCAACCCTACCCCCTCATTATAATTAACATCTCCTAAAGTCCATATCTTTGTCAACCAACCCAATAGTTAAGCTTTCAAGCAAATCCATATCCTCAAATGACCACTCATGGTCTTGTTGCCACACTTAGGCCTGCCACCTAACCAATAAGAAATCAAAGAAGATTAAGATAAAGCTAAGAGAAACTTTCAATCCCTATATCTCATCTTTTACCTTTGCTACTAGAAAGCTAGTACCTTACTCCTATGCCTTTGAAAATAACTTCAAATCCATCGATAAAGAGTTATGATCTTAATAGTTAGTATGATTATTATATGGGGGCAATTGACCATTTGATAGATAAATGCAAGCAGTTGAAAGAAAGGGATGAAGATCTCATAAAGAATGATACCTTGACTTTGAAACTTATGTAACGATGGAAGTTGGCTTTGTCCAATCATGAAATTTTAAGAGTTGAGATATAAGAGGGAGCTTCAAATTTTGAATGATCAAGATAGGATAATTTTCTTTTAAACCTTTGAATTTTTGTTTTATACATGCCATGCATATGGTGTTATCAGGCGATTAAGTTAATATTGTTGGATTTTATTTTTCAAAAAATGAATGCTTTGTTTTTTTTTTTATTTATGAAATTTATTTTTATGCAATTGTTCATAATTAAATCCCACATGATGAATTCGCATAATAGAAAAAATGTAAAAATAAAAAAAAACAAAAATAAAAATTTTCTTAAATGAAAGAATTGATGATCATTATGGACCAAGCCCATTTAAATGAAAATTACTCAAGAGCCTTAATACTCCAAGGAATGTACATTTAAATTCCTTGAACTGTGCCTACATTTGATCATACCGTGACAAAAAGGGTGATGATCTTTGCCTAGGCAATGAATAATGAAGTGGTTAATTTGAGATTTTTTCTAATGGATTTCTTGAAAGTTAAGCAAATCTAACATTTTTTAGGCTCTAGATACAAGTAATTTGATATCTATCAAGATTATGCTAGAACTTTAGTTGCAAGAGCCACCCATATAGATCATTTCAAATGACCTCAAACACATCAATTTTTCAATATGTTACCAAAAATTAACTTAGCTTCGGGTCCTAGGATACATTGACCAAAAGTAAAACCATTTATTACCTTTAAGATAACCTGAGTTTTGATGAATGTTTTACATTAGTGGGATGACACAAACAAGTTTAGATTTTGAATGAGTTCATAAGAGGTAGCATGTTAGAATGAAAGCATTTTCCATGCATTGTGATTTGGTAAAGTAGATTAATGTATGAGTTATGGATGCATAAGAAAAGGGAAAAAAGGAAAAAGGAAAAAGAAAAAAAATAAAAATAAAAATAAAAATGATTATGATATTATGCACTTGAAAAATTCAACTAAGTCTAAACAAAAATCTAAAAAAGGTCAAATTTTTGAAAGAAACTAAAAAGAGAAAATCACAGAACTCAAAAGGTAAAGAAAAGTTAGGGAAACAAAAAAAAATCTTAAAAAAATTGAAAAGCCTCTTTTTTTTTTTTTTTTTACCTATGTTCCTAAAAATGATTGCTTTCAATTCAGGTGATTATACTTGAAATGAAAGCTAGCCACTTTTTATCATCCTTTCATAAATATAGAAATTTATCCTTCACTAAACCTTTGAGCCTGATAAAATTTTTCTAAATAAACCTTGAACAAGGATCACCCTCTATACTGAGAGGTAAAAAAAGATGTATTTAGGGGTTAAGTATGATAAAGTTTAAAAAGGAACCTTATATGTTGAGGGCAAATGTCTAATAAAAGGTTCTTAAAATTTTAAATCCACATAAAGAAAAGAAAAAAATGAAAAAAAGTGAAAATAAGAAAAGGAAAAGAAAAATGAAAGAAGAAGAAAAGGAATAAACAAAAAAAAAAGAGAAAAGAAACAAAATGAAATGATTGAGCAAAAAGTATGTGAAAATGAAAGACATATGCCTTAAAGTGAATTCTTCAAATGAGAAAGAATGATCATTGGTTTAATTACCCTTCAATACTTATTTTAAGCCTATCTATCCCTTTCTTTAGAACCTCGAACCCTAGCCTACATTACATGCTCTAAAAAGCTCATTTTGATCAAGCATGAATACTTAAATTGAAAAGCATTCCTTCATGGAATCACCATATGACATATGAGTTTTTATCTTTTTTCATTTTCTAATAACTTATTGAAACCATTAACCCATCTTGGATGAAATTTGTATTATTAAGTGCATGGTGAAAAAATCAAGAAAAATATAAGAAAAATATGGCTCTAGGATGAAAACTCCAAAAAGGGCAATTTAGATCGAATTTAGAAGCTTTGAAACCAATCCTAATGCCAAATGAAGTAAGAGAAGCTAACATAAAACAACCAAAGTTTTTGAAAGATTCGAGAATATTGATGCCCTGAAAGTTTGAAATCCACTAAAAGGATCAACCTTGGAAATTTGAGTATTATTCTTCTATTCCTAAATGGCTTTCCAAAATCTTGAGCCTATCATGGCTAGTCTTGACATTTATGGAAATACCATATTTGGAAACTAAAAGAATGTTAAAGTTTGATTACACTTCAAAAGAATTTCAAAAATTTTGCTTTTTAAGAAATTCATAGATTTAGAAAATTTATGCTTCATTCATGAGCCTATATGAAATATTGTTCATTTTTTTTATCAAGTTGTGAGGCATTCCTTAATAAACCAAAACCTTGATATGATAAATGGTCAACTGTTTGAAAATGGAAAATGTCACCTCTTTCATCTGTAATAGTATACACCAATTCTCAAAAGACTAGAAAGTCATTTTTTTATTTATTTCATTTTCTTTAATCATGGATTAAGTTGTGTGAGGCAATTTTGTTGGTCAATTGTGTTATACATTAAGCATTTCTGTAAATAATAAACAGATCAATTTTGGTATAAAAGAGAAATTACACTTGGCGAGAATTTTCCAAATACAATGTGAGTTGTGATTTATGAAATAAAATATTTTTTCTTTGAAATAAAATAATCTCTAAGTCCTTAGAGCAAGATTTATAAGTCTTCTGAGCTGAATTTGTTTTAGTGTTAAAATTTGTAAAACTTTTAGATATAATCTTCGGGTTATTGTTTTTTATTTTTAAAAGTTATGGAGTTTCATCTTCTGAGCTCAATTTGTTTTAATGTTGAGATTTGTAAGACTTTTGGATATAATCTCCTAGTTATTGTGTTTTATTTTTAAAAGTTGTGAGAGTCTTTGACGAGAGGAGCTTTTAGATTTATTTTCAAAAGCTATGAAACCTCTAATGAGATGAGTTTCTAGATTTATTTTTAAAGTCGTGGAGCCTCTTATGAAAATAGCATTTAGATTTATTTTCAAAAGTTGTAAAACCTCTAATTAGAGGAGTTTTTCAAAAATTAAAAAAAAAAACCAAAACTAAAACACAAAAATAAAAAAAATCCAAAAAAATTCAAAAAAATTAAAATCAAGAAAACCAAGAAAACCAAAGTTATAAAAATTTCAAAAAAAAGAGAGTTTAAAAAAATTTTTTGAAAAATTCTCAAATCATTGACTTTGGACAAAATTATTATCTATGTCATTCCCTTATTCTTAATTTTCAATAATGTGCAAAGAAGAACAACTCTAGACACTTAATTTGTCTAGATTGATTCAAATTTGTTTGATTTTTATACTTGATCTTAACATTTTAATTTAGGCTAGCTTAAACATTTTTAATTGAATTTATCTGATTTAACTCATTTGAATATGTCTTGGATTAATCATTTTTTTTTCCATTTTGCATGAGTTGAAATCCAATTTAATTCATCTTTTTGAGTCACTTGGGCTTAAAGGTCTAATGAAAGTCGAACTCAATTTTAAAGCCTAAAGTTCAATTATAAGCCCAAATTCAATTTTAAGGTCTAATTTAATTTTATTAAAATTAAATAATTTAATCAAAATAAAAAATAAAAAAAAGGTCAATCGCTATGGCAGCCTCCTTTCCTCAAACTACCTCATTATTCTCAACTTTTTTTGTTTTTACCATGCATTTCACCTATTTACCTCTAACATGGAATGATCAGAGACCCAATATCTTAAATGTAGGCCCTCACTTTCTTTTTCCCCAAAATGCAACAATGCTACTTTTACAACTATAATCCAAAATTCCCAGATTACCAATTAGCTTTTCAAAAGAAAACCATTTGTAGTAAGCTTTTAAGGATAATCTCTAGTTTCAATAAAAAAGAATTCACATACATAATTAAAGGGGGAGGCCAATTTTACAATGAGGAAATTGAAAAAAAAAAGAACACCCATTTGGCACCCACAATCTTCAACCTTTTAGTCCACTATCCTAACACTGCCACTTCACCATCACTAGCCCAGCAACCAGCAACCCATCATTGTTCACCATAGCTCTTCTCTAAACCACCAAACGGCTAAGCCTTTGCATGCACTAGCCTTTATACACACTTGCACGCCCCAAACTCCAACTTCACCTAAGAGCACCAATACCCCATTGCCATAGCCCATCCAAACACTCATTCGACATAGAGCAATCAGCCTCTCCACACCAACTCATTTGGCCATCACCAGCTCACTTACAAGCCTATTTGACCATCTTATCCACTGCCTCCATCACTTTTATCACATACCATTTCCATATAAAAGAAGAAAAAATCATCATCTCTAAGGAACTGAAACCTCTATAACCTAAGAACAAAATAAACCTAATACAAAAATCATAACCACCACTACTAAAACCTATACCCAACATCATCCCACACTTAAATTGCTTACAACAAAGATAAACCATCATAAAAACAAAACAACAATAAAATTAAAAGCCACAGTCCTTAGTCAGAGACCCTGCCATAGCAAAAAAAAAAATCATAAAAAAATAAAAAAATAAGAGTAGTAAATATAAACAAGGGATTTCGATTTGTTAGGATCTTTTTGGGCATATGGGTATTTCGAGAGAGGTCTTTTAAGTTTATAGAGGGGTTATTTTTTGGATTGTAAGCAGTGAAAGAGTGCTAGCATAAGGTGAGTGATAGTGGTGTGAGACTTTTGGTTAATCAATGATGGCAACGAAAAATGATAGATGGAAAAGATTATCATGCTAAAAAGGTAAAAAGATTGGACAGTGGAATAAAGAGATTTTTTGGCTTGAAGTTTTGGGCTTTTAGCTTAGATCTAGAATAGTGGAGGTTGATTTAGGCAAAACTAAGGCTAGCAAGGGAAAGAAGAGGCGAAAAAGAGGCTCAAGCTAAAATTTAGGCTAAAAATAGCATTGGTGTCGACTGCTTAAAAATTGGGTTTGAAATGTAAGGTTGGTTTTTGGTTCTAAGAGGCAATGAATGTTTTTCTTTTTTTTTTTTCTATTAGAGGAGAATATAAAGTGATTTTAAAAAAAAGTTTGCTTTTATTAGGTGAAAAAAAAAAAAGAAGTGGGTCTACCCAACCCATGGCTGCTCTGGCTCGACTGTTGCTGTTGACCTAACCTATAGTCCATTGGTTCAAGCCTAACCTGATCCACGTCTAGCATAAAAGCCTATCTTACTTTGGACAGCTTCTTCAACTTTTTCTCTCGAGCCTTAATTCAAAACTCTAGAAAGGTATACTTTTTTCATGAATGTGGGCTTGTTGTTTTCTTATTTTGTCATTTCATCTACTTATTTTAAACTTATAAATGGTAAATTGACCCAAAGTAAAAAAATGAATGCTTAAGTAAATTTTATTGTTAATGGAATAATTATTATTATTGTTTGGGAAATAAAAAAAATAATATAGTGTTTCTAAGTAAAAAATTATTTTGAAAACCTTACCTAGATATTGGAGGAAATTCAAATAATTATTTTACCAAGAAATATTTTTTTTGTTAGAAAGAATTAGTATAATTTTTCTAAACAAAATTAATTTTTTTTAATTTTACCTAGATATTGGAGAATTAAAAAATAAAAATATCATAAAAAATATAATTACATGCATCATTTTAATTTATGCTTGTTTGTTATATATGCATTTTATGCATGGATAATGAATATGGAATAGCAAAATCCTAGTTAAAAAAAAAATCTACTAGTAAAAATAGAATAATAATGTTTTAATATAAAAAATGATGATTTTGAAAATCTTTCTTAGATATCAGAGAGAATTTAAATAATTTTTTTTGAAAGATTAATTTTCTTAAGATTCTGCCTAAATATTAGAGAATTAAAAAAAAAAATTTCTTCAAAAAAAAAATATAACAAATAGAATTTCTTTCATTAATAATAATAACAAGATTAAATACATATAAGATAGGTCAAATTGGTTAATTCTTTGTATTTGCATTATTTATTTATCTGTTATTACATTATGCATTATAAAAAATTGTGAATTTGTCAATGGTGGTTTTGAAAATTAGTTTTTCTTAAAAAAAAATAAATAATGGCTAATATTACCATATAAAAATAATCATTGAAAGCCTGCCTAGATATCGGTGCGCTTTTCAATAATTATTTTTTGCAAAGGAATATTACACAAATTTTATAGGTATATGGTGAGATTCCTAAGTAAAAAAATATTCCTTGAAATTTTGCCCAGATATTGGACAATTAGCGGATGTTTTGATACTAAAAATTTCCATCATATTTTTAAATAAATACTTCTTTTATAAAAAAATTAATTAAAAATAGAATTTAAATATGTGTTTGATAAATTTAATGGATTGTTTGCATTTAATTACACTTATATCTCACATCAGCTTTACATGATATTTTGCATTTTGTTGCATTTCAAAAATTAGCGAATGGTGTGAGTTTTTATGAAAGTTATTTACAAATAAAAACTAATATTCCTTAATAAAATTAATTCTTTAGACATTGTCTAGATATTTTAGGGCTTCTCAATAATTATTGTTTATAAAAAGATATTATGTGAATTTTTTTTAGGAATTAACGTGAAAATCCCTAGTAAAAGATATTCTTCGAAATTCTGCTTAGATATTGAAGAATTAGAATATGTTTCGATACTAAATATTTTCATCTTATTCCTAAATAAAAGATTTTATTTATTTATTTATTTATATTTTTTTTAAAGATGAAAATGGAACTTTCCTGGAAAAATAAATTTTGAAGGAATAATTTTTAAATATTTGAATTAGGATCATTTTCATCAACATTAAAGATAACATATGACCAATTGGTAGCAATTTTTTCATAGGCATTGTAGGGGTGCTAATCTTTCCCATGCGTAACCAATTCCTAAACCTGACCTATTTTCATAGACCAAAATCATCTTTTTGATAAACTTTAAACTTGTTTTATTTTTTATTAAAAAGATAAATTATTTAAGTAGCCAATCACACCTAACAAAATGGATGATGATATAAGGAACAATTTGGAGCCTTTAGGTTGTTAAACCTTTGAACCCAAAATGTTCATAAACCCTAAGGATCCAAACCTATGCTAAAGCCTTGTCATTCCCTTATGTATAGTAAACCTTAAAATATGACACATGAAGGGATAAATTTTTGTTATTTATCTTATATTTATTTATATTTTGTTAAGATAATTTTGAACTTGTACCAAAATAAAAATGTTTTTGTAATATTTTTTCTTTTTCTTTCTTCTCTAAAAAAATTTTTTAAAAAAAGAAAATAGGTGACATTTTGAAGTATATTATGATCATATCCACTACATACATGCATTTGTAGATATATTTTTGTTTGTGCATTCATTTATGAATTATTTCATCTCACTTTTTCATACATAAGAATATATGAATGCCTAATTGTAAATTAAAGAATTTTTTTTTAGTTTTGTACATAGTTGTAAATATGAATTTTTGTTTTAACTATATATTGGATACATGCATCCATGTAAACATCATTGTATGTACATTATTTCATTTGTTTAGGGGCAATCTTTATCTTTTTAGTTTTGTAAATAGTTGTGAATATGAATTTTTATTTTCACTATGTATTACGTACTTGTATTTGTATATACATTTTTATCCATGTAAACATCTTTGCATGTATATTGCTTCATTTATTTAGGAGAATCTTTGACTTTTCAGTTGTGTATATAATTATGAATATAGATTCTTGTTTTTACTATGAATTGCATACATGTATTTACATATACATTTCATCCATGTAAACATCTTTGTATGTGTATTACTTCATTTGTTTGGGAAAATATTTGCCCTTTTAGTTTTGTACATAGTGGTGAATATGAATTCTTATTTTTACTATGCATTACATTCGTGTATTTGCATATACATTTCATCCATGTAAACATCTTTATATGTTCATTATTTCATTTGTTTGGGAAAATATTTGCCCTTTTCAGTTTTGTACATAGTTGTGAATACGAATTCTTGTTTTTATTATACATTGTATACATTTTTTTGCTTATACATTTCATCCATTTAAACATCTTTGTATGTGCATTATTTCATTTGTTTAGGGAATCTTTGCCCTTTTCAGTTTTGTACATAGTTGCAAATATGAATCTTGTTTTTCATTATGTTTTGAATACATGCATTTGTATATATTTTCTTTAAGCATTTGAATTTAAGATTGCTTGACAATAAATGCCTACATGATTTATTTCCATGATTGAAAATTATTTTTTGTAAAGAAAAATTTTTGTGGAAACAATCTTAAGAGCATTGGTGATTATTGTCAAAAAATGAACATATCTAGTTTTTTCACTTACCAATTCATGCTCCAATTCAAGTGAGCACCACACAATTCAAAGCCTGACTTCTTAAGTCCTATGATCCTGATTTTCACTTGACAAAGATGGATTTCCAAGTTAATGAGCTTCATTAAGGCTGTGAGCAATGAAATTTATAGGATCTTGCTTGGAAAATTCTTTGTAAGCCAATACATGAGGCTCTCTCTTAAAGATTTTAGATTTTGGTAATTTGATAAGTTTCAAGACTATTCGAAACACATTATTGCCCATCTTTCTTCACAAAGCCTAACCTATTCAATTTCTTCATTAAAGCATAATTACTAAAAATGTCATACCTTATCAATATATTGGTTTGACATCTTGATTTATGTAACATTCCTTTTCTCTTTCACTTACTGCCTTAAAATTTTCCTTTGCCTTCATCTCGGGGAAAATTTACCAAAAAGCCAAATTATCCAATTTTCCTAATATCAAGTGTTTTTGATGGCACTCAATTCATCTTTTATTGAAAGGAAATTATATGAATATTTAGTGTGGATTGTGAAATTGATGATTCATTGGGACTTCATTTAATGTAGTAAGATGATACATTTTGAGCTTGAGTTGTAAAAAAAAAAGAAAAAAAGAGCGAAAGAAAAATAAAAAGAAAAGAATTGATTGCAACATCAAGTATATGAGGTATTCGAATGATTCCAAAATCAAAGAGAAAATATCTTCTCCCAAAAATTGTTTTTCAGTAAAGGTATTCATATTTGATAAACTAAATGGCCATCTTTCATATTCCCTTCACAACAGGGAAATATCCATTTGCTACCCTTTTTGAGTTTATTGAACTTTTTTTGTAGAAACCACAACCAAAGATCACCCTTTGTACTAAGGGCAAGCATGAACATAGATCTATTTAAGAAAGTATTAGATCCAAAGCTAAAGATAAGAAAGAATGCCTACAATCAAAAGGTAAGTTCCAAAATTTTGGGCTCAATTTGTTAAAATGTGGAAACAAAAAGAAAAAAAAAAGAGAAAAGGAAAAGGAAAAGGAAAAGGAAATGAAAGAAATGAGAAAAAAAAGATGAAAAAATGTGACAAGGAAAATGTCTTTGAGAAAATAAATGATCCTTGGTTTGATTACACTTAAACACATTTTTGGAGCTACTTCCATTTTTCCAGAATCCCAAACCCTGGCCTATATTACATTTTTTGAAAACTCAATTTGATCAAGTACGAATATCTAAATTGAAGAACTTTGCTTTAGAAAATCATCATCACTTTTCTTGATAAATTTTAAGTTTTCAAATGCATGATGGAATAGTAAAAAAAAAAAGAAATAAAGAGAGAAAAAAAGATTGAATGAAGCTCTAAGGTGAAAACCTAAAAAGGCAATCTAGAGCAAGATTAAAATTTTGAAAACAACTCAAGCAATTTCATTAGAGAAAGGGATTTTGAAGGAACCAATGACTAATGAAGACCTTTAAGAAATCTAAGAAGATGAACCCTAATTTGAAAATTTATTTTGAAATTTGAGCCTTTATTTTTTTCTTTCCAAGAAATTTAAGCTTATCATAGTTAGTTTTTTATATTTGTTAAAATGCCACATATTAAGAACCTAAAGGAGTGCCAAATTGGATCCTGCTTTAAAACAAATCATTTTTCAATAAATTTAAACTTTCATTTGTGAGTATAGATGAAGAAACATTAATCTTACTTTTCTTATTTAGTGACAAATTCCTTCTTAGTAACTAAAATCCTAACATGCCAAACCATTTTGTCCATTGGGAAAGACTAAGATACAATTCACCTAATTTATTCTAGGTAGTAATCATCAGTTTTCATGATATCTAAATGTCACATGTTTTTAAAAAGAATTGACACATTTTGATACATAGAAAATTGTTGTGTGGGAATTTTGTTTGGGGCAATTCGTGTTGCCATTCTTTTGGGATTTTTTTGAAAAATATTATTGTATACATGAATTTTGGTGGATGGAAGAAAAATGATTTCCAAATCAATATGACAAGAGTGACCTTTTTAAGGTAACAAATATGTTTTATTTTGATAATTACATTGGCATTATTTGATAAATGTACAAATATTGGTTTTAATAATTGCATCTACATAATTGTTTGGATAATGTATTTGCATCATTTAAGGAATTTATAAACTATATAATTGATTGGACCATGCATCTGCATCATTTAGTGAGTATCTAAAACATAGTTTTCAATATTGCATTTGCATCATTGTTTGTACCATGCATCTTATTAGGGTTTCAGTTTACATATATTGCATTGTTGCATGATAATTTGATTAGGTTTTGATTCAGTTTTGCATTATTGGTTATAATATCATTTGGTTCTCATTAATTTGATTTATATTGCATGCTTGTTTATTTCATTACATCCAGTTCAAGCTTTTAGGGTTTATGTTAGTTTGATTTTAGTGAATTACATGTTATATTGAATTTAGTTTTGCTTCATTATTATTATTTTGATTTTAGTTTTATTAGTTTTTAGTTATTGATTCTTGTTTGATTTATTTTATCTTTGATTTATAGTATTGCATGTTATTAGGGTTTTATTTGTTTAGTTCTCATATCTTTTAAGTGATTTTTCTAAGTATAGGCTTAAAGTATACAATCTTAGTACTTGAGTTTTCTATTTTTCAATCTTTTTGGGAATGATATTTATATTACTACTTGTTACGATTCTATGTGCTTGTAGATCATCAACCAAGTTTTTTGGCACCGTTTTTGGGGATTAAATGAAAATCACTACATCAATACTAATCTGTTTACTTATAGCTTAAATTTTATTTTTATTGCTTTTATCTATTTTGGTTAATTTTGCTTTGTATGCCGAGAACTGTAAGTGTTAGTTTAGTACCATTAGATAAAGAAATTGAGAAAACACTTAAAAAGATTAAAAAAAAAACTTAAAAAGATTAAAAAAAAAACTTAAAAAGATTAAAAAATAGTAAAAATTAAGTAACTCCTAAGTTAGTTATGACTGAGTAACAAGATAATCAAAGAACATTTTAGGACTATACTGTCCCTCAGCTAGATAGTTTTCAACCTAGTATTAATAGTTAGGCCATTCAAGCCAATAATTTTGAATTGAAACCATCCATTATCAACATGAATCAAAATTTTGTTTAGTTTAGTGGGTTAGCTAGTGATGACCTTAATTTGCATATTTCTAATTTTCTTAAAATTTGTGATACATTTAAGCAAAATGGTGTTACTGGTAATGCCATTAGACTAAGACTTTTTCCTGTTTGCTCTCAAGGATAAATCAAAGAGCTAACTTTATTTCTTTACCTCTTGGTTATTACAACATGGGATGGCCTTATGCAAAAATTTTTAGCTCATTTCTTCCTTTCATCAAAAATAACCAAAATGTGCAATAATATTACTTCTTTTAAGCAAATGGAAGCTGAATCTATTTTTTATGCTTGGGAGAGGTATAAGGAGTTGTTAATAAAATACCCTCACCATGTTTTACCTAAATGGCTTTAAGTTTAAATTTTTTATAATGATTTGGTGGGGCAAGCTAGGACTACCATTGATTCTACTACTGGTGGGGCTTTAATAGGTAAATCCATTTATAAAGCATGTGATCTTATTAAGGAGATGGCCATGAATAATTAAGAGTGGGCCAATGATAGGTTAGTTCCTAACAAACTAGCTAAGGTGTATAAGCTTAATGAACTGACCACTTTAACTTATTGACTTTTAACTTTAACCAAAAAGATTGAAAACTTTGGATCCAACCCTACGCTTAGCCATGTAAATGCCATCCAAAGCCCTTTTGTTTTTTGTGATAATTATGGGGGGAACCATTCTTTAGATAGGTGCCTAATTAGAGTTGAGCCTATATACTATGTTGCTCAACCCAAGCAACCATTTAACCCATACTTTAATACCTGTAATCTTGGGTGGAAGCAATATCCAAATTTTTGATGGGGTAATAAATAGGGGCAAGTTTTTAATTCTTACAGTAGACCTATAAACCCATTTGGTTTCCAACCACTACAACAATACCATCCACCTCCACCATCCCAAGAAAAGAAATCATCCATAAATGAGATGTTTACCCAAATTTTACAAAACCAGAAGGCATCAATTAAGAGGCTAGAGGTACAAATAAGACAAATAACCAATGCCTTAATAACCATCCTTTAGAAACCATACATACCATTTTTCAGCCAAACCATAGAAAGGATGAGAAAGAGCATTGTAAGTCTATAACCTTTAAGAGTAGGGAAACTATAGGTGATGAATCTATAAAGTCCACCCCTAAAGTAACCTTCAAGAAGCCTTTAGTGGAAATGATTAAGGAGAACAAGGAAGTAGAAAGAAAGGAAGCCGAAATGCCATTGGCTAAGCAAGACTAAGCTTAAGCTTCCCCTAAGCCAAAGCCTAAGGTTTTTCAACCACCAATCCCTTTTCTTTAAAAGTTTCATAGTCAAAAAAATGTTAACTAATTTAAAAAGTTAAAGGAAGTTTTCAATAGTTTCCAAATCACAATTCATTTGCTAATGCCATTGAGTAAATGCCAACCTATGCAAAGTTCATGAAAAACATTCTCTTAAAAAAAAAAAAGGTTTGAGGATTATGATAACATAACACTCACTTAGAAATGCACCACTATCTTATAGAGAAGCTTACCAGTTAAGCTTAAAGATCTAAGGAGTTTTACTATTCCTTGTACTATTGGTAACCTTTATTTTGATAAAGCTCTTTGTGATTTGGGTACCAATATTAATTTAATGCCATTATTTTTAAGAGACTTGGACTTGGTGAAATCACAAAGCCTACTTTTTTTACCATTCAACTTGCTGATAGGTTACTCAAGCATTTAAAAAAAGTTATTAAAAATGTCCTTATAAAAGTAGGTAGACTTATCTTCCATATGATTTTGTGATATTGGATTGTTCAAAAGATAAGGAGGTTCCAATTATTTTGGAAAGACCGTTTTTAGCTACAGGTAAGGCACTCATTGACATGCAAAAAGGATAACTATTTTGGAAAGTGAAAGATCAAGAGGTGACCTTTAACATGTCTAAGGCTATCAAGTACCCTACTGAGGCTGATGATTGCTTGAAGGTTGATGAGTTAAATGAAGTTGTGAAAGAAGTGATTGAGGTTGATAGTTTAGAAGAACTAGGAACTATTGAATCATGTTGCAATGTGGAATCAATTAAAGAAGTACTTGGGGAAAAATCATGCAATTTTGGTGTATTGGAGGTGTTTAAATCATCTAATGGCTTAAAGCCATCCATTGAAGAACCCTCTCACTTTAGAACTCAAACCATTGCCTTCTCATCTTGGGTATGCCTTTTTAAGGGATTCATTTACCTTACATGTTATAATTTCAGCATCTTTAGATGGTGTGCAAGAAGAAAAGGTATTAAATGTGTTGAGAGAACACAAGAAGGTAATAGGTTGGTCAATGTTGATATTAAAGGGATAAAGCCATCTTTGTGCATGCATAAAATTCTATTGGAAGATAATCACAAGGCTACCATTGAGCATCAATAGCATTTAAACCCAACCATGAAGAAGGTTGTTAAGAAAAAAATTATTAAGTGGTCGGAGGTAAGCATTATTTACTCAATTTCTAATAGTTCTTAGGTTAGCCCAATTCAAAGTATGCCAAAAAAATGTGGGATGACTATGGTGACTAATGAAAATAAAGAGATCATTCAAAAGGAATAGTCACTAGTTACAAAGTGTGCATGGACTATAGAAAGCTCAACAAAGCAACTAGAAAGGACAACGTTCCACTTTCATTTATTGATCAAAAGCTTGATAGATTGGCCAGCTATGAGTTTTATGCTTGTAAGATAATTATTCTGGTTATAACCAAATAGCCATAGATCCTGAAGATCAAAAGAAAACTACTTTTACATGTTCCTATGGGACTTTTACCTTTAGAAGAATGCCATTCGACCTCTGTAATGCTCTTGTAACTTTTCAAAGATATATGATGGCCATATTTTTTGACATTGTAGAAGATTTTTTAAAGGTATTTATGGATGATTTTTTTATTTTTGGTAATTCTTTTTATTTATGTTTAACCCATCTAACGAATGTGTTGAAAAGATATAAAGAAACCAATTTGGTGCTTAATTAAAAAAAGTGTCATTTTATGATAAAAGAAGGTATGGTGCTAGGCCATAAGGTTTTTTCTAAAAAAATAGAAGTTGACAAGGCTAAGATTGAGGTGATTGAGAATTTGCCACCTTCAAATTTAGTTAAAGGCATAAGAAGCTTTCTTAGACCTATTGATTTCTATAAAAGATTCATTAAAGATTTTTTCAAGATTTTCAAGCCATTATGCAATTGCTAGAGAATGATGTGAAATTTAAGTTTGATGATGCATGTTTGAATACCTTCTTTACTTTAAAAGAAAATTGGTTTTAACCTTAATTATTGCATGTCCTAACTAGAATTTACCTTCTAAGTTAATGTGTGATGTTAGTAACTATGCAGTGAAGGCTTTGTTGGGCTAAAGGAAAAATAAGATTTTCCATCCTATTTATTATACTAGCAAGACTTTAAATAAGGCACAATTGAATTATGCTACAAATGAAAATGAGTTACTGGTAATGGTTTTTTCTTTTGAGAAAATTCGATCTTATTTGTTTGGCACTAAGGTAGTGGTCTACAATGATCATTCAACTATGAAGTACCTCATTATGAAAAAAGATGCTAAGCCAAAATTGATTAAATGGGTTCTACTTTAAAAGTTTGATTTGGAAATTAAAGACAAGAAGGAAACTAAAAATCAAGTGGCTAATCATCCATTGAGATTAGAGAATGAAGCACTAAAAAGTTGAGTTAATTCATGAACCATTCCCCGATAAGCAACTTTTTTTCTCCAAAACATTGCCATGGTATGCTAATTTTGTCAATTATAGAATTGGTAATGTTTTTTCTTTTGATTTTACTTTTCAACAAAGAAAAAATTTTCTTAATGATGTTAAATATTATGTATAAAATGACCATTTCTTGTTTAAGTAATGTAAGGATCAGGTTTTAAGAAGGTGTGTTCCCAAAGGGGAAGTTGAAGATGTTCTTCAATATTGTCACTCACCTAAACATGGTGGGCATTATGGAGGAGTAAAAACTATAGCCAAAGTGTTACAATCACGTTTTGTATTGGCCTACTTTATTTAAAGATGCTCATGAGTTTGTTTTAAGGTATTATAAGTGCCAAAAGACTGGTAATCTCTCAATGCGACATGAGATGCCTCTCACCAACATCTTGAAAGTCAAAATTTTTTATGCATAGGAATTTACTTTATAGGCTCTTTTATTTCTTTTCATGGTAACTTGTACATACTATTAGCAGTAGATTAGGTTTCTAGGTAGATAAGGCAATTGCTTTCCCTTCTAATGATGCCATAGTGGTGTTAAGATTCTTTAAGAAAAATGTTTTTACAAGATTTGGCACCCTAAAGGCAATTATTACTGATGAAGGATCCTACTTTTGCAATAAAATGTTTGAAGCTCTATTTGCAAAATATGGGGTGAAGCATAGGCTAGCCACTATATATCATCCCCAATAAGTGGCCAAGCTAAAGTATTACATAAGAAGATTAAAAAGATACTTGAGAAAATCACGAACCTTTTAAAGAAAGATTAGTCATTACAACTTGATGATTCCTTGTAGGCATATCACACTACATTTAAAACTTCTTTAGATATGTCTTCATATCAGTTAGTTTATGGTAAATCTTGTCATCTTCTTGTGGAATTAGAGCATAAGGCATATTAAGCAATCAAGAATTTAAACTTAAATGCAAAAGCTACTAGTAAGAAAAAATTGCTCCAATTAAATGAGCTAGGTGAGTTTCAACTCTAAGCTTATGAGAATGCCAAGATTTTTAAGGGGAAAACCAAGAGGTGGCATTACAAGAAGATTATGAAAAAGCATTTGGAACTTGGTTAACAAGTTTTGCTTTTAATTCTTGACTTACACTATTCCTTGGTAAATTGAAATCAATATGGGATGGTCCGTTCGAAACAACTCGAGTATTTCCACTTAGAGCAATGGAAATCATGGATCCCATGTTAAGGAAATCATTCAAGGTTAATGGACATAGAGTGAAGAGGTATTTTGGAAGAGTTGCAGATCAATAAGAAGATGTTCTAGTTTTGGCCAAACCTAAGTATCATTGAAGAATTCTGGAATGAGCTAATCAAGCTTAACTCTAACTAGCACTACTTAAGAGGCAACCTAAGTTTCATTTATTAGTTTGTACATTTATTTTAGTTTTTTTATTTTTGATTTTTTTCAGTACAGATTATGCTTTGGTTTTTCTTTGTTTTGTTTTTGTAGTATAGAAGCAAGGAAGCTAGATATGTTGCCACAAGATGGAATTCCATGCAATTTTGCAATTAGCCATGGTGAATTTCATGCTTTTATATTCAGGCATTGGAGTTTTAAGGGAGTATCTTTTTCCTTTCATGTCTTTAAGTTTTGTTTGCACACATTGGGAACAATGTGTCATTCAAGTTTAAGGAGAGACAAAATTTATGCAAAATTTTTCCAATTTTCTATTTTTGAGCCTAATTATTCATGTTAGAATCATTATAGCACTTCCTTTTTGTATTTTCTCATAATCCGATGATAGTAACCTTGATTGACTTTAAGTATAATATTTTTAAAAAAATTAAATGTAATGAAATCATTAGATGAACTATGCTATTTACTTTTTTTTTAATTACAATATTTTCACATTCTTGAGCACGTAATCTTGATTTTTTAGATACATGTATGTTTAGTTGAAGTTAGGTAGATGTGGAGTTGTTTTGATCTTTGAAGTTATGCACTTATTTTAGAATTTACTTAAGCATCTTTCGAGGTGAAATAATATACCAAACTTAACTAGGAAGATGATGTTGGCCTTGAATTGATTTGACAAAACAAAAATTGACCTAACTTGAATCAATCTTTTCTAAGCTTAAATTGAACATTTTTCCACCCTTCTATCTTGCCAAAATCCATTTGAGAACCAAAACAAGTCAAATTCTAAAAAAAAACTTGATTAGTGCAAGTTTTGATAGAAGGGATCAATCCCCTAAGGGAAGGGATCGATCCACTGAGGGAAGCGATCGATCCCCTCCTTATCAGATCGATCCCCTAGCAAAAGGGATCGATCCTATTTTCTTCCAGAATCGAAATTTTTCATGTTTTGGCAGAAACCAATCAATCCTCTCTTTGTAGGGATCGATTGGTTAGGGTTTCAAACTAACCAGATCGATCCCCTCATTCAAGGGATCGATCACTTTTTCATACAAAAAGTTTTCATCATGCAATTTTCAGAAAAAAGATTGATCTCCCCACATAAGGGATCGATCACCTAAGGCAATGGATCGATTGGTTGCTCAAACAGAATGCTCCTCATGTCTAAAAATCTAAAAAAAGGATCGATCCTTCCACATAGAGGATCGATCACCTAAAGAATGGATCGATCCTTTGAATAAAGGGATTGATTAGGTAAAACTTTTCAAGCACAAAATCGTGCTTCCTCCAACCTGAACCAATCGATCCCCTAAAGGAGGGGATTGATCCTCTGAAGGTCAAAAACTCCCAACGACTATTTTTTATTTGAAATTTCTGCAGGTTTGAAGCATTAAATGCATTCCAATGGCTCTCAACTTCTTCTTACCTATAAATCAAGCATTCAATTGCAGACCAAGAGGAATAAGAGCTAAGAAAACTTATTACTATTCACCTACTAATTTGCTCAAGCATTCAAAGCTGTTCCAAGTTAGAAAAGTGTGACATATTAGTTCTTCTCTATTTTCTTGTCTAAACTATTGTGTACTTCAAATTAGCAAACAACCAACCTTTGAGAGGTTCTTAGAGTTTGCAAAACACTTCAAAAATTTTATATTATGAGTTTGTAAGCTTAAGGGGGATGATAACCCTTAAGAGTGTGTAGTGTTAAGTTTGTAAAGCTTTGAGAAGCTTGGTTGTAATCTTCAAATCATAGTGATTGAACTCCTTAGCAAGAGAGGCTAAGGGAGAGGACTTAGGTACCTAAAGAAGGACCGAACCTCTATAAATCTTGGTGTCAAATTCTCTATATCTCTTATTTATTTTCAATTATTGTACTTATTTACTTAGATAATCTATTTGGCTAAATTTGTGCTTATTGAATATTGTTTTTGAAAAATCCATAAAAACCAATTTACCCCCCTCTTGGTTTATTCCAAATCTTTGAGCTAACAATTGGTATCAAGCTAGTATTCTTTTTTATAAATTTAACAACCTAAGAGTGATCCTGAAAATAGCTCAAAGAAATATGGTAATCAATGTAGAAGAACCATCCTCAAGCTATAACAACTATAGTGGCCAACAAGAGGTGTGTCTCATGGTAAATGAAACAGTTGTAACACCTCTTGTAAGTGAAGGGCATTCAATTGTAAGACCCCTCTTTTTTTGCTGGTGACAACTATTCTTATTAGAAGACTAGGATAAGGTTGTTCATTCAAGCTAATGATTATGAAGTTTGGATGGTCATTATAAATGGTCTTCAAATTCTAATGAAGATGGTGGATAGTAGGAAGGTGATCAAGCTAGAGAGTGAATGAGATGTCAATGACATGAAAATGGCTCAACTCAATGCCAAAGCAATGCATACACTCTTTTGTGCATTGGGGCCAAGTGACTACAATAAAATTTTCTTGTGTGAAAATGTAAAAGAAATTTAGGATAAGCTAGCTGTTACTCATGGAGGTACCAATAAGTGAAAGAGATAAAAATTGGCATGCTCACTCATGATTATAAGCTATTCAAGATGAAACCAGATGAAACCATTAGTAAGATGTCAAACCACTTCATCGATATCATTAATGATTTAAAGGCTCTTAGGAAGACTTACTCAAATGTAGAAATAGTGAAAAAAAATTCTCAATAGTCTACCAAAGAGCTGGGAAGCCAAAGTGACAGCCATTGAAAAGTTTAAAGATCCTCACACACTATCTTTGTATGAACTAATGGGCTCTCTCTTCACCGATGAAATAAAGATTAAAAGAGGACAAGAACCAATTAAGAAATGTGGCATTGCTCTCAAATCTACCTTTCAAGAAGATGAAAAAAATTTTGGACAAGAGAAGGATGATGAAAATGAAGAGATGGCCATGTTTACAAAGAGATTCAAGAAGTTCATGAGGATGAACAAGTTCATAAGTAGAAGAAGACCACAAAAGGAGATGACTAAAGGGGAATCAAGTAGAAAAGAAAGAGATGAAATTATTTGCTATGAATGCAATAAACCAGGTCACATTAAGCTTGATTGTCCTTTATGGAAAAATCAAAACATGACAAAGCCAAAGAAAAAAGCTACGGTAGCAACATTGAGTGATAGTGACTTTTTCGATGATGAATCAAATGAGGAAAAAGTAACAAATCTATGTCTCATGGCCCTTGATGAGTCCAAGGTAACCTCTAATCCATGTGATTTAAATTCATACACATTTGATGAACTACAAGATGCCTATGATGAATTAGCCATAGAATTTGAGAACATGAGTTTGAAATATAAGAAAATGGTCTCTAAATTAAAACTAAAAAATGAATTATTGACTAAAGCAAAAGAAGACTTAAAAAAGGAAATTGAGCTCTTAAAGTTGAATGTCAATGACTTGACTAAGAAAAATGAAAATTTGCATAATTTATTTTCTAGATTTTATATGAGACATCAAAAGCTCAATGACATGCTTGAAACACAAAGAGCTTTCTTTGATAAAGATCAACTAGGTTATAATGGTGGCAACAAAGAAACTCATTTAAAGAATTTTCTTGTTAAGTCAAATGATTCATCTAGCATATGTGCACATTGTCATAAATTGGGTTATTCAATACAATATTGTTCCTTGAAAAAAATCACTTATAAAGGTAAGCTCATTAGGAGAGTGTGAATTCAAAAAAGAGTTAGCACATCTCAAGATGAGATTACTAAAATGAAGTGGATTCCAAAAGGCACAAAAATTGTTAGTACTAACACTCAAAGACCCAAGAAAATTTTGGTACCCAAAACAAAAATTTAATTGTGTTTTTGTAGGTGAATGAGCATTGCTACAAAGCTAATTCAAGCAAGAACAATCCATGGTACCTTGATAGTGGATGCTCAAAACACATGACCAGGGACAAAACTCTTTTTAAGGACTTGAAAGCTAAAAGTGGAGGAGATGTTACATTTGGTGACAACTCTAAAGGCTAAATTGAAGGAATTGGTTCCATTGGTAATAATTCCTCTACTACTATTGAAAATGTTTTACTTGTAAAAGGTTTCAAGCATAATTTACTTAGCATTAGTCAATTGTGTGATAAAGGATTTAGAGTTATGTTTGAATCCATGTGCTGTCAAGTAATTGATATCAAAACTAACAAACTTATTTTTGTTGGACATCGTCAAGAAAATATTTATGTAGTGCATCTAGATGACCTATCCTCTAAAAATGTTTGTTTTATGACTCAAAAAGAAAATGAGAGTTGGACTTGGCATAGAAGGCTTGGACATGTAAGTATGCATGTAATTTCAAAACTTTCTCAAAATGATTTGGTTATTGGTTTGCCAAAGTTGAAATATGAAAATGGTAAGGTTTGTGATGCATGTGCTCAAGGAAAACACAGAAGAATTTCTTTCAAACCTAAGAATTGCATTTCAACTACTAGACCTCTTTAACTACTTCATATTGATCTTTTTGGCCCTACTAGAACAATGAGTCTTTATGGAAAACAATATGGGTTTGTTATTGTTGATGATTTTACTAGATTCACATGGGTTTTCTTTTTGCATTCAAGAATGAGGCTTTGGAAAAATTCATCACTTTTAGCAAACAAATACAAAATGAAAAAGGTTATTCAATTACTAGTATTAGAAGTGATCATGAAAAGGAATTTGAAAATCTTTGCTTTAATATATTTTGTAGTGAAAATGGTATTAGCCATAATTTTTCTGCTCCTAGAACTCTTTAACAAAATAGGGTAGTAGAAAGGAGAAATAGAACCGTAAAAGAAATGGCTAGAACCATGCTTTGTGAAAATAATTTACCTAGGTATTTTTGGGTGAAAGCCATAAATACTTCTTGTTATATTATAAATAAATCTATGATTAGGCCAATTTTGAAGAAAACTCTCTATGAACTTTTTAAAGAAAAAAAGTCTAACATAAGTTATTTTCATTTTTTTGGTTGCAAGTGTTTTATTTTAAACAATGGAAAAGATGATCTTGGTAAATTTGATGCAAAAAGTGATGAAGAGATTTTCCTAGGATATTCTTTGAATTCAAAAGCTTATAGAATTTTTAATAAAAGAACATTAGTGGTTGAAGAATCTATACATATTATTTTTTATGAGTCTAACCCACCTCCGAGAAAGGTGCTTCTTGATGATGATGATGTAGGTATCCTTCAAGAATGTATCAATGATGCACCTCATGACATTGAGGAGAATAATCAAAAGGAAGATGATGAGTTTATAAAAGAGCCACAACACATAGAGAGAGAACCAAATCACCCTAGAGAAAGGAGGTATGTCAAAGATAATGAAATTATTGGTGATCCAATTCAAAGGGTAAGAACTAGATCCTTTTATAATATATATAATTATGTTGCTTTCCTATCTCATATTGAATCCAAAAATATAGATAAAGCCTTAGAAGATGATCATTGGATTTTGGCCATGCAAGAGGAATTGAACCAATTTGAAAGAAGCCAAGTATGAAATCTTGTACCTAGGCTTAGTGATCATCCTACTATAGGCACAAAATGGGTTTTTAGGAATAAAATGGATGGGCATAGGAATGTTATTAGGAACAAAGCTAGATTGGTAGCTCAAGGGTATAGTCAAGAAGAAGGAATTGATTATGATGAAACCTATGCCTGGGTTGCAAGGTTAGAGGCCATAAGAATGTTGCTTACATTTGCATGTTTTAAAAATTTCAAGCTTTTTCAAATGGATGTCAAGAATGCATTTCTTAATTGTTTTATAAATGAAGAAGTGTATGTAGAGAAACCTCCCGATTTTAAAAATCCAAAATTATCAAATCATGTTTATAAATTGACAAAAGCATTATATGATTTAAAATAAGCTTCTAGAGCTTGGAAAGATTGTCAAATTGTTTGGTAAAAAATGGTTTTAATAGAGGTAAGGTTAATACTACATTGTTTTATTAAAACAAAAGACATTTTTTATTAAAATAAAAGGAAAGGACATTCTCATAGTGCAAATTTATGTTGATGATATTATATTCGATGCTACTAATGAAATTTTTTGTCAAGAATTTGCTAAGATT
This sequence comes from Durio zibethinus, assembly GCF_047325235.1. Lineage (NCBI taxonomy): Eukaryota > Viridiplantae > Streptophyta > Magnoliopsida > Malvales > Malvaceae > Durio > Durio zibethinus. The sequence continues at coordinate 10,580,936 of NC_143163.1, forward strand.
ATGCAAGGTGAATTTGAAATAAGCATGATGGGAGAACTCACATTCTTCTTGGGACTACAAGTAAAGCAAACAAAAGATGGCACATTCATTAATCAAGCCAAATACATCAAGGATTTGCTCATAATATTTGGATTGAAAGAATCAAAGCCTTGCTTAACACCAATGAGCACTTCAACAAAACTTGACAAGAATGAAGGAGGTAAATGTGCTGACTCTAAACTTTATAGGTCTATGATTGGTTCACTGCTATATCTTACTGCTAGTAGACCCGATATTATGTTTAGTGTATGTTTATGTGCTAGATTTCAATCTTCACCTAGAGAATCACATTTATCTGCTATCAAAAGAATTTTTAGGTACCTTAAGGACAACTCTAATTTAGGATTATGGTATCTAAAAAGCTTATCTTTTTCTTTACATGCCTATTTCGATGCAGATTTTGGTGGATGCAAAATTGATAGAAAAAGCACATACGGTACTTGTCAATTGTTTGGAAATAAATCCATATCATGATTTTCTAAAAAACAAAATAGTGTTGCTCAATCTACAACCAAAGCCAAATATGTGACAGCCAAAAGTTGTTGTGCTCAAGTTTTATGGATTAAGCAATAATTGGAGGATTTTAGAATAACTATGGATCATATTCCCATTAAATGTGACAATACTAGTGCCATCAATCTCACTAAAAATTCAATTCAATACTCTAGAACCAAACATATTGAAATTAGGCATCATTTTATTAGAGATCACGTTCAAAATGGTGATATTGTGATTGAATATGTTGATACCTTACATCAACTAGCTGATATCTTCATAAAACCTCTTGATGAGGATAGATTGTATGCAATTAAAAGAGAACTTGGTATGATGAATATTCTTTGAAATGAATTTCTTGATGTTATAATAAATAGTGCACTCTTAATTGATCAAATGTGTGTTTTCTAAATTTTTGTTTGGTTTGTGCATGATTGTAAAATGTATGTTTGAATGATCATATTGCATGGTTTTTAAATCTTTTATTTAAAAAAAATACTACAGTAAAAACCAATCGATCCTCTTTAGAATGGATCATTGGTTCTTCACCCCATAGCCAAATTAAAGGGAAAACATAATCGATCCTCTTTAGAATGGATCATTGGTTCTTCACCCCATAGCCAAATTAAAGGGAAAACATAGGGAACCGATCGATCCCCTTAGGACAAGATCGATCGAATGTGTAAACAGTAGCCATTTTTAGTTAAACCCATACAGAACCGATCGATCCCCTTTGGACATGATCGATTAGGTATTCAACCATAAGCTAAAAGGAGTTGGAAATGTGAAAAATTGATCGATCCCCTTCAAAACCAATCGATCAGTTCCATGCAAGAACCATAACCGATTGATCCCCTACTTCAGCTGATCGATCGGGTCATGTCGTTCTAACATGATAAACTCAGGTCTTCCTCAGTTTGACTGATTATTTTAACTTTCTTCTCATATTCATCTTTTTTCCAAACTCATCCTCTCCAAACCCTACACATTCCCACTCATTTTTCACCCAAAATTGATCCTTCTTATCTACATCTCTTGTAAATTTCTTCACTCCAACTTGATTTCTTATCGAAATTCCTCCTTGAAACCCATAAATCACACAAAAATTCATACCCATCTTTTATCACTCTAGAAGGTTAATCTACCACACTCACTCACTTTTCTTACATCACACAAACATATCTTGCTCCTCATCATCTACTATCACAAATTCACTCATCAATTTCACCTTAAAATGGCCCCAAAAACCAAAGTCATTGCCAAAAAAAAAAATCCCCCAAGGGAGGCTTCAAGTTCAACGATAAAACCTTCATTCAATCAAAATTTCAACAATCCAGATGCAAAAGATAGATATAAGATGCATTTTACACACCGAGAAGCAAAGCCTGAGAGGGTAATCTCATTAACATTTCTTCAATCCATAGAGTTTCCTTATTTGCATGTTTTTGAGCAATTTGGATGGTTACATTATTTGTGCATGGATGGTCTATTATTTGAGAATCTAGTACGAGTTTTTTATAATAATGCTAGCTGTGTCCAAATTGAATGATCAAAAGGGCATTACCTTGATAGATTCAGAACTTATGTGATGGGGAAGAAAATATTAGTTACTAAGCAAGTGCTAGCTGAAGCTTTTAAGTTAGATGATGAGGGGAAAAAAATACTAGATGTGACATGGTGCAACTTGCTCAAGACATTTTTAGCAATCACAATCTACTAGTTACTTCCACTCAAGCCTCTAGGTTATCGATGCATGATAGGTTGCTCCACCTCATTGTTACTTATGTATTAACTCCTTTTGGGACATAATACTCCACCATTAGGAAGCAAGATTATTAATGGATTTATAAGATCAAGCATGAACAGAAACCAAATTTGGTGCACTTCATTTTTCATGATATGATGAAGATAGTTCAAAATAGAGATTATATATTGGTATATGGGTATGCCATAAATAATCTTTTGAGGCATTTGGAGGTGAATACTAGAAGAGGTAAGTAGATGGTATTCAATGGCCTATTTAGTGTTCTGAGGGCTCTTACACTACATAGCATGGGGTATGTTCAAAATGCAACTGAACTATGGATTAAAAAGGGTGATGTTGAAGCTGCACAAACCTTTAGATATGCCTGCATCTCAAGATGAACTCTCTACCCCACCATTCAATACTCAAGGTACCTTAGAGATGCTTTTACTTTAGATGAACAGCTTGCATTCAATGGTTGACAATATGAACATTAGATTGGAAACTATGGAGGAAACTCAGAATGAGCTGGTAGCACAAGTTCACCATCTTCGCACTAACATTGAACAATGAGGTCTACACCTCCGTACATGGGGTAACCTTCTTTTCACTCTCCTCATCCTCATCAGTCTCTTTATTCTCCATCTCCACCTCAATGAGCTATACTAGTGCCATTTCTTATGTTTTCCCACACCTTTGTATTTTGTAAATCTTTTTTTGCAAACTTTACATTATGGTTTGTAAACTTTGGTACTTGATATTTATATTAATGCAGATTCTCTTTCATTCTCATATTGCTTGTGGTATTGTGGCATGTGACATTATGTGTTATTTGATAATTGATATGAACTTGAGTGGCCTTAAATTGATTGTTTTCTTATTTGGCTTTACTTCATCCTTTTTGCTATGACAAAAAGGGGGAGAAATATTGATATGAAAAATTGCTTTGATGATCCAACTGATATTGATGGTTTTGCTGATATTGGTTTTGCCTAGTTGCTTTAAAATTTATGCTTAAATTCAGGGGAAGTTATATTGGTTATTCAGGGGGAGTTTTTTTCATAAATTTAGGGAGAACTTGTTTTTCAAAAGGAAAAACATTTTTCATGCAAATTTTTCATTTGGTTTTGTCATATCAAAAAGGAGGAGATTGTTGGCCTTGAATTGATTAAGAGTTTTGATTTGATAAAAAAAAAATTTTGCCTAACTTGAATCAATCTTTTTTAAGCTTAAATTGAACATTTTTCCACCCTTCTATCTTGCCAAAATCCATTTGAAGACCAAAATAAGTTAAATTCTCAGAACAAAACCTGATTAGTGCAAGTTTTGATAGAAAAGATTAATCCCCTAAGGGAAGGGATTGATCCCTTAAAGGAAGAGATCGATCCCCTCCTTACCAGACTGATCTCCTAGCAAAAGGGATCGATCCTATTTTTTTTCAGAACAAAAATTCTTCATGTTTTGGCAAAAACCAATTAATCCCCTCCCTGTAGGGATCGATTGGTTGGGGTTTCAAACTGACCAAATCGATCCTTTCATTCAAGGGATTGATCACTTTTTGATATAGAAAGGTTTCATAGTGTAATTTTCTAAAAAAAAATCAATCCTCCCACATAGAGGATCGATCACCTAAGGTAAGGGATCGATGCCCTCTTCAAGGGATCGATCGATTGCTCAAATAGAATATTTCCCAAGTCTAAAAATCCAGAAAAGGGATCGATTGCCCCACATAGGGGATCCATCACCTAAAGAATGGATCGATCCCTTGAATGAAGGGATCAATCAAGTAAACCTTTTTAAGCATAAAATCGTGCTTCCTCCAACTTGAACCAATCGATCCTCTAAAGGTTAGAAACTCCCAACGGTTATTTTTTGTTTGAAATTTTTATAGGTTTGAAGCATTAAATTCATTCCAGCGGCTCTCAACTTATTTCTACCTATAAATCAAGCATTTAACTTCATACGAAGAAGAACAAGAGTCAAGAAAACTTATTGCTATTCACCTACCAATTTGCTCAAGCATTCAAAGCTGTTCCAAGTCAAAAAAATACAGAATTCATATCAGTTCTTCTCTATTTTCTTGTCTAAACTATTATGTATTTCAAATTAGCAAACACCTAACCTTTGAGAGGTTCTTAGAGTTTGCAAAACACTTCAAAAATTTTGTATTGTGAGTTTGTAAACTTAAGGGTAAGGATAACCCTTAAGAGTGTATAGTGTTGAGTTTGTAAAGCTTTGAAAAGCTTGGTTGTAATCTTCAAATCATAGTGGATTGAACTCTTTGGCAAGAAGGGCTAAAAGAGAGGATGTAGGTGCCTAAGGAAGGACCGAACCTCTATAAATTTTGGTGTTAAATTCTCTAACCCCATATCTTATTTACTTTCAATTATTGTGCTTATTTGCTTAGATAATCTATTGGGCTAAATTTATGCTTATTGAATATTGTTTTTGAAAAATCCATTCAAACCAATTCACCCTTCTTGGTTTATTCCAAATATTTGAGCTAACAGATGATTTAGGCCATCTTTGGATCGTTTGAGCCTTTCAAGCTAACCTTTATTTATTTTTATCCCTAGTCACCCCTTTTAAGCCTAATATATATTCCTTTTCTTTGTTTTCACCTACATAATTAGCTACCCTTTTATTTTATTTTATTTTTATCTTTTTACCTTATCCTATACGCATATGGATTAATCAAAGTATCATGAAAGTTATCTTCATTGGGAAGGAAGGGAAGAGTTGGAACTTGATTGTGAAAATTTCGTTTCAAACAAAAAAAAAGAAAAGTAAAAGCTAAAAATAGCATTATAAAGAAAGAAAAAACAAAATTGAAATAGAGAAAGAAATTTGAAATTAGCAAAGTTCTTCATGAAAATCAATTTACTGTTTGAAAAAAAAAATTGCTATTTGAAAAGAAAAAAGGAAAAATTTAAGTTTAGGGGTATTACAATTTTATTATAAGCTCTTTTATTAAGAATAAGATCCTAGTGATGTATATTTGGGGTTTTATGAGCCAAAATTTTTCCTATATCCTACATTAACCCTAGCCTAACATTACAAGCTTAAAAAAGATCTATTTATCTTTGGTTAAGTTTGTGGCTAAACTAGTGGAAAGGGTATATGAAAAGTGAACTTATGAAAATTTTTCATGCTTTGAAGGTATTTGTTAATTTCATGTTCGCATAGCTTTGATTGAACATCTTGTGTTGATTTGAGAAAGACTATTCACACACACACAAAACTTTTTGATTGGAATGCAAACTTATTCTTAAATGATTTTTGTGTGGGATCTATGTTCTTGATTTTCTTTCTAAATTTACTTATCATGCAATTTTTAAAGATTCACAAGAATCTAATATTGAGAATGTCTATTTTGATTTCTAGCAAGTGTCTGGTTATTTTAATTTTTTGCATGAGGACAAGCAAAAGTTCAAGTTTGGGGGGATGATAACTTTATTTTATAATGTTATTTTTAGTGCTTTTATGGTTGATTTTTGCTTGATTCTTAGTAAAATAAAGTTCTTTCTACTTCTAAACAATTGAATTTTCTACTTTGTCAATTTTCTTACAGAAAAGAATGATTCTTGGTAATTCTTCAAGATTCTTGAAGTTTCCTGATAATTCTTGGATGGTTCTTGATCATATTATGGATAGTCAAGATGTTCTTGGAAGTTCTTGATTTTCTTAGAAATCTTGAAGTTCAAGAATGGGACATAAGTTCAAGTTTGCCTTTATAGAGTCTAATGGAGATAGAAAGATGAATCTTGAAGAAAGAAAAAAAATTCATACAAAAACCTTAAGTTGGAACTTTGGCAATAAAGAATAGGGTCAAAATTTTAAGTGATTACAAGTCCATGTAGCTTGTGTAGGTACACATGTATGGGATTACTATGGGATGACATGGCATAAAGAATTATCTTATTGGTTAAAAATGATGATATGGCATGATGAGGTGGCAATTTTATTTTTTTTCTTATTTGGAGTTGGATTTCTTTATTTAGTGGGGAAGTATTTCTACCTCTATTTGGAGTAGGATTTTGCATGGTTTATAAATACAACTTTAATGGGCATAAAGGAAATTTTTGGATGAAGTTAATTTTTAATTTTTCTTCATGAATTCAAGCCAAGGTATGTAAAAGAAGATGAAGATTAAGACAAAAAGATTTGAAGCAACTTTTTGGAAGCTAAATTTAGCAAGGCCAAAAATATGCTTTCTTGATGGAAGATTTATTTTTGGTAAGTTTATGTAGGTATGGAAGAGTTGTAATGATAAGTTAATGTATGGTAAAGATTTAGAAGCTTTCTTTTAAGAGTCTTTGTTGAAGTTTAATTGAAGAAACATTCTTAGATTAAAAAGTTCAAGTTCAACCGAAACTATGTAAAGCTTTCTTGAAGCTTTTTTTTGGTCGAACCTACCTAGGGCTTCTTTTGCCTACAAATACATCATATTCTCTTAGAAAAATGGTGCACAAGGGGTTGGGGTGACAGACCAACTTTATAGGATTTTTAGTTTTGTTTTTAAGCATTCTTGTTCCTTAGCTTTCTTTAAGCTTTCAAACTTTAGTTTTCAAGATTTATAGTTTTTTAATTTTTTGGTTTTCAAGATTTGTTTATGCACTTTCCTTTTAAGTTTTTAAGCAATTTAAATTCAATTTTATGCTTTTCTTTGATTAGGTTTTGATATTCTTTGGTTTAATTATTGGTTTTTCAATTCGGTTTAGGGTTTTTGAAGTTATAGCTGCAAATTTTCAATATGATCTTATTTAATTGGTATTTGGCTGGCTTCATTTAGTGTTTAATTGGTTCAATTGCATGTTAATCTTGATTTAAAGATTCAGCTATCTTGTTTAATGTTTTATTGAAATCAGTTTTCTTGTTTTGTTTTTGGGTTCCATGTTTAAAGTTCAATCTTGTTTTGTTTGCATGATTTCTTGCATGTTTTGATTTGGTTGATATAATTATTAGTTAGATTAGTTTTTGTTATTAGTTATTAGTTAAATCTTGATTCATTATATTATAATTTCATTTGATAGTTAGGGCTTAATAAAAATTGGTTTAGGGTTTCATTAGGGTTGCATATTAAAAAGTTAAAGGATTTAATAATTTAAGGTTTTATATATTGATTGATTTAAATTCTGTTTTAGCTTAATTTGGTTTAATTACATGTTCTTTAATTAATTTAAGTCTATTGCATGTTTTAGAAGTATATAGGGTTTCAATTTACATATATTGCATTGTTTACATGATAATTTGATTAGGGTTTGATTCGATTTTGCATTATTGGTTATAATATCATTCGGTTCCTATTAATTTGATTTATATTGCATGCTTGTTTATTTCATTACATTCGGTTCATGCATTTAGGATTCATGTTAGTTTGATTTTAGTTAATGACATGTTATACTATATTTGGTTTTGCTTCATTATTAATATTTTGATTTCTATTTTATTATTTTTTAGTTATTGATTCTTGTTTGATTTATAGTATTGCATGTTATTAGGGTTTTATTTGTTTAGTTTTTATATCTTTTAATTGATTTTTATAAGTACAGGTTTAAGGTTATATAATTTTAGTGCTTGAGGTTTCTATTTTGCAATCTCCATGAGAATGATCTTTATATTACTACTTGTTACAATTCTGTGAGCATGCAAATCATCAATTAGGTGTTCTTTAATTCTAGAAAGAAGGTAAAGAACTTAAAGTTGTTAGACAGAAGTTAAAGAAGGCAAAGTTTGTAAAAATGGAAGCATAAAATGAAAACTAGAAGCTGTTGCTAACTTTGAAGTTTTTTTCCTCCATAAAAATGGTACTATTTAGAGCTCTAGGAGAAGCAAGCGAAAGCTAACCCACAATCTATTTGAAGTTTTTTTCCTCTATAAAAATGATACTGTTTAGAGCTATAGGAGAAGTAAGTGGAAGCTAACCCACAATCTATGTTATGCGCACTCCAATCTATTTTGCAACCCGACCCCACCCGTGTAGGTTTGATTTTTTTTCTATTTTGTTATTTTAATTTCAATTGTGATTGATGTTAAAAATGAAGAAAAGAAAAAACTTGATATTATTATTATTATTATTATTATTATTATTATTATTATTATTATTATTATTATTATTATTGCATGATTTTATTTTGATATTGTTGCATGATTATTTATTTATTTGCATGATTATATTATTTGTTTGCATGACTATTTTATTTATTTACAAGATTATATTATTTACTTCCATAATTATTATTTATTTCCATGATTTATTATATATTTTTGCATGCTTATTTTTTTATTTATTATGATATTTTTGTTATGATTTTTGCATGATTTTATATTTATTGTATGATATTTTTGGTACGATTTATTATATATTTGCATAATTGCAAGAACATCTTTGCATGGTTTATTATGATATTTTTGGCATGATTTATTGCATGATATTTTGTATATTTATTACATGATTGCATGATGTTTTTTATTCAATTTTTGGATGACAATGTTGTATAAATAAATAAAAGGATTGAAATTGATTTATTTACATGAAAATAACCATCGTTGAGAAGGCTTAAATCACATTACATATAATTAATTTCGTCCCAATTTTGGGTGTAATGAAATGCTAAAACTTTCCCAGCACATAATTGACTCTTAAACCTTATTCTATTGACAAAAACCAAAATTTATTCTTTTTAGGGTCCCTTAGTTCAAGCTTAGGTAATCTTAAATAAGGTATATTCACATAGGTGGCCAATCACACCTATATAAAAATAATTAGTGGAGACTCCATGATTTTTATGTTTAATGGGTAAGTTCTCAGACTTAAATATTATGACAATGCTTAAAAGTATTATAATAATTTTGGTCAATTATAATATGAGAGATATTTTCATAATTATGATTGGAGAGGCATTAGATGAAGCAAAAAAATGGGCTTTTTTTTTTTGTAACTATGGGTTAGAGGATATTATAGAAATTTTGACAAATAATAATATAAGGGGTATTTTTGTAAATGTAGACACCCTATTTGGCCTGGGCCCAAACCAATTGGGCCTAACTTGATCAAGCCCTGACTAATCAAGCTCAGTTCTTTGTTTTATTTGTATATTTCATTTTTTTTAGATTTTTTAGATTTATATTTTCATTTTTATTTTATCCACATTTATATTTATCTTAATTATTCTTTATTATCTAATTTGTTTTGATTTATTTTTTAGTTTTTTTATCTAGTTGGTAAAAAAAAGATAATTAAAGAAAAAATTGAATGGTCGGCAAGTTAGAGATTGAGTTTTTTTTTTTTATGATAATCGACATTTAAATTTTGAGATTAATTGGGAAAAAATTCTTTTTTTGGGATAAAGCCTAACTTTTTGTGATAAGGTGGATTTTTTTTAGAGGATTTGATTTTTATCAAAACACCAATTAAACTAGGAAACTGTCCTATAAATAGGTTCCAATCAACATAGAAAAGATACATAGAGAAATTATCAACAAGAAGACAGAAAATACATTGAGCTAAAAAAATGCAAAGAGCAATCAAATACAATTTTTTTAAAAATAAATGAGTTTCTAGCCAAAGTTTTTGTTTGGAAAGTTTGATTTGTTGTTCTTAAGAGGATCCTAGAAGGTAGAGAGCTAGTTTGGGAATTTTTACAAGGTATTTTTTTTTTTGGAAATTCCATAAACTAGTTCAGTTTTTCAATGATATTTGAATTTTTTGATGACTTTCTAGCATAATTTTTAAAATTTTGGCATCACTTTCCAAAATCCAATAAGGTTTAACCGAAGTTCATCAGGTCCTACTAGAAAAACATAGAAAAAAAAGGAAAAGAAAAATCTAAAGGAAAAAGGTTGTTTTTTTTACTTTCATATCTTAGCAAAAGGACACCATTTTGCTCTCCTAAGATCCAAGTAAGATCCGCATGTTACCCTATTAGCAATCCGACTCATATTGTTCCCGACCCATGTGCTTGAAGTTGGTTTGCTATTAAGCTAGCTGAGCCATTTAGCTAAGCTTCGAGCAACGATGTCCAAGCCATTCCTTTGTGCTTTGAGCCATATCCTTTGAGCCTCCAAGCCGAGTTGTTCTTTTAGTATTTTTATTTTTACATTTATTTATTTATTTATTTATTTTATTAATGTTTAGTTATTTATTTATTTATTTGTTTGTTTTTCATCTTTTTTGTTATTTTATTTATTTTTTCTTTATTTATTTGTTATTATTTATTTGCAAATATTTTTTTTCTTAAAAAAGATAAAATTATTTTTTAAAATAAAATAAAAAGAATTTTACCAACATATTGGAAGGTAATTTGATTTTCAAAATAAAGTGTTACCAACATATTTAATAACCTTATTAATTTTTTTTTATAAAAAATAAATTTTAAGAAAAAATAGTTTTTAATAAAACCTTACCAATATATTGGAATATAATTTGATTTTCAAATTAAGGTTTTACTAACATATTGAAAAATTTTATGATTTTTAAATATAAATTAATTTTTAAAAAAGAAATAATTTTCATAAAATCCTACCAACATATTAGAGGATAATTTCTAACGAAAAATCTTACCAACATATTAGAGGATATTTCTGAAAATAAAGAGTTTTTTTTTTATAAAATTAGATTTTGAATCTCCAATAATGGAATCACTAAAAACGTTGCAAATAGCAATCTCTATGAAATTTGTAGGTGAGAAATCCTTTCTAAATTTTACCATCATATTGAAAAATTTAGATAAAAATTTTCGATATCAAGATTCTAAATCTCATTTGATTATCACAATCAATTTTTTAAAAGTGATAATGAATCGATGATAAAATCAATTCCAAGCATGATAAATAATCTCCTTGAATACTCATACGGTGAATGAATGTTCTTGAATTATTACCAACATATTGGAGTAATTTAAGAATAATTTTTTATATTAAATTGTTTGGTAAGTTTTTTTTTAGACTCTTGGATAACACGAAATCAAGCTAGTATCATCCTTTGGGTGGGCAATGTAAATGTGCTATAACCTTTCTCGCACGTAACCGTACTCTCAAACTTAATTCTGATTTCATAAACATGAATCTACCTTTTAAAGATCCCTAAGTCAAGTTTGAGACTTTTCTTTAAAATAGGACAGATTCATTTAAGTGACTAACTGCACTTAGACCAAAAAAAAATTAGTGACAACTCCTTTAAGTCATGTGTAGCGATAGGTATACAAACTTATACATTATAACAGTAAATATAATAGAAAAGGCATTATAGTTATTTTGGACAATGATAGTATGAAGGTATTTTCATAATTATTGTTGTAAGGCATTATAGTAATTTTGTCAATTATGACAAGAAGGATATTTTAGTAATTATGGTAAAAGGGGCATTACAGTAATTTTAGTTAATCATTAAAAAAAAAGCATTATAGTTAATTTGGATGAATGTAATTTAATTATTATGAATTAAAAGGGCATCATGATCATAAGGAAATTAAGTTCGCATGTGATATTAGCAATAATGAGATTTTATAGAAAATTTTATATTATGAATTAAAAAATCAAAACTAAAAAATTTTTAAAAAAAAATTCAAATTTAGATACGAAGCCAACAAATCTGTAAATATAATTTTCTTAAAAATGATCAAATTAAAAAAGAAAAATATCACACATATATTTTTAATAATAATATCAAGTGGCTTATATTTTAAAAAATCTAAATATAAAAACTATTAAATATTTAAAAGGTTAATAGAAAAAATGAATAAAAAATAAAATGACTCAACATATTGTATATTGTTGATATAAAGTAAATCTAAAAAAATTTAAATAAAAAAATATTTATCAATTATGTAAAAAATAAAAAAAAATGTTAAAAAAAATAAACATGTTGTGTACTCTTAATAGCAAGTAAGTTTCAAAATCAAATTAAAATAAAAATAATTTTTTTTTGAAAAAAATAAAAAGAAAGAAATAAAAAAAGTAAAAAAAAAAAAGAGAGAGAAAATTTGTATAAGTGAGTCCAATAATTTTTTTTAAATATATATTTTTTAAAATATTGAATATAATAAAATAAATAAACAAATAAATGGAAGAAAAAGAAATAAAATCAAAAGATAAATTTAAAAATGTGAGTCCAATATCTTCTTTTTAAAACAATAAAAACACGTTGACTTCTCCAATAAAAAATTAAAAAAATTGATTGCAAAAAAAAAAATCGAGACTCACAAAGCAACAAAACAACATGTGGACCCAACCAACAAAAAAGTAAAAAAAAAAAAATCAATTGAGAAAAAAATCCAACATGTTAAAAAAAAAAATGTGGGCCCCACACCTTTAAAAATGAATTTAAAAAAATAAGTGGATTCCACCGTCAAAAAAAGTCAAAGGAACAAAAATAAAATCAATGGATTGCCATATGCTAGGTTGATCGCTCCATACGGGCTGTCTCCGAGCACCCTGAGCACAGGATCGAGATTTTTTTTTGTAATTATGTTAAAAAAAGTATTATGTGAAGTAATAAATAAGATATTTTTTTATAATTATGATTAGAAAAAATATTATACGAAGTAATAAATAAGATATTTTTTTATAATTATAATTAAACAGTATTACAGTTAATCAAATATAATATAAAAGATAGTTTTATAATTATGATTAAAAAAATTTAATATAAGCATGTCTCAAAAAAAATCTAAAATAAATATAATTTTATAATTTTTAAAATATTTATGAAATAAGTTTAAAGAAAAATAAATAAACAAAAAAAAAGTAAAGCTTAGAAAATGACATTCAATAATAAAAGGAAACGAAATTGTAAATCATACATCATTCAAGTGTGTTAAAAAAAATAAAAAAACTTTAATTACTTTTTTTATTTTAAAAATGAAAAATCAAAAAGGGTAAAATAAATTTGGTATAATGACTCTCAAACATAAAAATATAATCTTTACAAACATATTATTTTTTATAATTTTTTAAAATTTTATTTTTTTAAAAGAAAAATATATAGAAAAACAAAAAATGCAAAAAACAATATACATGGACCAATTGTATCACAACACCTGGCATGATAGAAAGGGCATAGCATTCTGTACATTTGCTGTTGAAAACAAAAAAGCAAAAAAATTTGTTAAAAACGCAAAATAAAAAATAAAAAATAGGACCAAAGGGCAACACATGGCACAGTGTAGGAGGAGTACTGTTCTCCATAAATTAGTAAAATTAATCCTACAGATAGATATGCTTCCTTCCTTTACTTAGTTTTTGCTGTCTATTTTTCTTCTACTACTTCTCAATGTAGGAAGAGTTATCGTAAGTATGGTCTTTCAACTAAGCTCTCATTGCCTTCTTTTTGTCAAAGTTTCTTGATTAATTTATATGTGGAAAAAGAAAAACAATCCGTTTATTTAGTATAACTTTATATAAATTGAATTAAACTATATGTGAAAAAAAAAAAAAGGTTATCCATTGATTTAGTGATAACTTTTGAGTACATATTCCTCATCAAGGGTTAATGGGCAATTCCAGGAGTGTCTCTGTATACGCGGGGCAAAATGGGTTGATGCTGGCGGCTTATCTAGATTTTGGACTCATTGAGGGGACTTCATTGGCAGCTCAGTGAGCATGTTCGAAATCCGGTAACCGAGATTGAGCGTGAGTTTGCAGTGGTCGGCGGGCAAGGGAAGATTATAATGGCTTGAGGATTTGCAAAACTCAATTGCAATTTTTTTTCTTTTAAGGAGACAAATGGTAATTCAATTGTGGATTATACAGTGGCAGTGAGGCATTATTCAAACAACAGCATAACAATATAAACGATTACTTTAAAATTTTATTGGTACTCCTCAAAGCCATAATTATTGTCTTTTGATATTAATTTTCTTATTATAGTTTAAAGGAAATTATTGAGAACTTTTTTACACTCTCAAGCAAATTCTCTCCTTGAGTTGATGTTAATTTTTTTATTATTTCTATATGTTCAGTTGATTAAGGCTCTATTTAGATATTGACAATAAAATTAATTACAGTAAAATAAAAAATAATAATAAAAATTATTATAATGGTAATTAAAAAAATTATTATAATTACAATTAAAAAAAATCAATAAAAAAATTTTATTAAATAAATTTTATTAAAATTAACATTTAAATTCAATTAATGATATAATAAATTTAATTACATCGCATCGTAAATGCAATTGAATTCAAATGAATACTAAATTATTATCTATGTTCACAGTCCATACACACCTTTTCGAAATTGGAAATTTTTCATGAGTTAAAGGATTTTCCATTTTGGGATGAAAAATAATAATAAAAAGAGCGAACGTGTTTTTGGTGAAGATGTTAACATATACTTTGAGTTGTAAGAATTACAAATTTCTTACCAAATTTCATCATTTAAATTATAATAAATAATCTAGATTTCTCATGCTGTATGAGTTTATTCAAACATGATTGTAGCAATTTTTTTTTCTCAAATCAGTTTGGTATTACCAAGCTATAGCAACAAATATCTTTCAAGACAAGTCCTAGGCGTAGGAAGAAAGGATGCACCATTTATTTGGAAGCATCAGAATGGGGCTATGAATATAATTAAGATAGTTTGTATCTTATATAAGTATATAAAAAACAAAATCTTTAATATAAAAGAAATTTTACATAGATGACCTTGAATGAATTTAAAAATTATCATGTGCGTTTAATAAATACGTTTTAATTATTTGAAATTAATTTAAAATTAATTTTTATTAATTAATTGAGCGGGATCCGATCTTTAAAAAACCTTATTCAAAGCCTGATTCGGTCAAATCAGATCAGCGGGCTGGGCCCGTAGCCTAAGCTTTATCTGAAAGTGGTGGTTTTGGTCAATGCACGCCGCAAAACACGTTTGAAAAGGTACATAAATACGGCACAACTGTCAAATTTCAAAAACATTGAAAAGCAGCAAACAATACCGAAGCCATTGCCGAAAGCAAGCAACTTTCATCTCTGCTAGTTCGTTGGAAGCCCTATCTCTAACACTGCTTTGCTGGAGTTTTTTTTTGTTTTCCCATATGACATAACCAGAAGTGGACTTTCAAAAAGTCTTTTTCAAAAGTTCCTGTTTGTTTTAATCGGTAGTAATATTTTAAAACACTGTATTTCCGATTTAAGTGAATCACATATGCAGATTCCACATTGTTGTGAACGTGAAAAGAATCTCTCCATCAAGTAACTTGAATCTCTCTGGCTTTTTAACTTTCACCTTGTTTTCAATTGAATGTTATACATGAGCCACACAGAAATATTTTTCTGCTCTTTGGATTATTCTAAACACAAACGTTTGGTTTGTGTACGGAACATCTGAAACATATGCTTTTTAATCTTCTCATGAAGATTCAAGCATAAATTATGAGTGAACATGATTTTGGGTGTTTCTGGTTTGAATTTTTTAATAGTTATTGAGTTGTTAAAAGCTTCCCCATTTATAACAAATACAAGCTTTTTTGTGATTTGTGATAATAATACGAAGCTTTTTGTTGCTGTCTTTGACTTACTATGCTGCACCCATAAAGGATGATTAAGTTTGGTTTAATAGTTCATACTCAACAATAATTGATTCTGCTGTTGGATTGATGGGGTATTTGATTTTGACTTCTAGCTAGGAAATTGTAGAGATGAATTCACATTAGGATTATAGAATTGTCTCTATTTTAATTTTTCCGATTAATAACAATGATTTGTAGGAGTTTGAAAACTAAAGTATTCACAATTCACACCTTAGAAATTCTTAATAAATATGTAGTAGTGAAATTGAGGTGTAGTCCTTTGTAAATACAACTAGAATAGGTTCCTTAACACGACTCTGAAATATTATAAATGCTTGACTTTTTTTTTTTTAATAATTTTGTAGACAAGTTTAGTTCATATCATTATCGTTAGATATTAAGCAGCTTTAATTCCAAGTAGCTATACGACGCATTTCATAAAAAGCATTATGGTGTTCCCTGATGGTGCTTCTCAAAGGCTCTAGTTTTATCATTCAACTTTTTGATTCCTCTTAAACTAAGAAAATTTGGAGGACGAAAAATTCTTTTGTATAATTCAGAGATTTAAATAGCGGTAGAATAACGGTATAGTGATCATTATTTAATGGTAACGCTACCGTCCGGTATTACTATCGTCCGGTATTATTATTGAGCAAAAATTGGAGAACTTCAATTTAACTAATAGCATCGCATCGCGATCACGAAAATCGGCATAATAGTAAATAACAGCAATAATGATCCTTTATTTTCGATATTTCGTTTTTTATTTTTTATCCAAAAATTTAAAAAAAAAAAAATCATTGGCTCGGGTTAATTAATTCACAAATTCAGTCAAAAAATCACAAAATCTAAACTGCCAGAGACATCAAATTCACTCAAATTGAATGAAAATAAGCAAGAAATTCAACATCCAAATTATCTTTTTTTGTTAAAAACTTTTCAATTTTGCAGGAGACAGATGAGAAAGTAGGATAATGTGGTGTCATGACTTTTTTCTTGAAGGGCATCCTCGGTTGACGAATCTATTTTATTTATGATTCCCCTAAGAATGGATCTCTCAATTGGATCAAAAAAGCCGAAAGCCAGGCAATTAAGTTCAAGTTGTCGACCTCTTGGGACTTTAAATGAGAAACAAAACGAGAGATGATAGATGAGAGATGATAGATGACAGATGAGAGACGACAATGAGACTTGAGGTTGAAAGAGATGAGCAAATAGCACACAGTAAAAGAACCAGGAGAGGAGATACAGGGGATGAGAAGGGTGAGGGTCTAGAGAGAAAAATTAGGGGAGACATGGTCAGGGTATGAGAAGAGGTGACGAGGAAATGGGTTAAGAGGCAGAGGCAGAGAACGGGGAAATTCAGGGGTCTGCTGCTGGGATTGAAGACGCAATTGAATGAGGTTGAGGAGTGGGACAATGGGAGAAATTAAAGATGCAATATATTGGGGTTAATTTTTTAATATAAATGTATATATTGAGGGGAATTCCATTTTTTTTATTTTGGGAGAAAATTTTTTATTGAAGGGACATTTTGAAAGGAGGAAATTTTATTAGGGAAATTTTTTTATAATTTAGATGAAAAATAATTAAAGTTAAATGATTATGTATTGATTTTATTATTTTATTAATTTATAAGTTTGTATTTAAATTTTAATAATGATTTTTTGGTATTTATATTGTTGTGATTTCTTAATATTAAATTAGTTCTTATTTTTATTTTTTATGTAATTAAATAATACTTGAAAATATCATCCATTATATAATAAGTTGAAGGTCATGGCCATGGCATGACAATTCATTTATTATCAAAATAAAACAAAATGTTTATAATTGATTTGAGCTAAATAATAATGAGAGTAGTATAACAATGTAGCTTTGTCTTGAGACTAAAAAGAATTGTCAATTAATTCAATAATATAATGATAAGCATTTACAATTCTTGAAAATTTTGAAAAAATGATGCCATCTCTACCAAAGAAATATCAAAAAGACTGAAAGTATTCAATTATATGAAAAATATAAAATTTTTAGCTTAATAATTTTATGCAAGTAAATAAAAAACAAAGTGTGTCATAACAAACTTTAAAAATTATGAAATAAGAGTTTTATAATTATAAATATAATTACTACATTTGGAGCAAAATTAAAAAAACAGAAAAAAAAAAACTAGAATGATTGTAATAATTTACATTATATCCGTAATTGCGATAAATGAAATGCAAGTGAAAACGCAATGGCAATTTAAATCTTAGATTGCATCTGATATGTTTTTGCTGTCATATAGGGGAAATATGCAGCAATGGTCGTGTGTTGGCTTCTTGGAAATTGGCTGCCTCTTTCCGTGGAATACTATGCTGACAATAGAAGATTACTATGGTTATTTGTTCCTGGTAATTTTGATATCCTAATTTTACATTTTTATGCTGGCTTTTCAAATTATTTCTCATGGTTGTGATACTTTCATTGCCTGCCATGATTATATAAATGCTCACCTTGAACAATTTGCATCCGATTCTGTTTTAATCTGCAATAAAGAAACTTCAAAAGATTGTGGCATGAACATATTTTATTAACACTCTGTAATCTGTAGTGAAACAGTCAAATTTAAACCTCTAAGCTCTAGCTCATTAATAAATCATTGACATCAAAGAAGCTTTATATCACGTCATTTGAAAACTTAGTCAATGAGAAAATAACCAGTGTCTTCTAACTTTCATTCAATTCATAAATCAGCACATAGGTCTTTTAGTAGACCTTAATAACAGAAAGCTAGGGATTTTTGTTCTAATTTCATCAAGCACTTTGTAAATCTACATGCAAAATTTGCTACTGGATTTGATGCCCCAGACTATTTCTCCACTGAGTTTTTTTCAAACAAGGGATCAAAGTTTTTCGATTGATTGCGAATTGCCTGATTATATCCTGATTCTTGGCCGATGATTTATAAATAATTATTTTTTTCTTAAATGTAATCTTCACGTTTTATAATGCATTATATTTCTTCCATCTAGTGTCAAATTCTAAATTTTTGCTACTCAGGCTACTATATCTTGCTAAACACGTCTGCTCTCCTAAGTTTCTTTGCTTTATGTTAGCTGAAATTATGTGTTGTGATATTTATAATTGTTCTTCTCATTTAACCTACTTTCTTTTCCTTTGTGCAGCATTATCACCCATCAAGGGTCCTTACTCTTGTTTATCAGCCATTTGCTCTTGGAACACTTGCAACACTGACTTACAATGAGGCAAAATTAAACACTAGAAGAAGGAACTTATTTCGATATATCCTGTTTTTCTTAAGTTCCCTTGCAGTTTTAGTTGTAAGTTTTGTTCATAGACTTCATTCTTTTGATCCTTCAGTGCTCCTAAACTTTATTTTGCATAATAAATGATGAATTATTCATAGTGGATGATAGGTTTACATTGAGAATGGCAGGTGAAGCACACCCTTATGCTTCTAAACTTTCATATGTTCGTGTTTCATTAACTCAAAGTTTTATCATTTGAGAGGATTGTGATTTCCCTCCTCTACGTTTAAATATAGTTGGATTTAGCTACTTCTGGAAAAGGAGGAATTGGAGATCACTCCTACATGAGGCCTGAATTTATTCAAGTTAGTATGAGGGATCAACATTTTTACATGTTAATGTTCTCTCTTTTTGCTGCATTATCTTATGAGCAACCTTTATGATTTTCTTTTCCTTATATGTTTTGAATTCCTCAGTCATTTATAGCTGGTTTGGCTGCATCAGGGGCTATGACTTCTGCTTTGAGGTTAATCACATAAGCAGCATTTGAGAATTCACGGGATGGTCTTCACAAAGGAGCCAGTACGTTCTAATTGCCTTATTCTTTTATGCCCTATCACAAAAGAAATGAAGAAGCATCCCTCTTTGTTGTAGAAATGCTGTTAGTATTATTGTTAATTATAGGCTAAAGATCTGAAGTTTGAATTAAGCCTCACAATTAATCAACTTGCAAGTCATTAGTATTACTTGTGCCATGTATGTGGTTGCATAATTTTATCTCTATGAGCCATTGATATTGGGACAATGATGAGTAATTTATCTTTAAAATGCTTCTTACTATTTCCTATGGCATTATACAATAAAGAATGACAGATAAATCACTTTAAAGTCCATGGTTTATTTCAAATCATCCTTCAAAAAATGCTCAAGTTTAAGGTGAGCACTTCAAGAATTATTGGTGTTGTCATAACATATAGATCCAAAAATGTATAGCTAGACTTAACAAATAGATGGAGTTGCCACCAATCCTTTTTACCTAGGTGTGATTGGTCACCTAAGGAATTGATCCTTTTAAGGATCTCCTAAGCTTAATTAAGGGTCTCTAAAAGAATAGGTTCAACTCTACTAACTAGAACATGGTTCGAAAGTTCAATTATATATGGGGAAGGTTCTAGTACCCCCACATGCTCATCCAAAGATGATACCATTTTAGTTTAAATTTATTCTATGGTTTTGAGTCTAATGGTCTTAAATTTTATGTTGAAATATTGGAAATAATTCTTAAGATACTTCCATCAATCTGATAGGACCCTTAAAAATATTTTTTCACCCTAAAAGTATTTAAGAATTCCATTTGATTTCTTGAAGAGGCTCCGTCGTCAGAAAGATTTTCTTTTATTTTGGGTTTTTATTGAAAATATAACTAATTTTTCCACCATTTGAGCCACATTAAAAATATTTTCTCTTTTTGAATTTTTAAATTTTTCACCATTTGTGCCTATTTAGAAATTCTTTTTTATTTTTTTATCTCTAAATTTTTCACCATTTGGATCTATTTAGAAATTTTTTTTTAAAAGAAAATAATATGACAATTATTTTTATTGAAATTTCATTTAAATTATTCCACCATTAGGGACAAATTTAAAGAAAATTTTTCGCCTAGAGATTTCTTAGAAATTTACCATTTAAAATTTTTAAAAATCTCATCCTTGGATAATTATCAAATATTTTCAACCCAAATTTTTATTTGGAAAAAAATACAATTATTTGTGTTAAAATTTCATCTAAATTATTTCACCATTTAGGCTAAATTTAGAGAAAATTTCTCACATAGAGATTTCTTATGAATTTACCATTTGAAATTTCTAAAAATCTCATCTTTGAATAATTTGTATTTAATTTCAAATTTTTTTATTTTTTTTTTTGGTTTGAAAATAAACATTAATTATTGTTATTAAAACTTTATCTAATTATTCCAACATTTTGGACAAATTTAGACTAAATTTTTCACCTAAAAATTTTATAAAAATTTACCATTTGAAATTTTTATAAATTTCATGATTGGATAATTAATATTTATTTCCAAAATTTATTTTATTTTTTACCTTTTTTAATTTTATTTTTCTAAAATTTAATCATGCAAAAATATTCAAAAAAATAAATAAATAAAATGAAAAAAAAACCCAAAATAGAAGGTGGCTCTACTTAGCTCGAGATAAAAACTTTTTTTCTTTTAAAAACCCCCAAAAATTCTTCATAAAAATTTTTTGATTACTTTATCTGATTTATGCCTCTCTCTCTGATTTTTTTTTTTTTTTGTGTGCTTGTGTGATCTGTGTGGGCATGTATTTATAAGGTTCTGAATTTAAGAATTCTAATCTAGAAAGAAATCTCAATTTTCTTTGAATTCCAACCTTAAACCCAATTCTAACTTTATAAACTAGTTTCAACAATTTCACACAAACTCAACTACCTATTTTTTTATTTTTTATTTACAAAATTAACTTAAGTAGAACCCTAGACAGATTGGGGTGTCTACAGTTACCCTTCTTTGCACATTTTCTATGTAACAGGAATTATACAAAGACGTAGACACCCTACACATGATCATCCTAACACATTCATCTTTTTTTTTTTTTGAAAAAGTAAACAATGCTCATCTAATCAGAGGCTCAACGACTTTGAAAAAAATAAATGCTCATCTAAACAGAGGCACCACAACTTTGAAAATAAAATGCTCCTCTAAACAGAGGCACCACAATTTTGGAAATAACTTGCTCTTCTAAATAGAGGCACAACAACTTTTGAAAAATAAATTGCTCATCTAAACAGAGATACCATGACTTTGAAAAAATAAAATGCTCCTCTAAATAAAGGCATCACAACTTTGAAAAATAAATTACTCCTTGACGATCATGTCTAGAGGAGTCGTAGATAAGATCTGATGAAATTTGTAATGAAAACTCAAAGATTCACAATTTGAGTTAGAAAATCAAAAGTTCAGATTCGCAAGAACATTTCAGCTTCGTAAGAATTCAATGAAATTTGATTTTCAAAATTTTAGTTTCATAAGGATTCAAATTTGCAAGATCTCAAGATTCACCTTTGCAAATTGCAAGATTTGCATCCAACATTTAAAAATTCTTATTTAAATTTTGGAGATTCACAACCAAAAGTTAAAAGCTTCTCATTTGAGTCCAAAGGCTCACATTTGACAAATCTTAGGGTTTCGCACCTCAAAGATTTTCATTTGAAATTCAAAGATTGTCATTTGAATTCGAAAATTCACATTCGACAAATTTTGGGTTTCACACCTTAAAGATTCTCATTTGAAATTCAAAGATTCTCATTTGAGTTTGAAGATTCACATTCGACAAATTTTAGGGTTTCACACCTCAAAGATTCTCATTTGAAATTCAAATATTCTTATTTGAGATTCAAATATCCTCATTTGAAATTCAAAGATTCTCATTTAAGTTCGAAGATTCACATTTGACAAATTTTGGGTTTCACACCCCAAACATTCTCATTTGAAATTCAAAGCTTCTCATTTGTGTTCGAAGATTCACATTCGATAAATTTTTGATTTCACACCTCAAAGGTTCTCATTTGAAATTCAAAGATTTTCATTTGAGAACTCAAAAATTCTTATCAAAAGATTCCTAATTTCTTTTTCAAGTGACTCAAAATTGTGCATATAATGAATGTCATGATCAATAATGCAAATGTTTTCTCAATGATGCAAATGCAACAATCTAGATTCTCACAATGCCACATTCTTAACCATGATTCAAATGTTTATTGCATAATACAAATGCATATCCAAACCAAAATTTTAAACATTCTCCAAAAAATAATGCCAATGTAAAACATGTAATGCAGATATCAATGTTATGAAATTCTAATCAAAATGTGGTAATATGATCCTCAAGATTTCACCATTTCACGTTTTCTCCTTGTTTAGCTTCTCAACACTTTGGAATAAGTTCATTAATTGATCATCATTGTTTTCATCACTTGATCACCATTCATAGGCTTCTTAGCACTAACAATTCCAAAACAAGTTTCATCCATTACCCTATATCATTTAATCATAACTCACAGGCTACTTAGTACTAGTAATTTCAACATAAATTTCATCCATTAACCCACACTATTTTCATCACAACTCACAGGCTTATTAGTACTAGCCATTTAGAATAAATTATGTCCTCTAATCTATATTATGTTCATCACTTAATCACTATTGACAGGCTATGTCAACCAATTCATCCCTATATTCATCACTTGATCATATCATCTTTTCAAATTTTTCCATCTCTTCATTTTGTTGGCCAATCAATCACCATATTCATAATTTGGTCACACCATATGCCTTCTCAAATCATTCTTTTTAAGTTTTTGTCATCTCTTCTTTTTTCCCTTATCATCTTGGATTTCTTTTCAAATGAACGTAAGATTTTTTTATACATATTGTCATTCATTCATTATCATTTCAAATCATGACAAATATAATGTAATCATATATTTCCTCGATTTATTCTAGGGACACAATAGTAATGAAGCACAAGGGGAATTGAGAAAAAAGTAATCAATAAGGAACGAGTTTGGTGCAAAAATAATTAGGCAAATGATCAAATTCAAAGTAGGTTCTTAGGAATAGTATTGAATAAATGAAGTAACAATAATGAATACTCAAACAATTCTTAACATTAATCTAGAATTTTTTAAAAAAAACTCATTCCATTGACTTTTCAAAATCACATTAAGCTCATTGAACTTTGCCCTAACTTTGAAGGATTTTCAAATATCTTTGACCTTCTATATATGTCAACTGTCTATCCAACTCTCAACTCAGAGATTTTCTACCCAAATCACCTTTTAAGGGTTTTTAATTTGAGTTTTCCTTTTCTCTCATTTTCATCTTTTTATCATTCTTTCATTTTTTTTCTTTTTTTCTTTTTTTTCTTCTTTTTAATCTTTTTTCATCCACTAGTGGTATCTCTCACACTTCAATCTCTAAAGCAATGTAGCATGATTCCATTGTTCCATCATGAGCATGCCTTAGTTCAACATATGATTATTCAATTTGAGCATTCACACTTGATCCAAATGGATTTTTAAAGGTTATAATATAGGTCATGGTAAGGGGTCATGAAAGAAATTGATAACATAGGCTCAAAACATGTGTTTAAAGGGTTCAAACCAAAAGATAATTTCTCATCGTTCAAAATAACTTGGCATTTTACCCCATCCCACATTATTTTCTTACTCTTTTTTTCATCCCATTCATCACAAAAGGATTTTCAGTACTTTGCCCTAACTTGTTTATGGTATTTTTCTTTTATCTCTTTCTTTCATTTTGCTTTTCTTTCTCTCTTTGAAACTTTTACGATCTTTTGCCACTTTTAAAAAAAAAAAATGCCCCACAATGTAAAAGGTGATCCTTGGTAAGGATTCTTAAAAAAAAAAAATTACAATAAGCTCAAAGGGGTAGTAATGAATGATTTTTCGAATGATAAAAGAAAAATGACTATTTTTCATCTCAAATGTGAGTACTTTCTTTGAACTTCATTTATTGAACAAAAATAAGCTCATAGATCTTTGCACATTTTCAAGACATAACTATTTCACATTTACTAGTAGCTAGCTTCTTTTACTCAAGTAGTCTTCTCAAATCAATGTGAATGAGTTTTCAAAATTAAAATTTAAAATTATTGTTATCATTGTCTAAATATTCATCATCTAAAATTTAAGAGTATGAATGAAAAGTATGAAAGGTAACAAAGTATGAAACCATGGTTGAATGAAAGAGAAAATGTAATGAAATGTATTATCCTTGCCTTTTATTAAAATGATAACAAATGAAATCCTATTGCATAAAAGAAATCCTAACATTACTCTAAAAGAAATCCAAAATGATAAAAAATTTCCAACCAACCTTATCTTTATTCTTTAAAATTATGCCCCTATGCAATCAGGTGAATGATCTTTATTGAAATCTTACCCTTTGATTCATTGTAACTCTCTGGGCTTTTTCGGATCAATGTGTTCTTGATTCTCACTTAAAGCATTGATATTGTGATTAGGCAATGGATTGCCACTAACATTAGGTGTTGTTGTCCCTCCTTAATCAAAATTTATCATTTCATCTTTGATCAACCGTTGCATCTTTTGCTTTAAAGTAGTACAATTTTTAGTGGAATGGCTAGTAATTTCATAGTGGTAGTCACAGTGGACTGTAAGATCATATCACTTGGGATAAGGTGGCTTAAATGGCTCCACACGGTTAGGGGTAATCAAGTAGTTATTGTAGAGCTCTCGGTATAACTTCATATAAGTCATGAAGATTGGATTAAATATGAGTTTTTTTCAAGTAATTCATTACTCCCGTGAACCACTTGATGGGCCAACAGGATAAATTTAAAGTTTTACGAGAGGTTGAATATCAAGGCTATATGTGAAAGCTTGAGGGCTAAAAATAGGCTAGTATGTCAATGACTAAGATGGTTATGGTATGGACTAGTATGGGTAGGATGCAACAAGATAGTATGAAGAGTAACCTTGTGGTGGATAGGGTTGATATCTCATAAATTGCTTGTCAAAGCTCACAACTTGAACTTTGATCTTTTTCTTCTCTAATACCTTCTTAATTTTTCCTTATTTTAATTTACCATTTTTAATGACATTCTCAATGATCTCACTTGAGATCACCATGTCGAAGAAGCTCTTTGTTGCACTCTCTATCATTTTTTTATAATAAAAAGATTTTAAAGTACTAACGAACAACACTGTGGTCTCTTTCTCAATCAGAGAAAGCTACACTTGAAAAGTTATGTCTCTCCACCTCTGGCATATTCCTTAAATGATTAAGTCATCTTTTTTTTCATATTCTATAAAGAAAGATGATCAGGGACCAAATCTATAATATGCTGATACTGATTAATGAAGTTATGGGCCATGTCACTCCAAGAACAAATGCAGGTCCTATCCAACTAGACATATCACCTAGCAGTAGAACATGTGAGGCTATCTTAGAACACATGCATTAACAGTTTTTCATTGTGAGCATGGGCTATCATTTTTCGACAGTATATAGTAATGTGGGTTTTTAGGCATTTTGTAACATCATATTTTTCAAACTCTGGTACCTAGAACTTTTGAGGAATAACTACATCAAACACTAAATAGGGCCTAGCAACATCCATTAAACCATAAAAACTAACTCTTTTCACTGCTCGTATAGCTTTTTCTCTAATAAGTTTATCTTCTATTTAGCTTTTAAGTCCCTCAGCAACTTACCCTTTTTTTATTTTTAACTTTTTGTTCTTCTTTGAATCATCCAAATTAGGGACCCGAACTGGTTCTATTACCTTTTCTATTACATTTTCTATAAAAACAGGATATTGTCTAGAGTTTTAAGCTAATGGCATTTCATGGTATGTATACCTTACAGGATAAGTGAATTGCTATGGTAGTGGACTTTATGCTGGTTGGGCTTGATGTGACCTAAAATCAAGAGGGTACAATGGATCATCCACCTCTTGTGATGAATGATTTTTTTAGCTAGTGTTTTCTTCTATACCTTTCCCCTTGTTTAATTTGTTTAAAGCTTCCAAAATCTTATTCAATTCCCCTTCTAGCTTTTCTTGAGCTTTTTTTATCCTCTCAAGATGATTGAAATTTTTTTATTCTATTTTTTAGCTCGAGCTCTTGTGTTATACTAATGAGTTGATTGTATGAGATTCTTGGTTAATGAAGCTATCCTTGAACCTTGATACCACAATTATGATAAAAAATAAGATGCTATACTTTATGTTTAGTATGTTGATGTATGAATGAAATGTACATTTTCATAGATGAAATCTAATATGAAAGTGAAGCAGATGCAGAATGTTACATATGATAATGAAAATGATGCATGACATGATAATGCAAATGTATAAAGTCAAACATACAAAATAGTTAGAGCATAAATCATTCCTTCTTATATCCTAAGTTTGGGCTATATCTATCAATAGGTAGGAAGGGCTTTATCTTAGGGTTAGACTCTTAAGTGCACACTATATGCTAGGTTAGGTGATTTTGACAACTAAAGGTTCCCAAATTATTTATTACATCATAGTCCATCACAGACTAGTAAGGCGGTCCAGTCCTCACCCATCACAGGCTACCAACAGAAAGGATTAAATTTGAGTGAGAGTATTTTGCTAGCCATTACAAAGATTATCATCTCACGAGATCATAGGTATTTTACTCTTTCCTAAGGGGTATGGAGCCTGGGTATGGAGCTCATGTAATATAAATGCATGTGATAATGTGTGTGAGGAACATATAAGTTTCATGCCCCAAAAATAAAAAACAAGACAAAACAATAAAATGTTAGTAAACAGATAACACAAATCATTATAATTTAAAACCATTAGACCAAAGGATAGGATAAATTTATAAGTTTATGGCTTGACTCTCTATGGTTGTCCCTCGTGGAGTCGTCGATCTGTCATAACATATAGATCCAAAAATCTATAACTAAACTTAACAAATAGATGAAGTCACAACTAATCTTTTTTACCTAGGTGTGATTGACCACCTAAGAAATTTATCCTTTTAAAAAGCTCCTAAGCTTAACTAAGGGTCCCTAAAAGAATAGGTTTGGGTCTACTAATCAGAACAGGGTTTGAGAGTTCGGTTACATATAGGAAAGGTTATAGCACCCCCACATGCCCATCTGAAGATGGTACCATTTTATTTTAAATTTATCCTATGATTTTGAGTCTAATGGTCTTAGATTTTATGTTGAAATATTAGATATAATTCTTAAGATTCTTCCATCAATTTGGTAGAACCCTTAAAAATATTTTCTCACCTCAAGAGTATTCAAGAATCCCATTTGATTTCTTGAAGAGGCTCCGTCGTCGGAAATATTTTCTTTTATTTTGGGTTTTTATTGAAAATATAACTAATTATTCCATCATTTGGGCTAAACTAAAAATATTTTCTCTTTTTGAATTTCTAAAATTTTCACCATTTAAGCCTATTTATAAATTCTTTTTTTTATTTATTTATAAATTTTTCACCATTTGGGTCTATTTAGAAATTTTTTTTTAAAGAAAATAATATGACAATTATTTTTATCGAAATTTCATTTAAATTATTCCACCATTTGGGATAAATTTAAAGAAAATTTCTCGTCTAAAAATTTTCTTAAAAATTTACCATTTAAAATTTCTAAAAATCTCATCATTGGATAATTATCAAATATTTTCAACCGAAATTTTTATTTGAAAAAGAATACAATTACTTATATTGAAATTTCATCTAAATTATTTCACAATTTGGGCCAAATTTAGAGAAAATTTCTCATCTAGAGATTTCTTAAGAATTTACCATTTGAAATTTCTAAGAATCTCATCCTTGGATAATTTGTATTTAATTCCAAATTTTTTTTTTATTTTTTTATTTTTTTTGTTTGAAAATAAACATTAATTATTGTTATTGAAACTTTATCTAATTATTCTACCATTTGGGACAAATTTATACTAAATTTCTCACCTATGAATTTTATAAAAATTTACCATTTAAAATTTCTATAAATTTCATGATTGGATAATTAATATTTATTCCTAAAATTTATTTTATTTTTTACCTTTTTTATTTTTATTTTTTTAAAATTTAATCACGTAAAAATACTAAAAATAAATAAAATAAAAAAATAAAAAATACCCAAAACAGGAGATGGCTCGACTTGGCTCAACTGCAAAACAAAAGCTTGAACAGCTCAAAAAGTGGCTCGGCTTGGCTCAACTTGAGACAAAAGACTTTTTTTCTTTTAAAACCCCTAAAAAATCTTCAAAAAAATTTATTGACTACTTTTTTTAATTTCTGCCTCTCTCTCTCATTTTTTTTTTTTTTTGTGTGTTTGTATGATCTGTGTGAACATATATTTATAGGATTTTGAATATGAGAACTCCAATCCAAAAAAGAATCCCAATTTCCTTTGAATTTTAATCTTAAACCCAACTCTAACTTTATAAACCAGTTTCAACAATTTCACACAAACTCAACTACTTTTTTTTATTTTTTTATTTACAAAATTAACTTAAGTAAAACCTCAGACAGATTGGGTGTCTACAAGTGTTTTTATTGGAATATATTTGGTCGGTCCAGATGATGGAGTGTCTCAAACATGTTCACACCCAGAAAACCTTTGTGCTGTTACAATCTCTTGCATTTCTTGTTAATGCAATTGACTGAAAAATGACTGTTAACCCTTCTCTCTCGATTATTTTTCTTTTTGGATTTATTTTTATTTGGTTTATTTGAGACTAATAAGTTTTTCTGCATTCCACCCAACCCCTGTGCAGTTCTATTCTTTGCCATCTCTGCATTTTCTTGAACTACTCTGTGTTCTTCTCTATGCATATGTATTTCCAAAACTACCCATTGTGAAGTACTATCTCTCAAAGGCAGCCTCTGAAGGATCTATAACTGTTGCAGCTGACCTGGCTGCTGGTGGCATCCAAACATTGCCCCAAAATTAATGTATGTCCTCCTGCCTATTGTCATACATAAAATGCTCCTAGTAGTTCTCAGTTCATTGTCTAATAAGAATCAATGTTTTCCTGCAGACTGCGGTAGACCCCAAAAACCAGGAAAGGCCGAGCAACAAAAAGTTACTGCTTCAGAACATTGATTATGCACTCGAAATGTTCCTGATATATGTGTTGACACTGTCCATTTTTCCGGGATTCTTGTCTGAAGATACAGGAAAACACAGTTTAGGCACATGTAAGTTTTTGTTTGAAAAATTGCTATTCCTTCTAAGCATGTATATGTACTTCACCAGATTTATCGTGACATTTCAGGTATGCACTTGTTTTGATAGCAATGTTTAATGTATGGGATCTTATTGGGAGATACATTCCACTGGTAAAAGTGTCGAAGCTGGAATCACGGAAGGTCTCACAACAGTGATACTTTCTCGTTTTTTGCTAATCCCAGCATTTTATTTCACAGCTAAATAAGGTGACAAGGCTGGATGATCATGCTAACAAGCTTCTTGGGCTTAACTAATGGTTACCTCACTGTCTGCGTCCCTACTTCTGCACCCAAGGGCTATAAGGTTTGTTAGCCTAATACTTAAACATACCAATGTATGAAACCTATAGACAGTTCAATCAAAAACTTAGTGAATTCTTGTTTTTACAGGGACCTGAGCAGAATGCATTGGGAAATTTGCTTGTTTTGCATCTCCAAGGAGGTATCTTCGCAGGGGTAACAATTGACTGGTTATGGCTCATAGGCAAGGGATGGTAAACTTTGGTTGAAAGCTGGTTTTAGAAAGAAAGACCACGTTTCTCATTTATAGATATAGTGATTTTCAAGTGGATGGTGAAATTGGGAGTACTGATCCATCATAAAATTGTTCAAATAGTTGAAGACTATAGGCAGCAATGCTTACATTTCATATTCAGATATTGCCAAATTTATATGCCTCCCTCGTACTTATCAACTTCTGGTTTAGTTTAGTTAATGTGTCATTGTCTTTTATAAGTCATATTTTTATGAAATAGAATAATTGATGTCAAGTGGGCTCTTTGGCCCGTATTTGCTAAGGTCCAGGTTGTTCATGGTATTTTGGTTATAGGTGAGAGTGCACTGAACTTTTGGGTCCAATTGTGAAACATGACGGAAGGAAAGGATTTCTTTACCTCGTGTTTTCTACCGCCGACCAAATCCGTCCCGTTGTGGAATCATTATTAACAATATTACCCGTATTACCGGCTCTGTTCAGAAATCACATGGTTGCTGACACAACGACATGTAGGCGTAGGGCCACCAACTTTTGTCGTCTCGAATGAACTCAATCTGGTACCTCCAAATTCTCATCAATCTTTTTTTTCAATGCATGTTACAGTTTTCCTTCACCTCCAAGTAACGTTAATTTTACAAGAAAAGGAAAATACTTGCATGGACAAAAATGGACTTCAAAATCACAATGTTCCACAATTATGCTTAGAACAACGTAACTACAAAAATATCCAACTCTTTAGTGACTTCTGAGTATAAAACTACATCTATTATAAAAAGGATTTCACCCAAAAAAAAGAAAAAGGACAGACTCTCTTGCACTTCGATTGTGTCTTATCTTCTTCCTCTTGTCAAATGCAAATTCTTTAAAATTGAAAAAAAAAAAAATTATACAAATCCGTCCTTGGTGTCTGTGTCTGTCAGTGAAAGGGGGCAGCATCCCTGGGAAAGTGTTCGGTTGAAATCACTCCCCTGAACATGTTTTTAAACATCAATTTACAAAAACAATCCAACTTTTTTTAACGTAAATCTTTTCGTTTGTATTAAAAAAAAAATTATGCTGATCTAATCTGGTTGTGTATAGTTCTGAATACTGAATAACATTTAATAGGCGACCAACATACTCAATCCTTGGGATTCCCTTCTTGCTAAAAATTGTTATTGAAATTGATTCTTTCAATCGCTACACACTTCTTTAAGCAAATCTCGATTTGGACTCCCAAAAGACATCTGCCTTCAAAATTATTGGTTTCCATCACATGAGGCAGGCGCAAAAGGCACTCTCTGTTTTGGTGAACGGTAAATCCAATGAAACTTCACATTCCAACTAAACCAAAACAAACAAATGAAAATAAATTCAAGGAATAGTGGAGAAAGTAAATAAATAATACTAACACTGCTATATTATCTTCACCTATAAATTAAAGTTGTCCCCAATTATCAATTTATTGCCAAGTCAGCAAATACACTATTCATTTGAATACCAAATCGCAAAATAATTGCCATATCATCTTAATTAATTGATTACTTTATTGCCATATAAGCATTGTTAATTAGCCACTTCACTATAACATCAAATTAAAATTCAATTAAATTGATACATTCATCTCCTAAAAAGTAAAGGAAAAAGCGACAAAAATTTTGAAGATCCAAACCTATGGCTACCGAAGCCGACACTCGCATAAAAAAAGCCCCAAAAACAAACAGTTCTAATTTCTAACCCACATCAATTCTATCTCAATCAAACACAAATTTCAGCTCAATCTAACACAATCAACAAATAAGCAGCAATAATTATCTTTTTCTAAAGTTTTAACAATTTTTTGTTGAATCTTAAATGGGTCTGAAAGCTAACTTAAGTGATGAAGGCTTGTCTCCATCGTCCAGCTTCTATAGCTACATGGTTGGATGAGACAAACTTTGAATCGAATTGCTAGTAAAGTCAAGAAAGGTGGGGAAATGAGGCAAGCAGATTACTTCAAGAGAGGGAAAGGGTGATATTTTGGACTTTTGCAAGTTGAGTTTGTGAGTTAAGAAAGAGGAGGCAGAAAACTGAGTTTGAGAAAAATGAGACATGAGAGACAGATGAGAGTGTTAAGAAAAGAGAAGAGAAGAACATCATCAAGACTCAAGAATGGAAAAGACATAAGAGGACTAAGAGTCTGTAGGCTATTTGACCAATGGAGACATGTATGGGATGGGGAAGTGCCTTATTATTGTGCATATTCTTTTAATTTAGAGCATAATTTATTAATTGAAATAAATTTTAAAAATTTTAGTAGGAAAAAAAGTAAGGGTAAAAAACTTTATTAGTATATCATAAATAGAGAAATTTTAGAGGAAGAAATTTGATGAAAATTGAAGGGACAAAATTTTTTTAAGTTATATGAAAAATAATTAAATTTAAATGATTATTTATTGATTTTGTTATTTATTAATTTATGATTTTGTATTTAAATTTTAGTTTTTTTTTTTTTGTTATGACATTTATATTGTTGTTCAATTTTTTAGTATGTTAGAATTGTTCTTATTATTATTTTTTTTACAATTAACTAACAATTGAAAATGTCATTCAATATATAATACTTTAAAAGTAATATATAATAAAAATTTCATATCGATTAATGCTTCTAAAAATTAAACTATTTAATAAATTGAATATTTTAAAATTTACAACTCTTAAAATTAAAAACTTAAAAATAAAAGACATGAGATAGCTCGATTCAAAAAAAAAAGTATTCAAATTGGAGTGTCATATTAAAAATTGCTACATTAGATACGCAATTAAACTCGCTTTTTTCATATTAGAAACTAAAAATTTCTTAAACAATCTAATTAGTGTTTTTTTTTATTTTTTATCTTCAATCTTCTTATCAAAAAATTTATGTTTTTTTTAGTAGTATTGCTAAACTTTTACTTATATCCACAATCTACAAGTATAAAGTTTTCATAATAACTCTCTATAGATATAAATGTGAGTTATTACTTAAATATGTGTTGAATATTTACTATGAAAATAAAATTTGAGTCATCAATATATTTGATTGTACAAAGTTTTTGCTTTTAATTTTTTTGATTGTGACCATGTAACTAAGATGATAGATTTAAATATGATTATTTTTTCTGCTGTATACTTATTATTAAATTAGAATTTTAAATAATTATATTTCATCAAAATAAAATAAAAACTTATGGCCCCAAGCATAGCCGGGCTAATTTTCTAGTATTATATAAAGCTGCTCCTCGTCTGCTACGTAATACGTCAAACAAACCTGAAAACGAGCTGAAATTTACAGTGGGCAAAAAGACAAAAACGATTCCTTATTAGCCTGCTTTTATTTGTCTGCTAAGTCCAAAAGCTTCACGTGAATCCCCGACAGTCCAAGAGGACTAGAAAAAATTAGTAAGAGGCAATTGGCAAAAAGCACAGTGCCACTCGGTCACCACCTCCTCTCCGACGCTACCCAAACAGTGAAACCAAAATGATAAGGGGCAAAACCGGGAACGTAAAAGATGCCCACGAGGGTGATGGCGGTGCTGATGATTGGGCCTTGTCGAACTGCAGAGAATCAACGGCTAAGGGCATGTTCTCTTGATCTGGGCTGCACTTGGACTCGTGAGGGTGCGAACTGTACATTATGGCCCGCAGGACGGCTGAAACGGTAGGTATGTACGCCGTTTTGTTGCGTGCAAGGAGCCACGTCAGCCCCATGAGCTGGCAGTCTCGGTTGAACATCTTGTTGGCTCTCTCGCTCGTGCTGCTGTCTTGTGTTCCGTTGTTGCTGTATCCGCCTTTGAGCTGTAATTACCAATCACAAACAAGGGTGTCTTAGAGATTTGGTTGAAAAGCAAGCCCCCCCTGGAAGAGAGTGGGTGCATAGAAGGGGAAAGGTAATGAGGAACGAAATCGTGGAGAAGGCAGGGTGTAATTGTTTGCAATGTAAAAGGGATAGCCTCATCGATGCACAAATGACAATGTCATTTTCTTGGGTCTACCAGAATGACTTTGGTTCCTTTCATAAAATGGCAAAAAGCCCCCCCAAAAAAGTCCACTTTCAAACCACTTCTTCATATGAGCATCACCAATTCACATTCTAGAATTTGATTTACAATCAAAATTCACAAACAAACACCAGAACCAATCCTCATTTGCCCATGGCCACTAAATTTTTGCAACGCAAACCTTTTGTGAACCAATTATCAGTTACTTATTAAATGCATTTTCATTAATTAACAATAGAAATCTGAAAGTGGCAACTGCAAGAGCAATTATATTTAAGACAACATTCCTAGAAAAAATTATCAAAAGACTCGGAGCTAGAGTTAATGCATTTCCCATTAACTAATTGTCTGGTTCATTAGCTACCCAATATATGGACCCAAGAAAGGAAACAACTTTCATTGATTACTTGCCTTTTGAAGAGCACCGAGGCATTTGGTACACCCAGCATAAGAAGCGTTCCTGCAATTCCTCTCCAAATTCTTCACGGCAGCAGTAGGTGTCGCGTTTCTCAACCCGGAAACATTAAACGCCGCGGGACAACTCAGGGAACTAATCTGATGTAGCCTTATCCCACAAAAACATAGAATCGCATCGCAACTCGCGTTTGGCTGAGGAATCCTCACGCGCTTGCTTAACAATGCGTTTTGCAACGAGTTCACACACTTTTGTGAATCATCCGGCCTCATGGGCTGCTCAGGCTGCTCCGATTCCACTGGAGCAGGAGATGAGACTTCCAAAGCATACCTGGCGTGAGCTGCAAAGAGCCAAGCTGCTAACACGGGACAGCAGCGGCTTCTGTCCAGGTTGTGGCTACAGGCGTCGCTGACGCCGCCGAATAGCTCGGCTGACAGGTCGAGACGGCAAACTTGAGCTTGGGTTTGAACTGGAAATGCAGGGACCGTGTTTGGTGATGAGTAGTCTCCAGGTTTTAACGGCTGAAGGTGACCGGAAACCGGTTGAGCTAAAAACCCTGCGAGAGAGTGATGGAAGATAGTGAAAGAAAATAAAAGTATTAGAAACGTGGAAATGAGGGAAAAAGAAACCATGTTTTTTATCCAGTTCTTTTACGTTGATGATGAGGTTCTTAGGGTGTTCTTTTGAAAGGAATGAGGTGGAGAAAAGATTGCGTGGGAGTTGGGAATCGGAATTAGAGGGTAAAAGTTAAGAAGACGACTTTGATTCTGCTTCTACGATAATCGTTCGTTTTTTGTACTATTAGATTATAGGAAAAAAAGGAAAAGTGATTCAAGAGATATTCAAAAGGTAGCAGTAGCAAAGGTGGGTGGTGCTCTGTCCCTTGCTGAGAACTAACATTTGAAAGCTACAAGCAGCTGTAATCAAGCCGTTGAAAAACTATAAGCAGTAGGTAATGAAGAGAAGAGTGACAGTCATGTCGTCTCTTCTCTCTCTTTTGTGTGTTCATTCAGGGTTCCTCCCGAAAATGAGAAATGACAGATTATAAATATGAGAATATCCAATTTCTCTAGGTCCGTGGTCATGGAACAAGTAACCATTCATTAATTTATATCACTAGTATATTCTTGTTTTAACAATACTGGTAATTCTTGTCCTAATGCTAATACTATAAAGGTTTCAATGGAAAGGGGAAAAAGTTATGGGTCCACGGAAAAACAGAAGAGATTCGTTTGGTTATAGGCTTATAGGAGAGAGAGTGAGATTGGGGCTTGGAAAAAAAAGGCTTTCTTTCTGTAGATTTGGCAGCTAGTGGTGTCCTTTTCCTTTTCATTCTCTATCTTCTCCTTCTTCTTCCCGCTGGTGTGATATAGACGTGCCCCTCGCTTTCACCACCCGCCGTTGCCCACTTGCTGCTGCTTTTTTTTTTTTCTAAAGTTTTTCTTTTATTTTTAAATAAGTTCCTAGTAAGTATGACTCTATTGTATTAAGATAAAACTTCAGTTTATAATTTGAACTCAAACATAATTTTTATGTTAATATGTCATGTGCATCAACCATTAAATGCACGACCAATTATGTGAAATCACATAATTGAGAAAAATGGAGAACTTTCCACGTGCTAGGTCAAGTGCGGACGATAATACTTTTTGCTCGGATCAAGAAAAAGACGGAGGCGACGGACGCAGTAAGACAAAGTGAGACAGACGAAGATACGGTGGAGAATGCCCCTTTCATGGAGTGTTCAGTTTGAGAGAAAATTAGATTATTAGTCAAAATTTTATTTTTGTAATTTAATTTTTTTATTTGATATATATGACATTTAATTTTTGTGATATTTTAAAATTTTTAATAATGTCAAAAAAAATGTAATAGCTCATAATAAAAAATTTATAGATGAAGATATGGTGGAGAATGCTACTTTCATGGAGTGTTCGGTTTGGGAGAAAATTAGATTATTAGTCAAAATTTTAATTTTGTAATTAATTTTTCATTTGATTTACAAAATTTAATTTTTGAGATATTTAAAATGTTTAATAATGTTAAAAAAAGAGGGTAATAGCTTAGAATCAGAAATTTACCTAAGGTTTTTAATATTTTTGGAGAAAAGTAAATTTTATCTTACTTTTTATTTTAATAATAATTTGTTATGATCTATTTTATTTTTAAAAATCAAAATAATCGCAAGATAAATTGAGATAAAAGGTTGCATTCTTAATCACACAATTGGGCAAATCAACATTTCTAACAACATGATTAAACACCTAATAATGATTAGATATAGTAGATTAATTATAATAAAAAAACGTTTTTTAAAGAAAAAAATAGTAGATTTTTTTAAATTTAAAATTTTTATTTTTTTTATTTTCAGAAGCATTATGTTTTTATGTATGAAACGTAGTTAATCGTTTAAAATAATAACAAAATAAATTTAATATTTTCAATATCAATGACATTTTTTAGTACAAAAACATAGTAATAAATAAAATACTTAAAATAAAATATTTATAATATTTTTAACTATGCTTCTTATAAAAAAAATGTAGTATTTGATAAAAATAAAATTTTTTTTATATTAATAATTATGTTTTTTGTTACGGAAACATAGCCACATAATTGATCACCTGAAAATGTATTAGCATGTAATGATCACTTTTTTCATTTTATAAGTACTATATTTTTAATATATAAAATGTAGCTTATCTTTTTTAAAATAATAACAAAATAAATTTGATATTATAATAAAATAAATTTGATATTTTTATTATCAACGACATTTTTTGGTATACAAACATAATAATAAATAAAACATAATTTTTTTTATATAAAAATGTATTATTGTTGGTTTTATCAGTATAATAGAATATTTATGAAGTTTTTAACTATGTTTTTTATGCAAAAAATGTAGTATTAGATAAAAATAAAATGTGATTTATATCTCTATATTAATAACTACGTCTTTTGTTATGAAAATATAATTATTGATAAACCGTAGTAAATGATCACCTGAAAATGTAATAACTGGAAATAATCACCTTTTTTAATTTCAAAACATCTTTGATAATAGAAAAAAAATAACAAAATAAACTAACAAATGGATGCCACATTTCTTTTTCAGACAATATCATAAAGCTCTAGTCAAATCCTAAATCATAGCATTTCTGTTTCACATAACATCACCTTCTAGCTTTGTGACTTTATATTTATTCGATTCATTTTAGCTTATCTTTATCATCATATGGTCAATCTACTCTCTATTTTGTATAATCTATTATGTATTTTTTGTTTGCATTAGATGTCTTATTGTTATATTGCTAGATCTAGGTTAGATCTTAATTTAAAAGTTGTTGATCTATCATACTTATTCTTGCTATTTGTTATTTGTTCGATTTGGCTTAGTTCTTGATCTACTCAAATGTTTTCTTGCTATTTGTTATTCATTAGATGTGATTTAGATCTTGATTTACCAAATGCACATTGTTGCTTTCAACACATGTTTTCAACATTAATAAAAATCTTTTTTTTTAAACAGTTACGACTCGTTTATTAATAAAAAAAGAATACATATTTGGTAATTGTGCTTATTTTTGCAAATGAACTAAATTGAGAGTATATTTCAATTGTTGTTTATTGTTATTATGATATTAGTTGCTATAAACTTTAGAAAAAGACATAGAATCATTTATACTGATAAAACTCTTGATAGGCTTCAAAATAGGCTTCAAATTAGGTCATTAAACTTAAACAAAATGATTTTTAAGAGTAATATACAGATTGTGAATAATTGTAGAATGGATAGAAAAGCTTTTGTAAAATTATGTCAGTTACTTCAAACACGATGAGTATTAAAAGCATTTAGATATATGTCAATAGAAGAAATGGCTATTAGTTTCTTTCACATCATCGCCCATCATACAAAAAAATAGGGTTATGAAGTGTCAAGTAATCAAATTTAGAGAGAAAATTAGTAAGCAATTTCATGCTGTGTTTAATTATATTTTAAGACTATATTATTTGTTGTTTAAAAAACTAAAATCGATGTAGAGAATTTAACAGATAACAGATGAAAATGATTCAATGTAATGCATTAATGATTACTTGCTTTGAATAAATATTAATAAATCTTAATTTTATATAATGTATTAATCAGAGTTGTTAGGTTTAAGGTTGTTTGGGTGCCTTAGATAGAACTTATATAATGGTGAATGTAAATTCAGTTGACAAGTCTAGGTATAAAACTGTGAAAAATGAAATTGCTATAAATATTCTTGGTGTTTACACACTAAACATGCCATTCATTTATGTTTTATCAGGATGAAAAGATTCTATAGTAGATGGCAGAATGTTCAAAGATGTCATTACATGTAGAAATAGTTTAAAGATCTCACAATGTATTGGTTTTAATATTTTGATTTTAGTTATACCATGAAATACATTTGAAATGTATATAAATATTATGACACTAAACTTAGTGTATATTAATATTATGACACTAAACTTAGGTTCTTACTATTTGTGTGATATTGAGTAGACAAATGAAGAAGATTTTTTAACATTTTATAAAAGTCAAAGATATCATTTGAATGATTAGAGATTAGGACACAAACTTATGATACCTTAGAAATACTTCAATATGAAACACTCTTAGGCAAAAAATTGTATCGAGAGATGTTTTAGTATATTGAAAGCTAAATAAGCAATTTTAAGGGAGAAACATTAAAACATAGTGTAGAATCACTTCTGCTTGCCACTTTCTCCATAATTTTATTAGGTCGAAGATGTTAATTGACTCTATTAAAAGTAATGTTGATGAAGTGAGTAATAGCCAAGCAAAAAAAGATGGTCATCAAATTTTGATTAGGTACATTGAGCTAAGTGATATTTAGGTTAAGTTTAAAGATAAATTGGTAGAAGAGATGTTCACGAATTGATTGCAATCCATTGGTTAAGGGTAAATTCTTTTATTTTTTTGTTTGATTGCTAACATTATTAAATGTACAATATGTTAAGTGTATTATTTGTTTTCTACATTTATTTTATATTTGTTTTCCTATTTGTTTTTTTGTTGAGTGTACATGTAGTTGATTATTGTTTGCAATAATATTTATTGGTTCATCTTTATTGATTTTTTATATGATAAGCATTTGTTGCATGATATCTACCTATATTATTAGGATATCAACATGTTATCATTTGCTACCAACATAAGAAGTACAAATAAAAAAAGAAAACAAACTTCAATTGGTAATCACACATGGATAAAATTCGAGTATGCTACATTTGTCCAATGCTTACTTATTCTTGTTGATGATCCTAAATAAAAACTGATAATGGAGCATTCAGAGTTGACTTTTTAGAACATTTAGAAAAGATGTTGAAGGCCAACTGAAAGCAACCCCTCACATTAAGTTAAGGTAAAATTATTAAAAAGACAATATTATGCTATTTGTGATATGATAGCCAATGCAAGTAGATTTGGATAGAATGATAAGGACAAATATATAACTATTAACAATGATGATTTTGATTAGTGGATTCAGGTAAATAGTTAACATGTAAGTAGAAGTTACTTTGATTACTAATTTTTTATCAAAATATCTTATATATATACTTAAATCTTTTTAATTTAATTTTTGTGTAGACTCACCCTAATGTTAGAAAGTTAAGAAACAAACATTTTTCTCACTTTAATGACTTCATTAAGATATTTGGTCGAAATAAAGCAACTAGAGAAAAGCTGAAATCACAACTAATGCTGTGGAATCATTTCATGCTAGTGATGATGCTGCTTTTAGGTATAACAAAAATGAGGTCAACAGTGATCACGATGAGAAAAGAATAAAGGATAATAAAGTTAAAAGTTTAGTTTGTATGACAACTCTTACACACTATCAAGCAAGAAGCATTCTAAGAACTCTAATGGATTAACTGAATTGGTGGAGTAAATAGGTAATATCGAGGCTACATATTATGAAGTAGTGCAAGAAATCAAAAACATTTCTTGTTTTTTCAAGAAAGAAGTTAAAGAAAATGATAGGCGAATATCACTCTTTATTGAAATCATACAACTAGATGGATTCTTCTAAGATGAAATGCTATTTGCTGGGGAGTATATTTTGAAAGATACTGATAAAGTTGATTTTTTCTGTGCTCTGTCAAATAAATTTTGAAAGGATTACATATAAAAACAATCGAATGAATATAATGCTTATTAACCATAATTTGACTTTCTTCCTTCAAGATATATGTAATTGATTTAAATAATGAACAACATATTTTTTTTGTAATGTTAAAATATTATAATTACATTTTTAAATTATAGGGATTGTATTTAGTTTCTAATGTTGAATTTTTTAAATTGGAATGGTATGATTACTTTTTTTATTTATATAAATGTTTTTTAAAATTAGGATAAAAATATCGTCATTATTAAGTTAATATAAAATTGATAACGTTCAATTTAAAATTTGATAAATAAACAAAAACTGTGTTTTTAACGTAAAAACGTCATTTTTGTATACAAATACTGCATTTTTAACCAAAAAAGTTGTCATTATTTATTAATATAAAATTGACAAAATTCAATTTAAAATTTGATAAACTGACAAAAATTATATTTTTTTATATAAAAATGTCATCTTTGGCTACAAATATTACATTTCTTAACAAAAAAAATCGTCATTGTTAGTTAACATGAAATTACCAAGATTCAATTTAAAATTTAATAAACTAACAAAGACTATATTTTAAAAAAAAATAAAAACGTCATCTTTTGAGACAAAGACTATGTTTTTTAACAAAAAAAAAAAAAATCTAATTTTCAAGTTAGCATAAACTGAGAAAGTTCAACTTTAATTCTATAAACTAACAAAGACTGCATTTTCTTTCATCAAAATGGTTTTGTATATAAATTGTGTTTTTAACACCAAAACATCATCTATGTAAATCAAAGATTGCATTTTATAACATTAAAATGACATCTCTGTTAAGTTTAACAATACATAAAATTTATTGCTCTTAGGCTTCCAGTTGTTCAATTTATACAATTTGGATGATACATTATTTCGACAAAAGATAACATTAATATATGTTGAATTTGGATATGAGCCACATAAAAGGAAAAAAATTTGGACTTGTATAATTAGTATAGTTTGAATATGGTATTCAATACAAATTATATGTTGATTTTAATCAATATAAAAATTTACATCAACCAAAAAAGAAAAAGACTACTTGTCCTCACTATATAAATCTAGATATATAGTCACACTATTCAAGATGTACTTCATCAATTTCCTCTTCTATGAAATGTGCCTTTCCAACCCACTAATTTGGTGTGCTCAAAATATTGTTATTAACTATTTCCTTCATGAAATAGAGAATATAATATCCATATTATTGAGTTCCTAGTTGATGAAGAATCTACAAATAATTATTAGGTTGTCGAGTGATTTTCACATTAGTGCAAACAATTGATAAAATAAAATAAACAAACATATCGAAAATGTGACCTACGGTATTTTTTTCTTTATATTATGGATAATCAATTCTTTAAAATAACACCAAAAGGTAACCGTAAACATAACATTATACTCATAATAAACCATAAACATAATAGAACTTATTTAACATAACTAAGATAAGTACCTCATTGTTATATTTTTGAGTTCTTGTAATAGTTTCGGATTACGTCTTTCTGAGTTGAAAAAGTAAACCATATGTTTTGTGTATTCAATGACAATCAACTGCCAATAAATCTTGAATAAATAGTATCGATTCCAATGTTCAAATTTAGGCTTTTAAGAATTTTCAAATCAATATAAAAAATATAAAGTAATTAACAATTAAGGTATATTATGAACACATATACGTGATTATAAAGTGCAAGAAAGTATTGGGACTTTCTTTCTATTGCACATGCCAAAGCAAGTACACGCTCAAATATAGAGCCCATGCTATTGGATATATAACTTGGATCAATGAATCTATATGTAGTAATTCTCTATCTCTTCTTTTCTTGTTTGTTAAAAAGGCTACAATGAAATACAAATTAATTATAATACAAGTTTACACTCTATATGAATGAATATATATTATTCATATTTACATGATTATATAAGCTAATTTCATGTACGTTAAGATTTTTACAGCTGATATTTCTATCATTAAATAAAATCTAACAATTTTCTCTTGCCCAATCCATGAAGTTGATGGATAGTTAAATAATCCATCTTTGATTTTTGTATTTATTAGTCTTTCGTCTACTTATTAATGTTTCACATAATAGAGAAATGCATGCATATTAGATTTCGCATGTGAAATTTGGTTAATCTCAGTTTCTTACATACAAAATTCATGTGTATTCATACAAAATTAAATCACAATGATCCTTAAATCCAATTAATTAAGTCAAAACGAATATTACTACAGGAGATGATTAGTCAAAACTTCATCCACAAATACATTCCTTACATTCTCAATAAATGACTAACCCATTTTTTTAGATGCTATAGTTTTCAATTATGCCTCCAATTCAGCAATGTGTAAATTTTGCTAAGCTATTATAGATCTTAATTGGGTAGTCTTTGATATGCGTGGTTTAGGTTTTGTTTTGAAATAAGTTTTTGGACAAACAAAACTTCTAACACCCTTAACACGGCCAGATCTATCTTTAAAATTGAAAATTAAGGTTAGCACATCAATGCCATCATAATTTCAATTTCATTGGATGTA
Organism: Durio zibethinus; assembly: GCF_047325235.1. Lineage (NCBI taxonomy): Eukaryota > Viridiplantae > Streptophyta > Magnoliopsida > Malvales > Malvaceae > Durio > Durio zibethinus. The sequence goes on from NC_143163.1 coordinate 10,624,432, forward strand.
CATCTCATAACTTTGTCATCCTAAAACACAAAATGCTTATGTAAGTCAATATGATATATTAACATGCACAAATGGGAAAGTAGCAAACTAGATATATATGAACTTACTATATTTTTAGCCAGCTCTTCATTTGCTTCATCAATATATTCTCAAGTTTTGATGCATGTGCTTTTTTTCAAACATCCTATCTTGACATTTCGTTGCTTGATCCGAATGTTTCCTACAACTATATGAAAAAATAGGTTCTTTTTGTAAAGTAAATAAATTTCAAATTAATTGAATCAAGTGTATAATACACAATAAAAAAAACTTACAAGTTCATGTTTCAAATTTGCATATCCCTTTTTTGATACTCAATGGTTATACTTTTTTTTGCCCTTATTTTTTATTAGGATTCTTTTTTTTGGGACAAAATAGGACAAGAATTATTGCATATTAAGAACACATGAACCAAACAATTTTAATAACAATTGCTATTCAATAATTTTTTACAAAAAAATTTCTAAGTATACATTGAATTCATCTAATAATCGAGATAAAACAAATTTCATTCATTTTGCATCACTAATTACATCTGAATATATGATTGGGGAATGAGTTAAAAGTTTAGAATTGTTAGCATCAGGTAATATATATATTTCTGAGTCAATCTATTTTTGAAATATCTAAATTTCAGACCAACAGATTGTAATACAACATTTTTATACTCAGTTGGTATGTCAAATCGTTCCCAAAAAAAAAATAATACATTGGAACAAGGCAGTATAATTGCATTTCATAAATAATAGACATCAAAGAAGCAATAACTTCAATTTGATTAATATAACTAACCACAATCCATTTTTAAATTTAGCTTTTTTCTACTGGAACAGTCCTCCAATTGTTGTAGTTAATAGTTATCTTCTCTTGGATAAGACATCTAATATGGTTAGCCATTTTTGAACCACCACTTAAGATAAGCCGGCTCTTAACATTGAACTCAACATGTATTTTCTTTCCAGTTATTTGAAGTAACTTAGATCGTCCCTTTGCTTTTCCTTTTTTCAAATATGATGTGTCTAATAAATGAGTTAATGCCAAATGTTCTTCATGTTCAGTTGAGGTAGACATGTATTCTTTAGAATCCCTTATATCAATTTATCTCTACAAACAAATATGGAATGGAAATAATAGAAACATATTTCGAATACCCTATTATTTGAAATAAGAGAAATATACTTCAAATTAATAGAAATATTCTTCATAATCCATTATATCAATTTATCTTTACAAACAAATATCAAATGGAAATAAGATAAATATACTTCAAATACCATATTATTTGCTATGTCTCATAAAATAAGCAACAATAAGAAATGATCTATTGCCTTAAATAAGAACAATGTTGGTGATGACAACAATTACGACAGTGATTAGATGGCATAAGGTTCGTTTAGATATAAAGAATAATGTCAAGTGATACACTGATACAAACATGAGAGACTTGTCTATAGATTTGGGGAAAAAGTATATAACGAATATTAAACACTACATTTATAATAGTAAAAACGTCGTGCTTGTTAAATAAAATTTTTTTTAATGATTTGTCAAACATTACATTTATAATGGCAGAAACGTTATGTTTGTTTAATATAATTTGTTAATTACTGTGTTTATAAAGCCAAAACATCATACTTGTCAAATATAATATCTTTATTATTTGTTAAATACTGCATTTATAATAGTAGAAATGTCTTGTTTGTTCAAAGACTGCATTTATTAAATCAAAGCATCATGCTTATTTACTTGTCAAACATTGCATTTGTAATGCCAAAAATGTCATGTTGGTTCAAAAACTACATTTACAGAATTAAAATGTCATGCTTGTTTATAAACCAAAATATCGTGCTTGTCTTTTTGTCAAATATTGCATTTATAATGATAGAAATGTCATGTTTGTTATTTATTATAGTGTGTATATAATAAAAACATTGTGCTTATTAAATAAATTTTTTTATTTGTCAAAAACTATGTTTATAATAACCAAAACATCATATACTCTTTATTATGTTTTGTATTTGTTATTTATAATATATGACCTTATGTGGACATTAAATTTGTCCAATCACAGAAAAAATAATAAATAAAATAATAATATTATTAAATACAATAATAAAAATTAAATAAAAATACATAATACAAAAATACAAAATATAAAAAAATAAAAAATATAATAAAAACAAAAAAACAAAAAAAATAAAAAAGGGGCTGGCAGTAGTGGTGCCTGGCACGGCACCGCTGGCCATCTTACCCTACCCCTCTGATCACTCATATCACTGTACCCTTACTCTACTACCCTTACCCTATTTACTACCCTCACTGTCAGATAAACAAAAACAATAAAAAAGGCATAGAGTTCATGCTTGCACCCCATGTCGAGCTCTGTGCCATGCACGCCCGAAACTTTATAAATAGAATTCCTAGACAAACCCTGAAATGAAGGGAACGGAAAAAAGATGAGGGGACCCTGCTAAAAAAAATATAGAATTTTTTTGTAAAAAAAAAAAAACAACAACAAAAGTCACAGTCCCCTGGAACGGGGAACTTAGCTCCAAGAGTCCCTACAAAAGAGAAAGCAAAGTCAGTTTCAAAAAGAAGGAAGTTAGAATACCAAAAACAAAAAAGTTTCACCGAAACTTCGAGAATAGATCTAAGGAATTTAGGACACTTTCAGGTAAACCCAAGCTCAGATTTGTGCTCAAGAGGTAGAGGGGAACATTTTGGTATTTTTGGGCTTTTTTTGGTGATCATCCGGCAACTACCTATGGTGGTCGAAGTGGTGACGACGGTGGCTTGATTGGCCAATCGATCGAAGCTCTGAAGAGTGTAGAGAGAGAAAAAGGAAGGAGAAAATGAGAGAAATTTTTTTTTAACTTTTATAGAAAACTGAAAGCTAAAACGACGTCGTTTCATTAAATGTCCAAAATGACGTCGTTTTAACCCTTGAAAATCTATGCGTCAACCCGTGATCCAACTCGAGATTCGACCCGAGATCCAACCTGAGATCTGTGCACCCAACCCATGACCTGCGTCTCCTTCAGCCCCTAACCTATCTGTCCGAACTGTTGAAACCGAATCGGACCACCTCAAACCGCTGATGCCAGACCAAATCGCCGGACCAAACCCGCGATGTCAACGGTCCGATTCAGGTAAAAAAATTTTTTTTTTGAATTTTTTCTTATTTTTATATATTATTTTATTGATATTTATGCATATTAAAATATTTATATTTGTTAGATTAAATGATAAAATTTTTAATTTTTTTAATTTTTTAAAATAAACTTTAAAAACAAAATAAAAATAAATAAATTTAATAATAATACAAAACTAATAAAAAATGTAGGAAAATGAAATTCTTATCCGATGATGAGATTCAAAAGTATTCCGAATAGTGATAGCTACGAAATCTCTAGGTGAAAATATACTACTAGTGTATTAGAGTATTTATAAAAAATTTTTTAATAAAATAAAAATTTTCCTTTTTTTGGGTTATAAAATGATAATAATAAAATTAACTAATAAAATAAGAATAAATAATAAAAAATGAGAGAAAAAGAAATTTTATCTAATGATGGGATTTCAAAAGTATTCCAAGTAGTGATGCTTTACGAAATCTCTAAGTGAAAAGATTTTTTTTAATATTACCAGTATATTGGAATATTTATAGAAAATCTTCAATATAATAAAATTTCTTTTTCTTCAAAATTTCAATTGAAAATAAAAAAATTTAAATAAAAAAATTAATAAAATTACCAAAAAAAGAATAAAATGTGTGCATTAACATGGTAATATTCTGCATTGCATGCATGGCATAATTTTTTACGAAAAGTAAATTTGAGTCTTCAAGGATGAAATTCTAAGGTATTCTAAGAAGTAATGCCTAATAAATCTCTAGGTGAGAAAAACTTCTTTTGATGTTACTAACGTACTAGAACATTTTAAGAATTATTTCGATAAAAAATGTTATAATTTATCTTTCTCGAATAAAATTTGAACAATAAAAAAAATAAAAAAAATTATTTTTCAAATACCGAAAATAAGAGTATTTTTTATCAAAATCAAATGATAACACGTAGTTAATTGATACTGTTTTAAACGGGTATTGTGGGGGTGCTAATCCTTCCCCACACGTAATCGACTCCCGAACCCAGACTGTTTCGCAAATCTTAAAATTAACCTTTTAATAAATTTTAATTAATTTCATTAAAATGATATGTTTTAATAGGTGACCAATCACACATAGCCAAAAAAGGATTAGTGGCGACTCCATTATTTTTTTTTATTTATTTCATTTTCAAATTCATCAGGCGAACACATAATGCTTGGTGACTCCGTTGGGACTGCTTTTTATTTTCGAGAGTCAAGCCAAAATTAACTATGTGTTATCCCTAAATTTTGTTTCAAATAGTCTTAATTGTTTTTTTTATTTTTTTTAATAAAAAAGAAAAAAAACAACAAATCGAAATCGAAAGAAAAATTCCCTCACATTTTTTTACTATGCCTCTTATGCTTTATTTTTCTGTATATATTACTCTCAATAAATTAGGATATATTTGCACACACAATGACACGGTGCATTTTACGCATGAGCTCTATACCCGGGCTTCATCCTTTATAGGAGAAAGTAAAGTACCTATGCCCTCGTAAGGTGATAACCTCTGTAACGGCAACCAAAATACTTCCACTCAAATTGAACTTTTTTTGTTCGTCGCCTGTAATGGGAAAGGATCGGGGTGCCTTACTAGTCCAACCTGGACGGCAGTGAGAAATAATTTGGGAACTTTTAGACATTGTCAATCCAAACTCAGCATATAATAAGCCTAGGAAACCAGCCTTATGTAGAGCTTCATCCATTTTTTTGTAGGAAATACGAAAATACCTAAGAATAAAAGTTGTGCGTAATACAAAACAAAACAAAACAAAAAATCTCAAAACTAAAAAATATATATTTTTTCAAACCACTAACTCAATTTTGTTTCATTTTCTTTTTTTTCTTGCATTAATCATATTATACAGTTCTGTATCGAGATATTTGTTCTAGGACATATTTCTCTCAAGAAGTTTTCATGGATCCTATAGAATTACAAATTTGCTCATTCTCAATTAGTGTCCTATGTGAGTCGTCTAATGAAGTACATATTTGGTCAAAAGAAGTCCAACAAAAGAGTGGAGATTGTTTGCTTACTGGTTATGTGTTTGAATTACCTAAAAAAGTGCATTTAGATTTTACACAGATTGATTTAGAAGACTTAGCCACAATCTGGGGTCAGTTAAATGAAAAAAGAAAAAAAAGCTTTTACAAGAAGTACGAGCATATTGCATCCCTCATTTCGGTAGTGATTGATGAACAGTTGATTAGAGCAGTTATACAATTTTGAGATCCATCCTATAGATGCTTCACTTTTAATCAAAAAGATTTAGTGCCAACTATCGAAGAGTATTCAATTTTGCTCGATATAGAACTACAGTGTCCAGATAAAGTATTCACCCGAAAGCCAAAATCAGGTTATCGTAAAAAGTTAGCTAAGCTTATGAGGGTTAAAGTGGAAACCACTGATTTCTTCGCGAAGTCTAAAGGCGAACATCTCGACATTCATTGGGACTTTCTCTGAAACTTCATTCAGGAGCATTTAAATGATGATCAAGGTATGGTTGTGTTTACTTTAGCATTGTATGGTATGGTAATTTATCCGAAGACTTTTGGTTACATTGAGATAACTGTGGTAGACTTTTTCAAGCAAATTAAAACTCAAACAATTAATCTCGCTCTAGCAGTCCTAGCTGAAACCATCATGTCATTGAATTTCTGTCGACAAAATGAAAAATGACGATTCATAGGATATGCATCGCTATTATATGTATGGATCAAAAGTCATTTCAAGGGTGAGAATAGTGCTTTCTTAAAATCGTATCTACGAAATAAAGCACCAATTGAAGAGTTTTACACAAGTCAATGGCCAACATTGAAGACTAAGAAAGAGTGGATCATTTTCTTACGAAAGCTTACCGAGGATGAAATTGAATGGATGGTGCCTTGGATGCCTCGGGTGCCCTTGTTGTATCATGGTGGAAATGAGCCATGGATACCGTTATTAGGGCTATGGTGTGTTACAAGTTATGCTCTATTAATGGTGCTTAGGTAATTTGGTGCAAAGTAGTTTGTTCCTATCACTTATGGCTTGGTCCAAGTAGAATTCATTTATAAGGAACCAAATCCATCAAGAACCTTAGTGCAGTTGATCCAAGCATGGAAAAGAACATGAAGAATGAGGCTAGGGCCTTTCATTGATAAAGTCACCCCTAATTATCAAATTTGGAAGGCAAAGTGGCTTAGAGACATAATACTCCTTCCTGTTGATAGCTCATATCAATTGGTTAATCTTTCGAAAGAGGTGCAATTATCAGAAGTTGAGCTTGTAAAAAAATAATTAAAAGCTGAAAAAAAAGAAATAAGAAGAGAAAATTTGAGACTTCACGAGAAAGTAAGACAATTGAAATATAAAGCTGAGATACAATAAAGCAGATTAAAAAAAATCATAAAAGAACGAGATGTGACCAATATGATTTGAAAGATCTACACCAAGAAAATAACAGGTTACGAGTTTAATTCAAAATTGAAAAAGTCACCAAGTCTTACCTTAGTTGATAACATGAAATGGATGAATTTTGAGAGGAAATAAACCAATGAAAGGGCAAAGCTCAAGAAAAGCAAGAGGATACTTCCAGAATTTCTCAAGAATGTCAGAATTGGAAGGGATTATACTCTACAACCTCAACAAGATTGGTGGAATGCCAAAAAGAAAACAAAAGGTTGAAAGTCATGCTCGTAAAAAAAGAAGAAAACACTTTGAAGTACTAAATGAAAAAGAATCACTTCACCAAGTGATCCAAGGGTTAGACATGCACCTGTAAGACGACAAGAGTCATATTTCAGCAATAATATATGAGTGGCATAGAAAAAAAAAGATTGGATCTTCGCATGCGATTCAGAAAGGGATGCTCGCATGAAGTGGAAAGCTAAAAGCTTAGAAAGGCAATAGTATATAGAGCACCTGACTAATCAAGTATGCAAGGTAATGAAAAAAGCATAAGAGATGATTGAAAAGGTAGAGGCATCAAGAAGAGAAGTTAATCCCATAAGAGAATATGGATAGTGCCTAGTGAACTTTTTAGATGAGGTAAATGACCATTATAAACAAGTCAAATGCTTCTATAGATATAATTCTAGGATGGTAAATCCCATGTAATAAAAGTTGTATGGAATCAATAAATTTCTAATGTTGAAATTTATCTTAGAGCAAATATTTCTCACTTGCATTCATGTATCATGTACATCATTTTTCATAAAATAAATGAAAAATACAATTTCAACACATAGTATTCTGATTTTTTTTATTTTTTTTAAAAAAAACTTTGTGATAATAAAGGTTCAAGCATAGCTTGCCCATCAAAAATTTTGACCCAACCTACTCGTTATTCATATAATACTAAGACTCAAACAAGAATTATGAAGCAAGAATAGGTCAATCGATTTGAAAGAATAAAAAACGTTCAAGAAGAACGAAGAAGGGATCTCAGTACAATAATGGATATGCTCAAAAAACTTGACAAGGAAAAAGTAATGGAAGAAAATTCTAGCTTTTAAGAGCAATCATCAGATATGGTAGATCCTGTCTACCCTTAAAGATTTGAGCCACGATCGATCCAACCTTCTCAGAGAACTAGAGTGCCAATTTTTACTCTCGATGGATATCCTAATCCTTATCCAAGAATGACATCCACACCTATTCCAGGATAATTTCAAAAATTTGTTAATCTCGTTATGATGGAAAAATCACCTGAACTAATCTTAGTTCATGATTTGGATGATCTCAAGGAAAGAAAAAAGCTAGAGATACAGACACTTGAGAAAGTGAAAGATACCAGTGCCCGAAAGAAGATGAAGTTATTGGAAGAAAGGCTTAGGGCTGTAGAGGGAATGAATTTTTATGGCTCGACAGATGCGACTGACCTTTGTTTAGTTTCAGATATAATCATTCCACCAAAATTTAAGGTCCCTGAATTTAAAAAATACGATGGCATGAAATGTTCAATGACTCATATCATCATATATTGTCATAAGATGGCAGTACATACTCGTGATAAGAAGTTATTGATGCACATATTTCAAGATAACCTTACGATATCTGTAGCTAGATAGTATGTCTAACTAGACAGCACTCGTATTCATTTCTGGCAAGATATCACAAGGGCATTTCTTACACAATATCAACATGTTAGGGATTTAGCTCTAAATCGTCTATCTTTACAAAGTATGAAAAAGAAAGCAATTGAGAGCTTCAAAGAATATGCACAAAGATGGAGAGAGATGGTTGCACAAGTTTAACCTCCTCTCACTGATAAAGAAATAATTGTTTTATTTGTGAACACCCTAAAAGCACCGTACTATGATAGATTGATAGGTAATGCAACCAAGAACTTTATAGATATGGTGATATCAAGTAAGATTATTGAAAATATCATAAAAATGGTAAGCTCGATACAAGAAAGATAAGTGGAGTAAAGAAAGACGGAGCTCCTAAAAAGAAAGATAATGAAGCTCAAGCAGTGAACTATGTGGGGTAATAGTTCAGAGGTTTCACACTCTATTTTGCACCAGTCTATCAGACCCATTACCCTTTCGTAAATCATGTTACATCTATTCCTCATCCATATCAACCATACCAATTATTACCATAACTAGCTTATCTTTCCTGTTTTTAGCCATCCTTTTGGACACCCACCTATAATCGTCCTATTGTACCTATAAGACCAGAATGAAGACCTAGTCCTAATATTGGTCTGAGAGCTTTAAAATACCCAAGCAAAACCTATCTTTGATCCAATTCCTATGACATACACAGATTTGTATCCCTAACTTGTTGAGAAATATTTACTTGCTCCTGTTATTATTGAACCTTTAAAACCTCCGTTTCTTAAATGGTATGATCCCAATGTGCATTGTAATTATCATTATGGGAATCTAAGTCATTCCACTAAGAACTGTACTGCTTTAAAGCATAAAGTGCTGAGGTTAATCAATGAAGGGGTATTAAACTTTGATACCAACCAATAAAAGACTCCAAATGTTAATAGAAACCCTCTATCGAACCATACTAGACCATCAATAAATGCCTTAATTGGTGGGCAAAAAAGCCACATAAAGGAAAGAATAGATGAAGTTAAAACTCTAATGACTAAAGTGTTTGAAGTCATGATCGAAGCTGACATGTTGAAGTCAATAGAACCTTAGAATTACTCTAAAACGATTAACTCAATTGAGAGCTGTAAATATCACAGAAGTGCTTTGGGGTATTCTATTGAGAATTATCGTCAATTTCGTCAAGAGGTGTAAAATTTGATAGATATGGGTTAGATAGAGTTTTACGAAGAAAGTGAAGAGTTGGTGAAAGCTGAAGTGTCTACTATTGATTCAAAGAATAAGTTTATGTGTAGATTGATAACTATCTATTATGATGAGAAGTAGACATTGAAGCTAGAAAAGCCCGTCTCTCGACCAGTGGTGACAATTAAAGTTTCTAACCCTTTTTCATACCAGAATGATAAAGCAGTATCATAAAAGTATGATGTGATGTCGTAGTCAATCCAAAAACTGTAAATATAATAGGCATAAGAGGTATAACTCGAAGTGAAAAATGTTATACTTCAGAAGCTTTAGAGAAGGCTAAAAAAGAGAAAGCAAAGGTAGAAGAAGAAGTGAAAAGTCATAATAATCCTGTCATAGCCCTAGGAAAAAAATGTCAAAAGTCGATCTTTGAGAGCGAAGCTTATGAATTTCTAAAGTTAATAAAACATAACGAATATAACGTGGTAGAACAACTTAACAAGATGCCAGCTAGAATTTCACTATTATCATTATTGCTAAGCTCAGAGTTACACCGTAATGCTCTACTGAAAGTGCTCAATCAAGCATATGTGTCTTTTAATGTATCTATTAAGTATGTGGAATAGCTTGTTAGCAATCTAACAATTTTAAATTATATCTCTTTTAGTGATGAAAAGATTTCTCCTAAAGGTAAAAAAAGTACTAAGACTCTTTACATTACTGTAAAATATAAAGGTCATATAATGGCTAAGATTTTGATTGATAATGGCTCATCTATCAATGTTATACCTGTGACTACTCTAGTAAAACTTCCTGTTGATGGATCTTATATGAAACCTAGTCATATGATAGTAAAAACCTTTGATAGAACTTAAAAAGAGGTGCTGGGGGACATAGAAATGCCATTACAAATAGGCTCATGCACTTTCAATATGAAATTCCAAGTTATGAACATCTCTCTTTCATACAATTATTTATTGGGTAAGCCATGGATCCACACCTGTTCCATCCTCATTACATCAAAAAGTCAAATTCATTATTGAAGAAAAGCTAACATGTGTGGCAGGAGAATAAGATTTATTGGTAACTTAACCGATAAATACTCTTTATGTGAAATCAACAGATGAAGCTCTAGAATGCTCTTATAGATTCTTTGAGATTGGTAATGCAACATATATAGCTGAAGGATCTAAATTTTATTCGTCACACTTATCTACGATAACTAAAATGGTAGTCAAACAGCTTACCAAAATGAGATAACGACCTAAAGTCAGACTTGGAAAGAACCTGTAAAAAATCATGAAGCTATCTACCATATATAAAAAGAGAGATAGATTTGGCTTGGGATATAAGCCAACAAGATGGAACATAATTAGAATGGTGAATGAGAAAATAGATAAAAAGATAGCTAATCTTAGGGGATATGAGCCGGAGTCAAAGTCTATAGTCATTTCATACCTCTATGATTCTTTTCACTCGAGAGGATATATTTATCCAGATTTATCGAGAGCTCTAAGTGCAGGATTCATGAAAGAATTTTTAGAGCTGGCCATTCAAATAGTGGATGATAGAAAAAAGAAGAGTCGAAGTGAAGAGATGTTCGTGGCCCTTATCCTTTAGATTTTGAGTTGGACAATTGAAAAGTTATAGAGCTGCCTGTTGTCTTTAAAACTTTAGAAAAGTAATGTACTGTGAAACTTTAAATCTCTAATTACTTTCTACGAGCATTAGGAGATCTTTTATGGTGTGTTTATGTTTATCATTTTAATAAAAGACTTAGAAGATGCATTCACATTTTTTTTTATTATTTTCGTCTTCATTTTGTTTTCCATTCTTCTCTTTCCATCATTTTCTTACCATTTCATTTTTATGTGCCACTATTCTCTTCATCTTACCCTTTTATAGGGTCCCAAACAATGAATACGAAGATAATCATGGCAATAATCTTCGATTTGATTTCGAAAACTTAATTCATGTTAATGAACTTGATAATGAGAAAAATTCAAATAATTACACACTGTCTCTTGATTTGTTAAAATTAATAGAACATGAAGATAAGCCAATTGAACCCCACCAGAAAATTACTAAATTAGTGAATTTGAAAGATGCTGAAAATAAAAAAGAGGTTAAAGTTGGTATATCTTTTTTACCAATTAAAAGATAGAAGCTAGAAGAGCTACTTCAAAAATATGTAAATGTGTTCGCATGAACTTATCAAGATATGCCAGGACTCAACACTGATATTATAGAGCACAAGTTACCTTTAAAACCAGAATGTAAGTCGATGTAGCAAAAGCTAAGGCGTATGAAACCAAATATGATGCTGAAAATTAAAGAAAAAATGAAGAAGCAATTTGATGCTAAAATTTTTGAGGTGGTAAAATATCTTGAATGGGTAGCCAATATAGTGCCAGTTCTTAAGAAAGATGGAAAAATGAGAATGTGTGTCAATTATTGAAACTTAAATAGGACGAGTCCTAATGATAAATTTCTTTTACCTCACATTGATAGTCTAGTGGATAATACTGCTAGGCATTCCATATTTTATTTTATGGATGGCTTTTCAGGCTACAATCAAATTAAGATGGCTCGAGATGATATGGAAAAAACTACATTTGTAACTATGTGGGGAACATTCTGTTACAAAGTCATGCCTTTTAGGTTGAAAAATACTGGTACCACTTATCAAAGAGTAATGGTGACTTTATTTCATGACTTGATACATAAAGAAATAGAGGTATATGTGGATGATATGATTGCAAAATCTTGTGAAGTAGAAGATCATATAATCAATCTCAAAAAGTTATTTGACAAGTTGAGAAGATTTCAATTGAAGTTGAATCTTGCTAAATGTACATTTAATGTCAAATCAAAAAAGCTATTAGGCTTTGTGGTCAGTGAAAAAGGAATCGAGGTAGACCCGAATAAGATACAAGCCATCCAAAACTTATCTCCCTCTTATACCCTAAAAAAATGTGAGGCTTATTAGGGAGATTAAATTACATTGCTCGCTTCATCTCTCAATTCACCTATAAGTACGATCCTATTTTTAAGCTTCTTAGAAAATATGATCCAAGAGAATGGAATGATGAATGTCAAAAGGCTTTTGATAAGATTAAAGAATACTTGTCAAATCCACTTGTGTTTGTGCCACCAATCTCGGGAAAACCTTTGATTTTATACTTAATAGTGCATGAAAATTCAATGAGATGTGTGCTGGGGTAAAAAGATGAAACTGATAGGAAAAAATGAGCGATTTACCACTTGAGCAAGAAATTCACTGATTATGAGTCCAAGTATTCATCATTAGAGAAGATGTGTTGTGCATTGGCCTGGACAGCTAGAAGACTCAAACAATACATGATTTATCACACTACTTGGCTCATAGTAAAGTTGGATCCTATTAAGTACATCTTCGATAAGCCCTCATTGACAAGAAGGATAGCACGGTGGTAAGTTATGCTTTCAAAATATGATATTATTTATGTGACTTAAAAGGTTATTAAAAGAAGTACGATAATCGAGTTTCTTGTCGATCATGCAATCGAAGATTATGAGCCAATAAAACTAGATTTTTTTGATGAAAATGTGATGACCATTGAAGAAAATGAACCTTTTAAAAAGTGTTGGATGATGTATTTTGATGGAACTGTAAATGCTTTAGGCCATGGTATTGGGGCAATTTTAATATCTCCCGATAAACATTATTATCCCATCAGAGGTAGGTTGAATTTTAATTGCACAAATAATGTGACTGAATATGAGGCTTGTGTTATGGGTGTACAAGTAGCGATTGAGAAGAAAATCAAAGCGTTAGATGTATTTGGAGATTTAGCTCTAGTCATCTATCAATTACGAGAAGAATGAGAAATAAAAGATTCTAAGTTGATACGGTACCATAAGTACATCTTTAAATTATCCAAGTAATTTGAAGAAGTTCAGTTTGAGCATCTACCTAGAGAGAAGAACCAAATTACTAATGCACTGACTACTTTAGCTGCAATGATTAAAATAGATGTAAATACTGAAATCTAACCCATCAAGCTAGATGTGAAAAATGAACCAGCATATTGTTTAGGTATTGAAGGAGAAGTTTATGGGAAGCCATGGTATCGTGACATTATGTAATACATTAAAACTCAATAATTCCCAAAACATACAACAGAAAATGATAAGAAGACTATTAAAAGATTGGCTATGAGTTTTTTTCTTGATAAAGATGTCTTCTATAAAAGAGGTCGAGATCAAGTACTTTTAAGGTGTGTGAATGCAGTTGAAGTGAAGAAGATTATTAAAGAAGTGCATGATGAAGTTTGTGGGGCACATGTAAATGGACATATGATGGTTAGACAAATTATAAGGGCTGGTTACTATTGATTGATAATGGAGAGTGACTGTATTAATTATCTAGAAAATACTATAAGTGTCAGATTTATGTTGACAAGATTCATGCTCTTCCAACAACATTGCATGTTTTGGCTCTTTCATGGTCATTCTCTATGTGGGGCATGGATATCATCGATCTTATTACTTCAAAAGTTTCGAATGGGCATAGATTCATCTTTATGATTATTGATTACTTCACAAAGTGGTTAGAAGCTGCATCATATGTTAGTGTAACCCGATCTATGATATACAAGTTCATAAAAAAAGAGATAATATGCAGATATAGACTTCCAGAAGTGATTATTTCTAATAACGCTAAAAACTTGAACAGTAAAATGATGAATGAAGTGTGTACTCAATTCAAGATCCATCATCGTAATTAAGCTCCATATCGTCCAAACATGAATCGGGCAATAAAGGCTGTAAACAAAAATATCAAAAGAATCCTGAAAAAAATTACTGATACTTATAAAAATTGGCATGAGAAGTTACCTTTTGCTTTGCATGCTTATAGAATATCAATCCAAACATCTACTGGGGTTACTTCGTTCTCTTTGGTATATGGAATAGAAGCTGTGTTACCGGTCGAAGTGAAAATTCTCTCGCTGAGAGTCCTGATGGAGGTAGAGTTAGAAGAAGAAAAATAAGTTCAAAATCGCTACGAGCACTTGAACCTCATTGAAGAGAAAAGACTTACAGCACTTTGTCATAATCAATTATATCAAAAGAGGATTATGAGAGCACATGACAAGAAAATTCATACCCGTTGCTTTAGGGAAGAAAATTTAGTGCTGAAAAAGATCCTTCCAAATCAACATGATAATTGAAGAAAATGGATACCAAATTGGGAAAGCCTGTATGTGGTAAAAAAAACCTTTTCTTATGGGACATTAATTTTGGCAGAGATGGACGGAGGTGATTTACCTACTCCAATAAATTCAGATGCTGTAAAAAAATGATGACTTATCTAAGCTGAAAACCTAAAAAAAATGACTTGGATATAAATGAGAAGCATCATCAAAAAAAGATCCCACAACACCGGGGTAAATGTAGTTTGACGAACTCTGAAGAATCAAGAAAATCATCTGATTTAGTTTTAGAAAAAGAATCTGAGAATATTTTGCATGTGATTATCTTTTGTCATTACTTGGGCACCTTTGTTTTAACTCAAACACTTTTGTTGCCATGCACTTATTATTAGTCTAATGAAATATGCTATCTTTTCTTTGGAAATAATGCCTATCAATTCCTTTATTTTCATTTGATATTTTTGTTCACTGTACAAATAAAAAAATGTGTGATTGCATTTTGTTTGTCTTGAACTTAAAATGATGAAAACAAACACAAACACAAAAGATCTCAACATTACTTTTTTTTAAAAAAAAAGTTAACAAAGGTAGATGAAAAAGGATGAGAAAAGCATGACAAGACATTGATGTTGCTGAGTTTTGAAGAAGAAAAATATTATGATCAGATGTTAAGAACAGATTGGTCATATGAGAATTCTGATAAAAAAAGTCAAAAAGTGAGAGATTTCGAGAACCTTTTTACTACAATGAATAATTTTGATTGCATTACATGCATTGCATTTAGAGTATTTAGTACATACATCCGTGAACAGTTTTAATAAGGCAAGACTTTCCATTTTCTAATGAAAAACAAGATCAAACAAAATATTTTAAAAGAGAGAAATTTACTTTTTCAAAGATGAAAACTCGATTTGAAGAACGGATGAGATTTTTAAAGTTGTTGAGCCTCTACTGAGAGGAGCTTTTTCAAGATGATTTTTAAAGTTGTTGAGCCTCTGTTGAGAGGAAATTTTTCAAATAAATTTTTAAAGTTATTGAGCCTCTGCTGAAAAGAGCCTTTTTCAAGATGAAAATTTTTAAAGTTGTTGAGCTTCTGCTAAAAAGAGCCATTTTTAAGATGATAATTTTTAAAGTTGTTAAGCTTCTGTTGAGAGAAGTTTTTCCAAATGAGATTTTAAAGTTGTTGAGCTTCTGCTAAGAGGAGCCTTTTCAAGATGAGATTTTTAAAGTTGTTAAGCTTCTGTTGAGAGAAGTTTTTCCAAATGAGATTTTAAAGTTGTTGAGCTTCTGCTAAGAGGAGCCTTTTCAAGATGAGATTTTTAAAGTTGTTGAACCTCTGCTGAAAATAGCTTTTTTAAATAAGATTTTAAAGTTGATGAGCCTCTGTTGAGAGGAGCTTTTTCAAATGAGATTTTAAAGTTATTGAGCTTTTGTTAAGAGAAACTTTTTCAAGATGAGATTTTTAAAGTTGTTGAGCCTTTGCTGAGAGGAGTTTTTTCAAATGAGATTTTAAAGTTATTGAGCTTTTGCTGAGATGAGCTTTTCAAATGAGATTTTAAAGTTGTTAAGCCTCTGCTGAGAGGAACCTTTTTCAAGATGAGAATTTTTAAAGTTGTTAAGCCTCTACTGAGAGGAGCCCTTTTAAAATGAGATTTTTAAATAGGAGCTCTTTTCAAGATGAGATTTTTAAAGTTGTTGAGCCTTTACTGAGATGAGCCTTTTTCAAGATAAAATTTTTAAAGTTGTTGAGCCTTTACTGAGAGCAACTTTTTTAAATAAAATTTAACGTTGTTGAGCCTCTGCTGAGATGAGCTTTTTCAAGATAAGATTTTAAAAATTATTGAGCTTCTGCTGAAAAGAGCATTTTTCAGATTTTAAATTTTCAAAAATTGTCGAGCCTCAAGTGAAATGAGCATTTTCAATTTGACAAGAAGACTTTTTGAGTAGTTTATGTTCAAAAAAAAAGAGAAAAAAAAGAAAAAAAATCCATTTGGATTTCGGACAAAATTATTATATTTGTCATTATCTTATTACTGATTATCAACAATGTGCAAAGAGGGACAGCTGTAGACATCAAATTTGTTCGATCACAGAAAAATAATAAATAAAATAATAATATTATTAAAAACAATAATAAAAATTAAACAAAAATACAAAATAAAATAAAAAATAAAAACAAAAAAATAAAAAAGGGCTAGTGGCAGTGGTGCCTGGCACGACACCGCTAGCCACCTTACCCCACCCCCTAATCACCCATATCGCTGCCCTCTTACTCTACTACCCATACCCTATTTTACTACTGTCACTATTAGATCAAACAAAAATAATAAAAAAGGCATGGGGCTCGTGCTTGCACCTCATGTCGAGCCCTGTGTTACGCATAACCAGAGCTCTATAAATAGAGCTCTTAGCCAAACATTGGAACGGAGGGAAACGAAAAAGAGATGAGGGGACCCTACTAAAAAAAATATAGAATTTTTCTCTAAAAAAAAAAATAACAAAAGCCACAGTCCCTTGGAACGAGGAACCTAACGCCAAGAGTTTTTATAAAAAAGAAAGCAAAGTCAGTTTAAAAAAAAAAAGTCAGAATACCCAAAAAAAAAGTTTCATTGAACCTTCGAGAGTAGATCTAAGGAATTTGGGATACTTTCAGGTGAACCCAAGCTCAGATTTGTACTCAGGAGGCAGAGGGAAACATTTTGGTGTTTTTGAGCTTTTTTCGGTGATCGATCGGTGACTGCCGACGGTGGTCAGAGCGACAACGACTGCGGCTTGACCGATCTACGATCGATTAGAAAGAGGAGCTCTGAAGAGTGTAGAGAGAGAGAGGGGGATAAGAAAATGAGAGAAATTTTTTTTTTTTTACTTTTATAGAAAGTTAAAAGCTAAAACGACGTCGTTTCATTAAACGTCTAAAACGACGTCATTTTAACCCCTGAGGATCTGTGCGTCAACCCGTGACCCGACCCACGATCGCGTCACTTTCAGCCCCTGATCGGTCCGTCTGAACCGTTGAAACTAAATCGGACAGCCCCGAACCGTCAAATCGAACCCACATTGATTGAACCGTTGATCGGTTCGGTTCAAGTAAAAAAATTTTTTTTGAATTTTTATATATTATTTTATTGATATTTATGCATATTAAAATATTTATATTTATTAGATTAAATGATAAAATTTTTAATTTTGTTAATTTTTTAAAATAAACTTTAAAAACAAAATAAAATAAAAATAAATTTAATAATAATATAAAACTAATAAAAAATGTAGAAAAAGGAAATTATTATCGAACGATGAGATTCAAAGGTACTATGAGTAGTAATACCTACGAAATCTCTAGGTAAAAAGATTTTTTTTTAAATACTACCAGTGTATTGGAGTATTTATAAAAAAATTTTCAATAAAATAAAAATTTTCTTTTTTTTTTGTTATAAAATGATAATAATAAAATTAACTAATAAATTAAGAATAAGTAATAAAAAATAAGAGAAAATGACATTTTATCCAATGATGAGATTCTAAAAGTATTTCGAATAGTGATGCTTTACGAAATCCCTAGGTGAGAAGAATTTTTTAAATATTACCAGTGTATTGAAATATTTATAAAAAATCTTCAATATAATAAATTTCCTTTTTCTTCAAAATTTCAATTGAAAATAAAAAAATCAAATAAAACAATAAATAAAATTACCAAAAAAAGAATAAAATATGTGCATTAACATGGTAATATTTTGCATTGCATGTATGACATAATTTTTTTACAAAAAGTAAATTTGAGCCTCCAAAGATGTGATTCTAAGGTATTCTAAAAAATAATGCATAATAAATCTCTAGGTGATAAAAAGTTCTTCTGATGTTACCAACGTACTGAAATATTTTAAGAATTATTTCAATAAAAAATGTTCTAATTTATCTTTCTGGAATAAAATTTGAACAATAAAAAAATAATAAATAAAAAATCAAGAAAATTATTTTTTAAATATCGAAAATGAGACTATTTTTTATCAAAATCAAATGATAACATATAGTTAATTGGTACCGTTTTAAACGGGCATTGTGGAGGTGCTAATCCTTCTCCACACGTAATCGACTTTCGAACTCGAATTGTTACGCAAATAATAAAATTGTCATTTTAATAAATTTTAATTAATTTTATTAAAATGATATATTTTAATAGGTGACCAATCACATCTAGTCAAAAATAGATTTGTGGTGACTCTATTATTTTTTTTTATTTTCTTTCTAAATTCGTTAGACGGACATAAAATCGTTACGACACTTTATTTTTAACAGAATGAAAAATGAAAACTTTTTTTATTTTTATTTTTTAATGATTGTCACATATTATTTTTAATAATAAAATCGAGAATTGTAATGTTTATCATATGCCATTTATATGTAACGAAGGTTATTATAATAAAAAAAACTTTTATTATGTAATATGAGATTTCGCTAACCAAACATAAAAATTTAATATTCTTATAATAAAAAAAATCACCTCTTATCAAGAATTGATAATTTTTAAAAAATCACTTTTCTTTTTAAAATTTCATATTTTGCAAGCCAAATGTCCCATCAAGCCTTGTTTCAAATTAAGACATGGTTGCAGGAGTGCAAGACATGAGATTGATGACTTGGGTCCTTTGATTGCTAATGACTGAGGGTCTGATTTCGGTCCCCATATTGGATTGTTGGCCTTGTATTTCGACCTCCGATAAGTTACTTGATCATTCTAAAAACTATGAAATTGAGGACTGTCTGATCATTAAGTTGTTAGGGCGTTCCATTTAAAGTTTTGAATGAAAGAATCAAATGACTATTGAAACTTATGAGTGACTATGAGTTGATTTATTTAAGAGAAAGTTTCTTTTTAGTGAAATTGTCCTCCATTTTTTATCCTCAGTTTGCACTAGAGGAGGCACTTTGATTATCTTTGGACATCACTTAACAATATCAATGGAGATGGCAACCAAATTTTCATCCAAGTTTTGCATCGATAGATTCAACTGTTGCGTGGTTTCAGTTTCTTAGGCCTCCCAATAGTATTACGATGAGAGGATTCTTCTTTCAATGGGAAACACAGTTGGCAAAGCTTTCACTCTTAATGCAATAATGCAATGACAAAATTTACCTGTATCCCGTAAATAAATAACGTATTAACCAAATATAATTTTCTTCTTCAAATTTTAATAAAGTAATAATTTGTATTATATATTTTTAACGAGCCAACTTTTGGTGATCCTTAGACTTTTTAAGGAAGAGAAACAATTTATATTTACCACAAATAAAAGCTTCAGCCAACTCTTAATTTATAGATCAATTGATACTATTATGTGATTTATATTTTATATTTGTTTTAAAATTTTTTAAAAATAAAATATAAATATAAAAATAAAAAAATTCAAGCCATCTTAAATAACGATGAAAGATCTTCGCTTGGTAAATAATGGTAAAAAAAAAAAAATGAAAAACCTGATAAACGCTTTTTTTTGGGTCAAGAGAAAAAAACAGAGGGACAAAATTGAAAATTCACGAGAAAGAGAAAAGAAGAAAAAAAGAAAGTGTCAGCAACAGATAGGGAAAACAGAAAAGACAAAGGCACTTTAAAAAGAGGCAAAAGCATCGTATAGATTTTGACGTCTCTCTGTTGAACTAGTTTTAGGCAGCCTGATCTGCGTGACTTAAGCCGCTAACGAGCCTCCCTCCTTACCCCTAATTGGCCTACTCCAATATTACAATGGCCCTTGTGCTTTACAGCCAGACACATCAACTTTTCCCTCCCTTTTTTAATCCCTCTTTTTCCAAAAACTACTATATTATTCTGTGAATACATTTTATTTAAAATTTTCATTATAATTTACAATTATTTCATTACAATAAAATATTATAGGTTCATCTTTTGTAAATGTAAATTTTATAAAAAAAATTTCATAATTTGTAAATAAAATTTATTTTTTATCTCAAAATATTTAAAATGTATTAATTTTTACGAAATTTAAGAAAAAAATTTTAATTTTAACATATTTAATTTTAAAATAAAAATTTCATGATTTTTAATATCAAAAAGTAAAAAATTATAAAAAATAATTTTAAAATATATAAAAAAATTTTAGATGTTTAAAAAAAAATATAATTTTAAAATATCTAAAAGAAATTGAATAAAGAAAATGGGAAAGTATAAAAAATTTCAATTGATTTCATACAATTTTATATAATAATTATAAATGATATATTTTTGTATTTTATATAAAGATATAAGATAATATAAGGTAATAAACTCGTACAACAATTTTGAAATTTAAATAAATTCATGTGGAGTATCCACAATGGACATAACACAAATGTCCAAATAAGTGTCCCCAGACAAATACCTACCAAATTAATCTTGCTTTTTTATACCGTGTGTCCATAAAGGACAAATCAATTAAAAAAAGAAAGAAAATTTTAAAATACAACCTTGAAACACCCACAGCAATGCATGATTCATGTGGACGAGCTAATAACAATGAATATAAACGAATCCTGTCAACTAAGAAGAGATGTACTAATCCAAAGACAAACATAAAGAATCAAAGACTCAAAAATAATTCCACCATAATGTTCCCTTTTCTAAAAAGCTTCTAATAATCTCGTTTCCCGATGGGCTATTTTTTTAAAAAATAAATACACATTTGATTTTATATTATAAATTTTTTTATCAATTTGATTTAAAAAATAAAAATTATCACTTTAATATTTAAATTTTTATTTTGTTATCTATTTTAATACGTAACATTAATAATCAACTTGCTACGTGATGTTAATATAAAATAAAATTATAATATTTTTAAAAAATTTAATCAATATCACATCATTAATTTTCTCACTAGTTTTAAAAGAAATTTCAAAAAAATCTAAAAATTCAATAAAAATCTAAAAATAACTTAAAAGTCTTAAATATTTTGAAAATATAAAAAATAAAAAAATTTAAAATATTTTAAAGAAATTTCAAAAAAATCTAAAAATTCAATAAAAATCTAAAAATAACTTAAAAGTCTTAAATATTTTGAAAATATAAAAAATAAAAAAATTTAAAATATTTTAAAGAAATTATAAAAAAATTATTATAAATTTTAAAAATTAAAAAATCTCAAAATTTTAATAAAATCCAAAAAATTAAAAAATTTTAATAAATATAATTTTTTTTGAAATTAAAAAATTTTAAAAACTTTAAAAAGTTTAAAAATAAAAAATTGAAATGTTTTATTTTTCAAAATTTCAAAAAACAAATTTATTACAATCTTTAGATTGTTTTTTTTTTTTTTTAATTTCAGAAAAGTTTTAATTTTTAGAAAAAGTTTTATATTTTATTTTTTGAATTTTTTGGATTTTTATTAAAATTTTGAGATTTTTTAATTTTCATAATTTTTCAAAAATTTTTATAATTTTTAAAAAATATTTGAGGTTATTATAATTTTTAAATTATTTCAGATTATTTTTAATTTTTTAAAATTTTTTTTAAATTTTTAGAATTTTCAGAATTTGTTTTAAAATTTTTTGAATTTTTAGCATCTATTTAACCTTTTTTCTTTAGTTAGTATTACTCATTGTGCATTTTGTAAGTTGTAACTTTTATATCTCACTTTAAATTTAGACTAAATCTTTTAATTCAAAATCTAATGTTTGGATCGAATAAAATTATAATCCTTAATTTGATTCAAATTTAAATTAAATATTTTTTGATTAATTCAAATAAAAATTTTTTTTAATGTGAGTAAATAACACATACTGTTAATGCTTCTTAGAAAAAAAAAAAAGTAAACTGACTTATTTTATTTTGTTATTTTTAAATAAAAAATATTTTTATTGTTTTCTTTCAACTTTTCTCTCTACCTATTTGATTTATGTTTGAATTTGGATTCTTTCACGCAAGCTTTTAAATGCAACTTAAAAAATGCTCAATACAATCATATTTTTTTATTACAAAAATATTCTTATTTAAAATTATATAATTAACTTTTGGCAAATTACTTTTTATTCATTTTCTCATTTACTTTTCAAAGACTTATGGATATACATAACTGTAAAATTTTAAAAATTCACAAAAATGCATATTCATAAATATTTAAATATTCACAAAAATAAATATCTATAAATTTTTAAAATTTACGAACTTGTCATTTTTAAAAGCTTAGGAATATTTGCACACATTTAACAATTTATGAAAAAATATTTTTTTATTCATAAATTTTTAAATGCTCATAAAAATGCATATTCGTAAATTTTACCATACCAAATGGAAACTTATTTTTGTAAGTCATGAAATTATATAAAAATTATATGATCAAAAGATAAGGGTGTTAAGGCAAATGGGTGTGATTTATTTTTTGATGTGAAAAGTAAATTTTTGAAATTAGAGTTTAAATTTTGATTGTATTTAATAAATGGTGGCGAAGAATAAAAATAGGTTGTAAATAAAAATTCCTTTATTTCAATACTAGGTACTGACAAACAATAACGAGTCTTTTGAGAGCTTTCGCTCTGTAAAAGTGAGTTAGTCTTGTCCTATACAAGTAAGTTATCTTAGGGTTATTTTTAGAGTATTTTTGAGGAGTAGTGATAGTATAATGAAACAGGTGAGTCAATTAAATCAGGGTCTAGCATGAATGCGGACGAGGACCTGGATGCACTCTGGCAAGGTCTCAGACTTACAGAAGAGAAGAAGGAGGGGATTGAGATACCAGTGGTGGACACAGGAATCGAGTAAAGGTGAGGGAGGCATGGATGATAGGAAAGTTGCTAACTCAACGGCCTTTTAATAAAGAAGTAATGAAAACTACCCTAAAGTTGATATGGAGAATAACAAGGGAAGTTGATATCACAGATCTGGAAGAAAATCTGTTCCTATTCAAATTCTTGTCAGTAGTAGATAAGAGGAGGGTTACGGAAGGTTCACCCTGCAGCTTTGATAAAAATCTGATATTATTGAGAGATTACAATGGTGACTGGAAGCCTGAAGATTATGTTTTCTCACACACTCTATTCTGGATAAGGGTTTATGGCCTTCCCCTGGGTATGAGAAAACAAGCTACGACAAGATGCATTGGGAGTAAGGTAGGCCTTTTAAAGGCAATAGACGCAAGCCTGGGCAAGGTTTCTAAGGATGAGAGTGGAAACGGACATAACAAAGCCATTGAGGAGGGCAGTGCTTATCAATACAGGGCAAGGAATTAAAGGAATATAGGGATATTTAAGCTATAAGATGCTGCCTAGCTTCTGCTACATCTGTGGAAAGATAGGGCATGTTGAAGATGACTGTGAACAGGAAGGAAAGAAATAGGGGAAGGCTACCCAAAAGACCAAACAATATAACAATTGGCTCCGAGCTTCACCAGTGACGAACAAGCCAACACGGTGGGAGAAAGAAACGGCAGAGACTAGACAACAATAGCCGGAGGGAACGACGGGGACTGGCAACAGAATAGCAAGGAAATTGGATATGGTAAGGGGGGAGGATAATAATCAGTTGCAAAATTTTTGGGATATGATAGGAAGGATAAAGCGCATAGCACAATAGGTGACACACTGGGGAGGATATCAGACTTTAGCAGGCGAAAATCATAAAGCACTATGGGATCCTCGGGAGGAAAATTTGAATCCAATAAGGAAAGGGAGAATGGGTGACAAAATGGGCCAGGTGATTGAAATCCAACTAGACAACGATGTACTTGGGCCCACAGATGGAGCGGAGAAAGATGTGCAGAAACCACGAAATTTTATGGGCCATGAAGAGAGTGTGTTGAATACAATTGTAAACATGCCATCAAGCGTGGCAATCCATGTAGTAAAAATGGCCCAAACAGGAAATAACAAAAGTATGATTGAAATAGATTGGAGTAGGGACGTAGTAGGAGGTGTTTTGCATAAGAATGAAGTATAAAAAAAGATGACTCAGATAACCACTCCAAGAAATAGTAAGCACCAACGGTCGAGATGGAAGAAGTTGGCACGTGAAGTAAAAGAGACGGGTTAGTGAACGTGTGGAACTAGGGAAAAGGAAACAAGGGGATGATGGTATCGTGGATATGGAAGTTGATTCTTATGGGAAATGATGGAAGAAGGATGAGGAACTAGGCAATGACGCGAACAATAATGAAACGGTGGTGACTGACTATCAGTCCCACTGAGTCAAATGAGGTGTTTAGCCTGGAACTAATGTGCGCTTGGGAACCCCCAACAGTTCGAGCTCCTCAGAAAATTCTAAGGAGATAAGGCCCTGAGGTGATATTCTTAATGGAGACCATCTCCAATAATTTAAGAATGGACAAGGTAAGGAGACAATATAGAATGGAAGGGATGTTTAGTGTGGATGCAGAAGGAAAGAGTGAAGGGCTTGTAATGCTGTGGAAGGAAAGAATATCATTGAGTCTCCTTAGTTTCTCAAAACATCATATTGATATAGATGTATTAAACGCAGAAGGAAAAGAATGAAGATTAACAGGAGTTTATGGAGAACCTACTACAATGGAGAGAAAGGCCGTATGGGATCTGTTACGAGTGCTCGCATCACAAAACAATGGGACATGGATGTGAATGAGGGATTTCAATGAAATTTTGTGGAACTGTGAAAAAGAAAGGGGTGCATCAAGACCTGAGTGGCAAATGCTGGATTTCAAAACAACTCTAGAAGAGATCGTCCTGAATGATCTCTGATGCAAAAGACCAAGCTTTAGGTGGCAGCAGGCAAGAACGGAAAACAATTGGATTCGTGAAAGGTTTGACAGGGTAGTGAGCACGATTGAATGGTGCTAGGTATTCCCTTACCACCTAGTGAGTCATTTAACCAGGCCAGTGTCAGACCATAATCCTATCTTGGTGGATACGATGGGTGCGAAACAAAATAGACACAGTAGGAATAAGAAGACAAGAAGTTTCTTTGAGGCAATGTGGGTGGTTGAGCCAGAAAGCACTAAAGTTGTGGAAGAAAGCTGGGAGGAAGAAGGAGCCAAAACCGTACAGAGCGGCTTTGAACACGTACTGAAAAAAGCTTAAACCTTGGAGCAAGTGGAAATTTCATAAAATGGCAATGCAAATTGAAAATCTGTATAATGCTCTAAGTGACGTGCAAAAGGGGTCCACAAGTGAGTTGTCTTTAAAGAATGAAATTAAACTTAAAAGTGGAACTAAATGCACTTTTAGAACAGGAGGAGCTATATTGGAAGCAACGTGCTTGCACGGATTGGTTACGGAAGGCTGATAGAAACATAAGTTTATTCCATGCCCAGGCAACAGAAATGAGAAGGATAAACAGAATTATAGGAGTGGATGATGATGCTGGAACATGGTATGATGAAGAAATATAGATCTCAAGACACACAGTGCAATATTTCAGAGATCTATTGAAAACCCAGGGTACGAAAAATCTAGACAAGATTATAAAGTCAATATCACCGAGTATCACGGGAGACATGAATGAAAGGCTCGTCTCTGAATTTACAGCGGAAGAAGTCTACAAAGCTGTAAAACAGATGCACCCGACAAAGGCTCTAGGACCTGATGGTATGCGTGCCTTAATCTTCCATAAATACTAAGGTATTATAGGTCATGATATTACTGAATTTTGTTTGCATGTCCTGAATGGAGGGGGAAGGCTAGATGGTATAAATCATACACATATAGTGCACATTTCAAAAGTTAAGACACTGAGGAAAATATCTCATTACCGCCCTATCAGTTTATGTAATTTCTTATACAAGACAATTGCGAAGACTCTTGCTAATAGACTAAAATGGGTTCTGCCACGATGTATAAGTGAGAACCAAAGCGCCTTTCTCCCAGGTCGCTTCATATTTGACAGTGTTGTCATAGTTTATGAGCTACTTCACACAATGACGCAAAAGAAAAAGGGAAAGGAGGGGCGGTGTGCTTTAAAACTTGACATATGCAAGGCTTATGATAAAGTGGAATGGCCTTTCATTAGGGCAGTGATGGAACGAATGGGGTTTGATATTAGATCGATTTCTCTCATGATGAAATGCTTTCAAACAGTCACCTACAAGGTTGTCACCAACGGTTTGATTTCAAAACCTATAACCCCGAAGAGGGGACTGAGACACGGGGACCCATTCTCCCTTTACTTATTTCTGGAATGTATTGAAAGTTTATCAGCTTTGCTGCCGGATCTGTAAATGGGAGGCTTGCTAAAAGGATCACTAACTTATTTTTTGCTGACAACGGTTTGCATTTTTTCAAAGCAAACCAACAAGAGAGCAACAGAGTGAGAGACATGCTAAAGTTGTATAAGAAGGGTTCAGGGCGGTAGATAAACTACGACAAATCTAGTCTTTTCTTCAGCACAAATACCATAAATGATGCAAGGGAGTTGGTTAAGAGTAGCTTTGGGATACAAGTCACCATAAGCCCAGAGAAATACTCGGGGATACTAATGTTTGTTGGGGAAAGAAAGAAACAGGCCTTCAAAGGAATTTTGGAGAACATTGAAAGGAGAATAAAAAAAATGGAACTACAGATCGCTTACTTTAAGTGGAAATGCGGTTTTTGTTAAGTCCATTTTACAGGCCTGGCTATGTCTTCTTATGTAATGAATTGCTTCAAGTTTCCGAAGGGTCTATGCCACGAAATAACATGTTAATCAGCAAATTTTGGTGAGGGAAATCAGGGGAGAAGGGAGTAATGCAATGGAAATCTTGGAACCATATACGTATGGCTAGAACGGTGGAGGGTATGGGATTCAGAAACATGGAAACTTTTAACAAAGCTTCCGATGATTTGTAATAAACGCTTTCTTTATTAACTTCAGATTAGAAGACAAGAACAATAGAATAATAATAAGAAGAAAAGTAGAAAGTGGATTATCTTATCATACACCTATTTTATATCATTTAGAAAGATGGGCAAATCCTTTTATTTAATTCTACATTCCTTGCACTTATTAGATATATGTACTCACTTAGATATACTTAATATAATATACGAAATATAATATAATTATTATAAGATATATTTATAACTAACAATATAACAATAACAGGTACAATATTAAAATGAGGCATTTTACGACAATTCCCTCTATTTTTGTGCCTTTAGTAGGTCTAGTATTTTTTACTATTGCAATGGCTTCTTTATCTTTATATGTTAAAAAAACTAAGATTTTTTAGATTTGATAGGACTAAGGCCAAGACCAAATCTTATCTATTTTTTTTTTTTTTTACGACTTAGATGCCACAAATATCTATTTAATAGAATATTGTATAACATCCGGCTTCCCCCAACATAAATGAAAAAGCTCCTCTTATGCATACATAAATATGATATAGAGGAAAACGAATTATAGCAAATGGATCAATACTGGATTAGTGTATGAAATTAAAGTCTATATATAGTATTCCCGACCAAAACAAAATAAAATAAGCATTTTTTTGTTTTGCACCCCATAACTTTTCTTTAGCTAGGCTAGGCTTGGATAGAATAGCAAAGCAAATATAAGTATTAGTAGTATAGAAATATTATGCTCATCATTATTAAATTAATGTGTTTGCTCATGGTAATTTTGGCCATTTAGGAGAATCGATGACTGCATCTTTGAGGCATTTGCTAGTACTAATACATCTAAGAATTCTTAATTAGTTAGTTGTAAATAGCTCCAGGATTATGGAACAACGGATTATCTTGGACCTACACCTAGGTATTGGTAGTTATTCTTAATTATCATAGAACCAAATGTGATGCGATGAAATAAAATGCAATAGAAACAAAGACACAGAGAATGGGTTACTTGCTGTTAATGGTCAAAGTGAACCTTTTCATTTTGACATTCTGAATTCTTTAATTTGAAATGAATCAAATCTCCTCAAGCAAGATTTGAACTTACGACCAGTCAGTTAATAGCTGATCATTCTATCATTGAGCTACTAAGGAATAATGGAAGATTAGATCTCACAAAGTTCAATTCCCATTCCAAACCTATAACCAATATGAACTTGAAGTTTCCTTTGTAACCTCGAAACTTTTTTGTAGTGGTTCATTTTCATGCCTCATTTCATAAGAAACCTCAAAGTGGCTCTATTGCCTTATATTCCATCCAGATCCCAATGCCATTTTAATATCACTGACTAGCTTATTCGATACCTTTGAGGCATCATCTTCTTCGCTCTAAGAGAAGACCAATATCTATCTGTCATCAACTAATAGCACCAATATAGGTAAATTTCTTGGCTAGCCTAATTGCTGAGGATAAGTCAGCAGAGATTTCAACATGGGATTGGTAGTGAAGTCAGTAATTATCATTGAATGCTGCCCTAGAGCCAATCCATATAGCATTTTGGAATTCACTTTTTTATCATCACTAAGCACTTTCCTCATTCACCAATATTTACCATCTCAACATTTTTGAAAGAAAAGGATAGAGTTCCCCAATGTAATAGGGTAGAGGTGCCTCATGGTCAAAACATAGTTCGTATCCCTTCTAGTAGCCAATGGAATAAAAGTAAAGCTATCAATGACATTAGCTTTAAAAATTGGTAACAATGACGAAAATGCTAGCTATAATCGTTTGCATGGGGCAATTCCAATTAACAAAGCTAATTCAAAGTAGAAAAAGAGAGGTCATAGAGAACTTACAAGAGAGAGCACAACGTAAAGGAAGAATGCGATAGTAGGGCAATACCTTACCAAAAAACAAGTTAGCCATACCAAAGAAACTAGCATAACTAGCAAGACTAAATGCTTTAGAAATTGCCTCAAATAGCCAAGGTTGGTATAAAGCTTGCCAGCAAAGCAAGCGAACAAAAAAACCTTTTTCTTTTGGAAAGAATTAACCGATACTAATTCTGATAGGTGTCATAATGTATAGATTCGTAAACCTATAGCTAGACACAACTTAAAGAGTCATCACCAATCTTTTTTAAAGTGTGATTGGTCACCTAATGACTCTATTCTTTTAAGGAGATCCTAAGCTTGACTATGGGTCCCTAAAGAATAGGTTTTGACCTTTTGAACAAAACTAGGTTCGATAGTTCAGTTAGATGTATGGAAGGTTATAACACCCCTAAAATGTCCATCCTAAAGATGGTACCATTTAATTTTAAATTATCCTAAATTTTTATAGTTCTAATGGTCTTAAATTTACTATTAGGAATAACTTTTAAGGTTTTCCATCAATCTGATAAAATTCTTAAAAATACTTTCTCACCTCAAGAGCATTCAAGAATTATATTTGTTTTCTTGAAGAGGCTTCGTTGTCAAAAAATATAATCATTTATTTATTTATTTGTTAAACTTTTATTTTATTGAAAATATATTTAATTCTTTCACCATTTGGGCTAAAATTAAAAATATTTTCTCACCTAGAAATGTCTTAGATAATCATCAATTTGTGATTACTAAGAATTTTATTCTCAAAATTTATTTTTTATTTTACAAGTTTTATTTATTATTATTATTTTTTGGCTTGGAAATGAATGCAATTACTTTTATTGAAGTTTCCTCTAAATCATTCCGCCATTCAGATTAAATTTAAAGAAATTTCTCATATAGAGATTTATTAGAAAATTTACTATTTAAAAATTTTAATAATCTCATCATTGGATAATTGTCAATTCAATCCCAAAATTTTATTAAAATTATCTATGTATTTTTTTATAATTTGAAAATAACTATTAATTATTGTTATTGGAACTTACCTAAATTTTTCTCCATTTGAGTCAAATTTAAAAAATTTCTTCACCTAAAACTTTTCTATAAATTAATCATTTGTAATTTCTAAAAATTTCATCTTCTGATAATTATAATTTATTTTTAAAATTTTAATAAAGTATTATTTTTATATTTTTTAATGATTTTTTTATAATTTTAAAAAAAGTTTCTAACAATTTTCCTTATATATAAAACTAATCAAGCAAAGTGTATCGCAAAAAAAAAAAAAAAAGAAAGAAAATAAATAAAATGAAAAAAATTTACCACAAAGAAAATCATAACTCAGCTTGGTGAATAGAAGAGGGCTTAGCTGCAGGCACATGAAGTGGCTTACAACTAAGCTTGGTGACTTACGGCTTGGCTTGGCTCAAATGGAAAAGGAAACGAATCATAGGTTTTTAGCGCTTGAGTCGAGTCAGAAAGAAGGTAACACACGGATCTAGTCTTTTTATCCCAGTCAAAATGACATTGTTTTAATAGCAATATAAAAGCTCTCTTTTACGTACTTTTTCACTTTTTAGATTCTTTCCTCTCTCTCTCTCTAAACACTTCTTCACTCTTCTCTCTCTATAAAGAGTTTACCAAAAAAATTCAAGAACCAAGAACACGGTCATCGTGTTCTTCAAATTTCCAAAATCCGACGGCACCATGCTACTATTGTTGCCACTTACCTGGTCATCGTCGGTGCCACTCACTACATTTATTGGCTTCCAAACTTTAGTAGCAAGTTCACCTTTATCTCCTCATGTTAGATTTAGGCTTGGATTTTTACGAATCTTTTTCAAAAGCCCTGGATCTAGAGCTATAAGCTATGACTTTTTTCACTGTCTCAGCCCATTTCCACCATCCAATCAAATTGATTTTTAGATATGTTGCTCGTCGTCCTTTATTCTCCCTTTTTATTGTTTCGATTTCCAAACATCATCTCCACCATGGACTGTCACTGGCACTACCACTGTTGGGACAAATATTTCTGTAAACTTTATAATTTTTGTGTTTTATGAGATTGTTAATGGTGTCTGACTCATTTTTATAATTGCTTCTTCCTGACTTAGGTTTTGAATTTCTGATTGTGTCGCCCCTATTGATTCTCAAATTGTGATTGGTTCTATTCTGGGATTGTTGTATTCTGTTTTTGGAATCGCTTTAACCTTGATTGTTTTCCCCTTGATGAAATTGATTCTATTAGTTTGTGTCGATGATTATGGCAATGGCAGTATGTGAATGGCTTGCTAGTTTTGTTGATGAATCTATTAGTGCTTGGTCTTTCAGTGGTGGCAATGAATAAGGTAGAAGGAACTTGTAATAAAAATTTAAGGAGATTAGTTTTGGCTTGAATTTTGTTTTCTATGAATTATTGTGATGATTGCCACCCTGATATAGGAAATGAATCATCCTTTGAATAGAACTCCAAGCTACCAAATTTTTTGAATTCTTGTCATTTGAGTCTTTTCTTTTATCTCAATTCAAACTTGATTTCATATCTCTTAACAAGTTTGATCTCTATCTAACTTCTAATTTCCCCTTTGATTCCAAATTAACAAACAACCAATACATAAATAAATAAATAAAGTAAAAATAAAAACATAAAGAGAAAGTAAAAAATAAATGAACATATAAAAGACCAAAGTAATATTAGGTTTATAATCCAAATCAAATTTAAAGCTCAATAAAAAAATAAAGTCCAAAAGGAAATCAAAAGCCCATTTCTTGAATAATGATTTGAAAACTCAAAAACTTTAAGACCTCGAACAAAATAGGATGTTTACAGTTACCATTTTTTGTGCATTTTTTATGTAACAAGAATTGTGCAAAAACATAGATAACCTATTACATCCAGCCATGGCTTAACAATAATTACAAAATCCTAAAACTTCAAAGATTTACAATTTGAAGTATTCAAAAGCTTCACAATAAATAATTCACAATGCAAGTTGAAACTCAAAGATTATTAATTTGAGTTCACAGAATTACTATTTCAAAATTCAAAGGTTTGCAATTCAAATATTCGCAAGGTTCAAAAATTCGCAAAGCTTTCAAATTCACAAAAATTTTCAATTTTGCAAGAACTTTATTATCAAGGATTTCATGTTCGTAAGAATTTTCAAATTCATAAAAATTTTTAGATTTGTAAGAATTTGATTCTCAGGAACTTAGATTCACATGATTTTCAAATTTACAAAAGCTCAGATTTGTAAGATTTTTAGTTTCACATTTGAGAGATCCACATCCAAAGTTCAATTCAAGAATTCGCATCACTATTGCAATGCTCACGTCCAACATTAAAGATTCACATTCTAAAATTCTGAAAATTCACACCTAAAAGTTCAAACATTCTTATTCAAAAACTTTAGAGATTTACTTCCAAGATTTTAAAAGTTCTTATTGAAAAATTTTAGTATCTCACATCCGATATTCATCATTTAAAAACTTAAGGGTTTCATCCAAAATTTCAAAGATTTGGATTCAAAAACTTTAGAGATTCACACAAAATTTTAAGATTTTCATTCGAAAAACTTTAGAAATTCACGTCTAAAATTTTAAAAATTCTCATTTAAAAATTCTTAAGGGTTATGCTCGGAAGTTTTACAAATTATTCTTAACATAAAAAATGCTCTTTAAAAAAGCTCTACCACTTTAAAATTTTAAATGTTTTCCTCATAAAACATTTTTCCATATAAGGATTCACAATCTTATCTTAAAAAGCTTTCCTCAAAAAGTTTAAAATTTCTTTTAATGAAAATTCTCAACCTTTCATCAAATTTAGCATGTCATGATAATAATGCAATTATTTTCTTAATGCAACAATCTAGATTCTTACAATAATACAGATGCCATACTCTAAACCATGATTCAAATATTCAATGCATGATGCAAATGAATGGCCAAACCAAATTTTTAAATATTTGCCAAATTATATACATGTATTGTTTAAGCAACAATGCTAATGCAATGCATGTAATGCAAATGTCAATGTCGTGAAATTTTAATTAATTATGGTAATAAAATTCTCAAGACTCCACCATCTCATATTTCCTTTTTAACATCTTAGCATTAGCCATTTCAGAATAAATTTCGTCAATTGATTCACATTATTCCCATCATCTGATCACAACTCACAGGTTATGTCGACCAATCCATCATTACATTCATCATCTTCTCATCTCAAGTTTCTTCCGTATTTTCATTTTCCTTTTGCCCACTAGATTTCTTTTCAAATGAATGTAGGAATTTTTTTATAAATATTATCATTCGTTTATTATCATTTCAATTCATGACAAATATGATGCAATCATACATTTTTTCAATTTATTTTAAAGATGCAAAAATGAAAGAAGACAGGGTGAATTGAAAGAAATTGTAATCAACAAATAATCAAAGTATGTCATTAGGATAAGTATTTGAATAGTATAACAATGTCCAAACAATGAATATTCAAATATTGTTTAATATTAAATCAAAATTTTTTTTCAAAAACTCATTCATTGACTTTTAAAATCATTTTGGGCTTATCAAACTTTGCCCTAACTTTGGAGGATCTTCAGATGCATTGATCTTCCATATTAACTACTCATGCAAATCTCAGCTCAATTTTTTTTTTACCCAAATCGCTCTTTTGGGTTTTCAATTAAGTGTTCTTTTTATCTCTTTTTTCTTTTTTCACATTTTTCATTTTTTTTGCTTCATCCATTAGTGCCTGGTCTTTCGGTGGTGGCAGTGAATAAGGTAGAAAGAAATTGTAACAAAGATTTGAAGAGATTGGTTTTGGCTTGAATTTTGTTTTCTATGAATTGTTGTGATGATGGTTGATGATTGCCGCCCTGATATAGAAAATGAATCCTCCTTTGAATATAACTCCAAACTACCAAATTTTCTAAATTCTTATCATTTGAGGGTTTCTATTATCTCAATTCTAACTTGATTTCATATCTTTTAACAAGTTTGATCTCTATCTAACTTCTAATGTCCCTTTTGATTCCAAATTAACAAACAACCAATACATAAATAAATAAAGAGAGTAAAAATAAAAATATAAAGAGAAAGTAAAAAAATAAAATGAACATATAACAAACCAAAGTAATATTAGGTTTATAATCAAAATCAAATTTAAGGCTTAATAAAACAAAAAAAGTCAAAAAGGAAATTAAAAGCCCATTTCTTGAATAACGATTTGAAAACTCAAAAACTTCAAAGCGAGACAAAATAGGGTGCATACAATAGGGTCAAGGACAGAAGAAAAGCAAAAGAAGCTAAAGATTTGATGCTAGGAACAGAGTATCAAGCAAGATGTCTAGTAACAGATGTTGACAGCAAGCATTCCATCGATTAAACACCCATGCTTGGAAAGTTTCTCTTTTCTTTCTCTAATCTAGAAATGGAAAAAGACTTTAAACAAGTAGCTCGTGGAACATCTCCCACTTGCCCTTTTTTTTTCTCAATCTTATATCTTGGACTACATCATGATCGGTTTACAGCAGAGACAGTCCAAGATATTATGGCGATTCTAGTAAGCCACAGTGGCCTACAGGATGTCCAGGCATGGCACTACATAAAGACAGGGCACTACAGTGTTCGAAGTAGGTATCACCTACTGGCTTCAAGGGAAAGAAGGGTTGAGGAAACTACAGACAACAGAAACTACCCAAAATGGAATAGAATATGGCAGCTCCCCCATCCAAGTAAAATCATAATCTTATCATGAAGAATGGGACATGAGGAACTGCCCACGTTTGAAATGCCGTAGCATAGGAGAATTATGGAAAGTAGGATTTGTCCAAGATGTCAAGAGAATGATGAGATGGTCATACATGCAATATAAGATTGCTTTTGCTCAAATGAGATATGGATAGGAGTTGGGTATGGGACAAAATGGCAAGATTCACAAGGAAAAGCTCTAATTGAATAGTTTGCAGCATTGATAAATGATACAGATATGGAGCAGCTCTGCCGTATTATTTTGATGTGCTGGGCGCTATGGTTTAACCGAAATGAGAGTAAAAAATGAAAGAAATAGGGGAAGCCGATGAACAATTCTATTTATTGATAGACATCTGCACAGAGTTGCATATGCCCATGCAAAAGACTTGACCTGAACCATACAACACGAGGCAAAGTGAAAGGCACCAATTGAACATGAGGTAAAAATCAACTTTGATGGCGTTTGAAATACAGAGAAGAATATAAGAGGAATAGGACTGATTGCTAGAAACTATCAGTGAACGGTCTTAAGAACAGTGTGCATGTTTGTACCATGAATTAGGGATGCAGTAATAATAGAGGGAATTGCTGTCTCAAAAGCAACTGAGTTTACTTCTGCCATGGGATGGACAAACATGGTGTTGAAGGGAGACGTGCAAGGAATCATTGCCCAGATCACATACCAACAAGAACATAATTTGTCTCTAATTGAAAACTAGATAATGGAGGTCCAATATAGTCTAACCAAGGTCCAGAACTGGAAGGCAATATTTGTTCAGAGAGAAGCGAATAAGGTGGTGCACAAGTTGGCTAAAAATGGTAGTGGAAAATGTGGAGACCAGGCAATGGCTTAATGTTTGCCCTGTGGAACTAATGAGCATTGTAACCCGAGAGGCTGTTTATTGAATTAATGGAATTACTTACTTTAAAAAAAATTTTGGCTCTTTTCTTACTAAAAAAAAAAGTACTAACGAACAATATTCAACTTGTTCCATTATGGAAAAATTGATATATAGTACTATTTCTAGAAGTAATACAATCCAAACCACTTTAATATAAAGATTTTTGGTAAACTGAAGATCCAATTTCCTCAAATCTGGCCATCCAAATCCTAAGCTCATCACCTTCAGGCGCTGCCATTTCGATAGCCCTAAAAAAAAACCCAACTCCAGTAGCATGTGGGCTTGGAGCAGCAACAACAACAACAAATCTGGAGGTGTTGATATCTTCTGTCTTGTCATCTCCTTTTTAAAGAGTGGTCTTGTCTTTGGGATTCGAAACTATTCATCTGTTATTGGGCCTTTGTTTGGGTGATGGAGTATTTAGAAACTTAAAGAGAAATTTAATCCAGATGTGGTAAGTGTTCGAAAAAGAAGTATTGAAATTTTAAGATGAAAAAGATATCAACAGGCGAAACAGAGGCGGTAGACTACAATCTGACATCGGATTTTAGGGTTGTCATAATAACTGTGAGGGGATTTCAAGAATTAGAGAGAGAGAGAGAGAGAGAGAGTGAGGTGGTAGATAAAGGTGTAAATGATATATTAATACTCGTAAATTATTTGGATTCGATTTGAATAAAATTTGAACTTGATTCGATTATTATTGAATTGAGTTCGAGTTCGATTAGCTCGATTCATGGATCGAGTCAAGTTTAAGTATTATTATACCTGATTCGAATAGCTCGCGAGCCTAATTAAGCTTTTATATTTAATTTTTTTATTATTTTAATTAAAAAAATATTTCGAATTCGAGTTTAAGCTTGAATACAAATAATTGAGTTCTTGTCGAGTATAAGAATCGAGCTTATTTTTATATAATAATCGAGCTTAATCAAGTGAATTCGAGTAGCTCGATTTTGATCACGAATCGAGCTTGAACTAAAAAAATAAAACTTGATTCGAGCCGAGTATTGAGCCACGAGTTGGGAGTTGAGTTCGAGCTCGAGTTTCTACTGTATGAACTCGATTCAGTTCGATTACACCCCTAGTGATAGAGAGAAGATGAAGAAGAAAATGAAAATAGAAGAATTAAAATTTTTTATTTATTTTATTTTATGAATCAGCTGCTAAATTTTTTTTTTTATTTTTTTAACTCTTACCTTTGTTTTAACAGCTGATCATGCAATCAAAAAAGTTAATGGTTCATATATACTATGCTCCATTAAAAAAAATTATTTGAGTAAACCACAAAATAACTAAGTGTGATTTGAAAAAATTTAGACTTTTATGCTTAAATAAAAATTGGCTCAAAAGTGAATTGATTTTTAAATAAATTGACATGTTTTAAAAATTAGAATTCCAATGTAATGTATTTAAAAAAAAATTATATATGTAATATATTTTTAATCAAATAAATATTAAGATAAAAAATGATAAATTAAAAATTTTAACGAAAGAGTTATGTAGACACCCAATCAGGTCCGGGCCCGGATCAATTGGGCCTGACCCGGATCAATTGGGCCTGACCCAGATCATTTGGGCCTGGCCCAAATGGGCAAGGCCCAATTGAATTTTTACCCGTATTTTTTATTTTTTATTTTTTTTTTCTTTTCTCTCTTGTGTATTTTATTATTTATTATTATGTATTAATATATGTATATATATATATATATATTTTTTTTCATTAGAATAGATTTATATGTATATAGTTATATATTTATTATTATTATATTATTATTCTTATCTTTTTTTTTTAATTATCTGTTCTGATTTTTTTCTGATTTTCAGATATTATTTGAAAATTTTTTATCTTTTGATTTATCTTTCCAATTATCTAGATTTTTTTTTTAATTTTATTTTAATTTTTATTTTGGAGGGCTAGGATTCAAAGTTGAAGACTCCCACTCTGAAGGGGAATTCAATCAGAAGAGTCCAATTGGATTCAAAGACTGAATTCCCGTCCAAAGAGGAATTGGGATTGATCAGAAACTCCTGATCAATCCCTATAAAAGAGACCCCCTGGAACAGTCAAGAAGACAGAGAAAACAGAAGCAAAAGCTACTGATTGAGAGAATAGGGGTGTTTAGAGAGCTAAGGAAAAGTTTAGGAGTGTTCTGGCAGTGAGAAAAATTTTTTAGAAAAATTTGGCGAAAAAATTTTCTAGAAATTTCTGGGAAATTTCCAGATTCCGGCGAAAATTCCGGCGACTTTTGAATTTTTCGGCGACAATTTCGGCGAACTTTGAAGTTTCCGGCGACAGACCCAGTTTCCGGCGGAGAATCCCAGAAACCGGCGACCATCCGGCCAACTTCCGGCCAATTTCCGGCGAAATTCCCAGATTCCGGCGAATTTTCCAGAATCCGGCACCGGCGTTCTTCAAATTCTAGAGAGAAGGCAGAGAAGAAGGGAAGAAGAGAGAGAGAGGGGAGGAACGGTCTGCTGAAAAACGGAGGAAGGTGCCTTTTATACCCTCCCAAAACGACGTCGTTTTGGCTTTAAGTTAATAAGAGGATCCGCGCGTTTTGCCGAACCCGACCCGACCCGAAGCGTCGACCCGCTTTCTGACCCGCGCGTTTCAGCCCCTCCGAGCCGAGCCGAGCCGCACCAAGCCGAGCCGCGATCCGAGCCGCTCCAGGTTTTTTTTTTTTTTTTTTTTTGATTTTTTTGAATTTTTTTTTATTTGACTTTGATTTTGATCTTGATTTATTCTTTAATTAATCCGACGACGGAGCCTCTACAAGTAAAAACAGTAGTTTTTCTTGCATACTCTTGAGATGAGGGAATTTTCTCAATTTTCTGCTAAAAGTATTAGAGTCAATTGAGAATAATTTCCGATAATTAATTACTTGGCTGATTTTGATTTTTTTTTCTTTAATTAATCCGACGACGGAGCCTCTGCAAGTGAAACAGTAGTTTTTCTTGCATACTCCTGAGGTGAGGGAATTTTCTCAATTTTCTGCTAAAAGTATTAGAGTCAATTGAGAATAATTTTCGATAATTAATTAATTGGTTGATCTTGATTTTTCTTTAATTAATCCGACAACGGAGCCTCTGCAAGTGAAACAGTAGTTTTTCTTGCATACTCTTGAGGTGAGGGAATTTTCTCAATTTTCTGCTAAAAGTATTAGAGTCAATTGAGAATAATTTTCTATAATTAATTAATTGGTTGATCTTGATTTTTCTTTAAATAATCCGACGACGGAGCCTCTGTAAGTGAAACAGTAGTTTTTCTTGCATACTCTTGAGGTGAGGGAATTTTCTCAATTTTCTGCTAAAAGTATTAGAGTCAATTGAGAAAAGTTTCCAATAATTAATTACTTGGTAAAATTTTAAGGCTTTTGGATAACACAAATTTAAGCTGGTACCATCTTTTGATGGGCGTTGTGAGGGTGCTATAACCTTCTTCACACGTAACCGAACTCCCGAACCCTGTTCTGGTTTGTAGACCTGAACCTATTCTTTTAGGGACCCTTAAGCTTAGGTGTTCCTTGAAAGGACAGATTCCTTAGGTGGCCAATCGCACCTAGATAAAAAAGATTGGTGGCGACTCCCTAAAAGTCAATGTCTAGCGATAGATCCCCGGATCTAGACGTTATGACAGCTTGGCGACTCCACTGGGGACTTTGA
The DNA here is from genome assembly GCF_047325235.1 of Durio zibethinus. NCBI lineage: Eukaryota > Viridiplantae > Streptophyta > Magnoliopsida > Malvales > Malvaceae > Durio > Durio zibethinus. The sequence continues at coordinate 10,664,010 of NC_143163.1, forward strand.
GAGTCAGGCCAGCAAATAATTTGTGTTATCCAAAAGCCTAATAAAATTGAACCATTTTTGTATATGTGTGTTATTATTCATTCATGTTTATTTACCTTGTTAATTATGTCATTCATGTGCATGTGCATAACATGAGCTCTATACCCGAGCTCCGTCCCTCTAGGAGGGAGTAAAGTACCTATTGCTTTCGTGAGGTCTAATGCCTCCGTAGTGGCTAGCGAAATACTCCCACTCAAATTGAACATTTTCCGCTTGTAGCCTGTAATGGGTGAGGATTAGGGTGCCTTACTAGTCTGTGATGGACAAGGATGTAAGGAACAATTTGAGGACCTTTAGACTCTGACTTTAAAACCACATGTAGTGAACCTTAAGAGTGCCTAACCCTAGGATAGAGTCCTTTCTACCCAATGATAGATATACCCTGAAATTAGGACACAAAAAAGGTGTTTATCTAATCATTTTGATTGCTTAACTTTGTGTATTATTTTTTGTAATGTTATGCATCAGCATTACTTTCATTTCATTCATGAAACTAACTATGTTGTTTGTCTGATTGTATGCATCGGTATTCTTTTCATGATCATGTTTCAACACAATCATTTGCATTCATTTCATGCTAGATTTCATTCAAAAAAAAATGTACATTTCATTTGTGTATCAAAGCATCATACATAAGGCACAGCATAACATTTCTAATCATGAGTATGGTACTCAAGGCTCCAGGATAGCTCCGTCTAGCGAAAATCCAACCCATCGATTCAACACAAGATTCAGAGTAAGGCAAATGGAGCAGGAAAATTCCCAAAGATTTGAAAAGATAGAGAAAGCCCAGGAGAAGATTGAGGGCGAGCTAAGCAAGATTCTGGAGGCTCTTAATAACAATGAATAAAGGAAAAAGAGTTGAAGGAAGTACAAGCCAACAAATTCCCCCATTACAAGAAATAGCTGACCCCCTGTACCCTCCAGGTTTTGGCCCACCTCAAGCTCAGTCTGCCCAAGAGGTCCCACCACAACACTTCGCATATCCAACATATCCTGGAATGCCATCGACTTTCAACCCCGGGCAGTATAATAGCTATCTAAATCCTGTCTTCAATGAAAAGGCAGCAGAACCAATTCCTGATTTAGATGATTTAAAAGAGAAGGAAAGGGAAAAGATGAGGGTGGAAGCTGAGGAGAGTTCCAAGATTAGCATGCTAGAACAAAGGCTAAGGGCCGTGGAAGGATTTAGCTTCTATGGGTCAGTTGATGCTGCGGGGCTCTGCCTAGTTCCTGATGTGGTTATCCCCTATAAGTTCAAAGTACCGAAGTTTGAAAAATATGACGGTATAAAGTGTCCCAAAACCCACATCACCATGTATTGCAGAAAGATGGCAGCTCATGCACATGATGAAAAACTCTTGATGCATGTTTTTCAGGACAGTCTTACTGGCTCTGCCTCCAGATGGTATGTTCAGTTGGATAGGACTCGTATTCGCTCTTGGAGTGATATGGCACATGACTTCATCAGTCAATATCGACACATTATCGATTTGGCTCCTGATCGTTTGTCTTTGCAGAATCTGGAGAAGAAGTCAAACGAGTCTTTTAAAGAGTACGCCCAAAGATGGAGAGATATAGCTTCACAGGTACAACCTTCACTGACAGAGAAAGAGACCACAGTGCTGTTTGTTAGCACTTTAAAACCTCCCTATTATGAAAAGATGATAGGGAATGCAACAAAGAATTTTGCTGACATGGTAATCTCTGGAGAAATTATTGAAAGTGCCATAAAAAATGGCAAGTTGAGAGGAGGAGAAACCAAGAAGACATCAGAAAAGAAAGAAGCTGAAGCTCAAGCTGTGAGCTCTGATAGACAACAATTCGGCGGTTATCAACCCTATCCATCTCAAGGTTACTCTCCATACTATCCCGCTGTGAATAATGCCTCATCCTACCCATACCAGCTAGCTCCCCAACCATCTTATTCATCCACTTATCGCCTTAACATTCAAGCTCCTGTAAGAACCCAAATCCGCCCTACTAACCCAGCCAGTGGCTCGCGAGAACAACGGACTACTCGAGAAAAACCTGTATTTGATCCAATCCCTATGACTTATACAGAGTTATATCGAGAGCTTTATAATAGCCATTTGATTGCCCCCAGCCATGTGGAACCACTTAAACCACCCTATCCAAAGTGGTATGATCCTACAGCCCGTTGTGACTATCATTATGGAATTACTGGCCATTCTACTGAAAATTGCACTGCTTTAAAGTATAAGGTGCAACGGTTGATCAATGATGGAATGGTAAGTTTTGATCAAGGAAAAGCAACAGCACCTAATGTTAGTGTACTGAGCGAAAGTCAAGAACAGAAAGGATCCGGAGATTCACAATGAATTGAGGGGCAAGATGTCAATGGAGATAAGGCTGGTTGAAGGTTTCTTCTGTCATTTTGGGATTTCTTTTCAAAAATGTTAGATTTTTTTTTTTAATATGACTTCACTTGTTATCATTTTAATAAAGGCAAGTCAATGCATTTCATTACATTTTTCTCTTTCACTTTACCATTATTCCATGCCTTGTTACCTTCCATAACTTCACACTCCCATTCTTAAATTTCAGATGATGAATATTTAGACAATGATAACAATAATTCTGGAATTTAATTTTGAGAACTCATTCACAGAGGAGATGATTTGAGCGAAAATAAAGAGGGTAAGCCATCACCAGAGATGAAAGAGATATATCTTGAAGGTGTGCAATATTTTATACAAGTTCATGAGCTCTGTTCAATAGATGATGTTCAAGAAAGGTATTCACAATTGAGATGAAAGATGGCCATCTTTCTTTTACCATTTGAAAAACCATTTATTGTTACCCCCTTGAGCTTATCATTTTTTTTTAGAACCCCAACCAAGGATCACCCTCTACACTGGAGGGTAATTTTTGAAAAAAAAAAAAAAAAAAAAAAAAAAACCACAAAAGGTCTCAAAGATGAAAAGAGAAAGAAAAGCAAAAGAAAAAATAAATGCCACATATGACTTGGGGCAAAGTAATGAGAATCCTTTGTGTGAGGAAAGAAAAAATAGTGAAACGATGTGGGGCAAAATGCCAAGCTGCATCAAATGATCCTTCGGTCTTGAACCTTTTTAATACATGTTTTAAGCCTATTATATCCATTTTTTTTATGACCCTTCACCTTAGCCTACATTACAACCTTGGAAAGTCTATTTGGATCAAGTGTGAATACCCAACTTGAATGATCATATGTTGAGCGAAGGCATGCTCATGATGAAGCAATGGAATCATGCTACATTACCTTAAAAGTTTGATGTATGAAGGATGTCAATAATAGGTGAAGAATGAAAAAAAGATGATGAAAAAAAAAAGAAAGAAAGAAGAAAAAATGAGAAAATGAAAAAATGAAAAAATGAAAAAATGAAAAAAGAGATCCGAATTGAAAACCTGAAAGGGTGATTTTGGTACCCAAAAAAAAAAAAAAAAAAAGATTCAGGTCAAATGGCTCACATGAATGAAAGATCAAAGACATCTGAAGATCCCTTAAAGACTGGGGCAGAGTTCGCCAAGCCCAAGATGACTTCAACAGTAAATGAATGAGCTTTTGAAAAAGAATTCTAGATTAATGTTGAAAATTGTCTAAATATTCATCATTTGGACATACCATTTACCTCAATGACATCCAATTTATTTCCTTTCCCATTTATTTTCTACCAAAATAGATCTCCATTGATTATCTTTACCATAATTCACTTTCTGTCCTCTTATTGTTACACCCTTAGAATGAATTGAGAAAATGCTTGATTGCATTGTATTTGTCAAAATTTGAAATGATAATGAATGAATGAACATGTACTTAAAAGAATCTTACATTCATTTGAAAAGAAATCTAAGATGATGAAGAAATGGTAGAAACCTAAAAGAGATGATAGGGCAAATCTGGAAAAGTGATGAATTGATCGATATGACTTGCAAGTTATGATTGAATGATGAAGACAATCAGTGGACAGAGTTTGTTTTTGAATGGTTAATGCTGAGACAGAGTAATGACCCAATGATGGTGGATGAAACTTGTTTTGAAAATTTGTTATTGCTGAGAAATTCATTGAATGATGGTCAAGTGATGATCGATTGATGAAGCTTATTCCAAAGTATTGAAAAACAGAACAAGGAAGAATCTGAGTGGAAGAGACAATTAAGAGCTACACTGGTTCGATCTTAGAAGAGCAGTGCAATTGGATCCTTGAGGAATCAGAGGGCTTGACACCCAAGAAAAAAAAGAGCTTGAGAAACTTGAGTACCATACATTGAACAGGAATTAATTGGCCAACATTTGCATAGCATGCATTGAAAATCATGCACATTGCATAGCATACACTACTTTCAGGAAAGTATAGTGTACAAATTCAAGAAGCAGGGGTGTTCCAACATCCCACATGGAAAAGACAGATATGAAAAAAACTTTGCAAGTTTGAGAAGAAACTTGTCAGGTAAGTTCCTAATCCTTGAAATAGGATGTCTTTTGGTATCAGGGTTGATTTATAAGACCTTTGGGCATAATCTCCTGAAATCCCTTCAAACACAACTTTCAACTCCTTCGGACATGATTGACTAGGAGCAATTTATTTTTCAAAGTTCCGTTGCCTCTGTTTAGAGGAGCAATTTATTTTTCAAAGTCGTGGTACCTCTGTTTAGAGGAGCAATTTATTTTTCCAAAGTCGTGTTGCCTCTGTTTAGAGGAGCAATTTACTTTTCAAAAGTCGTGGTGCCTCTGTTTAGAGGAGCAATTTATTTTTCCAAAGTCGTGGTACCTCTGTTTAGAGGAGCAATTTATTTTTCCAAAGTCGTGGTACCTCTGTTGAGAGGAGCAATTTACTTTCCAAAGTTCGTTGCCTCTGTTTAGAGGAGCAATTTACTTTTCAAAGTTCGTTGCCTCTGTTTAGAGGAGCAATTTATTTTTCAAAGTTCCGTTGCCTCTGTTTAGAGGAGCAATTTATTTTTCCAAAGTCGTGGTACCTCTGTTGAGAGGAGCAATTTACTTTTCAAAGTCGTGGTACCTCTGTTTAGAGGAGCAATTTATTTTTTCAAAGTCGTGGTACCTCTGTTTAGAGGAGCAATTTATTTTTCCAAAGTCGTGGTACCTCTGTTGAGAGGAGCAATTTACTTTCCAAAGTTCGTTGCCTCTGTTTAGAGGAGCAATTTATCTTTCCAAAGTCGTGGTGCCTCTGTTTAGAGGAGCAATTTATTTTTCAAAGTCGTAGAGCCTCTGTCAAGAGGAGCTAAAAAAAAAAAAAAAAAAAAAATGAAAATGTCGAGTCGGGTCTTGACTGGGTGTCTACGTCTTTGCGCAATTTCTGTTTCACAGAAAATACGCAAAGAGGGGCAGCTGTAGACACCCAATCAGGTCCGGGCCCGGATCAATTGGGCCTGACCCGGATCAATTGGGCCTGACCCAGATCATTTGGGCCTGGCCCAAATGGGCAAGGCCCAATTGAATTTTTACCCGTATTTTTTATTTTTTATTTTTTTTTCTTTTCTCTCTTGTGTATTTTATTATTTATTATTATGTATTAATATATGTATATATATATATTTTTATTTTTTTTTTTTCATTAGAATAGATTTATATGTATATAGTTATATATTTATTATTATTATATTATTATTCTTATCTTTTTTTTTTAATTATCTGTTCTGATTTTTTTCTGATTTTCAGATATTATTTGAAAATTTTTTATCTTTTGATTTATCTTTCCAATTATCTAGATTTTTTTTTAATTTTATTTTAATTTTTATTTTGGAGGGCTAGGATTCAAAGTTGAAGACTCCCACTCTGAAGGGGAATTCAATCAGAAGAGTCCAATTGGATTCAAAGACTGAATTCCCGTCCAAAGAGGAATTGGGATTGATCAGAAACTCCTGATCAATCCCTATAAAAGGGACCCCCCTGGAACAGTCAAGAAGACAGAGAAAACAGAAGCAAAAGCTACTGATTGAGAGAATAGGGGTGTTTAGAGAGCTAAGGAAAAGTTTAGGAGTGTTCTGGCAGTGAGAAAAATTTTTTAGAAAAATTTGGCGAAAAAATTTTCTGGAAATTTCTGGGAAATTTCCAGATTCCGGCGAAAATTCCGGCGACTTTTGAATTTTTCGGCGACAATTTCGGCGAACTTTGAAGTTTCCGGCGACAGACCCAGTTTCCGGCGGAGAATCCCAGAAACCGACGACCATCCGGCCAACTTCCGGCCAATTTTCGGCAAAATTCCCAGATTCCGGCGAATTTTCCAGAATCCGGCACCGGCGTTCTTCAAATTCTAGAGAGAAGGCAGAGAAGAAGGGAAGAAGAGAGAGAGAGGGGAGGAACGGTCTGCTGAAAAACGGAGGAAGGTGCCTTTTATACCCTCCCAAAACGACGTCGTTTTGGCTTTAAGTTAATAAGAGGATCCGCGCGTTTTGCCGAACCCGACCCGACCCGAAGCGTCGACCCGCTTTCTGACCCGCGCGTTTCAACCCCTCCGAGCCGAGCCGAGCCGCACCAAGCCGAGCCGCGATCCGAGCCGCTCCAGGTTTTTTTTTTTTTTTTTTTTTGATTTTTTTGAATTTTTTTTTATTTGACTTTGATTTTGATCTTGATTTATTCTTTAATTAATCCGACGACGGAGCCTCTACAAGTAAAAACAGTAGTTTTTCTTGCATACTCTTGAGGTGAGGGAATTTTCTCAATTTTCTGCTAAAAGTATTAGAGTCAATTGAGAATAATTTCCGATAATTAATTACTTGGCTGATTTTGATTTTTTTTTCTTTAATTAATCCGACGACGGAGCCTCTGCAAGTGAAACAGTAGTTTTTCTTGCATACTCCTGAGGTGAGGGAATTTTCTCAATTTTCTGCTAAAAGTATTAGAGTCAATTGAGAATAATTTTCGATAATTAATTAATTGGTTGATCTTGATTTTTCTTTAATTAATCCGACGACGGAGCCTCTGCAAGTGAAACAGTAGTTTTTCTTGCATACTCTTGAGGTGAGGGAATTTTCTCAATTTTCTGCTAAAAGTATTAGAGTCAATTGAGAATAATTTTCGATAATTAATTAATTGGTTGATCTTGATTTTTCTTTAAATAATCCGACGACGGAGCCTCTGTAAGTGAAACAGTAGTTTTTCTTGCATACTCTTGAGGTGAGGGAATTTTCTCAATTTTTTGCTAAAAGTATTAGAGTCAATTGAGAAAAGTTTCCAATAATTAATTACTTGGTAAAATTTTAAGGCTTTTGGATAACACAAATTTAAGTTGGTACCATCTTTTGATGGGCGTTGTGAGGGTGCTATAACCTTCCTCACACGTAACCGAACTCCCGAACCCTGTTCTGGTTTGTAGACCTGAACCTATTCTTTTAGGGACCCTTAAGCTTAGGTGTTCCTTGAAAGGACAGATTCCTTAGGTGGCCAATCGCACCTAGATAAAAAAGATTGGTGGCAACTCCCTAAAAGTCAATGTCTAGCGATAGATCCCCGGATCTAGACGTTATGACAAGTTATATCTTGAAAACGTTTTGGCATTAAATTTAAGGTTGATTAAGTGAAATTATTATACATGAAAAGAGGTGATCAGAGATAGCTTTATAAAGACTCAAATATGCATAATTTTATCCAGAAACAGATTAGATTAAAAACTCAAAGTTATATGTGATATATGCGGCCCTGCAAAATCTTTGGTAATTGAGCTTAAAATGGGAACAAATAGGCCGTTAACCACTCGACCTTTTAACAAAAATGTGATGATTAGTACCTTTAGGGTTATATGGAGGCTGATCCATGAAGTCCATATCTGTGTGTTGGACAGCAATCTCTTCCTTTTTAAGTTTGGATTGAGAAAAGATAAATCACAGGTTATGGAAAGAGCGCCATGGTCTTTTGAAAAAAAATTATGATGCTGCAAGATTATAATGGGGATTTGAGACCTTCGGATTACAGGTTTGACACAGCCATTTTCTGGGTGAAAGTGTATGATATCCCTTTAAAGTGGATCAACACTAAAGTGGCTTAAAAAATTAGGCAGAAGATTGGATCTGTTATTGGTATAGATTATAATAAGGAAGGGTAAGGATGGGGTCAGTTTTTGAGGATAAGAGTTCATGTACATGTGACAAAGCCTCTTAGACGGTTCGTAGCTTCGGTGGCGCAAAGAGGAAAAGATAACATATGAGGCAAACTCAAGTATGAAAGGCTGCCAGAATTTTGCTATGTTTGTTGGATGATGGATCATACTGAAAGTGATTGCAAAAATAGTGAAGAGGAAAACCCAGAAACGGAGGAAAAGAACTAGTATGGTGACTTGCTGCATGCATCTCTAATGAAGAAAGGGCATAAACAAGTATATGAGGATGGAGGTCGATCCAGTAAACAAAAGAAATTGGGGGAAACGGATAAAACTGGGCGGTTATATAGGTGGCGTCGGTGGAGATGACAGTGGTTTAGTGGGAGGCATGACAGTTGGAGGGCAGAGCCGTGTGCAACCAAAACCAGTGGAGAGTCCAAAGACGAGATTTCAGGGATTAACTGAAGCAAGTATATTTGGGAAATATTCAAATGAGAAGATTCCATGCAAAAGTTATGGCGCAAACAGCACTATGTATGATGATATCATGTGTGATAATGCTATACCACATGGAAATGGGGAAGGAAGGGCATGGACAAGCGTTGATCTAATCGAAGGAAAGTTGGAGGTGGGTGTGGGTGTGGGAAAAAATGATAAGATAGATTCCACACGTGAGGGAATAAGGATTGAAACATTTTTGGAAAGGGTGGGGACTACTAGCATAGTACCAAACCCACGGTAAACAATAGAGTTCCAGGGCAAAGCAAGTCTAGCTGGGAAGCTCGAGGCCAGACTGTGAGTTCATGAACAATGGAGATGAGCTTGGGGAAAGAAGTGTTAGGAAAATGGGGTTCAGTCCCATGTAAGTGGTTTTGGATCAAGTAAAGGTCATGGGCCTTGATCTTTTATTTTACACAGAGCCCTAACTACTTAATAAAAAAGAGGTGGGGTTGTTTAAGGTGTGAGTCGACAACCAAGCAGAGAAAGAAGAAAAGCCAGGAAAAGCAGAGAGAGAAAAAGGAGAAGGGAGAGTTGGTTAAACGGAAGTCGATCCGTGGTTCGATTGAGTTGGAACCTTGTCAGGAGGTTTATGATTCAGAGTTATACATTCTGAACGGTGAAGATCGGGTTTGAAGCTCTCTAGGAACAAATCCAGGGTGTATTTGTTGAGTCACTTATTTGGTGAGATTTCTCCAATTGTTTCTCTAGTTGTTGATTAGCTCTAGTTTTAGCTAGAGAAGAACTTTGTATAACTATTATTTGATAGTGAAGATTTTTCTGGTGGCCCGTGGTTTTTCCCTCTACACTGGAGGGTTTTCCACGTAAATCTTGGTGTGCTTTATTTTTCCTGCGCATTTGATTATTGATTGTTGTCTAGTGCTTCTGTATTGTTGTGATTATTGCTTCAGGCGCAACAAGTGGTATCAGAGCGAGGGTTATTTTGAGACATCGATACAAAAGCAACCCAGGATAGAAGTAAATTTTGTTTGAGATCATGGAGGGTGATACAGGTTTCATGATAAAATTGACAGCATCAAATTATTCAATTTGGAAGCCTATGATGAAGGATCATCTATACTGCAAAGATTTGTATGAGCCAGTATTGGGTGATTCGGCTAAACCAGCAGATATGAAAGATGAAAGCTGGAAGAAGCTAGGTAGAAAGACGCTGGCTACAATCAGAAAATGGGTTGATATCAGCATGTTTCATCATGTAGCGCATGAGTCAGATGCTCACATTGTTTGGGAAAAATTGGCAGCATTGTATGAGAGAAAAACAGGTATGAATAAAGTTATGCTTGTTAAGAAGATTGCAACTTTACAGTACAGGGATGGACGATCTGTTACAGAGCACTTGAGTGATTTTTAAGATATATTTAATCGGATGACTACTATGAAACTTAAGATGGATGATGAAATGAAGGCATTATTTCTTTTGGGTTCATTGCCAGACAGTTGGAATACTCTAGTTGTGACTGTTCTTAATTCAGCTCCTGATTATAAGGTGATATTGGAGATGGTAAAGGACAGTATGCTTAATGAAAAAGCGAGACGAAAAGATGTAGACCCTGGGAATCAAGCTCTGGTCACAGAGAACAGGGGTAGAAACATCGACAGAGGTCAGGACTCAAAAGGCCGTGGTAAGTCTAAACATAGATCCAAATCTAGAGGTAAAGTGAAGTGTTTCCATTGTGGTAAGGCGGGTCATATAAAACGAAACTGTAGAATCTTGAAGCAAGAGCGAAAAGATGAGAAAGGCAAGAGTTCAGATGATGGCAATGTTGCAGCAGTGAATTCAGATAGTGATTCAGTTACTTTGATTTGTACACATGGTGATTGTAATCATGTTAGTGATCTCGGCATTGAGTGGATAGTTGACACAGGAGTGGCATATCATTGTGTTCCTAAGAGAGAGTTGTTTACAACTTACAAAGCAGGAGACTTTGGTTGTACCAAGATGGAAAACAAGAGTGTGTCGCAGATTGTTGGGATTGGTGATATTGGTGTACAAACTAGTACAGGCTGCATGTTGACTTTAAGGGATGTCAGACACATTCCAGATATGAGAATAAACTTGCTTGCTATTAATGTCCTTGATAAGGAGGGATATGAAAGCCGACAAAAGAATGGACAGTGAAAGCTTCTCAAAGGATCTATGGTAGTTGCAAGGGGAAAACTATGCTGCACAATGTATAAGACATGGATGCAATTGAACGGTAACCAGGTAAATACCGTTGAAAATGATGCTTCAGTAAACTTGTGGCACAAGAGGCTGGCACACATGAGTGAAAAAGGGTTACAGGTTTTGGCAAGGCACTCTCTCATTCCCTTGACCAAAGGTATATCTCTCGATTCATGTGATTATTATTTGTTTGGTAAGCATCATAGAGTTTCTTTTCGTAAAAGTTCTTAGAGAAAAGAAAATAGATTGGAATTAATTTATTCTGACGTATGTGGTCCTATTGAGGTTGAGTCATTAGGTGGTAGCAGATATTTTGTTACTTTTATTGATGATGCTTCACGTAAGACTTGGGTGTATATGTTGAAATACAAAAGTCAGGTACTGCAGTATTTTTAAAAATTTCATGCCATGGTTGAAAGGATGACAGGGTTACCCTTGAAGTGTATTCGAACTGATAATGGTGGGGAATACACATCTAAAAGCTTTGAAGAGTATTGCTCAAAGCATGGGATCAGGCATGAGAGGACAGAACCTGGAACACCGCAGCATAATGGTATAGCTGAAAGAATGAATCGCACCATTATGGAAAAAGTCAGATGTATGTTGAGGATGACAAAATTACCAAAGCCATTCTGGGGTGAAGCAGTCAACACAGCTTGTTATTTACTTAACAGGTCACCATCAATTCCTTTGGGCTTTGACATTCCAGAAAGAGTGTGGACAGGAAAAGATGCTTCATACTCTCACTTGAAAGTTTTTGAATGTAAAGCATTCATGCATGTACCAAAAGAGCAGAGGTCAAAGCTTGATAGTAAAGCTACACAGTGTGTGTTTGTAGGATATGGTGATGAGGAATTTGGTTACAGGGTATGGGATCCAGTAAAGAGAAAGACAGTCAGAAGCAGAGATGTGGTCTTTCATGAAAAAGAAACCATAGCAGACCTTGAGAAAAATAAGAAGACTACACGAGTTACTATTGAATGTGATGTTTCAACACCGACAGGGATTTCACAAGAAAGAGCCACAGATGGTGAAAATGAGCCAGAAACAGAACTTGGGGATATGAATGAGCCAGCCATAGTTGGTGATGAGCCAGATGCTATTAGTTTTGAGCAGGGGGAGCAATCCTCTCTACCTGAGAGTGTTGAGCAGGGGGAGCTACCTTCAGCATCAAGTGATGTAGAGTCTCTGCTCAGGAGATCTACTAGAGAGCGCAAGCCATCTACCAGGTATCCAAGTTCAGATTTTATTTTAGTTACCAGTGAAGGGGAGCCAGAAAGCTTTCAAGATGTGCAGGCTACTCCGGATAGAGAGCACTGGTTAAAAGTAATGAAAGAAGAGATGGAGTCATTGTGAAAGAATGGTACTTATGATCTTGTTAAACTTCTAACAGGGAAGAGGCCATTAAAGAATAAATGGGTGTTCAAGTTAAAAAAAGATGGTGACAAACTAGTGAGGTACAAAGCTCGATTGGTAGTAAAAGGTTTTTCTCAGAAACCAGGCATCGATTTTGATGAGATTTTTGCTCTAGTTGTAAAAATGAGTTCTATTCGAGTGGTACTGGGATTGGCAGCTAGTTTGAATCTTGAGCTTGAGCAACTTGATGTTAAAACTGCATTTTTGCATGGTGATTTGCAGGAGGACATTTATATGAATCAGCCTGAGGGTTTTGAAGTGAAAGGGAAATAGCACTTAGTTTACAAATTGAAGAAAAGCTTGTATGGCTTGAAACAAGCTCCGCGACAGTGGTACAAGAAGTTTGATTCTTTTATGGTGAGTCATAGCTATAAAAGAACAGCAGCGGATTCTTGTGTGTATATTAAACAATTCCCTAATGGTAACTTCATTATCCTATTATTATATGTTGATGATATGTTGATTGTAGGACAAGATGCTAGTATGGTTTGCAGGTTGAAAGAATAATTGTCTAAGTCCTTTGCTATGAAGGATTTAGGTCCAGCAAAGCAGATTCTTGGTATGGACATTATCCGAGATAGGAGAGCTGGAAAGTTATGGTTGTCACAGGAAAAGTATGTTGAACGAGTGCTTGGTAGATTCAACATGCAACATGCTAAATCAGTTAGCAGTTCACTTGTCAACCATTTTCATCTAAGTAAGAAATCTTGTCCAGTGTCTAAGGAAGAGCAACTAACTATGTCTAGTATTCCTTATTCTTCTGCAGTCGGTTCTTTAATGTATCTTATGGTTTGTACAAGGCCTGACATTGCTCATGCAGTTGGTGTAGTGAGCAGATTTCTTTCTAATCCAGGGAAGGTTCACTGGGAAGCAGTAAAATGGATTTTTAGATATTTGAGGGGTACCTCAAAAATGTGTTTGACTTATGGAGTTTCACAACCAATTCTAGAAGGGTTTACTGACGCTGACATGGCAGGCGATCTTGATGGTAGGAAATCTACTTCAGGGTATTTGTTCACTTTTGCAGGAGGAGCTGTATCTTGACAGTCTAAGTTGCAGAAGTGTGTTGCTTTGTCAACTACAGAAGCTGAGTATATTACAGAAGCTGAGTATATTACAGCAACTGAAGCATGTAAAGAAATGCTTTGGATGAAACGTTTTCTTTTTGAATTGGGGTTGAATCAGAAAGAGTATGTGGTATTTTGTGATAGCCAGAGTGCTTTAGATTTGAGTAAGAATATCATGTACCATGCTAGAACAAAGCACATTGATGTTAGATATCATTGGTTACGTTCAGTGATTGAAGAACAGCAGATGCTATTGAAGAAAGTCCATACTGATAAAAATGTGACAGATATGTTGACTAAGATACTTCCCAGGGAAAATCTTGAGCTTTGCAGTAACTTGGCCGGAATGAGTTCCCTGGCCAAGGTAAGTTCCAAATGAAATTGCTATGGTGATGAATCTCCTTCTAATGGGACTGGAGGGGGAGATTGTTAGGAAAATGGGGTCCAGTCCCATGTAAGTGGTTTTGGACCAAGTAAAGGCCATGGGCCTTGATCTTTTATTTTACACAGAGCCCTAGCTACTTAATAAAAAAGAGGTGGGGTTGTTTAAGGTGTGAGTCGACAACCAAGCAGAGAAAGAAGAAAAGCCAGGAAAAGTAGAGAGAGAAAAAAGAGAAGGGAGAGTTGGTTAAACGGAAGTCGATCCGTGGTCCGATTGAGTTGGAACCTTGTCAGGAGGTTTATGATTCAGAGTTATACATTCTGAACGGTGAAGATCGGGTTTGAAGCTCTCTAGGAACAAATCCAAGGTGTATTTATTGAGTCACTTATTTGGTGAGATTTCTCCAATTGTTTCTCTAGTTGTTGATTAGCTCTAGTTTTAGCTAGAGAAGAACTTTGTATAACTATTATTTGATAGTGAAGATTTTTCTGGTGACCCGTGGTTTTTCCCTCTACACTGGAGGGTTTTCCACGTAAATCTTGGTGTGCTTTATTTTTCCTGCGCATTTGATTATTGATTGTTGTCTATTGCTTCTGTATTGTTGTGATTATTGCTTCAGGCGCAACAAGAAGAACGATTGATATGGCTATGGACTTGGCTAGTGAACCAGAGGCGGATGACAACTAGGTCAAAAAGTCAAGGATAGAAGAGCATTCTCAAGAGGGACTACCAATACAAAGGATGGAGGCTGGGTGCTAACCCCATTGAGAGCCATGAAATGCTTGTCCTGGAACTGCCGTGGGCTTGGGAACCCACGGGTAGTTCAAACACTTCGACATTTTGCTGAAGACGGAAAATCCTCATGTGGTTTTTTTTATGGAAATAAAAGTACATGCGTGGAGGATGGAATAAATCAAAAGAAAATGTGTGATGAAATCATGTTTTAGTGTTGATGCAGAGGGAACTAAAGGGGGCGTAACGATGCTTTGGAAAGATGCGATACAAGTACAACTATTGAGTTTTTTGAAAAACCATATTGACATGGACGTTAGGGAAGATGGCGATGCACAAGAATGGAAGCTGATGAGCTTTTGTGGAGAACCCGAAACTAGATGAAAGGGGCAAACATGAAATATTTTAAGGAATTTGACAACACAAAATACTAAACCATAGATGTGTATGGGGGATTTCAATGAGATTATGTGGTCACATGAGACGACAGGTCGATGACAAAGAAGAGAAAGACGAATGGAGGACTTTTGTTCAGCTCTACAAGAGGCCAGCCGGGCTAGAGGATTTGGGGTTCCAGGGATAGTGGTTCACGTGGAAGCAAAGGAATAGCCCCACAAACAACGTACGGGAGAGACTTGATAAATGTGTTGCTACCCAAGCTTGAGAGGAAAGATTTCCAGCACATGTAGTGAACCAGCTAGTAGTGGCTGTCTCGGACCACAATCCTATTTCAGTCATTACCGAAACCACAGGGAGACGCCACAGATGGCCAAAGAAGAAAAAAAGATTTCTGTTTTTAAGTTTTTGGGTTAAAGAACATGAGTGTGAAGAAATAGTAAGAGGCAATTAGGAGGATTGCATGGAAGGATCTTTGACAAACAAATTGGGCTTCACAGGATTGCAACTTGCAAAGTGGCATAAAGATTTCTTTATGGGCATGCATGAGAAAATCAGCGCACTTACCAAGGAGCTTCAGGTATTAAGCAACACCACGCTGGCCCAGTCCAATCATGAAAGACTAGGCACCTTAAGAAACGAATTGAACAAAGCAATTGAAATGGAAGACGCGTTTTGGGCTTAACGTTTACGTCTTGATTGGCCATGAGAAAAGGACCGGAACACAGCCTTCTTTCATGCAAAATGAGTTAGTGCAGAAGATGTAGCACCATAAGGGGGTTTGAGGATTAAAGAGGGGACTGGTGCGAAGAAGAGGGTGGGATTTTAGAGATTGTCACTAACTATTTCAATCTTTAGAACACGGTAACATGGAAGATATTATACAAGCAGTGGAAAACCAAGTGGCTAATGATATGAACGATCTTCTAGTTGTGGAGTTCACAGCTGAGGAGGTTCAAACAGCAATTAAACACATGCGCCCTCTAAAAGCTCTTGGACCAAATGGTACGTCGGCATTATTTTTTTCAAAAATATTGGCATGTTATTGGTAGTGATGTAATTCAGTTTTATCTTTCTATGCTTAACGGGGATGGAATATATGGGTGTTAGTCACACCAATATCGTATTAATACCCAAGCTAAAAGACCCTCGTAAGATCACTCAATTTAGACCCATTAGCCTTTGTAATTTAGTGTGTAAAATTATTGCAAAGGTGTATGCTAATAAGCTTAAGACTGTTTTACCACATTGCATCAGCGAAAACCATAGTGCGTTTGTCCCGGGTCGCCTTATAATTGATAATATGCTAGTAGCTTATGAGCTCCTCCATTCTTTGAAAAAAGGAGAAATGGAAAAATCGATTACTTTGCTATAAAATTATATCAGTAAAGTATATACGATAGGGTAGAATGGTTTTTCTTAAAGGAGATGATGGAGAGATTGGGTTTTAGGCAAAGATATGGGTTGATCTTATAATGAATTGTGTAACAACTGTCTCCTTTTCTCTTATTGTCAATGGATGTACCATTGACAAGTTCTGGCCAAGAAAGGATCTCAGACGAGGTGATCCATTATCTCCGTACTTATTCTTATTATGCAGTGAAGGCCTGTCATCGATATTAGCTCAAGCTCAGAGAAAAGGCTCGGTGAAAGGAGTCCAAGCAAGCCGAAATGGCCCCAGGGTCATTCTCCTTTTCTTTTCAAACCATAGCTTATTGTTCGCCAAGGACATCAAACGAAGGCGAGAGGGTGAAGAGCATGTTACAGAAATATCAAGGAGGCTCTGGACAACTAATAAACTTTGACAAGTCAGCACTATATTTTAGCAAAAGTACCAAGAGAACAACATAGAGAAGAGCTAAAAGAAACGTTTTGTGTATAAGAGACTGTAAACCCAGAGAAGTATCTTGGCTTGCCCTCAATCATGGAGACGAACAAATCAAAAGCATTCCAAGATATAAAAGAAAGAATCAAGGCAAAGATGAAAGGGTGGAGTAACAGGTGCCTATCACAAGGGGGCAAGGAGATCTTCATTGAGGCGATAATACAGTCCATGCCATCCTTTGCTATGAACTGCTTCATTTTGCCAAAGAGTCTATGTATGGAAACAAATAGCATCATTGGCAGGTATTGGTGGAAGAAAACGAACAAGCATTATGGAATACATTGGCTGAAATGGAGGGAGCTTTGTCTTCCAAAAAATATATATATATATAGGGGAGGACTTGGATTTAGAGATATGGAGGCCTTCAACAAAACAATGATAGCCAAGCAATGTTGGCGAATCATTTCAATGAACATTACTTTGGTGAAACAAATTTTGAAAGCACGGTACTTTCCCACAACATCTTTCATGGAGGCAAATTTGGGGACAAATCCATCACTAACATGGAGGAGTATATGGGGGGTGAAGAGCGTGTTGGAGAAGGGGTTAAGGTGGAGGGTCGGTAATGGACTCAACATTTGAATTTGAGAGGACATTTGGATACCTACAACTTGGCCGTTTAAAGTCCAATCTTAACGGGAGTATTTAAGCGAATTGTAACTAGTGGCTGATTTGTTGGACCAACAAGAAGCACGCTGGAACCGATAGCTAATTAGTCATTTGTTCACAGGACACAAAAACGATAGTCATATGTGCAATACCAATCAGCTCCATTGGAAGGCCGGATGTTTTAGTATGGCACTACGACAATAAGGGCACCTATTCTGTTAAAAGTGGGTACAAAATGTTGATGCAGGCAGAACAGGACGAGGGACCTAGGAATGACCAGGGGCGATGGAAAATGTAGAAGAAACTTTGGGGAGCTACAGTCCAACTGAAAGTTAAAATGCTTGTGCAGCGTGCATGCAAAGAGATACTACCAACTAATGTCAACTTAAATAGAAGGAAGGTTGAAGTCAACACCACATGTCCAAAATGTGGGGAAATGGACGAGACTGTGGTACATGCTGAGAGTGCGTGGCGGCACTTAAATTTGTTCCAAGAATCTTGGAGGAACTTCAACAACAGAGGGACATGGTTTCAGCATGTAAGTGAACAATTGAATGAAGAATAAGTGGGGTTGTTTATGACAGCCACTTGGGGCATATGGAGGGAACGGAACAATGAGCTATATGGTGAACAAACAAAGACCACCCAGGCTACCGCTGCTTTTATTAAACAGTACAATGCTGAGTTCAACAACGCACAAGTCCCACGCGTCAGCCAATCTACGTCGTCCAGACACTGGTTAAGGCCAACTGAAGGGAGAGTGAAGGTGAACTTTGATGGTGCATTTGCCAAACAAGACAGGAAGGGTGGAGCTGGGGTAGTTATCAGGGACCATAACGGACACGTTCTAGGTGCTGCAGCAATCCAAATTCATGCTGTCAATGATCCGTTCCAAGTTGAATCTAGAGCAGTTGTCCTATCATTGCAATTTGCACATGAAATGGGCTTTACAAACATTGATCTTGAAGGTGACTGTCTTACAGTTGTAAGGAGTCTGAAGATGACAACAATGGATCTTTCACCCATAGGAGTGATTATTGAGGAAGCCAGAAAAAGAATGTTCCACTCTTGTAATGTTCCGCATGTTTTACGCTCAGGGAATAGGGTAGCTCATAAACTTGCCCGCCATAGTATACTACTAGAAAATGATGAGTTTTGGGTAGAAGAGTTCCTTGCTGTTATAGCTGAGACTTTACATGATGATTGTATTCAGTATTTGAGTAATGAATGAACATTCTTATTTCTCAAAAAAAAAAAAAAAAAGGAAAAAGACACTGAACTGAGTTAAAAAAGAAGACAATGGAGGTTCAAACTCATGATGACTTTGGACTGCCGTTAAACATTGTCTTATTTTTAAAAAAGAAATTAAGTTAACATCAGCATAAAAAAGCATGTCAATAATTTGATGCAAAAAACAGTAATAAGTTTGTGCATGGGACTGTCACATTAGAGGTTTAACATCTGCTAAAAGCACAGTAAGATTATTTGCTAAAAGAATAGTAAAGCAAAGATGTCTACATTGCATGCTGACTTTGGCTTAAATACAGATATATACAGCTGTCTTTTAACATTTTTAACAGCATCAACTGGTCCTAAAAGCAAAATGACTTTGAAATTATATACAAAGCAAGTGGGGAAGGAGAAAAAAAATGCATGATAGACTTCCTCGAACCTTTTAACTTTCAAAGCAATTAGTAAAGAAACAAAAACAGCTGTCTATTACTTTTATATAGAATTTTCTAGCAAACAAGCAGAGCAGGCCCCACTCTAGAAAATAACTATTGGATTCTGTGTTTGAAATTTTTTATACGTTTTTATAAAAAAAAAAAGTATTTATAATTTTTTAATAATTTAAAAAAAAATTAAGATAAGAAAAAACTTCTCATTCTAAGATTAAAACAAATCACAAGTTTTAAAGAAATTTTACATTAAATTTACAAATCTAATCACCAAAAGAGATTATTGACAGAATGATCTAAACTTAAATTTTATAAGTGAAATATTGAATCTTTATCAATGCAATCGAAGCCATTGATTTTTTTTATTTTATTTTAAGTATCATGGTATGTTTTGCTAACAAAAAGGAAAAAATAAAGACTAGTAAGTTAGTGCGCTGTGTTCTTCATCAGGGATACCCGATCCTGGTCAGAAACTCAGAAAAAATGGATTGAGGCCAATGGGCCTCCATACATAGAAAGAAATTAGAACATCCGCCAGTATCATTTAACTCCTCCCACGTGGCATTAGCAAAATGTAGGGATAATTGACAGACAGCAATTTATAAATCAGCCCTTAGGCCACAACTGCTCATTTGAAAATTGCTTTGGTTACTACCAACTCCTACTAGCTTAATCTTACGCATCTATAACTTAACATTAAAGCTATTCCCCCAGACTCTTTGTTTTCTGATTCACTATTCACATCAGTAATGTCTTTAAAATAGTTGAAGGTTTTGGATTGATGGGTAAAAGTTGAAGGTTCTAGATTTTTCAGACACAGACATGGAGAAGAAAAGAAAACAAAGAGGAAGGGGAAGGAGAAGAGAGCAATAGAGAAAAGGAAGGGAACATTTGAAGGGGAGAAGGGAAAAGGGCTGTGGATGGACCAACCCTTCGACCGCTACTGCCTATAGATCTTTTCTAAAATCTCAATCTCTTCTTACCCCTCCTCCTTCCTTAATTTTTTTTTTGTTTTTTATTTTCCTGTTTTGAACTTTTCCTGTTTTCCGATTTTGTCTTTCTATCTGGCTGGTTTCTTTTCTTGTGATTTTGTGCCCTCATATTTAACAACTTAACGCTTCTTTCTTCCCATCTATTCAATAAAATTTGAGAATTGAGACAGGCAAGGCATGGCTAATGGTATATTCGGTTACCCTTTGAGGCACCTTTTATGGAGCCCTCCCATCTTTCATGAATGGTCTAGATTAACAGCTCTCACGGATTGGCTCGAATCCCCAACTGCCCACATCTTCAAGATCAACGTCCCTGGTAATTTCTTAATTCCTCTCATCTCTTTAATTTCATGGTATTTTTTTTCTTTTTTTTTTTTATTGTTGGAATATACAATCGCATATAAATAATAGGATACAACAAAGAGGACATAAAAGTGCAGACAGAAGATGGTCATTTTTCTGGTATGGTCTTTTTGCTCATTCTTTGATTTGCTCGATCGAAGTTTTTTTTTTTTTTTTTTGTTTTTTGTTTTAGGGTTTTACAGCTTAAATTTTTTTTTTTTGGGTATTGTTGATTTATTTATATTTTGAAAATTGCTGATTTTTTTTTTTTTTACAGAAGTTGGGTTTTATAAGAGGAAAGAGGAAGTTGTAAAGAGAGATGTTCTCTGTTGAATTCAAGAGGTAATTGCATGTGTTTTTTGTGGAAATTTTCATGGTTTTATGAAATTTTTAAAATTGTATGTATAATTTGATACTCCATTGATGTTCCATGAAACATTGTAATTGAAAATCATGAAATTCTCGGATAGAGTATCAAATTATATGTATAATTTTCAATTACAATGTTTGATAGTTTTGAAATTATATGAACCAGATGGAGTATATGTATGTATACTCCATTTGACACTCCATATCCGGAGTTTGATTTTCAATTACAATGTTTCATGACTTTTAATATGAAATTATTTTTACTATCAATTTTAGCTCATATTTCTAGATTTTAATTTAATAGCTTTTCTTCTGTGAGGTGATTTTTTTTTTTTTTTTTTATTTTCTTTATATGAATGGGCTATAATTCTATTCTTTCCATTCATGAAGGCTACTGACGTAAAAAGGAGGAATGCAGCTCAATCCATTCCTGTGAGAAAGAAAAACGACCAAGTAGGTAGTAACTAAGATGGTGACAACTACGCAATCTTTTCCTCGAGGGCATTGTTAGTCGAAAAAGAAAATGAAGAGTTAATTCAATTGGGGGAACAACTGGAGGATCTACAAAGAAAGTTACTGGAGAAAGATGAGCTTCTCAAATCAGCAGAGAGATTTCGAAGAACTTGATTAATGATCTTCATGCAGAACTTGATAAATTGAAAGGACATATGCAGCAGAAAAGGACTCTTTAGTCAAGTCTATTCACGAGCACCTCTCTGATGCCAAGGTGTATGTCTTTTATGTCTTTCTGCTAGAAATGTTTTTCTTTTTAAAAAAAATCATTTCATATAATATTTTAGTGTATCATAATTACGTTCTCAATATTTATCTTTGAAACTTTGATGGAGGCAGCAACATTTGTAGATGAATAAACTTGGAGCTTATGTGGGTTGATATTATTTGTGTAAGATTTATATTTTGTTCGATAATGTTTGAATGAGAAATTATTCCATAATTGACATATCAAAAGCAGTTACAACTACAGGAATTAACTGTATTGCTAGAAGATTTTGAATGATTTTGTCATTAATGTCTGTTTAATTGTTTGTTAAAATGTATCATTAAAAATGTTTAGTCTGATTTAAAAATATGAGTATGATCCATTATATAAGGTTGCAGGATATCTGGTTCTCATTTTCCATTTTGTGATTTCTGTGTACCTAAGTCATTTGACTACTGAGCAGAGATGTGTATATTAAATGTATTCATTGCGAAACTGCTTATTCCCTTATCATTATTGATAAATATGCCTTTCCTTCTATTAACCTTGTAGACAAGCAGGCTGCCTTGGAAAAGACACAGTGGGAAGCAATGACATCTAAGCAAAAGGTGGAGAAGCTACAAAACGATATAGACTCCATGCAAGGAGAATTTCCATCATTTATGGTGTTTTAAAATGATTTGACAAAGAATAATCCTACTACACGTGCTGAAGATTATGATGTAGCACCACATCATTTGGATCATCTTCCTTATATGGTAAGCTTAAATCCTATGCCTAAAATTAACTTATTTTGTTTTGTTATTGTCTCCTTTTTGTTAAAAAAACAAATTTATAGATATATCAGTTATAAATTTTTGGCCAATGAAATAAAGTATGACTTTATTCATAAATGGATCTATTATTTGGGAGTAAACTTTTCAAGTTTTAATTTACTTTTTTTGTTTTGTTTATTCCATGGTTCCAACCAAAATAAAAGTGTTGGCAAAGTTAGACAATAACTAACATCCAATGACATGTATTTCTTAATTGAAATATTGATTTATTCAATTTTGCTTGAATTTCAATTTGGAGTTCATTCACTTGCTGAATATTTTGCTTGCAGTATGTTTTCACTTCTTTTCCTCCTTTCAAACTCTTATATTTTGTTTATTACATTTCTATGAAGCTTGCATGTTGATTGTTAAATTTGAAGTTAAAAATCAAATTTTTTATGAAGCCTTGGCCTTCCATATTTATCTATATGTTATTGTATTGTTTAGTTACCAGATAAACGTTTCTTACAAAAATGGATGAAGGATGCATTAAACATGAATACTATGAGCTTTTTATGTCATTTTAGTCATTAAAAAATGTTAAATTTATCCTAAAAAACCATATTTACCTCATGGATTCTTTTTTTTTTAATCATTTGTCTGTGACTTTGTAAACACCATTTTCTATTTTGTTGTTATTATTATTATTATTATTATATTTTTTCTTTTTTTTTCTTTTTCTATATTTTTTCTTCTTTCTTTTTTTCTTTTCCTTTTTTCTTCTTCTTTTTTGTTCTGATCGATTTGACTAAAATATAAATGCATTAAATGCACCTTTCTTGAAAGTCCAAAAACACCGCCACCGTTAGCTGTCGACAGTCGCTTGATGGCTTGTCTAACCTAGCAGTGTGAGTTTTGACCAACAAAAATTCAGGTCGGTTGAAAATCTAGAATTTGAATCTCAGAAAGCTTTATAAATAGAGCCCATTGTCTACACAAAAAAGGGGAGCCATCGATTAAAAAACCCAAAAACCTTGTAAAAAAAAAATTGCCAAATTCCAAAAACAACTTTCTGACAAACAAAAAATTCAAGACAAAATAAGCTAAACAAACACAAATCAAGCAAAAAAAATCAACCTTTAGAAATAAGGACCTCAGCCCCAAAAAAAAAAAAAAAACATAAACACAAAAAAAAATTTTCGGCATAACATTTTAAGCTAGATTTGTGCTGTTTGGAGTTTATTTTTGCAAAACAAGACTTAGGACTCTAGGGGTTGAGAGGAACATTTTTCGATCATCGACGACGGCAGTTGATGATCAGTGGTGAGGTGGTTGATCGACGGAGCAATTGTCGATTCCTGGAACTGATCGGCCTAAGTTTTTTGGAGAGAGGATTTTGGTTTTTTTTTGCTGAAGAAAAGGAGAAATGAGTTAAAAATTTTTTTGGGCTTTTATATAAACCGGTAGGACTAAAACGACGTCATTTTGAGCCTAAGATCTGTGTGTTGCCTTTGAGCCGACCCAGGGTCTGCGCACCCGACCTGACGACCTACTTTTTCAATCTCTGATCGGTCCAGCTAAACTGATCCAAATAGAATTGGACTGTCCCCAAATTGCTGAATCCGAATCAATTAGACCAGACTGTGTGTTGATTGGATAGTTACCTATGCGATTTAAGTAAAAAAATTTTTTTTTGAAGTTTTTTAATATTTTTTTTGATATATTATTTTTGTTATTTTGAATTTTTATTATTAATATTTATGCATGTTAAAATGTTCAAATTTACTAAAATAAATTTTTGTTGTTTTATAATAATAATTAATAGAAATAAATAATGAAATGTATAGTGAAAATTTATGATAATTTTGTCAATTTTAAAATAAATCTTATAAAAAAATACAAAAGTTAATTAAAAATGTAAGAAAAAAAAATTTTTATCTGATGATGAGATTTAAAGGTACTTCAAGTAGTGATACCTACGAAATCTCTAGGTGAAAAGATTTTTTTTAAATATTATCAGTGTATTAGAGTATTTATATAAAGTTTTCAATACAATAAAAATTTTTTTTGTTAATAAAAAATAAAAAATAACTAATTAATTAAAAAAATAATATAAATGTAGAAAAAGAAAATTTTATATAAGGATGAGATTCTAAAAGTATTCTGAGTGGTGATGTTTTACGAAATCTTTAGATGAGAATATTTTTTGTAAATATTACCAGTGTATTGAAATATTTATAAAAAAATTTCAATATAATAAAAAAAATTTTTTCTTTAAAAATTTAAATAAAAAAATCAATAAAATTTTTATAAAAGAGAATAGAATACATGTATCAATGTATCGACATTTTGCATTGTATGCATAATAAAGCTTTTGCGAAAAGTAAATTCGAGAATTTATGATAAGATTTTAAGGTATTTCGAGAAGCGATGCCTAAGAAATCTCTAAGTGAGAATGAGTTTTTCTAATGTTATCCATGTATTGAAACATTTTAAGAATTATTTCAATAAAAGAGTTATAATTTATTTTTTTCAAATAAAATTTGAACAATAAATATGGATCAATAGTAAAAGAAACAAGTCAAAATTTCAAAAAATAAAAGAAATCAAGGAAATTATTTTTCAAACATCGAAAATAAGATTGTTTTTATCAAAATCAATGGATAATACGTAATTAATTGGTATTATTTTAAACGGATATTATGGGGGTGCTAATCATTCTTTACACATAACCGACTCTTGAATCTAGACTTATCATAGACTTTAAAATTATCCATTTTATAAATTTTAATTAATTTTAAGATTTCATTAAAAGGATATGTTTTAATAGATAACTAATCGCACTTAGCCAAAAAAAATTGGTGGTGATTGTTATTTTTTATTTCATTTTCAAATTCGTCAGACGAACACAAAATCGTTACGACAGCTTGACGACTTCATCAAAGATGTCATTTGTTTTCGAGAGTTAGGTCAAAATTAATTGCGTGTTATTCTCAAATTTTGATTTAAACAGTCTTAATTGGTGTTTAATTTTTGATTTCTTAGATTTTTATTCAAGCAACCAAAAAATAAAAAAATACAAATACAAAAACAAAAAAAAATCGAAAATAAAACACAAAAGAAAATCACATTTTTTTTTACTATTCCTCTTTATGCATTTTTTTTTGTATGTGTTATTCTTAATAAATTAAAAAATATATAGACACAATGACATATTGCATCTCATGCATGAGCTTTATACCTAAGTTCTTTCTCTTATAGGAGGAAATAAAGTACTTATGCCATCGCAGGTGATAACCTCTGCAATGACAAGCGAAATACTTTCATTGAAATTGAATTATTTTTGTTTGTAGCCTATAATAAGTAAAAATTGAAGTGCCTTACTAGCCTAACATGGATGACAGTAAAGAACAATTTGGGGACCTTTAGACAATGTCAATCCGAACCAAGCATATAATAAGCCTAGGAAACTAACCTTAGGTAGAGCTTTGCCCACCCTTTTGTAGAAAATACCTAAGCCCAAAAATGTCGGAATAAAGGTTGTATAACAAAAAACATAAACAAAAAATGAAAACAAAACGAAACAAAAAAATCTAAAAAAAATATTTTTTTAAATAGCAAATCACATTCTCACTAACTCAAATTTGTTTTGTTTTCTTTTTACATTAATCATATCATAAAGTTTTACATCAAGATATTTATTTTAGGACATCTTTCTCTCAAGAAATTTTTATGGATTCCGTAGAACTATAGATTTGCTCATTTTCAGTCAATATCCTATGAGCCATATAATGAAATATATATTTGGTCAAAAGAAGCCCAACAAAATAGTGAGGATTACTTGCCTATCGGTTGTGTCTGAGTTATCTGAAAAAGTGTATTTAGATCTCACACAAAATGATTTAGAAGACTTAGCCACCATCTGGGGCTAGTTAAATGAAGAAAGAAAAGAAAGCTTTTACAAGAAGTATGGACAAATTGCATCTCTCATTTCAGTAGTGATTGATGAACAGTTGGTCAGGGTAGTTATACAATTTTGGGATTCATCTTATAGAGGTTTCATATTTAATTGAGAGGATTTGGTGTCAATTATTGTGGAGTATTTGATTTTGCTTGGGATAAAACTACAGTGTCTAGATAAAGTATTTACTCAAAAGTTGAAATCATATTATTGTAAAAAGTTGGCCAAGCTTATGAAGGTAAAAGTAGAAACCATAGATTCTTTTGCAAAGCCTAAAGGTGAACATTTTGGTATCCGTTGAGATTTTTTTCAAGATTTTATTCAAGCGCATTTAAATGATGATCGAGGGATGGTTGTGTTTGTTTTATCATTGTATGGTATGAGAATCTTCTCGAAAATTTTGGGTTATATTGAGATAATTGTGGTGGATTTTTTTGAACAAATTGAAACCCAAGCAATTAATCTTGCACTAGCAATCTTAGCAGAAATCATCTGGTCATTGAATTTTTGTTGACGAAATAGAAAGAGACGGCTCATAAGATGTGTATCACTATTGTATGTGTGAGTCAGAAGTCATTTTAAATGTGAGAAAAGTGAATTCTCAAAATCGTATCTTCAATACAAGGTACCAATCGAAGAGTTTTACAAAAGTTAATGGCCGACATTGAAGACAAAGGAATAATGGGTTCTATTCTTATAAAGGCTTATTGGGGATGAAATTGAATGGATGACGCATTAGATGCCTTGTGTGCCCTTATTGTATTATGGAAGAAACGAGTCATGGATACTGTTGTTAGGGTTATGAGGTGTTGTGAGTTACGCTCTGTTGATAGTGCTCTAATGCAAAGCAGTTTGTTCCTGCCATTAATGTCTTGGTCCAAGTAGAATTCACTTACGGGGAACCGAATCCACTAAGAACCTCGAAATAATTAATCCAAGCATGGAAGAAAACGCGAAGAATGAGATTAGGGCCTTTTATCGACAAAGTCACTCATGATTATCAGATTTGAAAAGCAAAGTAGCCAAGAGATGTAATACTCTCTCCTGATGATAACTCACACCAATTGACTAATTTTTCGACAGAAGTGCAATTATCAGAAGTTGAGCTTGTCAAGAAAGAATTACAAATTGAAAAAGAAAAAATAAGAAGAAAAAATTTGAGACTTCATGAGAAGGTGGGATAGTTGAAATATGAAACAGAAATATAAGAGAGTAGATTGAAAAAGATCATAAGAGAACGAGATGTGGCCAATAATAATTTAAAAAATCTGCACCAAGAAAATAAGAGATTATAAGTTCAATTCAAAATCGAAAAAGTCACTAAGTCTTACCTTAGTTGACAACGTGAAATGGATGAGCTCTGAAAGAAAATGAACTAATAAAAAAGCAAAGCTCAAGAAAAGTAAGAGGAGATTATTAAAATTTTTCAAGAATGTCAGAATTATAAGAGGTTATACTCTACAGCTTCAGTAAGATTGGTGGAATGTCAAAAAGAGAAGGAAAGGTTGAAAGTCATGCTCGCAAAAAAGAAAAGAAAGTACCTTGAAATACTGAATAAAAAAGAATCACTTCACTAGATAATTCAAGGGTTGGAGTTACAACTGCAAGATCATAAGCACCATATTTTAGCAATAATAGATGAGTGACATAAAGAGAAAAAAGATTAGATCTTCATATGTGATTTGGAAAGAAATGCACGTATGAGATAGAAAGCAGAAAGCTTGGGGAGGTAACAGTACATAAAGCACTTGACCAATCAAGTTTGCAAGGCAGTGAAGAAGGCATAAGAGATGATTGAAAAGATAGAAGCATTAAAAAGAAAGGTCAATCCCATAAGAGAATATAGACAGGACCTAGTGAACTTTCTAGACGACGCGAAAGACCATTATGAACAAGTCAAATATTTTTATGAATATAATTCTAGGATGATAAATCTCATGTAATAAAAGTTGTATGGAATTAATGAATATTTTTAGTGTTGAAATTTGTCCAAGAGCAAATATTTTTCACTTGCATTCATGCACATTTGCACCATTTTTGTTTTCTTTCGAAAAATAAAAATAAAAAATAAAATTTTTGACACATGGTATTTTAATTTTTTAAAAATAATTTTATGGTAATAAAGGTTCAAAAATAGCTCACCCATAAAAATTTTTGACTTAACTTACTTATCATTCATACAATACTAGAACTTAAACAAGAATCATGAAGTAAAAACAGCTCAGTTGATTTAAGAGAATCGAGAAAGTTCAAGAACTAAGAGGAAATCTTAGTGTAATAATGGATATGCTCAAGAAACTTGACAAGGGAAAAGCAGTGGAAGGAAATCTTAGCTTTCAAGAGCAATTATCAGTATGGTAAATCCTGTTTACCTTTTAAGGTTTGAGCTATGACTGATCCAACTTTTTCAAGGAACTAGAGTATAAATTCTTATTTCTGATAGATATTTCAATCCTTATCCAAGAATGATATCCACACTTGTTTCAAGATAATTTTAAAATTTTATTAATCCCGAAAAATCACCCAAGCTAATCTTGGTTCATGATTTGGATGAGCCCAAAGAAAGAGAAAAGCTAGGGATAAAGACATTCGAGAAAGTAAAAAATATCAGTGCCCAACAAAAGATGAAAGTATTAGAATAAAGACTTAGGGCCATAAAAGGAATGAATTTTTATGGCTCCATGAATGCAGCCAAGCTATGTTTGGTCCCAGACGTGGTCATTTCACATAAATTCAAGATCCCGAAATTTGAAAAATATGATCGTAGAAAATATCCGATGACCCATATCACCATGTATTATCGTAAGATGGTAGCATATGCTCGTGATGAGAAGCTGTTGATGCACGTATTTCAAATTTAGCCTTACGGAATCTGTAGCTAGATGGTATGTGCAAGTGGATAGGACTCGTATTCATTCTTGGCAAGAGTTCACTAGGACATTCTTTACACAATATCGACATGTCATGGATATGATTTCAGACAGTCTCTCTTTATAGAGTATGAAAAAAAAAGGCAACAGAAAGTTTTAAAGAATATGTAAAAAGATGGAGAGATGTGGTTGCACAAGTCCAATCTCTTCTCATCGAGAAAGAGACAATTGTCTTATTTGTGAACACTCTGAAAGTATCGTACTATAAAAGATTAATAGGCAATACAATCAAGAATTTTACGGATATGATGATATCGGGTGAGATTATTGAAAATACTATAAAGAATGATAAGCTTGATACAAGAGAAACAAGTAGTGCAAAGAAAGGTGTAGCATTGAAAAAAAAAAAAATGAAACCCAAGTGGTTAACTACGTGGGGCAACAATTTAAAGGTTTCACTCTATACCTCACTCAAATGTACCAATCCCATTACCTTTCCATAAATAATGTTACCTCTATCTCTCATTTATATCAGCTATACCAGCCACTATAACCATCAGCTTATCCACCTTAGTTTCATCTATCTTTTCGAACACCCACCTATTCCTATAACTGGCTTGCTGCTCCTATAAGATCAGAATGGAGGCCTAGTCTAAATAATGGTGTGAGAGCCTTAAAAAAATTTAAGAAAATCTATTTTTGACCCTATTCCCATGACATACACAGATTTGTATCATCGATTTATTGAAAAACATTTACTGGCTCTTGTTATTGTTGAACCCTTGAAACCTTTGTTTCTTAAATGGTATGATCCTAATGCGCATTGTGATTATCATTATCATGTCACTCTATTGAAAATTATACTATTTTGAAACGTAAAGTGCAAGGGTTAATCAATGAAGGGGTGTTAAATTTTGAAACTAACCAACGAGTAACTCCAAATGTTAATAGGAATCTTTTACCAAATCATACCAGACCATCAATAAACGCCTTAATTGATGGGCAAACAAGCCACGTGAAGAAAAAGATAGATGAAGTTCAAACTCCGATGGCTAAGGTGTTTGAAGCTTTGGTCAAGGCTAATATATTGTAGTCAATATAATCTCAAAATTGCTCTGAAGCAATTAACTCAACTGAGAGCTATAATTATCACAAAGGTGCTTTGGGACATTCTATCGAGAGTTGTCATCAATTTCGTCAAGAGGTGCAGAAGTTGATGGATATGGGTGGGATAAAATTTTATGAAGAAAGAGAAGAGTTGATAAAAGATGAAGTGTTTACCATTGATTCAAAGAATAAGTTTGTGTGTAGACTAGTAACAATTTATTATGATGAGAAGTCAACACCAAAGCTAAAAAAGTCCATCTCCCAACCAATAGTGACAATTAAATTCTTGGCCCTTTTTAATACAAAAATGATAAAGCAGTATCATGAAAGTTCAATTGCGATGTTGTAGTTAATCCAGTTACTGCAATCATAATGGGCGTAGGAGGTATAACTCAAAATTGAAGGTGTTATACTAAAGAAGTGTTAGAGAAAGCTAAAAAACAAAAACCAAAAATGAGAAAAGAAGAGGAAAGTTGAAATAATCCTGTTGTAGTTCCAAATAAAGAATGTCAGAAGTCGGACTCTAAAAGTGAAGCTTGTGAATTTTTAAAGCTTATAAAACATAACGAGTACAGTGTGGTAGAACAGTTGAACAAGATGTTAGTTAAAATTTTGTTGTTATCATTATTGCTTAGTTTAGTCACATCTTAATGCTTTGCTAAAAGTGTTAAATCAAACATGTGTTTCATAATATCTCTGTTGAATACGTGGAACAGCTTGTTGGTAATTTGACAATTACAAACTATATCTCTTTTAGTGATGAAAAAATTCCTCCTGAAGATCGATAAAGTACCGAGGCTCTTCACATTATTATAAAATGCAAGAGTTATAATGGCTAAAGTTTTGATCGATAATGGCTCATCCATCAATGTTATGCTTATGACTACTCTGACAAAACTCCTTGTTGATGGATCTTATATGAAGCCTAATCATATGATAGTTCGAGCTTTTGATGAAACCCAAAGAGAGGTGTTGGGACACATAGAAATGCCATTGTATATTGGTCCGTGCACTTTCAACGTGAAATTTCAAGTTATGAATATCTCTCTTCTATATAGTTACTTGTTGGATAGGTCGTGGATTCATATGGTAGGTGCTGTTCTATCTTTATTGCATCAAAAAGTTAAATTCATTATTAATGAAAAATTGACATGTTTGGTAGGAAAAGAGGATTTATTGATCACTCAATCGGTAAATACTCTTTATGTAAAAGTCTTAGATGAAGCCATAGTGTTTATATAGATCTTTCGAGATTGCTAACTCAACGTATATGGCTGAAGGATCTAAATTACATTCGTCATACCTGTCTACGACTACTAAAATGGTCGTTAAATAGCTCACTGGAATGGGATGGCAACTTGAAATTAGACTAAGAAAAAACTTGCAAGGAATCATAAAGCCATTAGTAGTATATGACAAGAAAGATAGATTTGGCTTAGGATATAAGCCAATAAGAAGGGATAGAATGAAAATAGTGAATGAGAAAAAAATAAAAGAATGGCTAATCTTGAGGGATATGAGTCGGAGTCAGAGCTTATGGTCATTCTATACCTATATGATTCTTTTCGTTCGGAAGGATATATTTACTCAGATTTATCTGAAACCCAAAATGCAGGATTCGTGGAAGAGCTTTCAGAGTTGGTCATTCAAATAGTAGATGACGAAGAAAAGAAGAGTCAAGATGAAGAGTTGTTCGTGCACTTTTGTCTTTTATATTTTAAGCTAAACAATCGAAGAGCCATAGAACTGCCTGTTATCTTTAAAACTTTTGAAAAGTAATGTATTGTAGAACTTTAAATCCCTAATTGCTTTCTATGAGTATTAGGTGATCTTTTGTGGTGTCTTTATGTTTTTGTTTTAATAAAAGACTTAGAAGATGCATCTACATTTCTTCAATTGTTTTCATCTTCATTTTGTTTTTCATTTTCTCTTTTCATCATTTTTTGCTCATTCCATTTTTGTGTGTCAATATACTCTTCATCTTACTTTTTGCAGGGTCTCAAATAATGAACACGAAGATAATCATGGCAATAATCTCATATTTAATTTTTAAAACTTAATTCATGTTGACGAACTTGATAATGAGAAAGATTCAGATAATTACATTACCTCTTGATTTGTTAAAATTAATAGAACATGAAGATAAGCCAATTGAATCGCACTAGAAAATTATCAAATTAATGAATTTAGGAGATGATGAAAACAGAAGAGAGGTTAAAGTTGGTAAATCTTTTTTACTAGCTGAAAGGCAAAAGCTAGAAGAGTTACTTTGAGAATATATAAATGTGTTCACGTGATTTTACTAGGATATGTCCAGACTCAGCACTGATATGATATAGCATAAGTTACGTTTGAAATCAAAATGCAAGCTGGTGCAGCAAAAGTTAAAGCGCATGAAGTTAGAGATGTTGCTAAAAATTAAAAAAAGTGAAAAAGCAATTCGATGCTAGATTTTTAGAGGTGGTAAAATATCATGAATGGATAGTCAACATAGTGTCAGTTCCCAAAATGGATTGAAAAGTGAGAATGTGTGTTGATTATCGAGACCTGAATAAAGTGAGTCCCAAAGATAACTTTTTTTTACCCTATATCGATACTTTTGCAGATAATACTGTTAGGCACTTCATATTTTTCTTTATGGATGACTTCTCAAGCTATAATCAAATCAAAATGGTTTGAAATGATATGGAGAAAAACACATTTATGACTATTTGAGGGACGTTCTGTTACAAAGTCATACCTTTTGGGTTGAAAAATACTAGTGTTACTTATCAAAGAGCAATTATAACTCTTTTTTATGACATGATGTATAAAAAGATAGAAGTGTATATGGATGACATGATTGTAAAATCTTATGAAAAAGAGGATCATGTAGTCAATCTCAAAAAATAGTTTGACAGGTTGAAAAAATTTTAGCTGAAGTTGAATCTTGTCAAATGTACATTCGGTGCTAAATTAGAAAAATTATTGGGTTTTGTGGTCAGTGAAATAGGAATCGAAGTGGACCTGGATAAGATACAAGCTATCCAAAACTTATCTCCTCCTCATACCTCAAAAGAAGTGCGAGGTCTCTTAAGGAGATTGAACTATATTACTCGTTTTATCTCTCAACTTACTTATAAGTGCAATCTTATTTTCAAGCTTCTTAGAAAACATGATCTAGAAGAATGGAATAGCGAATGTCAAGAAGCTTTTGATAAGGTCAAAAAATACTTGTCAAATCCACTTGTGTTGGTGCCGTTAATCCCGAGAAAACTTTTGATTTTGTACTTAACAGTGTATGAAAATTCAATGGGATGTGTGTTAGGGTAAAGAGATAAAACTAACAGAAAAAAATGAGCAATTTACTATTTGAGCAAGAAATTCACTGATTACGAGTTCAAGTATTCACTATTAGAGAAGATGTGTTATGCATTGACCTAGACATCTCAAAGGTTCTGATAATACATGCTTTATCATACTACTTGGCTTATAGCAAAGTTGGATCCCATTAAATATATTTTTGAGAAGCTGTCATTGACAGAAAAAATAACGCAATGGCAAGCTATGCTTTCAGAATATGATATTGTTTATGTGACTCAAAAGGCTATTAAAAGAAGTGCAATAGTCGAGTTTTTTGTCGATCGTGCAGTCGAAGATTATGAGCCAATGAAATTGGATTTTTTTAATGAAGATGCGATGGCCATTAAAGAAAATGAACCTGTCGAGGACTCTTGAAAAAGGTATTTTGATGAAGCCGTTAATGTTTTAGGCCATGATATTGGGGCAATTTTAATCCCTCAATGAACATTATTATCCCGTCAAAGTTAGATTGAATTTCAACTGTACAAATAATGTGGCTAAATATGAGGATTGTGTTATGGGTTTGCAAGTAGCAATTGAAAGGAAGATCAAAGTAGTGTATGTGTTTGGAGATTTAGCATTGGTTATTTATCAATTGTGAGAAGAATGGGAAATAAGAGATTCTAAATTGATCCAGTATCATAAATATATCTTTGAATTGGTTAAACAATTCAAAAAAGTTCAGTTGAGCATTTGCCTAGAGAGGAGAACTAAATTGTTAATGCACTGGCTATTCTAGCTGCAATGATTAAAATCAATGTAAATACTGAAATTCAACTCATCAAGCTGGATGTAAAGGATGAACTAGCACATTGTTCAAGTGTCAAAAAAGAAGTTGATGTGAAGTCATGGTATCATGACTTTATACAATACATCAAAAGTTAGCAATACTCAGAACATGAAATAAAAAATGATAAATTGACTATCAGAAGGTTGGTTATGAGTTTTTTCCTAGATGGAGATGTCATTTATAAAAAGAGTCGAGATCAAATGCTCTTAAGATGTGTGAATGCAGTTGAAGTGAAAAGGATTATTGAAGAAGTGCATGATGGGGTTTATGGGGCACATGCGAACGGTAATATAATGGCTAAGCAAATTATAAGGGTCGGTTACTATTGGTTAACAATAAAGAGTGACTGTATTAGTTATTTAATTATTAAAAAATATCATAAGTGTCAGATCTATACTGATAAAATCCATGTTCCTTCAATAGCATTACACGTGTTGGCTTTTTCATGGTCATTCTCTATGTAGGGCATGGATGTCATTGGGCCCATTACTCTAAAAGCTTCGAATGGCATAGATTCATCTTTGTAATGATTGATTACTTCACAAAATGGGTAAAAGTTACATCATATGCTAGTGTGACCTGATCTGTGATATGTAAGTTCATAAAAAAAAAGATAATATGCAAATATGGGCTACTAGAAACAATTATTTTTTATAATGCCAAAAACTTGAATAGTAAAATGATGAATAAAGTGTGCACTTAATTCAAGATCCATCATCGTAATTCGGCATCATATCATCCAAAGATGAATGGGGTAGTGAATGTTACAAATAATAATATCAAAAGAATCTTAGAGAAAATGATTGATACTTACAAAAATTGGCATGAGAAGTTGCCTTTTGCTTTGCATACTTATAGAACATTAGTCTGAACATCTACTGGGACCATCATGTTCTCATTGGTATATGAAATGGAAGTTATGCTACCGATCAAAATAAAAATTCTTTCGCTGTGAGTCGTAATGGAGGTAGAATTAGAGGAAGCTGAATGGGTTCAGAATCGCTACGAGCAATTGAATCTTATTGAAGAGAAAAAACTTATAGCACTTTGTTATGGTCAATTATATCAAAAGAGGATGATGAAAGCACATGATAAGAAAATCCATCCCCATCGCTCTAAGAAAGAAGACTTAGTGTTGAAAAGGATCATTTTAAATCAACATGACAATCGAAAAAAATGGACACTAAATTGGAAGGACCCATATTTGGTGAAAAATACCTTTTTTGGTGTGGCATTGATTTTGAAAGAGATGGATGGAGGTGATTTTCTTACTACGGTAAATTTAGATGTTGTAAAGAAATATTTTACTTAAAAAAAAAGAAAAAAGATAAAAAAAATAAAAAAAAAGCAAAAACAAAAAGTGAGAAAAAAAAACATATCTAAGTTGAAAATCTGAAAAAGATGGGTTGGATACGAAGGAAAAGCATCATCAAGAGAAGATCCCACAACACAGAGATAAGTGTAGTTTGACGAACTCTGAAGAATCAAGGAAGTCATTTGATTTAGTTTTAAAAAAAAGAATCTGAGAATATTTTATTCATGATTATCTTATGATCATTATTTGAGCATTTTTGTTTTGGCCCAAACACTTTTGTTGCCATGCAATTATTATCAATCTAATGAAATATGCTATCTTTTCCTTGGAAATAATGCTTATCCATTTTTTTATCTCATTCGATATCTTTATTCACCTTATAAATGAATAGGAGAAATGTGTGATTGTATTTTGTTTGTCTTGAACTTAAAATGATAAAAGATCACAACGTTACTTTTTAAAAGTTGATAAAAACAGATGAAAAAAGCATGGTAAGACATTGATGTTGTAGACTTTTGAAGAAAAAATTATTGTTGAAGAAGAATACAATAGTTAAATGCTAAGAACAGATTAGTCATATAGCAATTGTTGAGAATTTTGATAAAAGAAGCAAAAAACGAGAGATTTTGAGAGCCTTTTACCATAATTGGAAATGAATAATTTTGATTGCATTACATGCATTGCATTTAGAGCACTTAGTACATGCATCCATTAATAGTTATAATAAGGACAGAGACTTTCTATTTCCTAATAAAAAACAAGATTTTGATATTCGGATGAAGATAATAATAAAATAAAAGATTTCAAAAGAGATAAATTTACTTGTTCAAAGAAGAGAACTCGATTTCGAGAACAAATGGGATTTTTAAAGTTGTAGAGTCTTTATTTAGAAAAACTTTTTCAAGATGATGAATTTTTAAGTTATTGAACTTCTGCTTAGAGGAGCATTTTAAAGATGAGATTTTTAAAGTCGTTGAGCCCTATTTAAAGGAGCTTTTTCAAGATAAATTTTTAAAGTTGTTAAACCTCTGCTAAGAGAAACTTTTCTAAGATGAATTTTAAAGTTATTAAGCTTCTGTTTAAAGGAGATTTTTTCAGATGAATTTTAAAGCTATTGAGCCTTTTTAAATTTTCAAAAGTTGTTGAGCTTTTGTTTAAAGGAA
This sequence comes from Durio zibethinus, assembly GCF_047325235.1. Taxonomy (NCBI): domain Eukaryota; kingdom Viridiplantae; phylum Streptophyta; class Magnoliopsida; order Malvales; family Malvaceae; genus Durio; species Durio zibethinus. The sequence goes on from NC_143163.1 coordinate 10,700,682, forward strand.
CTTCTTTAAATTTTCAAAAGTCGTTGAGCCTCTATTTAGAGGAGCCTCTTTAAATTTTCAAAAATATCATTGAACTTCTATTTAGAGGAGCCCTTTAAAAAAAAGATTTTATGCTCAATGATTCTTCTTTCCGAATAAAATGATTATTTATTTGTCTTTGTCTTATTCCTGATTCTTAAAAATAGGCAAAATGAGTCAACTGTAAACATCATTTTGTATTTTATTATTATTATTTTTTTTCTTTTTTTTTCTTCTTTTCTGTTCTGATTGGTTTGATCAAAATATGAATGCATTAAATGCACCCTTCTTGAAAGTCTAAAAATACCGTCATTGCTAGTTGTCGGTAGCTGCCTAACACCCTGTCAACCTGGCAGCGTGAATTTCAATCACCAAAAGTCCAGGTTGGTTGAAAATGTAGGATTTGAATCCTAAAAAATCTGGGATTTGAATCCCAGAAAGCTCTATAAATAAAGCTTATTGCCTGCACACAAAAAAAAAGCCATCGATTAACAAACCCAGAAGCCTTACAAAAAAAAAATCTGCTAGATTAAAAAAAAACTTGCTATCAAACAAAAAATCTAAGACAAAACAAGCCAGACAAACACAAATCAAGCAAAAAAACTTAGCCTCTAGAAACAAGGCCCTTAGCGCCAAACAAAAAAACAAAAAAAAAAAAAACAACACAACCACAAAAAAATTTTTTGGCTGACCCTTCTAGACCAAATCTATCTACCTCGTTTGGAGCCTATTTTCGTAAAACAAGGCTCAGATTTGGACTCTGGAGGTTGAGGGGAACATTTTGATTTTTTTTTTTGAGATTTTTTAATCATTGATGATGACGGCTGGCGATCAATGGTGCGACGGTTGACTGATGGAGCAGTCGTCGATTCCTGAAACTGATCAGCCTAAGTTTTTTTGAGAGAGGATTTTGGTCTTTTTTGGTGAAGAAAGGAATAAATGAGATAATTTTTTTTTTGGGCTTTTATATAAACCAGCAGGACCAAAACAACCCGTTTTCAATCAGGACCAAAATGACGTCATTTTGAGCCTACGATTTGCGTGTTGCTTCTGTCCTGACCCAGGGTTCGCACATCCGACTCGACTACCTGCTTTCTCTTCAGCCTCTAATCAGTCCAGTTGAACTGATCCAGACTGAGCTGGACTCTCCTTAAACCATTGAATTCGAACTAATCAGACTATACTGTGCGTTGACTAAACCGTTGATTGATTCGGTTCAGGTAAAAAAAATTTTTTGAATTTTTTTATATTTCTTTTTGATATGTTATTTTTGTTATTTTGAATTTTTATTATTAATATTTATGCATGTTAAAATGTTCAAATTTACTAGAATAAATTTTTGTTGTTTTATAATAATAATTAATAAAAATAAATAATGAAATGTATAGTGAAAATTTGTGATAATTTTATCAATTTTAAAATAAGCCTTACAAAATAATACAAAATTAATTAAAAATGTAAGAAAATAAAATTTTATTCGACGAGGAGATTCAAAGGTATTCCAAGTAGTGATATCTTCGAAATCTCTAAGTAAGAAGATTTTTTTAAAATGCTACCAGTGTATTGGAGTATTTATATAAAATTTTCAATACAATAAAATTTTCCTTTTTGTTAATAAAAAAATAACTAATTAATAAAAAATAATAATAATATAAATGTAGAAAAAGAAAATTTTATCCAATTGTAAGATTCTAAAAGATTTTCAAGTAATGATATTTTATGAAATCTCTAGGTAAGAAGATTTTTTTTAAATATTATCAGTGTATTGGAATATTTATAGAAAAACTTCAATATAATAAATTTTTTTCTTCGAAAATTTAAATAAAAAAATTAATAAAATTTTTAAAAAGGAAAATAGAATACATGTATCAATATATTAGTATTTTGCATTGCATGCATAATAAAGTTCTTGCGAAAAGTAAATTCGAGTTTTCGATGATGAGATTCTAAGGTATTTCGAAAAGCGATGCCTAAGAAGTGAGAAAGAATTCTTCTAATGTGACCAACGTCCTGAAACATTTTAAAAATTATTTCAATAAAAGGGTTCTAATTTGTTTTTCTCAAATAAAATTTGAATAGTAAATATGGAACAATAATAAAAGAAAAAAATCAAAATTTCAATAAAAGGAAATTAAGGAAATTATTTTTCAAACATCGAAAATAAGATTATTTTTATCAAAATTAATGGATAACACGTAATTAATTGTATCATTTTAAACGGACGTTGTGGAGGTGTTAAAACTTTCTCTACATGTAATCGACTCTCGAACTCAGATTATTTCACAGACCTTAAAATTATTCTTTTAATAAATTTTAATTAATTTTAAGATATGTTTTAATAGGTAGTCAATCGCACTTAATCAAAAAAGATTAGTGACGATTTTATTATTTTTTATTTTGTTTTTAAATTTGTCGAACGAACACAAAACCGTTACAACAAACTTTTATTTTATTAATGCATCTTTTATATGACATGACAAGATGAGTTTGAATTTCATCCATGCAAGGATCATGACAAAAATCATTGGACCAAGCTATTGCTTAATGAACCAAATCTTGATGATGGCCTAGCGTTTGAAGCAGTATGTGGACATTCTCTCAGTAGACGGATTGGATTAGCTTGATCAATAGATTTTTTTTTTTTTTATCTAGGTTTTAACAGTAATATTGGAGTAATCTTTATCTTTCTTATCTTTTAGGAAGTAGATTCTATTAATAGAGTCACATTTGGAAGTGATAAGTTTAATGCAAATAAAATAATTTAAGGATAAATTCCCTTCTTGAACTTTTTGCTGTTTCAGTCTGCTTACTCTATCAATTCACCAAAAAAGTGCAATTTGCAAGCTTTGAAAGCAAGTTGCATTCGACTTTTGTCAAGTCAACTACATTTTTGAGTTGGAATCAAATATTGGATGAATCCGGTAGACTTGACTCTGAATATATAATCACCTTAACCTTAACTCTTTATTAGAATATAATATTTTTTGCACTTTAATCTCTATTATTCTGTTATCTATAGTTATACATTTTGTCTTTATTATTTAATAATTTCCGCAACATAGTGCGGGTGCTGTACTAGTACATACAATAGATAAAAATTGTCCCGCAAAGGGCAATTGGCTGCCACTTGCCAGAGCCTGTTTCTTTGGCTAAGTAGTCAATTATTCTCTTTAGGAGATTTTTTTTAGTTTTTTCTCTATTTTTTTTTTTTTACAAATTATAATATAAATTGAACAATAAAAATTAAGAATAAAATTGAATAATAAGATTTTATGAAAAAAAATTAAGAAATCCAATCAAATAAATAAGGTGAAGATTTATATTCAAATCATAACTCAATTTTCTTCACAACGAACACTACAAATTTTGAATAAAGAATTGTACATGTACTTAATCAATGTCTTGATACTCGCATCAATTCCCAATAAGATGGTTGAAAGACGATCATTAGCAAGGGAAACAAAAATAGCCGAATCAGAATAAAAAATTAATTGCGTTTGTTTTATGAAGTGAAATGGCCAGCCTTTAGATAAATTAACTTCTCTCCACTTATTAAAGAATATAAATATTAAAGATAAGAGAATTTAAAAGTAAATTAAAATTTTCAAAAAAAAAAAAAAAAGGACCAGTTGATCAGGAGGTACCCATGTTACTTTGGACCTTATGATAGTAGCTTACTGTTGGACCATGTATTGGCCCGGCCGATTTTTCTTTTTGTCTTTAATTTTAATGATAGTTAACGCCTAATTATCAGAATCCGTTGGTAATTAATAACAAAAAAGTCCAAATTAGGTGGAATTAAAGATATTTTACATCCATATAATGAGGTTACGGGTTAAAAGAAGTACCATATACATTAGAAATTAACTTCCTTCTATGCAGTTACTACCTAGCTATAAAAACACATACTTAGGTGTTGATTAATAGGAGGAAATGTTCAGTTCTTATTTGTTTGAATATCTTTTGTAGAAATTCATTTCTATCTCAAAATAAGAGTACCTTTAAGAAATTATTGTACCAAAATTTATTGAAATTTTTAATAAAAAATTTAAAATAAAAGAGGTTATTTCATTTTAGAATTAAATTGAGTGTCATAGTTTTTTGTGAAAAATTACGTTAGATTTATATAAATCATCTATCAAAAGTGATTATTAGTAATAGGATTCGAATTTAAATTTTATAAGTGAAATATTCTATTTTTATTAATTTCAGTAATCCAATCAATAAAAAATTTATTTAATATTAATGAAAGCTAAAAATCACAAGTATTTAATCATAAGAGTGAAAAAATAAAAAAGAGGGTGAAACCTCAAAATCTTGCCGACCTATGGAGGATGATACTAATTTCCTTTGCCTTTACAATTTAAATTATGGTGAGGAATCCATTTCCGACTTTAATTCTTATTGACTACGTAAACTGATAAGCAAAGTGAATGGTTAGAAAAAGATGGTCGGCAGCCATGAACATGACTATCAATACATATTTGTACCCAAATGTGATTATCATCATCCATTTTCAGTTGCAAGATTTAGCCCCCATCTAGCATTTACCATCATCCTTTTATAAACTCAAATTTCCACAGTACCCTTTGTCTCCATCCATATCTCTATATTTGTCAAATCCCTCAAATTTTCACCCAAGGAAATAGACAAGCGTCAGCTAGGTGAAGCTTGGCGGTGTACTCATACATCACCGATCCTTCTTTTCCCCGTCCAGATGGGGCTAATCTGTCTTGCGCGCGCTTTCCCGCTACCAGATAAACAACATGAGGAAAATGTTAATGTTAGGTGGTAAATTATCCAAATAAAGCAATTTCGTCACCCACACACATATTCTGATCTAATCTCTCTCTCTCTCTCTCTCAGGACCTGACTAGATTTAGGAGTGAGTGAAATTATTTATGCGAGCTACTTCGACAGAAATATCTTAATTTTTGAGTAATTATGTTTGATACTTGTATATATTATATTTATTGATGATAATTAAATTAATTCAGATTGAGAGTAAGGTCAACTAATGCGGATGAATTCAAACTTGAGCTTGAGCTTGAGTTTTTATTTTATTTTATTTTGTTGATTTAATTTTATTAGGCTTGCATTTCGTTTACAATTTGATAGTATTTATAGTTTTCGATTTTCGACATGAATAATGTATCGGAATTTAATTAAAGTCTTTGCTGGTGCAATTTCTAACCCCAGTGGCCTTTGGTAACCTTTTGTTTGTAATCGTAACAGCAATAACTAATTAATGAGCGCATATAACAAAAGTGTTTTCCGTTTCCATTTGTGGGACACTTAGCGATGCACTTTTATCCCTGAAAACACAAAAAGGCGTAGGGAGAAGAGGAATATATAATATTTCCCCAGGAAAAAGTCATGAAAAAGGGGGCAAAGCTAGGCAGTTAGGATGACCAATGGTCAGTCAACAAAATCGTCTACATTTTCAAATTGAAACATGGAAAACAAGCAGCAATCATGAAAGGTTCATTCCCATTTCTCTTGTACACTTTTTATTAATGTCTCATGTAGTTTTAATTTCATCCATGAAAATGATGACAATTATAAATCTATGGAGAAAAAAAAAGAGGCATGTGCATGTAAAGACAAGATTGCACTTTTTACAAATGGCTTTTGAATTCAAAGCTAATGAAGTTTCGGTGGGAGGAGAAGGAATTGCGCTTTGTCTTTGCTTGAAGATGAAGAAGATGAACAAGAAGAAGAAGAAGAAGAAAAAGAAAATAATAATAATGACAGTGATGCTTGTGGAGAAGAAGGGAAATTCAAAGGAAGTAATCCTAGAGTTCTAGAATGTGCTTGACATCATAATAAAATATAAAGGGTACCATAAACTTAGAATTACATATATGGAATTCATATATATATTTGATTAATTACTATAATTTGGCTAGAAAGTATTACTTGGGGTAATTGGTTTGGTGAGCCATCTTCTTTGTTTTAGTTTTCCAATTATAAACAAAGGTGGATTTGCGATTAACATGAATTCCAAACACCAATATATATACAATAACAACAAACTAATTTAATATATATAGTCTCATAATAATCCAGTGTCATATAAAATTAATTAAACCATGATGTGTAAAAAGTATTAACAATAATTATATATATTTTGTAAAATATAATTTATACTAGTTTATTGCAACATAATGAATACCCTTTATATCGCGTTTTACAACATTTATGCAAATGAATCCAAAAATTTTATTTCTAAAGATGAAATTTTATGTAGTGAGTAGAAGACACATGAATTTAATATATAATTATGAACGCCATTTTACTCAATATATATTCAATTCTTTGGACTCTCTTCTTGTAAACTTCTCAGGCTTGTTGATTAATTAGAAGAAAATAAGTGCCATCACTTTCGTTGATTTTTCCCTTTGGTTTTCTCTAATTAATGCTTAATTTTTGTTGAAATTTGTTGCACCTAATCGAACCATGCATTATTAGGTTCTAGCTTTTCTTTATGAGCTGGTAGAACCTTCAATTTTCATGTTATCGTAAATGCATCCATTTGCCAATAAATTTATCTTCATTTTACTTTCATTTAATTTTTTCTCTTTCTCTTTTACATTTCGTTTAGGAAAAGAGGTTTAGCGTCACAATTCATAAAAAAATAAAAGCCAATAAATTTTTAATTTACTGTTATTTCACATATGTTAAGTTTTGAATTGTTTGTTGTAGTTTTACATTTAGGTTGTGCTTGATATCTTTTGTAAGATTATCAAGATAATATAATTATCGAATAATTTTATTATCAAAGTGATTTTAACACTCGTGATTTAAAATTATTTTGTTTGTTAACAATAATTAATTCTTAAGAATTAAAGATTATTGTATTTAATATTACTAAAAATTAAATATTATTTTGTTTAATAGTATGACAATAATTATACATATTGCAATAGTTACACAAATCAATAATTTTATGGTTGTTTAAAAATAATAATTTGTAAAATATTAATATATTTATTTATTTTTATAATAAAATCTAATTAAATTATTAAATATCTTTATTGATAGTTAAATTTATTTTTATAATATAGATTATGTAAAAAAATTTGAATTAAAAATGTAACCAATTTATTAAATTTTTAATAAAAAATAAAAAATATATTATTTATAAAATATTTAAAAAATAAAAAAAAACGCAAATTATTTTGAACTTATTATAATGAATATTAATTTAAAAATATAAAAATATAAAATATAAAATATTACAATTTTAAGATGTAATAAATTTTTAATTTACATATTAAATAAATAAAATTAACAATTATTAATTTTACGTATTACTTCATGTCGATGATAAACTTTTTGTATTAATGAATTCTTATTTAATAAGCATACGTTGTTGTCGTTTTTTTTTATTTTTTCACAGATAGTGGTAGATAATTGACATAATGTATCCCCGGAAATTAAGGATGACTACTAAAACATTGGGAAAAAATAGGAAATAATATTTCACTAATATAGTAGTAAATTAAAAAAAGAAAGCACTACAAACGCAAAAGCCACTACTAAATATAAACAAGCCAAAAACCAAAATCACAGATAAGGATAGTTCATTCAGTTTTAAATGTCCAAACTCTAAATATGCTCAAAGCCATAAATAATGTATACATTTACATAAAATCATTGATATCCAAACTCTCTGGAATTTCAAACTTGAGCAAGCTACTGAAACTTTCTCTCTCGTCATCGGTACTGCTGCTGTTATTGAATGCAGATGATGAATTCAAAGGAGCTGGACTTGATATCGGCGTTGACCTCACAGAATCAAAGCTAAAATTCTGGCTGCCATCGACTGATTGGAAGTTCGAATTTTCAGATAGAAGGGGAACTGTTGGATTTGGGCTACAGTTCACATAATCTGGTTGCGAAACAAATGCATCAGTTAAAGTAGAAGCCGTCAATATTTCTTGGGAATTTGGGTAGCTGAAGTTTGTCATTATGGAAGAAAACCCTTCTCCAGTGGCTTGCATGAGTTCTGTTTGGCTTAGCAACGAAGTACAAGGAACAGTAGATGTGATGCATGTTGAAGCATTTTGAATGGGAACTTGAAGCTGACATGGTTGTAAGGAGGGAGCTAGATTTTGCTGAGAATTGCAAAGATGGTTTTGCTGGCGATATTGTAGCAGTAATTCGGGGTTTTCTTGTTTCAATGGTAAAAGGGTGTTAGCTAGCCTTAAAAGTTCAGGATTAAGGAGAGCTTGTGCACCTAACAAGTTTGACACATTGAGAAGAGAACGGTTGCACAAAGTTGAGCTGAGAATGGAGGAAAGGTCAAGAAAATCAAGGCGTGGAGCATGTGTCACAGGATCAATTCCATTTCTTAGAAGCCTTTTCCTGATATGAGTATTCCAGTAATTCTTGATTTCGTTGTCGGTCCTGCCTGGCAAGCGAGCGGCAATAGCCGACCACCTGATATTGAGAAGAAAAAGGAAACTTTGTAAGGTCCAAGATCGTTATATGAAAATGATTACTGAACAATATGATATTGACCAAATGAAGAAAAGCTGTAACCGTACTTGTTTCCAAGAAAACTGTGTAGTTGAATTATAGTCTCTTCTTCTTCAAACGAAAACCTTCCTCTCTTGATATCAGGTCTGAGGTAGTTTGTCCATCTGAGACGGCAACTCTTTCCACATCTTTGGAGCCCTAACAGTCAATATAAAAGCATCATCAGAGCCTGAAACACTATAAAAATATTCAGGTGATAAGTACTATGCAGATACGAGAGAAACAATAGTTCTATACCAGCATTCTTAGGGAGGGTGCGCCAGTTTCCGGGACCATGAATCTGAATATAATTGGAAAGCTTAAGATCTTCCTCGGAAGTCCAGGGGCCTTTCTTCAGGCCATTTTTGTCACAGCAAGGTGCTCTCCCCATTGATTTTCCCTGGAAAACAAATACAAAGTATGAAACGCGCAGATGGTGAGGTTTACGTGAAGGAGTGCGAGGCCTCGAAGAGAAGATGGGGAAAAGTGTAACTGGTGGATCTCAAAGGAACGATGACGTACATATTTATATAGTTGGAAACAACAAGGGTTACCAAGATTGAAGTCAATGGAATTGGCGCCGGCCTTCTGACACATGCCTTTTTCTCCAAGTATTGCATGTCTACGTACATAACATTACCTATTCGTCAGAATTCGAGAATTATTTGAGATGATTTATGCAGTTATTTTTTAAATAGTTTTTATGTGATGTATTATAGTGTATTTTATATATTGTTTTTGAATTAAATGATAACATTTTATTAATGAGATGAATCAAATAATATTATTTTAAGTAAATATTTTTTAAAAAGGTTAATTTTTTATATATTTATTTAAAAATTGATATTTACTTATTAATGAATTCTCATAATTTTATTCACTAATAGTATATAAAATATATACAATGATAATATATAAAATATAATTTTTTTAAAAAAATAACATTCAACGTATTTGAAATTCGAATCATAATATTTACAATCTTTTCATCTATTTTAGGCAATGACCTCCTTTAAAAGAAAAATTACTTATCCATTACTTTATATTGTATTGTAGATATCTTATTTTGTTCAGAGATATTTCAAAATTTATTGGGCTTCGAATTTTGATTTTAATTATGCAATTGGGTCTTAATTGAAAAAGTAAATTTTAGACCCAAAGATTAAGCTTTAAATTTTATTTGTATTTTAATTTTTTAATTTACTTTGTGGTTTAATTTTTGTTTTTGTTTTTTCTTTTTTTTTTTGAAGTCAAAAGAATAAGAGTCAATTGGTAAAAAAATAAAAAAGAGGTAAAAAGAAAAAAAGAAAAGAAAAAAGTGAGATTTTGCATAAAAAAATCTTGGATTCAATTTAATTATTGGATTTTATCTCAGATTTTAACTTTAATGGTTGAATAATTTTAGAAAGACTTGGGGTTTAATCAATTGAAAAAAGAAAGATTGCACAGAGAATAAATTTTGGAAAAAAATTCTAGATTCGATTGAATTAATTTTTTCTAAATCGAAAGGAATTCAATTCTTATATAAGAACTTTCAATCTAAAATCAAAAGGGAGGCCTCAACAGCAATTCACTTTAAGATCAAACAGAGATCTTTGAAAAGATATAAAATTTGGACAACGTTTTGAACTAATAAGGAAAAAACAATCAAGTAAAAAAGTTTTGCAAGAAGATCTATTTGGAGTTTTTGGATGGAAGGCTAAGACTTATAATAAGAAACATTAGTTTTTAAAAGATGAAAAATTGTTGAAACCCATTGAGGTAATGTTTGCTTTCATTTTTTTTTGTGATTTTTGCATAACTTTTATAATATTTAATTGTTTACTCTTATTTTTATATCTATTGCATGGTATTTATTTTTACATGAATTTGCATGACTATTAATATGTTTACATGATTATTAGTTTATCTGCATGATTATTAATTTATTTGCATGATTATATATTTAATTGCATGATTTATATATTACTATTTGTATGATTATATTTTAATTGCATATTTATTTGCATGGTTTGTATATATATATTTTTGCATGACTATATATTTAATTGCATGTTATTTGCATGATTTACATTATTAATTGTATGATTATATATTTAATTGCATGATTATTAATTTATTTATTTGTGTGATTGTATGATTATTAATATCTTTATTTGCATAGTTATTTATTATTATTATTGCATAATTTTATATTTATTGTATGATATGATATTATATGTTATTACATGATTAATATTATATATTATATGTTATTGCATGATTAATATTATATTTGAATAATATTTAATTGTATGTTTCTATATTTATTGTGTGTATAATTGCGTGATTATATTTGTGTGATTATATTTGGTTGCATGATTATATATTTGAATGAATGGTTATTAATATATTTGTATGGTATTTTATATTTGCATGATATTATATATTTACATGATTATTATTATTGCATGATAATTAATGTATTTGCATGAGGTTCTTGCATGAATATTTTAGCATGATTCAGGCATGATATTATTACATGATATTTGATATGATTTATAATATATTTGCATGATAATTTTTGCATTGTATGATTTAATATTTATTACGTGATTGCTTGATATTTTTATAAATATTTTTGTATTACTATGTTTTGTAAATATATAAAAGGATTGTAATTGATTTATTTATATAATAAAATTATTTTTGATAAGGCTTAGATAAGGTAACATATAATTAATTTGGTACCAATTTTGGGCATAAAGGGATGCTAATATCTTTCCTATATGTAACCAATTCGCAAACTTTAGTTTTGATGATATAGACTAAAACTTATTCTTTTTAAAAATCATCAACTTAAGCTTAAGATAACCTTAAAAATGATAAATTCACATAGATGACCAATTACAACTAGCTAAAAAATATTGATGGTGACTCCATGATTTTTGTATATAATGGGTAAGTTTCCTAACCTAGACATTATGACATGTATAAATGCACATGAAATTAAACATAAAATTAATTATGGCTTGATAGTAGGTCCATAAATATACTAAAATATAAAAATAATTTTATTTTGTAATATGGTATGCATATATCTCTCTCCATCCACCACATGAACATTTTACTTGCAAACACCATATATGCTCAAGAGTTTGTTACACTCATCAAGCACTCAATTCAATTACTCAATTCAATTACATAAAATTTCAGTTTCAATTTGGTTGAGATTAATTTTCTACTAGAAATTTTATTGGTAATTTTTTTAAATAATTAGCAAGAATTATGAAATATGGTTTTTGTTTGAGATGGAAATAAATAGTGGTTTGATATAAAGCTATAAATATATGTTGGACAACGCTACATACACATAAATTATACGCACATGCACTATTTTTTTCTTTGAATTTTTTTTTTCAATTTAATTTTTGCACTGTCAAATTATAATCTTTCCCTTATATATTTGATCATAATTGCGCAATATGAATACTAAAAGAGGAAGCAATTATGATTGAATTTAAATGTTGGATCTCCTTTGAAATTTTAACTTGAAATATCAGTTCATAGATTATTTCTTAAGATATTTTTTCTTATGATGATTTGTTATAGTATCTACAACTTCCCTATCTAAACATTTTGACAATTGCTTTTGTTACCATTTCGTTCTTAAGTTGATTGATTGAATATTTATTGCAGGTCCTTTGAACCGAGAAAGTAATTACGTTGAGTTTAAAAAGGAATCTTGCTAACTAATTCCCCGTAGATTGGAATTTGACACTGTTGGTGCATCTGAAAGTTGATAATTATTGGACGGTATGGTAGTTAAAGTACGCTATTGACAATAGAAGAAAATTTGACACCGTTTCATTGTCCATATCCCCCAAATTTGAATCAGTTCCACATAAAAGTTTCCTTCTATATACGTCGGCTTTCATCAGCGATTTGGTCTAATCACTACCGAAAACTTTCGATATAAGCATCAGCAATTTCAATCTTTTTGCACTTGTCAACAACTAGAACCTATTTTTTTTGGAAGTGTCAAGCCTAATTGAATTTCAGTGAACAGATGTTTATACATGATGGCGCGTCAGCACCTATTTTAGCATAAGTTTTTCTTTAACAAAGGTGCCAAAATTTCCTAGCCTTTGGAACAAACCACTATATTTTGAGCACGTAGCAGGCAGAGCCAAGTGTGCTGTCTGCTACCAACTACAAAGTCAACCATCCCCTTTCCTCTCATTTTATTTTTGTTCGAGTACAGCCTTCCTTCTCAAAATTTGTGGTCTTGATTAATTTTGACAATTGTTACTCTAGAAGGGTGGAAGGCCTAAGCTGCTTTTCATGCAGAAGATAGCTTTAACGCCAGCACTGCAACTAGGAAACTCAATTCAAAGTCATTGACAATCGGGTGCATAATTTCATCCACCCCTATCTAACATTACAGGAATTGGTCAAATGCTTTTATATTATCCGCATAATTTTGTGCAAAGGTCAAAACCCTGTTGCTTGCTTCCTTGCCTTTGCATTTACATCTTTCTTTTTTTATGGTTCTGTGGTGCATGAACATATAATTACGTACTTTCCATTCTAATCTACTTGAAATAGGAGTGACGATTGTCAATGAAGAATAATATTACCAATGTATTTTTCAATAGTTGTTCGCTAATGACATAATTATTATTAAGAAAAATTTGTAAAACAAGGTCTTAAATCTTTTAAGTAATCTCTAGTCCCCCCGTTGCTTGTCTAGAAACATCTCATTTTGCATATAAACAAAGACTAAAAATAAGCTTAAGAAACGTGTATATCATGATGACACATGCGTTCTCTCCATATATAATTTCAAACTCCTAAATAAATAAATAAATAAAATTGCGATTTCGGTTCATAGATCTTGATCCTCATTTTCTATAAATGTGGCTGCAATGTCACCTCTGGACCTTGGTCGGGGAAGCTTCATGCATTAGTTCGTCACATTGATTTCTTTTTTTAAGCATTGGTTCATAGTTTTAATCGATGCTTGCATGTTTGTTACTAGCAAAGGTAATTGCTTGTCGCAAATCTAAGGTTTCCTTGTACATGGAATTTTCATATGCATCCACATCTCTAAAGTTGACAAAATATAAATATATATTTATTTACAAATATAAGTATATATGGTAGTTATATATACAAATTTTGTTTGTTAAATTATTGTTGGAAGGTGTCCAAGATTTCCAACAAACTTTGAATATCAATGTAGTTTTTGTTCAATCTTCATAGGCAACATTTTTAAGAGTTCACATCTATATATGCAGAGGTTAGATAAAAATATGTTAGCTAAAGTTGTTGTAAATGGTACATGAGAGTACGAAACCCATAGACTTCATGCACATATTTTATGTATGGTATTGGTACATTAATATTTGGGGTTTTTTTTTTTTTAAATGAAAGTATAAATTGAGACACTAAGTTAATCTGATAAAACCTCCCTAAGTTAGCTCGATCATTTCCAGTAATTGGAATTGAGGACACGTGGTTAAGGTTCATGGTGCAGGTGTAGAGAGAGACAGTGAGAGCATTACACGTAGAGGATTATTGGGAGTGGTTGAATTAGATGGATGCTGGCGTCAATGTAATATTTATGTGATGCACATTGATATGTATGACCATTGAGTTAATATCTTCAAGAATGCATATACATGGTAAAATTAGTGACGGATTCAAATTGATTGGAAGATAAAAGAAAAAATTCTAGACAAAAATTCAAAATAATAAACTGTTGTTAGGGTCCATGGACATTCCACTAAAACACATGCATCCGCTGCGGAACAAAATGATGTACTTTTCACCTAAGCAAAATGTGTACAATGATCAAATTCATGTCCAGTTTTCAGGTTTGGGGAAAAAATTGATAAGAATTTCTGCATAACTACATTAATTGTTGCGTTGGCAGTGGAGTGTTTTGAAACTCAAATAAATGTTAGCAAAGTTGAACATTCAAAATAACTTAAGTGGTCATTTTCATGTAGCAAATCATAGCCTCCAAATTGAAAGCAATTAATTTGCCTATTAACTAAACTGACAAATTCTGCAAAATGTTAAATCCATATAACTTTATGGCTAGAGAGGCACCCCCATCAAGCCACCAAGTTGTCATGTCATATTTCCACACAACATCAAATACATAAATTATTTAATGAATTAATTTCAGTACAGACAAGAATTAAATAAAAACTTGAGACACCAACTCTCAAGTTTAAACACTGGAACTGAAGGTGTGGGATACAAGGGTGGGGAAGGCAGATGTCACACGTAACAACTTTTGGCTACTTTACATATTTAGATGCAAACTATTAATCTATTCAACATCAATACAGTAAACTATATTTCCACCGCAACCAAACAAGCCAGTAGAAAACAAATATTTCTAACTACTGGAAAAAAAACAAAAAAAAAAAGAAAAGGAAAAAGGTGACATGCAAATTACATGTTTCTACAATTTTAGATCCACGAAGATGCACTTCAACTCGATTATATTAAAAAAAAAAAATAGAATCGAAAAATCAAATATTAAAAAAAAAATAATTCTTATAAAAAAAGTACCAAAATCACCGATGCTTAAGAAACTATAATTTAGTTTGCCTACTGAGAAACTTACCTGCCATTGATAAGCTTTTACAGCTAGGCCCATTCAATGAAGACCTTCCTATTTACTAAGTAAAAGAGCAAACTGAAGAAGGAATTAACATTTTTTCCCCTGATGTAACTAGTGAAGATAAAACTAATGCTGCCATTAAGCTTTCAAACACCGGCCATTGTCCTTCTAATGAGAAGAGCCATTAATGAGCCGTTAGGGTTTGTTTTTTTTTTTTTTTTTTTTGTATTGTTTAAAGGTGGCGTATAAAAACAATTTCTCTTTAGTTTTTGGTATTAACTTGTATGAATTGTTTTTTCTTTATAAAAATTTCAAGGGTTTGTTTATAGACTCTAGATATATCAACAAAATATTAAATTTTTAATTATGTCCAAATAAAATATTAAAAGTTTAATTTTAATGGTGAAATTCAAATGCTAATATCATCAATTAAAAAAATTTATGAACTTAAAAAATTGATCAACGGTAATTTCAAGTAAAAAGTTTATTGTATATTATATATTGGATTATAGTGAAAATGATAAAAAAATGAAAGTGATACTATTTAAAATTTTAATAAAAATCATATATAAATTGAATAAAATATAAAATATATTTCATATTTTTTATGTCAACAAAAATTATAAAACACCATTTTCATATAAAATACAAGATAATTGCACCAATTTTAAATATTCTACAGAACATGGATATATGATAAATGGAGGTTTATTTATTTTTTTTGAACTTATATTTGATACATTTCATATATTGTTAATGAATAAATATTAATTTTTAAAATAAATATAAGAAATTAATATCTTTAAAAAAATTTATTCATTAATAAAATAATATTATTTAATTTATTTCGATATTATTTAATTTATTAATAATATATAAAATTCATATAGTACATCAAATATAATTTTTTTTAATGCCTTATAAACCAAAGAAGGAGAAAATGTTGTAATTTGTTAATGCGACACCCTCCTTTGACTTCAACAACTTCAAAGAAGTGCCTGCTTTATCTCTTCGAGTTAAGGACCTGAACTGAACAAACAGTGGCCAGTGACTGAACAAACAGTGACACCCTCAAAATCTACTCTTGATTTATGTTACAAAACACTCACATTCATGGCTACAGCTTTACTTTCCCATTACTCTTCAAAGCCTCTGCTGCACTTACTTCTCGTTATGGTGGTGCAAGGCTCCACGCCAACGTGTTTCAACTTGGTTTCAAACAAGACGTCTTCGTACGAACATCTATTCTCAACATGTACTCTAAATTCTCTGATTTAGACCTCTGCTCGCAACGTGTTCGACAAAATGCTTACGAGAAATGTTACTTTTTGGGGCACTATGATTTTTTCTTATTGCCGTGGTTTCCGTGTAATGGAAGCAAACAATTTGAAAGAAGTGTGGATTCTTGGTTTTGAACTAAGTGCTTCCACTTTTGTAAGTGTTGTGGTCGCGTGTACCAAGGCTTTGCTACAGTGACGCACATCAACATTTGATTTTGAAGAGATTAAATTAAAATAATATTTATTTTTATATGTTATGTTACTCAAATTTAAGAGTAAATATCAAATATGAGTATGCCTCTAACATGAATATACTAAGATTATTAACATTGAATCGGATAACGTTTTTATTTTTTTTAAAAAAAAACTATATATGTTAGTATTAATTATTTTGATATAGTATTTTATTTTTTTTTGTTTAATACAAATATATTGATAAATATACTTAAACTTGTATGTAATAATATTCCAAACAATATGCAAAATAAAGATGAAAAGGTCAAGAAAGCTCTTAAATGAAAATTTAATGATCATTCGAGCTTTTCAAACATTTATTTTCATCGTTTGAGCCATTGTTAGAAGAAAATTGGTTAACAATTTTTGTCCAATCAAAGGTTTAATTGGATAAAAATAAATATTTAAGGGTTTTGAAATAGAGGATTCAGTTTGATTGATTGCAAAAAAAAAAAATTAAGACTTACATGATTATTGAATTTTTGTTTGAAGGTTATTTTTACCCTTATGCCTAAAATAAATATGCAATATCTTCATATATCAAATAAATAAGTTTTAAAGTATAAAAAATAATATATTAATCTATTATAATATTTTTTAACATTTTATTTGGTCAGATAATATTTTAATACTCTTTTATATAAAAATATATTAAGATAAAAACAAAGAAATGAAAAAGAAAATAACATAAATTAACATAAAAACAAAGATATGAAAAAAAGAATAACCTTGGTTTTAGGAGTTTGAAATCTTAGAGAGAGAACACAAATATATTTTTAAAGAGATTGAAATAGATATAGACCTTGGGTTTGAAAAAAAACAAGGTGTAAACAAAACGAGTTGCTTTAAAAAATAGAGAGATAAAGTTCAAGTTTCAACTTTCAAGGGTTTTATTTTGTTCTTTGATTTTTATTAGGTTAAAAACAATAAAAAAAATAAAAGCTAAGTCACAAAATTGTAAATTATATTTCACAGCCATGTACTAACCAAAAATAACAAATCCAATGAAATTTATCAAAACTAGTTGAGATCAACGAAAACAACGAGTATTACTTGGTATCAACTCTAGTACAAAAAGCATCCTTAAGTGTACTGTGTTTTGGTATAATTGAAGTGTACTAATCACTATGGTTGGTATTGAAATGAGATTAACAATCTTGGGATATACTCATTTTTTAAAAGTTTTTCCATATCTTTGGATTGTTCTATCTCAAATTCACATTTATCGCGATTAACATAGTTCTTTGAGGTTATATAAAATATAAAAAATTAAAATAGTCACAAAGATATAGAAAGATAGGCTAAAAGGTATAAAAAGTCATTGAACTATAATTAAAAAAATCATCCAAGCACTTATTTTTTATTGCAATTAATCAACCCCTCTAATATTTATTTGTATCCAATTAAACCCTTATTTGGATGAAAAAGTTAACACCATCAATTTTTTCCAACTAAGATAAAATTCCTTGTGACATAAATAAGATAGATAATAATTTACTTCATTATGCAATTAATATATGTAAAATTTAAATAAAATAAGACTTTTTTTTCCTTTTTCTTTTTCTTTTCTATTCTCATTTTTACTTTTCTTTTAAGATCCCTCTAAGGGTTCAATTGACTGTAGTTTGAAAATTGCTTGACTCATTTTTTTATGTGATTAGATTTTGTCTAATTAAGGGTCCAATTGAGTCGAAATAAAAGATTAAGGGCTTGATTGATTGCAATAAAATGTTAAGGGCTTAAAAGATTATTGAATTATAATTTAAGGGCATTTTGACCTTTTAGCCAATAAGATAAGTGTAGGACTAAAAATAAAATAAAATACACCATTGGTACTTGGTTGAAGATTTGGAACCTTGTTGAGAAAGCTAGAAAAATAAATTTTTTTCAAAGTATATATGATTGCAATTTAATATTTATGACAAATTTATTACTTTTAAAGGTTTGTAAATAATGATTTTCGATATAATAAATAGATAAATAATAATATAATTTTAATTTCTCTTAAATTACAATGCATAAAATTAAGTTAAAGATAAAAAAATAAATTAACAAATAATAATTTTGATGTGAGATCCAATTTAATTTTTTTGACTAAAAAAAAAATCTCAAATAAACTAATTCCAAGAACAGTTTGTCAATGCTTTTCTATGCACTGTTGTGTTACCTTTAACGAATTCAATTATGAATAAGTATGTTAAATTTGATTTTAATTGATGGAGCTCATTCTACTTTTGATACTATGGATGAAAGATCGATCCTTTCATGGATAATTGTTGGTTTTAGCTTGGAATCTTATAGGGACACTAACATAATTTAGCAAAAATAAAAATTGATCTATATTCGGACAAGAGCTTAATCACACTAAATCCATGGTTACAAAATTGATGTTGCCATCATGAGCTCTCCAATACCACTCTCCAGGCAGAGTATAAAAAGGGTAGAAAAAGTATTTGCGGTCATGGTACATTAAGATTTATCTGTTTGCAGATCTATGGTAAATGGTTATACAATTCATGGAATGGATAATCTAGGTCTGAAATTATTTCATCAAATGTAGATAATTGAAGTTTTTCACCTAGATCATGTTGTTTTCACAAGCATATTATTGGCTTACAATCATTCAAGAATGGTAGAGGATGGATTAAATTGCTTCAAAAGCTTGAGAAATGATTATTGAATAGAACCTGGTATATATCGAGCATTATACTTGCTTAGTTGATCTTTTTACTATAGCTGGTCATTTTGATTTGGCTTTGAAAACCATCCAAAAGGTGCCTGTGCAAGTACAAGCTCAAGTTTTTGCTCTATTGCTTCGTGTGTGCAAGAAATATGACAAAATTGCTCTTAAAGAATATGTAGCAAGGAAGTTGTTAGATTTAAGTCCTAGAAATACTAGTAATTATGTTCTCATGTCTATATATACATATACATATACATATACATATACACAGTAATGGATTTACAATGGGGCTACCCCATTAAAATCCTATAACCTTTTTAAATATATTATGATATTAGACAAAAGTTTTAATATTTTTACATTTTGCCCTCACTAAATTGAAAAAGAAAAAAAAATATAAAAGGTAAGGATTTGAAAATACTATAAAGTATAGATATACTTTAGTAAAAAAAAAAATTGACTCATTTCAAAAGAAAATAAAGTATTATATGAAAATATTAATAAATTTTGGCTTATAAATAATTATTTCATGTAAGTCTCATTCTAGCTAACTTACAAACTTCATTTTTTTATTTATTTATGTGAAATATCATTATATCATTGTAAAAGTGCCCAAGTCAAGCATAAAATAATAAAATATTTATAAAAGAAAAAAAAAAAGCGCAAATTAAAGATAAACTAATCTTGTATAGTAAAATATAGATAATAAGTAAAATGAAACTACGACAAGACACTCATGACATAAAAATTTATTTTTAACATATCAAAGTACTTTATGCTCTTGTTTTCCTTTTATATTGATAAAGTGATAAGGTGTTTTTTTTTAACATTATTTAGAATTTATAATAATATGTATATGATGTAAAATAATGTTGTAGAGATGTAATCTATCCAAATCTAAAATTTAGAAAAAAAAACTAGTATCAATTTAAAAATTATTAAAAAAGTTAAAAAAAATATATAAAAGTAGCTTGTTGTTGATCCTATTTTGTATTTTCATGTCTTATCTTATGTCTTAAAAACTATAGAAAAATTAAATTAGTATTTGATTTAACTTATTTAAAACAAATATCATTTGTAAGAGAAAGTGAATTTTAAAAGAAATATCTGAAATTGAATAAAATTATATATCTTTTAATATTGATAATGAAAAAAAATCCTAAATTTTTTACTTATGAAAACTATGTAATAGTACTATTATCATTTGAAAAATAAGAATATTATGTGTTTGTGTTTATTTGATATTTAAATTTTTGATGCATTTAGTATTATAAGTTTTTTTTATATTTGTGTTAATTTCTATTTAAAACTTTTTATATATTTAATATTACAAAAGATATTTCAAGTTCTTTTATTAAAACTCTGTTTTACATTTAGAAAACATTACCTTTATATTAAATAAAAAATTTTAAGTAAATATATTATATAATAAATTTTGCCCTACTAAAGAAAAATCCTGGATTCGTCCCTGCATATACATACATCCGAAACTAAGTGGAAGGAAGCCATTGTAATAAGAAGCATGATGAGGAATAGATGATTGGTTAAACAACCTACTTGGAGCCAGGTTGGGATCAATGGTTATATACATGTTTTTATTGCTAGAGATAGATCACATCATCAGTCTGCTAATATTTATAAAAAGTTGGATGAGCTTAATAATAAACTTAAAGAAGCTAGCTATATCATTGAAATAGATACTGTGGTTCATGACTTGGAAAATAAAGAAAAAGAGAAGTCTTTTAATGTTCATAGTGAGAGATTGACTGTTGCTTAGGGACTTATCAGTATTGATCCAAGAACCACTCTTACAATCATAAAAGAAACCTCTAAACTTGTGATGATTGTTAGTGTTTTTTAAAGTTTACCTCCAAGGTTACAATAGGCATTTTATTGTTATTGGGACTTCTGCTAATGTTTATGGAGATAATACAAGCACATCTCATAATGAAACAAAAGAAGATTGAAACACAAAAATAAATAAAGAAACTTATTAATGGTTAGCTAGAATCACAAAAGGAAAATGTACTTCCCTGTTCAATATTGAAATGATATTTGCAATTTATTAAGACTATATAGCAATTAAACAAACTACAACTGCCTAACAAAAGCAAAAGTTGCAATAGGTGCAACAATAGTAGCTGTATCAACTACACCAGCATATTGGCTGCTACTATAGCTGTTGCCTCACACCAATTACCTAAGGCAACCACGTTACTTATGATAGCACCTATAAGAACAAAAAAAAAAAAAAAAAAGAACCAGCAACTAAACTAAGAACACCAAAGTCGATCATTTACAAAAAATCAGCCTCAGTAGCAACAATATCAGTTTAAAGATTGACTCAGCAATAACAATATCTTATCCCATAATTAACTCAGTGACATCAGTTATCTAAATGTAATTCAACTCAAGTTGTTGTAATTTTATAGATTGGGATTGAGTCAGTAACTGAAGATAAGATCAAACTTATCTACCTTCACTATACTAAAAGTTAGTATATATACATGTACTGTAATTCATATGAAAGCAATGTGTGTTGATTTCTATTCATTATCCCTTATCTTTATATGATGTTAGAGCTTCTTTAGGCTTAACAACTCTTTTTTTGAATGGCATCAATCATCCCAACTACAAACTCAACAACCCTTGCCTTGAGATTATTCAAATCAACAATACTCAACTTCCATTCAAACTTAACAATAGTAATTGCCCTTTCTTGTATTTACAGCTTGACACACTTCTAATCGGCCTTAATCCCATTAGCTATGTCAATGGGACATATCCTTGCCTTGCCCTAACCATCATTATCCAAAAGAAAACAACTCCAAATCTAGAACAGTCAAAATTGATTAGGCCAGATAAGCTAATCCTACATGCGATTGTTGCATCCATCACTAAAACAATGATACCTATGATTGTCACATCAAAGTCATCTCTTGAAGTAATGACAAAGCTCACAAACTTGTTTGCTAGCAAAACCAAATTGATAGTTATGTCTCTCAAGAAAAAGTTATCCCTATCTATACAGGGGAAAAAAATCTATAGTAGAGTTTATGCAATCAATGAAAAGCTTTGCAAATAAGCTAGCCTTGGCTCAAGCACCTAAGCTAAGGATAATTTAATAATTTTCATTCTCAATAGTCTTGGAATAGAATCTAAAAAAGTTTCAATAGCAATTAAAGCAAGAAAAAGTGCTATCTCTTTTGAAGAACTACATGACAAGTTGATAGACTTTGAAGTAGTAATCAAACAAGAGGAACTTATAACTACACCAGTTATGATAGCCAATATAGGGAGAAAAAGGAAAGAATTTGAAGGTTAACAAAGAAGAGGCAACAATTTCAATAGTAACAGTTCAAACAGTTTATGCAATAACTATAACTTAGCCAGAAGAAAATTCAACCAATTTAATATCAATAGTAGCAGTAACAAGCCGACCTATAAATTATATGAAGATTTTTCTTACAATGCAAAGGTCTATAGGAACTATAAGGTTTAATCTATACTAGAACCAGTTGCACATTTTGCTCAAATTACAAGAAAAACAAACAATAAGAATTGGGTGATAGACTAAGGAACATCGCATCATGTGGCCAATTATCTCAACAACCTATCTCCTTATTCTTAATATGGAGGTCATGATGAAATTTTGGTAGGAAATGGCTTAGATTTAAACATCACACATATTGATTTTACACAAATCACCACCTCAAATAGACCTTTAGTTCTCTCCAATGTATTACTTGTTCCTTAAATGCAAACAAATTTGATCTTTATCTCAAAAATTTGTAAAACTAATCAAGTTTCTTTGGAATTTTTTCCTTGTAATTTTTTTTTTTTTTTTGTAAAGGATCTAGCCACAGAGGCAACATTGATGAAAGAACACGGTAGAAACAAAATCTGGAACTTTTTGCACCTAGTAGTTTCTCATATTTGTTTGCTCCAAATAAATAAAAAACAACAATTTTTAGCTCTAAATCAAGAGTTGATATTTCGCAAAGGTGTAGACATCTTATTTAGTCCTCATTTAGTCCAAGATCTAAATCAATTAGGCTCAATTTGGTTTAAAGATCGAATGTCCAATTTTTTATATTTTATTCATATTTATCATTATTTTATATTTATATTTATATTTATTTTATCTTTATATTTATATTTATATTTATATTTATATTTATTTTATCTTTATTTTATTTTAACTTATTTATCTTAATTTTATTGTTTATCTTTATAAAAAAAATGGAAATCAAAATGTTTGTTGGAAAATATTTTTTGATTGATAATTCATATGAATTTTTAAAAGGTTTTGATTGGTTTTTTAGAGATTAATTCAAAGTTTTTGTTCTTGGATAATAAATAATTTTAATCTCCAATCAACCTAGAGTTCTTATCAAGTTGGGACTAAACTCCTATAAATACCTTATAAGTTTATATAACTAACAAACAATAATTACAAAAGAAAATTTGAAAGGAAAAAGTTTTAGAAAATTTAAGTCCAAATTTTAGGCTTTTTCAAATTCTTGACGATTTTCCAATGGGATTCCTGGACTCCAATAAAATTTCCGGTTTGCATTGTAATTTTCTATCGAGTGTTGAAGTTTTTGATAGGGATTCCAATGATTATTTCTAGTTTTTCAAGCATCAACCTGATCCGACTCATACCGCAAGTTTCGCATTTTTTTTTATATTTATTTATTTCATTTTAGTTGGTTTATTTAATATTGTTTTTATCATATTTTACTTAAGGTAGGAATTTTTAGGATTTAGTAAAGTTATTAATTTGATTAATAAAAATAAATAAATAAATAGATTAAACTTAAAAGTAAAACTTTAACAAAATCTTGAAAAATAAATGTTAATTATTCAAAAATGAGATTTTTAAAAATTACAAATGAATAATTTTTTTTAAAAATTTCTAAGTGAGAGATTTTTTCTAAATTGAAGGTAAATGAAGGAAAATTTTAATAAAATTTCAACAACAATAATTAGTGTTTATTTTCAAAGTATAATAATAATAATAATAATAATAATAATAATAATAATAATAATAATAATAATAATAATAATAATAATAATAATAATAATAATAATAATAATAATAAACTTTATAAAATTTTAAGAATAAATAATAATTATCCAATGATGAGATTTTAAGAAATCAAATGGTTAATTTTCTAAAAAAAATTTTAGATAACGAATTTTTTAAAATTTAACCCAAAATAATTTTGATAAAATTTCAAAAAAAGTAATTGCATTCATTTTTAAATCAAAGCGAAGAATAGAACTTATAAATTTTTTAAAAAGTATATGGCAATTATACAAGGTTAAAAATTTTAGAAAATAACAAATTGTTGAATTTCTAGGAATTTTCTAAATGAGGAATTTTTCTAAATTTAACCAAAATGGTGGAAGAGTTTAGATAAGATTTCAATAAAGATAATTGGCATTTTTCATTCTAAAAATTAAAAATGTAAATAAAAATAAGTTCAAGGATGAAATTCTTAGTAATCGCAAATGGATAATCTTTTAAAAAATTTTTAGGTGAGAAAATATTTTTAAATTTGATCTAAATGGTGAAAAAATTAAATATATTTTCATTAACAAAATCATAATAAAAAAACATAAATGATTGAATCTTTTTTTTGACGACGAAACCTTTTGAAAAAAATAAATAAAATTCTTGAATTCTCTTTAGGTGAGAAAATATTTTTTAGGTATTTTACCAAATTGATAAAAAAATCTTAGAAGTTGTGTCCAATATTTAATTATTAAATTTTAATAAGAGACCATTAAAACTAGGATCCTTATGATAATTTGAATTAGTTGGTATTGTCGTTTGGATAGGTGTGTGGGGTGCGATAACCTTCCTAATACGTAATTAAACTCCTAAACTAAGTTCTGAAATACAGACGAAAACCCATTCTTTTAGGAGCTTTAGTTAAGCTTAGGATATCTATAAAACAATAAGTATATTAGGTGACTAATCACACTTATATAAAAAAATATTTGTGGTGATTCTTATGTTTTACAATAAGTTTACAGTCTTAAATCTTATGAAGATAAGAGACTAAAACATCTATCATCAAGGATCTTACATTTTATGCTAAAAAGCGTTGGCTTGAATAATGACTCTATTAGGAAAGTTTTTGATTATAATTCCTATCTTTGTAACAAAAGTCATAAACTACCATTTAATAATTAGAGTTTTTTTTAGCACCAAACCACTATTATTGCTATTTATTGATGTTTGGGGTGGTCTTTACATTAACTCAAATGCTAACTATCATTACTATGTCATTTTTGTAGATAATTTCTCTAAGTTTACATGGCTATTTCCAATTACACATAAGTCTAATGTTGTGCCCATATTTTCAGCATTTAAAGCATGTGTTGAGAAACAATTTAATACCTTAATCCTCTCTATTTTCTCTAACAATGATAAAGAGTATAAAGTATTATTATCTCTACTTGTATCCTATTATCCAATGGCATCAAACATCTAAACACACCACCTTATACACCTAAGAGTAATGGAATTGCTGAAAAAAAAATAGGCACATAGTTGAAATTGGCCTCACAATTCTTCATTAAGCCTCTATGCCATCAAATTATTGGCCTTATGCTTTTCAAACTATTGTGTACCTCATTAATAGGATGCCTATACTAAATTTACAAAACATATCTCCATATAAAATCTCACCAAATTATTCTAAACCAATGGTTTTTGGCTACCTTTGTTATCTGTGGCTTAAACCATATATTGAGAGTAAACTCTAACCTAAGTTAAGACTTTGTGTGTTTCTTAGTTACTCACCTAATCAGAGTACTTACAAATGCATGGATTATCTAACAATAATTCGTTCATATATAGGCAGGTCAGATTTATTAAATTTGTTTTTCTATATGAGAAAGTTAATAATGTTCTTTACTCATCACCAATTATTGACACTATCCATAATCCACTATATATTTTTAATTTGATCATTACAACTATTTTGTATTTTTCCACTAATAGTTCAAATGATATTGTTATGCCATCCCCTTTTATCAGTAGAACTCTAGCAATTAATCCATCATCAAGTACTGATCCTCAAACTCACACTAGTAACATATAACTTATAAGTCCACAAACTATCTTGTCATCTTCATCACTAGACCCTACATCACCTTCACAACAAACTAGCTCAGACACAAACCCACTACCCATAAGAACACACTTAATAACCATTCATTTACAAAATAATATCTTTAAACCCAAAAAGATCTACCTTATTTCTAAATACACCCTTCGCTTAACCTTTGAGCCTACTTCTACAATTCAAGCCATTGAACTACTAGAATGAAGTGCAGTTATGGTAGATAAGTCCAATGTACTTGTTGCTAATGGTACATGGACACTAGTTGCACCCAAATCATCACAAAATGTCATAGGCAACAAATGGGTGTTTCAAGTCAAAAGGAAGGCTAATAGTATGATTGACAAGTTTAGGGCTAGATTAGTAGCAAAAGATTTTCATTAAAGGCTTGGATTAGGTTTTAAGAAAAAATTTAGTCTAGTGATAAAACCACTAACCATTCGAATAGTTTTATGTAGTGCCATACACTTTGTTTGGCCATTGAAACAACTTAATGTGAATAATGCTTTTCTATAAGGAAATTTAGTGGATAAGGCCTATATGGCTCAACCAACTAGTTTTGTTGATAAAGCCTATCTCAATCATGTCTGCAGATTGCATAAAGCCATCTATGGTTTAAAACAAGCCTTAAGGGCCTGGTATCAAGAAATGAGTAGCTTTTTCATTCAATTTAGTTTCATTAACTCTATTTTAGATGCTTCCTTATTTATATATGTTCAGGACTCAAACCTTATCCACTTTCTAGTTTATATGGATGATTTTATCATCATAGTTAACAACTAATGTATCATTGATAGGTTTGTCACTTCGTTTTCTAACATATTCTCTCTCAAGGACCTAGGTGATCTACATTTTTGCTTAGGAATTGAAGTAATTTTTGTCTCAACTAGTTTGTTTTTCTCTTAACTCAAGTACATTTGAGGACTTTTGACATATTTGAGATGTCAAATGTCAAAAAAACAATGACAATGTTGACTTTTAGTAATCACCTAAAGCTTTAAGATGGAAATGGTTTTGTTAATGCCACTATTTTTCAACAACTAGTAGGATCTCCTTAATATCTCTATTTAACAATACCTAGTATTGCATTCTTAATCAATAAGATGTCACAATACATGCACATACTAACAGCATTTCATTAGACAAATTTAAAAGATAAATTCATGCATGATATATATATGAACATAATCATATATACATACTTATTTAACGAAAATGAAAGCAAAAACTAGACTTGACTTAGTAGTCATTGAAGAAGATCACAATACTAAAATTGTTCATTTTTACAGCATAAGTCCTTTAATACACTGAAGCAAGAATTTCTCTTAAGAGTTGTATAATGCCTATTCGATTGCTTCTCTACTTTTCTTAATTTCTTTTTGTGAAAAACCTTTTTTGAGTAATTTTCTCCCTTCTCTTGTTTAATGGCCAAATGCCATAATTAGTGTTTAGAGGCAATGAAAGTTTTTTTTTTCTTCAGAGATTGTAAACTGCCTAAGATAGTTTTTATATAAAGAAGTAAATTGCCTAATGCCAATTACTTCATCATAAGGATTGGGCCACCCATTATAGGTAGATCTACATCTTTAATTTCTTTCATCTCTTGCTTACACAAAATGGGTATCAAAATTTTATGATCTCTTGACTATTTTTTTTCTATTCTTTGTATTGGGGTTATATAAGGAAATATATCGTGCAACCAACATACTTCGAGAGTTCAATTGCTATATGATTGTTTGGTGTATACCGTAACTCATAATCACATCTAGTTACCTATACAACTGTTAGGTATGTATAGTAACTCTCAAGCATAAGTAGAGTAAGTATGTAGCACTCTAGATTCATTCAATCACATTTCAAGTTTTTCATGATCTTTTTTTTATTATATTGCATGATATACTTGTATATTCATAATTATGTTTGATGTTTCAAGCTTAATTAGTTAACCTATGAATGAAACCAAATGTGACATCATACTGATCTTCATTTTTTTCTAGAATCTCTTAATTTTAGTTCAACAACTATCCATATATGTCCCATTAGATTGAATTATCCATGGCCATTGGCAATAATTCAAGATAGCTAACATTAAACTGAAATTTTAAGAAATAGTCAAAAATCCTTAAGGGTATTAAATATAAGATTTTTTGATCTTAAAGGTCTCACACAACAAGAAGCAGAAGTCTATTCTTTTATTACCTTTGTTTGTCAAATAATATGGTATGAAACACATGTTATAATATTACTCTATTTTTCTTAGAAAACGTATGTCTTTCATCATTTATATATCAATATCATAAAGTGATAGTTTAGATGCTCCTAGTATCTAACTTGAGTCCACAACTCTACTTGATTTCATATAATCAACATGATTTCCATTGGCATATTAAGACAAGTAAAGTGAATTGTGAGTTTATTCACTTTCGATCATAAATCTCAATATCGAGTAACCTCATTTTGATATCTTATTGAGGTGATTTTATTTTAAGCTTAGGCTTTCAATCTATAGCTTTAAACTAGTTTCATGTCTATAGTGCCAAACCATTAAGGCGATTGCTTGTGCGAAAAGGTCAATCATCTGTTTGACACACCTTTCTGATCATATCGTATATGTACATAGACATGTGTGCATGCACAAATACTACACTTTATTAGTATTAATTGTATTAAATATAAGTCAACTCAAATGAAAAAAATATCATAAATTGTTCATATATAACTATTCAATCAATACATGTACATTAACATTTAAGCAATCCTAGAGATCTCATATAACTATTAAATACACTTTAGGTATGTGCTTAGTAAATGGATCTATAATCGTCTTATGCATAGAAATGTACTACATGCTTACTTTCTTTTGTAAAACTATGTCTCTTATATAGTTATATTTGATATCTATATGTTTGGTCTTAGAATGATATTTGAGATCTTTTGTGAATGCGGTTGCAACTTGATTATTGCAATTCACCAATACTGAGTTAGACTCATCTTTGTCAAATCTCAAATAATTAAAAAATCTCTTAAGCCAAATAGCCTTTTTCACTACCACTAAAAATGTCACAAATTTAACTTCCATTGTGGATAGTGCTATATAAGTTTATTTTTTACTATTCCACAAAAAAACCCCACTATTTAGTAAGAAAAGGTAACCAAAGGTAGATTTTCTTCATCTAAATCTCCTCTCTAATTGGCATCTGTATAGTCAATTAAATATAGATCTTTTCTTTGATAGCACAATGAATAATCTAAAGTGCCTTTTAGATATCTTAATATTCTTTTAACAACTTTCAAATGGAGTTAACCTAGATTAGATTGATATCTGCTTACCATGTCCTATTGTATAATAAATGTCTTCATAAGGCTTCCAATAGTTCTAAAGTAAGGAACTTTTGCCATTTGTTCCTTTTTTTATGGAGTCTTAGGATAGATTTTCTGGCTAGAGCTTTCACTTTTTATCGTAGGAATATCTATCAGTTTGCAATCTTACATATTGAATCATTCCAGAATTTTTTTAATGTATTACTCTAGTGAAAAAGCTAACAATTTCTTTGAATGATCTTTTATGTTTTTTACACCAAATATGTAAGTTGTTTTACCCATATCTTTCATTTCAAAATTTGAGGACAACAGATTTTTACCTCAGTTATATACTACTTGTAATTGTTGGCCAATAATATGTCATCTACATAAAGTGATAAGATCACAAATTTATCTTTGTCTCTTTTGACATACATAAAGTGGTCCTTATCAATTATGATAAAATCATATGAAATTATTGCTTAATAAAATCTAATATACCACTGCCTAAAAAATTGTTTAAACTCGTAAATCAATTTTAATAGTTTGCACACTTTGTGCTCTTGACTTTTGTTTATGAAACCTATAGGTTGTTCCATATAGATTTCTTCTTTTAGTCCTTATTTTAGAGAGGTAATTTTTATATCCATTTGATGTAACTCCAAATCTAAATTGGCTATAGTGGCTAGAATTAAGCGTATCTAAAAAAATCTCATAATAAGAGAGTCTTTTCATAATCAATTTCTTTTTATTGAGTATAGCCTCTTATTATTAAACAAGTTTTATATCTTTTAATTGTCCCATCTAACTTATGCTTAATCTTGAGAACCTATTTGTTCCCAATTGTTTTATATCCTTTGGGAATATCAACCAATTCATAAACATTGATTGATTTTATAGACTTTATTTCTTATTCCATTGCTTTTATCCACTTTTCTTTTGTAAAAGATGAAAAAGCTTCTTTAGCATTTCTTGGCTCTTTTTTATCTTGTAGGGTAATAAAGAACGCCTCCCTTTCTATGTCAAAATGACATCAAGGTATATTTTCATGATTACTTCGCCTGACTTATAATTCTTGAGAAACTAATTTATTAAATCTATCATCTTTTGTCATACTCCAATTTGAAGGAGATACTATTGGTCCTTAATCAGAAACATGCATGATTTGGAACTAGCAAATCATTTGTTTCTTTAATCTAAAAAAAGACATTTCCTAATCTATCTCACCTTTTTTTAAAAACTTACTTTTCAAAAAAATGGCATTCTGAGATTTAAATTCAATTACACTCTCATTTGACTGTTTAACTATGAACACGTATCCCTTTGAATGCTTAGAGTATCTTACACATAAAATTTTTTTAACTTGAGGACCTAGGTTTTCATGTAGATAAGCGGTCTCATGTACATAGGTAGCATAACCCCAAGGTTTAAAATTATTGAGATTAGGTTTTCTCTCAATCCAAATTTATTAAGGTGGACGTAATTAACTTGAAAGGTATTTTATTGAGCATAAAGGCAGTAGTTAATAACGTATCACCCTAAAAGGTGATTGACAAATTCGCTTAGACCATCATAGACCTCACCATTTTTAGAAAAGTTCTTTTTGTTCTCTTTACAACAGCATTTTGTTATGGAATCCTTGGAATGATCAGTAGCCTATTAATATCTTTTTCATCATATAATTGTTTAAACTAATCAGACAAATACTCTTGTCCGTGATATGTTCTTAACGCCTTAATGTTTCTACCTAATTGATTTCCTACCAAGGTCACTTATTTTCTAAAGCACTTTTATGCTTCAAACTTGTGATAAATCAAATAGACGAACCTAAAGCGCTTAAAATCATCAGTGAATGTGATAAAATACTAACCTTTTTTTCATGACCTTACATTCATCAGGCCACAAATGTTGAAATATATCAACTGTAATGAAACTTTAACTATAATTACTTTACCAAATGGTTTTCTTATCATTTTTCTTGCTAGATAATTTTCACATAATGATAAATTAACATTCTTAATAGGGCTTAGTAATCCATCTTTTGCTAATCTATCCATTTTTTATTGACCTATATGGCCAAGTCTAGTATGCCAAATATTCACATCAATATTCGCATTAAAATCAATCATAAGAAAAAAGTTTAGATTATTATATGAAATAATATCTAACATAATAAAACCATCTAACAAATATTCAGATGTATAAGAAGTTGTATCCAAATACATACTCAAATCAGTACTATTGAAATCCAAAATAAATCCTAGACTAAGAAAAACAATGGCAGAAACTAAATTTTATCGAATGTTAGGAGCAAAAAGTACATCATGTAAGATAAGGGTTTTTTCACTATGCATGTATAGCTTGTAGGTGCCAATTCCCATTACTTCAATCCATGAATTGTTTCTTACATAGATCCATTTTGTTCCACGTGAAATCTAATGAAAATCCATGAATGTAAGCTACATGGTCTTAGCCTCTGAGTCTACAATCCATAAAGGATGTGATTTAGTTATCATAATAGTATTAGAAACAACTACAATATTTTTAGCATTACGTAAAAATGCTTTAAGGGTTTGTAACTTCTTTGACTCGTTACATTCACAAGTAAAGTGAGCTTTTTTACCATAGTTAAAGTACTTGACTCTCTGTTTGTTCTTCTTAGGATAAGTCTTAAGACTTTTTTTTTTTGTCAATTTAGCCATTTTTTGGCCTCTTAGGAGCTTTCTCATTGTTCATACTATATG
Organism: Durio zibethinus; assembly: GCF_047325235.1. NCBI lineage: Eukaryota > Viridiplantae > Streptophyta > Magnoliopsida > Malvales > Malvaceae > Durio > Durio zibethinus. The sequence continues at coordinate 10,733,222 of NC_143163.1, forward strand.
ACTTGTACTTGAAGCCTAAAGCTTTTTTTAAACTAGATGATGCCATATAAGCATTAGTATTAGGCTTGGATGCTTCCATATGATCTTCTTCTAGTTGAAAATGATGGAAAACATCATCAAGAGTCTTTATAGCTTAGGTGCACTTTTATGTGCTCCCAATTATATGGTAAAAAATGGATAATAGCTTGAACTTGTTGTTCATTTGTTAGAGTGTGTCTAGCCTCATTTAACTAGCTTATCATGTTTGACATCTCTCTCACATGTCTCATATTATGATTAGGCCGCTTCTTCTATATGTCAAACTTGATAATGAGCTACCTTAATTTGGTAACCAAAATTGCACTAAATTTTACTTTCAGGGCATGCTACATCTTTTAATTGTCTCCATTCAACTTCTCACCCTTGTTTAACTTAGCAATAATGTTTTTAAAAGCAGAAGCCATTTCAAAATATAAATCTACATTCAAGAGATATATACACTAATTAATACCTAGCATTGCGTACATCTCATTTTGTGATAATGTTATAAATAAAATAATGACAATTCACATAAAAATGAAACCAAAGATCACTATGTTCGCAATCAAATTCCATTTTTTAATGTGTTTGATTATTACTAATTTATTTTATTGTACAAAATCAATCATTCGAAAATCAATTATCATAGAACTCCCATTAACCATAAGGTTACCAACATATAATCAATAAGATATATATTGATTTCACACAAGCAAGTTTTACAAAACAAAATTTGAATCCATAAACATGTTCATAATAAAAAATATATATACATATTGAATGTTGATTAAACACATTCCTGATCATTTTGAATGACTTATCTAAGAATAGAGATAGATTCTAAAAACTCCTTCGATACTTCTACATTCACATTACCCATCCATCAAGAATTTTGTGTTTCATATTACGAAAATTTGTGCATATTAAAAAAGTTACACTTTTTTTTGCCCCCATTTTCATGTATTCCTTTACAAAATCCTTCGTTAATGTTTCATACTTTGAATCACTTTCTAAAAACATCCAGATATCTTGAAGAAGATTCTTTTGTCTAGGAGTTAAAAGTGTACACATTAGTATTTAATATTTGATCTAGTCATTCCTAATGTGCATGTAACCACGCCAAATGAATTCTTGGATCATATCATTGACTTTGATGGTATGCTTCTCAATATCATCATTTGAATCTATTCTATATTGCGTCAATTCCATCATCAACCTTATGACTTTTAAAAATTAAATTTGTATCCTTATAATGATGGGAGTCCTCATAAAAACAATCATGATGTTTTATAATAAAATAAGAGAAAAAAAATCATGAGTTCATGAGTCAACAAAAGTAAAAAAAATGCTTAAGACTCATTTCAATTATTCTTATGTGATCTAACATCCCAAATTCAATCAAGGATAAAAATAAATTTTTAAAAAAAATTAAAAAAAAGAATTCAAATGCCCTAGACAAGGCATTTTAATACTTGCTTTTTATTAAAAATATATATATATATTTTTTAAATTTTACCTAAGGCATTCAGATGGCCCTAACTAAAAATTGAAAAAAAAAAAAAAGATCCAAAAATGACAAAATATCAATGGCATTTCCTTATTTTTTTTTTTATTGCAAGAGTTATTACAACAACATTAATTATATCAAGAACACAAAAAATATGTCAACTTTTATTGATGTTCACAAGAATCTAAGAACATATCATGTTTTTAGTTATGAAGAACATACCAACAAACCAGAACACAAGTCAACCAAACTCTAATACCAATAAAAGATAAATTCACGCATGATATATCTACGAATATAATCATATACACTTACTTGCTTAGCGCAAATGAAAGTGAAAATAAAAATTGAATTATTGGTCATTGAATAAGATCACAATTTGAAAATTGTTTGTTTCCACAGTGTAAGTCCTTTAACACACCAAAGTGAAAATTCTTCTTGAAAGTTGTACAATTCCTACTCGATTACTCTTTCTCCTTTTCTTAAATTCTTTTCGTGAGAAACCTTTTTTCTAGAAAATTTTCTCCCTTCTCTTGCTTAATGGCCGAATGCCACAATTAGTGCTTAGGGATGGCAGAAGTTTTTGTTTTCTTCAAAGTTTGTAAACTGCCTAAGGCAGTTTTTACATAAAAAAGTAAACTGCCTAATGGAAGTTACTTCATCAAGGGGATCGGGCCACCCATTATGGGTGGACCTGCATCTCCAATTTCTTTTAAAATCTTTCAAGGATAATTATATACTTGAAAGTGACTATTAAACATGGTTTAATTCTCAATAAAAGATCATCTCTCAATCTTATAGCCATTCGTGATTCTGATTTGGTAGAGATCTTGGATGATAGAATCTCCACCTCATGTTACATTTTGTTTCTTGGCAGAAATACAATCTCTTGGAAGTCAATTAAATAAAAACTAGTTGCTAAGTCCTCAACAAAAGCTAAATATAGAGCTCTTGCTAACACAGTTGCTGAGATTCTTTGACTTAAGAACCTGTTGCTAGAACTTCCTTTTCCAGTTAAACACAAACCCAAGTTACAATGTGATAACATTGGGGCTGCCAACTTAGTGCTAACCCTGTCATTCGTTCCAGAATGAAGCATCTGACTATCATTTTCCAGTATGGTAATTTGCAAATTTCACACTTCTGCTTAAAAGACCAATTTTTTTATGGACTCACAAAACCACTAGCTCGACAATGTTTCTTGCTTCTTCGATCCAAGACTGGTGTATCTAATGGCTCCACAGTCTTGCGGGGGCATATTAAGACTAACCAGCAACTACATCAATTGCCCAACAAAAGCAAAAGCTCAACAAGTGCAACAACAGTAGCTGTATGAACTGCAGCAGCACATTAGCTGCTACTACGGTTACAACTGCAACTAATATCTCACACCAATTGCCTAAGGCAACCACATTACTTGTGATAGCAGCTGTAAGAACACAACAGCAAAACCAGCAGCTAAACCGGAACACCAAAGTCGATCCTCTACAAAGGATCAACCCTAGCACCAGCAATATCAGTTTAAGGATTGACTCAGCAGTAATAATATCTTATCCCATAGTTGACTCAGTAACATCATTTATCTAAATTTAATTCAACTTAAGTTGTTGTAATTTTATAAATTAGGAATGAATCTATAACTGGAGATAAGATCAAACTTATCTATCATCACAATACTAGAAATCAGTATATTTATGTGTACTGTAATTCATATGAAAGCAGTGTGTGTTGATTTCTGTTCATTATCCCTTGTCTTTATATAATGATGTTGTGATTTTCATGGATATTTGCATTAAAATTTTCTTGTCTCTTGTTATAGATTCAAATTATGTTGTGATTGTGCATTTAAGCATCTTGCCTGTAAGTTAGATACGACCGGAAGATGCTAATATATCAACCATGAAACATGTATCATCTTTCAAGATTTAGTATTTATTTTCTGTGCTTTTTCTTGATATGGACAAGAAACGTCCTGAATAAAAAGAATAACTTTTATTTATAATCATTCACATTGATGATTTGATGCTCTAAATTCCATTCTCCACCTATGATAGATAATTAAGTGGCATCAACTGAGTCAAATTCATGGGGGAACAAACGGAGGAATCTTTCCAAAAAACGCCTGATCAAAAGGAAGTGCATGCTTTCACTTGGGTGGAAGGTGGCAAAGAATATACGAGTCTTTCTATCTTCGCATGGTGCAACGTTTGGAGCGCATGTTTGAGTTCTAGTCCCATCCTTATCGGTGCAGCAAGAAGTTTTTACATCTGTAAATCCTGCATACAAGAAATATATATATTTCTTCTAGTACTTTCAATGACCATAGAACATTGCACATATTGTCCGTATAGACATACAAATGTCAAACCTAGCGAGTGAATATCCTAGAGTTTCCAGTTATATCAAACAAATTATACAACGTTTTTCAATGAGATCAATTTTAGGGGTTCGGGAGAGCTTGAGCTTGATAAGGATTTATCTTCTTGTTTTTCAGTTTGACTTGAACAATAATTTGAACTCAACTCATTATTCGAATTCAGTTCGGTTGTAAACGAGTCAATTTTAAATATTAATCAATATTAAATCTAAATAACTCATAAATAACTTGATTCAGTTACACTTTTTATCACTTTGAATATCCGTTACTCACCAAATGATGCGAGGGATGCAAAGACATCTTGAAAAGCCTTGTAATTATCTCCAATAACGGATTCATATCCGAAAGAGTGGATTGCAACTTTTTCAACAAATTAGGAAGGAGCTTGTTCTATACTAATATACGACCGTTCACTTCTTCGACACATGGTCCATTGGGCTTTTTCATTTTTTTGTTAAATAGTAATTGGCTGGAAAGGGGCTACGTTGCCCACCATAAATTTGGGTGCAGCAAGTGTACATAGCTTCTGCATTCAAAGCAAAACTCAACAACATTTACCACTTGACGTAATGAATTTAATTATTATCATTAGGGATATTTTAAAAATAAAAATAAAAATAAATACTAAAATGTTTGAAATCTATATTGGAAATGTTTGATTAATCATTCATAATAATTTTTTGTAAGAAGATAAAATTTAGATCAAGTTGAGTTTCAAAACTCATGTTTAGGATCCAACTCGGATTGGATTAGACTTGTTAATTGAGTTTCATTTTTTTTAAATATTAAAATATTGAAATGATATTAAAATAAAAATTATTTCTAAATATGTTTTAAAATCAAAGTTAAATAAAAATAAAATTTATTGATAAAATAAAATTTCAAGCAGAACCCAACACGAACTCTAAAACTCATGTCAAGAACTTGACCTAAGTCAGATTAGACTCACAAATCGGACGGATAACCCACCACATAAACACATCCACCGTAAAGATTTACTTGCAACAGCTTGGAGAGCTTTTCAATGAGAAGTTCAGCATATATATTGGGAGAGTACTTTTTCACCATTTCAGTTTCATATTTAAGCCCTAAGTCATTGCGGGCTATATGGATAAAAAGACTGACTTCCGCAAGTACTATTGATTGAAGCTCTCGGTGCCAGTAAACAAACTCTTCAAATCCTTCATTGTTGTGTTCTCAAACAAGTCAACTTGTTGGAAGAAGTTGATGACAATCATGTGCTACAAAAGTATAGGAAATTTTCAAATAATATATATAGTTAGTGAACTTAATCAAATTGAAGATTTTACGTATATATGGGATGATTTGAGGTGTTTTACCAAAAAGCGTCCATTTTCAGGGAGAATCCCTGCGGAAGCATGTCCATAATTCACACCAGTTCGAATTATTTTCCTATCTGTTTCGGACATATCCATAATTGGAGGTGGGCATTGCAAACCAGCCACTGTAGCTGCATCATCAAATATAGAAAATAACTTATTGGAAAATGCATTATCAGTGAGAAGGAGTAAAGGATTCTCTAAGCTAGGGTACATGTACAAGAAAATTAAAATGATCAAAAGTAATATCTTTTGTCAAAATGTTAATCAGCTAGGTTACTACAAGAAATAAGGCTTTTACACTGACGAAAAATTTTGTTAGTAAAAGCAGTATTCGGTCCAAAAAATCAATTTATAAGGAATCAAATAGTATGATATAATTTTAAAGGATTAATAGCATTCGTAATTCATAAATTTGATCTAAATTTTATTTTGGTCTCTAATCTTTAAAAATTTCTGATCAAATCCTTAATTGCCTAAAATTATCCTATTTTGATCTTTTCGTCTATGAAAACATCTAAATTGATAGTAAATGTCAATTGACATCATATGATAATATCAATTAATATTTCACATGATAGAGGAGAGACTAAAATAAAATTTTCTCAAAATTTAGGGACTAAAGATGGAACTATCATAAAATTTTATTCGTCTCATACATGTCTTATAAAAATATTAAATTTAAAATCATATTTGCATATTTTCTATTATAATATAAGTTATTAGAGAGAATTTTATTTTAAATAGAAAATAAATATTCAAAACTTAAGGTAATGTTTGGTTTCAGAAAACAAAGTCATTTGCTATTTTCATTTTCTTGAAAAATGAAAAATAAGAGAAAAAACATGTTTTGTAATTGAAAATAAAAATAAATTTAGAAAACAAAAATGAAAATAGGTTAAAATATGAAAAAAAAAAATATTTTCAATTGCGAAACTAAGGATGTACATTACTTTTTTCGTTATGTTTTGCAAGTAACCACATTTAAACATTGTTTGATGTCACTAATTAATGAATATATATTATGTTTATAATTAGATACCATTAATAGTAATATCATTGAATATTTTATTTATTTCTTTACTTTTTATTTTTAGAAAATAATTTTTATTTTCGTTTATCAAATACATTTTTTAAAAAACAAAAAACAAAAACTATTTTCTAAAAAATAAAAATAAAAAATATTTTCTCAAGCCAAACAAAGCCTAAAATTTTCAAAATCCTTTTTAAAAATTTAGTACATTTTAAGCACAAAAAAATTTTTTTTTTCATAATATTTTAAAACAATATGGAGTTTTTATTTAATTTCTTAAATTGATATAAAAATTTTTACTTAATTTTTAAAAATGATATGTAATTTTAACAAAATTATTTTGAAAATTTCAACTTAATTTTAATTATTTAAAATTTTAATTTCTATTAAAAATATTATTTTATTGATAAATGATACCATAAAAAAAATTAAAAAAAAATTTATAAAATATATTTGAAATATATAAAAATCAATTTTTTCTTGAATCATTTTTTTTATCATTTCCTTAATTTATTTTCTATAAAATATATTTGAAAAAAGAAAATAAAAGATATTTAATATTTTAAAATATATATTTTATAGGTAGAAAATAATATTTTTATTATGATTTATGAGTAAGATAATATTTTTAGTAGAAAATAATTTTTCGTTTTTGAAATGATATCGAATTTTTGAAAAAGGAATTTGAATTTTGAACTTATTTTAAAATTTAAAAAACTATTTTCTATTAAAAACAAAAAATATAACTAATAAATTACATTATAACAAAAAATTTAAAAATATAATTTTATATTTTATATTTTATAAAATATATATAAAATATATAAAATTTTGAGATAGTTTCATCTTTGGTTCTTAAATTTGGAAAAAATTTCTATTTTGGTCCCACATTTGCTACATGCAATATTAGATAATGTCATCACGTGCTGTTAACTAATATTTGCCTTTAATTTAGACAGTTTCATAGATAAAAGGATCAAAATATGGCAACTTTGGATAATTAGGGTTCCAATTAAAACTTTTTAAAGATTAAGGACCAAAATAGAATTTAGATCAAAGTTTAAGGATTGTAGATATTATGAATTTTAAATTATATAGTGACTTAAACTTTTTTTGTTATACAAATGAAATCTATAGCAATTTTACCATTGGTGGCTCAACCAGTAGGTTTTCTATCAAAATCAATTCCAAATGGTAAAGAAGCTACTCTACCATTGTTCAAAACTTTATTGTTTCCATTGTTAACAAAGAAGTCTCCAAATGTATAATGAGCTAGCAATGTTAGAATTTTTTAGTAAGTGACTACTATTAATTCATGATATCATAATTTAATAAAACATGATAATAAATTTAGTTTTACTACTAGACAAGTATGAGAGTTCAAATAATTTAAGGTGATCGTTAATGTGTGTGTTTTGCATATATTATTGGATCAGTGTGGTTTGATAGTTGTTAGGCTTTTGACTCAATAAACCTTTATGTGTAGCCTTTTGGCCTAGTGAGCTTAATAAGTGCATAATGTGATAAATATTTTAGAAGCTCATATTTCATGGACATATGAAATAACAGCTATAATAATTCTTGAAAAATATTTTGATTTTATACTAGTCAATTGAAATAGTGGGAGAGTTTTGTATTGTTAAAGTTATGCAATTATGTGATAAGAAATAACATGTGTAAAATAATTGCATAGTAAATTTGTTTTACTTAAATTGTTATACTAACTTTTACAATTTTTTACTTTTACAAAGTACTTACTAAATCAAATATGTTTTTATAAGATATTGATTATTTCTAATTATGATATTTTTAGAGCAACAGGTAAAATTTTATTTTTTAATAAGTATTTGGAGCATTTCTTTGGTATTATGAAACATGATAAATATTACCATCAAGATACTAGGTAATAGATAATGACAAGTTGTGAAAGTTAAAAGTAGATATGAGAAAAAGTTTTAGTCTATAAGAGTAAACAAAATTAGTTTTGCAAATTCCAAAATATTAAAGGTTTTGACTAAAATGTAATGTTGTTAAAACTTACTAGGTTAATTAGTCTTAATATTTTTTGTTACAACTCGTATTTGGTAATATTGAAGATATTATATTCTTCAGATGAATATGATTTATATTATAGTTGTCATAATGGATTTGTGTCCGCCCGACAAATTTGGAAATGAAATAAAAAATAATGGAGTCGCCACCAATCTTTTTTGGTTAGGTAGATTGGTCACCTATTAAAACATATCTTTTTAATAAAATCTTAAAATTAATTAAAATTTATTAAGAAGATAATTTTAAGGTCTGTATAACAGTCTGGGTTTGGGAGTCGAATATGTGCGGGGAAGGATTAGCACCTCTACAGTGCCCGTTTAAAAATGGTACCACTTAACTACGTGTTATCCTTTGATTTTGATAAAAAAATATTCTTATTTTCGGTGTTTGAAAAATAATTTTCTTGAATTTTTCATTTATTGGGAATTGGTTTTTATATTCAAATATTATTCGAGAAAAATAAATTAAAACTTTTTTGTTGAAATAATTCTTAAAATGTTCTAGTACGTTGGTAATATTAGAAGAACTCTTTCTTACCTAGAGATTTCTTAGGCATCGCTTTTCGGAATACCTTAGAATCTCATCTTCGGAGGCTCAAATTTATTTTTGGTAAAAGAACTATGCAATAGATGTAATACAAATGATAATATGTTAATACAAACATTTTATTTTGTTTAAAAATTTTATTAATTGATTTCCTTTTTAGTTAAATTTTTGAAGAAAAAAAGGAATTTTTATTTTATTGAAGTTTTTTTATAAATATTCCAATATACTGGTAGTATTTTAAAAAAATATTCTCACCTAGGGATTTCATAAACCATCGCTACTCGGAATACTTTTAGAATCCCATCATTGGATAAAATATCTTTTTTGTCTCATTTTTTATTGCTTTATTTTAGTTTTTTTTATAAATTAGTTAATTTTATCTAGTATTAATAAAAAAGAAAAATTTTTATTGTATTGAAAACTTTTTATAAATACTCTAATACATTGATAGTATTTAAAAAAAATCTTCTCATCTAGAGATTTTGTAAGTATCGTTACTCAAAGTACTTTTGAATCTCGTCGTCGGATAAATTTTTTTTTTTTACATTTTAAATTATTAATTTTTATTAATTAATTTTTATCAATTATTGTATAGTTTTATTTATTATTTTTCATTAAAATTTTGATAAGTTTATGTTTAGTACTTATTTTAAATTAATTAAATTAAAACTATTTTATATTTTCTACCATTTATTTTATTTTATGTGAAACATTTATACAAAAATAAAATAAAAATAACAAAAAAATCATAAATTAAATAATGGAAATATATAAAAAAAATTGAGAAAAAAAATAAAAAAATAAAAAAGTTACGGTAAAATACCTAAAATGCCCCTAGTCAACACCGATCAAAGATTCGAAACGGCTCAGTTGGCTCGATCAATCGACTTGGACCTATAGACAACGGCTTAGTCAGCTTGACTTAGGTATATGGCTCGGCTTTGTTCTTGGCCCGGCTGGGTGGCTTGGCTACCACTTAATCAAAACGACGTCATTTTGATTTCACTATAAATAGCCCCAAAAACACCCCCACTCATTCAATTTTTCTTTTTTTCTCCTTCTTTCTTTTTTCTTTCTCTGTCTTCTAAAATTCTTCTTTTTTCTCCTTCCCAGTTTTCGGCAATCCTGTTGCCACTGTCGATCACCGGTGCCACCGTCGGTCACCGTGCCATTGTCGGCCACGGTTGAGTTTGTCGAAAAAATTCTCAAAAAATACCTAAAAAATTATTTTCGATCCCCTGAACTCAAATCTAACCTCCGTTTCATGAGAAATAGCTTCGAATGACGTAGATCAAGGCCCAAAGTTTTGGTCAGAATGAAAAAAAAAATTTTTTCTTTTGTGCTTTTGGCACTAAGATCCCCACTACCAGAGGTTGCTTTTTTTTTTTTTTTTTTGGGATTGTGTTGTTTTTTTGGTTTGGTTTTCTTGGCTTTTTAACAAAGTTTTTTTTTTTGAACTAGAATTTTGTTTTTAGTGATTTTTTTTTTGCAAAGGTTTTTTTTTTTTTGTTATGAGTTTTCGTGGCTCTATTTATAGAGAAAAAACAAGATTAAAATCCCAAAAAATTTGGGATTTGTGGGATTGTGGCTGGTGGCTATTAGAATGGTTGCCGGTGGCTATCAGGCAACTACTAGAAAAGTTGCCAAAAAAAAAGCAAAAGAAAAAGAAAAAAAAAAGAAAAAGAAGAAAAAATAAAATAAAACAAAATGGGTGTCTTCAATAGTCATTATGTGTATATGTTTGTCTAAAAAAGAACTGTATTATTGACATTCATCATATGCAATTATGTTGAGATTTATGGTATGAATATTATAGATTTTTTTAAAAATCTCATGTAAGTATAAAGTATTTACATTGATAGATGTTCTTTGTTGTTAGTTAGTTTTTTAATTTTAAAATCTTTGTAGTCATGCTTAAATTGAGATTCCATAATAAAAGCATTACTAATTTTTTAGACAATTTACTTGGTAATATGGCATTCTAAATGTTTTTTTTGATTGATAGCATGATTTTAAAGTATGACTTAAAATTTTTGAGGTGCTTAAAATGGTACTGGGCTTTCTATGTTTTAATTTTTAGTGATCCAAAGAAGTAAGTTTAGATTAGTATCTTACTTGGAGTGATCACATGTATAAATAAACGCAAGAAAATCAATAGAACCATAATGATTATGAAAGTTCTTATATTGTTATGGGATTGTCTCTAAGTTACCACATGTGATTACCTGCCTAAAAGGGGTGATTGTGTGTTTTTTAATTTAGAGATAATTGTAAATTATTTTTGTAAAGTGAAAAGGTACATAGATCTTAGGAATTTATCTATGTAGTTTTAAAACTCTTTGCATTTTTTTCTTTTGAGGTGTGATCACGTAAATGTATGATTTTTTTTAAAATGACTAAGATTAAACTTGTAATAAGGCACCTTGGTTATTATTGATAAGACTAGTAAATATATTGAATTGATAAAAGTCATAAATGTTTAAATCATGGTTGACCTTTGGTTTTTTTATTTCACTATGATTGGATAATTGTCATCATAAGTTAATATCTACCATTAGTGATAAGTTCTTAGATGTTTTGTACAACATAGTAAATACATAAATTGTTAATAACTTTAATTTATCACATTTAAGGATATACATTTGCTGTATAGTATTTTATGATAACCAAAATTATTGAATTTCACACAAGAAAGTTTTAAAAATGTTATGATATCTTAATTTGTTTTAAGTAAAATTGAGAGTTGTTTAAATATAATTTCATTTTGACAAATATTTATTTTGTTTTTTTAACTCTCAATTAAGATTTTGGTTTGATTATCATAGCTAATATTATCAAATCAAGCAGTTATCTTTTTTTAAAGGGTATATCATTGTTGTTTGTTAGTAATATGTTTTCTAAATAAAATTTAATATTTTCTTTTGAAGAATTCACGCGTGAGTGAGAGAATAATATTTTACACTTATTACACTTATGAAAGTTCTGAGGAATGAATTTTGTATAAATAAGTGAACTATTTGTTTTATTTTTATTATTTCAACTCCTTGATAATCTTCTTCGAATTTTGTTAACTTAGTTTTGACAAAGAACAAAAATATTACAATTTTCTCTAATTTCACTTCTCTAGTTTTGAACAATACATTGAGTTCAAATTTGAAAGTTACCAAAAAGAATAGTGTAAAGGTTTTAACTTTGTTAAACTTTGTTAAGACAAACACTATTTTTTAAAGGAAGTTCAAATCAATAGTAGTTATTTTGCGTATGTTTTTCAAAGTGGCAAAAACTCATAAATGTCCTAAAGTTATTATTTTGGAGATATCATATGTATAAAGGTCAGTAGGAGTTCATAGGCTATTGGTTTGAGCACATTTTAGATATAAAAAGTTTGATAATTAAATGATTTTCAAATTTATTGAAAATGATCTCATGCTGGATATTAAGAATTTTGAATTGCATGAACATATGAATATGAAAATTTCATTCATAATATGTTAATAATTTTGTACATAATTTATTAAAGTGACATCATTGACGTCCAAGAATAGTAGTAGTTATCACATTTGGCATAAATACAAATAATATATAAGGCAGATAATATATAATTTTATTATGACTCCATTTATTGTTGCACTCTTTATTTATTATTCAAAGTTTGACTGGAGCATATTTACGATTCACTGGATCAATGAAAGTCACTTTGATTTGATTGTATGATAATATATTTTCTCAATATGAGGAATATAATATTACCAATTTATAATATGGATATCTGTTGGTATGAAAAATAGAATCTATTAAGGTTTTGGGTTGATTATGGTAATAAATGCATTGGGAATTTTGATTTTGAAATCGTTATTGTTTTAAGTTTATTTGCTTTATTAAATATATTGCATGTGATTGCTAATTACATATAAGGTATAGCTTAGGATCAATAATTCCATCAGGTACCATCAAGTTAAGTGGAAATAATCATTTTATATTTTCATCATAGCTGTTATTTATGTATATATCCAATTGTATGTGTACACTCTATTTTGACATCTCATATTTAAAATATTAAGATTTGGTAGCTGTCTTAAGTATGACTATGTTGTCACTTGGATATGTCTCAAAAGTGATACTAGCAAGTAACCTCAAGGATTAGGAAGAGACATACAGGCACATCTAGATACCATGGAGATTGCTTAATGAGTTTAGAAAAATCGACAAGAGAAATAATAATAAAAATAACACATTGAGATCACATTTAGACGTTATTTCCTTACTATCCAATCACACTAATATCCATTGTTGATAGTCACTTGTACTTATAACCATGAATCGGTCTTATCTCAACAAAGGGCATAATGACTGCCATAATTCAATATTATATGGTTTTCTTAGATATAATCACTTAATATGCTATCTTAAGGGCTAAATTGTTTTTAAACTTTGACCACATCAAAGTAATGTAATCAACCTGGAGTTTTGTTTTTAAATTATGTTTTCTTAAAATTAAACAACCAAATAAATATTGTCTAAGTGAGAGAATGTTAGAATTTTTGGAGAAATGGGCTACCATTAATTGGTGATTTTATAGTTTAATAAAACGGTTGATAAATTTAGTCATAATATGAGATAAGCATAAGAGACCAAAATATTTAAAGTGATTATTTACATATGGGCTTTGCATATCTTATTAAGTCAGTGTGGTTTGATAGTTGTGTAGACTATTAGCCAGTAAATCTTTGATGGGAAGCTTCTATGGTTTTAATAAAATTGGCTAAGATCTCCTTTTTATTTTTAAGTAACAATATCTATCTACGTCCTGGAGGTGCTAATAAGAAAGAAACAAAGAAAAAGACTAAATACTTCCATTTATCAATTATGTCTACTCAAATAGATATGCAATTGAATGAATTTAGTATTCTAATATTAATGGATAATATTAAGATTTAAGATTATGCTTATAGTTAAATCAAATTTGACATCTCCCAATGACAAGAAAGAGTGTTCATCAGTTAATGTCAAATGGTGGTACTTCAAGAACATCTCTGGAACCAAATTGTAATAAATGTAAGATATTGATGAAAACATTGATGGAGTAATGAAACTTAACCATGATTATAGCTTAAAGTATATGAAATTAAAGAACTTTATTTCCACTTTGATATTGAAATGGAAAGTTTGGGTTTGAGTAGACTTTTGTATTTTATAATGGATATTAATATTAAGTTTTTCTAGTATTTTATTATAAATTCAACTATCTTTTATAAGCATTAGCTATATATGATTTTAACAAGTTAAAATTATCATGATTTTAACAAGTGGTGTGCACATTTTGTTTTTGATAAAAATACAGTTTGTTATAAATGATTCTCTGCTTTTGTTGTGGTGACTTTATTATTGGACAATAATGTTGTTTCTTTTTAACAAATTATATTAATTAATTCTAAATCTTTTAAATATCTTATTTCTAACTATTAAGGTGGTTAGAGAAAAACATTAACAATAGTTGTAAAGTAAAAACTTTGCTTTTTTTTCTTTTGCTCCTACAACAAACATTTGTTAAGTTATGCCAAGTGGGAAATGCTAGGATTTTTGAAAGAATTTAAACCCAAATTAAGGAGATTGGTATATGGTAATGTGGTTTAGTAAGGTTTGGCATTGGTAAACATCAAGTTGAGCAATTATGAGTTATAAGCATAGAAATTGAGCCTACATATATTAAAGAATAAGATTTATGTCACTTATACATGCCAAACGAAAAAAAGGATTATAACATATAAATATTCATACTTACGTAATATAAAAAATGCAAGTCCAAACATGTCATAAAATTGTAGAATTTGTTTAAAGCTGAACTATAACTATTATTGTTTTGTATTTCTTGTGGCTGAATACTTGTGCTATTGTACCCATAATTTTAAAAGTGTTCATAGGTTAGATTTAAGTTAGATCTGAGTTAGGCTCGAGTCATAGAAGACAAGCATAGTTCCTACGATTGAGTTTTTATAATTAAAAAAAAATAAAATAATTGTAAATTAAAAATAAATAAAGTAAATTTTATTTATATAAAAATATTTTACTTATACAATTATAAAGTAATGGGAACGGGTTAGGTCAAGCCTATGAGCTTCGTTGCAGGTTGTTGGCCTATGGACTAATTTACATCATTGTATTCGATATTATAACTAATTCGATAAATTAATAAAAATAAAAATAATTGAGTATTTAATTTTAAATTGCTTTTATTTAATTTGTGAAATAAAATATTTTGAGATATAAATTGAAATTGACGTAACATAAGATATATATATATATATGCGGGCTCATTATAATTATTTGTATATATGTTATATGTATATATATTTTTTGTTTTTTTGTTTTTTTGCCTCTTAGGCATTTATAAGATAGACTTATCTCCTTGGCATTGACTTATTATCTTTAACAAAGTCTTCAATAATTTTGCACAATTTTGTGTGATTTAGAAAAAGAAAAAAATATGTAGAAAAGAAATCCATAATGGAGGAAATGATGAGCAAATTATAAACTATAACAGAAAAAAATGAATAGAAAGGGTGTTATCTAAATCTAGAAAAGTTGTTTCCCATTACTTAATGTTGGAATAAAGTTAGAATACCAGAATGGTAACTAAAGGCAAATATGCTATTCTTTTTGTTCTTGTGTAAATATGCTATTCAAGTCAACAATAAACAAACGACCATCTTGATTAGATCTTACATAAAATAATTTTCCCCTTTCTATGGTAGTTATCACAGTGTTTGTAAACAACATTCCTCCACAAGTCCATTGGAGATGATTGTTTCAGATTTATCAAAATTATGACAAAGCCATTAAAGTTTTTGTCCCATAAAAAAGAAGTGTTAGAAGGAGAAAGCAATGCTTTGTTCATTATGAAAAGTCATGGGAAAAGTGGAATGTAGTGAGAAACCAAAATGGTTATTGGCTAATGGATTACAAAACTGAGGTTAACTAGCTAGTTTTAAAGATCAACTTTTTAGAAAAAAATGGATGTTAATGGTGAATAGAGTGGCTAGAAATTTTAGGCTCAAAAGGAATCATTGGTAAAAACCACTCATCCTCAAGAAAAAAGTAAGATGGCTTCTAGTAACATAAAAAAAAAAAAAGAGGTAAATGGTCAGGTGCAAGCTTTATTAACTAAGGTTGAATATGGAAATGCAATTTCCCTTGATATAAAGAAACATTATGGTGTTTGATAAAAATGAGATGCAATCTTACGTGGGAGTGGTAGATGAGGAATCCATACATATGTTGGAAAGATGTGTGATTGGGATTGCCCAAGGCTACTATGAAGCTAAAATTTTGTTGAAAATTTCAAAATATAAGGAGTCTTCTATATTTTTTAGTTAAAAAAATTTTAGGAAGGCAACTTTTAATAACATTTGAAAATGAAAAAACTATGACTACAATGGAAAAGCTTGGCTGGTCATGATTGAAAAAGTGGTTCACAAAAATTGTTCACTAGTCTAAGAATTTAAAACATAGATTCAAAACCACGGGGTTGACATGCTTTGTGTTGGAATTGATTCAAACACTATAAGAGATTTGGATAAAGATTTATTTGAGATGGAATTAGCTAGATAATACTTAATGGATAAAAAAACTTGCAAAAGATGAACTTTAAGAGGAAATTGATTCTTGATAGGTAAGTTAGTATACTTATAAATAGTAAAAGTCTCTATAAGATTATATATGAAAAAAAATGTAAGAGAGTTATAGGATTTTATAAGATAGACACCTTATGTTTAGGTAGACTAGAGAAAAATGAGAGGATTCTCATAGGTATGGTGCATAGGTGCACATGAATTTGTATTTATTTAGATTGAAAATACTCCATAGGACTAGAGGAGAATGAGAGGCTCTATGGGTATTGATTATGAGTGTTGATTGATATAATTTATATATTTGTAATTCTCTACAACTAGTGGATTTTTTTTCATCGATGGATGTAGGTCGATTGGGTTGAACTACATTAAATTATTGTCTCTTATGTGGTTGATTAATTATTTGATTATATTTCCATTAGTTTGATTGTTTAATTGGATTAGAGCTTTTTAGCCTAACAATTGGTATCAAAACCATGTTCAAATCAAAAGTGGATAGGATCTTAACAACTGGCATTAGAGCGAAAGTTATAGATATGTGAAGAGCAAAGTTTGAAAGAGCTTGATTCAATTGAGGAATTATAGTTCATGTTTTAAATATTGGCTTACGTGAAGTGAAGAAGACACTTAAAAGAATATTGTTACAAGACTTCCATTATGAATGGAGCTAAGCATGTTTAGCATGAAGAATGATAATTTGATGAAATTTTAGTCAAGGTGGAGATTGTTGGTGTTGACACAAATACCATAAGAGATTTGGATAGAGATTTATTAAAGATGGAATTGATTTAGATATTACTTGATGGATAAGAAAACTTGCAAAAGAAAAATTTTAAGAGAAAATGAATTCTTGACAAGTAAGTTAGAATGCTTATAAATAATGAAAGTCCCTATAAGGTTATGTATGAAAAAATGATGTAAGAGAGTTGTATGATTTTATATGATAGGCATCCTATAAGATTAAAGGAAATTTAGAAAGTCGTGTGTATGTTTAAGTGAATTAGAGGAAAATGAGAAAAATGAAAGGGTTTATATAAGTATAATGCATTGGTGCATATGGATATGTATTTGTTTGGATTAAAAATATTCCATAGAACTAAAGGAGAATAAGAGAATCCATGGGTATGGATTGTAAGTGTTGATTGATATGATTTATATGTTTGTAATTCTCTAGAACTAGTGGATCTTTTCTCATTTGTGAACTTAGGCTGGTTAGGTTAAACCACAATAAATTATTATTTCTCATGTGACTGGTAGATTATTTGATTTTACTTTTGCTGGTTTGGATGTTTAATTGGTATTTGATCATCATTCAAGAAGGCATTTTAATATCCATTTAATAGGTTAGCCACTTTCTAGCTACAATAACAGCTAATGGTGAATGAGCAAACGTAAGACGTGCAATTGGGGCAAATCTCTTCATAGTTAATGTCATATTTTTGTCTAAATCCTTACACAACATGATGAGTTTTGTAACGTTCCATTGACCTATTAGATCAAGTCTTAATCTTGTAGACCCACTTACAATCAATCACTAACTTATTAGAAGGTCATCTAACAATATCCCAAGTATGAGTTTTCTCAAGAGCCTAAAGCTCTCTTACCATTGTTTGCTATCATATAGGCCTAGAGACAGCTTCATGAAAATTGATAAGGTTCATGTAACATAGCTAAAGCATAATATCAGGTTAGTGTTTTAGATGAGGGATGAGCTATGTTCATCATAACTTTTTATTTTGACAAAATTTGATCAAATGTCATATCTTCGTTCCACTGTTGCTATGATTTTTACAAGAATAATAAAAGTAGGGGTAGATCACCCTTTCTATCCATACGATTACACTATGAATTATGTGTTCCTACATTAGTATTCGGCACAGGGTCTCCCTATAAGTGTTTATACGATAAGGTACCTGATTACCATTCTTTCAAAGTTTTTGAATATGCTTGCTTTGTTCTATTTCCTACTCATGAAAGGACTAAACTTGAACCTAAAGCTAGATTATATTATTTTTTGGGTTATGGTATAGAACTGAATGAGTATAGGTGTTATGATCCAATGTCTAAACATCTTCACATCTCAAGACATGTAGTTTTTTAGGAACACAAAAATTTCACTAATGTGTTCTCATTACATTTGTTATGTTCTTCTTCATGTATTTTTATAGATTCATCCTTTGAGTTTTCTTTAAATGAAGAGACTATTATAGGTATTTTAAACTCAAACAATGATCCATTTTCTTATACTTTTTCCTACTATGTTTGATCTGATTGAGGTTTCTATTAATATAGTTATCCTTCCACTATACCTATCGTCTTTACTTCATCGTTCCAACTAGGTAAGGGAACCCAACACTCAACTTCATGATTTTCACTGTTATTATGCTTTAGCTATGTTTCATAAGCCTAACAATTTTTGTGAAGCTGTCTCTAGTCCTATGTGACAGCAAATAATTGCAAAAAAGCTTCAGGCTTTTGAGAAAACTTGTACTTGGGATAATATTAAATAACCTTCTGATATGTCAACGATTGATTATAAGTGGGTCTACAAGATCAAAACTTGATCTGATAAGTCAGTGGAATGTTATAAGGCTCATCTTGTTACTCAAGGATTTAGACAAAAATATAGTATTAACTATGAAAAGATTTGCCTTAATTGCATGTCTCACATCTGCTCATTCACTATTAGCTATTGCTGTAGCTAAAAAGTCGCCAACCTATTAAATGGATGTTAAAACACTTTCTTAAATGGTGATCTTGCTGATAAAGTCTATATGAAGCCATTTTCTGGTTCATCTATACCTTTCAATATGGTCTGTCATCTTTGATGTGTTCTATATGGTCTTAAGCAAGCCCTAGAGCTTAATTCTTAAAGTTTAGTACATTATTGCACAACTTGGTTTTACATCTAGTAATTATGATTTAGTTTTTTTACTCAAACTACTAAAAAGGTACTACTCTTCTTTTATTTTATGTGGATGACATGACCATTACAAGTAATAATGTAAATGGTATTCAAGATCTGAAGATTTCTCTTCATTCTAAGTTTAAGATGAAAAGATCTTGGTTATTTAAGTTATTTTTTGGGCTTTGAAGTCACTAGTGATTCTATCCGCTTTTATTTGTCTTAAAATATACTTATGATCTTATTGCTCAAATAAGTTTGACTGATAACAAGATTGCATCATCATCACTTAAACATAATTTAAAGTTTTCTTTTTCTTATGGTACACCACTTCCAAACCCTTCTTTATATCAAACTCTGATGGGTTGTCTAGTATACTTGAGAGTTGCTTATCTAGACATTACCTATGCTATTCTTTTGGTTAGTCAATTTTTGTTTGCTTGTGATCTATTCATTTTACTGTTGTCTTTCAAATCCTATGATATATTAAGGGTACTATGTTCCATATTTTTCATTTTTCCTCTAGTTCCTCTTTAGATTTGCATTGTTATTATGATCCTGATTGGGTTAAAGATTCTACTAATCATCATTTCATCACAGGCTATTGTTTTTTTCTTAATTATTCTCTTATTTGTTGGCAAAGTAAGAAACAAACTTTGGTGTCCTACTCTAGCATTGAAGCTGAGTATCGAGCTCTTGTAGATGCTATATCAAAACTTCTATGGTTACGATAGCTACTTCAGAATATAGGTGTTTATCATCGCTCTGGTACTCTTATAATTTGTGATAATCAAAGTACCATTAAGATAGCTCACAATAATGTTTTTAATGAGCATATCGAAACTGACTACCACTTTATCATCATCATCTGCTCGTTGAAACTCTTCAACTTATTCTAGTTACCAATGCTAATCAAAAAGTAAATATCTTCACCAAATCACATCTACCTGGTTAATTTCTTGTTGAAGTTTCCAAATTCAAGTTGGACTCTATATTAACATCTTGAGTTTGTGGGAGATGTCAACGATATTTTAGTAATATTGTGGTAATATTCTACATTGATTTCAATGATATTATTCTAGTAATATTCCAGTAAAATTCTAAATTGATTTGATATTGATTTAGAGAATATTAGATATTGATTTAGTTTATTATAGGAATTGATTTAGTCATTATTTTTAATTTTTGTATTTCCTATTTTGTAACATTTTCTCTCTATATAAATAAGCTTTAAGCCTTATTGTAAAACTCACGTTATTACAATAAAAATTATCATCATTTTTTTCCTTGTCATGATTCCCTGATTTCTAAATTAGTTCATGTGGAATTGGTTAATATTATCCATGAAGCAATTGGGAGATAGGAGAGACCGGCCAATATGTTTTTTGCTTGGTGGTAATTGATCAATTTTATGATGGTCTTTTGATAGTTGCTTTCTGCATGCTTATTGGTTGGTTGTAGTTTTGGAGATTTTTTTTTTTAGTTTTGTATGGTAATGAAGTTTACTTCTACCAAAATATTGCCTCTATCAATAAAATTCATTTAAATTAGCAAAAATAAACTTTAGAAATTTTTTAAGAACTTATAAATGAATGAATAATAAAGTAGGTGTTTATCATTTTTTATAGAAAACAAAATTAAGTGGAAACAAAGAAAAATTAAAGAAGCAAAGTTGAAAACAAATAATTAGTCTTGGAAGAGAAAAAGAGATTCCATTTTAGTAATAAGGAAATAGTATTTATGTTTAAATCATAATATGTATCAATCACAAGATTAAACGCAAATCAATGGCTACAAAAACATTTTTGGTTTTTTATTAGTCTTTGGGTTTTAAAACTGAAGCACTTTCTGTTGCCAATCACAATTATGATCTTGATTTTAAACTCAACTACACCAACATTTTTCATTCATTAATTAAAGCATTTTCTAATCATTAACGAAAGGTTAATTTGGATAGATGATTAGACCAGTTTGGATTAAATTAAAAACAGAAGTGAAAGTATGATTAATTACTATAACGATAAGATTAATTATTGTAACGAGAGATTAAAATAAGTAATAAGTTATATGTTTAAATGTAAAAGTAGTAGTGGTTAGATGAATTGTACTAAGAATATAAAAATAATTATTAAAAACATTACTAAAATTATTTTTATATCAAATAATATTTTAATAATTGAAAATTACTAAAAATGATAGTATTATATCAAATAAATTTATTTTAATTTTCTTTATATAGTTAATATATTTTAGTTAACTCATATTAATTATATCATAATTATATTTATTTATTTATTAGTTTATCATCGAATTATAAAATTTATTTATTAATTAGTTTATTATATAATAATAAGATTTATTTTATTACAGTAGTTTATTATATAACAGTAAAATTAATTTATTATATTAA
Source organism: Durio zibethinus (assembly GCF_047325235.1). Classification (NCBI taxonomy): domain Eukaryota; kingdom Viridiplantae; phylum Streptophyta; class Magnoliopsida; order Malvales; family Malvaceae; genus Durio; species Durio zibethinus. The sequence continues at coordinate 10,755,038 of NC_143163.1, forward strand.
ACAAAATTACTTCAAATTTTTAAATGAAAATAAAATAAAAAATGAAGATGGAAAGATTTAAGTGCTACGATATTTTTGTTTGTTGGATCACTATAACTTTGAGGGGAAAAAAATCAACATAAATGGGAGAAAATGGTGCATGGAAGGAAAGAATTTTCATTAAACCTAAAAGGTCCTATGATCAAATAAGTTGTAGTATGATGGAATGGACTCCATCATGCCACATTAGTGTCACCTAAACATCATTTTTAATGCGATAAGATTCAAAATGTGGTCTAAAGGTCAATGATTAAATGAGGGTATAACATGATAAGGCGATTTCAATCAAGCCATACTATTGTTATCCTTACATCATTTCAATGTGATTGAATCTAAAATGTGGTCTAATCACACTAAAAAAAAGTTACAATTGAACCCAAATATCATCTAAGAAAAAGAAAATTTTAGATGAAAATTAAGGAAAAATACAAAAATATGATTAAAAGTATTGAAAAATATGCAAAAGCCATGAATGGAAAATACACAACAAACTAATTGCTAAATCGATGAATAATGGTGTGATTTCACAAGTTGCCTAATTATGGATTTATAGGAAAAAAAATGCATGGTTTCTATGATAAAATGGATAGTGATGGAAAAGAAAAGATTGTACCAAAAAAGAGAAAAGTATGAGACTAGAAAAGAAAAAGAAGTTGAGAGAAAATTTAGTGGTAATTTTTATTCACAACCTTAAAATGATCGTTTTAATGTTTATAACTTATTCCCATTATTGCGACTATCACACGACTATTCCACTATTCCCACTATCACATAACAATTGAAAATTTCCACTATTGCCACTATCACATAACTAATTGACAATCTAGTAAGGTCATTATACTTCATGTGATAGCTTATCAGTATCTTTTGCTTTTTCTTGTTATGACTTTATTTCCATTCTATTGGTAGTTTCTTTCATAGTAGGCTTTTTAAACTTTCAACCCAATTTCATCATTCCTACAACTGGATGATAACATCACATTACCTTCTTATTGAAGGGATCATTGTCCTCAAGGATCAAAGCAAGGAAATTGGGACTTAAGCACCATATAATCCTCTCATATAGCATTTTCAAGACCCAAATTAGAGCATTAAACTAATAATTGAGAAATTGCTCTATTGTTTCTCTTTACCATTCTTTTATCAAGTGCTCTAGCAGGATAAACCAGTGTTTGAACCTCTTCACCCACCTTAGGAGAAGCTATGCTTGATAGACCTTATTCTTAATTTTCTTCTTTATGAGACTAACATCAAACACAATGTGAAATTTTGGAAAAAAAGGTAAATATAATCTATAAGCCACCTTACAAATCTTTAAAATAATTGGATAAGCTCTATAATACCTTGAAGCAAGCTTTAAATTCTTCCCGAACTTCAATAAAGTCTATCTATATGGTTGAAAATTTAAGTAAACTTCATCACCAACATGAAATTCTCTTTTCATTTTGTTATTATCAGTATAAAACTTCATTCATTACTGAGCCTTATCAAGTTGGTCAACCAATAACTAGCTCTGCTTCTCTTTTTCTTTGAGTAAGTCCTCAACAATGAATACTTTTACATGACTACTAGCGTTCCATGGGAATACTGAAGGTGTATAAGCATAAAAAGCCTTGAAGAGCGTCATTTTCAAAGTAGTGCGGTGAATGGTATTATACCACCATTCAACTAGGGACAACCATAATGACTATGACTTTGGTTTGAAGAAACATGTGCATCTCAAATACTATTTAAGACATTGGTTTAACCTCTTTGTTTGACCATCAGTCTTTGGTTGATAAGTTGTGTTAGGCTATATATTGGTTCCTAATAGCTTCATTACATCTTGCCATATTGACTTGGTGAAAACCTTATCCTTATCGAATATGATTGTTTTTTGTGCACCACGAAGTTTGTAGATGTGGCCTAAATATAACTTGCTACCTTTAACATAGAGAAAGGATGGGATAAAGTCAGGAAATGTCCATACTTGGTAAACTTATCAATGACTAGCATAACACAGTTAAACCTTTGGGATTGGGGCAAACCTTTACTAAAATCCATGGTTATCACTTTCCAAGTCTGGTTGGGTATGGGAATAAGTTGCAATAAGCCTAGGTAAGCAATATGTTCATTTTTATTTCTTTAACACACATCACATTGCTATATGTAATCCTACATATATTTCATCATACTAGGCCAATAAAAGGAGAGCTTAAGTCTATAGTAAGTTGCTTGAATTCTATAGTGTCCCCTTTATAAAGAGTCATGTAGTAATTGTAACACCTGTGTTTTTAGACTTCCATGACTTCCCACTTAAAATCTCAATATTCCATTAGCAAATGAATAATGAGAAACATTATGGAGCATACTAAGAGCATTGTAATTTTCTCTTGAGCCACAACATCTCTCTTATAATTCAGTTTAATATCAGTCACCTATTTAGGAACCAAGATGGTTAAAATGAGTACCTATAATCTACTTTCCTCTTCATGCTACTTGTACAAAGCATCTGCTACTATATTAAGTCTACCCTTCCTATATTGGATTGAATAATTCAATCTAAATAGCTTAGTCAACCTTTTTGTTTTGAATAGCTGTAGTAAGCTTTTATTCGAACAAATATTTCAGAGCCTCATGATCAATTTTTATAACAAAAGGTCCATTTTCAAAATAATGCCTTCATTTTGTAAATGCCATCAAAATGGCTAAGTATTCCTTTTCATAAATGGATAAATCAACATGTCTTGGTCTTAAAGCTTTACTTAAGTTACAGTTCTTCCTTCTTGAGATAAGACTGCTCCTATACTAATTGCACAAGCATCGGTCTCCAAATAAAAAGGCTTAAAAAAATTTGGGAACATGAGGACAAGAGCTGTACTCATGGCTTCTTTGAGTTGTTGGAAAGCTATAATTGCTTGTGAAGTCCAAAAGAAGTTATCCTTTTTAAGCATGTTAGTCAATGGCTTACTTATCACTCTATACAATTTTATGAACTTCCTGTAATAACCAATAAGTCCTAAAAACCCCCTCAATGACTTCAAATTTTTTAAAAATGGCCATGCCCTCATTGCTTCTACCTTTTAGGATCAGTTGATACTCCATTTGTTGATATTATATACCTCAAATATTCCACCTACTTCTAGCTAAAAAAACTTACTTTTCTTGGCAAATAACCGGTTAACTCTTAACATTTCAAACACAAGTTATAAGTGTACAACATAATTATCTAAAGTGGAACTATAAACAAGAATATCATTAAAAAAAAGTAAAACAAATTTTCTCAAGCAGGAAGAAAGCACCTCGTTTATCAGTGATTGAAATGTTACAGGTGCATTTGTCAACCTAAATGGCATCACCTTGAATTCATAATGGCCATGGTGAGTTCTAAAAGTTGTTTTATAAATACCTTTAGGGTTGACTCTGATCTACCAATAACTAGACTTCAAATCAATTTTGGAGAAGTAATTGGCACTTTTGAGCTCATCCAAGAGGTCCTTAACCATAGAGATTAGAAATGTATCCTTGATACTCATAGCATTGAGCTATATATAGGTAATACACATTCTTGAGGATCTATCTTTCTTTTTTAATAATACAAAAAGTGATGCAAAAAGGCTATTGTTGATTTGAATGATAGAGGATGATAGCATTTAATAACCTGCTTTTCCATTTCAGCTTTCTAATAGTGTAGGAACCTATAAGGACTAAGATTAACTAGCTGAGAACTAGGCTTGAGGAGTATCTCATGGTCATGAAATCTCGAGGTTGGCAACCTTGATGGTTTTTTAAAGACATCGGAGTATGCTTTAATTAATACATGTATCTATAGTGGAATTTTACTCTTATATAATCCATATTGATCATGTACAGCTCACCCATTATATTTGGATCTTTACCCACCATATTTTGTAACTTTTTACCATAAATGAGTTTAACATTTATTGGATTCTATTTGCCCTTAAGAATGACTTATTGACCATCTTTCTAGAATTTAATTGTAAGCTCATTGAAGTCAAATAGTACAGGACTCATGCTTTCATCCAATCTACACCTAAAATCATATTACTACATCTTATAGGTAAAACTATCAAATTGTGAGAAAATACATTTCCTTGCATTATCAAAGTCAACTCTTTACATTTAGTAGTGCTATATAGTTTCTTACCATTAGCCATTATGATGGCCAAGGGATTTGTCTATTCAAATTCAACACCATTTTTAGCCCACCTTGGTGTAACAAAGCTTACTACCACTATCAATAAGAATGTTGAATGGTTTTCCTTTAATAAAGCTTTTAATCTTTATAGTCCTATATCCTACATTACCAGTAAGGGCATGGGTTGCCAATTCATCTTGGTCCTTATAAAGTTTTTGTTTATCATTATTGTCTCACCCATTAATGAGTTCATTTTCAACCTCATATCAATAGTAAGGGCATTGAGTTGTTTAGCTTTGCAAATATGTCCTAGAACATACTTCTCACTATGTTTGAAACATAAGTTGTAAGCCCTCCTTTTGTTAAGCAATTGCCTATTAAGAATAGGCAGTGAGGGTTGTATTGGCTTGCTTGATGTATTTGGTTAAATATTTACTAGTTTTGGATAAGGTCCTATATTTGAGGATATGGCCATTTTGGTAAATAGCTTGTATCTTTTAGTTTCAAGGTTAAGGGAGAGTTCATGTAGCTTAGCTTGTCTGTAGGCATCCATTAAACTAGTAGGTACATTAGCTTTGACCCTAGGTTTTAAGTTCTCCTTGAGTCCATTCACAAAGTTGAAAATAATGTATTCTTCGTTTAAATCAAGGTTAAACTGTAGCATGTATGGCTTTAATTCTTCATAATTTTCTTAGTAGTCCTTAACTATACCTTTTTGAACTAGCTTATTAAAATTGTTTATCACATCCGAGTAAGTCCTATTACAGAACTTGTTGCACAAATCCTGAGCAAACTCTAACAAAGTCACTATATTTTTTTCCATAATGTAACTGTCGAACCAAGTTTCTACCTTTCTTGACAAATAGATTACTGCCATTTTTTATTTTTATGCTCTAAAATGAAAAAAAATAAAAAAGTACTATTGACATTTCTTGATCCACCCTCTAGTGTTATGTCCATCAAAATTGGCTAATTCAATCTTAGGTCTTAGGCCTTATGCATTCATAGCAGTATAAAGGTTACTACCTTTAATAAATTCATGGTTCTTACACTACTATGTTCTACCTTAAAGAATACTATTACTAGACTCAAGCTAAGTATTACCTAACAACTCCAATTCATTGGTTTTACAAACATGTTTGCCTTGGTCATAAATCATAATGGTTATAATAAGAGACTTACTATCTTTTCCAAGCAAAAAGGTGGTAGGTTGGTTGTTGTTGTCGTCGGGGGCACCTTTTGGCTTCAATTAAGCTTGTGATGTTCCCTTTAGATTTAATAAATTCATAACTTATTGCACGTACTTCTTATTTTCATCTAGTAAGGCCTTTTAATTCTTAACTAACATTTTTTCAATGCTTTTATTTTGTAACTCCCACAATCTTGGAATAATATCTTGCAGTGCTTTTATTTTTTCTTGTAATGCTTGAATTTGATCATGAATGTCACGGTCCGTAAGTTGGTCTAAGCCCAAAGGTTCCCTCTGAGTCAAGTAGCAGTTTAAGTTTTAGTGAGACAGAGTCTGACAACCAAAAAGACTAAACCTTGAAGAGCACTTCTAGATCACAAGAAACCAGCCTAGAACAATGGTACAGATAGTGATCAAGACTTCAGAAGTTAAGAAAGGTGTTTAGATTCGACAAGATTAAGCTAAGCCAAAGGGTGGGTGCTAGTGAACAATGTGTGGACACATAATCAGGCTCAGACAGAAGCATTGATAATTGAGATATGGGTGCACGATCGAGCCCAAGTGTGGACCCATCTAAACACAATCCTAGGAGGATCAAATTTGAAGGCTTTTAAAAGGCCTGGTGCTTAGCATGATTTTAGCAAGTCATAAATTATACAGTAGCATTAAATCACTTAGAATAAGGGATTGTAACTTAGCTTTTAGAATCAATGGACTGTAATCTTTAGAGTTTAGCAATGTATCTCAAGCACTAAATGTAAGGAAGGCTCAGCTATAAATAGAGAGTCCCCTACCTTCATATATACATAGACCACAATCATTGAGTAATAACATATTTACTCTTGCTTTGAACTTTTTGTTGTTCTTTTGTTAGCCTTTCTTCAAGCACTTATTATGCCCTTTCAGCATACTGGACAATCAAGACTTGCAGTTAAAGTGTTCATGCAGCATTTCTTGTATTAGGCTAATCTAGGATGTGAAAGAGTCCATTTTCGTGTCTTGAAGCCGCACGAGCCTAATGCTTAAGTCTCGACCCATGACAAGTGGTATTAGGCCAAGTTCGGGAGAGCTAGGATTAGGCCATAGAGTTTGATATTAAGTGGTATCAAAGTTTGGCTCAAAGGAATTGGGAGTAGGTAATAGAACCAAATACTATGGGGTATCAAAGTCTAGATCAGACTAGAGGTGATGATCAAAGTCTTGATTCAAAGTGTGCAATAGATCCCAGAGTTGGCTATGGAGCCAGAGTTTGTGTCAATGCAGGTTAGGGACATACATGCTAGCATCCTGGTGTGGTGTTTGAGCATTGTGGTGAGTTGTGTAGGCATCCTACTATATGTGCAAATATTCAACTATATGGTGCAGGTAGTTTGCTACTTGGTGCAGGCATTCTAAAAGGGCTACTATGCTCGTATACTAGTGAAACACTCTTGGTGTGCTAGGTGCAGGCATGCTAAAGTGCAAGACAAGTGCTTGATAAATTGTTGTTATGTGCTATGGGTGTGCTGGGCATGCTATACGGGTGTACATGTGTGCAAACTGGTGCTTAACAAAGAGGCTAGTATGCTGAACCAGTGTGCAAACTAGTGCCCAACAGTGTGTGCTATACTGGTGTGCCATGCTATTATGCTAATTTGTAAGAACTAGAACCAGATCACTTAAATGCCTACTAAAGTTGAGGTAATCTTTTGGTTTGTGCATTCATGGTCTAATAGTTTATGTGTTTTGGATTATGGCATAGTTAGGAAAAACCAAACAGAGGGCCAAAGTGAGGTGTTTGAGGAGCGCCCACCTACAAACAAGTGAAGGATAATTTTTTTTCAAATAATAGATTGGTTCAAGGATGTTAAGGGATCTTCAAATAAGGTAATGGAGAGGCTCATACAGCATAATGAGGCGTTGGGATCTATGGTGACAACTTTGCGAGAAAAGCTAGCTAGGCTCAAGGTTGACCATACTATATTACGAGTTATTATGGCTATTGATGCGTGCTTAAGATCGAGAATGAAGGTACCTAAGCATTTTTTTGATAAAGTAAAGCCATGGGTAAAGGTCGAGCCACAATAAAGAGACGTGTAAGAGTCGAGTTAAGCCAGAGTTGCTATGAAATCACTAACTCAGGATGAGTGCACCAAGTTTTAAAGGTAAAAAAGAAAAGGCCAAAGCGGGCAAGACATCAGTGTTTGTTCCTTAAGGGAGGAAAAGGCTATGAAGAAGCCTAGATTTCACAAGGCTGACAAAGTCAATAGCAGGGGCAATAGCCTTTGAATTGCTATTTTTATGCTGGTCCACATTGGGTCAATGAGTGCTTGAAGCTTTCAACCATCAAGTGAGCAAAGGGGCTATCTAAAGGCATAAGTGGCAGGCTAAACAACACCAAAAGGAGCCCAAACAAGAGTGGCCAAGTGCTAGTAAAAATTACCGAGGCGTTGGAACCTCTCGAGAAGCTAATAAGGAGTTGTAGCATAGTGCTGAGAAACTTAAAATTGAGACCAATGAAAGCTAGCAGAGTGCATGTTCAGGTATGAGACCAAAATGTTGGAAAACTAGTTCATTGGGTAGGAGCTAGAATCGACGTACAAGGTGGGCGTATCATCCCTGAGCAACAAAGGTGTTGTTGGAATGAGTGTGAAAGAATGTCACAGTCCATAAGTTGATCCAAGCCTAGGAGTTCTCTTTGAGTCAAGTAGTACTTTAAGTTCTAGCGGGACAAAGTCTAACAGCCAAAAGGATCAGGCCTTGAGGCACATTGGAGATCCAAGTCGTGGGAAACTACTCCAGAACAATGGTGCAAGCAGTGATCAAGACTCTAGAGGCTCAAAGAAGGTGTTTAAGTTCTACAAGATTTAGCCAAGCCCAAGGGCAGACGTTGGTGAATGATATGCGGGCACCCAGTTAGGCCCAGGTAGGAGTACTAATGATAGAGGTACAAGTCCATGGTTAGGCCCAGATGCGAGCACACTTAAACACAGTCCTGTGAGGGTTAGATTTGGGGGCTTATAAAAGGCCTGGTGCTTAGCATGATTTTACCATGTCATAAATTGTGTAGCAGCACCAAAGCCCCTAAAATCAGGGATTGTAACTTAGCTTTTAGAATTAAAGGATTGTAATATGTAGATTTTAGGAATATATCTCAGGCACTAAATGTAACAGAGATTCAGTTATAAATAAAGAGTCTCCCACCCTCATGTACACATAGACCAGAACCATTGAGTAATAACATTCCTACTCTTGCCTTAAACTTTTTGTTGTTCTTTTGTTAGCCTTCAAGCACTTGCTGTGCCTTTTTGTTTTGTAGTGTACTGACAATCAAGCCCTGCAATCAAGAATGTCTATGCATTGTTTCTTGTGTTAGACTAATCTAAGATATGAAAAAGTCTATACTTGTATCTTGAAGCCACGTGAGCTTGAAGCTTTAATCTTGGCTCGTAATAGCTTATCAATATCCTTTGCTTCTTTCTATTGTGACTTCATTTCCATTATGTTAGCAGTTTCCTTCATATTAGGTCGTTTTACCTTTCAACCTAATTTCATCATTTCCACAATTGGATGATAACATCATAGTTTCTTATTTGTATCTAATATTCACCGAAATAGAAGTGATAGCCCATGTGTTTGGATCGATCTAAGAATAAACGAAATCTTAATTTTTATTTAATTCAAAATAGTTTAAAGAATCTATCCACGTTCGTAGAGATATTTTGGTTGTCAATTTAAAAGATGAGTTGACCAAAAAAAATTTTAAAAGATGATTGAGTTATGATTAAGTTTTTGTATAGAAAAAAAAAACTGCTTAATTAGTTTTTTCAAATTATAAATAGCTAAAATATAAAGATATTTATTGTTAAAAACTTTCAAAATTTGAAAATTTCTCATGAATCAAATGATAATATGCGATTGTGTAAAAAATATATTTTTAAGCGTACATCAAATATATATATATATGACATGATAATTTATACTTTATATATTATTAATTATGTATGTATATCATATATATATATATATATACAGTAACAACACATGAAATTTAAAACTTAATACTAATAGTATAATTTTATAAAAGTTACAAGTTACCTAACGAAATTTCAATCTTAAATCTCCTTTTTATTCTTTAATTCTTAAATTTTATTTACAAGAGTGTAAGCACTCCATGCATGTAACCTGATCAATGCCACTTGCATAAGGCACATGCAATGTACAATAAATGTCATGTTGTTACTTTGACAAGAAATCGAAATTGTAATCTCCAAGGAGTTGGCTTGCTGCTTTGTAAAGCATTTTCAATATTTGGCTTCCGGTTTACTTCATGTCACAGGTCGGTGCGGTTGACCCACTTTTTAGGTCCAATCGTACCAACTTGCTGTTTTGATAACAGTGTGTGACAGTGTAGATGATACTTACCAACTGCATTGCACGAGATCCGATAGAATATTAGTAAATTATTTAAATTTAATTTAAATAAAATTTAAATTTAATTTAATTGTTATTGAAGATGAGTTTAAATTTGAATAATTTGATTTATTGATTAAATTAAATTTATATATTTTTATATCTAATTTAAATGTTTAAAAGCTTAATCGAATTTTTATTTTTAATATATTTTTATTATTTTAATTAATAAAATATTTTGAGCTCGATTTTAAAATCAAATACAAATAATAAAATTTTTATTAAATATAAAAATTAAATTTATTTTTACATGTTAATTAAATTTAATAAAATTTAAATAAATTCAATTTTTATTTTAAATCAAAGTTAAACTAAAAAATTAAAATTTAATCGAATTTGAATCAAATTTTAAATATCAAATTCGAGCTATGTAAAGTTTAAATTTAATATTATATTAATTAACCGATTACTTATTGAAAATGTTTAAGTCCACATAGTAAAAATGCTCATAATTTAAGCCTTTTGTCGTATTTGTTCCAAAGACAAAAATGTCCCTCTAACTTAAGCCTTTTCTTTCCCTATTTTTTTTGTTATAATTTTTAAAAAATTTTTAAAAAATTTTATTAATTTAATATAATAAATATATTTATATAATTATCTAATAATAATGAAATAATTAATGATTAAATAAACACATAAATTAATAATAGCTAGTATAATTAAATAAATTATTAAATAATTTAATACATAAAAAAGTTAATAAATAATTGAATAAATAATTCAATAATTTTAATTTATTAACAAAAATGTTATTTGAAATAAAATAATTTTAATTTTTTAATTATTTATTATTAACATAAATATCAAATAATAGTATAAATTTTATTATATATAAAATTTAATCTAATATCTTTAATTGTCATTTTCTTTTTTTACTACACTCAATTTCTTTGCCATAATTTATTACAGGGTTTTGGTTTTTAGTGGTATTTTTTTTTTGACGTTTAGCGACGTTTATAAACGTCACTAAAAGATTTGCGGTGTTTACGAAAAACTTCAGTTAGAGTATCGACTATACACACGTCGCAAAAAATAGCGACGTTTTTTATATAACACCGCTATATTAGTGGCGTTTGCATCATTCAAACACCACGATATTAGCGGTGTTTGAATAAGGAAAACGCCGCTATAGTAACAACGTTTGTACCTGAAAAAATGTCGCTATATTAGCGGTATTTGTATCTTTGACACGTCGCTAGTTTAGTGACATTTTTATCAAAAAAACATCGTTACTTTGGTGGCATTTATGTCAGAAAAATATCACTAATTTAGTGCCTTTTCTAGAAAAGAGCACCGTTACTTTTAGCAACATTCTTAAATGTAAACACCGCGAAATTAAGAAATGTATTTTTTTAAATAAAACATTTCTATTAATATTTATTATTTTGATAAACGAGCTTAAATTTAAAAACTGAAATTAATATAAACTTAATTCACATTCAAATATGCATCTAATTAATACAAAGTTTAATAATTAGTATAATAACATTCAAATTTTTTTAATATATTAACAAAATAAACATTAAAATGTATGAAATTGATAACTGCATACATTTTGAAAGTTGCCAATTGATGAAAGAATTTTTTCACCTTTGTCACTAGCGTGATCAAGAACTTACTGGATAATGGCAAATAAATATTAACACTTCATTGTACATTTTTTATATTAAAAAATATAAATATTTATTAAATATAATACCTGAGTTGAAAAACCATCAAGATCAGTTCCTAAAAATTATTGTTGCACAAAATTCATAAGATGATCGAATCGATCATGTAACTGCTAAAATTTTGCATGCTTTTGCTCCATTCTAGCGCATTCTTCATTAATTTTGGCATGCTCTTATTCTCTTTTTGCTTCCATTTGCTGGAAACATTATTGCATAATTTGTAACTCCTCTCTCAATATCGAAATGTCTCTCGAAGACTAACTTGCTGAAAATGTAAATTGCTGAGAGCTACATCCATAGTAGGTAGATGGTATTAGACCCAATCCAAAGCCTCAAACCCGTCTATGCCTTTCTATTCTAACAACTTCTATGAATATCTGATTTTTTAATTCTTGTAAGTTAAAAGAACCAATGGATGCTACTTCAATCTCAATAGCCATTTTTTCTTTTGCTTTCTCTTGTAAAATAGTCATATACAACTATAAAGTTTAATGATTAATTGATAATATATTAAAAAGAGTAAATATTTACTTTCTGTTAAAATAGATGATACAAATTATCATAATTTCTTGTATTTTGACATTTATGTAAGATCCATATTTTTTTGTGTGTTAAGCAAAAAAGTTCCACATGTTCAATTTTACTATCCATCTCAATCTCTTATACAAAAACATATGTTATTTGATAGGATACATATCAATTGTAACTTATTCATGCATATCAAGCCTGTCAATCAATTTAAAAAGTTTCAAATAATATTAATATCATGTATTTATATTTTGACCCCTTAACAATATAATAGTTTTAAACAAACACAAACAATAAAAATATTTTGGCCTTTAATACATATCGATCATGGCAACTAAATTCAATTATTTGGACAAGTTTAATATCATGGATTGAAGCCATTCAAACTATTGAAAGCCATCCAAAAGTTTAATTTATATTTTTGCCTTTTAAAAGCAAAAATAGTCCTAAATAGATATAAATGATAACTTTTTCACCCATATCAACCATAAAAACCAAGTTCAGTCAATCAAACAAGTTTAATATTAAGTATTAAAGCTATTCAAACTATTTAAATAGAACAATAAGAAAAAATTTGTAATTTTACCTAAATAGATGAAAACAGTAACTTTTTCATACATATCATCCATCTCAACTAAGTTTAAAACTTTCGATAAGTTTAATATCATGTGTTGAAACTATCAAAACTATTAAAACAGTACAATAACTATTAATTTGCATATTTACCTTTTAATCGTACAGAAAAGTTTATTCATTGGAATAAGTTTAAAATCATAAACTTACTATTTTTTTTTTTTTTTGCATTCTTTCAAAACTTTTTGATCCACTTGTGTGGCTATATTTCTATTGCTTTTTTCTACCAATCCCAATTTGTTCTCTTTCCTGTCATAAAAAATAATTGAATATATCGTAGAAATATAAATATTACCAACTTAAAGCATAAAACACTTTCATTATTTCGTTATACTATACAAAGGTATAAATTAGTACCTCTCATTTTCTTGAGAATCAAAATCTAATTAATTGTTCATATTACCACCTAATCACATTACGAGATAGATTTTGCATTGTCACCTTTACAGTTGTATTTTATCAAAATACTTTTTCTTTAAATTATGCTTATAATCTTTCCATTTCTTTCCCAATGACTTAAGTACAAATGAAGTTGGTATTTCAAGTACAAATCTTGACTGTTATAATACAAAAAAAAAGTTTTAATCAATAAACCAAATTTAAAGTAATCAATTTTTTATATGTAATTAATTATACTAATACCTCAATAAACTTTAAAGCATCAGCTTTTACTTATGTTGGAACTTTATGCCATGTTTCATAATGAATAAGCAATTTTATTCCATTACGGGCAAGTATGCCTAGAAATTCAGCCAATAGTTAAGCCTTTTCACCAATTGGTTGCCTATCAGAGGTTATAGACACTACAATACACTCATTCAGAGGTAGTGCAAATAATTTCTTCAAAGTTGTCTGGCCTCTGGTCCTCCATTGACCATTGTTACCAACTAAAAAAATTAAAAAATAAATTTGTAAGATGGTAATACTTTTATCATTATAATCGATTTCTAAATATGGGGTACATGATACCTGCATTCAAATTTAAAGCATAATCAATTGATAGGATACTATCTAAACTTAGACCTCTCGTATTACTAGATCCAATATCAGTTGAAGGGTTAAAAGTGACTGAGTTAGATTTGATAGTATGTTCATTTCCCTCTAAATGATTCAGTCTATCGTCAATATCAACAGGTGCCACAGACGGTTCTGAACTAATATCTCTTATATATACTCTTTTCAATCTACTCCTCCGTATTATAGCTTATCTGTATCATAAAAGTGAATATATAAAAGATATTAGTTTAGAACATATATAAAAACATTAAGATATCATAACCTATGATACAAAAAGCATATATCAATTTAATTAAATCAAAAGATAATGTATGATTTAGTGTACAATAAATATACAATAGTGATCGACATTAATTACATACAATCATTTACCACATTATGTCTTAAACACTCGAATTACAAAATATAGATGATCCATCATGGTTCATAAATGTCTTCATTAATATCTTCACAGACCCACTGAGCATAGGTATTGGAGATATTTTCATCTACATTTTATTCAGTAAAAAGATAACATTCAGTTTCAGTTCAACATCATCTCTTGTATCTAACCCTATATCAAATAAATCTCTAGATGTGTTTCGAATAACAACAAATCAACCTAATTCTTTAGGATCTTTAAAATAAAAAACTTGTTTAACTTGAGATGAAAAACATAAGGTTCATCGATGAGTTATTGTCCAGTGTGAATTAATCGAAAAGAATTCACAAGTGTAAATCCATACTGATCTTTTTTAATACCCTTCGTACTATTCACATTAGCCTAATCACACCAAAATAAGACAACTTTTCACTTGCCATAATAATCTAACTTAATGATGTCATTAATCATTTATGAACCTAATTTGAGAGAAAATGCCTTCAATAATTTCCTCTTAAATTTTTTAAGATTATTAAAAATGTATTCTAGTGAAAAAATGCCTTTAATATTTTAGTACTCATATTTTAAGATGGTTAGTGAAGGCATTTATTTTAGAAAAACTCCTTCACTAATTCCTTTTAATTTACATACAAAATTATTGAAGGCGTTTACTAAGAAAAACACTTTCAATAATTTTCTCATAAATATTTTTTGAATATATATAGGTACCATCAACAGAGTCGTAGTAGAATTGTTTTGAATTATTAATGACGGTTATGTCTTAAAAACATATTTAAAACTTTCATCTAATTTTTATGGTGTATTTATTAAAGGTGTTCTTTTTTTTTTTTTTGCATAATACACCTTCAATAATTTTTTACGTAATTATTCTAGGTTTTTTTGGGAGAAAATACCTTCAATAATTTTTTCTTAAAATTTTTTAGATTATTAAAGCATCTTCCAACGAAAAAATACCTTTAATATTCTAGTACTCAGATTTTAATATAGTTAGTTAAGGCATTTATTCTAGAAAAACACCTTCACTAATTTCTTTTAATTTATGTACAAAATTATTGAAGGTATTTTTTGAGAGAAAACATCTTCAATAATTTTCTCTTAAAATTTTTTAGATTATTAAAGACATCTTTCAGTGAAAAAATGCCTTAAATATTCTAATACTTAGATTTTAAGATAGTTAGTGAGGCATTTATTCTAGAAAAATGCCTTCACTAATTTCTTTTAATTTACGTACAAAATTATTGAATGTGTTTTTTGAGAAAAAACACATTCAATAATTTTTTTTAAAAATTTGAGATTATTAAAGGCATCTTCTAATAAAAACACCTTCAGTAATCCACTACTCAAATTCTAAGATAGTTAGTAAGGGCATTTATTTTTGAAAAACTCCTTTACTAATTCTTTTTAATTTTTGTACATAATTATTGAAACCGATTTTTTATTGAAATGCCTTCAATAATATTTGTTCAAAATTATCAAAGGCATTTTTTAAGGAAAAAGGCCTTTAATAATTTCCTTTGAAAATTATTTTTTAGATTACTAAAGGCATCTTTTAGTAAAAAATACCTTCAATAATCTTCAAGTAAAATTTTAAGGGGATTATTAAATGTGTTTTTTTCTAGAAAAATGCCTTTAATAATGAATTTTATATTCATTTCCTATCTTAAACATTGGAATCACAAACTGTTAGTATACAGAACGATTAAAAGCTGCATTAATCAACCAAACCAAACCCACAAACACATTTTTGTCATATTTTTGGTTTTTTTATCCCTATGATTGCCACCGACCTTTAACAAATCAACAACGTGCACCTATCTATTTATCGGTATGTCTTTATATTTTTTTTACTATATTATTTATATTATTCTATAGAGCTTTTTTGTTTTGATTCCTTACTAAAAATATATGTATATATATTTTTATTAATTTCACTGTAAGCATAGTAATCTAAGCACTGTCATTATGTGTAGTTTTCTGTTAATAATGTGGTTTGTTGAACCTTATTGTGTGATATTGTTTTGCTAAATGGTATTGTATGATATTGGTATGCCAAATCATATACTGAATGGTTTGCTGAATGGTATTTCTGAATGATTTGCTGAAGGATGTGTCTGAGCACATCGTATTGATTGTATTTAATTAGTACAGTGTTAAATGTAGATGGTCATTTTGTGTAATTTGTATAATTATTATCAAAATCACAGGTATTAGAGACTCTGAAAAACATCATTCTCCTTCTATTGAACATGCAATAGACACACTTGTAGGCTAAACAAGAAAAGGAAAGGGCCCAAATAAATAAATTAAAGTGAGTGACATAAAAATTCACATTGACTTCAATCAAAGTGGGCAACCTATGTCTGAAGAAGTTTCCAAGTTAGCTACTCATATTGGAGTCATCATCTATCGTAGTATTTTAATTACGTACACCGATTGGCAACAAGTTCTTAATGATCTAAAGGATGATATATGGCAGTCGATTATGGCATGTTTACTCAACTATTTCTTCAAATTTGTTAAATGATCATTTAATTAAAATTCAATGTGTTCATACTAATGATGCTAAATAATTTAGGAACAGTTTGATATCCTAATTAACTATAAAAAGATTGTGTTACAATCTACTGGGAAAGTATTTAGAGACTTTAAAACCAAATTGATAATACAATATATTTTACCATTGGCTAATTAAGGTGATGTATTGGTTGTTCCACCTGCATCATATGCAGATGTGATAAGTATTGAAGATTGGATAAATTTTGTTCAATATCAACTTTCAGAAGATTTCTCAGTATGTAAACCCATTACCAAAAATATTGTTTATAAGTTTTTATGCAATATAGCCTTTGATCTTTATATGCAATTGACGTAATTTCTTTCTTTTGTAGAAAATCAAAGAAAACCAATGAAACATTTAGGCCAAACAATAATATCACCATCGGATAGCGAGAAAGGGATATGCAAATTAAAGTATGAGCTTGTATGTATTTGCACACTTATTTTATACTCATTAATGAATATTTATGAACATTCATTTCATACATTATGATTTTTTATTGTGGTAATTTAATAGGAATCAACGAGCTCTGGCACCAAAGTTTTCAAATGAGATGTTTGCAAACAATGACGTCTACGGAAGGATGGATCCTTCATAGATGAAATAATCAAAGAAATGACAAAAAAGATTGTATGTATAACTACTTTTTTAATATAATGTATGATTGGCATTGTGGCTATATGTATGATTATTTTCTAGCATGTATAGATTTGTTGTTATAGCCCATCTTTTTATTGTCTTTCAAGATGATTATGCTGTCAAAGTCAAATGTGGTGAACCGATAACCTAATATGGCAAAGATCTTTTGTCTTTAGCATTAGGCACTAAAAAAAGGCCTGATCAGGTTCGTAGGGTTAGTAAATTTGTCTTGCTATCAAAATTTTTTAGTAATCAGCACAAAACCCCATGAATGAAAAATGTACAATATGAAGCAATCATTGACCAACAACAAATTGATGACTAGTAGCAACGTCTTAATGACCAACAATAAAGAATCGCTGCTTTAAAGGCTATGTTGGTAGCAATACAGCATAACAAGTCAGAAAGTGAACCCAACCTTTGCTACCACCCAAGAAGTATGATTTTGTTTATAAGTTTAATATTAATTTGTTTAATATATTTATTGATTTGGTTTTAATACTTATATTTCATTAAATATTATTGTAAGATGTTGGGACTCACAGTATAACCCTTGCTCAGGCTACCATAGATGAGTTATCCAAATATTCACTGGACCAGTTATCTGGAGGAAGCTTCATAACCATTGAGTCTGAAGGAAGGATTATTTAATAAACCATCACTTTCTTTCATTAGTGTGGAGAAGGTTAAAGAATTTTGTGAAATGGATGAATTATCAGTTGTTGATATTGTTGCTTATATAAAGTTAGGTTA
The DNA here is from genome assembly GCF_047325235.1 of Durio zibethinus. Classification (NCBI taxonomy): domain Eukaryota; kingdom Viridiplantae; phylum Streptophyta; class Magnoliopsida; order Malvales; family Malvaceae; genus Durio; species Durio zibethinus. The sequence continues at coordinate 10,773,035 of NC_143163.1, forward strand.
CAAATACAAATATGCACATTTAATATGTATTATTCTATATTATAGTGTAATATTAACTAGCAGTGCTGATTGTTATCGTGCAGCTTCCTATATAGATAGCTCAAAGGGAGATAGTTGACTAACATATATAGATTCATTAACCCTAACTTCATAAGTGAGTAGAGTGGCACAATCACTTATCATGCTAATCATGTGATCAAATGCATGAAAAGAGTGGCTAATTATTATTTGCTCCTGTATAATGCACAATACGTTATATTCCAACCTTACCCAAATATGATCTGATATGTAATCTAAGTATATCGTTGTTATTATTTTGTAGTCGATATTAGATGCTTATTGTGATTGACATCAAATTCTTAACGCCCTACTTACTTAATTCAGTTAATCCAACGACGATGCCTAACCTTGATATTCAAACTTTTATAAAAAGGTATTACACTTTATTATATTATATATCTTCTATTTCTTCATAAGTAATTTTATTTATGTATTAAGTAATTTTTTTCTTTTCAATTTAGGGTAATATCTGCATTCAATAAAAAGACAAAGAAACTAAAATGGGTGTCATTATCGGTAAATGTGAAATTTATTCTTTTATGTTGAGTTTATGTAGATAAGTGTTTTCTAAACCCACTCAATTTAATTTTCAAGTACCTCATCAACCCGATAATACTGAATGTGGATATTATGTCCTTCGTTTTATACGAGAGATAGTGTTAGAGGATTTTATTACCACACCATTCAAGGTTAATATAAATTTCATAAACTCATTATATCTTTAAAAAAATAAAAAGATAAATTATGTTATCATTTATTAACATTTAATTCTAATTTTTTTTAGTGGGAGAATAAAAGAGGTTTCACGAAAGAAGAACTCAATGAAGTTTGTAGAGAATGGTGTGAGTATATATTATCATTAATCAATGTTGATAAGCCTTAAGGTTAGACATTATTGGTTAAATGCAAATATATGAGGAATACATTGTTATAATGTTTTTAACAAACCATGTTGAATGGAAACTTTAAGTTTGTACATTGGGGTATTGATTTAATTTATTGGTATACTTAATATGAATACACTATGTGTACTTAATATATTATTGAATACGATTATTTCAGAAAAGTATATTAATATGGCAACATTATTAGTTTTAATTTCGGATCTGCCGTCAATTTATTGAAATACAACAATGTTTATTATGTAAATTTCAAAATGTAATTCGTAGTATCATATATATAAATCAAATATTTTCTGGACATAAATATATAACTAACTCCAAATATTTTTTTGGGCATAAACCTACAACTAACTTGACATATACAATATCAAAAATATTTTTTTAATGGGATTAATAAAGACGTTTTTGGTAAGAAAACGCTATGAATCATCCATAATAAAATGTTATTGAAGGCATTTTTAACCAAAATCACTTTCAATAATCCCACCTAAAAATATATTATGTGGAATATTAAAGTTATTTTGGGAGAAAAACGCCTTTAACAATCCGTACCAAATATTGTATATGGATTATTAAAGTCATTTTTGACAAAAACCACCTTCAATAATTTTTGTTAAAAATTTATTGATTGGATTATTGAAGACGCTTTTACCCAAAAATGCCTTCAAGAATCTGTTCTATATTTTTCCTATGGAATATTAAGGGCAAATAGTAAAATGTTATTGAATGCGTTTTTGAAAAAAACTGCCTTCAATAATTTGACCATACAAATTTATGTGTAGAATATTAAAGGCGTTTTAAGCAAAAAATGCTTTCAAGAATTCATTCCAACTTTTATCTATGGATTATTGAAGGTATTTTTGACAAAAATCACCTTTAATAATCCTAATAAAAATTTATTGATTTGATTATAGAAGGCAAGTTCAACCAAAAACGCCTTCAAGAATTAGTTTTATATTTTTTTTATAGATTACTAAGGGCATTTTTATGCCAAAAGCACCTTCAATATTCTCTTCAAAAATTTTTCAAGCAATTGGTGAAGGCATTTTTGTCCAAAAAATGCCTAGAATAATCAATTATAAATAATATCTGAAAAACCAAAAAAGGCTAAAGGAAAGGATCGAACCTACCACATTATGGTTACTATCCGTACGATTTTACAATTTTTATATCATATTTATTGAAAGCATTTTTTCATCAAAAACACCTTTAATAAGTTGGTGAAATTTTTTGGTGGAATTATTAAAGGCATTTCTTGTAGAAAATACCTTTAATAATCGCATATATTTTTTTATAAAGGGGTTATTAAAGGCTTTGTCTACCAAAAATGCCTTTAGTATTTACTCAAAATTTTAAGACAAGATTATTTAAGGTGTTTTTGTTAACAAATACTGCTAATATCAAGTCCTGGGTGGCATTTATAAGTAACAACATCACTATTTGAATGTTTAGTAGTGTTTTGATAATAAACGCATTAATATTTATAAAAACATAGAAGCTAGCGGCGTTTGTAAGTGAAATGCCACTACAAACTACTATTAATCTTCCATTTTCTTGTAGTGATTGCATTTACATGAAAATACATATCCCATTAATTATTTCAATTTCGTCATTATAGTAATTAATTTTATCACCATTGCTATTTTAAATCTAATGAAAATTAATCTCACCTTTTATTTAGACCTTCAGCTATAAATTTAGCCTACCTATTGCTTATACAAATTATATATATGTATATAAATATATATTCATAATTACACTAGTGTAACTCTTATACTTTTTAGATTTTTGGATCAAAATTAAATTTGTAATTTATTTAAATCAAAATAATATTTTTTAAATTCAGTAATTTTGATCGAAGGGTCCAAAAAAGTATAAAAAGTTATACCAGTATAAATGGATATCTCCTTATTTATATCTATGAGTAGATATCCACTTATATAGTATAATACTTTTTTAAATTTTATACAGTTTTGCAATTCTTGATTTTAATAGATCTAAAAATGATAACAATAAGTAAAAATAAGAAAAATAGTTTATTCTTATCCCTTAGATATGTTAAAATCAATAATTAAAAAAATGCAAAACTAAAAAAGTTTTATATTATGTAAGTTGATCATATATATATATATATGAATTAGTATTTGATACACTATTAGTGTAAAATTGTGATTATACAAGCGAAGTTAAAGAGATGAAATATATCTTTTAAGATATATTTTGAAAAAGTAAAAATTTAATTAAAAAATGAGACATATGTCACCCTCTTAATCTCATTTATATAATTAAAATTTTACCATGATAATGTATCAAAATACTGTCTCTCTACATATATATATATATATGTATATATACACTCCACTTTACCACTCTTTCACTTTCAGTTTTTTCTTCTTTTTAGGTCGCCTGGTTTATAAGGCAACTGCATTATAAATTGGCTTCCGTCCTGGTTCATATGTTTATCAATTTTCTGTAACTTGTTGATCTTTCCACCAAAAATGGCTTCGTCGTACACAATGAATATTGTTGATAACATCCATGTCTCCGCCCCGGCTGGGTCAGTTCCCACAACAACTCTTCCTCTCACTTATTTTGACATCCCATGGTTTCATTCGGCTCCCATGCAGAGCCTTTTCTTCTACGAATACCTTCACCCTACCTCTCATTTCATGCAAACCACGCTCCCAATTTTCAAACACTCTCTTTCCCTAACTCTTCAACATTTTTTCCCACTTGCAGCGAAACTCATGTGCCCTCCACCGCCACTCAAGCCTTATATCCTTTACACAGACGGCGATTCTGTTCCTCTTATCATTGCCGAATCCACCGCTGATGTCAACCATCTCAAAGCCAATTATCCACGAGATATCAAATTGCTACACCCCTTTGTTTCCCAATTGCCACCATCGACTATAACATCAGATGGCATACGGGTGCTACCCATCATGGCCTTCAAGGTCACAGTGTTTCCAAACACTGGCATTTGCATTGGGATGGCGCATAATCATGTAGCAGCTGATGGATCCGCATTCATGCACTTCGTGAGATCTTGGTCATCCGTGTGTAAGTCAAAAGGAGACTTGACATTCCTCGATGACGTATCGCGACGACCTTTTCATAACAGGGATGCGATCAAAGACCCTGCTGGGTGCAACGACGTGGCCCTAAAAGGCTACTGGCATTGGGTTTCATCTTGGAGAGAGAACCTTGGCCCAACCAAGGAAATGTCGGTAGACAGAGTTCGAGCCACATTTGTACTGACCCGAGATCAAATCCTGAAACTCAAGCAGTGGCTCGGGATTCAATGCAAGAACAACAGCAATAATTTCGAAGAACTGCAGATATCAGCATTTGTGGTCACCTGCTCTATCATGTGGATATGTATGATCAAGTCGCAAGAGAATGAACTAGGAGCAAATAGTTATGATGTTGATGATAAGTTTTACTACTTCCTTTTTGCGGTCGATTGCCGAGGCCGTATTGAATTTCCTCTGCCTGTGACATATTTTGGAAACTGTCTAGCGCCCGGTATCATACGAGCCAAGAAGGGTGAGCTGATGGGGGTAAACGGGATAGTTGCAGCCGCGAAAGCAATTGCAAAAAAAGTTAAAGAGATGGAGATTGGAGCCCTGAAAGAAGTAGAAAAAGGACCGTCAAACCTTGAAGAAATGTTTAGATCGGGGCATCAATATCATGTTGGGATTTCTGGTTCACCAAAATTACGTTTATATGATATGGATTATGGGTGGGGGAGGCCTATAAAGATTGAGTTTATTCACATTGACGATGGTGGATCTTTGTCCCTTGCCGAGTCTAGAGACGAACCAGGTGGCATGGAAGTTTCCTTGGTTCTTAGAGAGAATCAAATGGATGCATTCACTGCAGCTTTTGCAGAAAGCTTAAAGGTTTTTTAATTAAGAATTCAAGCCATCTCTTGTCTTCGGGTCTTCCATATGTTTTCAAGCTGAACATCAGCTAGCAGATCATGCACCTACGATATCACCGTCCTTAGAGCCAAAACTCTTGATTACTTGTAGCTATAATTGACACTTTCTGAGGGAGGAAATACCTTTTCAGAGAGATGTCAAGTTACTATTACTATGTACGATCATATCGAATTCCATCTGTTGTTGAAGTTTTAGTAGCACTCTTTTTTTTGTTTTTTTTTTGGGGGGGCGTGGGGGGGGGGGGGGGGTGGTTGAATCCAACTCACTTAATAAAGTTAGGTCAAAGGCATTTTCTTTCAAGAAATTAGGTGCGTGAAGTCTATCCATTATTGATTGTCCATATTATTATCACCTTTTGTTTATTAAGTTACAGTGATTCTTCAGCTGCTCATAAAACATTTTTATTTGCCTTGTTCATCGTTAACTAAGATTGCAAGCTTTGGTCAAGATTTTTTTAGGCATAGGTATGACCCAATGAATATTTATTTTTTATTTAATTTAATTCAAAAATATATTTTAAAATATTAGAAAATAATTTTTAATATTTTAATAATATTTATAATTTAAATAAACAAGCCTAGACAAGTTGATTTTTGGTTTAGAATTTATAGATGTCAACTAGATTTGGCTGGACTTAGCTCATGAATACCTTTCTATTCATTATTAGTGTCTTTTGATTTGTTTAATTCTTATTAATTGTTGTAAAAAGAGTCCTCAACTCCTTTTTGTAATTCCATTGTTGTCAATAGGGGTTTATTAGATCTTACTTATACAGATAATTGGACGGACACCTGCCAAAGTTTCTTAAATCGATGGATTTATGTATTGCGTTGCTTTCATAATAACTTCTTCTTTGTTGGCCAAAAAACCAATTGATCTAACCCAAGCAACGGAAACAAAACCAAATAACAAATCATCAACACATGATAATAATTTACGGATTTATTATTAACATAAAAGTTAAAAAGTAGATAAAAAATAAATTAAAAAAAAATTCAAGTATTTTAAAGTCTAAATGAAAGAATGAAATAAATAAACGAGCAGCTATTTTAAAGTGAAAAATAGGCACAGTAAAAATTTTAAAATTAACGATCACCTTTCTGAAGAAAAGTAAAAGATTTTTATATCCTTAAAAATACATATCATTTTTTTTTCTTTAACCTTTTAGTAATTTTCCTATTTGAGTTAGTGTCACCAAACTCTTTCAAGAATTTTATAATAGTATAGATTTCATTAGGCACACCAGATCCCACGGGGATAATTACTGTTTTAATCTTGAATATTTATGTGTTTTTTAAAATTGAATACAAATTCAGTATTAAACTTAATTATGAATAAGATACAAATTTATCACTTTACTTGTATGATTGATATAAATTTACAATTAATCTTTGAATTAGTGTAATTTTATTGTCGTACTCCTAATTTTAAAACAAATTTACCATTTAACTTCTAATTTTGGAACAAATTTGATTAAAATGTAACAGTTGAAAATATTAGAAAAATATTTCGTTAGTTAAAATTTAGAAAACACTTTTAAAATTATAATTTCTTCATTAGAAGCTATTTTAAAATTCAAAAATACATTTAAAATTATATATATTTATAATTCTATCACCATACTTCAAATGTTAAAGCAAAATGATCATTAAATTTTTATTTTGTATAAAAATGTCATGACTTGACATTATATTTAGTAAAAAAATGATTAAAAAATATATAAAACATAAATTTTGAATTTTAATTTCATCACTAATTTTCCCTTACCATGTCAGTTTCAATTTTTTTTCATAATTATAAATCAATTTTCAACAAAAATATTTTATAAAATATTTATATTATGTTGCATCTTAGATTAGATTTTGTCAAATTAGAAATATGATGCCATATTTGTTTCAAAACTAAAATGTAATGTTAAAACCGCAACAGTTAAAAAATTAATAATAAATTTATACTATTCACATACGTAAATTAATAAATTTGCATCTTATCCTATTAAATTTAAGATTGAATACAAGTTAATTCATAGTTTTTTCTTTTATTTTCTAAAGCCTTTTCTTTTTCAATGTTTGTGTCGAGTTCCGAGTTGACAGTCAAATTTTGTGTCATAACATATAAATCCGTAAATCTATAGCTAGACTTAACAAATGAAGGAATCGTCATCAATATTTTTTATTTAGGTGTGATTGGTTACCTAAGGAATCTATCATCTTAAAGAACTTTTAAGTTTGACTAAGGGTCATTAAAAGAATAGGTTCGGATCTGCTAACCAGAATAAGGTTTGGGAGTTCAATTACATGTGAGAAAGGTTATAGCACCCTCACATGCCCATCCGAATGATGGTACCATATTATTTTAAATTTATCATAAGGTTTTGATTCTAATAGTTTCCAATTTTATGTTAAATATTGAAAATATTTTATAAAGATCCCTCCATCGATCTGGTAGAATTCTTAAAAATATTTTCTCACCTAAAGAGTATTCAAGAATCTCATTTAACTTTTTGAAGAGGTTTCATCATTGGAAAGATTATTTTTTGTTAGTTTTATTTTTGGCAAAAATATATCTAATTATTTTATCATTTGAGCCAAATTAGAAATATCTTCACTTTTTGAATTTCTAAAATTTCCACCATTTGGGTCAATTTAGAAATATATTTTTTGGAATTTCTAAATTTTTCATCATTTCGGCCTATTTAAAAATTCTTTTTATTTTACCTTTTTTTTTATGTTGGAAAGAAAATAATATGAAAATTATTTTTATTGAAACTTCATCCAAATTATTCCATAATTTGAAACAAATTTAGATAAAATTTTCCACCTAAAGATTTCTTAGGAATTTACCATTTGAAATTTCTAAGATTCTTATCCTTGGATAATTATCAAATATTTTTCACCAAACTTTTATTTGGAAAAAAAATACAATTACTCTTATTGAAATTTCGTCTAAATTATTTCACCATTTGGGATAAATTTAGAGAAAATTTCTCACCAAGAGATTTCTTAAGAATTTACCATTTGAAATTTCTAAGAATCTCATCATTGGGTAATTTGTATTTAATTCCAAAATTTTTATATTTTATGTTTTTTATATTTTCCTTGGCTTTTATATTTTTGTTTGAAAATAACTATTAATTATTGTTATTAAAATTTTATCTAAATTATTTCACAATTTGGGACAAATTTATATAAAATTTCTCACCTAAGAATTTTATAGAAATTCACTATTTAAAATTTCTATAAATTTCATCATTAAGTAATTAATATTTATTCTCAAAATTTATTATTTAATTAAATCATGCAAAAATACTAAAATAAATAAATAAATAAAATACCAAAGAACTACTCGGCTTGTGGTTGGAGCAGCTCGGCTTAAGGCACAAAGATCGACTCAGAGGTGCGGCTTAGCGATTGAGTTTGAGGTTCGGCTTGGCTGCAACCAAAGGCAGGGACAGGGGTTAGCAAACTCGGGTTGGCATTTGGGTCGAGTTACCCGCTGGCAAAATATATGGATCCTGGATTTATTAAGTCTCAAAACGACGTCGTTTTAGCATGATATATAAGGCTAAATCTCAACTTTTTTCAGCAGATCCCCCTTCTTCCCTCTCTCTCTTCTCCCTCTTTTCTTTCTTCCTCTCTCTAGAAATTTAGAATCCGATTGAATGTTTTACCAAAAACTTGAAAAAGCTATCGAAAATTGAAAAAACAAGCAAAAAAATATGAATTTCGTCAAAAAATTCACTGTAATCTGGATTTTTCTAGAAAATTCCCACAAAAAATAATTGCCAAAAATTTCAAAAAATTCCTAAAAAATTTTAGAATTGACTATACTTCTCTAAACACCCTTTTTTTTTTTTTTTGCTTTTGTTTTCTTTATATTTTGTATGACTTTTTGTTCTATTCAAGCGTATATTTTTATAGGCATTGATTAGAAGAGTTTCTGATCAATGTTGATTCCTTTTTGGACTAGGATTCATGATTATCAATCTTTGAGTCCCAGTCTAACCCTACCAACTCCAATTCACGGTAACTTTTTCTTTCTTTTTTTTTAATTAGTATCTCCTAAAAAAATAAATAATTAAAATAAAATTCAAAATAACAAATAAACCAATAAAAAAAATTGGGCTAATACCCCATTTGGACCAGGCTCAATTGATCTAGGTCTGGACCAAATTGAGTATCTACAGCTACCCTTTTTTACGCATTTCTTATACAACAGGAATTACGCAAAGATGTAGACACCCTGCATGCTATCATCCCAACATATTCGTATTTTTTTTTTTGAAAAGTAAACAAAGCTCATTTAATCAGAGGCTCAACGACTTTAAAAAATAAAATGCTCCTCTAAACAGAGGTACCATAACTTTGAAAAATAAATTGCTCATTTAAATAAAGGGACCACAACTTTGGAAAAATAAATTGCTCTTCTAAATAGAGGTAACGCAACTTTTGGAAAAATAAATTACTCTTCTAAATAGAGGTACCACAACTTTGAAAAATAAATTGTTCCTCTAAACAGACGCACCACAACTTTTGAAAAAATAAATTGCTCCTCTAAACAGAGGTATCATAACTTTGGAAAAATAAATTGCTCCTCTAAACAGAAGCACAACAACTTTTGGAAAACTAAATTGATCCTCTAAATAGAGGCACCACAACTTTTGAAAAAATAAATTGTTGCTCTAAAGAGAGGCACCACAACTTTTAGAAAATTAAATTGCTCCTCTAAAGAGAGGCACCATAACTTTTGGAAAAATAAATTGCTCCTCTAAACAGATGCACTACAACTTTGGAAAAATAAATTGCTCTTCGACAATCATGTTCAGAGGAGTCGTAAATCATGTTTGAAGAAATTTTAAGAGATTATGCCCAAGAGTCTTACAAATCAGTCCTAATATTGAAAAACATCCTTTTCTCAAACGAGAATTTGAAACTCTTTCATCAAGAAGTCTTCACATCTGTCTTCTCCATGTGGGATCTTGGCATATCCCTGCTTCTTAACTTCATGCACTAGACCTTCTCAAATGCAATATATGCTATGCACTAGTTATGCAATGCATGATATGCAAATGCTGGTTAATTAATTCTCATTTAATTATGGTACTCAAGTTTCTCAAGCTTTTTCTTAGGCCTAAACCCCTCAATCTTCAAGTACTAAGACCAAATCAATGTAACTTTCAATCATTTCTCTTGTTTAATTCTCATATTCTCTTTTTAAAGAAATTTTTTTTCAAATTCAATGTCCTTGTCAAGAACTGAACATTTCATATTTGCCTTTATCACTTTCAACCTTTCCAATATAAAGTGGAAATATTTCATGCCATTATTCATTTATCAATTTTTATTCCAATCTTAAAAAGTAAGAATGCATTCACACATTTCTTTCATTGCAAGGTAGTAAAGAGAAAGAGTAAGAATGGTTAAGAAATAATCAACAAAAAGAGAAACACAAAGAGTGGAATGCCTTTTATTAGCAAAAATGAAAGCACAACTTTGGCCAGTGTAACAAGGAAAGAATACAAAGATGGGTATAAGGAGACAATAAACAATAAGATAATCATGATAACATATCTCGAAGCCTTTTTTGAAAAACTCAACCACTTCATGCCTTTAACAACTTAGAGCTCATCAAAACATGCTAGCCTCCATGCTAATAAATTTCAAATTCGATGTTGTATTCCCCTTATCTAAGCCATCTTTTCAGGTTTTCAACTTAGATAAACTCTTTTTTGACTCAAACCACCCTTTTGGCTTTTCGACTTAAGTCCTCATTTTTCCACTTTTCATTTTTTTCTTATTTTTTTATTTTTTTATTTTTTATTTTTTTATTTTTTTATTTTTTTATTTTTTTATTTTTTCTCTTTTGTTACATATAGTACTTCTTCACAGCATCAGAATTTATTAAATGAGTCAGATCATCTCTATCAATCTCAGCTAATATCAATGCTTCACCTAAGAAAGCTCGTTTCATGATATATGGCCCTTCTCAATTTAAAGTTCATTTTCCTTTATTATCATGTTGGCTTAAGAGAATTCTTTTCAAAACTAACTCCCATTCTTGGAAACAACGAGGTTGAACCTTTTTATCATGAGCCCTCATCATTTTTCTTTGGTATAACTGACCATGGCATAACGCTATCAATCTCTTTTTCTCAATGAAATTTAACTGTTCATAGCGCTCTCGAATCATTCAGCCTCTTTTAGTTCAACTCTTTTAAAACCTTCCAAGATAGGATCTCTATTTCCACTCACAATGCAGCTTCCATTTTATAAACCAAAAAAAATAGGGTTACACTAGTAGAGGTGCGCATCGATGTTCGATATACATGTAATGCAAATGGCAACTTCTTATGCCAATCTTTATAAGTCTCGGTAATTTTCTCAAGAATTTTTTTTATATTTTTGTTTACCGCCACAACTGCCCCATTCATTTTCGGATGGTATGGCGCTGAACTATGATGCTTGATCTTGTATTGGGCACATATTTCTTACATCATCTTGCTATTTAGATTCTTATTATTGTCTGAAATGATTTTTTCTGAAAGTTCATATCTACAAATGAATTCTTTTTTTATGAACTTGTAGACTATAGATTATGTCACACTTTCAAATGATGTTGCTTCTACCCATTTCATGAAGTAATCTATCATCATGAAAATGAACCTATGTCCATTAGAAGCTTTTGGGGTGATAGAACCATTGACATTCATGACCCACATAGAAAATGGCCAAGGTGGTGCCAAAATATGTAAAGCAGATGGCGGAGCATGAATCTTATTAGCATAAATCTGGCACTTATGATATTTTTTAGCATAATCAATGCAGTCACTTTTCATCATCAACCAATAGTACCCGACTCTCATGATCTGTCTTGCCATCATATGTCCATTGGCATATGCCTCACATATCTTATCATGCACCTTTTCAATAATTTTTTTTACCTCATTCTTATTTACACATCTCAACAATACTTAATCATGGTTCCTTTTATAAAGAACATCTCCATCTAGGAAAAAAACTCATAGTTACTCTTTGGATGACTCTTTTATCATTATGAGTTACCTAAACTGGGTATTGCTGATTCTTAATATATTGTAAGATATCATAATACCAAGGCTTCCCATCCTCATCCTCCTCATTATTGGAGTAGTGAGCTGACATATCCTTGACATCTAGCTTGATGGGTTGAATGTCAGTGCTATTATTAATTTGAACTATTGCTGCTAAAGTAGCCAAAGCATCAGTAATCAAATTCTCCTCTCGAAGCAAATGATCAAATTGAATATCTTAAAACTACTTGATCAACTCTAGGATATATTTACGATATAGAATAAGTTTCGAATCTCTCATCTCTTATTCTTCTTTCAATTGATATATAACTAGACTTGAGTCTCTAAACATTTTTAGTACTCTAACTTTTCTATCTAAAGCAGCTTGTAAACCTATGACACATACCTCATATTCAACGATGTTATTTGTGCAATTGAAATTCAACCTCGTTGTTATAGGATGGTATTGTTCTTTTGAAGAAATTAAGATTGCCCCAATTCTATGTCCCAGGGCATTGGTAGCTTTATCAAAATATATTTTCCAATACTTCACTTCATGCTCTTTCTTTTCCAATTAGGAAACAATCATCAAATCTTCATAAAAAAATTCCAATCTCATCAACTTATAATCCTTAGCAGTACGATCTGTGAGAAACTCCGCTATGGCACTCCCTTTTATTGCCTTTTGGCTCACATATATAATATCATACTTCTAGAGCATTACTTGCCATCTAACAATTCTTTTAGACAAAGAAGGCTTCTCAAAGATTTATTTAATAAGATCTAGCTTTGCTATAAGCTAGGTGGTATGATAAAGCATATATTGTTTGAGTCCTTTGGCAATCCAAGCTAATGCACAACATATTTTCTTCAAAGAAGAATACTTGGACTCGTATTCTATGAACTTCTTACTTAGATAATAAATAGCTCTTTCTTTTCGACTAGACTCATCTTGTTACCCCAACACACATCCCATTAAATTCTTGAACATCATCAGATTCAAAATCAAAAGTCTCTCTGAAACTAGCAGTACTAGTATTAAAAGATTTGATAAGTACTGCTTGATTTTATCAAAAGTCATTTGGCATTCTTCGTTCCATTTCTCAAGGTTATTTTTATGAAAAAACTTAAAAATGGGATCACACTTGTAGGTAAGCTGGGAAATGAACTGAGAAATGTAGTTCAATCTACCTAAAAATAAATTGCTCCTCTAAACAGAGGTACCACAACTTTGGAAAAATAAATTGCTCCTCTAAATAGAAACACAACAATTTTTGGAAAACTAAATTGATCCTCTAAATAGAGGCACCATAACTTTTGAAAAAATAAATTACTCCTCTAAACAAAAGCACAACTTTTGAAAAAATAAATTACTCTTCTAAATAGAGGCACCACAACTTTTGAAAAAATAAATTGCTCCTCTAAACAAAGGCACCACAACTTTTAGAAAAATAAATTGCTCTTCTAAATAAAGGCACCACAACTTTGAAAAAATAAATTGCTTATAGACAATCATGTCCAGAAGAGTCATAAATCATGTTTGAAGAAATTTTAGGAGATTATGCCCAAGGGTCTTACAAATCAGTCCTAATACTAAAAAATATCTTATTTTCAAACGAGAATTTGAAACTCTTTCATCAAGAAGTCTTCACATATGTCTTCTCAATGTAGGATCTTGGCATATCCCTGCTTTTTAACTTCATGCACTAGACCTTCTCAAATGCAATATATGCTATGCACTAGCTATGCAATGCATGATATGCAAATGTTGGATAATTAATTCCCATTCAATTATGGTACTCAAGTTTCTTAAGCTTTTTCTTGGGCCCTAAACCCTTCAATCTTCAAGTACTAAGACCAAATCAATGTAACTCTTAATCATTTCTCTCGTTTAATTCTCATCTTCTCTTTTTAAAGAAATCTTTTTTCAAATTCAATGTCCTTGTCAAGAACTGAACATTTCATATTTGCCTTTATCACTTTCAACCTTTCCAATGTAATATAGAAATCTTTCATGCCATTATTCATTTATCAATCATTATTCTAATCTCAAAAAGTAATAATACATTCACACATTTCTTCCATTGCAAGGTAGTAAAAAGAAAGAGTAAGAATGGTTGAAAATTAATCAACACAAAGAGAAACACAAAGAATGGAACATCTTTTATTAGCAAAAATGAAAGCCCAACTTTGGCCAGTGTAACAAGGAAATAATTACAAAGATGGGTATAAGGAGACAATAAACAATCAAACAATCATGATAACATATCTCGAAGCCTTTTTAAAAAAACTCAACCACGTGATGCCTTTAACAACTTAGAGCTCATCAGAACATGCTAGCCTCCATGCTAATAAATTTCAAATTCGATGCTATATTCCCCTTATCTAAGCTTTCTTTTTAGGTTTTCAACTTAGATAAATCCTTTTATGACTCAAATCGCTTTTTTGAATTTTTGACTTGAGTCTTTCTTTTTTCACTTTTCATTTTTTTCTCTTTTTTTTTCTTTTTTGTTTACATATAATACTTCTTTACAACATCAAAATTTATTGGATGAAGCAAATCATCTTCATCCATCTTAGCTAATATCAATGCTCTACTTAAAAAGCTTATTTCACGACATATGGCCCTTCCTAATTTAGAGTCCATTTTCTTCTATTATCATGCTAGTTTGGGAGAATTCTTTTTAAAACCAACTCCTTTTCTTGGAAACAACAAGGTTAAACCTTTTTATTATGAGCCCTTATCATTCTTCTTTAGTATAACTAACCATCGCATAACATTGTTAATCTCTTTTCCTTAATAAAATTTAACTATTCATAGCACTCTCAAATCCATTCAACCTCTTTTAGTTCAATTTCTTTTAAAACCCTTAAAAATGGGATCTCTACTTTCACTGGCAATATAACTTCCATCCCACAAACCAAAAAAAATGGGGTTGCTCCAATAGAGGTGCACATTGATGTTTGATAGTACGCAATGCAAATGGCAACTTTTTTATGCCAATCTTTATAGGTCCCGATCATTTTCTCAAGAATTCTTTCTATATTTTTGTTAACCGCCTTAACTGCCCCATTCATTTTCGGATGGCATGGCACTAAATTATGATGCTTGATTTTGTATTTGGCATATATTTCTTGCATCATCTTACTATTCAAATTCTTGCCATTGTCTGAAATGATTCTCTCTGAAAGTCCTTATCTACAAATAATTTTTCTTTTTATGAACTTACAGATTATAGATTATGTTAAACTTCCAAATGATGTTGCTTTCACCTATTTCATAAAGTAATCTATCATCACAAAAATGAAACTATGTCCATTAAAAGCCTTTAGGATGATAGGACTAATGACATCCATGCCCTACATAAAAAATGGCCAGGGTGGTGCCAAAACGTGTAAAGCAGATGGCGGAGCATGAATCTTATCAGCATAGATCTGGTATTTATGACATTTTTTAGTATAATCAATGCAGTCACTTTCTATTGTCAACCAATAATACTTAGCTCTCATGATCTATCTTGCCACTATATGTCTATTGGCATGCACCCCATATATCCCATCATGCACTTATTCAATAATTTTCTTTGCCTCATTCTCATTTACACATCTTAACAATACTTGATTATGGCTCATTTTATAAAGAACATCTTCATCTAGGAAAAAAATCACAGTTAGTTTTTGGATGACTTTTTTATCATTTTTAATTACTTGAATTAGGTATTATTGATTATTAATGTACTGTAAGATATCATAATACCAAGGTTTCCTATTTTCCTCTTCCTTCTCATTAGAATAGTGAGTCGGCAAATCCCTGACATCTAACCTAATGAGTTGAATGTCAACGTTATCATTAATTCAAACCATTACTGCTAAAGTAGCTAAGGCATCAGTAATCAAATTCTCCTATTGAGGTAAATGATCAAATTGAATATCTTGAAACTGCTTGATCAACTCTGGGATATATTTACAATATAAAATGAGTTTCGAATCTCTCGTTTCCCATTTTCCTTTCAATTGATATATAACTAGAGCTGAGTCTCCAAACACTTTTAGTGCTCTAACTTTTCTATCTAAAATAGCTTGTAAACCCATAACACATGCCTCATATTCAGTGATGTTATTTGTGCAATTGAAATTCAACCTCGTTGTTATAGGATAGTATTATTCTTTTGGAAAAATTAAGATTCCCCAATTCCATGTCCCAAGGCATTGGTAGCTCCATCAAAATACATTTTCCAATACTTTTCTTCGTGCCCTTCCTTTTCCAACTAGAAAACAATCATCAAATCTTCATCAAAAAATTCCAATCTTATCAGATCATAATCTTTAGTAGCATGATCTATGAGAAACTCAGCTATGACACTCTCTTTTATTACTTTTTGGCCCACATATACAATATCATACTCCGAGAGCATTACTTGCCATCTAACAATTCTTTCAGATAAAAAAGACTTTTTAAAGATGTATTTAATTAGATCTAGCTTTGCTATAAGCTAGGTGATATGATAAAGCATATACTATTTGAGTCTTTTAATAGTCCAAGCTAATGCACAACACATATTTTCCAAAGAATAATACTTAGACTCGTATTCTATGAACTTCTTACTCAGATAATAAATAGCTCTCTGTTTTCGACTAGACTCATCTTATTACCCCAACACACATCTCATTGAATTCTCAAACACTGTCAGATACAAAATCAAAAGTTTTTTTTTGAAACTGGCAATACCAATATTAAAGGATTTGATAAGTATTGCTTGATTTTATCAAAAGCCATTTGGCATTCTTCATTCCATTTTCCAAGGTTATTTTTATGAAAAAGCTTAAAAATGAGATCTCACTTGTAAGTAAGCTGAGAAATGAATCGAGAATGTAGTTCAATCTACCCAAAAACCCTCAAACTTCTTTTGGTGTGCTTGGAGGTGACAAATTTTAAATAGCTCATATTTTGTCAGGGTAAACTTCAATCCTCCTTTCATTGACCATAAAGCCTAGCAACTTCCCTGACCTTGCCCTGAAAGTGCACTTAGCTAGATTTAGCTTAAGTTAAAATTTCTTTAACTTCTCAAATAGCTTTCTGAGGTTGGTAACATGATCTTCATCTTTTCCAAATTTAGTAATCATATCGTCTACATGTACTTCAATCTCTTTATGCATCATGTTATGAAAAAACATCATCATGGCTCTTTGATATGTTATCCCAGCATTCTTTAACCTAAAAGCCATGACTTTATAGTAAAAAGTTCTTTACATGGTCACAATGGTGGTTTTTTCCATGTCATCCTCAGCCATCTTTATTCAGTTATACCCTAAAAACCCATCTATAAAGGAGAACATTGAATGCTTGGCCATATTGTCTACCAGTGCATCGATATAAGGTAAAAGAAAGTTATCTTTTAGGCTAGCCTTATTCAAGTCACAATAATCTATGAACATTCACACCTTTCCATCTTTCTTAGAAACTGATACAATGTTGGCTACCCATTTTGGATATTTGGCTACTTGTAAGAAACCTATATCAAACTACTTTATCATCTTTTTTTTTTTTTTTTATCTTTAGCAACATCTCAGGTTTTATTCGCCTCAATTTCTATTGGACTAGTTTACATTTTGGCTTTAGAAGCAATCTATGTTCTACTATTTCTATACTGAGCCCAAACATATCTTGATGAGACTAAGCAAACACATTTATAAATTCATGAAGTAGATTTTCCAATCGTTGCCTATCTTTAGGTGACAGTGAAGTGCCAACTCTAACTTCTTTCTTATTCTCTTCATTTTCTAAATTCACCAATTCAATTATCTCCTGATGAAGCTTAATTGGTTTACTTTCTTGCTCAATTAATCTCATTAGGTCTGAAGGGATAACATATTTTTCAAAATCATCTTCATCGTTAAGTTCATCAGTGTTAATTGATTTTTCAAAATTAACCCCCTTAGTCATTATCATGATTATCTTCCTGTTTATTTAAAGACCTAAAATTGAATAAAATGGGATATGTTGGAAAAAAATGAAAAAATGAAAAAATGAAGGCACTAGAAGAAATGAATGAAAATGCGTCATTCTTAATTTTATTAAAATAATAATAGATAAATAGCTCAAACAAGAAAGACCACCTCAAGGCCTTAGGCATAAGCTATTGGGATGTTTAATTACATTGAATTGGTATCAAGGATAGTAAGCATTTCGATAATGCTTCAATTGTTCAGCTTATAATTTGGCAAATAAAGACGAACCCACGCTTCCTGTTCATACCCACTTTCATCTTCGATTGCATCAATAGACAGCTCAATGAAAGTCTTCTCCATACTTTATTATAAATCTTCTTTTGTAGTTAGGTACATGAACCCTTCAGGCCTAAATGTGTCATATAAGTGTGGGATGATCATTCCTGTCTTGTTGGCTTATCTTCCTCTAATTTTCTAGTCTTTTGCTTCATAACCAAGCCTAGCCTCTCGTTGTTGTCCATCATTGTTGGAGGCACTCTTATCCCTTGTAAATTTTTGTTTAGTCTTACTCTAAGATATCAACCTTTATTGATGACTTGACACATCACTATCTTTGAAAATTATTGGGTTTTGAGTCTCTTAGCCATAAAGTTGACCAACTTAAAAGATCAGTAAGAACATTCCATTACTTTTTTAGCAACTTTCACATATAAAGCATTCAATGGCTGAGTTACCAACATGTTTTTTTCCCCAAACACTACCACCAACTAACCTTCACATTGAACTTGATCTTTTGGTGTAAGGTAGAAGGGATAGCCTATATCATGTGAATCCATGGCCTTTCCAGCAAGCAACTATAAAATGAAGAGATATCCATTACTTAAAATTTTACATTAAAAGTACATGGCTCAATTTGCAAGGGCCTCTTTATATCTCTTAAGACTTTTTACCTAGTCCCATCGAATACTCGGACAACCATTTGGCTATCCTTCATATGTGAGTAATCAACAAGTAGCCTTACCAAAGTTGACATAGACATGACATTAATAAAAGAGCCATTATCGATGAAGACTTTGGCTATAATGTGGCTCTTGCATTTAACAATGATATGCAGAGCTTTGATACTTCCCCCTCCCTCTAGAGGAATCTCATCATCACTTAATGATATGTAATTTGGACCAGATTTCTAGCCAAGTGGTACACATATTCAACGGACACATTATGTGTCATATCTACCTAGTTCAACACCTTCAGCACGGCATTCTGGTGTAGTTCTAAATTCAATAATAGTGATAATAATGAGATTCATGTCGGTATCTTTTTAACTATTCCACCACTAAGTATTCACTATGTTTTATCAACTTTAAGAATTCACAAGCCTTTTTATTTGACACTGACTTCAGGTAGTCCTTTTTAGGTACCGCTTTTAGGTTATTTTGTTCTTTATCTACCTTGTTTTTTTTTTCTTAACCTTTCTAGCATTTCTAGAGTGTAGCATCTTTTACTTCGGGTAATGCCTCTACATCAATTATATTAGCAGCATCAGGCTTAGAGACATTCTTCTCTTACCACTAGACTATTATGTCACAGCTATATTTCCATAGCACAACCCTATTACTCTTATAAGGGAATGGAGCTGAGACTTTAAAGGTTACTGGCTTTGGAGCAAACTTGTCTATGGTTGACTTCGACTTATCCCTACAGTAAATTGTTAGCAACCTTGAAAATAGTTTAGATGGTTAGTCAATCATAGACATTTCAACATTCTTTGATTCATCCATTTTCTCATAGAATATCCATGAGCTTTTGTACCTCTTGACGAAATTGCTCATAGGTTTTAATAAAGTGACTAGATACCTCACTATGGTATTTATAGCTTTCACCTGCTACATATACTTCATGATAAATATATAAACTGACTGGCTGTATTATGTCAGCTCTTCAAAAAATATCAAATAGCTGACTAAAAGGTGTTTTAATTTTTGCCATTTTTTTTCAATTGCCTCTCCCATTCTTCACTCAAAGTATTAACATTATGATTAGGCAAAAGATTGCCACTAATATCTGGTGCAATTACCTCTTCTGTATCAAAATTGATCATTCTATCCTTAATCAATCATTGCATTTTATGCTTTAGGTTAGTACAATTCTTGATGGAATGGCAAGCAATCCCATAGTGATAGTCACATTGAGCTATAGGATTGTACCACTTAAGGTATAGTGGTTTGAGTGGCTCTACCTGGTTGGGAGCAATTAGGTGATTATTATAGAGCTCTTGATACAATTCCATCTAAGTCATGGAATTGGATCAAATACAAGTTTTTCATAGGTAGTTCGTTGCTCTCGTGAACCTTCCAATAGGCTGGCAAAATAAGTATGAGGTTTTGGGGAAAGTTGAGTATTAGGACTATATGTGATATTTTGAGGTCTGAAAAAGGGTTGATAATTTGAGGGTAAGATGGTCGTAGGTTTGGCTGGTACTAATAAAGAGAAGTGTTATTCACAGTTGAATAATTTAAAGAGTAACCTTATGGTGTGTAAAGCTGGTAACCCTTGAACTGTTGTCTATCAAAGCTTACAGCTTGAGCTTCGATCTCTTTTTTTTTTTGGCTCTTTTAATGGATGCTTCCCCCTTCTAACTTACCATTCTTAATAACACTCTCAATGATTTCACCAGAGATCACCATGTCGATAAAATTCTTTGTTGCATTCCCTGTCATCTTTTTATAATAGAAAGATTTTAGAGTGCTAACAAACAACACTGTAGTTTTTTTTTCAATTGAAAAAGGTTGTACTTAAGAAGCAATATCCCTCCACCTCTAGACGTATTCCTTAAAGGACTCATTTGCATTTTTATTTATATTCTATAGAGACAAATGATCATGAGCGAAATCCATGATATACCAGTATTAACTAATGAAGTCATGGACCCTTATCACTCCAAGAACGAATGCGGGTTCCATCCAACTAGACATACCATCTAGTAGTAGAGCTCGTAAAACTATCTTGAAAAACATGCATTAATAGCTTTTCATTGTGAGCATAGGCTATCATTTTTCGATCGTACATAATAATATGAGTATTGGGGCATTTCGTACCATCATATTTCTTAAACTCTGGTACTTTGAACTTAGAAGGAATAATCATGTCTGGGACCAGACAAAGCCCAGCATCATCAATAGAACCATAAAAATCGATTTCTTTCATAGCTCGTAACCTTTGTTTTAGCATACTACTCTTCAAGTCTTTCTGAGATTCAACCACCTTTGCCTTTTATTTCTCTTTCTCTTTTAGTTCATCCAGATCAGGAACTTGGGTCAATTTTATTACCTTTTCAGTAAAGACAGGATTCACATAGCTATGGTAATACCTTGGGTTAAAAGCATATGACATTCTAGGATATGTAGGATATGTGAATTATTGTAGTGGAACCTCTTATATAGACTGGGTTTAAGGTGGATCAAAACCAAGTAGATATAAGGGTTAGCCACTTTTTGTGATGAATAGTCCTATTGGCTGGTATTCTCTTCCACATTCTTCCCCTTATTTAGCTTATTCAAAGCCTCTAAAATTTTGTTCAATTCCCCTTTAAGCTTTTCTTAGGCTTTTTCTATCCTCTCGAGACAATGAGAATTTTTTTTCTCCATTTGTCTAGCTCTGGGTCTTGTGTTATATCGATAAATGGAGTTTTTGCTGGGTAGAGCTATCCTTGAACCTTGAGTACCACAATTATATGATTATTATAAATTGTGTGCTTTATGCAATATGTGCATGCATGAAATGTACTAATGTTTGCCACATCACCATTATTGATAAAAGAAATCTCTATAAAATTTCAAGATTACATCTTAATAAAGCCAAAACAATATTCTAAAGTCCTAAACATCATCATTTATTTCTAATGCTTCTTTATGAACTTCCTAATTACTAGTAATGATTTTCTGTTTCATCTAGGAAATCAAGCAATTGTCAACTATGAGCTCTTATTGGTTTCACCATAGCCTTCAAATCTTCACTTTTTTTTTCCATTTCTGAGGCTTTGTCTGTGACAATGCATAATTGATCAAACAAATGTCTAGATGCATTTGTTTTTCTGTACACATATCTCTCTATAGCTCACTCTACTTAACTTATTACCTACATTCATCAAACATGGCTTCTATTTATGCTATGCATCGATCCACTATCTCTTGTAGATCTTAATGTGTCTATGTGCCCTAGCAATAGCTTTTTTCCTATCCTTCACCCTTGCTTTCAATAATTCATTTTCTTTTAAAAGTCGAGCAAGCTCGGGTGTAACTAATGAATGTGTCATGTCTAAATCATTGAATAAGGCTTTCCACTGATCTTTTTGCTCCATGAGGCTTTAGATTTTTAGTTCTTGAAGCTTCAAACTTTTTTCCATTTCTATCTTTAATCGCTTATTTTCTTGTTCCAACTCATCTTTCTCGATTTGGAGCTTTCTCTTAGTCATTTCCATTTTAAGCAAAAGATCTTAAAGAATGGGCTTTGAAAAGTGACTAGCTAATTATTCTTTAGGAAGTATAATGTCTTTACTCCTTTTTGCATGCCACACACTATATTCTAGGGTGACATCATAAGTAAACCTTCATTGGTTAACCCTGATGGTTTGCTTCCATACCTTTTTTATCTTTTCACTCATTCTATATGCCCTTTTATTAGTGAATAAGAACTCTCATTGGTTAAGCCTATAGGTTTTTGAAATGAATTGCTCACATCTAGATTGTCTTTTCACTAAAGTTGGGGCATAAGTAATAGCCCCCCATAGGCCTAATAGGAACACCCATGATTGATTTTTACAACTATATAACACTATATCATGATGCATCCAAGGTGCTCTCCAAACTATCCCTTGACCATCAAGGGCTCGAAAGTATGAAACCCATTCCTTTTATGACTTTGCTTGGGGCCATATGCAATAAAAAAACTCATTGATTGGGGCACTAGAACGTAGGTATGGTTTACAGAACTGACTTTCTTCACACTTAATGTGGCTCTTCATTTATATATAAAGCA
Source organism: Durio zibethinus (assembly GCF_047325235.1). Lineage (NCBI taxonomy): Eukaryota > Viridiplantae > Streptophyta > Magnoliopsida > Malvales > Malvaceae > Durio > Durio zibethinus. Next base: position 10,795,978 of record NC_143163.1, read on the forward strand.
GTTGTAAGCATCTATTAATCCGACCTTTACCATTTATATGCCAAAAATTCAAAGCACGAATGGTTTCTACCAAAATGGTTGGTGCTGCACTAACTTGGTATGCTAATTGATCAACAAAGTCTATCACTGCGACATTAACATACCTGATGACTTTTGGGAAGATCACCAATCTATATAAAGCTATAGCCATTGTCACTAACCTCTGATCATCATCTATATGCCCCTGGATGAAGTCTTAGAGAAAACTCCATGGGATAGCTTTACTTTCACCTATTGACACATGCATCAACTTGAGGCAAGCTAAGTCCAAGCATTTGGGCTAACTTTTTACGATAGCCCACCTTATTGGACTAGTAAATCTTGTCTAGGTTTGGCAAATCAAAATGAAGTATGACTATATACTCTTTAATTGTGGGCACCATATCTACTTCATTAAAAACGAAACATCTACAAAAAAGATCCCAGAATTGAATGATAGCCCTAATCAAATTATTGTCCACATCCACTTGTAGTAGTGATGCTATGTCTCTATATCTGTTCTCAAATGCCTCTTGCCTTGTTCTACTCATACATCCTTAAACATTACTTAAGTCAACTAGATCATTTTGTTGTAGATAGAGATGAACTCTCTTAGGCAATGATGAGATAAAACTTTCAGGCAAGCCATTTTTTTATTTTCTTTGACCTTTTTCAAACTTGATTTTCAATTAATGAGTAGACTCATAATGGATTGATGTAAACTTGGATTGCATTTGGCTTTTCATGGATGTATGTGTGAGATCTAATTTATCAATATTGATATGTGGTAAATATTTCCTATATGAAAATGATGCAAATGATAATGTTAAAACATGAACATGAAAATGATGCATAGAATGAAATGATATGAACATAAAGATGATGCATAAAATGAAAAGATATGGAAATGTTGAAGATGCACAAAATCAAATAAATGAAACAGTTAGATAAGCAATGAGTTGTTCCTTTGTGTCCTAATCTTAGGTTATATCTATTGATGGGTAGAAATGGCTTTATCTTAAGGCTGGCCTTTTAAGAGTGGACTACATGCAAGGTTAGATGATTTTGACCACTAAATGTTCTCAAATTATTCTTTACATCATCGTCAATCACAAACTAGTAAGGCAGTCCAATCCTCACCCATCACAGGCTACTAACGGAAAGGATTCAATTTGAGTGGGAGTATTTTGTTAGCCATTGTAGAGATTATCATCTCATGAGAACGTAGGTACTTTATTCCCTCCTAAGAGGGATGGAGCCTGGGTATAAAACTCATGTATTGCAAATGCATGTAATAGTGTGTGTGAAGGAACTTATAAATTTCATGCCCAAAAAATAAAATACAAGACAAAAAAAGAAAAATATTAGTAACAAATAACATAAATCATTACAACTTAAAACTATTAGATCAAAGGATAAGACAAATTCAAAAATTATGGCTTGACTTTCTAGCATCTTTAGCGAAGTCGCTAAATTGTCATAACATATAAATCCATAAATTTATAGCTAGACTTAACAAATGAAGGAGTCATCACCAATTTTTTTATCTAGGTGTGATTGGCCACCTAAGGAATCTATCCTCTTAAGGAACTCATAAGCTTCACTAAAGGTCCTTAAAATAATAGGTTTGGATTTGCTAATCAGACCAAGGCTGAGGAGTTCGATTAAATGTGAGAAAGGTTAAAGCACCCCCACATGCCCATTCGAAGAATGGTACCATATTATTTTAAATTTATCTTAAGGTTTTAATTCTAATGGTTTCAAATTTTATGTTAAATATTAGAAATACTTTATAAAATTCTTTCATCAATATGGTAGAATTCTTAAAAATATTTTCTTACCTCAAGAGTATTCAAGAATCTCATTTGATTTCTTGAAGAGGCTCCATCATTAGAAAGATTGTTTTTTAGTTAGTTTTATTTTTGGCAAAAATATATCTAATTATTCCACTATTTGGGCCAAATTAGAAATATCCTCCCATTTTGAATTTCTAAATTTTCCACCATTTGGGTCAATTTAGAAACATATTTTTTGAAATTTCTAAATTTTCCACCATGCGGGCCTATTCAAAAATTCTTTTTATTTCTCATTTTTTTTTGTGTTGGAAAGAAAATAATATGACAATTATTTTTATTGGAACTTTATCTAAATTATTCCACCATTTGAGACAAATTTAGATAAAATTTCTCACCTAAAGATTTTTTAGAAATTTACCATTTGAAATTTCTAAGATTCTCATCCTTGAATAATTGTCAAATATTTTTCACCAAAATTTTATTTGGAAATGAATACGATTACTCTTATTGAAATTTCATCTAAATTATTCCACAATTTGAGACAAATTTAGAGAAAATTTCTCACCTAGAGATTTCTTAAGAATTTACCATTTGAAATTTTTAAGAATCTCATCCTTAGGTAATTTGTATTCAATTCGATAATTTTTATATTTTTATGTTTTTATATTTTTTTATTTTTTCCTTGCCTTTTATATTTTTTTGTTTGAAAACAAATATTAATTATTGCTATTAAAACTTTATTTAAATTATTTCACTGTTTGGGATAAATTTAGATAAAATTTTTTACCTAGAAATTTTATAGAAATTTACCATTTAAAATTTCTATAAATTTCATCATTTGATAATTAATATTTATTCTTAAAATTTATTATTTAATTAAACCATGCAAAAATACTAAAACAAATAAATAAACATATAAAATAAATTAAAAATACCAAAACACAGCTCGACTTGTAACTAGAGTAGCTCAGCTTAAGACACAAAGATCGGCTCAGAAGGGCGACTTGATGGTTGGGTTTGCAGCTCAGCTTGGCTAAAATCAAAGGTAGGGACATGGGTCAGCAAACTTGGCATTTTGGTTGGGTCACCTACTGGCAAAACACCCAGATCTTGGGTTTATTAAGTCTCAAAACGAGGTCGTTTTAGCATGGTATATAAGGCTAAATCTTAGCCTTTTTCAGTAGATCCCCCTTTTTTCCTTTCTTTCTTTTCCCTCTTTTCTTTTCTCCTTTTCTCTAAAAATCTAAAATCCAGTTTATTGTTCTATCAAAAACTGGGAAAAGCTGTCAAAAAATGGAAAAACATGCCAAAAAAATATGAATTTCACCAGAAAATTCATCGAAATTTGGATTTTTTCAAAAAATTCCCAAAAAAAATAATTGCTAAAAATTTTAAAAAATTCCTAAAAAAATTCTAAAATTGATTCTATTTCTTTAAACATCCTTTTTTTTTGCTTCTATTTTTTTTTGTATTTTGTTTGACTTTCTGTTATATTCAAGCCTATATTTATAGACATTGATCAGAAGAGTTTTTGATTAATACAGATTCTTTTTTTGACTAGGATTCAGGATTATCAATCATTGAGTCCTAGTCTAACCCTACCAACTAAATTCATGGTAACTTTTTTCTTTTTTTTTTAAATTTTTATCTTCTAAAAAAATAAATAATTAAAATAAAATTTAGAATAACAAATAAACCAACAAAATAAAAAATTAGGCTAATACCCCATTTGGACAAAGCCTAATTGATCCGAGCCTGGACCAAATTGGGTGTATACAGTAACTATCATAACATATAGATCCATAAATCTATAGCCAGATTTAATAAATGAAAGAGTCGTCACCAATCTTTTTTATCTAGGTGTGATTGGCTACCTAAGGAATCTATCATCTTAAGAAACTCCTAAGCTTGACTAAGGGTCCCTAAAAGAATAGGTTCAAGTCTGCTAACCAAAATAAGGTTCGGGAGTTCGATTTCATGTGGGGAAGGTTATAGCACCCCCTTATGCCCATCCGAAAGATGGTACCATATTTATTTTAAATTTATCTTAAGGTTTTGATTCTAATGGTTTCAAATTTTATGTTAAATATTGGAAATACTTTATAAGATTCTTCCATTAATCTGGTAGAATTCTTAAAAATATTTTCTCAATTCAAAAGTATTTAAGAATCCTATTTGATTTTTTAAAGAAGCTCTATCATCAGAAATATTATTTTTTTTGTTAGTTTTATTTTTGGCGAAAATATATCTAATTATTCCATCATTTGGGCCAAATTAGAAATATCTTTTTTTTTTTAATTTCTAAATTTTTTAGCATTTAGGCCTATTTAGAAATTCCTTTTATTTCTCTTTTTTTTGTGTTGGAAAGAAAATAATATGACAACTATTTTTATTAAAACTTTATCTAAATTATTTCACAATTTGGGACAAATTTAGATAAAATTTCTAACCTAGAGATTTCTTAGAAATTTACCTTTTGAAATTTTTAAGATTCTCATCCTTGGATAATTGTCAAATATTTTTCACTAAAATTTTATTTGGAAAAAAATAAAATTACTTTTATTGAAATTTCATCTAAATTATTCCACAATTTGGGACAAATTTAGAGAAAATTTCTCACCTAGAGATTTTTTAGGAATTTATCATTTCAAATTTCTAAGAATCTCATCCTTGGGTAATTTGTATTTAATTCAAAAAATTTTATATTTTTATGTTTTTATATTTTATTATTTTTTCCTTGGCTTTTATATTTTTTCTTTGAAAATAAATATTAATCATTGTTATCAAAACTTTATCTAAGTATTCCACCGTTTGGGATAAATTTAGATAAAATTTCTCACATAAAAAATTTACAAAAATTCACATTTGAAATTTCTATAAATTTCATCATTGGATAATTAATATTTATTCTCAAAATTTATTATTTAATTAAATCATGCAAAAATACTAAAATAAATAAATACAAAAAATACAAAAGAACGGCTCGGCTTGAGGCACAAGGATTGGCTTAGAGATGCTGGTTGGCGGTTGGGTTTGCGGCTCAGCTCGATGGAACCAAAGGCAGGGACATGGGTCAGCAAACTCGGGTTGGCGTTTGGGTCGGGTCACCCATTGGCAAAATGCATGGATCTTGGGTTTATTAAGTCTCAAAATGACGTTGTTTTAGCAGGGTATATAAGGCTAAATCTCAACCTTTTTCAGTAGATCCCCCTTCTTCCCTTTCTTTCTTCTCTATCTTTTCTCTCCTCTTTTCTTTAAAAATCCAGAATCCAGAAATGTTCTACCGAAAACTTGGAAAAGCCATTGAAAACTGGAAAAACACAGCGAACAATATAATTTTCGTCGAAAAATTCACCAGATCTAGATTTTTCCAGAAAATTCCCCAAAAAAAATAATTGCCAAAAATTTCAAAAAATTCCTAAAAAAATTCTAGAATTGATTCTACTTTTTTAAACAACCTTTTTTTTTTTTGCTTCTATTTTCTTTGTATTTCATTTGACTTTATGTTCTATTCAAGCCTATACTTATAGGCATTGATCAGAAGAGTTTTTTATCAAAGCTGATTCTTTTTTTTATTGAAATTCAGGATTATCAATCCTTAAGTCCCAGTCCAACCCTACCAACTTCAATTCACAGTAACGTTTTCTTTCTCTTTTTAATTTTTATCTCCTAAAAAAATAAATAATTAAAATAAAATTCAAAATAACAAATAAACCAATAAAATAAAAAATTGGGCTAATACCCATTTGGATCAGGCCCAATTGATTTGAGCTTGGACCAAATTGGGTGTCTATAGCAACTATCATAATATATAGATCCGTAAATCTATAGCTAAACTTAACAAATAAAAGAGTTACCACCAATCTTTTTTATCTAGGTGTGATTGGCCACCTAAGGAATTTATCCTCTTAAGGAACTCCTGAGCTTGACTAAGGGTCCCTAAAAGAATCGGTTCAAGTCTACTAACCAGAACAACATTCGGGAGTTCAATTACATGTGGAGAAAGTTATAGCCCCCCATGCCCATCCGAAGAATGGTACCATATTATTTTAAATTTATCCTAAGGTTTTGATTCTAATGGTTTCAAATTTTATATTAAATGTTAGAAATACTTTATAAGATTCTTCCATCAATTTGGTATAATTCTTAAAAATATTTTCTCACCTTAAGAGTATTTAGGAATCCCATTTGATTTCCTAAAGAGGCTCTATCATAAAAAAGATTGTATTCTTGTTAGTTTTATTTTTGGCGAAAATATATCTAAGTATTCCACCTTTTGGGCCAAATTAGAAATATCTTCTTTTTTTGAATTTTTAAATTTGTCACCATTTGGGCTTATTTAAAAATTTTTTTTTGTTGGAAAGAAAATAATATGATAATTATTTTTATTGAAACTTTATGTAAATTATTACATCATTTGGGACAAATTTAGATAAAACTTCTTACCTAGAGATTTCTTATAAATTTACCATTCGAAATTTATAAAATTCTCATCATTAGATAATTGTCAAATATTTTCCACCAAAATTTTATTTGAAAAAGAATACAATTACTCTTATTGAAATTTCATCTAAATTATTCCATCATTTGGGACAAATTTAGAGAAAATTTATCACCTAGAGATTTCTTAGGAATTTACCATTTGAAATTTCTAAGAATCTAATCCTTAGGTAATTTGTATTTAATTCTAAAATTTTTATATTTTTATGTTTTTATATATTTTTTATTTTTTCCTTGGCTTTTATATTTTTTGTTTGAAAATAAATATTAATTATTGTTATTAAAGCTTTATCTAAATTATTTCACTATTTGAGATAAATTTAGATAAAATTTCTCACCTACGAATTTTATAAAAATTCACGATTTGAAATTTCATCATTGGATAATTAATATTTATTCTCAAAATTTATTATTTAATTAAATCATGCAAAAATACTAAAATAAATAAATAAAAACATAAAATAAATGAAAAATACCAAAGAATGGCTCGACTTGCAACTGGAGCAGCTCGACTTAAGGCGCAAAGATCGGTTCAAAGGTGCGGCTAGGTAGTTGGGTTTGTGGCTAGGCTCAACTGGAACCAAAGGTAAGGATGCGGGTCAACAAACTCGGGTTGGCATTCGGGTTGAGTCACCCATTGGCAGAACGCTCGGATCCTCGATTTATTAAGTCTCAAAACTACATCGTTTTAGCAGGGCATATAAGGCTAAATCTTAGCCTTTTTCAATAGATCCCCCTTATTTTCTCTCTCTCCTCTCCTCTCTCTAAAAATCTAGAATCTAATTGAATGTTCTACCAAAACTTGGGAAAAACTGTTGAAAACTGGAAAAACACACCGAAAAATATGAATTTCGAAAAAAATTCACTAGAATCTGGATTTTTTCTAAAAATTCCTAAAAAAAATAATTACCAAAAATTTGAAAAATTCTTAAAAAAATTCTAGAATTAATTCTACTTCTCTAAACACCTTTTTTTTTTTTTTTTGCTTCTATTTTCTTTGTATTTTGTTTAACTTTCTATTTTATTCAAGCCTATATTTATAGACATTGATCAGAAGAGTTTCTGATCAATGCTAATTCTTTTTTTAACTGAGATTCAGGATTATCAATCCTTAAGTCTCAGTCCAACCTTATCAACTCCAATTCACGATAACTTTTTTTTTTAATTATTATCTTCTAAAAAAATAAATAATTAAAATAAAATTCAAGATAACAAATAAACTAATAAAATAAAAAATTAGGTTGATACCCTATTTGGAACAGGCCCAATTGATTCGGGCCTGGATCAAATTAGGTGTCTACACTTTGAAATCACAAGAAAAATAATGGTTAAGAGCAAAAACAGGGAATGTTCCATGTATTTGCACTCTGACGCTCAAGTCAGAGGTCGAACATATGACATCGAAAGGAGAGTGAAAAAATACAAAAAGTAAAAAAAATAAAATGCCTTAGTATTTGGATGGTCTTATCTATAGGCAAAAGATGATGAGTCTGTAGGAAGAATAGTAACATAACCAAGCTGATGTGGTTCTTTACTTGTCAGGTCGGCCTAACATGTCAAGTTGGCCCAAAAGTCAAAAATCTGATTATCTACTAATAGTCTTTAATGAGGGAAATGACCAATCTATGCTATGGAACCCAAAAGTAACCCTAACATTCAACCCTCTGACTAAGCAGTTTAAATATCAAACTATAAAGTGTGGTCCTCGTTGATCTGGTATGTACTGACTTGATATGTGGTCAATGGTGTTGAGCTTGACCTTCAATGTAAATTTCAGATTATGTATTTAATTGGTCCATTTTGAGGTTGTCAAGGTGAATGACATTCTGTCAAGGCGAGTCGAGGTTGGACCAAGTATGCTTACAAGAAATTACTGATATGATTTATGCATATAAGGTGATGCACGCTAATTTGAGACTTATATTTTTTTTTGGTGTTAAAATTTGATTTAAGTTTAATACAAGGTTGACTTGGCATTTGGCCTGTTTTACTTGTAGACCTAGATATTTTAATTGATCTAACCAATCTAGATAGGTGAAATGATCGATTTATCCCTTTGCTATCTAAAAATTGCATTTAATGATAAAAGAGGAATTTGGGTGGTAAAAACCCCATGCTAGAAAGGTGAAGGGTCATCCCCTTTAAACATCAAAGACATGTAGCATGATTTGAAACGTTCATTAATCTTTGTGTTAGCTATATAAAGGGCCCTCCGAGGCTTTCATTTTTCACTTTTATAGCCTTCTTGTTCTCAAACCTACCTAATTTACTTGACTTAAAACTTTTTGGCTTTATCTGGTTGATCTTCTTTTCTTATCTTATCCTTGGTACATTTTTCCCTTTTTTATAATGCCTTTTTTTGAATTTGGGGAAAATGGTGTCGGAAGCTATAAAATGGAGCCACGATTAAGTTAGCTCGGAGGTTAGATGATAGATAATTTGGTCCTTTCTTTTATTGCAAGAAAGGACTACTCTAGGTCTACTTTCTAGTTAAATTTGATGATGAAAGTAGAGTAAAAAAAAGTCGAAGATAGTACCCATGCTAGGGGAGAACAAGTCTATCATGGGTAGTTGATTTTGACCTTGAAAACCCCTTAGCTCCTATGTCAAGGTCAATTCAACTTTTTCAGCTAATTTTCCATCTTTTTCTACTATTTTTCCTTTTTCTAAAGCCCTTTTTATTCATTTTACTTCTTCTTTAAAGCCTATAAAACCAGTCACAATTCTTATTCTTGATTCCTTCCCTTTGTCTGAGGAATCTTTTTATCTTTTTTTTTTCATCTGATGTCATGATCATCTTCTCTATTAATAGGGCTTAAAATCTCACTCTTCCGAAACCTGAGTCTTCTGAAAATAAATATTCCAAAGATGAGAATGGTCTAGACAAAAAGCAAAAAGAAGGGTTTAACTAAGCTGATGAGGGAAGTGAAAAGCATGAAGCGCTCTTCTCAAACTTAAAAGACTTAGGTCAGACTCTTTTCTACATTTCTTATAGCTTAGGTTTAATCCTTAAAGATGTGATGAAAAGCTTAAAGGGTAGGACTAATATCGAGGACTACCTTAACATGTGCTTTACTTATCATGCCTTATTTTTTAAGGTTAACTTTTTAACCTTCTAAATAAGAGGTACACAGTATTACTATCGACCACTGAGAATCGAGTCACTTTTCCCTTACAAGATCACTAAATCTAGGTGTATTAAGACTTTGTAGTGGTTGGTTTTAAGTTTCCTTTACATTCTTTCATTGTTGAATTTTTTAATTCTTATAATTTGACTGTCACTCAACTCATTCAAATTTATTTCAATACATAATAGTTTTCATCATTCTTTGCATAAACTTAGATATTTTTCTTATTGTCCTTTTATTTGGAAAATTTTTCATAATTAAGAACCATCTTCACAATAAAAGTTGGCTATATGTTATAGCTTGGCCAACTAAGAAAATTTTCTCAGATTGTTTGAGTTTAACAAAGAGCTAAAAGCTGCTTTTCTTTTGCATCGAAAGGACCAATGATCAGGAGAAGCCAAAGGTGTAAGAGATAATAAATTAGCCCTATATTTTTTAAGATGATCCAGCTCATTTGACACCAACTAGCCTAAATGCTTGAAATAAAATTTTAGAGTTCACTCACAGGGGAGATCTAGTTATCGATTCCCAAGAGCTGACCTCCTCTGATGTAGTGGAGAAGACTAAGTATTAGGGTAGGTTTTTAGGTAACCACATAGAGCATTCACTTTTGTAGATTTTTTCTAACAATTAGCTCATGTTGTATATATCTCTTCTTTGAATATGTTTAATTTTTCAATGTTCACGCATGCACCGAGGTCGAAGAAAGGTAAGAAATAGCTCATCCAACTTAGAGCTCTTTCTAAAGAAGGGATAAAAATAATTGACTACCTGTTCTTCAGCTTTTGAACTCCATAACTCAAGCTTCTACTCTACCAAAAGTAAGCAAAAGTAAAAAGTAACACTAGATCTTTAAGTCCTTCTCCCAAAAGGATAAAAAGTTAAAGCTTTCTCTTATTTAAGAGCATACGAGCTTTATCCCATTCAGCCTACCTTGATGGGGTTTTCATTGGAGTCATATTGACTCTAATGAAAATTCCTTCGAAAACCCTAGGGTAACTAAAAATTCATGAAGGTTACCATCCTTAAAAAGGGTTATCTTTTCGCTTAGTTTTTACCTTGAGCTACATAATTCATTATTTATCAAAGTTTAAGCTTGATTTTTCTTTTCCATAATGTTTGCTAGTCTCCTAACCTATCCCTCTCAATCAGCTAGCCAAGGTCTATTCAACACATATTATGCTTTGGTCTAATACCATAAAATCGAGTAAGACTTGAAAAGATATGCTTGGGACATCTACAAGAGCAATGACACCATCTCTAAACATGAAGCCCAAAAAGTTAAACTTATGTATGAGAATAAAAAGCTTAAAAGAAAATACAAGGACTTTGTTGCTCATTTGGAGGAAGCCCAAGTTCAAAAAGCCTAGGCTGAGTGTTTTTAGCATTAATTTGAGTAAAAGTTTGATGATGCCCAAGCTAAAATAGCAAGGCTAAGATTGAAACTCTAAGATAAAAAGAAAATAAAAAAAAGGTAATGAAGGACTTCATGATGTCTAAGACTTACTACAACTTGCAAATTACTTCTGCCATAGAAAATGTCCATGGGGTGTTTGATTTGGCTTTGGATAAGGTAAGGTTTTCTTCATCTCAGGATTAACCTCTTTGACATTAGCATGGACAACATTAGGTCCAAGTCCCCACCAAGGTCAATAAATAAAGATAATGAAAATGGTGGTGGTGATAAGGATGAGGATGCTGTGCTAGATGCTAAGCTTAATGCCATTCATGATCTTATGGTTAAGGAACAAAGAGGAGAAGAAAAGGCTGCTGGTGGTGCTAAAAACAAAGGAAAATAAGAATGAAAAAATTACTTTTTATTTTTCTTTTTATCTTTTTTATTTATTTTATTTAAGGGGAAGGTTGGTTATTTACAGGGACCTCTGATCAGATCACTCAACAAAACTTCTATCAATTAATTTTTTTAATCACTCAAATGGAATGAATGAATACATATACTTATTACTTCAATCTTTAGCTTTATCTTTACTTTATTAATTTTATGCTTTATATATCAAATTGAATACATATGCACTACAATGAGATTGGCCTATTAAATTTAACAAATTGAATTAAGAACATATTAAATTAACTTAAGAATCCAATTTAATAAACTAGATTTAAATATTCAAAGTATCAGCTCGATTTCTTTAAAAAGGTTTGCTTTAGAAATATTTAAAGTATTAGGTTAGACAAACCATTAACTCAGCTAGTGCATTGCTTGAACTAGTAATAGACTTTTATTCAGAAAGTATTTTTTTTAAATTATTAAAGTGAGCTCGACTTTACATCTTTTACTAGTAATAGACTATAAGGTTATCCTCATTCCATGTCTTCAAAATAAAACTATCATTCATGTCTTATAATCTGCAGGTCGCGTCATGGATGACCTCCTTAACAATGTACGAGCCATCCCAATTGGAGGCTAACTCTCTATCTCGATCATCAACTTCTGAAGCTTTTACTTTTATAAGTACTAGGTCATCTTTCTTTATATTTTTACATCGAACCCTTTTATTGTGAAATTTAGCTACTTTTTGTTGATAGGCTGCTATTTTGGTCAAAACTATATCTCTTCATTTTTTGATTAAATTTAAATTATCCTTCAAGGTTTCCTCATTCCCCTCTTATGATCCAAGCTCAACTCATAAGCTCGAGAGATTGATCTCTATGAGCACAACAATTTTTATCCCGAATGCTAGGTGGAATGGCAGTTCTCTAGTGGAGACTTTGGTAATAGTTTTGAGAGTCCATAATACTTTAAGCAGTTCATTGGCCCATTTGCCTTTGGCTTTATCTAGCTTCTTTTAAAGGCTTACAGTATAGTTTTGTTAGCTGCCTTAGTTTGTCTTTTAGATTGGAAGTGGGTAATCGAGGTGAACTTTATATCAATGTAAAGATTGGCACACCATTCTTTGAACTTTGGGTTATCAAATTGCTTTTCGTTTTCTACTACTATTGATTAAGGGAAATCAAATCTACATACTATGTTCTTTTAGACAAGATTTTCAACCTAAGCTTTTGTGATGGTGGCTAAAGACTTAGCTTTAAACCATTTTATGAAGTAGTCAACTGTAACTATTACAAACCTTATTTACCCTATAGCCGAGATGAACATGTTGAGGGCATCCATTCTATATTACATGAAGGGCCATGGGCTGATAATAGAGATTAGCTTAGTGGATGGGAAATGTTGTATGTGCACAAACCTCAAGCACTTATCACATCTTTTCATTAAGTCAATCGCATCCTTTTTTATAGTTGGCTAATAGTAGCCTTATCTTAGTACCTTATAAGTAATTGGTTGAAGTTCAAAGTGGTTACCATAGATTCCCTCATGTATTTCCCCAAATATATAACTTGCCTATTCTTTATCCACACATCTCAAGTAGAGCAAACTAAAAGATTTCTTATATAGTCTTTTATTGGTCATTGTATATTGAGGAACTTTTCTTGTTAGAGTTTTAGCTCGAAACTTATCTTTAAATAATTCTTCCAATGTCAGGTTGCTTTGATTCGAGTCATCCATGATTCTTTTTTTATCTAAAAGGTTTTATAGATTAAAATATTAATATTGATACTATTTTGATATTTTCCAAGTAGATAAAATAGCTTTGGATTTGAAAAGCACAAATATGAAACTTAAGGATACTGTTAACCAAGTAAAATTGATTGTCTTTTCATATTTCAATTTTGGATGAAAGATGTTTTCTATAACTTCCTTAATTTCCATTGTGTATTTTGATTTTGTTTAATAATGTATTTTTTTGTAACTTTTGCATTGATATCATCCTTTTATGTATAGTTCTTGAAATCATTGCCTATGTATACAAGTAAGTTTCCTTATTTTACTTTAATTATATGCTATCAAACATTGAGTATTGTACTTGAATTATATGTTATGAAACACTGAGTACTTGTATATTTTAGTTTTTTGTTTTTAATATTATTACATGTTGGCTTTAAGTATGTTGGTTATTCTTTTAACCTTTATATGAAGCAACATATTTTTTAATGAAAAGCAGGTTGCTCAATGGAGTTGCTGATGCTATATCTCAAGTGGAAAAATGTTATTTCAAAGGCTTGGTTACAGTGAAGCTTCTGTAATAGATTTGCTTGAAACATCAAGATTTTACATCTAAGCAGATAGAATTTATGGCTATGAGTGCAACTTAGTAATTTGGTTATTACCAAAGTTCTTTTGGAGATTAATGATAAGTCATGTCTTATTACCCACTTGCTATTTATGATTTTACTAAACAATGAAAGACCTTGCACGAATATGTGATAGCTTTGGAAAGTTCATTTTTTGGTTAAACCGATTTTGAAAAAACAAATGATGGGTGTGTTTTTGCTAAAAGTCAACATGCCACCTTAAATTTGTTGGGCTAAAAGCCTCCAATCCAATCACACCAGCGGAAGTAAAATCAAACAATAAATCAAACACATAAGAGACTATATTTTAACGTGGTTCGGTCCAACTGACCTACATCTACGGATGAAAAACAAGATCCACTAGTTGTAGAAAATTACAAACTTACATCAAATCATCAACCTCACTCAACAATCAATACTCACAAGACACCCTCAATCTCCTCTAGTCTTATGAAGTATTCTCAACCCAAACAAACACAAACTCAAACCCTTGTGCACTCTTTCAACATAACCAAACACATACCCATATGCTCCCATCCATCATACCTATATGGACCCTCTCAGTCTCCTCTAGTCCACTCACAAACAAACATACACACCCATAAGACGTAGAGTCCTAATACTTCTATGGGGTGTCTATCCCACAAAACCCTACAACTCTCTTACATCTTTTTCTCATACCTAACCCTGTAGAGACTTCACATATTTATAACCATACAAACTTACCCATTAAGAATCCCTCTCCTCTTAGAATTCTTCTCCTGTAAGTCAAACTTGCCTATTAAGAATCCTTTTCCTTTTAGAATTCTTCTCTTGCAAGTCAAACTTACCTATTAAGAATCATCTTTCTCTTAGAATTCTTCTTTTACAAGTCTTCTTGTCCATCAAGCAATATCTGACAAATCTCTAACAAATCTCTTATGGAATTTGAGTCAATATTCTCAATAATCTCCACCTTGACTCAAATTCCATCAATCATCTATCTTCATGCTAGACATGTTTGGCTCCACCTGCAATAGAAGTCTTACAATCATCTTCTCTTCTTTTGTGTCTTCACGCTTCATACAAACCAATCCTCAATATTCAAAACTTAAACTCGAACTCTTCTCTTGAATCGAGCTCTTCTGAACTTGCTTCTTCCCATGACTTAAACCAAGCTCTTCCTATATCTCGAACTACCAACTCTTCCCATGTCTCGAACCATCGGCTCTTCTCACATCTTGAATCTTCAACTCTTCTTACGTTTCGAACCTTCAGCTCTGATACCACTTGTTGGAAAACACCACAGCTCTGATACCATTTGTTGGGCTAAAAGCCTCCAATCCAATCATACCAACAGAAGTGAAATCAAACACACGAGAGACAATAATTTAACGTGGTTCGGTCTAACTGACCTACATCCACGGATGAGAAATAAGATCCACTAGTTGTAAAGAATTACAAACTTACATCAAATCATCAATTTCACTAACAATCAATACTCATAAGACACTCTCAATCTCCTCTAGTCCTATGGAGTATTCTTAACCCAAACAAACACAAACTCAAACCCTTGTGCATCCTTCCAACATAACCAAACACATACCCATATGCTCCCATACACCATACCTATGTGGACCCTCTCAGTCTCTTCTAGTCCACTCACAAAAAAACATACATACCCATAAGACGTAGAGCCCCAATACTCTTATGAGGTGTCTATCCCACAAAACCCTATAACTCTCTTACATCTTTTTCTCATACCTAACCCTGTAGAGACTTCACCTATTTATAACCATACAAACTTACCCATTAAGAATCCCTCTCCTCTTAGAATTCTTCTCCTGTAAGTCAAACTTGCCTATTAAGAATCCTTTTCCTTTTAAAATTCTTCTCTTGTAAGTCAAACTTACCTATTAAGAATCCTCTTTCTCTTGGAATTCTTCTTTTGCAAGTCTTCTTGTCCATCAAGCAATATCTGACAAATCTCAAACAAATCTCAAACAAATCTCTTATGGGATTTGAGTCAATATTCTCAACAAAATTGTATATGGTATTTAACCATAAAAATGTGGTAAGTGGCTCATCAAAGGTTATGGCTTTTCTATGTTTTGGTCATGATGCTTAATAAATACATTTTCTTTCTTTTATCATAGCCAATAATTCACATCAAGACAATTTTATCTCAATTAATAGACGACCTATCAAATTATGCCGCTTCAAATGTAGATGTAAGTGAATGTTTTAAGATAGCCCTTGACTCTACCACTTTATTGCTATAGATGATGACCCTTATCTTACCCATTTTTCCATTTTTCCATTTTCCCTTTCAGTAAACACATTTCTCCATTCTTTATAAGTTTAATTTGGAATCACGAGATGATTTTTGCTAGCTGATTAGATATGATTCATGGCAAGTAAAAAAAAGTGCAACTTGGCATGCCTGCTGTTAGAGCTATAACTTTGTATGTCTCTCTTTTTACCTTTACTCTTTGTGTTCATCTTGATCAATTTGGTTATGTGGATCAAGTATTGGTATGTTTAATTTAGGGACTCTATATAGCAAATCTCTTTTATTATTGTAACTTTAGCCATGCTATTATGGCATTAGAGAATGTACCATAGTAATATTGATTGTTCATTATTATTCATCTTTTATAACATGGAGCCTATGTTAAAAAGTTTTCTAATATACTGAAGCTTGAAGATAACTGAATGATAAAATAAGTGGTTGCATTTTTTAGTGCTCCATCGAAGAAATATAATGATATAATTATAGCTCTGACATTTTCCAATTATCCACTGGTAATGGACCACCATGATAATAGAACAAATAAAGTCATGGCAATGGTTATCATTCAAAGCATTATGAAAAATAGCACTTGTATTTCAACTTCTAACAATGTTTGCCTCAATAGTTTTCTCTATTCTTCTAATTGTATTAAGTTTTTTTATTGAAGAAACATTGCATTTTGTAGGTTGAGGTGTTGTCTTACTAACCTATCTAAACAAGAGGACACTACATGTAGAACCAACAAGCTCAACAGATGACGCCATAATCATTTATGGCTGCATAGTCCTCCATGTTGCATGCTCAGCAATCATTCTCATCTTTGCAACAAAACCAACAACAACAATAAAAAAGTTTGCACAGCCAACTTGGCATGAGCTCTAGTGGAAGCACAAGCCTTCACATATTGTAAAGTAAGGCTAGCACTGTAGGTGGTAATGGAACACTCAAGGTAAGAAGGGATTCTTGTTGATTTTGACTATGTATTGCTTGGTTGTCATGCTAATCTGTCTAAGTTTTTTACTTAAAAAAACTATAAAGTAATTAAAAAAATTGATATGTCTAAAAGATATTTGTATATTGTTTGGAATTTGAATATATAGATGTTTATTTGGTTTTATGCAATAATCTTTTGAACAAATATTATTTATTTATGTTTTATTTAGAGTAAGAATTACAAATACAAAATATATATATGTCCATTAACAAATTATATAAAAATATATAAATAAGTATTTTTCATGAGTGTCTTAAATCTTTTTTCTAAATGATGTAAAGTGCTATAATAAAGGTCACAACTCTCAATAAAAGTAATTTTAAATGCGGATCAATACAAGGCTTCACTAAAAGTAAAAACTTTAAGTGAAGGTTAATAAAAGCTTTCATTAAATGCAAAAGATATAGTGAGAGCTAAAATTGACCTTCACTATAAGTTTTATATTTAGTGATAACTGAAATTAACTTTCACTAATTATTTACATTTAGTGGGGGTTTTTTAATCTTCCCTAAATGATAGATATAGTGAAGGCCTTATTTTATCTTTCATCATATACAATTAATGAGGAAACTCGCAACAAAAGCATGTGAGAGTCACATTGGCTATTGCTAAAAGATTGAGTTAGGATTATACAGACTTTTAGTGAGAGTCATAACCTTCACTAAAAAACTCTATTTTTGTAGTGAAAGCCATTGTTGATAGGTTTAGAATCCTTTTACTCAGATGTATTAGTGAGTCACAAAGTGCTTTTGTACTTGGAAAACTTATCATTGATTATGTACTTGTGGCTTACAAACTGCTGCATACACTAAGAAACAAAAGACAAGGCAAATGAGGTTTTTTACAGTAAATTAGATATGAGTGAAGCCTACGATGAAGTGGAATGGAACTTCCTGAAAGCTATGATGTTAAGAATGGGTTTCTATAGAAACTAGGTATCCTTGGTGATAAAATGTGTTACATCTATTTCTTATTCCTTTATTATTAATGGATTTAGATATGACAATCTAAAATACGATACAGTGACACGACACGATATAATACAAAAACAGGACACGAAAGTAACATAGTTTAAAATTGTAACAATAATTATATAAGAGTTTAACAAAACAAAACAATTATATTTTTATATTTTCATGTCAATACAAATTATAACATGTAATTTTCATATAAAATATGATACGAATACACAAATTCTAATATTTTACTCGATACAAAATATGAATCATTAGATCTAAATGGACGTATGACTAACAATTTTGTGCCAGAAAGGGGTTTACGACAAGGAGACCCTTTATCACCATACCTATTTCTTATCTATTTAGAAGGACTATCAACCATACGAATAAGGTGCCAAAGGAATGGAATAATGATAGGAGTAAGGGTGAGCGAACAGGGCCCGCGAGTCACTCGCCTATTCTTCGCTGATGACAGCCTGCTATTTGCAAAAGCCAATAGGGATGAAAGCGAAAAAGTGAGAACATACTATAGAGATATCAAAATGGCTTAAGGGAGATGATAAATTTTGAGAGTCCATTCTGTTTTTCAATGGTAACACGAGACAAGAGCATAGAAACGAAATGAAGGAAATCTTTGGGATTCGGGTGCTATCAAATCCAGAAAAATACCTAGGCCTCCCAATTATGGTGGGAAAAGAACCAAAAAAAGCTTCCAGGGACGTAAAGGAACGAATTAGAAAAAAGATCTAAGGGTGGAGCCATCGAATGCTATCAAAATGAGCCAAAAAATGCTTATAAAAGTTACAGGCCATTCCCTCTTATGCAATGAATTGCTTTGCATTACCAAAGTCCTTATGCAAAGAAATAAACAACATATTGAGCACTTATTGGTGAGGTAATGGAAAGAATGGGAAAGGGATACACTGGCCAAGCTGGAGCAAAATATGTACGACAAAAATGGAAGGAGGTATGGGCTTTTGTGACATGGAAGACTTTAACAAAGCGCTACTGTTAAGCAAGGATGGCAAACTACTGAAAAGCACCTCATCATTAGCCTATAGAGTACTTAAAAGAAAGTATTTTTCTAAAGTGAAACTAATGGAATCCAAGCTGGGGAACAATCCATCACTCACTTGGTGAAGTATATGGGGGCACTGGACCTACTCAAAAAGGGAACACGATGGAGAGTGGCGAATGGTGAAACAATTAGAGCTTGAAAAATCCTTGGTTAGAGGTACGAGGAAAATTGAAACCTTTAGAGCCAAGAGAGGAAGTGGATGCGAACATGCAGGTTAATGAACTGATTGATGCAGAGACAAAGAAATGGAAGAATGAGTTGGTGTATAGCACTTTCACGATTGAGAAAGCAGACGCTATATGTGCCCTGCCAATCGGCACTCTTAACCAACCGGACACCTTGATATGGCATCTTAACAACAATGGTATATACTGAGTCAAGAGCGGCTGTAGGCTTCTGAGGCTGACATGCTAAGTGATGAAGTAGACCAAAACAGAAGTAAATGGAGACAGCTCATTGGAAGCTGTTATAGAATGCGACCGTGCCAAGCAAAGTGAGTTTTTGCATAGAGAATGCAACATGATATTCTGCCAATGAGAACTAGTCTAATCAGGAAAAAAATACTGCCAGCTGGAGGCTGCCCACAGTGTGAATAAGAGGAAGAATCGGTGCTGCATACTATACGCGACTACCTTGAAACGAAGAAGGTTTAGTCACGAATAGGAACCACATGGGAGATGGAGATTAATAATCTTCATGTCACAGCAAACTAGATAGCAAAGGTAGTAAATACGGTGAAGGAAGATATTTCAATTTGTTTCTCACAACAGCTTGGGCAACATGGAACAACAAGAGTGAGGAGATGCAAGGAGGAACGAAAATGAGCCCTGAACAAACAACATGCTTTGCGTCATCATATTTAGAAGAGTTTAACGTAGCTCAAGAAAAAATTGCAACACAATGTAATAACATAAGGGAATACTGGAAGGCGCCGCCTGTGATGGAGGTGAAAGTGAACTTTAACGGAGCTTTCAACAAGAATCTTCGAGCTAGGGGTGTAGGGGTAATAATCAGAGACCACGAAGGGGAAGTATTAGGTGCCTTAGCAGCAACATTACAAGGTGTTCATGATGCATGGATGATAGAAAGCTGGGCAGCTGTTAGAGTTTTATTGTTGGCTAGAGACATGGGTTTTGTGAAAATCCTACTAGAAGGAGATATGCTAGGAATCACTAAAAAGATGAAAAATGCAGACCTTGATTTCTGTCTATGTGGTATTATCCTAGATGAAACCCGAATGCTCGCAAGAACAATGCACAGCTACCAGATAAATCATATCAAACATAAGGGTAATATGGCAACGCACAAACTAGCAAAGTATGGGGAACAGTTGGATGTAGATGTAATCTGGGTAAAAAAAATATCTTTATTTCTTGCTAGAAACTATCAAAAAAGACTGTAACAGGTTACATTAGCACAAGAAATATTTCTTTCAAAAAAAATAATAAATCACTATGTTTGGCATTATATGCAAAAATAAATCATATAATACAAAATATCTAAAATAATCTTACAAAAAAATAAAAAGCAAAATAGTTAATACTTATTGAATCAATGATTTATAAAATAGTTAAATGTTCTTTTATAAAAAAAAAAAAAAAGCTATAAAGTATAAATAAATTTTGATAAAAATAATTTATAATAATATTATTAAATAAATTTATTATTTTTTATAGTCAATATAAATTTATAACATAAAATTTTTTAGAACAAGTGATTAAAAAATCGATTTTTAAAGTTTTTAGCAACTAGCTTTTTAGGGTAATGATAATTATACTCTTCGCAAGGGTAAATTAGTCCAAAAATAATATCCAAAATTAATTTTTCATGATGATAAAACGTTCACATCTTTTTGCTTAAAAATCATATTACTTCCCAAGATAGTGATCTTACCACCTTAAGTGGTGTTTGATATGAAGTGATCACTCAAAAAAATATGGTGATTTAGATCACTGTTTAGTAACTACTTAATGATTCTACATGACAATAATTTTGGATCACCTAAAGTGATTAGATCACTGCCTTAGAGAGTGATTTAATTCTCATCCAAATGGGTGAGAAATTTTTATTATCATTATAAAATGATAAGTAAAATTAATAATAGTTAATATTATCCATTTAATATATGAATTAAAAACTTATTAATTCTTCAAATTAATTGTAATTATTTTATATGATAATTTTTATATTTTCAAACTAATATTCATTGTGACAAGTTCAAAAATATTTTGTGTGATTTTGTTTAATTTTTAAAAATTTACTTATAATATAATCTTTTGATTTTAATATATTGGTTTTATTTTCTAATTCAATTATTTTTTACATAATTTACACTACAAAATTAGTTTATTATCAATAAATATATTTTTAATTTAATTATACTACTATGAAGTAAATAAATTATTACTAATATTTTATGTACAAATTATTATCTTTAAATAACATTGAAATCATTAACTTGTCTAGTTATTATAATGTACATGGTTATTTTGATACTTTTAAACAAAATAATATTTGATTTTTAATAATTCCGAATACAATGATCTTCAGTTACTAAGAAGCAATGATTCTTAACCAAACAAATTAATTTAAGATCATAAGTAAAAAGATCATCTTAGTAATAATATCACTTTGGTGATTAAATTTTCACGATGATCTTAAAATAATATTAAACACTACCTTAGTGATTTAAGATCACTATTATGTAAAATTTCTTAATTGCTACAAAACATGATAATGTTATTACTGAGTGCAGATCACCGTAATTTCTAAATGGATCACCCAAAACTAAACACTCTCTAAATAATTTGTATAAATTAAACTGTTTTTTTTTTTTTTTGAAATATTGTGTAAGTTAAACTTAAACATAAATAAAAATATATATTATTTTTATTTATTTTTAAATTAATTTTTATTTATTTTTTCTTTCAAAAATAAAACAATGATTGAATTAACGAAGTAAAGAAAAACTTTAAAATTAAAATGAAAAACTAAATTTTTAATAATCAAAATGTATTACTGGCCACCAAATTGTATAGGCTATTTTTTTTTTTAAAGCAATCTGAATAAGTTAAACTTAAGCATAAAAAATGGGTTTAACATGTGTGCAATTTTATTATTTTGAACTGTACAATATCATCATTATAAGTTTATTTTAATTATTTATTTTTATTTTTATAATAATTATGTTTATATTATCCAAAAATAAACGAAAAAAAGTGATTGACTTGGATAACAAAGTAAATAAAATTTTTAAATTTAAAAACTAAAATTTGTAATAAAGAATAATCAAAAATATTATTTTATTTTTACATGCAACTTTGTTCTACGAAAGATGCTATTCAGTCACATGCAAATAAAGTTGCAATATAGAAATAATTAATCAAATATAACAAAACTGCGTGTGAAAATAAAATAATATATACTGATTATTACAAATTTAGTTTTTAACTTTTAATTTAAAATTTTTTATTTGCTTCATCATCCACTTCAATCATTTTCTTTGTTTTTATTTTTGAAAAAAAAAAAGCAAAAGAATAATTAATAAAAATTAAAAAAATAATTAAAATACACTTATAAATATATTATTACTATTCAGTCCGCTTTTCGCTACAGTGCTGCTCTTTACAAATGCACAAATAAAATTAATTTATCATATAGTTATAAGATAATATATATTCACATATGATAATATTAGTGTTTGTACATTGTCCTATTTTTGTAGTTCTTGACTGAAGCCTATATACATTAAAAAAAAAAACTAATTTAAATGAAAAAAAAAATAAAGAAATGAAGTTCTTATGAGCTTCATTGTAAAACAACTAGTTTAACATTTCAATTGAAATCATTTTGGGACAACAGTTGAAAAGAGAAAATAAAAAATTCGTCAAAGTTGTATAGAAGTAAAAAGTAGTAAGTACTGAATGAGAAAAAGAGGAATCAATAGTATGAAATTGTATATAAATAAAAGGAATGAAATATTAAATTATAAATGAGGAATGAATTAATTAATTTGATCATTGACGAATATGTGATTTAAAAGTTACACCATCTTTATTGGATGTATAGTAATGGTGAAATAATTATCACCAAAGAAAATGATATAAAAAAACAAATTAAATTGAATACATGATACGAAAAATTCTGCTCTATTGATAATAAATTTAAAGAATAATTTTTTACAAAATCTGCTTTAAACAAACAACATATGAAATCCAAAATTAGTTACCCTCTCTACTCTCCCAACAATTTGAACTTATGATTATAAAATTAAAAATAAACAAACTCATGTGTATCCCAAAAAAAAAAAAAAAATGAAGTTCCTTTAAGATAAACTTTTTCAAGGATCAAGCTATTCGGCCAAATCAAAGGTTTGATTAAGTTTTGAGAGAATTTAGATAAAAAATTAAAAACTATTAAATGGGTTTTGATATAATTTTTAAATCAACTTAAATTTCAAGTCAAGTATTGAAAAAAAATATTTAAAGCCCAAGCCTAACTTGATCTAAATTAAAATATATAAAAATTTTTTATTTTTATATATACATGAATTATAAATAAATTAATTCATATATATAAATAAAAAATAAAATATATATATTTTATTAAACTTAATTTTTATTTCTATATAAATTTTATTTTTAGTTTTTATATATAATTTTTATTTTTTTATATATATAAATTGAATATAATCCCATTAAACTTAATTTAATAATATTTTTGAATTTTTTATTATATAAATTAAGTTTGATTGATAGATTTAAGATTTATTTTTTTAATTTGGATTGAGTTTGAAAAAATTTTGAAGTCCTCAATTTCAAGTCAGATTGAGCCGACAAAAATATAAATTATTAATATTAAACATGAGTCTGGCTCGAATCTAATTCGACTCAACCTATAAATGCTTCTATTTTAAGATATTTAATTACTAATTATTAAGCAATTATATAGCCAAAATTTCTCTGTGATTTTTTTATTTATGATGAATGTATATGCATAAAAGTGAATGATTTAAATACACATAAATACCTAAGAGTATCATTTTTAATCCTAACAAATAATGAGAAAAACGAAGTTGATTGAAAAAGAAAAAACAAAAGTACTGAAATAAAAATGAGAGAAAAAAATTATTAAGAGTCAGAGTATTTAAAAAAAAATCAACACCAAAACAAAAAATTGATTAAAGAACAAAAGGAAGAAACCCACTTTTATTTATTTCAAAAATCTGTATCATGAGAAAATAAAACAAAAAAATCCTACAAACACAGAAAAATTTAAACAATAGCGATTAATTTTTATACAGAATCGCATAATAAAAAGAAACTCTTATAAAGTAAAAACAATAATAACTAAAATTACAAAAGATAAAGGAAAAATAGATCATAAGTATAAGTATGGCCTTTATGCATTTTCATGGGTTTCTTTTGAAATTGTTTCTGTTCATAAGAATTAGTTGAAAAATTCCTAAGTGACTTAAATAAAAAATAAAAAAAAACCATAGCATCCAGAACAAAAATATAATTAGCAAACAAGATGAGAGAAAAAATACGAGAAAAAAATAAAATAAAAAAGTTGTGAGCTAATCAAATGAAAAATAAGGAGAATGAAAAAATAATAATAATAAAGTAGTCATGATTAAATGATAGAGTAATCGTGAAAGGTGAGGCTGATAGAGAGTTTATAACTCTCCAGAAAATACTTAAAATCGTTAAATGAAATTGACTTTTTTTCCCTCCACATATCATCTTACATTTTTTTTAAAATAAAATTTAAAAATAAATAAATTATTTAATCTTTCAAATCAAAATAAAATATATTATTTATAATAGTTTAAAATATTTAATCGTAAATAATACATTCAAAATGACCCTTATAAAAAGTCATCATTAAGATTAAAACTCAAAATTTTTTTATCAAAAATATTAAATTAATTATTTATTATTATATTAGCTTACATTTTTTTCTCCTATTATCTTCCCTTTTTTACTTTTTCTTCTTGACTGAACACTCTAAACCCAACAAAATTCTTTAAAAAATTTTTAAAAAAAAATTGATATTACCAACGAAAACTCCATCGCTAAACCATCAGTAAAAATATTTTTTTAAAAAAATTAATATTATCAACAGAAATTTCATCTGTAAATCCGATGCTAAAAGCCAAAAAATTTCAAATTCCCCTCGATTGATCAACTCATTTTTTTCCCTTAATTTTTTTCCTAAATCCCTAATTGTTTTTCCTTTCCCTTTTCCCACTCTCCCCCCTTTCCTTTTCCCTCTCTCCCCTCCGCCTTACAATACTCCACCTTCTTTAAGTGCGTCGGCCGGGTCAATGTGTCCTCTCCCTCCAGTAAGTTTTTTTTTAATTATTTTATTTTATGGTGTATTTTATGTAGTATATTTGTTTAGTTTAGGGTTTAATTTTTTTTATATAAATTTGATAAAATTTGTTTGAGTTTTGGTTACCAATGTATTGAGTTTTTGTTAGTTATTTGTTTGTTGAAATTTATTTAGGTTTGGGTTACCAATTTATTGAGTTTTCATTAGTTATATTTGTTGAAATTTGTTTGGGTTTTGGTTATATATTTGTTAAAATTTTTTGGTTATATATTTTTGTTGGATTTTTTGTTGAGTATTAATGTTGAGTATTGTTTATTTTTTTATTTTTTTTAGTATTATTAGGGAATTTTTTTTATTTATTGAGTTATTTATTTTTTATTTGTGAAAGTTTTGTTAAGATTTGTTGGGTTTTGTTGAGATTTATTGGATTTTGTTATAGATTTATTAACTTTTAGATGTGTAAGATTTATATTAGTTAATTTGGGCTTGATGTGTATTAAGATTTATATTTTTTTATGGATGTTTTATGTTTAATATTTTCTAGATTTTAATAACAATTATAGAAATTAAAATTATTTATGTTGATTTGAGGTTATAATTTATACATTACTAATAGCTACCTTATTTTAAAGTAATATATATATATATATTATTAAGATTTATATTTGTTTTGAAATAATTTATATATTTGTTAGTTTAATGAAATTTATATATTACTAATTATTGAAATATTATGGTTTTATTGTATTGATCAAACTTAATATAAATAAATTAAGTTGTTCTTTTTTATTCTTGTTTTCCATAATCAATCCGTGAATATGTGTTATAAAAGTAGGTTTAGGTGGATGTATATTTTGTAATAAATATGATTTTTTTTATTCATTTTCATCATACTAATTTGCTTTATTTTCAATTTCAATTACTTTGAAAGTAGAATAAGTTTTATACATAAAAGTGTCTCGATCAAAAAAATTCTTTGCAAAACAGATGGAATTGCACTAAAAAGGCCAAGATCAAAGGTAAAATTTCGTCATTAAAATCAATAATATTTTATTATAAATGTGTTGTCTTGTAGTATATATGACGAATTTTAACAATACCTTTTGTGCCATTGATGGACTATTTGTTAAAGTAGACCAATAATTACTTCATATTATCATTTAGATTATTTTATTTAGTATAGCAATAATAACTCTTATAGTCAATTAATAAAAAGGTTTAACACTTTATATGACTTTAATTGCCCATATTTCAATTCAATTAGGATTCAATAATGGACAAAGATTGCTCTATAATGTACTCTCGTGTAGGATTAAAATGATACATAATTTCAACCATATTAATTTAGTTTGTAGTTAAAATGATAAAATTTATAAGTTTTAGACTTGTCTGTTTGAATTTTGTTGTTCTTTTTCTCCTTAAAATGTGATTTAAGGCTCTGATTTCTTATGGATATGTTGGTTGCACTCAATTACGGTTCGAAATCTTTTTTTTTATTTATTTGATTGAATGATTTTATTTTGAGATGTTTGCGTTAAATGTATTTGATAATTCGTTACAAAGAATTGCTATTATTGACTTTCAATGTGTTTTAAACCTTACCTTGGTATCCTTTTGTCGTTTACTGTAATGTTGGTTTCTTTGTATAATTTATGTTTGTTGTTTAGGGAACCACAAGGCCTACCCATTATCATGTTCTCTTAGATGAGATTGGTTATTCAGCTAGCACTTTGTAATAACTTGTCCATTCTCTATCATATGTGCAAGAGTATAATCATATGTTGTAATTTCTTCACAAATGTTTTGAGATTAACAAGTATGCCTATGCCTAATCATGTGTTGTATAATCATATGTGTAACTGTATAATCACGTGTTGTAATTTCTTCACAAATTTTTTGCATACAGAGATACTCCACATGGCTGGTAAGTTGGAACTTGATCCACCTACAATGACTATTTGTAGTGGAGGCCCAACTGCAAAACTTGAATAGGCACTACATAATAGTAAGGCAATAGTTTTAGTTAAATTATTATTCTGATTATTCCAGGTGATTTCATTAGATGATTGTCTCTATTTATATAAATGAATAAACTAAGTATAGCTCTCTTGTTTCATAGCTATGTTTAAAAATTTGATATATTTTAATGAAAGATCAAATTGCTCAATTATTGAAGAATCAATTATGTTTTAGGTCATGTTATGAGTGTGAACCTAAGAGGGTAAAAAGCCCTGAACAAAAGTTAAAAATCTAAAAAAGTCTGATGAGACAAATAAGCTTCTACCACGTTATGTTATAGAAAGTTTCATATTTATCAATTGCTATTTTCTTATGTATAGGAAAGATCATTAGTTCCAATTCTTCCTTCAAGAATAAAAAATATATTTTACATGTCAAGCGACATAAATGATAAATCCTTCAATTTTCACTTGTTTGAATACATGGAATAAGAGACTATTTTTCATTGATGTTTGTCTTATTTCTCTACTACTATTTTTCATATTTTTCTAATGCATGGATTATAATATCTACTGTTAATTATCTAAATTCTAATACCTGAAACTTAAAATATAACTCAATGCAAACTATACTTGATCAAGTCTTTCCCATAGCAAACCCAATTTTTTTGGATCAATTGGCAAATGTAGATTGCATTGTTTATGCTATGGGCTCTCTCTTCACTTCCCTTCTCTCTGGCCATCACTAGTAACTTTCTTGGTTATTTGTCATAATTCATTCTTCAATCTTTTAATATGTAACAAAGACATATGCAGTTACATACCTTTTTAGTATGGATTACACATTTATACATGCAAAAAGAACACATCCACATGTAATTTACACACATGGACTTATGAACATAAGTTCTTGAATATGCACATGTAGGCACGTGATGATAGTGTAGTTGCTATTAAAGATACTAGAGATACCACCAAAGTTTTTAGTTATTGTTTATATGTGAAATTTCCATATTCCATCTTACTTTTCATTGAACACTCAATTTTTGTATATATATCACATTATTTTCTTTTTTTTTTTTTGTTTAGGCATTTGCATGTTATTATTTATTATGGGTAAAAGTGATGAGAATCCATGTTTTTCATAAAATGAAAGAGGTATATTAGGTTGTGTCTTGGTTGTATTTTATTTTTATTTTATTTTTCATTATTTTAGACATTTATGACAAAAATTGTTTATGACATATATTTAATAATGCCTGACAAATTATGTTATGTCGTTCTCTTGTAAAAATTTCATTCCACTTTCAACATTATAGTGTAAATGTAAATAAAATATGGCTTTTCTTCTTCATATTTTTGTAATTACATTACGTGAGAATAGGGTTTTAGTGGCATTTTTTTATGTTTAGTAGCGATTACAAATGCTGTTAAATAATTAGTGGCATTTACCAAAAATACCATCAAGAATATTGCTTATACTTGCCCAAGAAAAATAACGGCATTTTAGAAAAAAAGGCCACTACTTAGCAGTGTTTATGCCAACAAATGTCGCTAAATTTAGCAACAGTTTTGGATACAAACGCTACTGATTTGTGTAATTTATAACCATTTTTTACATAAATGTTGCTAAATTTAGTGCATTTTTGTACACAAATGCAACTAATTCCTAAATTTAGCGATGTTTGTCTTCATAAATGCCGTTAAATTTAGCAGCATTTTTAAATACAAATGCCATTAATTTCTAAATTTAGTGGTGTTTATTCATATAAACGCCACTAAATTAATAAATTTATTTTTTTATTTCTTTCAATATTTATAACTATAATTAAATAAAAAAGTTTTGATATAAATAAAAATGAATTGAAATTCATAAATTGAACATTATAAATATTTAAAAATCTAAATACATAAAAAGGATAATATATTGTGTATTTAATAAATTCTTCAATTTCACTTTCTTTGGTATAAAAAACAAGTATTGTAGTTTGAGCTATACATCCTAAAGACTTTAGTACGGTTGGCAAATGTGTCTTTGCATTGCATACTTGGCTACTAGTGCATGCACTGCATAATTGGCTTGTCTTCAACTACCTTCTAAACAAAGCCTCTCTAATATTAGATCAATTGAACTGCAAGCAATGATTAGGAAGATGGTAAGAATATGAATGAAGAACTAAATCCAACAACTAAAGCATTCCAAAGTTGTACCTTGATGACACTGTAAGTTGATCTTAAATGTTACCACCAACCTTAGCCAAAACATGCAAAATGCTTCTTTGATTATTTTATTATCATTTTTTAGAAAATTAACGAGTTTTTCTTGAGTTTCACCTAGTGGCAATGGATTAAATTGCTTAAGAATTTGGAAAGCCACGAAGAGACATTTAAAAACATAACTCAAATCTATTTTTAAGACAAAAAAATAAACAACTCCATAGGCCTATTATTGAAGACACTAACATTGCAAACTCTTAATAACATTGTAAACATAGAAAATAAGACACTCATAAAAGCAAAAACAAGAATATAATGCATGCAAATTAGGTGCTGATTTGGCCATGGAATAAAAAACAAAGAATCTTTACATTACCTGTATCTTAATAAGAGTTGTGGATGCCTCAACAGCTCAATGTTCCAATTCAACTTCCCTTTCTATGGCAGCCTATTTCAAAAATAGAGATTATTAGAATGCAAGATAACAATAAAAATCAATGTTCTAAATATTGACCATTTTGGTAGCATTATGTGCTATACGTTGTTCTTCTACTCTTTTTTTTGCAGAATCCAACTCCTCACATAGTGCTTAAAAAATATGCATACAAATAGATTAACAAGCTAATAATGAAACAATAGTGTATATATGTTTATACGTGTGAATATACATGCATGTGCCAACAATAAATAACCAATTAGTTTACCTTCATCGTCCTTATCTCTATCAATTCCCTGTTTCTCATAATAAACTCCATGTTTGCCTGATGGTATGCGATCAAAAGTATTAACAAACCTCAGATGACCAAAAAGCATAAGTCAATAGCATATAATGATTACCCATAGAAGAGAAAGAGTGTGTGTGTGTGTGTATTTAGATGTAGAGGCAAAATAAATGAGCAAATACTACATAGGAAAGGGATATAAAAGTAGATATGCATGTTACAAGACATATGAAATAAGCTCCTTAGGTTTCTCTATCAAAACATGATTAATAGAAGTAAGTGATAGGATCTATATCTTTCATTTTAACTTGTAATGCTATTAATAGTAAGATAAACAGAGTTTGTAGTGATAAAAACTATTGTTTTTAAGCTAAACCACACAAATTCACCCACTAAATCAAATAATTGAAAGCTGCTATGTATATTGCATGATAGCTGCTAAAAAGGTCAATTCTAGTTTAACCATCATTTGCATGAAATAGAGCTACTCATTCAAAGATAGAAGCTTTCAGAATTATGACAGAAGTAGTGGGAGAAAGGCTTTACTGGACTTTAATAGACATTTTCACAAACATTTGCCATTGACATTGCATAAACCATCTTGATACATAATAACCTAAGCTTCAATTAATCACCACATATCATAATTTATCACCTCAATCTTACACAAGTTTCTAGCTCAAATTTCACACAAAAAATATCTCCAAACAACCAAGTTTAACATTCAATACAACCACATAATCAACTTTCAATCACAACTAACATTCAAGTTTATAAATAACAATCAAAATAACAAATTTCTTCACTTCAAAATGCATCAAACATATTTATTTAGTAGAATAAAAACAAACTTACACAAAAATTTTCATATCTTTTATCAAAGGCAACAACCCATTTTTCTTCTCTTGCTCACGACATGACCTAGTCTTTCCCTTTTCTATTTTTGCTCTCACGTTTTGCTCTCTATTTTGTTTTCATATTCAAAACCCTTATCACACACATACACTTAAGTTTTTTACTTCACTTATAGGCCAAGCTAAAACACAAAAGCCTAAAACGAATATGGCTTGAACATAGAGGCATCGGTATCACGAAACCTGAATTTGGCTCTACAAAAGCCTTAAACAAATTTGGCTATTAAAGATTTAGGTGTGGGGTCAAGTTTTAGGTTTTGACTCTATAAAAGCCTAAAATGGAAGGGAGAAAAATAGCTTTGCAAGGGAGAAAGAGAGGAGGAACAATAATTGTTAGAGAAATTCTAGCCTAAAATAAATAAAGAAGGTAAGGTATGGATTATTTAAGGCATTTTTTACCAAAAGCACCTTAAGTAACCCCATTTAATTTTTTGTACGGAATTATTAAATGCATTTTTTGGTCAAAAATGCTTTAAATAATCTCTTTTATTTTTTAATTAAAAGGGATCATTCAAGGCATTTTTGGTCAAAAATGTCTTGGATAACCCCATTCAATTTTTTGTAAGGGATTATTCAAGGCATTTTTGCTCAAAAACGTCTTGGATAACCCCATTCAATTTTTTGTAAGGGATTATTCAAGGCATTTTCTAGCCAAAAACACTTTGACTACTCTCTTCTATTTTTTAATTAAAAAGGATTATTGAAGGCATTTTTGGTCAAAAACGCCTTGAATAACCCCATTCAATTTTTTGTAAAAAATTATTTAAGGCATTTTCTAGCTAAAAACAACTTGAATAATCCCCAAAAAAATTGGAGAGGATTATTGAATGCATTTTTTTCAAAAATACCTTGAATAATCCCCTTCATTTTTTAATTGAAAGGGATTATTAAAGGTGTTTCTGGCTAGAAATGCCTTGAATAACCCCATTCAAGTTTTTATAAAGGATAATTCAAAGCATTTTTTTGCCAAAGACATCTTAAATAATCTCAAAAAAAATGGAAGGGGATTATTGAAGGCGTTTAGGTCAACAAACGCTACAAAAATATATTTTTAGTGGCATTTTAAAATCCAAACGCTGTTATATAAAAATTTAGTGGCATTTTATAAAAAACGTCATTAACCTTATAAAAACACAAAATTTTATGGCATTTAACAACACCGCTAAAAAATAGCCATTGAATCTCCATTTTCATGTGGTGTTAGAAATTATAAATAATTTTGTAAAATATTATTATATTTTTTTATAAATGAAATGGAATGTTTTATTTACTTATTTCCTTTATTATGTATATTTTAGTATTCATATAATTACTTTAAAAATAAATTTAAAATATATAATAAAATGATAAAATAATTAAAAAATAATAGCTAAATATGATTTAAAAATATTATTACTAACGAAATTTTTATTATTACCGACGGATTTACTAAAAAAAAACCCTTTTACCGATGGATTTACCAATAAAAAATTCAATAGCTAATTACTAATGAAAAATTCTGTAGGTGAAACCTTTGATAATAAATCCATTGGTAATTACTAACAGATTTTACAGATGAAAATTACTAGTGGATTTGAAATATTATTGACGTAATAGCATTACTGACATAGTTAACAGCAACAAAATTTTTTCGTTGCTAAAACTATCACTATTGCTATTACTGATGGATTTTAAGTTTTTACCAATGAAAAATTCTATCGAGAAAGTTTGAATTTCTAGTATTGTGTACAAATGTTATTACATAAAGCCTGAGATGTTTTCTAACCATTCCACTATCTTAAGAACTAAATTAAACACTAAATAAGAATGCATTTGCAAATTAATTGTCAAAACTTTTAACTTAAAAGTTTTACTATCTTAAAAGTTAGTACTAAATTTAGTACTAATTATGTTTAAGATTGAGGAAACATATTCATTATGGTAAAAAAGTGCCATAGGTCCCAATACTCATCTATTTTTAGGAATTTTGTCCTTCTAATATTATTTAAAGAAATTTAGTCCTTGTAGTATTATTTTTTAAGGATTTCAGTCTAATCATTGATAATGTTAAATTTTATCCATCAAATTGCTAATGCGGTTATTGACGTGGCATTTTCATTGGTTTGTAACATTGCTAATGCTTATGTGTATTATAAATTCTAGCCACGTAGACTACCAAAAAGCCACATTAGTATTAACACAAATATTTTTTAAACTTAATAATATCTTAATATCATTAACAAAAAAAAAACTTTGAAAATAAAAAAAATAATTAAAACCCTAAAAGCTGAAGAAATTCTTCACACAACAAAAAATCCCCAAATTTTCAAGCTCAACAATTGAAAGGCCAAGTTTACATGCACAAGTAAGGATGCTTGTCCTCCTCTGGAGCCTAACAATGCTTTACATGAAAGTAAGGTGAGCTGCAACAAGGTTGTTCATTAAATGCACCTAATAATTCTGGTTAAGAGATTGCCCCCTAAAATACCAAAGGTACTAGAAGCATATCAAGAATTAACACCAGTGAAAAACTAGATGCTTTAGAATTTGTTAATTTTGGCATTACTGAATATATTCAGTGCAAGCCAAGTCAATTGTTCTGCTTATAGATGGAAGATGTGAGGAGATGGGTAAGAGAAAAAAACATTAGGTACAAGGTAAATGGTATGGAAAGAGCTTGAAAGAATCATGGACGTGTGTTGTGGATGTGGTTGACCTAAAGGCTGATAGATGAGTAAAACTACACTACCCATTTGAAGCCACAGCTACATCATTTGATGAAGCTAAAAAAAAGATTAATGTAATGAGAGTTATGAGGGATCCAAACAAAATATAATTATTATGACCTCAATAAATTTTATTTTTGTCAATTTATCATTTTCATGCCACTGGCAATGCTAAATTTCATCTTTGTCGATTTATTGTTTTCATGCTAACATTATCTGAATTAGATGGATCCCTTAAGTGGATTACTAGGGAAGTTAAAGCCAACTTATTGTCTTTTCTCTTTTTATAACAATAGATGGATAGATGAATGACCATAAAAGCAAGAACTGTAAAACTTACAACAAAAGCAACTATTGAAACAAATGTGTTTATTTTGAAACCTTTTGTTTTCATTGATTCCATATAAGAATCAATGGGGCTAGCACCTAAACCTTCGATGAAGGTTGAAGATTTGAGGATTTTTTGTTGTGTGAAAATTTTTTTTAGCTTTCAAGGTTTCAATTTTTTTTAGAGATTTTTTTGTTAATGATATTAAAATATAATAAAGTTTAAAAAATATTTGTGTTAATGTTGACATGGCTTTTTAGTAGTTCACGTGGCCAGAATTTGTAATACACATCAGCATTAACAATGTTAAAAATCAATAAAAATGCCATGTCAGTAGCCACATCAGCCATTTAATGGATAAAATTTAACACTATTAATGATAGGACTGAAATTGTTAAAAAATAATATTACAAGGACTAAATCTCTTTAAATAATATTAAAAGGACTAAATTCCTAGAAATCGATGAGTACAAGGACCTATGGCACATTTTGATCTATTCAAAATCAATACCAGGTAAAATCTCATATCTTTAAAATTACATTGTCTAAATTGGTTAATTTGGTTTCTCATGCATGTGCTTTTCTTTTATGGCATGGATAGCAAATCTAAATCACTTGAGTACACTTTCTAGTCTTAAAGGCTTGTGGTATGTCAGTGAACTTCACTACTTATATTTTTTGCAATGAGGACTGCAAAAATTACTTATTTTTTCTTACGATTATTCTAGGGCTATATGGAAGAGCATTTTACAAATCTCTGATATTGCAAGAACACCTGGTATCTGGCTAAATGAGCTTAGTTGCATGATCAACAATTTTAAAGGGAAATCAGCTTTGTTTATCTTATTAGGTTTGTATGGACTACTTATATATATCATATTTGAAAGGAATGTAACTCTAAAATAACTCTAAAAAACAAAGTCTCATAGAATTCGCTAATGACATATGAAGAAGCTAAGGTATAATCCAACCAAGTTAGTTTTTTAATCGTTGTTTCAGGGTGACTTTCCAACATGCAAAATTGTAGTACTAGAGTTTTGCCATGATGAAAGGCAAACCTTAACAACTTATTCCTTTAACTAATACTAAAATATATATATATATGCATATTTTAATAATATTTATCTGCATATATTTTTTATATCCAATAATAACCATTATTTGTCCACATATAACTTAGACAAGCAATGTTAAACCAAAAAATATGATTACCATTTAAATAATTCATTCCATCTTGAATTTACTTTTTAAATTGTTTAGCTCATACAAGAACCCTTACCAAATCCATTTTTTCTACATCAAAATATGTTATGACCAAAAAGCTAATTTGGAAGAAAAAACAAAGGTTAAATCAGCAATTAGGCATCATTACAAAATAATTAGATAACAATCACATTATCAAGAAAAGCTCATCAATCAATCAATTAGACACAGGTTTAATGGAAAATGAAAAATCAAAGTAAGAAAAAATGCGTATTATCAAACAAAAAGTCAATTCAATTAGATCATATAAGGGAAAAGTCTATAAGCAATTACACATCTAAACATTAAAATTAATAATGAAAAGTAATTGAGCATATAACCAATTAGATCAAAGTTTTTAGTACTATTACCTTTCTTTCTTTTTAAAATCCTAATGAATAAATAACTAAGTATATAAATATTAAAATTCATAAAAACAGAAGTAAACATTGAGTTGAATCTCAAGGGATGCGAAAACTTCGCTGAAGAAACCATAGAAAAGTTCCAAATATCAAAGTTGTTGAATGAATCATGTAAGTTTGGAGAAAATGATTGCTGACTATGCATTATTCGACATTGATTGTGATAATTAACATGTTTTCAGTGGGTTAATTGGTACTAAAAGAGGGTGAAGGGAGCCTTTGATTTTGGAGAGAAATAGAGCAAAGAATAAAGTTTTATGTTCTATGAGAGTTCACCATTTCTTATCTTGTCACATTTTTTAAAATGTATGTAGGCTTTATAGTTTGAAATGAAAGTCAAGCCCATCCTAAAACATTATTTTTTAAGGCATTAGTTGATCAATCTCGTTCAATTCATTTCTATCAAGTTTAAAATTTTTTGCATCTTTTTTTAAAACACCTTCCCTTCATATTTTCTTCCTATCTTAATCCTAATTCTTCGTGTCTTTTCTTCCCATATTTTTTATTGTATCTAATTGCACATTAGCGTGTAAAAGAAAGATCCAAAATTTACATGAAAGCTAAATAAGAAAAAGCATCTTATCACAACATTAAAAAGCAACAGAGAAAGAATTCCAATGAAAATCGAAAACAAAAAGAGTACATTTCTAACCCCAAGTCTTTCCTTAGCAATCTACAAACTCTATCCAACGAACATACCAATAAAAAAGAAAAAAAAAGAACCAAATTAAATAAGTTTAGCAACTAATTAAATAACATTTAAAACTAAATTGGATATTTCAATATTATATTAAATATTCATATTCTTTCAATTATTTTGAACAATCCAAGCCTAAAACACCTAAAAATCCCTAAAATTCAACTTTGTAATAAGAATTTCAAAAACTAATAAAGTATATAAAAGTGAGGGAATTTCAAAAACTAATAAAATATTTCCAAAACTATTAAAGAATTTCATAAGAAAATTTAACAAAAATATTTTAAATTAATCCTACCAAACTATTGGAGTATTTAAATTTCAAATTAAATTTTATCAAACTATTAAAAGGTTTAATTATCGTTTAGAAAAAATTAAATTCATAATTTTTTTAATCTTATTAAACTATTTGAGGATTTAAATATTAAATCAAATCTTACCAAACTATTAAAAGGTTTAATGATCTTTTAAAAAATAAATTTTGTGTAAATTCAATTCTACCAAACTATTAAAGAATTTAAATCTCAAAATAAGATCTTACCAAATTATTGAAATTTTTATTGATTTTGAAAAATTAAAATTTTGATAATGAACTGAGGAACACTAGTCTTTATGAATATTTCTAAGGTAAGAAAATTTTTTTTATTTGCTACCAAACTATTGGAGTAATTTTAATATTAATTTCTCATACTAAATTTATTTGGTAAAATTATAAATATTTTTTAAGGCTTGTATAATATGAAATCAACTGATATCATATTTTGAATGGGCGTAGAAGGGTGTTATAACCTTCTTTACACTTAACCATACTTTTGAACATAATTTTGATTTCATAGACTAGAATATACCTTTTTAAAATACCCAAATTAAGCTTGGGATCTCTCTTTAGAAAGAGATAGATTCAATTAGGTGGCCAATTGTAGATAAACAAAAAAAAAAATTTGGTGGCAACTCGTAAAGTTGTATTTAGCAATAGGTTCACAAACTTATACGTTATGACAATAACAAAGAGTTTTATGCCATTTATAGAGTTTTGTTCTATTGGAGTCATTATCTCCTTGTCAAACCATTTGTTCTTTATTCGGATCATAAAACTTTGAAGTTCATTAATAGACAATATAAGTTCAATAAAAAGCATATAGCTTTGATAGAGTTTATTCAAGCTCACAACTTCATCGTCAAAGGTAAATCTGGAGTTCAAAATATGGTGACTAATGCTCAAACACTACATATTGTGCGTAATGCAAGTAAAAGTTATAAGCTTTGAGGTTATAAAAGAGTTATAGAAGGGTGATCTTTTTTTTGGTAGGATTTTGAAAAAGTGTGAGAATAGGCCATATAACCAGTTCGTACTACATGATTGATATCTCTTTTAGGCCAAATGTTTTCGTATTCCTTATGTTTTATTAGGAAAGCTATTGTCATCGAAACTCATGATGGTGTATTAAGAGGACACCTTGTAATTGATAAAACTTTTGCTCTTTTGCAAGACAAAATAATTGGCTAAGAATGGAAAGGGATGTCGTAAAGCATCTTGATTGTTGTAGGGTATATCACCTTGCCAAAAGTCATGACCAAAATTCAGGGTTGTACACACCATTTCTTGTATTTTATGCTTCATAAGAAGAAGCTCATTTGGATTTTATGACGGGTTACCAAAGATTAAGCAAAACAAGGATTCCATCAGGATGGTTGTTGATAGTTTTTAAAAATGGCACATTCTATTCTTTGTAACAAAAGTATAGATGCTTCGTATGTGTCTTATTTGTATTTTAGAGAGATCATAAAATTGCATGGAATTCTAAAGACTATGGTGTCTAATAAGATTCAAAGTTTTTGAGTCATTTTTGACACACTCTATAAAAAAAGCTTGGTACTAGTCTTAATTTCAGTTTTTCTCATCACCTACAAACATATAGGCAAACTCAAGTTACCAATCAAAACTTGGGAAATCTTTT
Organism: Durio zibethinus; assembly: GCF_047325235.1. Classification (NCBI taxonomy): domain Eukaryota; kingdom Viridiplantae; phylum Streptophyta; class Magnoliopsida; order Malvales; family Malvaceae; genus Durio; species Durio zibethinus. Next base: position 10,834,377 of record NC_143163.1, read on the forward strand.
GAGGAGTTATTTGGGAAAGAACATTAGGTAATGGAATTTTATCTTGCCTTAGGTTGAATTTACCTACCACCGTTCTTCTAGTCAAACCACTGATTGTAACCCCTTTTAAGTTGTTTATGGTAAGAATCTAATTAGCCTTTTCCACTTAACTCCACTTTCAACAAATCATTACAGAGATGTAAAAAAAGAGCTAAGAGTATCTAAAAGCTACATAAACAAGTTTGAAATAAGATTTTATAACAAAATGAAAAGTACAAAAAGACAAGCAAGCAAGCATCACAAGTATATTGAATTAATGCAAAGAGATTTGGTGTGGAGTCATTTATGCAAGAAAATATTTCCATTTGGGAAATAGGGCAAGCTAAAACCTAAGGTAAATGGTCCTTTCAAAGTTCTGCTATGCATTTGAAATAATGCATACAAAATAGAACTCCCTGAAACTTATAGAGTGTCTACCACTTTTAATGTTGCTGACTTATCCCCTTATCATGGTGAGGGGGCTAATTTAAACTTGAAGATAAGTCTTTTTCAATTAGGGGAGATTGACACCGAAGTGTTCCCACTAATAACTTTAGGTTAATTAGTAAGAGAAAGTCAATCTATGACTAATATGTTGAATAATAATTACTTTCACATAAAGGCTAGATTGATGGTGATTTGAAGAATCATGGAGAATGGTGTGATTCGCTATATTTCCTTAAATTCATATTAGAATCTTCACACTTAAGGGGATTGATTATGTTTCCTTAATTTTAGGATCCTAATCGTGGCATTTAAGTAGCTTGATGTTGACTCATTAATTCCAGGCACAATCTCAGCATTCAAAGAATGTGATCAAGTTCCTTAAATCTAGGATTTACAATAACATGCATCAATAATGTGTTTCCTATGATTGGAAAGTTGTTCCAAGTTCTCACTTTATTTATTTCAAGTTCTAATTAGAAGGTAGGCAGAATATCTTAAGTGTAATTTCCAACATTATAATCTCTTAGAGATAGTTAGCTTTTCAACTCTGTGTCTCTTTAGTCGATTCCCATTTAGTAGTAAGTGTCTAGTTTTGTATCCTTATAAGGTTTCTTTGAATGGTGATTTTTGTATCCTTTATGAGATTTAATCTTAGTGGTGAACCATTTATCTGTTGAATAAAATTGTACTTATCACAATTCTATGAGTTGTTTTGAATTCCTTTTATCAGTATTTTTTTTTGTTGCAAACGATGAGTAGTGTGTGACCTTATTTACCCTGCATCAATGGGTATTAAATTTTAGAGATAAAATTGGGGATGTGTATAGTTTTAAATTTTTTATAAGGTACGAGATGGAGATGAATAAAATAGAACATGCAATGTACTTGTAATTTATATATTTATATAAATTTAATAAATTATTTTTTTATTTAATAATATAAAGTTTATTTTAATTAATTAAAATTAATTTATTTGTATTTAAAATATATTTATAAAAATTATATAAATGTGGAAGATAAAAATTAAAAAGCTAAAAAGTAAATTTTTTTTTTATCTTTTTAAAAACATCTAATGGATGAAAAGATTATTTATACCCATTAAATACTTATAGAGATTAAGATAGAGACGATGATGAATTTGAAATACTTATTAAATATAATTATAAGGATAGATATACTATAAAAAAATTAAAAATGAGGATATAAAATAGTTTACTTGCCTCGTATCTTAGCTATTGACATCCTCATAATTGATTCTCCCTTTGCTATATAGTAGAGTGAACTGTGAAGTGTGCAAAATTTCTAGATCGTATCCTAATTGCTCAAATTGGCATGGTTAAGGTTCTTGATAGCATTCATGTTTCATATCTTTTGGGCTCAATTCCGTATATCTTTATTGTCGTAATGATTTTGTGTCCATCCGACGAATTTAAAAAAAAAACAAAAAAAAAAGTCACCATCAATTTTTTTTTTGCTAAATGCAATTGGCCACCTATTAAAATTTATCTTTTTAATTAGATTTTAAAATTAATCAAAATTTATTAAAAAATAATTTTATGGTCTGTGAAACAATTTGAGTTTGGGAGTTGGCTACGCATGAGGAAGGATTAGTACCCCTACAGTGCCTGTTTAAAACGGTACCAATTAACTATGTGCTATCCATTGATTTTAATAAAAACAGTCTTATTTTCGGTGTTTGAAAAATAATTTTTTTGATTTTTTATTTATTGGAAATTGATTTTTTTAATTTTATTATTGTTCCATATTTATTGTTCAAAATTTATTCGAGAAAAATAAATTAGAACCTTTTTAATGAAATAATTCTTAAAATATTCTAGTACATTGATAACATCGAAAGAACTCTTTCGAACTTAAAGATTTCTTAGGCATCACTTTTCAGAATACTTTAGAATCTTATCTTCAGATACTCACATTTATTTCTCACAAAAAAACTATGATGTGCATGCAATGTAAATGATATCATGTTGATGCACACATTTTACTAATTCTTTTTTTATAAATTTTATTGATTTATTGATTTTTATTATTTAAAATTTTTAGAGAAAAGGAAAATTTTTATTATATTGAAGATTTTTATAAATATTTCAATACACTGGTAATATTTAAAAAATCTTCTCACCTAGGAATTTTTAAAGTATCTCTACTCAGAATACTTTTAGAATCCCATCATCGGATAAAATTTTATTTTTTCTCATTTTTTATTATTTTTGCATTATCTTATAAGATTTATTTTAAAACTAACAAAATTATCACAATTTTTTACTATATATTTCATTATTTATTTTTATTAATTATTATTATAAAACAAAAAAATTTTTATTCTAGCAAATTTAAACATTTTAACATGGATAGATAATAATAAATTTAAAATAACAAAAACAATATTTTAAAAAAATTCAAAAAAAAAAATTTGCACTTGAACTGGATCGGTCAACATCGATTTGATTGGTTTGACGGTCTGATCGGGTTTTGCGGTTTGGGGCCAGTCTAGTTCGATCTGGGGGTCTGTTTGGCTTAGTTTGGGCTGGTTCAGTTTAACCGATCAAAAGTCAAAGGTCAAGCGGGTCGTCAAGTCGGGTGCGTGAATCCTAGGTCAGGTCACGAGCTGACACGCGGATCCTCGGTGCTCAAAACGACATCGTTTTGACGTTTATTGAAACGACATCGTTTTGGTTTTTCTCAGTTTCTATAAAAGCTCAAAATTTTTTTCAGATCATTTTTTTTTATCTTTTTCTCTCAGACTCTCTCTCTAAACACAACCGACCGGTTGCTGTCCACCACGTCTGCCGTCGTCAGTGATCGTCGACCGTCGTCAAAAAATCCAAAAATATACCAAAATATTCTCCTCGACGCGCTCTTTTTGGATCCGATCTCATTTTCACTAGGAACAGCTCCAATCGGCATAGATCTGGACCTAAAGTTTCAGTCTCCCTTTTCTTTCCTTTTTTTTTTTATAAACTAAAATTGACCCCTTTTTTTTTATTATTTTTGTAGTTCTTGCTTGGCACTAGGTTCCTCGCCTAATCGACGAGGACTGTGATTTTTGTTTACGTGATTTTTTTTGGGTAAAAAGATTTTTTTTATTTTAGAAAAATTTTTTTATGTAGGGTCTCTTCCCTCCTTTCCCTTTTTGGGGACAACCATGAAGATCTATTTATAGAGCACCCCATCACCAGCCTCTTTGCCCTTTCTTGTTTTTTCTATTTTGTTTGGCTTTGGCCCTATGCCTGGGTAGGTGGCACAGGGCCTAACAGAGGGGTGATGCCAGTGGTGCCGTACATGACACCAAGCACCCCTACCTCTTTTGTTTTTTCCTTTTCTTGTATTTTTTAGATTTTTTTTTGTTTAATTTAACAATAAAATAAAAAATAGATTGGGCCTAAATAATGAAATCGAACCTCAGGCCCGGAATATAAATAAAATCTCAGACTGAAAATCAAATTACAAGTTTTGGACAAATTTGATATCTACATGTGTCCCTTTCACTTATTTTGACATGCCATGATTTTCTTTTGCTCATATACAACTCCTTTTCTTCTATGAATTCTCTCACCCTACTTTGCATTTCATGGAAACCACTCTCACAATGCTAAAGCGCTCTCTCTCTCCCAAACTCTCCAACATTTTTTCCGTACGCGGATAATATTTCAACCATGTCATATCGATCTATGATCTATCCTCGTGCTGTTAAATTGTTACACCGCTTTGTAGCTCAGCTTCCACCGGTACGTGTAACCGAAGATGGCATTCGTGTGCTCCCCATCATAGCTTTTCAAGTCACTGTGTTTCCAAACTTTGGCATTTGCATCGGGTCGACTTATTGTCAAGTAGTTGGTAATGGCAAGTCATTCATGCATTTCATGAGATCTTGCGCGTGTGTTTATAGGTCAGGTGGTGACTTGTATTGAAAATTCACTTCTTTGATTAACAAGGATGTGATCAAGGATCCTGGTGGAATAGAGTTGAATCTATTGAAGAATTATTGATAATGGGTATCATCCTGTGGTGAGAATTCAGCCCCAACTCATGTAGCAGCAGAAAAAGTTGGGGCCATATTTGTGTTGGGTCGAGCCCATGCCGAGAGACTAAAGCGTTTGGTCACAGCTCAGTGCGGGAAAGGCTCTGATTCAGAGCAATATCACAACTCAACTTTTATGGTGACATGTGCCTTCATATGGGTTTGTTTGATTAAATCCAAAGAGAGTGTTAACAATAATTTATCACATGATGAAGATGATGATAAGTTTGACTACTGCCGTTTGATTGCCGAACTGCTTGGAATTTCCGATGCCAACAACATACTTTGGGAATTGTTTTAAACCAGGCGATGTTGACGTAAAGAAAAACGAGTTAATGGAAGAAAATGGAATTGTTTTGGCTGCGAAAGCTATTGGAAAGAGAATTAAAGAAATAAAGAGAAGTGGTTTGAGAGGGCAGAGCATTGGCTATATATCAAGTGTTTTAGACAATTATAAGTGCAGGGCGACTTACTGCAGTTGCTGGGTAGCCAAAAATTGCATGTGTATGATATGGATTTTGGGTGGAATTGAGGTGAATGTAGCTTTAAACGAGAATAAAATGGATCAATTGGTTTGATATTAGTATTTGTAGTTCACCCAAGTGTTGATGGGGTAGTTGGATGTTAAGTGCTGCTGGATCCATATATCTTGAGTCAGTCTTGTATTTTTCTTTCTAAATCCAATTATTACTTGAATGGTATGGTATGCTTTTCCCATTTTAGGATCCGCCTCGGCTCCATTTGACCCTTCAAAGTTGAAATGCTTAGATATAATATGTATATAGATGCAAAACCACTACATTATGTGTAGCCGACGGTCATGGGAGAAGCTTTTTTTCAACCATCGCTGAAACAAGGACAAAAACTTCACTTGCTATCTGATTCACTGATTAATTTCACTTGATTCGGACCCACCAAACTTAGAATTTCCTCTCCAAACCAGCCTTGAATTCCGGAAACCAAAAAATTCATCAAACCATAATTTCCATTTGAAGATGCAGACCCGAAAAGAGTAAAGGTAAGTTTAGCTTTTGCTTCATCATCTGTAAATCATGTAGAATTTTGCTAAATGAAAAAGGTATAAAAAATTAGAGAAGAAAGGTTTTTAGCAAGGTGAAATTAGATTAAAATATGAAAAATATCTTCCAATCATATGTACATATAAATAAAACTTATGCATTCAATCAAAAAATAAGTATAATTACCTTACAATATATATATATATATTGAAAGTTATAAAAAGTATTTTTAATTTTTTTAATTTCACATATAGACTTTTTTTCACTAATTATTTTTTGTTGTGGTATCAAATAATAAATATCTTTCATGTACATATATTTTTAATAATATGATATATAATAATTATTTATTAATAAAAAGAATATGTTTATATGTAAAATTAATAAAAAGGAAATGTTTATATTTGTTTAGAAATTAATAAAAAGTAAATTAAAATTAATTTTGTAATTTTTATATAAATATGGATTTTTTTATTAATTTTACATGCAGACTTTTTTTCACTAATTATTTCGATAATGATGTTAAATAATTAATTCTTTTTATTAACTTTCATATAAATATAAACATTTTCTTTTTATTAATTTTCATATAGATATTTTCTTTTCACTAATTAGTTTTGATTATGACATCAAATAATTAATCTTTTTTATTAGTTTTTTAAATATAGAAAATTTTATTTAATTTTATATATTTTTATTTCATTTTTTATAATTATTTTTGATAATGATACTCATTAAAATTTTTTTATTAACTCAGCTTCTTTTTGAAATTTTCTGATCTTTACACATCCATGTGTATGACATATGTACAATTTTTTGCCACATATGTCATTGTTTACGCATATCCTAAAAAATTTTAAATAGTTAAAAATAAAAACTAAGGAACTTATTTAAATGAAATAATAATATAAGAGTTTACTTAAATGTTTTTAATATTTTAAGAGCATTTTTTATATTTTAGTAATAAAATTATAAAAATATATCATCTACAATAATTATAATATAATTAATCAATTATAATTTAAAATTATATGAGATTTATCAAAATTTTAGATATAATTTATATTTATAAATAATACGTCTCTATATAAATTTGTATTTTAATTAAACAATTATAATAGTAAAAAAAGTTTATAAGTAATATGGTTTGTGAAAGTACAACGGGTAGCGCTACTTTTTATGTTCATGATGTGATAAATGTCAGTTACAGCCATTGAATTCAATGATGATGAAGTGGCATTTCATCTAACCATGAAATGAGCTGTCCAGGTGCGAGATGGGAAGGAGCCAAATCACCCATTTCAAATTCCAAAGAGGATGAAAAAAGTACAGTTATAAATAATTGGTTTGGATTGGCGGAAGAGGCCAGGAGATTTTAATACAAAAAAACAAGGAAAGTCTATGCACATGAATTCTGAAACCAGCAGTCGTTAATTTGCCATTTTTATTTTTTTTTCCCTTCTTTAATTTGCTTTTGGAGATCATAAGCAGGTCTTTTTTTTTACCAAATACTCACTTCTTTCTAGATGACGTCTAACTGTTTGTGACATCTTGTACAAAAGGTTCATCTTCCGGAGGACGAGTGGTGCGGCGGTGCGAGGCGTAACCAGAAAGAAAGAAAGGCCAAAATCATTCCTTTTCCCTTGTTTAAATCTTTCTCTTCTTATGTAAAACATGGGTAATTCTCCTTCATTCCGGAATGATCAGAATGAAAATCGTGGAAGAAGAAAAAGGAAGTCCTGTTTCAAATCAAATCAGGTTTGCTAATTTCTTTGTTTTATTTACTTTTGATGTTTGCCTCTGGGTTTTTCTTTTTTGGATTAAAGCTTCTTGTTATATGAAAGTTAAAACGTATCTCCAAACTCATTTTAAAATCTTTATTATAGGTATAGGGTTGGAGTTTTGGATTAAAGATTCCTCTCCTAGTTTAGTGCTGTGCTGTGCTGTGCTGTGCTGTGCTGTGCTGGCCTATTTGTTTATATTTAGGGCTTTGATCTTGCATTCCTCCTTGGAACCCAACCAAATTAAAATAATTAAAAATCAGCCCAAGATGAGACTGGATTTAGCACCATGCAATCTCAACTACATTCGGCCATGCCCAATCTCTTTTAGTGACAGATACGTCGTCGTTGTACGTCCTTGCTTGGGTAATTTAATTCCGGAAACGCCCCTTCCTCTCTGCTCATGTAACAATAGTAATACAGTAGCCGCCGAATGAATGATTGGAGTGGTAACTGTGGTAGACCCTAGCAATAATTAGGCACGTGGAATCTGACGTCATCATGTTTTGCAGTCTCTTTTTTTTTTTTTGAGAAAGATTGATCGGGCTTTTAGGTCAACGAGAGAATCATAATGGCTCTGGCTGGTTGGCTTCGCAGAATAACAAGAGAGTTCTGTTCCTTCAGTTTTCCCCCACACGTTTTAACACTTGAATTCAGAGTCCTCACCTAAAAATTTCCAAGCGATGAAGCTCCCTTCGGATTTCCTTAAGATAAACATCGATTCACATTGATGTTGTGATCTTTATAATAATAAAACAATCTATACCGAACAGCTCAACTCTGTCCCTTCACATCTCCTCTTTAAGCGTTTCACTTCGTAAAAATTTCATATCCTAACTCGAAAAAGCTTTATTAAATTCATAAAAGATAGAAAGAAAATTGGAAACCAGATCTCTTCTCATTCATTTAACAGGTATCTTCTGATTCTCTCTTTTTCAATTAAATTTCTGCTTCTAATCACAACGATCAACCCTCGCTTCAAATTTAGCAAGCAAAGGAATCTATCTTTTTACTGTTTGGTTGTTGTTATTCTCATTCTCCAACAGCGGGAAACCTTGTCTAAGCTTCAGCTCCACTGTTCCCAAATTCGGTTGACTTCATTTTGCTTCTTTTTTTCTTCTTCTCGTTTTGCAATGGATGAGTTGTTGTTTGTTATACAGTTTTCCTGTTTGTTAAAATTCCTGAATTCGAATGTTGTAATATAAACTTGACATCTTTTAATGTTTTGACATATGGTTTAGCGAGAGCTGAGGCAGCTAGAAGATTTCTTTCTGATTTAAACGTTTTTCCTTTTTATCATTTAAGTTGTGATAAATCGCCCATGATATGATTTACAAGTAATTCATATTGTGTAATCTATCTCAATGCTATTATTGTTCGGTAATGAGCTCCTGGAAATCAGTTATGCAGGGCCTTTAGATAAGAATTCTTTTAATTGTATGATTTTAATCAATTTTTTTCCTGCATCCTATTCGAAAATTCAAAATTTTCTATTTTGATTTTTTTATATTTTAATTTTTTTAAATATTTTGTTTTTATCCCTTATAATTTCCAGTGGTACCTTGATTTTGACGATCATTAATCATTCGATAATGCAGTTGGGCCCGGCAATGGCGGATTCTAAATCCGACCCTGACTTCTTGAAGGAATTCTACATTCCTACATATATATTTAATGACGAAACAAAGACCTCCTATGTTCCCGATGCACCTAAATTTCCAGTGCTAGCGTTTATCAACTCCAAAAGTGGCGGTCAGTTGGGTGGGGATCTTCTTAAAACATATAAAACTGTCCTCAATGAACACCAGGTACCTTTAGTCTTTCTGGATGCATATTTGGATATTTGCTTCAGCGCTAATCATGGTGTGACTAATTTCAGGTTTTCGATGTGGGACAAGAGGCCCCTGATAAGGTGCTTCGCAGAGTTTACACTAGACTGGAAAAGCTGAGACAAGAAAAGGATGAATTTGCTGCAAAGATTCATGAGAGACTAAGAATAATTGTAAGTTGTGCCTAATAGCTTACAGTCTTACAGGTCTATCTTTCTTGCATGATGCTATCAATAACAAGGACCAACAGTGCAGTTATTAGTATTATTATCTTTTATATATATATATATATATATATATATATATATATTTAACTCCTTACTGCTAGCTTGATCTTTAGGTTGCTGGTGGTGATGGGACAGCTGGCTGGCTTCTGGGGATTGTTTGTGATCTTAAATTGCCACATCCACCTCCAATTGCTACAGTTCCTTTGGGAACTGGAAACAATTTGCCGTTTTCTTTTGGCTGGGTAAGAATATCTTGCTTTTATTAGTTCTAATCAAGTGATAGAATGAGAGTTCAACCGTCTTGATAAGTTTTCTTACATAGAACGATGAATAAGTCTGTCCTTTTTTGGGCACAACATGGCCTTAATTGGCTTGATAGTATTCCCAATTTTTATATCTCATTTTCGTTTCCTATTGTGGAGCCGAGCCAAGTTGCCTTTCAGTAAAATTTGTAATGTTTGCTGAAAATTCTTCTGATTTTTGATCGGCACTGCAATTGGCAATAGGAATCTGCTGGAAGTCTCTATACCATGAATAATCTCCATCAATTTTACGAGCTTTTAAGTTCTTGTCTAACTTGCAGTTTTCTAAATTACAGGGCAAGAAAAATCCTGGGACTGATCGTAATTCCGTGTTGTCATTCTTGGAACAAGTAATGAAAGCAAAGGAAATGAAAATAGACAAGTAATGTAGTTGAGATGACTCCTCTCACTTCCTCTCTATCTTACACACACACGTGCTTGATGTGAAGTGTACTTCTTGTAAACTAAGGGAACTCCCTGATTCGGCATAGTGCTGATGTAGCCAAATTTTGGTTTGCGTATCCAATTTCAGTGAAATGGGACTTTGCCTCTGTTAAGTTATGAACCTCTAGTGATGCAATATACTTCATCTCCTCTACCTGGTTATCATGTAAATCTTCACATGCAAAGCACACCTGTCAATCCTCGGACCATGTACAAATGTGCTAGGAAGTATGCAGTTGGGAAGAATCACTATCTATTAATTGTCAATCCTCCCTGTGTAACTTCTAAAATAAGTTTTGGGAAAATTAAATGGTAACTTTTTTGACAAAAGAAATCTTCCATGAAAGATGTAGGATCCACAAACAGAGTTCATTCCTATATAATTACATCACCAAGAGAACTTTTTTTTCTCTCTCCCTTTTGATTGTTTCCATCATTTTCAATTTTCACTACTATCTCTTTTAAGGAGGCCAGAATTTAAAGAAGCATATTTGCATTCCATGCTCCTTAACTCTCAAAGCCCAATTTGTAACTACATTTGTACATTATTATTATTATTATTATTATTATTATTATTATTATTATTATTCACTTTATATGGATATAATATTTTATTATGCAAAAATATTCACCTTCCAACATAAATCTTAATGATTTTTTCAATTAAATTATAGGGTTAACTAACATAAAGAACTTCAATATGGTTACTGATATCTGCATTTTTGTGGTTCAGCTGGCATATTCTCATGAGGATGAGAGCTCCAAAAGAAGGTTCCTGTGATCCTATAGCACCTCTTGAGCTACCACATTCTTTACATGCATTTGGTCGTGTCTCTTCAACAGATGAACTGAACATGGTAACATATTCTATCATTACCTCCTGTGCCATCTTAGAATCATTTCTTTGTCTTACTCTTTGTTTTTTGCAATCAAGAAGCTGTATGATTTTTAAACTATCTCTTGTAACTCACAGGTGAAAACTTCAAATTTCTTTTTCTGGTTTCAAAAGGTTTTTTATTCTTTTTTCTCTTTGTACCATTAAATATTTTCAGTGGCATATAATCCTTCCTGGAACCTTTGGTCTAGCTTCCAGTTAATGTTCTGTACCTTATTCTAAGATTTACAAAAGAAATGCAATATTTGTTTATTGTTTTGCTTTTACATTCTTATATAAAATGTTTTTGCTCCTCAGGAAGGTTACCATACATTTCGTGGTGGATTCTGGAATTACTTCAGCATGGGTAAGAATAATTCCCCTAGGCTAGTATTCAAACTGTTATGTCGCTAAAATGAAGCTATCTTAATCTTCTTGGTGTCTTATAAGTGTGGATGCTGGCTTTTTTTTTTTTTTTTTGTAATGATACCTTAAAGTACAATAGATTATACTTTCTGATATCATAAAGCAACTCTTCTTTTAATTCCTTTTACTTTCTGTTGCCTAATGGAAATTGAACAATCTTGTAAAGAATATATGATATTGCAGAAAATATGATTGAAACAAAAACTTTGGGAAATGTAAGGTTTCCTTATGTGTCTAATTCCAGTTTACATCTGGTTGAACTATCTTTTTGAAATTCCAAGAAACGTGTTTTTTGAGTCCTTCTGTTTTATTTGCAAATTTTGTGTTACTATCATACAGTCTTCTCTTTGTCTTTTCCTTTCTTGCATCTTCTTGTTAGGCTAAACAAGGGGAAGTTACCCTCCCTTTTCCTGTAAGTGAAATGCAGGATTCAATCTCTGGTCCTAGTGCAACCACTGAAAGACTTTACTTGCTAAGCTACTTGAAACCTTCATTACTGGCAACGGGTCAGGGTGAGAGGTTTTTTGGTCACCCTGACCTGATCAAAACTTGCCATGCCTCAACCCAACATAAAAACATTATTTTCATATCCGACCTAGCCTGCATATGCATAAAACAGCAATCGACCCAACTTGAAATTAATTTAATAATTTTAATTTAGTATAATATTCATAAATATTTTTTTTAATATAAATTAAATCTTAATTATATATAAATATAGTATTTTTATTAAGTTAATAACTTAAGTTAAAGTATTAAATAATAATTTTATTAATATAATACATATATATTTCTTCAAAAAACATAATACCTATATATAAATATAAAATTAAATAAATAGTAAATAGTAAAAAATTACATATATATAAATATATCTAACTTGATTCTCTTATTTGATTTTTCATATAGCTGACCCCAAAGTATGGGATATAAGGCTTAATGTGTTGTTGTTGTTGTTAGATACTAGGTCGGGGCAAGGCGCATTTACCTAAAACTTAACTTCGACCCAAGACAAAAAAATCCGACCCAACCTTACTCAAAAACCGATTTTCAAAAAAAAAAAAAAAGACCTTGCAGGATTGTGTTGGATCGAAACCCAAAGGATTCGGGTAGATTTGCCATCCCTAATCTTACCATCCAATATAAAGAACAGATTTGTTTATTCTCACTGCATAGTTATCTGGTTTACTCAACTTTGTTTCTAACATGACAAGTTGACAACTGGTTAACCTCATTAATATTGTTGTAATGTTGCCTACAGGAATGGATGCTCAAGTATCTTATGCTTTTCACTCTGAGCGAAAGCTGCATCCAGAAAAATTTAAAAACCAGTTGGTTAATCAGGTATAGTTCTGTCATAGTGCATCTGCTTTGTTTGATTGATGCATGGACACTTGCAGTCAATTCATCAGGGTTTTCCTTTTTAAGGATGTTACATGATTCACTGCTAGCTTATATTTCTTGATAGAGTTAGTCTCTTTTAGCTTTGAGGACAATCTTTTTTAAGAATTAGTTATCTTATCATCCATAACTGAGAAATTGGTCAATTGGGTTTTTAACATACGTGACATTTACTAAAAAATTGAAGGAACTAGAAACCATACATGACGCCACATGACATTGCTCTGCTGTCCAAACTAGGATGGGAAACTTATTGGAAAGGCCCTACTTATGGAGTTGACTTGTAATACATGTTGGCTTTTTATTTTAGAGTGGGAAATAAATTCAAAGAGATGGTGAGACGCTTTGTTCAGCACAATCATGTGGAGCATTTAAAAAATTTTTTAGCCGATTAATGCATAAAATTTGAAATTAGCCTGACAGGCTGCCATAATGGAGCTCTGGAGTTCTCATTTGCAAAGTTTGTATACCTGGATTTGAACTACTTGCATCTCACAGCAAAAACATTTTTTTTTCCTTTTGCATTTGATCCTCAACAGTTTCAATCTTCTCCATAAAATTAGCTTTTATGAGCTCCACAATATTTTTCACCTTTCTTTCTTGGTGATTGAAAATACAGATTTCTGTTTTGGTCGTCAGGATGGGCATAGCCCATGGGGAAGGGGGAGGAGGTCTTGGTTCAAAACCAATACCTTTATGTCCTCCTAAGGCCTCCTTAGCCACTAGGCCAAGGGTCTGAGGACGATTGGTACAGATTTATGTTCTGTATAATGATCTACTTTAGTTATGGAATATATATATATATATATATATATGTTTGTATGTGTGTGTTTCTATGTATATATATATATATATATATGTAATCTGGATGTTGCTTGGCCTTGATACTGGAATTCTCCCTTAGGAACATATGCCAGTTACTGAATTTTTCATGTTCCCTTACTTCTTCCCAACAGAGCACTTATGCAAAGCTTGGTTGTACACAAGGGTGGTTTGCCGCTTCTGTTTTTCATCCTTCTTCAAAGTGAGCTTGGTTACCTTTTATCTTTTATGTGTAATAGTTAAATTTTTCTTTTAACAAATAAATGGTTAGGCTGACATTTAAGTTTCATGCATTTTTCATTGAAGTTTGCCTTTTTCTTTCTAATGAATTTCTTCATAATGGAAAATAAAACATAAATTCAAAAGACAAGTTTATAATATGAAAAGTACTTATATGTTCCATATTATACTTCCACCTGCTGTGTCAAATTGGCATTCTAGCCTTTCATTTTGCGACAAATTGTGGCACATGAGTAGAGAAATGTCTTTTAGTCTTCTAGGTCTTACAGTTGCTGGATACAATACATCCTCTCTTACCAGATAATTTTAAGCTCTTTTCTGAGTAAGTTGAAAATTTTATATGATCTTAAACTACAGGAATGTTTCCCAGCTTGCAAAAGTGAAAATCATGAAGAAACATGGTGAATGGCAAGACCTCCACATACCACACAGGTAATTTTCATTTGGTCTAATGCAGGTTGCTGGCTTTAGACCATTCTTATTTGTTCATACATGAAGGAAAAAGATCTGTTCATACCAAACATTTTCATTACGACACAATGTAGAGGAAAAATATAGCAATAGGGTTCAAATGATGAGTCTATTCATTTGTTGATCAAAAGTCACAACAAGCATATGCTAACAAGATATATGGCTCATCTATTCACTTGGTGGCATCTTTTTTCCACCTAAATGGTAATTCAATTTATATATTACAATACTTGGAAAAGATATTAAAATCTATACTACTATGCCTCACATAATTGACAAAACAAATTTATATTGGCTAAAAAGTTACAAAATCTGTATATTTTCATTCAATTACTGTAGAAGTAATTATTAGAGCGTGCCATTTCACTTGATAGTTGGGGTTATTGAGTCTAATATCTTTTACATTAGCATTTAGTTATAAATGTTTTGTGTTAGAAATTATTGATAAATAGAGCAACTGAAGAAGTATAAAAGAGATTAATGGACCGAAATAAGAGAAAGGAAAAGGCCCAATAAGTTCTCTGGTGAAAAAAGAAAAGTAGTAACTCACTATTCATGACAAATTTTCTTTGGTTAAGACATATTATTTGCAAGAAGTGGCCATGTTTTAGTATAAAACTTCTAAATTTAAACCCCACATTTTCTGGAAAGGTTCAACAACATTATAGAACCATCAATGTGTTTCTCGTGGTTTTTGGGAAATGAACATGTTGTCTCTTTCTTCCATCTTCTCAAGTTTCATATCCCTATTTTTTGTTACTTAGATGATTCGCGTTTTGTTACAATGAAAATATCATTTACAGAGCCTTTTGTTAAATAAAACCATTAACTGTTGCTTATTTCAGATTTTTCTGCTTTAAGCCTCTGATATCTTTCCCATATGTCCCTGGCCCCCCTCCCCAATTTCAACAGCATAAGGTCGATCGTATGTCTCAACTTGCCCAGCTTTTCTGGTGGTCTAAATCCTTGGGGAACGCCAAGTGGCAGAAAACAGCTTCATGTTAGTCCCTATTTGTCATTTGATGATCTGTTTTATATTTGACATTTGGTTTTCTTTTTGGTTAAGAAATATCAATTAACTGTGGTGGTAAGAATCAGATAAAATATTTATCTCAATTGACTTTACAGAGAGACTTGACTCCACCTTATGTAGATGATGGCCTCCTCGAAGTTGTTGGTTTTAGAGATGCTTGGCATGGGCTCGTGTTGCTGGCTCCAAATGGACACGGAACTCGGCTGGCACAGGTAATAATTTAAGAAGGCATAGTTCAGTAGTCAAACCCCACTTTCAGAGTGGACATCCCTTGTTCAAATCCATCTCCCCCAAAAAAGGATCTTCTCAAATCAATGAGTTTACTTCTCCCCAATATTTTCCTGCATTGTTACAAGGACCTAGATGTGTGTGTGTGTGTGTGTGTGTGCACATACATATATTTTTTTTTATTGGCATAAATCTCTGTTCAATTCAGTATTTCACTATTTGTTTTCTTGTGGAAACTAGGCACACCGAATCCGCTTTGAGTTTCACAAAGGTGCTGCTTACCATACGTATATGAGGATTGATGGGGAACCTTGGAAGCAACCACTGCCGATTGATGATGATACGGTTGTGGTTGAAATTTCTCACCTTGGACAAGTGAACATGCTTGCAACCCAAAATTGCCGATCGAAAAGTGTCCATGATGGTACCTCATCAACTAGTCATCATAATGGTGAGGAAGATGATAGTGATGAAGAAGACTCAAGAAATGAGGCAGATGAGTATAGGAAATTTGGTGCGGCAGACACGTTCAGAATCGCAGATGAGGTTGATATTTCTCTACTTAGTTAAACTTGATATTTCATTTGTTGTGCTCATTACTTAACGTGTAACAGTGATTCTCGGGGTTCAGTATTAGTTTGGTTTCAATATTACTGTAAAAGTTGCCATTCATAGTTAGTTAATTTGCTCGTCTTAGATGATCCCATCTTAACGAAGCCCTTATCTGGGGGAACTTGACGTCTTACCGGTATTTTGGTTTCGGTTGGGTTGGGTAATTTGGCGGCATTGAAAACTGTTTTGTTATCTTAAAAGTTTCCCCGTTTTGTGACTGTTAATCAAGGTTTATGCTATTCATTTTTTATATTTGAAGATGGAACATTGATACCGGCCTGAAACTTTTAAAACCCTGAAAAAAGAGTAGAATGAGGATTTCATGTATATATATAACATTTACAGAATCCTATGTTTAGATTACATTAAAGAAATCAAGAGAATGGATAAATCTTGAAACTTGTGAATGGATTTAATCGAAATGAGACAAATGTTCTACGATGCCATAAGAAGTTGATGGACTATGAGCAAAGGATGCACTTAGAAGAGTTGAGACTGTATCCGAAAAACACATATATCCAAACTGAAAACAGTACACAAGTTATAATATAACACATTGCGCCTAAATGATGGAGGTTACTGTTTCTACTCTGTTTCTACCTCGGAGCAAACAAAATGGGTATTGAAGTATCACCAAAGATGATAAGCATACTGGAGTAGACAGATCAAATTACTGGCCAACGTACTGGTATTCACCCAAACAATTTTTGACGGCCTCATTGGCCTTCTGCGATTCTGATCTTTCTTCTCTTTTCTTCTTTTCCCTGAAGGTCAAAAACCTTTCAGACAACAGCATCGTGTAAAACAATTCAACAACAAAGAAAGAATTACATTAATATCTTAAAATTCATTGGCGAAGAATCACATCTTTAAGGTAGCAATTCAAGTACAAAGTGATGACTGCATTTACAATTGAAGGTACCGAACTGGCTACTCTATTCATTTTTCAAGAGTGGTTTTCAGGTATAAGATGAAACTGAAGCAAGTCTGACTTTTTCACGTGTGGGTGCACTAGCATGGTATCTTTGAAATGTTAAGTGTTTACTTCTTATCTCCCAGTTTGCAATTCGTCTGCAAATTAATATCCCTGCAGGAGGTTCACATCTAAAAATAGCTTTCTTGCAGGACGTTCATATCTAAAATTTGCTTGCTACTGCAAGAAGGTTTAATAGCAAGACTTTACGGTGTAAATGCTCTAACTCAGACCAATTATATCTGTTGTACTTATGCAGCAAAGAATACAGAGCAGGCAAAAGGAATAGAATATGATACTATGAACTAGAAAAAGTCAACTAGGAGGAGAGAATTTACCTATCAACATACTCCTTAAGCAACTCTTTCGCTTGAACCAGCTTGGAAAGAAGATTCCTATACACATCAAGATCTCGGTCCACACTTCTTTTGTTGATATTTAAGGCTGCACAAAGCTGTTGGAGACAGATGTCATAAATAAAAATCCTAGGTGCAGCTTTTCCTTATACTTTATCACCAAAATTTGAAAGATTCATTTGTGAATTGTGTTATATCCAGTTCTCTTGCCATTGTCTTTTTTTTCCTCAGCTTCTTGCAAATAAAAGAGAAGTTAATGGTGATTCGGGTTAAGGCTTTAGTGAGTTAACGAGTGTTCACTTATCTTGCCAAACAATCTTAGAATAGTGTCTTAGCCCCGCGCCTGATAAATTCTACTTATGTTGAGGTGTGAATAATCAGAACTTAGTCTGAAACTAAACCAATAGTCAATAGATAAAAGGAAAGGAGGATTCTACCTTCTCTAAAACTGTAGGTTCAGTTGCATTGGCCAGCTCAAGAAGACGAAACAACCCAACAGCAAAGAAACGGCTATAGCTGAAACTCCCCTTTCCCCCAGCTCTTTCTGCAATGTCTTTCAGTATCCCCTCAACTTCTCCATCTCTTGATGGAAACTCAACTAGTGAACTGGAAGTTTGAGCACGGGCCCACTCTTCCAATTTCTGTGCGTCAATTCTATAGGCCACAACACACACACACAAAAGAACATTTTAAGGAATCCGTCTTCGCAACTACTTGAAGATTTAATTAAATAAAATGCATGCATTATTAGGAACAATACCATATTTAAGATCTTCGAACACATGAAGAAATTTCAGCATTTCCTTTCCACATTCTACTTCCTAAAAAGAAATAGTTCAACATAGTCTTTTTGCATTTCTGATAGAAAGTTTCCTAATCTAGATCATGAATTTCTAGCCATGCCAATTAGTATTAGCATCATTGCTAGGTAAATGAAGACATGGAAACTCCATAGACAAACCTATACTGTTGGGGATTCTCTTTCAATGCTTTGATATAAGCTTGGAAGATGGCATCTCGATCCTCATCACTCGGATATCCTTCCATCAATTGATCATATACAGTAACAAAACCAAGGGCGAAGACGGCATCATACAGGTAAGTCCTCTTGTACCTCATCAAATGTTGCTGCACAATCAGCTCCTGCAAAACCGTGTTGTACACACTTGGGATGGGTCGTTTATATGCTTTTAAAAAATTCGACTTTGTTTCAGATACAGTTGGGACATCTGAAAATCAAACTCAAAACAGACAACAAAAATATTAATAAATCGAATAATCTCTATAATTTAATTCCGTGAAGCCAAGTTCCAGCATTGCAAACCAAAAAAGGGAAAAAAATAACTAACCAGTAGCAGTAGACATGCAATGAACAACGGAAGAAGAAGCTGCAGTGGAAACTCGAACCCCGAGGGAATGATACAAAAGGCTTGTGCGGAAACCGAATCCTTCGAAATTGGAAGCCAGATAACGAGCCGATGAGACATTGACTTTTCTGTCGGCGGAAGTTTGACCAATTGCCGAGAAAGATAGAGAACTAACTGCCGCCATTGGAACTAACTGTATATGTATTATATAAGTATTAAAAAAAAAAAAAGGAATTTTTGGGTTTGGCAATTTGGGATTTCAAAGTTATATCATCGTGGAAACTTGGCTTGAAACTGAGGAGAGAGAGAGACAGAAGAGGGGCTTATCCAGTGTTAGAAGCGAAGGGAAATGGGGGATTTTTATGAATTTGGAGAGGAGCTCTTGAGCTGTTGACACGTGGCCACTCAAAACTTGTGTATTCTTCTCTCTTTTACTTGTGTGGTTTAGGTTTCCCTGAAAGGGGAAAGCCTTTGAAGTGACATATACCCAAAGATTGTTTCTTTTCTTAATTACCTTGAAATGCTAAGTTTCTTTACATTACAACAAATGACTCTTTGAATTGAATTTGTAATTTTACGTACGGGGATTTAGCCAGACGGTTGAGCGGCTACGTTGCGAACAACCTGGTGGAAGGAAGCCTGAAAATGGGACTCTATCAGTTTAGTAAGCAAACAAAGATGATGACATTTTTCTCGTTACTACTCTCCTCATCTCAAGCCTGATGGAATATGGGCCATTGTGGTTGGTTTATCATATTCAAGACAAGATTTTGGCAAAAGTATTGCTACAAAATGATTGACATTTTTCTTTGCTTGATGACTCAAACACCAAGCTGGGCTGTGGAGCATGGATCTCGGATCCAACGTGTTTTGATTCGCATGAAGTGTAAACTCATAGCAACCAAACGTTGAAGAGGGTAGAAAACTGTTTCTGGACTTCCACATATACTTTGGATTCCAAACTGCGGGGCCACATTCACTCATATTTGCACAAATAATTCTTTCTTGAATAAGGAAATCACAAATTAACGCCAACTTAACTAAGAATCAGGAAGAAGAGGGAATGTAAATATTGGTGAAGTAGAAAAGGAAAAACAAATGGGTACAGTGTTAAAAGAAAAATACAACAAAGAGATTCCAGGAAGATTGAGATTGGATAAAGGGAACTTCAGTCGTTCCTGTCTTTCTAATGGAATCTAGCCACTAACTTGCATTACTACCTAGATACCAGCCAGGGTTGCATTTGCTAGCCACCTCTCTGTAACAGTTTAGATACTAAGGTAAAACTACAGGTCAGAGGCCATAATAACTAATAAGTTGCAGTAAAATACAACCCAAGCGATGCTATTGTGGGAAATTTCCATTTTAGTAAGGTAGACAAAATGATGACATTTTTACAGTTAGCATAGTAGGTGCATTTTCTACTTTTGAAGCAGTTGTAGAAATGAAGTTCAACTCTATACAGTATCAAATTTGAAGGAATTGATTTCGCCAGGTGGATGAATCAGATCTTCAATGGATTAATCTAATCGATCCATCATCCATGGTCGTTGGAAAACATCGACAATATAATCACTTTCTTTTCAAAAGCCACGAACCACAAATGTAAAATTGGTATACTACCGGAGGTTTTGATGGTCTTTATATACGGAAATAACATTTCCAGGCTCTTTCCCCCTCCAATTTGTATAGTAATTAGTTAACTACAAGGCCACTCTCTAAGCATATGCCTTTTCTCTCATCTTCTCTCCTCCAGAATTCTATCTCTCTCTCTCTCTCTCTCTCTCTCTCTCTCTCTCTCTCTCTCTCTCTTTCTTTTTCTCTCCCTCCTGATCACACACATCCAAACCCAACTGAAGAAAGCATTTGGTTGGTTAGAGATGAGCTTGAGGAACACAAGCAGGGAATTCTTCCAAGTAGAATCACATGTTATGTAAGGAATGGAATACCGAGCTCTAAAAGCTGACTCGGTTATCAAATCTTCCTTTAAGTGAGTGAGAAGAATTTCAGGATCCTTTAATCCCATGAATACTGATAAATCTGCTAAAAGCACTTGATGACAACCAGCTTAAACAGGCTGAGGAGTCGCTTGGGACTGTGATGTACTTGAGCTGCTGAGGAACTAACTAGTGTCAACGAAAGTTGTTAAGTGGGCTTTAAACTTCGAGTGTCTTCTTCTAGAACTGTTTCCTATGGCAAATCCAAGCAGTCTAGAGCACACAGAGTATGTGTATGTACAAAGAAGTATAATTATCTTAAGAAGTTTAAGTGGGAAATATAATTAATTTTCAAATCCTCTTCAGCAGAGCACATGATCTAGATTGACCAAATCAGCAAAACAGCATCAGAACTACCTACTCGAGTAATAAGTAGATCCACCATCCTTGGCTTTTCGATTTGAGCAATATCAATGAAAACCCCCTACTTCTAAAGCGTCATTAACTTTTTTTTATCTTGATCTCGCAAAAAACTAGCTTTTGATAAATTGCTCATGCTACAAAACCTGTTAAATATAGTTGTCAAATTAACAATTGAAGCTGTCGTTTGGAAAGAACTTAGAAGTTTCGTTCAGGAAAAGAAATTCTACCAAAATAAATACAGGTAGCCACACATTACAAAAGTAAAAAGGATTACAATACTGCTATTTCATATCAGCATATGTCATTTCCATTCAAATATATTTTTGAAAAAAAAAATTATTTATTACATATCATATGTTATAATTAAACAATGAATATTTATTTCAACAAACTCATTAATGGTTATTGTAATAAATAATTGACATTTTTTGAAAAAAAGATTAAATAGCACGATTTGAATGAAAAGTGATATATACTAATATAGAGCTACCGTTTGATATATACTGCAAAGCTTAGTTTTACTTTTGGCCATACATAGAGGTAGAAACTAGTCCAAACATGAATCAACATGTCAATGGGAATGCCGATTATAAGACACACTTAACTTGGGTAAGTTAGAAGAAGCATGATAACTGTTAGCTTAAAAGAAACACTTAGCTTGGGTAAAGTTAGAAGAACCATGATAACTGTTAGCTATCTTCCCATAGTAAAATTCAGTGTGACTTTCTCTAAAATTTCCATTTATGTTGCATTTTTCACTAGGCTGCTGTCTAAAAATGAATCAATGTGTAATATATCA
Source organism: Durio zibethinus (assembly GCF_047325235.1). Taxonomy (NCBI): domain Eukaryota; kingdom Viridiplantae; phylum Streptophyta; class Magnoliopsida; order Malvales; family Malvaceae; genus Durio; species Durio zibethinus. The sequence continues at coordinate 10,856,445 of NC_143163.1, forward strand.
GCTAATACTCGGTCTGTATATATTTTTTCTTTCGTCAATTAAATCTATCCTTCCCTTTATGTCTGCCACTAGGAAATAAAATGGTAATAAAACAAAAATCGCCAAACATTGTCTTGATTCGTTACATTAACAAATTGAAAACTAGAACAAGAGTTTGGAATGCACAACGGCGTAAGGATCACTTTATAGTCTTATGATGATTCGGTCCTTAAATGATTGTAGCTTAAAGTGTAATGTCTGTTCCTGATAATAGCAAGATTCTTTCCCAGTATCCATGTCCCATACTCATAGTGCTATATTGAATTGGATATCATATCACTTATCTCTACTGTCAAACGCATATTAGTTTGCCCGTAAGATTTTTAGCCAGGGCCGGAAATATCTGTCAAACTTCAACTGAAAGCAGGAGGGAAAGAATTGCATATTCAACATAAGTAAAGATTCTTTGTGAACTTCATATTGGAATTCATATGATGGTAAGGCTTGTTGTGATTGGACAAACGCGACGTTAATCCTTGATTACCCCTTAAACATCCTTTATAATCTTGTTTTTGTTGGGCACGTGCATATCCTTTGCAATTATTGTTGGTACATACTTTTTTTTTGTCCCTGGTAACTTAAATCATATAGCATATATCTATACTATATATGACCATGAGGAATGAAATTCCAATTCATCAAGCAGTTACTTAGAGAAATTGATTTAATAGTGTTTTATATCATAACCCACGACGCAGATTTCAGTGCAAAAAAGAAAAGAAAGCTCGAACAGCCTCACAAATATACATATATACAGATGAGAGGCTAATTTACAGTGGGTCCCCAGCAGATGAGATTCAGGAGGTTCTCAGCCTTTTCAGCTTCCCTTGGCTTCTGTTTATCACCTAAGCCAACCTGTTTGACGGGTCTCTGGTGCCTGAGACGCATCTAACCTGAGAAGACTTTCCAGGTCCCGATGTGGGCTTGTCGTGCAGGTGATAATTAGGCTTGGCCCCACCCATGACCCTTTACAGATAAGGTCTTTCACCCCTGAATGGCTCTCACACATTACACATCCTGCGCAAATGCCTTGAGCTCATTCTTAATGCTACTTGCAGTTGGGCTAGCTGGAACTTACAGATGGAACCTTCTATTGGAATGGGGTAAGACTCCATTATGAGTTGTGAGCTTATTATATGCTAGAGCGTGAAAACTGAAAAGCTCTGCTTTTGACTAGTCGCATTCGGAGATACAAATAAGGGGTATGCGCCAGCCATTTGCTAACCGCCTAAAATTGGTTGCATTCCAGGGGCTAGCCACTTCATATTGTTAACCGCCGACGATCCATAATTGCATTTGCATGGATAATTATTAGCTTCCTCCCATCACTCCTTCGATTATGAGTAGTTTATGCTAGATAAAACAATATATACTTCTCCGTAGTTTCATTAAATAAATATTATAAAATTCGTCCTTCATAAATTAATTATTTTTTAAAATTTTGATAATTTCTCGATTCATGTTTTAATAACAAAAATAAACATGATTTGATGTATTATCCATATATAAATTTTGTATATTATTAATAAATAAAAAATATCTGCACATCAATAATAAATTTATAAAAAATGTATATATTTATCCTAAAAATTAATAAAAATTTATATTTAATAATTAAGAAAATGACATCATTTAATTTTATGATAATTTATAAATTCAAAAATAACCAATGCAATTATAAACGAGAAAAAAATTAAAAAAATTTAAAATTAATTTAAAATTATAATATTTAATTTGGTTCAATTCAATTCGGATTAAATTTGGATAATAAATAAATATATTAGATTTATTTTAGATTTGAAATCAAGAAACGAAAATTTAAAAAAAATGATCAATCGAATTATATATTTTTATTAATTTTTTAATTTTTATAAAATAAAAATAATTATTTTATGTTTATATTTATTTAAATATATTTAAAAAATAATAAATTAAATCCGATAAATTCAAATTAAATAAATAAAATTATATAAAATTTTGATTCAAATTTATTTAAAATTTAAAAATTTATAATTATTATATAATAAAAAAATTAAATCAAACCGTTATCAACTATCAATATAATTCTATTTTATTTGCATAAACGGTTACTCTGTGAACGGATGAAGCTGTAACGCGGTTTTAGAGAACAAGGAAACACGCACTTATAAGAGTGCAAGCATTTACAAACTTTGCACGTTGCGAGAAGTTTGCCCATCTGCGTAAAAATAAGTCACTCTTGTTTCTTGCTTTGAAAGTTGAAAGCTGTATCCCATTTCCCAATTGCCAACCCTTGAGAAAACAGGTGGTTTGGACTCCCATGCTCCGCCTGCCTTTGATGGAATTTCTAAGCAAAAACCGTGTGCCCACTGCCGATTAATTAATTATCCACAATTTACTATTGATCGTAAATCCCATTTTTCTCCCCATCTAATTGATGTCATGAAGTGGTTTTACATGGACTTTAAAGTCATATTGTTCCGAATGTGTACCCGGAAAATGAAACCATTGGCTTTTCCAGCCCCTCAAAACCACGAGCAACAGCAACAGCCGCCTGTAGTTTCATCCCCATGCTTTTTGGCCTCTTTTTTTGATCCATCCAACAATAATCGTAATTCCTATTCCTTATCTTTATATATAAGAAGCCCCTTCTCTCCAATTCTGTATCACCAGAAGCACAAAATCTTTGGTTTCTGATCTCTCGTATATTTCAAGACTCAGAGTGTTGAATAGTTAAAGCTAGAGTATTTCCGAGATGAGTTCAACTAGCAGGGCGTGGATTGTGGCAGCTAGTATTGGAGCTGTGGAGGCATTGAAAGACCAAGGTATTTGCAGATGGAACTATACTGTAAGGTCAGGTATCCAGCAAGCTAAGAACCATGTGAGGTCAGCTTCACAGGCCAAGAAGTTGTCTTCTCAATCCTCAGCTGCAATTTCAAATGGAGTGAGCAGGGAAGAAAAGTCTAAACAATCGGAAGAGTCTTTACGGAAAGTCATGTACCTGAGCTGTTGGGGTCCCAACTGAGCGGTAACTCTGATTAATTGATTAGAAGAAACGTCCTTTGAGTTAATCATTGACTCATATAAGCTTTGGTCAATCAAAAGAAGATTTGATGACTGATCGAACTATATCAGGGGCATGGTGCTGGGCTTTCCATGGGTGGGTTCTTGTCTTTGTATATAGTTTTCAGAGGTGTATGAGAGGAATTTCTCTATCATCATATAACTAATGAAAAAAATTTTGAGAATTGCTGTGTTTTTCATATCAATTGCTACCTTACTCCTGAATCAATGACTTCAGGCGTAACAACTCATATGACTTTGCTTCGGTTTTCTGTTCACTTATTGTTTCATGCGCTCTGCAATTAGAGTTTTAAAATATCTATACGCTCGGCTCATTTGATTTTTTAAAATATATGAAATCAATCGCTTCGAAATCAATCGCAATAGAGAATATAGAGATCACGATAAAGAATACAGAGACCCGACGGTCAGGGTCTTGAAATCAAGAGAGTGGCTAAGAGCAAATAAGTGTTTCTTACTTTGGATTCATATGCTCAAGGTCAAAATTTGGGGAGGTTGGAAGGTTAACGAGAATATAGAGAAGGGAGAGTCGTTAAGAGCAAATAAGTGTTTCTTGGTTTGGACTCTATGTGCTACTCAAAAATTTTGAAAAGAGAAAAATAAAAAGTTAAAAAGGAAAAAAGGAAAAATTTTAATAAAATGTATTTAGATGATTTTATTTATAAGTAAAAAAAGGAAGAGTTTGTGAGGTAAAATAATGATATAAATAAATTGACTTAAAATTATACATGTCTAATTAGTTTAAAAATAAAAAATATTTTTAATTACTTGTTGACAGTTTAATAAGAAAAGTATCAATTTGTTTTTGGGATAAAAATATTTTTAATATTTTATCTTTTTATGGAACAATCTTAGTATCATATTGGTCTTAGTATCATATTGATAAATGCTTGATTAAACTTTTTTATTGCACATGTTCGATAGTTCAATTTTGAGTTTTGGTATGAATTTTGAAAATTTATACTTTGAACCCGATCTCACATTGTTGAGATTGAATTGCTTTTGAGTCTAACGTAAGGGTCGAGTAAGAAAGATTTATGATTAATTGTCAGCTATTGAGTGTGGCTTCGGTCACTCTAGAACGCGTTGACCTAACATGTGATCAGAAGTATCAAGTTTGATCTAGAGCATAAGTTTTGAATTATATATTTAATTGGTTCGTTTTAGGGTTGTCAAGGTGAGTGATCTTGTGTCAAAGCGGCTCGAGATTGGGCTAAGCAAACTTATGAGTAACTACTAACGTGATTTATGTGTTTGACGTAATGTGTACCAATATGAGATTTGTATATATTTTTTTTTTTTGTGTCAGAGTTTGATTTCCAAGTTTAATATAGGTTGACCTAGCAATTGATCCGTTTCATCGACTTGACCTAGGTTTTATGATCAATTTGACCGATTTGAAGAGGTGAAACGATCGATTTCTCTTTTTGTTGTCTAAAAATCATATTTAATGAAGAAAGGTATTTGGGTAGTAAAAACCCAGAGTTGAAAAAATGAAGAGTCATCCTAGATAATCATCGAAGCATGTGGCACAATCTAAAATGTTCATCTGATCTTAATGTTGGCTATATAAAAGGCCTCTTGAGGCCTTCATTTTTCACCTTATCTTTTTACTCTCAAACCAACCTACTTGAATCAATCTTAAAGATCTTACCTTCTTTCTTTTTTTTAACTTCAATATGTTTCATTTTTTTTTCTTTTTTATAATGTCTTTTAATGCAAGCTTTAGGGGTTTGGTAAGTTACAAAAGTGGTTCTAAGGAGAGGTTGGCTTAGCAATTGGAATGAGGGTGATAGGGTCCATTTTATCATTGCAAGAATAGACTACTTTAAGGCTATTTTTTTGGCTAAACTCGATGAAAGAGGAAAAGCAAAAGAGAGTCGAAGATAATGCTCACACTAGGATAGAATAGTTCTACCAAAACATAAATAAGCTCATGGCTACTGTTGATTTTGAGCTCGAAAACTCCCTAATTCCAAAGTCGAAGGTTAGTCCGATTTCTCTAGCTAACCTTCTTTCTTCTTTTGCTATTTTTTTTCTAAAGTCAAACCTTTTGTTCCTTCTTCCTCCATCCTCCATCCTCCATTTTACTGAACCGACCCCGGTTATTGTTTTTCATTTCTCTTCACTGTTTGAGGAGTTTTCCTGAATTTTTTTTTCTTTTGACATTGTGGCGGTCTCTACTATTGCTCCTACTCGAAATCTTGCTTCTGCTTCGAAGTCTGAATTTTTTGACAATAAAGATTCTTATGATGATAAGGGTTCTAATAGAAAATTGTAATGAGAGGTCGGTCAGGTCAAAAAAGAAAGTGAAGATGATGAAGAGTCTTTAGATTCAAAGGTCTTAGACCAGGTTCTATTATTCACTCTTATTCTTTAGGCCTAAACCCTAAGGACGTGATGAAGAGCTTAAAGGGCAAGGTTAACTTGAATACTGCCCTAATATGTGCTATACTCATCATGTTTGATCTCTGAGAGTTAATTTTGACCATTCAAAGGAGTGGTACACTGTATCAATGCCAACCATCAAGGACTGGATCACTTATCCCCTAGAAAGTCATAAACTCTGAGTGTATTGTGATTTCATAATAACCAGTTTAAGGTTTCTTTATATCTTTTTATTATTGAATTTTTTTCTTTATTATAATTTAACAATCACTTAATCCACTCTAAATTATTTTTGATACATAGCAACATTTATAATTCTTTATAAAAACCTAGATATTTTTCATTTTTTTCCTTCTATTCAGGGAGTTCTTCTCAATTAAAAATATTCACATGATAAATGGTGGTTTTATATCATAGCTCATCCAGCCAAAAAGATATTTGCAGACTATCCAAGCTTAATAAAAAATTGAAAGCCACTCTTCCTCTACATTAAAAAGAAAAATAAAAATAAAAATAATTAGCCCTAAATGTGAGAGATTTTGAATGAGTTTGGTATTTTTTAATATGAACCTACACATCTCACGATGAACGATTTCATTACTTGAAATGAGATTTTAGACTTCACCAAGAGGGGAGAGCCAATCTTAGACCCATACAAGCTTATTTCCTCTGAAGTAGTGAATTAAACCAAATATTAGGGTAGGTTTAAGGTAACCTTGTAAGGTATTTAGTTTTGTAAATGTTTTTAACACTTAGCTCATCTTGTAGATATATCTGACAACACTAAGCCGCAATCCAAGAAATTCGAATTCCATAAGTTCCTTTACTAACCATGGAAGAAAAAAGGCCAAAATAACCTATGTAGGTCGGGGCTCCCTCCAAAAGAGGATTAAGATAATTGATCTTCTTATCTCTCAATTGTCAAGTATTACAACTCGAGCTCCCACCAGTGTCAAAGGTAAGCAAAAGGTAACAGCAGGTTAGGAGGCCTCTCTTTCTAAAAAGTAGAAAACTAAAGCCTTCCTTTCTATAATGACTTTTGAGGTCCATATTTTAAAGCCCAACTCAAAGCGCTTCTCTATTGGCTTGGAGTATGACTTTAGTAAAAATCCTTTAAAGGATGCTAATGTAGTCTAGAAGTTCATGAGGGTTGTTGTCCTTCAAAAAAGTAAGTTATCTTTTAGGTCAATTTTTATATTGTTTAATGAATTTCATTATTTTCCAAATCTAAACTCGAGTTTTTTTTTTTGTAGTTTTGAAAAAGCTTCTAGCCATTCACTTCTGATCAACTAGCGAAATCATGCACCATACCTACCAAGCTCTAGCCAAATTGATGGCCAAGTTGGAAGAGATATAGGTCCAAAAGGTCTCAGTTGAGTCTATAATGGTATAAGTCAACTAAAACTTAATAAGGCTCGAGCTGATATTGTCAAGTTGAGGTCCAAGCTCGAGGTAGAGTGGAAAGCCAAAGAAAAGGACAAGGGAAGGGGCAAGGAAAAAATTATCTAGAAGTTCATGGCTTTCCAAAGATACTTTGATCTTCAAGTCGAATTCTCTGAGGAGAATGTCCTTGGCACCTTTGAGCTATGCAAGGAAGAGGTGCAGTTCAAGTATGCAAGTCTAAACCTTTACCTTTTTGACATCATATTGGACAATTTCAAGACCAGATCTCCACTACCATTTGATGGAAAAGAGGAAAATGATGAGGATAAGGACATAGCCATGGACGCTGAGCTTAATGCTGCCCTTGGGCTAATAGCTAAATATGGGAAAGCTGCTGCTGTTAAAAAATGAAGAGATTAAAGAGAACAAAGAACTTGTCTTTTTATTTTTTGTTTCTTTTTATATTTTTTTTGGGTAAAGTGAGAGGTCGGGTTGTTGTAATTACATTGGATCAATTCACTCACCAAAGCTTCTGTCAACTTTTGAAACTCACTTTGATGAAATTCTATCATAATCAATATAAATAGTTTTTGTTCAAGTTTCAGCTTAATTTTTATCTTTTTGCTTTACTATTTACTTCAAATTACCAAAATGAATATTCTAAGTTTTAGCTTCAATAAGATAATGAGATATGTTAAAAATAAACAAAATGTATTAAATTAAGTTAAGGATCTAATATGATAAATTGAATTTGATTATTCAAGTGCTAGTTCGGATTAAAGATATGCTAAATTGGATTTAATTACTCACGTACCAGGTCAAATGTTTCATTAGTTCGGTTGATACTAGGTGTAGTTAAAAGTTTTGAATTTTTATTACAAGTGCGAGCTCGACTCTACATCTTTTACTGGTAGTAAATTTTAAGGTTATTCGTATTTCATGTTTTTGGAATATGATTGTCATTCATGTCTTGCAATCTGTAGGTCGTGTCATGGACAACCTCTTTAACAACATAGGGGCCCTCCCAATTTGGGGTCAATTTTCCACCTCAGTCATCAACTCTTAAAGCTTTTACCTTTTTGTGTACTAGTTCACCCTTTTTTATATTTTTATGTCTAAGTCTTTTATTATAAAAGTTAACTACCTTTTGTTGATAAGCTATTATTTTGGTTAGAGTTATATCTCTTTGTTCCTTGGTCAAATCCAAATTGGCCCTCAAGGCTTCCTCATTCCCCTATTCTAATCTGAGCTCATCTTATGAGCTCGAGAGGCCAATCTCTATGGGCAACATAGCCTTTGTCCCAAATGCTAGATGGAATAATGGCTCTCTACTAGAGACTTTAGTGGTGGGTCTGAAAACCCATAACACTCTAGGTAACTCATCAGCTTATTTGCCTTTGGCTTCATCCATCTTCTTTTTAAAGGCTTTCAATATAGTTTTGTTAGCCGTCTCGATTTGTATATTAGATTAGGGGGTGAGTGACTGAGGTGAGCTTTAGATCAGTGTGAAGATTGGCGTACCACTCCTTGAACCTCAGATTGTCTAATTATTTATCATTGTCTATTATATGGACCAAGGTTGACCAAATCTATAGATTATGTTCTTTCAAACAAACTTTTCACCCTGAGCTTTTGTTGCTATAGTTAAAGCCTTGGCTTTAAGCCATTTTTTTTAAAGTAGTCTACTATTACTATTACAAATTTTCTTTGCCCTGTGGTCGAGCTAAAGGGTTCAAGGATGTTCATACCCCATTGCATGAAAGGCCAAGGGCTCATAATAAAGACAGGCTCGGTTGACACAAGATATTATACATGCGCTAATCTCTGGCATTTCTCATAGTTCTTCACTAGGTCGATCACATCTTTTTTTATAGTTGGTCAACAGTAACTTTGCCTGAGTACCTTACAGGCAAGTGGCTGAGGTCTAAGGTGATTACTGCAAATCTCCTTATGTATTTCCCTGACTACATAATTTACTTTTTCATCATCTATATATTTCAAGTAAGACAAATTGTCATAACGATTTTTCATCCGAAGACTCGATCGCTAGATATAAAGGTCAAAGAGTCGCTACCAATCCTTTTTGTTAAGATATGATTGGCCATCGATCCTACTTTTTGATCTATGAATTTGAGATTAAATTCAAAAGTATAGTTACGTGTAAAGAAGGTTATAGCACCCCTACAATGCCCATCGAAGACGATACCGATTAATCTTATATGATCCTAAAATGGTCTTGTTTGAATTTTTTTTACTTTCTCTCTTTTTTCATCATTCTTATTTTCTTATTATCGACAATTTTTTAAGTTATTTCCAACACTTTCGATATAATTTAAAATTTTTTTACCTCAAGAATATTCAAAAAAATAACTTATTTCATTAAAGAGATTCTGTCGCTTGATTTGTTTTAATATATTTTTAACTAGATCATAATCTTTTATATCGACACTTTTGGTATGGTTTTAAAAACAATAGAGGAAAATCATTACTTGTAATTCCCTCTTAATTTTATGATTGACGAAAATTTTAATTTCTTAGTAATATTAATTAATTATTTATTAAAATTTATTGGTTGAATTTTTAAAATATTTTTAACTTTTTCGAACTATTTTTGAAAAATATTTTATTTAAGAAATTTTGATAAAGTCACCACTTGTGACTTTTATTCATGTAAAATTTTATTTATTTCAACAATTTAAACATTTTTTATTGAAAAGATTTTCAAATAATTTTACCAATATTTTTGGCAAAATTTTGAAAAGAATAATTTAAGAATCACCACTTGTGATCCTATTATTATTAATGATAATTTTTATTTGAAAAATTCTAAAATATTTCTAATTATTTTAGAAATTTTCTTTGTGTGAATATTTTTTTAATAAAATCACCATTTATAACTTTATTGTTATTAGTATTTTTATTTGAAAAACTAAAAATTTTTTAACATTTTTTAGAAATTTTTGAAAATTCCTTTGTGTAAAATTTTTTATTAGATCAGCACTTGTGATTTTTTTTTTTTAGTTAATAATATTTTTTGATGTTTTAAAAAAAATTTTTAAACAATTTCTAACGCTTTTAGAATATATTAGAAAATTCCTTTATATAAGTATTTTTAACAAAATCACCACTTGTGATTTTAATTTTAATTTTTATCATATTTTATTTATTTTTCATTATCATTTTTTATTGTATATTTTTCTTTATTCTTGTTCATTAAAATTTTAATAAGTTTATGCTCAAAAATTATTTTAAATTAATTAAATTAAAACTCTTTTATATCTTCTACCATTTATTTTATTTTATATGAAAAGTTATACAAAAATAAAATAAAATAACAAAAAAATCATAAATTAAATAACTAAAATATATAAAACAATTAAGCTTGAAAAAAATAAAACATAAAAAGTTGTGGCTAAATACCTAAAATGCCCTTCGTCAACACTTAGTCAAATGGCAGTTTAGCGATTCCCTAGTGGCTCGGTGGTCTAGTGCCAGTTTAAGTGAACCAGTCAAAGTCAGCAGCAAGCTGGGTTGGATGCGTGGATTCTTGGTCGAATCTGGGTTAATGCGCAGATCCTCTAGGTCCTAAACGATGTCATTTATAAATGTTTTCTAACAGCACTATAAAAGTGCCAAAATTTTTTTATTTTTATTTTTTTTTTGCTTTCTCTCTCTCTAAGAGAAAGCTTCTCTTTCTAGAAAGAAACCAACCTCGTCAAAAAACCCTAAACCCATAATTCAATCGATCAGTGCCGTGTTAGCTGCCATCAAAAGTTATCGACCACTGTCATCAATGACCAAAAAAATTTTCAAAAAGTCATATTGATTCTTTCTTTCATTTTAACATAGATCCAACCTCTATTTTGCCGAAAAAAATTCCTAATAGGTGTAGATCGAACTTTAAAGCTTTGATTAAAAAAAATTTTATTTTTTTTTTAGCGTTGTTGGTTCCCGTTTCCAGGGATTGTGTTTTTAAGTTTGTGTTTTTTTTTTTTGTTTTGTTTTTCTTGGCTTTTAATAGAGTTTTTTTTTTTTTATCTTTTTAATCTGGTAATGTTGTTTTTAGTTTTTTGAATTGGTTTTTTTTGTTTCTCAGCAAGGGTTTTTTTTTTTAGGTGTTTTTCTTTTTGCAAGGTTTTCCTTTGATGAATCGTTTCCTTCTTTTCTCTGACTTTATTTATAGAGTCATAACAAAATCAAAATCCTTTATGAGATTTTGCTGAACTTTGGCCACCTAGGATTAAGGTGTCTATTAGAGCAACGATCAACAATTGTCAAAGCTGTTGGATGCCTTTAGGGTGGCTGCTGATGGCTAGCAGTGTAACTATCAATGGCTAATAGGAAAGATGCCAAAAAAAAAAAAGAAAAGAAAAAAGAAAAAAAAGAGAAATAATAATAATAATAATAATAATAAGTGTCTATAACTATCCCTTTTTACTTATTTTTAAGAATAAAGAATAAGGCAAAGACTAAAAGATAATCATTCTATTTAAGCAAACACATATAAAAGACAAAATACTGAACACAAAGTTTTTTTTCTTTTTTTTTTTTGAAAATTTGAAAAATTCTTCTAAGCAGAAGCTAAATGAAAATAAATTTAAAAGGCTCATCTAAGTAAAAACTCAACAAAAATAAATTAAGCCATTGAAAAATAACTTCAAATATCACCACTGAAGAAAATTTGGATATCACCATCGAGAAAATGCAAATGACTTCAGCTACTGTCACTGAAAAAATTCAAATATCACTATCGAGAAAATGCAATTCAAGATTTAACATTCAGATGTCACCACTGAGAAGATGCAATTCCAGTTTTAACATTCGAATACACTACCGAGAAGATGCAAATGACTTCAGAGATCACCATAAAAAAATTGCAAATGATTTTTTAACACTCAGATATCACCATTAAGAAGATACAATTTCAGCTTTAACACTCAAACATCACCATCGAAAGGATGCAAATGACTTCGAATATTATCACCAAAGGAATCTCGAATATCACCATCGAAAAAATACAAATGTAAAGAAAGACTGCAAATTCAAACTTTAAACTCATATATAACCACCAAGCAATTTGTAAATGTCTTGGATATCACCACCAAGATAATAAAATTCAAGCTTTAACTCTCGTATATCACTATCGAAAAAATGTAATTCCAGCTTTAACACTCAAATATCACTATCGAAAAGATGTAAATGACTTTTAATACTCAATATCATCACCGAAAAAATGTAAATGATTTTTAACACTCGGATATCACCATTGAGAAAATGCAATTCCATACTTTAATACTCAAATATCATCACCGAATACTTTGAAAATAATTTATCACAACATTTTTCTTAATTGATGTCGATTTCACTAGGTTAACAACTTTCCTACCAGCTAGATTAGGCTTAAAGCTCTCATCTTGTGCCATATCATTGAAATTCCTAAAAATTCTTGATCTTTTGAATGTATTTTTACCCTTTTCTTTTTTCTTCTTTAATGTTTCCAAAATTAGCGAACACCACTATGATGCAAATGTTTTCTTTTAAAATAATGATGCAAATGAAATGCAAATGTTTTTTCTTAAAATGATGCATATGAAATGCAAATATCTTTTCCAAAAATACCAATGCATACATTCCTATCAATGGTGGATAAGATAATGATGCAAATGCAAAGTCAAAAGATTCAAATGCTAAAAAAAATTATTTTTTTCAAAAAACCATGTCAAGATATGCAATTGCCTAAAATCTTCTTTTCTTAAATTTTCCAAAGTTCTTTTTCTTTTAATCCCAAATCTTTCATCTCATTTTAATTCCAAATCCTTTCTTTGCTATTTATTTTTCATCAATTTCTACTTTCTTTCTTCACAATTTGGATTTTTTGACTTTTATTCTCATTTTTTCATCTTCAAATCAAATATGCATATGACTAACTCAAACTGGATGAAAGGGAATTAAAGAAAATAAGCCATCGAACTATAGTGAAACTCAATTGATTAAACATACTTTTGTATTAAAAAGTATTTCCTATAGTGCCACTTATTTTCCTCAAAGTGTTTGTTTTTTTTTGAAATTTTATTTTTCTTCCCTAAGAACATTTTATTTTAATGACAAATTCTCTCAAAAAATTTCCTTAGTCAACCTTTATGAAATAATGTGACCCTTAAGTTTCTAAAAAAAATGGTGATCATTATTATGCACATGTCTAAATAGAATGGCAATTCCATCTTTTCAAACGGCTTGGATGATTAATTGTCAAATTGAAGTTTGCATTATTAAAAGGAACCTCACAACTTGATATGAAAAATTGAATTTTTATCCAAGCTCAACAACAAATTCTTTTGGAAGGTTCTTTTGTGGTTAAATTAAATTTGACACTCTTTTTAGTATCATAATATGGTATTTTAATAGATGTCAAGATCAATGTGGTAAATTTAAGATCATATTGGGAAAGGTTAAGATTTTTTATGATAACCCTTGCACACATCTTAATCATTGGTTGTAATGAGTTTTCATACTAAAATCTTATTCTCGATCTAGATAGCCTATTTTTAGGTTTTCACCATAGAGCTTTATTCTTTCATTTTTCTCTTTTTTTTTTATAATTTCATTACGCACTCAAGTACTCTTATGAAAGAGAAAATTTTGCAAAGAAAATAGATAAAAGTGAAATTAGTCACAAGAATTCTACAAGGAAAAAATTATTTAATTCAAGTATCCATGTTTGATCTAAATGAAATTTTCAAGGTATGTATCATAGGATAGGGTTTGAGGTTTTGAAAAAATGGATAAATAGGCCTAAAACATGCGTTTGAAGGTGATCAAATCAAGGATCATGTAAAGGACTTTCTTTTGGGCATTCACCCTTTTTTATTTCTTTAGTCTTTACATCTAATCATCTCTGTTCTTCTTCTCTCTCTTTTTTATCCTTTTTTTTTATATTGTTTCCACTTTTGCTCTTTCTTGCATATTTCAATATTTGGTTGAATATGTTCAAAACTTCTAAAACTTAATTTATTTGACATTTACTCTTACAACTTACGGCATTCTTCCTTTGTTGTCGAAGCATGATTTCATCAAATATATCTTTCTTTGTGTAATCCTCGATCAAGCTACATTTAGAAAAAATTCACTAGACTCAAAAAGGTAGCAAATGGATAATTTCTTGTTTGTGAAAGAATGAAAAAAGATGACCATTTGTCATCTCAAACATGGTCACTTGTGTTGAAAAGTGATTCCTTGAAAACCAAAATTTTATTTTTATCACCTCTTTTTTTATCATTTTTTATTTTTTTTTTCACTTTCTCTTTTTGGGATATTTGAATATCAAGAGTGCATGATGTAACCATTGATAGTTTTTTTCTTTTATTTTTTTCCTCTTTTCTTCTTGTTTCACAACTCATATGACAACCAATTTTTATCTTATCTTGATAAGTCAACAAGGTTTATGTAATAATGGAAATTATGTTGAAAGGGTTTATTTAGGTCTCGATTGTGCACATCATTATGAAATTAGATAGTGGCATAAACTAGGTAATCTTGGGGTAACTAAAAATCATGTTTTTCTGTCAATATGCCCTTAGATGAAAAAAAATGGTGCATTTGTGTATTCATGGCTTCCAAATGACTTTTTATTTGAAGCATAGCCTTGACACCTATCAAATCACCAACATCTAGATAAAAAAACATCATATTTTTTTTATTTTCAAGGAACTCATAAGTTTTTCTTTTTTTCAAATTGATCATTTTAGTGTTTGTTGCCTTGACGAAAGGCATCACAAAGTTTAAACTTGTATCCTTTGGAGCATTAAGGTTTTTCATGTGATTTTGAGACATGAAAAGGACACAGCAATATTTTATTCGAATAGATTTATAATAAAGACCACCAATTTTTTTTAGACTTTTTATTATGAGAAGAAAAGAATTTTTTATATATATATTTAAAAAAATTTTGAGACAAAAAGGAAAATAAAATTTCTCTCAATTGGCATTCAGATTCAAACTTTCATACAAGTCAAGAAGTTCGTATGCATGTCTAATATAAAAGTGAGAAAGGAAACAAAAGGGTCAATCTTTTAATTTGGAATCAATCCACCTCTTTACAACATTAAATGAAGTGTCCATCATTTCCCTATAAAAGCTATAAAACCATTCTCTAATTTTTCATCTGTCCATTGTATCAAAATTATTTATATCAATACTTTAACACATTTAATTAATCTTTTTTCCAAAGTAGAGAGCTTTTAGTAACATGTTGATCCCTTTTAGTTTCAAATTTTATTTTCTTAGCTTTAATGTGATCTCTAACCTTTTATTTCAATATGGGACAGTTTTCTATTGAGTGGCCCTAATTTTCATTATGGTGATCAAATTTTGCATAAGGATCATACCGTTTTGGGTGAGAGGGATGAAGGGGTTCTAGACGCACGGGCTTCAAAAATTGATTCTGAATAAGCTAGAGTAACAATTCGGTATAAGATATGAAATAAAGTTGACATTATTCTTTTTTTTTGTTACTTTATTGTCCCTTTTTGTTATTCTCAAAGAGATTTGATTGATTGATTGGTTAAGACATAGGTACAAGTGTTTGGAGGTGAAAGTTTGGTTTAACCCCTAATTGGTTCAAGTAAAGATTTGGTAAGACATTATTTATGGCAGGGTAGTAAGAGTGATAAACTGGGTAAGGATAATATAGAGCAAAACCATTATCTCATTGCTCCTCATGAGTTATGGTTTGCATATCTTCTTTTTTCTTGGATGCCCAATCTTTCTTTGTATCTCTGTCATTGAGTTTTCCATTTTTGATCGCATTCTCAATTATCTCTCCTAATCTCATCTGAAATTACCATGTTCGTAAAATCGTGATTTCTTTTGCTATGAGCGATGGTGAACTTGAGCGGTCACATCTCACTATTTTTGAGCATATTCTTTAAAACTCTCAGTAGTTGTTTTCTTCATATTTTGTAATGTGAGATGACTTGGGGCCAAATCTACAACATGTTTGTATTAGTTTACAAATGCCCTAACCAGTTTATTCTATAAAATTATACTAGTTCTAACTGAACATTCCATCTAGTAGTAGATCCTGTAAAACTATTTTGGAATACATGGATCAAGAGCTTGTCATCATGAACATGAGTAGCCATTTTTCTGCAATACATAGTGATATGGGTCATTGGCCATTTAGTCCCATCATACTTCTTAAATTCTAGGATCTTGAATTTGGCAGAAACAATTAGATTTGGTACCAAACAAAACTTTGATAGATCCATAGATCCATAAAAATCTGTTCCTCTAATAACTCGAAGCCTCTTCTCTATGAGATCTATCTTCTTTTGGGAACTTAAATTTTTTATTACTTTAAATGAACTTTTTTTCAATTTTGCTAGCTTTTCAGGATCGTTAGATATTTGAATTCGATCAAATTTATCTCCCAGAATAATGTATCCCTGAGACGTCTTTGAGTGGCTACTAAAGGTATTCTAAGATGAGAATGTGCCCTAAAAAGTAAGTTTTGTTGTGATTGTGTTCCTTGAGATACTTGGATTTGATGTACCAAACACAACAAGATCTAAAGAATCTTCAATTCTTCAAACATAGGCTTTCTTCGTTTCTTCATTCAAATTTTTCAACATTCCCATTATCTGGGCTAAGTGTCCTCTCATTTCATCATAAACTTTCTCAAATTTCACAATTCAGCTATTTTGTCCTTGCTCCATAGGTATTAGATAAATGGCAACCAGATTTCTTTGAAAATTTTAACGATCAAACCCTTGAACCATTATTACCATAATTAAAAATTAAGATAATGGATAGCTACAAATTTATGCAAACAGATAAAATTTATATGAATGGATAAATGCATGCATTGAATGCCATCAAATAAAAAGCTTTTTTTTAATTGAAAATCATTCTAACAACGAGAATTTCCAAATAACATTCCTAAATAATTCTAAAATCTATTGTCTGGTCCTATATTTCAACTTTAAGATCATAGTACTACTATTGATAGGTTATTCAACTGATATAATTACGCAAAGAACTTTTAGCAATCTTGACCTTCTTTTCACTCCTAAAATTTAATCGACCAGTTTTGATTAAACTCTGTACTTTACGTTTGAAAGCAAGGTAGTTTTTTGTTTAATGGCCTATATTCTCATAATGATAATTGTACCGAGCATCAGCATCATACCACTTAGGATAAGAAGGTTTTAGTGGCTTTAGAGAAAGTGGTGCAATCAAATGGTGTTTAAAGAGTTACAGGAATAACTCAGTATAAGTCATAGTGATTGAATCAATAATGACTCTCTCTTTCTTTTTACTTAATATTTTTTGGGTTGAGTAGCTGTTTGTCTCATCATTATGGGCCATGAAATAGAATTAGGTATAGTTGCTAAATGGTTTATTGGGAAACTTGTCTGTCGGATGGACTGATAAGCACTAAGGTTTTAGGATGCATTGTTCATAACTGAAAAATAGTATAGGTTAGGATTGATTTGTGGGGGTTAAATGGGAATAAGTTTTGTTTGGGTTGCCAAAAAAAAATTGTTAAGAGATAACTAGATAGGAATGTAGATTTGGATCTGAACCAATTTTTAAAGTTTAGACGAAGTTAGAAGACCTTATCTCCTTCTGCTTCTTTCCTGACTTGGTCTTTTCTTGAGCTATCAGATGCATTGGTAGCACCAGTATTGTGATAAGCTTTTTGATCTCGACCTGGTGTTTGGTTGATGTATGAACAACTTAGGTGTGATGAGGCTTCTTAAGAATAGAATACTTCAAGCTTTTCCACCAACTTGGTAAGTCACATTTTTATTTCTCGTATGCCATGACCAAATTCTTCTTAGTTAAGCTCTAAGGCCCATATTCGTGCTTCTAATTGATCTTCCATGTCTTATGAATTACTAATCCAGATAAAGCAAAAGATTTCTATATTATGCAATGACATGATGAATAAATGATAATGATCTATGAATGAATGAAATGTATGAAATGAATGAAAATAGATAAACAAACAACCAAACAAATAAATGCAAACCTATTGATGTTGACATGACTTATGCAAAAAAAGAGTAACAAATAAAAATAGAGTTAACGTACAATATGAATAACGAAATAGACAAAACAAGTTAGTGCACAACTTATTTAAAACAACAGGTATGTGACCTAAATTTGGTTTATTTTTATAAAAGGGAAAGACATTGCTCTATCCTAAAGGTAGATCCTTAAGGTTCACTATATACAAAGTTTAAAGTTTGATATCGACTAAAAGGTTCTCAAATTATTTCTTACTATCGTCCATGCTAAATTAGTAAAGCATTTCGATCTTCACTCATAATAGGCTTTAAATAAAAATGATTTAATTTAAGTGAGAGTATTTTGTGAGCCATTACGAAGGTTAATACCTCAAAATAGCATAGGTACTCTACCCCCTCCTAAAAAGGATAGAGGCTAAGTCTAGAGCTCATGTTATGATATGCACGTGAAGTGCATAAGGGAATAGATTTTTTTAACGCATTTCAAATAAATAAACAAATAAGGAAATAATTAAGCAGATAAATCAATAAAAATTAAAAAAATATAGATTATCCAACAAAGACTTTAGGATCATATAATTTTTTTTTGTTTTACTCTTTATATCCCCAGTGAAGTCACCAAACTGTCATAATAATTTTTCTTTCGGGGACTCAATTGCTATACATAAAGGTCAAGGAGTCACCACCAATCTTTTTTGTTGAGGTGTGATTAGCCACCAGTCATATTTTTTGATCTACAAATTTAAGATTAGGTTCAAGAGTACAATTACGTATAGAAAATATTATAGCACCCCTATGACACCCGTCCAAATATGGTGCCAATTAATCTTATATAATCCTAAAATGGTCTTGTTTGAATAGTCTTTTACTTTCTCTGTTTTATCATTCTTATTTTCTTATTATCAAAAATTTTCTAAGTTATTTTCAACACTTTCGGTATAATTTAAAATTTTCTCACCTTAAGCGTATTCAAAGAAATCACTTATTTCATTGAAGAGACTTCATCGTTGGATTTATTTTAATATATTTTTTAAGTAGATCATAATCTTCTTATGGCAACACTTTTTGTATGGTTTTAAAAAAATTAGTGAAAAATCACCGTTTGCAATTCCCTCTTAATTTTATTATCGATAAAAATTTTAATTTATTTAGTAATATTTATTAATTGTTTATTTTATTATTGAAGTAAAATTTATTGGTTGAATTCCTAAAATATTTTTGACCCTTTCAGACTATTTTGAGAAAATTTCTTATTTAAGAAATTTTGATAAAGTCACCACTCGTGACTTTTATTCATGTAAAATTTTATTTATTTCAACAATTTAAACATTTTATATTTTATTATTTTTTATTGAACATATTTTCAAATAATTTTACCAACACTTTTGTCTAAATTTGGAAAGGAATAATTCAAAAATCACCACTTGTAATCTTATTATTTTTAATGATAATTTTTGTTTGAAAAATTCTAAAATATTTTTAATTATTTTAGAAAATTTCTTTGTGTGAATATTTTTTTAATAAAATCCCCACTTGTGAATTTATTGTTATTAGTATTTCTGTTTGGAAAATCTAAAAATTTTCTAACATTTTTTAGAACATGTTAGAAAATTCCTTTGTATAAAATTTTTTATTAGATCACCACTTGTGATTTTATATTTTTAGTTAATAATTTTTTTGATGTTTTAAAAAAAATTTAAAAATATTTCTTACACTTTTAGAATATTTTAGAAAATTCTTATGTAAATATTGTTAACAAAATCACCACTTGTGATTTTAACTTTAATTTTTATCATATTTTATTTATTTTTCATTTTTTTGTTGTATATATTTCTTTATTCTTGTTCATTAAAATTTAATAAGTTTATGTTTAGCAATTATTTTAAATTAATTAAATTAAAAGTATTTTATATCTTTTACCATTTATTTTATTTTTATATGAAAAGTTTATACAAAAATAAAATAAAAATAACAAAAAAATCATAAATTAAATAATTGAAATATATACCAAATTGGGTAAAAAATAAAAAAAATAAAAAGTTATGGTAAAAATACCTAAAATACCTCTGGTCAACACTTGGTCAAAGCACGGTTCAATGGTTCCTAGCAGTTTGATGGTCCAACACTGGTTCAAGTGAACCAATCAAAATTAATAGTAAGTCGGGTCAGGTGCGTGAATCTCTGGTTAGATCTGGGTCAATGCACAAATCCTTTATGTTTTAAATGATGTCGTTTTACAATTTTTTTTTTTACAACACTATAAAAGGCCCAAATTTTTTTTTATTTCATGTTTTCTTCTTCCTCTCTCTCTAAAAGAGACTTCATTTCTCTAGAAAAAAACTAGCTCCATCGAAAAACCCTAAACCCAGAATCCGATTGATCAATGCCTTGTCAATCGCCATCGGCTATCGCTAGCCACCATCATCAGTGACCAAAAAAATTTTCAAAAAATCATATTGATTCCTTTCTTCACCCTAAACACAAATTTGACCTCTGTTTTGTGAAAAAAAAAATCCCAATAGGCATAGATTGGACTTTGAAGTTTTGGTTAAAAAAATTTTTGGTTTTTTATATTTTCTTTTGGTGTTGTTGTCCCTATTTCCAAGGGCTATGTTTTTGGGTTTGTGCTATTTTTTTTTTGTTTTTCTTGGCTTTTAATAGAGGTTTTTTTTTCATCTTTTTGATTTGGCAGTGTTGTTTATTTTTAAATTGTTTTTTTCATTTCTCATAAAGGTTTTTTTTTTTTTTTGGTTTTCTTTTTTTTCTAGGGTTTTCTTTAAATGGATCCTTTTCTTTTTTATGGCTCTATTTATAGAGCCAGATCAAAATCAAAATCTTAAATTTTTTGAGATTTTATTGAACTTTGATCGCCTAGAATTAAAGTGGCTGTTAGAGCAACGATCAACGACTATCAAAGCTACTGGCTGCTGTCAGGGTGGCTGCCAGTGGGTGGCAATACAACTATTACTGGCTAGCAAAAAAGATGCCAGAAAAGAAAGAATGAAAGAAAAAATAAATAATAATCATAAAAATAAATACAAAATGGGTGTCTATAAATTAAAAGATCTTCGATACAATTTTTCATTGATCATGGCATATTAAGGAGCTTTCCTTATCAAAGCTTTAGCTTGGACCTTGTCTTCAAAGAGTTCCTCCCTTGTCAGGTATACTTTAATTGAGGTCATCCATGATTTATTCTTTTCGATTTGCCCGATCAATTTCTCTTTTATACTCTTCTGTGCTAACTTTTCCACTAAGACATGGCTAAACCCTCTGTCGTCATTCCTAAGGCTAGCTTTGATAATGAATTGGCAAGTGTATTTTTTAACCTCGATATTTTTCTAACCTTGGGCTTTGAGAAGATGGTTTGAAAAGTTAGTGCTTTATCTAAGTACTTTTTTATTCTTTTGTTTTAAACTTAAAATCGACCACCAATTAGGAATCATTATAAATAATGATATTTTTCACATTTAGCTCAGTTGCTAGTCCTAGATCAGCAATTAAGGCTTTTTACATAGCTTTATTGTTAAAACCTTTAAACCCAAACCTTATGACGTATTAAAGCTGTAGGTCTTTCAGACTAGTTAAAATTAGGTTGGCCCATTTCTATGGTTTGTGGCTAACCCATCAATAAAAAGTTTTCACATTTTTTCTTTTTGATCTTTTTACCTTCCTCAGGCCATTTCATTGGTTCCCACCAAGGTGCATTCCATAATAAAATCTTCTAGCACCTATGATTTTAAAACTGACCTGGAAGTATGTGTAGGTCATATTCATTATATTTTACTATCCATTTGATTAGCCTTTATGAAAATTTTGATTTTTGCAAAATTTATCTGAGTGGTTAGTCGATCAATATATAAATTGTGTAAGCTTGAAAGTACAACCTAAATATTCTGGCAAACGTGATTACTACATACACCACTATTTCTATTTGGCATAGTCTATTTTTGACCCTGTCAACACTTTACTTAAAAAGTACATTGACTTTTGCCTTTTTTTTTCCCTAACCAATACCGAGCTAATAGCTTGGTTGGTTATAGCTAAGTATAAATATAGTTACTCGTTAGGTTTCGACTTAGAGAAAATAGAAGGGAAAGAAAGAAACTCTTTAAGCTTTGCAAATACTTTCTGACACTGGGGTGTCCATTTAAAGTTTAAGATGTTCTTAAAGAATTTGAAAAATGGTAGGTATCATTCTGTCGACCTGAAAGAAATCTACTTAAGGTAGATATTCTCCTAGTTTGTCTTTGTACTTTTTTCACTGAGGTTAGTGCTTTCATGTCAAGGATGGCTTGAACCTTTTTTTAATTTGCTTTTATACCTCTTCTGTTGATCATAAACCAAGAAACTTACCTAACATAATGTCAAAAGCTCATGTGCTTAGGTTGAGTCTCGTGGTATATTTTCTTATGGTACTGAAGGTTTCATCTAGATCTTTCAAATGCTTGGTCAGGTTTTTATTCTTTACTATTATTTCATCTACATACACCTATATATTTTTATCGATCTAATTTTTGAAAACCTTATTAACCAACCTCTGGTAGGTCACTCCTGTATTCTTTAGGCCAAAAGGTATGACCTTGTAACAATACAAATGTTTTTTTCTATGAAGGTTATTTTTTTCCTTATCCTTTTTTAGTATTTTAATTTGATTATAGCCTAAATAGGCATCAATAAAGCTAAACAGGTCATGCTCTACCCTGTTATCAACTAGTCAATTTATACTAGGGAAAAAAAAGTTGTATGTTGGATAAGCTCTATTAAGGTCAGTAAAATCGATGCATATTCTTTAGTTTTTGCTGTGCTTTTTTACTATGACAACATTGGCTATCCAATAGAAGTAATATACATCACTGATAAAGCCTATTTGTAGTAGTTTACAGACATCTTTGATCGTCTTTTGTCTTTCAAGGGCAAATGTTCTCTTCTTTTGTTGAATTGGCTTTATGTTTGGATTGGTGTGTAACCTATGAACCATCACCTTGAGATCAATTCCTAGCATACTGATGGGGTCCATGTAAATAGGTTGGCGTTGTTTCTTATTAGCTGAATTAACTGTTATTTATGGTTTAACTTGACCCTAATTTGCATATATTTTCCAAGATTATTCTCTCAGAATGACATAGAGATAAGTTCTTCTGTCGATTCTGGTCTATTGTCATTGACCCTAGATCACTAGTCAATTATAACTTTCATTCAATTAAGTCAAAATTGTTTCTTGTAAGAAGAATATATCTTGACATGACAATTAGTTTTTTGTTATTAGTAGAGTGGGGTGTAGTAGAAAAGTAAAACTGAATCAAAATGTAGATTTGTATTTTAAATTTTTTTTTAGTCAACTTAATAACTCAATCTTATTGACAAATGTATATGCCAACTTAAGAGCTTAGCTTCTGTAAATTTGTTTAAAAATTGTAAAATTTTGTAACTTATACAAGTATAGAGTTTAAGAGCTCAAAGCATCTTAAAAGCATGCTTCATTTTCATCAGTTTCTTGCTACTTCTAATCGAGGTCACATTGTTTTACTTCTTTTACTTTTTCGATCTTTACATCGATCTCCTATCTTTTCTAGCTAAATTGTCAGTTTGTTTCCCAGTCTTTTCTCTCATTATTGTGATAGCATTATCGCATAATAGACTGGTCTTCTTTGAAGTTTCGAACCCCATTCAATGTCAGAAACTTAATCTTTAAGTGATGAGCTGAGCCAATTAGTCGTATAATAGACTGGCTAGGTCAGCCTAATATTATGTTGAAGGCTAAGGGCATATTTACTACCATAAACTTAATAATTGAGGTAATGCTCATTGACTTATTGCCCAATGTGATTAGTAGTTTGATTGTTCCTTTTACCAACACCCGTTCATTCCCAATGTCAATCAATATGGTAGTAAATGGCTTTAACATCTCTTTTTTTATTTTCATTTTTAACATTATGGCCTAGTACAAGACATCAGTCAAGCTCTCACTATCAAATAAAATCTTTTTTACCACATAATTATATACAATAATGATCAATATAATAGCGTTATCATGTGAGAATTGGATTCCTTTCATGTTTTCTGACGTGAAGAAAATTAGTTCATTTTTCTAGCTCTTTTTTTTTTTTTTTTGCCAAAAACCTTATGGCCATGACCACTCTTTTGGAAGACATGAAACTTTTCCCAATAATCAATTAATTACGCCTGTGATGGGCTTATTGTCTACTGCTCAACTTTTTCTTTTTGCTTGTTTTTCTAATTTCCACCGTTTTGGTTTCTATTTGGTTTGTCCCTTAATTTGTGATTGGCTCTTTTTTAATATCCCCATTCTGTAATCTAACTTACCTTGACCCTATCTTCATTGGTCCATAAACTTTTTCGGTCGACCTCTTTTGATCAAATTTTTTATCTCATTATTTAGGTCAACATAATTTTCAATGTTATGGCCGAAATCTCTATAAAACTCATATTTTTTGTAGTGGTCTTAGAGGATGTTTTGTCTAAATGGCTTTGGCCATTTGAACTTAGGATCCATTTTAATTTGCATCAAAATCCTCTCGTTGAAAGTATTCAGTGCAATATAGTTTCATTACCGACTTGAGCTTTTGGCTTTAGGGTACCCTTATTGTCTTTTTCTTGGGAAAAGATTGTAAATCTCCTTGTATTTTTTTTTAATTGAGGAAGAAGGATGAGCTTTTCTCACCTCAACTATCGAGGAAGAAAGATAAGCCTCACTCACTTTAATTTTTCATTTTTGCATTAGGGTTTATATATTTTTTCATGATAAGCAGCACATCGACTAATATTTTTGGCAGTTCAAGAAAAATTATGAATTTTAAATGGTAATTTTTTATTTTAAATCCACTGGTGATGGTGACTACTATAGTTGTTTGATTTAGGTCTTTCACTTATAAAGCTTTCGCATTAAAATACGTGACGTAGTCTTTTAGAGACTCATTTCTACCTTGATAGATAGACATCAAGCTTGGGGTGGTCTTCTTGATTCTTCTGCTACTAACGAATCTGGAAAAAAAAGAATGGTTGAGCTCATTGAAAATAGTAATAGACCTCAATTTCAACCGTAATACCAAGATCGAGTTACTCCTTTGAGGGTTATGGTTGGACTTTTGCACATGAGAGCTTTATCTGTACCTTACATCATCATATTAATTTGATAAAGTTCTAAATGATCAAAGGGATCAAAAGTTCCATCATAGGTTTTTAAGGTTAGCATCTTAAACCCTTTTAGAGGCATGGTCCGATTGATTTCCCTAATAAAGGATAAGGTCTCTAGGAATTTTAACTTTTTCTCAAAAGATGCGATCTTTCCTTTTAATTCTTTTTCCATAGCTTGCATCTTGGCTTTTAAATCTCTGTTCAACTAAGGTTTTAGGTCAATCTGTTTAGATTTTTGTGTGGTTGCATGGGTAAAGTTATGACTAGGATGGTGATGATGGGTAGTTAGAATGGTGTGTTCCTCTTCCCCAATGGTTGAAGAGGCTTTAACTTCTTTATAACTTGGTTATCTTTCTATTGATTGTTAGCCAAGGGTGACCATGTCTAGTACTTTTAAAACTTATGGTGATGTTATGTTTTGGATTATTTTTTTTAGGACTTAGATTTGTTCGATCAAGGCTTGAAATTATTTCATGATTGGCTTTACTTGTGTCAGGGTAGGTCGATCCGTAGCTTGGCTGTTATGGGTTTCAATCCCAGCTGGGACGATTGGCTCTTATTCCTTGTTAACTCTTTTTCTGGGTGGCATGGTGTTTAGCTCAACTAAGAAATATAGACCCTACCTAGTGTGCCAAATGTTGGTGTCAAGCTCCGAGCTAAGGGTCGAGGATGCTCAAGTCAGAAGTCAAAATAAAATAGATCAAAAAGAAAGAAAAATAGAAAAGTCAAGGAAAAAATCTAATCGACAGTACTTGGATGACTTTATTTATAAGTGAAAAGTGAGGGGTCTACAGGATAAAATAATGACATAGTCATAGCCGAGCTAATATGACACTATCATGTATGATCGATCTAAAATTCAAAAATGCCCCTAGTTATCTGTTAACAATCTCTAATAATAATAAAAAAAAAAACTAATTTGCTCTTTTAAACTCAAAAATACCCCTAATACTATCTTACT
The DNA here is from genome assembly GCF_047325235.1 of Durio zibethinus. Lineage (NCBI taxonomy): Eukaryota > Viridiplantae > Streptophyta > Magnoliopsida > Malvales > Malvaceae > Durio > Durio zibethinus. Next base: position 10,882,467 of record NC_143163.1, read on the forward strand.
TTGAAAATTTTGTAAAAATTTTGATAACAAAATATCGTGGTAAATCATATAATATAATAGACTGTGCAAAAGTTTAGTGTTAATTTGAGCGTTTAATCGAATATGGGTCATCTTGGACTTTAGCCGATCCAATAACCTGTTAAAAGCAAGCACACTCTGGTGCGCTGTAAGCCTATAATCCTAAATTCAAGGCCACTATGGGCTCTAGATTAAGGCCCAAATTCTACTGAAGTTCTATTTTGACTAATTTATTTACCAATTCTAGGATCAAATGTATGAGGTGCTCGAGAAAAACAGTAATTTGTTCCATATATTCTGGGCTGAAGGGAACAAAATCGGCTACTGATTAGTACCAAAAGAAAGCCTTGGGTATTGGCCTAAACTGTCTCTGCTTTTCATCTTCTCATTTTCCTATAGATCCTTTGCCTAAAATACAGGTTCATACAAATTCTCGAGACTAAGTTTTCTCTCAATCACTGTTTCCCTTTCTCGGACCTGAGCCGTTGTGGGCACAGTTATAGCCGTTGAATTTTCGAAAGAAGAAAAACAATGCAGGTGGAGCCCCACAAGGCACCAATACCAAACTGTCATTAACAACGTGGGGTCATCACTCTCTACACGAAGGGAGAGATCATCATCATCCATTCCACCATTTTCATCATCGACTTCTTCAAAGACGAGAGACAGAAGAAATGCGCAATCGATGGACCCAACTAAAAATGAAAAATAGAGTAAAAAAAAAATGAAGGGAATGCGCATACATATATATATATATAATTTTTCTACGTACATGGGGGAGGAGATTGACATGAGAAAGACTTAATGCATGGTACATTCTTAAGTGAGTAAATCTTCAAATCAAACGTAAAGGAAATGATCAGCAAATTTAAGGTTTCATCCGCCAAACACATGATAATATATATGAGATTATGTGATTATGTTTAAGGGAAAAAAAATAAGAAAAAGAAATGAAAGAGAGGAAAACGTATTTTTTATTTATTGTGTTTGATACAAAGACAATTAGAGAGATAGAAAGAGAGTAAAGATAAATTAAAATAATATTATTAATTTAATTTAAATGAGTGTGTTTTTTATATTAGAAAGGATTAGATTTGTAAAAAGCAAAAAATAAAAAATAAAAAATTCAAAGATAAAATACATCCGTTAATTCAAAATCAATTGAGTTAAGTTAATACAAAATTCTTATATAAATTATATTTACATATCCAAACATTTTGGATATGAGAAGCAAACAACATTAGATATTAACTCAGGAGGAGAGCATAGAAATAGTTCATTAAGTTAATAGATTGAAAGGAAGTTGAAGCAATATTCCTTCCGGCATTACATATAAATATAATACCACATGTTTTAGATTATTCATTTTAATTTGGATTTGAAAAGTGTGTTGGCGTTTTGTTTATTTATTTATTTTCCTCAAGTGGTGAGGAAGTTATTGTAAACTAATATGATTACTGTTAATTTTTTAATTATTAACGTAACAGTAAGAAAGCAAGGGTCCTTTTTCATTGACTGTGTCAATAGATTTGGAAAGACAAAGTGACTTTATACAAAGGATGTTGTTTCAGTTTTGGATAGCTACTTTGTGATATGGCCCAATGTGCGGTGGGTTAAATTATTGAGTGTGAAATATAATTTGGTATATGGATGAGATGCTTCTTTAGGGAGAGAGCCACATGGGAATATCAGTGCGTAACACCTGCGCTGTGCTGTTATTTCAATGCCCCAGAAAGGAACATGTTCTAATATCATAGCATTTCATCATATCTCAATTCACCAAAAACAGAGCATTTCATCATCTCATGCCTGTTCATTTTGCATTTGTTGAAGCTTTAATCCGCTCCTTTTAAATAAAAATAGGTTTTGCCTATAAATTAAAAAAAAAAAAAAAAAAACTCATCTAATATCCCCAAATCAAAACAGGCAGCTGTAGTATGGAATAAGAGATTTATTCTCTACTGTTAAATAGGCATTAGTTTAAATGATTAAAAAATAATTTTTTTATCAATTAGAAATCAATTTCTACGAGAATATTTGGAATACAATATCTTCAAATGCGCCAAATTGATGTCAAGAAATATTTGCACCGCCATTTTCCAACAATGAAAACAGGCAGCAGTGAAAGTTCATGAAAAAAAAAAATAAAACACAACAAAAAGCCAAACCCAGAACGCGTATGTTTTGCGAAAGCAGATATTAGTACAACTTAAGGAGCTTCCACCAACAGTGACAACGCAAAGCACACGCCCCATATCTGATATAGAGACATCGTTCAATGTTAATCTCCATATCGAATATTTTCCCATTTACAAACAAAATTCCATATCTATAGACCTATCCAACTTTTTTTGAAAAGGAAATAAGGATGGTTGTTGATGAGGACAAAGCAGAGGGTGAAGGGAAAGTTTGGAGCCTTTGTAGAATGCCATTTTGGCAGACTTGTAGTAGCAAAGGCAATGGATCTTCTTCTGCTTCATCTTCTTCTTCATCAATGGGCAACGACAATATTTATCAGCAAAGCCAAAGTAGTCAGCTTGATGAAAGATCAACTTTGACTTCTTCAATGGCAAAATCTTTGCTTCCTACTCGAAGAAGACTCAGGCTTGATCCTTCCAACAAGTTATATTTTCCTTGTAAGAATCTGTCGTTATTTTCTTCCCTTAACTGGGTCTTTTTCTTTTTCCCTTTTGGTTGGGGTTTGTGGTTCTTTGTTGCTTTATATGATCTTTTTTTCCTACGAGTCTTTTGGGAATGAACTTTTTGGCTTTTTTGTTTTGTTTTCCATTGCATGATTTTGTCAGTTTGTGGAATTGAAGGGGTTTCATTTGCTTCTTGCAAATCTCTGCCTTCTTTGCTTAAGTATCTGGAACTGTAAATTGTTGTATACTGGTTCACTAAATTAGGACCGGTTTAAATGATTTAATTGCTGATTGCTTGATCTGTACTCTTTAGCTACTACTTGCAGTTTCTAGAACCGATATCCTTCTCTACATTGCTTTCTGTACCGTGTCTGATTTATGTATTTAAGTTTGAGAAGGATTTCAAATGCTAATTGCTAATTCAGGAAGGATCTTATTCAATTCCTAAAATTGAGATTCTTTCTTACATTGAAATGCATTTTGAGTAACTCAAATTTCATGGCAAAATCATTTGCTAATTGCTAGCAAGTTATTTCCTCACCGTCTGTAGAATTTGGTCAATTTTTGTTTCCAATAACTGGTTGATTTGAGTTATAATTGACAAAAATCTTATATATGTGATCAAAGTGATCCATTTGATGGTAGCTACCGTATCAGTAGCAGATTGTAATAACACCATTGTTTCCTCTTTTGATTGCTGCAATAACGTCGTCAGCTATCACATTATTATCATGTTGCGTTCAATGATTTGGGTCTTAACAGGGTTCCTGTCTTCCTCAGACTTGCCTGTTAGTTGACTTTGTCCATATAATTTGTATGATGCATCCAAAGTTTTCACTTTTGAACGATTTCAGTTTCATGTAGTGGGTAAATTTTTTTTTTTTTGGTCAAAATTATTAGTCTTCTTCTGTCCCCCCCGCCCCTCCACTCTCTGATTGGTGCTTATGAGTAGTATTTGTATTTCTTGGTGCTTGACTTGAACTTGTGCATTTTGTAGATGAACCAGGTAAACAGGTCAGGAGTGCGATTGGCATTAAGAACACTAGCAAGTCTCCTGTAGCTTTCAAGGTATGGAATATGTCTTTACCAATTTTTCTTTATTATCTGTGCTTGATGTTGACGTCTGAGGTGTGGTAAGTATGTTCATGTATGTCACCTGTGTTTGATGTTGATGTATGAATTGTGTTACACATGGTCTTGTTAGTCTTATTGGATACTACAGGTTACTTGTGGATCTAAATGCCGCATAACTGTTTATGACATGCAAATATTGAAAAGAATTTGCAATAAAAAACTAACCACGTTGAGCACATAAATTATGTGAAATCAGTTTTAAGTACAAAAGTTTCTCAGCATAATATTCCCAGTTTTCTACATCACTTCTATTGTGACAAAAACATGTTGCTAGTGGTTCTACATTCATTAGGACCATCTAACTGGTAAAGTTGTGGTTCCTACAGTTCCAAACAACTGCACCAAAGAGTTGTTACATGCGACCTCCGGGAAGTATACTTGCTCCCAGTGAAAGTCTTATTGCTACTGGTAATGCATCCATTTTATTATCCCTTTGTTTTCTGTGCCTCGCCAGTCATCTCTATTTCTTCTTATCTTGTTTTTATTCCTTCTTTAAAAAGGGGTTAGTCAAATGCTATAATGATTAAGGTTTTAATAAGTTCCTTTCCTGACTAACAGTATTCAAGTTTGTGGAACCTCCGGAGAATAATGAGAAACCAATTGACCAAAATAGCAGGGTTAAGTTCAAGATCATGAGCTTAAAAGTGAAAGGAGAAACGGATTATGTCCCAGAACTGGTATATTCTACAGGCTTGTTATTTGACCTCAACTCTTGATTTTAACACATTGCTGTCAGCATGATTTGGCCAAGTAACTTTATCAAATTATGGTGTTTTTACCATCATCATTGTGCAGAAGTGGAATAAGTTATTCCAAAAGAAAACTTCCATTTCTTCTGATGAGTTGTTGGTCAAAATGGTCTGGTATTTGCATTTCCATAGAAAGAGGAGTAATTTTATTTTGAGGTGGTTCATTTGTTCTTGATGGACTGTGTATGGATTGATTGAGAGAGCTTAGAGATGGGGCTTGGTGAATTATTTTACAGATTTGTTAGGACTTGTCATTCATGTTGTCAAATGAAAAGAGCCTTGAGCTGTGGAACTTGTTAAGCATTGGTCTATAGAATAAATAGGTTCCAGGGCTTAAGTGTCTCTTTGTTAACATGTGTTGCAGCACTCATATCTATTTTACATCTTGAACTTTACTGACTTTAGTCTTGAACCAGAAAGCATGCCAATGTTGTAACCAGAATGATGGCTACAAAACTTATTGCTAAAGTGGGAAGAGATCCTCATCCGATAAGCTTTCTAAAGATGTTGCTATGTGTACATGGATCTGCTTCAATTCCTTGTATAGTATGATTCAGATATAGGGCATCAATTGCAGCCATCTCTTAGGGTAGTTCCATTTTGTTTCTCCATCATTCTTCCATATGACTTAATGGTCAGAATTATGCACTCTTCTCAATCAGCAATTGTTTGTTTCTATTGGCTGACAGTAGACTTCTGGCAAAGTTTTAAACAAATAAACACATGTGATCTGGGCTTAAATTTCTTCTTGAAGAGATCGAGATACTGATGGTGATTCTTGTGGAATATTAACCTAAGAATGGCCAAGTTTGGACTGAAATGTCCATTTGTTAAAACATATGATGAAACAAAAGATCATGAAGTATAAACCAAGTTGTCTCATTTATTACTTTATATGTTAGTTAAATTCAGGGTGTTGTAATTTTGAACAACTAATAAATGTTTAATCATGAAGAGCATGGTTACATGAGTTCTACATTGACCATATAATTTTTCATGTCAAATATGATTTCTATGCTACAGAAGTAGTGAAAATGTGTCATGTGGCTATTTGCACAGTTTGATGAGCAAAAGGATCAAGTTGCAGTTGAGCAAATTCTACGTGTAGTTTTTCTGGACCCAGAACGCACTTGTCCTGTAAGTAACCGAAACATAATATTGGATGACTTCATTTTCTGTTTGTTTTCTTGTCTGCATTTTTTTTGTCCATTTTTCAAAACATCTTTCATAATCGCTGAATGACTATTGTGTTTTTGTCTTTCAAGGCACTGGAAAAACTTAAACGTCAACTGGCTGAGGCTGAGGCTGCACTTGAATCAAGCAAAAAGCCTCCAGAAGACATAGGACCATGTATAGTTGAGGAAGGACTTGTTATTGATGAATGGGTGAGGCACTCAACTTGATGAAATCCCCATCCCCCATCCCTTATACTCAGTTTGACTGACTAAAGTTAATGCTTCCTTGTATGTTTTCCAACATTCGATCCTATTCTGATTTTGCTTTATAGAAAGAACGGCGGGAAAGATACCTAGCTAGGCAGCAGGTTGAAGGCGTTGATTCTGCATACAAGTGAAATCTTTGTATTGCTTTGGGCCTTGAACACTTCATTCCATGAGCTGACGTTTCTGTTCAAGTCTTTATTATTTGTTACTTGGAGGGGACTCCAAAAAGAGGAAAAATGCAAGCATGTGCGTAGCTGTTAAATTTGAGCTGAATTCCATTCGATTTGAGATTTAAGTTAATGAGGTTTTTATTAGTAACAAAATTGTTGATTTTGGCTGAACAAAGTTATATTATCCTTACGTGTTGTTCATTATGGTTTTTCCGAATTACACTCAAGAAACTTGAATGTTTCTGATTTTAAAAGTCGTATAATTCAAAAATCTTTGCTCTGTCCATATCTTTCTCTCAGCAGGTAATTTTCAGCTTTAGATGGTGCTGTCAACAGTATGGAAATAGAAAAATAGAAAAAGTAAAGGAGTAAACCTACTGGACTGTTAATAATGAAAGAGAAAAAGGAGAACAAATGCCGAATCCTATTGCTTATTACTACGTTGCCAACATCATAGGCCAATCGCTCAAATGAAAAATTGAAAACTTATTACTATATAATAGTCGCTATATCTCAACATTATTATCTCATCTCTTCCAGCAAACCAAGAATCTAACACTAGATATGCTGGCTATGGCATCGATCATTTTCTGCATATCATGGATCTACTCCACCAATGAACGGTTAGTGTAGTGGTATTAGAGTCAACTCTAAGACTTAAAGTTTTGAGAGTAATTCGAGTTTGAATCCTGATTGTAGTTAAAAAGATAAAAAAGAGAAAGTGTATTCCACCTCATTAACTAAAGGCTTTGGTTGGTTCTCACATGCAATGGCTAGTCACTTTTATTAGGATAATTTTTACTAATTGTGTTAATGGGTTGATAATACTTTATAAGTTGATAGCAGGCAAAGTGTTTTAGGCTGATCTGACCACCGTAGAAGAACAATCTTTTTTCATTTTCTTAATTATATGAACTAACGGGAACTAGATTTGCCTCTTGAAACAATTTTGATCTTCTTACTAGTATAGTCCACTATGCTTATATTAACATTTCATATGGTGATTGTAATACGAAAATGACCTGTTTAGACTTGCAGGAATAGAATCATGTTCATGTTCATGGTTTAAATATATATATATATATATATATCTTTAATCATGTTCATGGTTGTTTAATGGGTAAAGGTCTCGAGAGAGTAATAACCAACAAAAGCAGCTAGCTTCTTCACTTTTTATGATACTCTTCACCCTCCAAATTATTACATTGTAATTAATGGCTTCCTCATACAGCAATAATAACAAAATAGAATAAAAAGGGGAAGATCACATCTTACAAACCACTACTATAAAAAGAAATAGGGATAGAAAACGGACAAGGCAGTCAGTGGGATTTGGTTTCTATCACTTTCCAACTCACAGTAGAATTAACCCTAATTCAAGTAGCCGTACTTAACCAACCTACTTACCAAGATTTTATTTGATTGGAAGGATGAAAAATGATAAAGGATAAAAAATTCGTTAAAATTCATAATCATTTTTTTTTAATTTTATAATTTAATTATTAAATTAACAAAATTTAAATATTTATTTCTTTCTATCATTACTACTAAATAAAGCCTAAAATTGATGGCACCAATCAAAAAGTTTTACTTATCACTCTACATTTATATATATTCATTAGAAAGGGCCTTGTCCTTGATAACTTACATTACATGTAAATTAAACTCTAAATCAAACTAAATATGAAAAAATATGTTATGGAACGATAATGTCTTCATAATAATTCTATATATTATTATCTCTTATTGATTAATTTTTTTTATTTATATTAACATTCAAATTCTGGTCAAAGTAAACTTTCCTTAATTGATTTTTTATTTATAAAAGCATAAAATCAATAGATTTCGCAAACGTAAATTAAATATTCTTATTACAATTTTAACCTAAAACCATCTAGATAAGTGCATTAATACATCATTTATCGAATCGAAATCAATTAAATTAATTTAAGAATATAATATTATAGTTATTGATTTATTTACATTAAAATTATTTGTTTATTTTTTATGATTATAAAAAAAAAATTCCCTTTCAAATATTTAAAGATATTAACTTGTAGAAAACGCATAAAAAAAGGAGTTAAAAATAAATGCAAGTAATTTGCTCATTTAAATTTTGTTGTTCTTTCTTTCTTTTTCTTTTTTTTTTTGGGGGGTGGGGGTGGGGTTGGTGGTGATAATATATCCTTAGAACAAGAACAAGAGACGAGAGGATAGGATAAGATAAGATTCGGTAGGAGAGGTGCAATAATTGAGTAGACTAAAAAGCAGGTCACGACATGAGAGCAACACCTCTATTTGATGTATGAAATGGCCCCCAAGAGTAAAGAAACAGGTGAATAAAGCGATTATCATCTCTTTAGGATATTACCAATGACAAAAGCAGAACAGAAGCAACCAAAACAAAAACCACTCTTCACAAAAACAGCTTCCGGCTCCTCCTTTACTCCTCTATAAAATAATAATTGCTTTCTTCGTCTCTTTTTTTAAAAGAAGCTCCATACAAACATAAGCTAAAAGAGCCGAAAATGAGTTACCTGAACAGGTTGTGGATGGCGACGAGCATGGCTGTGGTGCTCGGCCACAGTGAAAACCAAGGTCCAAAATGGAATTCAGGTGTCAAGTTTCTCCAAACGGGACATAGGGGGCTCTTCGGTACGGAATCCTCTGACCTCCGACCCATTTCCGCTATGATCGGCTCCGATCTTTCCGGGATGTTGGGAAACCGTGATGCTGAAGCCGAGGAGTCGATCCGGCAAGTCATGTATCTTAATTGCTGGGGCCAAGGCTAAGAGGGTACTTTTTTTTATTTTCTTTTTACTTACACCTTGCCTTTTTAAACAAATTAAAAGAGCAAAAAACTCTGTAAATACGAATGCTGTACAGATGATGGAAAGGGTTTTGTTTGAAATGTTAATTTGGAATCCTTGCTTTTCAGGATCAAATGAAACAAATATTGTAAAATTTTCTCAATCAATTCGTGTATAATGATTATCTAGTCTTTTACTTTTCTTATTTATTGGGAGCATAATTATCTCATCATTATACCCTTCGACAATGAGATTAAGCATGCGGCTTTTATTTTTCTGAGTAATGAGAACGAAAAGAACACAGAAATTCACATAATAAGTTTGAACAGCTATGGATAAGAGAAAATGTCAAAGGAAAAGAAGTTTAATGTTTTGCAAGGTAACCCAAAACTAACGGATGGAAATTATTGTAAGAAGCCTTCGACAACAAATAACAAACATTGGCTAATTACATTAATATAGAAACCCAATTCCATTAATATAGAAAGCCAATTCCCTGATCAAATCGAGGGAAAAGTACTTGCGGCCAAAAAAAAAAAAAGGAAAAACAAGGAAGGAGCCAGGGGAGAAGTACAAATAATATACCAAAGAGGAAATGAGAAAATGACCACCCAGAAATTACATGAATATTTACCAATCTTTGAGACTCAACTGATGCTGGAAGGTTAAAGAAAAGAAGAGAGAAGACAAAACTATATATCTGGCCCTAGAATGGGTCTCTGCGGATGCACTGGCACACATCAATGTATACTCTTTATGTTTTTATGTTAGAAAAAATAAATAAGAGAAAAAAAATAATATAAAAGAATTTTAACTTTAAAACGTGAAAAAATTTTTTTTTTTAAAAAAATTATATTTTTAAGATACAATAAAATTTTATACTCTTTAATAAAAAATAATAAAAATAATTATATTAAAAAATTTATTTATAATGAATGAATAAACAGATATAAATTTTTATTAAAATGATTATGATATTTTGTATAAGTATTATATTTATAAATAATAATTTATTTATATTTAAATAATTATGATTATTTATCATATGATAATTATTTTTATTTAAATATAATTATTTAAAATACGAATAAAATTAATATAAAAATTTATTTTATTCATTAATAATTAAATATTTCTATCCAAGAATGCATCTTATTTTAAACTAACATCACATTAAAGGCAAAGAAATGCTTCTTTGGTTTCCATGGTTTTGTGGTTTATCACTAGTGCCATATTTACTCGCGAGATAAACCTCGATTGTTGAATGGAAGCCCAAAGTGAAGAACTACTTCAAAGTCTTGTCCTTAAGCTAATGTGTCAGGTCCTTTATCTTCCTACGCTAACATTCTTTACAATTAAATCTATATAACCATTAAGACAGAACAAATGCAAAAGATAATGTTGTAAACCCATGAAAGACCAGTTACATAATAATGTTGACAATTAGGAGAGAATTACAAACGGTTTATGAATCACAGATTGTTACCTCTCCAGAAGTCTCATTGTAGTCATCTCACCCGACACATCTTTGCAGTCACTAAGGAAAGCACGATACTCTTCAATGATTGATTGATATTCCGAATTACGATTCTCCAAAGCTGTATCATCTTCTAAAAGAAGCTGATTTATCTAAAATGTTGGGATACAAAATCCAGTATTAGAGATACGTAAAATACCAGCTACTGCTCCATGGTTTTCTTGCATCAAGGGAGAACTTGTTCATCTTAAAACAGTGCAATCCACAAGGCAAGTAATGAACAATATTAATTTCCTAAAAAGCGGAGGCATTTCAAAAGTTGCTTCCAAGTGTTTATGCCCATTACTCATCAAGTTCAGGACCAAAAATATAGCTAATATTATTATTCTTTGCTTGCTTTAGATATAGCAGGAAGAATATGAGGATGGTAAATGACCTAAAGAAAGAACAAAAAAAGAGCAAAAGAAGAAAATGGGTTGAAAATGATAAAAAAAAAAATTATATTAGGCACTTATCTCATGTAGCCATTATCTATTATCGTTATAGAAATGAAGAAGAAACTCACTGAAACCAACATGATGCTGTAAGTATCATGTTACAACCTAGCATGTAGCCATTCTAACCTGTTGCCACTTACACATTTCTGTTTTATAAAGCCAGTAGCATATTGTAGAAGGCAAAGAAAGAAACCATGACCATAGCTAGGTTATATATCAACTAGTCATGCATGGGAAAAATTAAAACCTTATCCAGGTACAGTTCTGTTGGCCATGTGGATATCATCGTTATTTGGCATTTATCATCCTTTGCAAGGTTGTCAAGCTTCTGTAACAAGAAAGTTCTCAAAGCATCCTGTGACCAAAGCACATATTAGTGTGTCAACAAATGTCTAACCCAAATGCTTAGAATGTGTGTGTGACAATGGAGTAATGTCAACCTGCATATTATATTCATACTGAAAAACAGGAATCCATGGAAGCTTTTATTTTATTTTGATTTATGCATAGGCAACAGATTGAAGATAATTGTGAATTCAGCAGTTAAAACATAAATTGTTATCATACTAAGGAATAAAAATCACTCAACTAACCATATTTATACTTCTGCCACAAGCCCCTGAGAAAATTCCTGCCTCGAGTTGCAGCAAATATAATATGGTAAAAATAAAAATGAAAATCCACTTGATTAAGTTTGTAAAAAATCTTCACAAATATAAAATCATGTAAAGTTAGGTTCTTCGTCAAAAAAGGGTCAGAATGAGGAAATGAGATGACCATATTTATCATGGCTATCCAATAATTTCAATCTTTGAGTTGAGGGTCCATTCATAGTATAAGACTTATCGAATCTTTTAAATTGGTAGAATTCCTTTTCTTCAATAAATCATGTATTTTTCCAGGACAGTATTAAGAATCTCATAAAAAATGTGACAGTGGCTAACCAAACAAAGGCTAAGATGAAAAACTACACTTAGATTCAAAAACACATGGGCCTTGGGCAATTAATGAATAAAAAACTACTCAAAAAAGGGAAAAATTAAAACAGATAACAGCACTTGCGGTTCACTGACACTGATAAACTTCAAAGTGATCTTCTCAAATGATAATATATAGTTAATCTGCAAAACACCCATATCAGTTAAAAGTTTTTTCCTTTACAGGGACAATAGGGAAAAACACATGCATATACCCTGCCCTATGAGGATGTATAAGATTAACAAAGAATCAATGCTTTCAGGTAATAAACAAAATATATGAATAAAACAAAATCAAGAAAGAGGGAATTTACTAAAAAGTTTCTGCGCTGAGAAAGTCCCTAGAGGTAAATGCAGCTTCAGCCTGCATAAAACAATATTCCAGTCATAGACAATTAAGATGATAACAAGATGCTCTGCATACAAATCTGCAACATAGGGGAGGCAACTCATTTAAGCTTTGTTTTATGAAACTATACTACATGTTTATAACCAAAACAGCCATTACTTGACAAACAAGACGTAAGCTAGACAGGACCTGATCTGAATATAATTGGTCTCTGTGGAATGGGTCACAAGAATTAGCTAAGGCTGCAGCATACTCATTCATATCTAGATAGACCTTCCACATATCCAGTCCTTCGTCATTCACAGAAATCTACAAGATGTTTTCAATCCAGAAGCAAGAGAAAATTAGCCTTGTATAGTCAGGGTCAACACAGAAGATGAAGTCAATTGTAAGATACAAACCTGAAAGATAAAGAGTTCTGGTCATATGCATAGAACAACCCTGCAGTTGCATCACTACATAGTCTAATAATTCCACTTGAGTCTGATGCCTGATCAAACTGAAGTTCCTCTATGATTTGCTCGCTGATTCTGTTTACAACTGGTGTCGCATTTAATGAACACACAAGACATGACTGTAAAAGCAAAGAACATGGCAAAAGCAAATTAAACAATCCTACATAAACACTGAAAAATATGATCCCAAGATCCTTCAAAACATAAAATATGTGGGGCCCTTAGAACTAAAAGTGTCTCACATTCATTAGAAAACCCATTATCAGGATAGATGTAACTGAATTAAGAACATTGCCAATGGACACAACCAGCAGTAAAAATATAGCACAAGTGTTTATCACAACACACCTTAACCTTGTTCCCAATAAGAAGAAGAAATGAAATTCAGACACTGCCATGGAACTGGGTTTGACTACTTCTGCATCATTAGACAATTTTGTGTAGTCCAGGAGAGCCTTGTTCTCCACAAAGTTCTCATCGCCATTTCAAGAAATAGATCAAAATATCTGCAACAAGCGATAATAAGTAAACATTCATATCAAAGTCAATCATATATTAAACAAAGTCATCATAGTCATGAATTTTTTTTTTTTTTATTTTACACAACTTGTTATAAAATGTAATAATTATAATTATAATCATAAAAATTCTTATTTTATAACTTTTAAAGTAGTTTATAACACCTTATATCTTTTATTTATTTGAGAAAAAATTATGCATATTTTTTAAAAAAATTAAAGTATTAATATTTGGTTTAATAGCAATTTTATAGTTAAGCCAAGTTGATATTTAATATTAACTCCAAGCAAACCAAATATTAACAAAGTGGAACATATTAAATGTTAAGTATTTATATTTAAAAATATTACAAACTTAAAATATAAGCACTTAGCATGCCCTCTATTCCTTTACTCTAGAACTCCTCCCGTGATGGCATGCTTGATATTTTGTATAAAAGCAAAATATTTTACATTTAAAAATATATAGATTATGTTATTTATTCCATCATTAAAAATTGAATCTACTTTAAATTTCTTAAGTTTTGGTTTTTAATCCTAATAGTATTGGATTTTAAAATGCACAATCTATTAAGTAATTTAATTTTTGGCACATTAATTGATTTAACATTTTTATCATAAATTATTTTTAAATTATTATACAATGAGTGACATTTTCAATTGTTATTTAATTGCACAAAAAAAAAAGAACTAATCTAATACACTAAAAAAATTAACAACAATACAAATGCCAAAACAAAAAAAATACTAAAATTTAAATAAAAAATTATGAATTAATAACTAATAAAATCAATATATAATCATTTAACTTTAATTATTTTTCATCTAAGTTATAAAAAACCTTTATCCCTTCAATTTTCATCATACCTTTTACTCTAAAATTTCTCTATCTATGTTATCTCAAATTTGTAATTTTAAACTTCCGTTATAAAGCTTTACCTTTAAATTTTCCTTCAATTAATAAATTATTCCCTAAATTAGAAAAAAAAAAAACAAATTGTAAAGTAACAAAACCCCCTTCCTTATGTGTACTTCCACTTCACAGTTCACACACTCCACTGACCAAAATTTTCACTCTAGTCCTCCTTATCCCTTCCCCTGTCTCGCGACTCCTATTCCTTTTTCCTCTCATTGGTTTCTCACACTCTCATTGGTTTCTCACTTCTCATCTAATCTTTATACTTAGTTCTCTGCCTCCTCTTCCCCAACCCTAAACTCAACTTCCACAAGGCCTAAGCACCACAATCTTCCCCTCCCCTGAAGTGGCCTGCCATCCTCCCCTTCCCATGGCACCTCTGGGCTTTGGTTTTCCCATTTCAAATCCCAATTTCCACTTAGAAAACGCACTTCCACCCACCTAGCAGCTGGCAACCCCTAGCCACAGCAACCAGACCCTTGTTCAAAGATTCAGAAGTTGGACGATGGAGATGAACCCTCACCGTCAAAGTCAGAGGCAGAGCTCTTAATCCCATTTAAGATTCAAGAGAAAATTGCCAAATTAAAAAAACAAGTGTAATTACTTGTGCTGAATTGCTTATTGTGTTGGATTGAGGCTGAATTTGTGTTTGATTAGAAATTAGGACTGTTTGTTTTTTGAGACTTTTTTCTCAGATGCCTGAATGACTTTTTCCTGGAAAACAGATTAGAGACGATAACAGCCCATTATTATCGCTATTCACCACTATGCCGATTTTCGCGGCCATTATATGCCGCGGCCAATGTGATTCAAACTCTCACCCAATAGTTTTCCAATAGTGGTGGCAGACGGTGGCATTACCGCAAAATAGCAGTCGTTATACCACTACTCCACCATTATTTAAATCCCTGACTGAAGCATCAAATATGAAATTTAATTGTGGAGAAGGCAAAAATAGAAATTAAAAAATGCAAGAATGTAAACAAATGGTTGACAAAAGAAGAAAAATTAAGTATTTAA
The DNA here is from genome assembly GCF_047325235.1 of Durio zibethinus. Taxonomy (NCBI): domain Eukaryota; kingdom Viridiplantae; phylum Streptophyta; class Magnoliopsida; order Malvales; family Malvaceae; genus Durio; species Durio zibethinus. The sequence goes on from NC_143163.1 coordinate 10,897,641, forward strand.
ATTTTTACCTATGCTGTGCTCCAAATTTTAGGCCACCATGGTAGATACCTACTCTAGAAAGCCATGCAAAATGAATAGATCCTCTTTGCTTGATAAAGAAATGCAATGCACTGAAAGTAAACATTGGCATCAAGGATTTAAATAACGATTGCAGTCACGTTTTCGGTTACGTCGTGTTTATCGTATTTTCGAATATAACAGAAATCATTGCGGTCATTGCGATCATGAATTTTTTTTTTTTACACAATTTATATAAAATGTAATAATTATAATTATAATTAAAAAACTCTTATTCAATGATTTTAAAAATAATTTATGACATTATATTTTTTATTTTTTAAAAAAACTATTCATAATTTTATTTAGATTATAAAAAGCATTTATATTTGACTTATTCACAAAAAAATTTATTAAATTTCATATAAAAATTATAAATTAATATATAATACAATCAAAATATAATATTTAATTTTAATTAATTTTTGTCTAACTTATACGAAAAAATTTATCAAAAATTTCATCTAAAATCTCTATATATATTATATTAAATTATTAATCCCTTAATTTTTTAAATTATAAACCTTCAATCTCTCTAATTAGATTTTATCTAAAAAAATTTCAAAAATTAAAAATTTTCAAACTTTTATTTTAATAAAATTGTCAAACCTATATTTTTTATTTTTTAGTTTTTAATCTTAGTAAAAGTAATAGATTATAAAATGCTAAATTTATTAAATAATTTAATCTTTTTGATACATTAATTGATATAAATTTTTGTCACAAATAACTTTCAATAATTATATAATAAAAACAATCTTCAATAATTACATAAAAATAACAAGAATTAATCTAATATCAAAAAAATTGACAACAATAAAATATCAAAACAACAAAAAAATATTAAAATTCAAATACAAAATTATAAATTAATATATAACACAATCAAAATATAATACTTAATTTTAATTATTTTTCATCTAACTTATACAAAAAAATTTATAAAATTTTTCATCTAAAATCTCTATATATATTATATTAAATTATTAATCTCTTATTTTTTTAATTATAAATTTTTAAAATCTCTAATTAAATTTTATCTAAAAAAATTTTAAAAATTAATTACAAAATTAAATAAAAAATTCAACTCCCACCCCCCTACACCCCACCCAATCCCTCCTCATCCCACCCAATCACGTGCTTGCCTTAATGCCCTTCAAATGTTTAATTGTACCAGGACGGCAGAACCATCTAGAACCAGCTTCTGTTCATCTTCTTCACGTGTCCAAAGCTTTGTTTTTTAGAAATTTCTTCTTCTTTTTTTTTTTTTATCTCTCATTTTCTCTCGCATCTTTTCATCATTATCACTTACCCAGTACACCTCGCTCGTCTCTCTCAAGTCTCAAACTCTCACAACAGATCATTTTACAAAAATTTTACAAAAAAAAAGTAATTTAACTTTCTTTTCTTACCTTATTTGATCTTGAATGTTGATTGAAAACTTGATGCTGATTTGAATTTGGATGCCGAAATGCTGAACGGTTGAAACTTGAAATTTTGTTTTTTTCTCGAACTATTAGATTCGTGTATTAGATCCGTGTAGGAAAACGAAATAGCGGCAATAACGGTCCGTTATTGCCGCTATTCTTCGTTAAGCCATTATTTGCGGCTGTTACACATTGTTTTTGTCGTGAATGAATTTCACAACCGTGTTTTGTCCAATAGCGGTGGCGGGTGGTGACGCTACCGCTATTTTGCGGCCGCTATTCCACTTTTAAACTGCTATTTGAATCCTTGGTGGCAGCAGCAAATTCTCATATTCAAAACACAAAGTAACTTTATATAATGTATATTTTCTTAGGGCAGGTAGTAATGCTCAACCATTAACCAAAAATGATTGTGCTAATCAGAAAGAATAAGCTTAACATGCTATTAAATATGTTCTGCAAACACAAGATTTCTTCTCTCTTATAAGTAGTTCAAACAATAAAATAATATTATCATGAAAAAGAACACTTGCCTGTTTAGTGTTTCACAGGAAGTCCCATGAAATGCACAGCACGATCCAAGTAGCTAACAAAAACAGTCTAGCAATGCAAAATTAATTAAATAAATAAAGAGTAGATTCCCACGATATAATGCACTAAACTAGATAGAAGGCTATGCAAATCATTGGAAGAAAACCTCAAAGTGAGAACAAATTTAGGAAAAAAAGGAAAAATTATGCATATAGTAGCCACTTAGACGAGAATTTTGTTGCACTTAGATTGCCAAAAAAAAGAAAAACAGACGCATCTAAGTAATTGTTTAGGAAGAAACATAATTAGCAATAAAACTAGCTCTCTAACAGCATCCTACCAATTAATAAAAGAATAGAGAGGGCAAAAGGAACCTCCATCTATAAATAGGAAAAGCTGCAGAATAACAGCCAACTACCACAGGGAACATATTAACGTGTTCCTTTATAGCCAATCACTTTAAGAACCCCAAAACAGGGGAAACAGGCATTGGAGCTTAGCTTACCTCTAGTGATCTGATTCCTGTGTAAGAATAGTCTTGTGGGAATAAAAGCCATCACATAATATCTAGTTCCATTGCTTGAGATAGCTGTTTCCATCTGGACAAAGCCACAATGTCAGTTTAAGAAGAAAGAAGTTTATATGAATGCCAGTACCCTGGCTGTTTCCTGAATGAACGATTCCTCCAACATTATCAACAGATGACAACCCATCTTAAGTATACCCTATTCCAACTAGTTCATCATAAATTGTCAAGCAGAAAACAATACTGTCATCCAAACCAACAGAAGATTTAAGATGCACTGTGAATTACAAATCTACCCATCCAAAGAAGACTCTTCTTCTTCTTCTTTTTTATTTTCAGCTAAAGAAAGAGGATTGTCTAGTTGCTTTCACAAGGCAATATTCAAGTGGAACATTTACAACAGTACAAAGGGTCACCAAGAAAAGAAGAAACAACAGGTAATTTAAAGCCCATTCCCAAAAGAAAGATGCAAAAAAGAGTACCTGCAAACCCATGATAGCTTCCGGAAGTTCTGCTAATTCAAATAAGGCTTTGTATACTCCCTTTTGTCCTTCTTGTCTACAGCAATTTCATACAGTTGGCCATTGTCTGTACTGAGAATGACTTCCTGTGTAAAAGTTGCATTGAAAACAATTAAGAGCATAGCAGAATCAATATGCACAAAGCATGGTCTTATCAATAAGCAACAGCCCAGAAATAAAATTACCTTTAGTGATCTGTTGCCTATTCCAGGCAACAGCATTGACAACTAAACCTTTCAATCTGCTTAATATACGTGGCTTGGTCCACTTTGCATGGGTGTAGAATGCATCAGCGCCTCCGCCGCCCACAATAGTAGTAAATACAATGGCCACCCCCAGGATTAACAAAGACTCTATGAATCGACTGCTCCCCAGGTCAGCCCGCAGAGAGATCAATTTCTAAAATTCTAAATGGAAAAGCAAAATTACACATGCTTCCATCATATATAATGACTACAAATCAGTTGTTTATCTCTAACCGCCCATGACTCAACTTGATACCATAAATACAAAGCTCAATCAAATACATATCAATGAGTTCAAATTCAATTCAATTTTAAGGTAATTAACTTAACCAACAAGGATTAAGAATCTGATTTAAACCTAGTGTGGCATTTCGAAAATTGGCACCGTATTTAGCTAAGAACTAAAAATTTATACGATTAATTTCAAATTATAATATTGAAAATGCATTAATCAAGAAAAAGAGAAATGAAGTAAAGCAAAAGAGGTTAAAGGTAAAAGAAGATATCAGAAGAATCAGCAACCCAAAAATCATGTCTGATAACCCAACTTTTACTTGTTCCCAACACAATCACATCATTTCCAGCTGCCATACACGTAATCATGCCGCGGCCTTTGGCCTTATATCTCTCTAGAAGATCTACTGCGAACACTTGTCTCCCTTGATCCATCCTTCACCAAAAGCAATTAAGTTTCCCATTTCTGAGACGTAACAAGAATTCTTTACTTTAAAAAAGTTCAAACTAAAGAAAGAAAGAAAATGAGAAAAAAATCTTCCAAAATGCAAATAGAGATGATGTTCAGGAAGATCGCTCAACTGAACGGCAAGTAAATCACAGAAATGCTAATACTTTAAAATTCAATGAGTACCTGAATGTAGACAAGATCAACCGGGAAAATCGCCGCCGGGTATTTAAACAGTTACTCATATTTCTTTCGTATTTCAAAGAAAGAGAATCCAACTGACAGCCAAAAAAAATAAAATAAAATTAAAGTTAAAAATTAAAGTAGAACGTCGCCTTTTGAATTTATTTTTCCCAATCTCCTTAAAACGCTTCGTTTTAGTGAAGCCCGGATCCGAGCCGTCATGGGCAAAGGAGCGGCCCATAGAGGAGAAAGAAAGAAGCGCGCCCTGTGGACCCGTAAAAAGTTAATTATGGACAAAATCGCACTTAAACACCGTAAGAATTTGTCAAATACAAGCGAATCTCAATTTCCTTTTTTTTTTTCTTTTCACCAGTTAAATCATTATTAAATAAAATCGGAGCGTCTGTAGGGGCCGTTTATGATCTAACGGCTTAGATTTCACCAACACCTCAACGTCTACTTTTGCGCAACGGTCATATATCTGTCTCAAGAAAATGAAATTCCCTTCGATACATTTACCTCTTTTTCACTCTTACTAAAATCCTCCGAAATAACATCCAATTTTTCGTATTTCTCTTAACACTGAAATTTGCTTGTGCTTTTGTTCTTTTGGAGCAATTCTTGATTCAAAGTGTACAGAGATGAGTATTCTTCAATACCCAGATTCGTTCAATGTGCCAGAGCTTCAGGTTTGGAGCAATGCGGCTTTTGACAAAGGAGAGTCTGAAGATACAAGCGCCATCAAGGTTTCTTGGGCTAATCATGAATCTGGGTCGGTGAATCAGTCACTAGAATCTGAAGGTAGTAAAGAAAATCGGAGTGCTCTTTGGCTAAAATCCCCCGTTTCATTCAAATCTACTTCGTCTATTGTCAAGCCTCTTTGTTCCAAGAATGTTACAGGAAACTCCAAAGAACAGATGCTGAAGGGTAGTTTTATTGAGCCATTGTCAGCGAAACTGAAGAATGGAGTTGGGAAAGGAGAAGACAAAAAGCGTGATGAGAAAAAGATTGATATGGAGATGGAAGAGATTGAGAAGGAGATCACTCGTTTGTCATCGAAACTTGAATCCCTTCGGCTCGAAAAAGCTGAATGCAACGCCAAAAGTATTGCGATGAGAGGAAGAATAGTGCCTGCTAAATTCATGGAGCAAAAACAGAGCATAAAGATTTTTGAGACGACAAAAAAGATTGAAGATCCTCTGTTTTCAAGTGCTAAAACAAAATTGAACCCAAGGGGAGTTAGTTTAGGTCCAACGGAGATTTTCTATGCAATGAAAACGAGACAATTAAAACAGGACATCACCACCCCTATTCAGTCAATACAGAGTCGCCGCAAATCCTGTTTCTTTAAGCTCCAAGACGTTGATGAAGGGAAGGTTACAAGAGAGAGAGGCAAGAGCTTGAGTCTTAGCCCAAAATCACGTACAACAGCGTCCAAGATTCATCCTCCTAAGACAGCAGCAACCACGGTAGGGTCTAAAAGGGCTGTGAAGAAAGAAGACGGGGTTCTTGCTACAATTCAGCCAAAAAGGCTCTTCAAAGAGGTAGAAAAATCAGTAACAGCAAAGAAACAATTGAAACCTGGAAGGGTGGTCGCGAGCCGGTACAATCAGATTGCCAACCAAAGCGATGCTCGAAAACGGTCTTTACCAGAAAATGAGGGGGAGGAGAGTAACAGGCATGACAAGAGGCGTGTTTCCCGTGAACAAATAGTGGATTCCTGCAAGAATCGAAAGAGTGAGAGCAGAGTGAAGAAGAAGTGGGAAATTCCTAGTGAAGTGATAGTTTTCAAGGGAGAAATGGAAGAAGAATCTCCGCAGTCAGTTAATAAGTTCAACAATGTGCTACCAAAGATCAGGACTGTAAGATTTTGGGCTGAAAGTCCTCGTGATTCAGGTGCGGCGAAAAGAGTGGCTGAATTGATGGGAAGGAAATCGTATTTTTGTATGGAGGAGGAAGCAGAGGACTCTGTTTGTCAGGCTCTGAGTTTTGCAGTAGGGGATGGAGAGTAAGATTGATCACATTTCTTAATTTTTTTCTTCATCCTTTTTTTTTTTTTTAATAAAGCTATAGTGTTTGGGGTTTCGGGTTGTGAACCATAACTCTTGTTATGGGTTAAGAATGGTTTTATGTTCGCTTATGCTTATCATATATGTAAAGTGACTGATTAAGCTTTTATTGTCTCTACTGTCTCTTGCTTCTTGTGAAGATATGTTTTTTTTTTTTTTTTTTCATTCTTTGTAAATATAATAATATAAATATAATATAATAATTCTTTTCAAATTGACAACGATTGAATCAGTTGGCTGCACTAATTTCATGTCCGGTAATGGTTCCGATATCTGTCTTCATTGCTTAACATGATGTCTTCCCTGCAAAATAAGTAGTATTTTTGGTGTTGGAATCCAGAAATTCATGTTATATTCAGCATGATTTATGTTTTCTCTAAAGGAGCTGGATATTTTACTTTTTCTTTGCTGTTTTCTATCCAAGTTACTAAAGAAACCAATATTCATTTTGAAATTTGACTGTGTTCCCTGAAAAATCTGATCTTGGTCAATCAATTAGCTATATTGATTCGCAATTAGTTTCCACAAATCTTTAGTTTCAACAGAAAGATTTCATATATTGTGTCAAGTGTCAGGGAATGAAAAAGTTGCTGCAAAGAACATAGGATGCAGAAGACAGAAAAACGATGCTGTGTGCAGCTATGCTCCAGTCTGAAAATATTACAAGAATGTTTGTTATGAAATTAAGGAACATGTAAGCCCTTGTCTTCTGATACCGATGATTATGTTGCGACGCCATTGCCACAATGACGAAGCAAATTGTTGAAGTTCACTTGTAATTCTATCACACTCTGTCGAGCCATTGATTTCGTCCCCAGTATCATGTGCTAGAACTTGGAGATTTGTTTCGGGATGCCATCATTTGTATGGGACCTGTTAACCAAAATTTAGTCTCTATTTGGGTAAACATTAGTGAAGAAAATGAAAGGAAAGAAAAGCAAAGATTTTTTGCAGGAAAGAAAAAAAATTCTAACCATCATAATTTGTTTAAGATTTTTTCACATGAATAACTTAGAAATTAATTGTTTAAGAAAAAGAAAACTCAATAAAAGAGATGGATTTTTATTAATCCATAAAAATCTGTATGTTTAGAATTATTTTCATTTATTTATATTTTTAAAAATTAATTTTAATTAGAAAATTTAAGAATCTAAATATGTATTAGTAAATAAAATTAATTATAAACTTATATTAGTATTTTCTTACAAATTTAACAAGCTCTATTAATATAAACATAATTTCTCCAATTATATTTGTTTTTTCATGAACATGTTTTTCTTTTTTTTCTCAAATTTATGAAATAATAATAAAATATAAAAAAAATAAGGTTCCAGCATACATTAAAAAAATAAAGGATATAAGAACATAAAATAAACAGCGAAACTGGTTTAGGTGTGATAAAAAAATTAAATATTAATACAACTTGTCAAGTTTATAATATATTTTTTGAAAATTGAAGAAAACAATAATGACATATATGTCATTTTATATTTAAAAAAATTTTATTTATTTCCTTTTCTTAACTTTTTCTACATTGGAATAATTAGCAAGTGCAGTATCTAAGGAAAAGGAGGCAGGCGCAATCCCCCTTCCTCTTCTTTATTTTAAAATGAATAATATCAAAACAGAATAAAGGTTGCACCTTTTCTTCGACTTTCCTTTCCTTTCCCTCTCTCCCGACTCAATCCAAACATAGACATAAAGTTTTGTTTTATAACCCAAAATGAAAAGATAAAACTTTTTATATTTCAATTTACCAATGTTAAAGAGTGAAGGCGGACATGTCAATTTCCATTCACCGAACACTAAGCCTTAGCATTAAACCTTAGTGACGCCTCAATATCTTGGATGCCAAAAAAATGATAATCTTTATGCTTAAAGTCATAGAGTTTGAAAGCTACAAATTTATCTTAAATATCAATTTTATATATACCCAATGAAAAATTTTACATTTTACCCAAGTAAGGATGGAATTGAATATTATATTAATGAAATAAGAATAAAGATAGAGATGGAAATAAGTGTGATTTAAATTTTTTTTTATTAATTATGGGATAAAGATAGATAATATAGTATTCATTCTAACCTGTATTCATATATTTTATATATTTAGTAAAATAAAATTTTACTTAAAAAATATAAATTATTATTTTAAATTAATTAAAAATAATATATTTTTATATAAAAAATATATTAATATATATTTATAAAAATATTACATAAATATGTAAGATAAAAATACAAAAATAAATTTTATTTTTATTTTAAAAAAACATCGAGTACGAAAATTATTTATATTTACGAGATGTAGACAAAAATAAATTTAAAATATTTGTTAAGTATAAATATATGGATGAGAATGAGAATAAGGAATACTTTACTCACCTCATATCTTATCCATTGGCAACCTTAAAAGTATCCATGAGCACCTCTTTTTTATTTTTTTTGTTTTTTTAAATGTTTTTTTATTTTTTTTTGTTTTTTGCTTTATTTTTATTAGATTTTTTTTCATTTTCCTTTCTGTTGTTTTTTATTTTTGTATTGTTTATTTAATTTATTTTTATTTTTTAATCATTTTTATAATAAATTATATGAAAAAATTAATAAAAATAAAAATAACAAAATAATCATACCAACGGATTTCGAGTTACTTCTATCAAATATGTTTATTCTTAAAATTTTGAGATCAAGTTGAGCATTTTTTTTTTTAAATAAGGGTTGGGTTAGAAATAGATTTATTATTTAATTTTTTATATAAATATTATATTAATAAAATTATTATTTTAATTTAATAAATTTATGCTCATCTGACTTTAATTTTTAAAAAAATTTTTTAATCAGATAAATTTTATTAGCAAAAAAGTCAATCAAAATATAGATGATAAAATAACTCATATTTAATGAGTTTAACGTGTTTTTTTTTTTTTTTTGTTAAAGTTCGGGATCAAATTGAACTTTCTTTTAAAATTGGTTTTAGGTTGGATATTGGTTTGAGATGTCAGATCATTATCTCCTTCCTTCTAGCCTTTCCTTTCTCTTTCTACCTACTGTGTTTTTGTCAAAAATCTCATGAAGAGAAAGGATTGAAGAAACCCTTGATGTAATGGATTGAACTGAGAGATAAGGTTGATGTTTTATTCTCAAGGAAATTTATCAAACAATGAAGATTTATGAGATATTATATATCCTAGGCATTCCCTTTTCCGGTTTCAAATGGTATCTAAATATTTGTTGAAATTTCTTGTTGATTAAAACTTAGATCCGAGAACTCAACTATCCATTACCTTTGTTTTAAAGAGAAGTATTTTATTAAGGAATTATGGAGTGTTTTTAAAATTAGAGAGTTTATTTGGAAATAGAAGTTGAGTTTTGTGGCTGAATGAGAGGCTAAAAATACTAATTCTTTAATAGTAATTTCAGAGTTAGAGCAAGAAGAAGTGCCATCTTGGGGCTTGTTGATAATGGTATGGCGATCTCAGAGCATAAAACCGTTAAGGCATTGGATTCCGATTTCACCAAAGAACACTTTGCAGCTGATTGGTGGCATAAGCAGGTGGTAACTAACTTGAAAGCCAGATTGTTGTCTGTGCGTGAAGATGGTGATTTGGAGATTCTCTTTGCTATGGAAGAACTCAAAGTTGCTATTTGGGATGGTGAAGGTCCAAAAGTGCCTGACCTTTTAACTTCAATTTTTATAGAAGAACTTGGGGAGTTTTGAAGGTTTATCTCCTAGATTGCTTAATGAAATTTCATAAAACTGATTCCAGAAGATTTAGCAAAAGCAAGAGTCGATATTAGAGTTGAGATGTTCATGGCTTGGTGGTTAACAGTTCTCGTTTGCAAGTTTGTTTCTGATTTTGCTTGGTAATGTCCAATCTCTGTATTTTCTCTGTGTTTCCTTGTTGATGGTTGAGAATCTCTCCGAGGCATTGGCCTCCTGTTGTGATTTTTCTTTTTATTCATTATTAAAATCCTAACTCTGCAAAAAAAAAAAATCAATATTTTTTTTAATTTTTATATAAATTAATAATGATAAAGATGATGTGGCATGTTAACATGTCTAAAACACCTTAATTTGGAAAATAAGATTAAAATTATCCTATTTTAAGAATAAAATTTTTTAATATTTTCGTTTGAGAAAAAACTCCACATCAATTATTTATTTATTTATTCATTAAAATTTTGTCCTTTTCCCTTGCAACATACCTAGCCAGCCATTATAACTGATTTTCCGTTCTTTCTTCTTTTCTTTTCGTGTCAAATACCTAATCTTTATTCACGTGTTTTGCCATCACCTCTAGTTATCTGCTTAGGACTCTGAAGTGAACCGATCACCTCTACCAAATACTCAACCCATTTGCTACCCGTTAAAAACGAGTACCTTTTACAGATGATTTAACCCTCTCTTCTGCTCCAAAGAAAAATCAAGGAAGGTTTCTAAAATGGGAAGTAGAGGTTCTTCATTTCAAGCCGACGCCGATCGTCGATACAATTACCATGCTTACCAGCTTTTACCATTATTGCTAATAAATGGGAGGTAGGCGATGGTTCTCTTTTGTTCTTTATTCTCTTTGTTTATTCCTTCTTTTCGTTCTTTCTTTTCTTATTTTTATTTCTCACCCACCAGAGATTCATTCGATAATAATAATAATAATAATAATAAGATCCTCGATTATTGTCAGAGGCCTATCAAGTCTCTCATTTTTCCCATCATCCTCCATTTTTTCTCATCAGATTTTTTATTTAATTAATTTGCTACATTTCCTTATTTACTTTCTGAATTTAAAGTGTTTAAAGCATTTTTGTATTAGTTTCCCTTCCTGTTTGAATAGTTTTTAATTTAGATTATAAATTTGGAACATATCATTGGGTTTGGAATTCTTTGGTTAGTTTGAAGTGGGTTTTTTTGTTTATTTAAATTAAGCTTTAAAAAAATGTGAAGTTTCTAGTTTTTAAGAACGGTGTAGCTACACTTATAGTTATGAAATAATGCATGTGGTTGATTAGTGAAGTGGCTTAAGATGTTGAAGTAAAGCTAAAATAGAAAAAAAAAAAAATCTGTTATGAAAATAAATGTTGGGAGGATAAAATTAGGAACCTAAAAGTTAGGAACTAGATTTTATGGAGATTAATATAACCTTGTGTTAGTTATGAGTTTGGTTGTTGGCTCTTGATTATGATTAGTTCTTATGTATGAGAGTTTTCATTGAAATGTTTTGGTTTGGATGGGCAGAATAACAAATATATTTTTTTGGGGAGGTAGTTTAGTTTAGTGATTTTTTTTTTTTTTTTTTTTTTTTTTTTTTTTTCCTATGGAAGAGAAGTCTACTTTGGTCTTTACCTTTTTTATTGAGACTTGGCCTTGCTGGAAAGATTAGGGATAGAATATATGATGTGAGCATGTGAAGTCTTAAATTAAATGTATGTGAATTAGTCAATCTCCTATTTAAATTATTTGAATTTTATAGATTTTATGTTGATGATTTCAAAAGTTTGAAATCCTGATCTTTAGTAATTTTGAGTTAAAAAAATGATCTTAAATCCTTATTGTAATTGCTTTCAATTAGTAACTACTCTAATTTTCACTTTACTATTATATGATAATTTGTTATTTATTAATTTTTTTTTCTATTCAGGTGGTAAAGTTTCCACTCAGGTTGAATCCAGCAGAAATCAAAGTAAAAATTAAACTAAATGTTAGATATTACTCTATTGCATCATAAATTTTAATTGATAAATAAAAATCCACTTCATTCTTATAACGCAAAGTTTTCCAATAAAGCAACAATAATGGATATTGATCCTTCTATTGAATGGTTCTATACTGCTTGCAATTAGTGCTTGAGAACTTCGCCAGGTGGTGGATCATGGAGAAAAAATATCTTAGTTCATGTAAACTCCTAGCAAATCTATCTACTCGAAACACACATTATTAATTTTACTCATTAGTTTTAACTGTCTTTAGACATTTATGATAGATTTTTTATGAGAGTTGATATCATCAGTTGATTTTTATGAATTAAAAAAAAAATTGAAAAGTGAATATATGAGATGATTCAACAAAAGATATTCCATATCATTATTTATCGTGATTGTGTGAAGATCTGTTGAATATGTATTCAATCCAAACTATTCTACTATATCTTTCCCTTAAACTAAATTTAGCTCTTATGCTCCTTCAATGTCTTAGGATTTTAACTCTTGATTGTATTGTTTCCTTTTGTTGTCACAAATTTTGTACAAACATGGTTAGCTTTTCTATGTTTTCTATTGCTAATTATATATTTATTTCTTTTTGAGTATTTTATTATACCTGCTTTGACTATTTAAAAAAAAACTGCACCTACAGTATAGGGCGGTTATAACACTAGTAATAATAATAAGTAGAGGGAAAGAAAACTGGAGATATTTGCTTATTGATTCCTTTTGAAATTTCAATGATAGCTACTTCAAGGTGCTTCAAGCTTCTTCTTTAATGCAGAGGCTCTTCCAATTTCTATTCCTGTTCAATTCGGGTAACAATAGTGCATTATTTTCACCATGTAAGTCAAAATGCATCCTTTTTCGTTTAAATGCCAGCAAATACTTATGTTTTACCTTTCAGGTAGAAACTGCACATAAGGCAAGAATTGGATTTTTTTTTTCTTTTTTTTTGAAACAGAAGCTGCTTTCCTAGAAATTAGTTTGTTATTCGATTTAAGATGTGGGTTGAGAAATTAAACATGTGATTTTGGATTGATTAAAATCTTATATTTTAGTATATTTTTAGCGTGTAATTGATGGTCATGCTTCTACTTCCAGAATTATTTCACGTCCATCCCAGTTGGATTCCCTTGCATATGCCCTATTGTGAATAAAATCATCGGAAATCCGGATGAAGAGGAAGTGAGAGATGAAGTCTTGAATCAAATTCTCAATACCTATGAATACATGCCAAAGTTGAGCGGGGAAAGTGTAGTGCTTATGTTCATAAGCTGTGCAAAGCTGGAAATCTTTCTATGGCTATTAGATAACTGCAATCTTTGTGAGATCAAATATCTTTATCCCCAATGCATATGATACCCTTTTGGCTGCAGCTGCTGAAACGAATGAGATTGACCTTTTGTTTCAGATAGTCAAAGATGTATTGGTGTTTCGTGGACCCTTGAGCTCAGCATGTTATCTTTACTTTGCAAGGTCTTTTGCTAATACTAATGACCATACAACATTGATTAGATATGTCAAACAAGTACCATTGTTAGCTTTCACGAGCAGCACGATAGTTATAAACCAGATCATCTTTGCTTTCGCTGAATGTAGGAAGATAAAAAAGGCTGTTTTGATATTTAATTAGATTAATAGTTTCAGATTCAAGCCTAAAGTGATAACATATAATACTATTTTGAATATCTTAGGTCATGCTAGTCAGGTGGGTGAAATGGTCCATGAGTTTGGCTCCATGAAGGAAGCTGACCTTGTTCCAGAATTCATTACTTATGATACATTACCAAACAATTTAAGGAAGGTTGGGAGGTTGGATATTGGTTAGTGTTTTTCAAAGAAATGAGTGATAGTGGAGTTGAGCTAGATTTGCTTACTTATAGAGCAATGTTGAGACTTTTGGCCGATCAGGGAACACTGAGGAAGCATTAAGTCTCTTTAATGAGATGAAGCAGAGGAAGATCCGTCCATCAATCTACATATATCGGTCCCTAATTGACATTTTGAAGGTAGGGAAGGTGGATTTAGGAAGTCTTTTCAGAGGAGATGAATTCATTTCTTTAAGACTTAGCTGGTCTAGAGGATTTTAATCGAAAACGTTGGTAGTTCCATAATTGGTTCGGGAATTGAAGTTTCGAAGAATTTTTTAATGTCATCTTGAGTACTTCAATTTGGCTCTAATCAGAATAGGGATGTGTTATGGATGTTCCTTCATGCATTGCTACTGATATTGCTTTGTGTATTATGTTATCCACCTTTTCTTTTTGTACCTTTGTTTAATGATATGTGGTTACTGTAAATATTTGATTATGGTTAGTAATATTTTATTCTTTTAAATTTTTTGTCAGAACAAGTAATAAAATTGTTTCGGTGAAAGTTATTTTACAAAATAGCTATTTTCATAGAATAGCTATTCATGGAATAATTATTCAAGAGACAATTCTTTCATGGAACAACACCAATACATTTATTGAAAACTCTTTCACCAAAAGTTACTTCACTAAGACTTATTTCACAAAAAACGTTTTACTGAATGAAAAAATGAAAATAACTCTGAAATATGATAAAATTTTGGGGTTAATTTCACTATTAAGATGCTTTAGAATATTTGACTTGATGAATCAAATATGAATATAGTTAAGAAGTCTCATTTTAACCATTTTTTGAAGTATGAGTGCTTCTCTCTTTCAGGACAAACATGAACCTCTATGTTTGTAGACATTAATTATTATTATTATTATTATTATTATTATTATTATTATTATTATCATTTTTTTTTCTTTTTTTCTCTCTTCCTTTTTTTTTTTTTCTAATTTATTCTCTGCCAAAGGTCTTGGTGCATTAAATGCATCCTTCTCAAAAGTCCAAAATTCTAGCCATTGCCAGCTATCGGTAACCACCTAATACCCTTGTCTAACTTAGCAACGAGGAATCTTGTTATCGAAAAATCGTTTACGTTGAAAAAGTAATAAAATTTTTGAAAATCTAGAATATTAATCCCATAAATTTTGGGATTTGCATCCTAAAAAAGTCTTATAAATAGAGCTATCTTTTTGCACAAAAAAAAAGGAACCCACACACAGAAATGAAGAAAAAAATCCACAAAAAAGGGGAAAACCTTGACAAAAAAAAATAGAAAAGAAAAAACCTTGCAAAAAAAAAAGTTTTGCCAAAAAAAAAAATCTTTCTGTTAAAACCCAAATAGAAAAATGCAATCCCTCTAGTGAAAGAACCCATCATTGGCCTACAAAAAAAATCAATAGAACAAAAAAAAAGGTTTTTGAATCGAAAGGTTTCAAGACAAATTTAAAGAGATTGGAATGCTTTCGGTAAAAAGGGGGTCAGATCTGGAGAGAGGAGGTTGAAGAGAGACCTTGGGTGTTTTTCTAGGCTTTTCTAGCAACCAACATGGTGGATAGCGAACACTAATGGTGAGGAGCACGATAGTTTTCGTGGTGGATGACGATCGACCTTGGGGACTATTGAAAGAAAAAAGGAAAGAGCTTTTAGAGTTTTTTTTCTTTTTTTTTGAAAAAAGGAGAAAATTGAAGTAAGACAAAAGTTCATATATAAGCAAACAAGGATCAAAATGACGTTGCTTAGGCCTAAAGGGATTTGCGCATCGACTCGACGATCTGACTTAAGGTCCGCACAACTAACCCACAACCCAGCTCCCTTTTGACCTCTAATCGGTCTAGTTGAACTGGCTTAGACCAACATTGATAGGTTCAGTTCAAGTAAACAAATTTTTTTGAATTTTCTTATTTATTTATTTTTTATATATTTTTTTATCATTAATATTTGTACATGTTAAAATGTTTAAGTTTGCTAAAATAATTTTTTGTTATTTTTATGATAATAATTAGTAAAAAAATGAAAACAATAAAAATAATAATGAAATATGTAGTTAAATTTTTGGATAATTTCATTAAATTTTAAAATAAATCTTACAAAATAATGATAAAAAAATTAATAATTAATGACTATGATACCAATAATAAAAAAATGATTTCTAACATTTGATAAATTTTTAATTAAAAATAAAAAATAGTAAAAATAACCAAAAAATAATTAAAATAAACAATAAAAAATTAGTAAAAATGTAAGAAAAAAGAATTTTTATCTGATGATGAAATTCAAAAGTATTTTAAGTAATGATACTACGAAATCTGTAGGTGAGAAAAAATTTTTTAAATACTACCAATGTATTAGAATATTTATAAAAAATTTTAAATACAATAAAAAATTTTCTTTTTTGCTATTAAATAAAATAAAAAATTAACTAATTTATTAAAATAAACTAGCAAAAAGTGAGGAAAAAGGAAATTTTATTTGATGATGAGATTTTAAAAGTATTTCGAGAAATGATGCTTTATGAAATCTCTAGGTGAGAAGATTTTTTATAAAATATTAACAATATATTAGAGTATTTATAGAAAATTTACAATATGATAAAAATTCTTCTTTTCTTCAAAAAAATCTAATAAAAAAACCAATAAAATTTTTAAAAATAAAATAAAATGTGTGCATCAAAATGTTGTCATTTGCATTGCATACATGTGTTTATTTTTACAAAAAGTAAATATGAACCCCTGATGATAAAATTTTAAGGTATTTCAAAAAACGATGCCTAAAAAATCTCTAGGTGAAAAAGAGTTCTTGTAATGTTACCAATGTATTAAACATTTTAAGAATTATTTCAATAAAAAGGTTTTAATTTATTTTTCTCGAATAAAAATGGAACAATAAATATGAAATAAAGATAAAAGGAAAAAAATAAAATTTCAATAAATAAAAAAGTCAAGGAAATTACTTTTTAAACATCGAAACTAAGATTGTTTTTGTCAAGATTAATGGATAATATGTAATTAATTAGTACTATTTTAAACGGGTGCTGTAGGGGTGTTAATCATTTCTCATACGTAACCGACTCTTGAACCCAAACTGATTGCCAATTACAGACCCTAAAATTATCTTTTTAATAAATTTTAAGATTTATTAAAAAAATAAATTTTAATAGGCGATCAATCGTACCTAGCTAAAAAAAATTAATGGCGAGTCTTTTTATTTATTTTAATTTCAAATTCATCGAACGACTTCAAAATCGTTACAATAGCTTGACGACTCCATTGAAGACGTCATTTTTTTAAAAGTCAAGCTAAAATTAACTACGTATCATCTTCAATTTTTCTTTAAATAGTCTTAATTGATATTTAATTTTAAGTTCTTAAATTTTGATTCCTTTTCAATGAAAAAAAAATCAAAAACAAAAAATAAAAAGAAAATTTCACACGCATTTTGTTTACTATGACTTTTATCTGTATATATTTTTCTTAATAAATTAAGAAACATTTGCACATATGATGACATGATGCACTTCATGCATGAGCTTTATACCTAGGTTTCGTCATTTAAAAGAGGAAGTAAAATATTTATGCTCTCGTGAGGTGATAACCTTTACAATGACAAGCGAAATACTTTCATTCAAATTGAACCCTTTTCGTTTGTAGCCTATAATGGGTGAAGATTGGGGTGCCTTGCTAATTTAGCATGGATGATAGTGAGGAATAATTTAGGAACCTCTAGATGTATGTCCAAACCAAACATATAATAAGCCTAAAAAGCTAGCCTTAGGTAGAGATTCGCCCACCTTTTTGTAAAAAAACCTAAGTCTAAAACGTGTAGGAATAAAAGTTGTGTATAATAAAAAACAAAAAAAAATGAAAAAATCTCACAATTTTTTTTTCTTCATCTTAAGGCACATCCTCACATGAACTCAATTTCATTTTTCTTCTTCTTCCTTTTACATAAAACATATCATATAGTTCTACATCGAGATATTTACTCTAAGATATCTTTCTCCAGATAAGTTCTTTATGGATCCCTTAGAGCTACATATTTGCTCATCCTTCATCAATGTCCTATATGAATCATATAATAAAGTATATGTTTGATAAAAAAAAGCCTAACAAAAAATTAAAGACTATTTACCTACTGGTTATGTGTTTAAATTACCTGAGAAAGTGATTTGGATATCACATAAAATAATTTAGAAGACTTAGTCATCATCTGGGCTCAGTTAAGTGAAGAAAAACAAGAAAGCTTTTGCAAGAAGTACGAAAAAATTACATCCCTTATTCTGATAGTGATCGAGGAATAGTTGGTTAAGACAGCTATATAGTTTTGAGACCCATCCTATAGATGCTTCACTTTTAATTGAAAAGATTTGGTGCTAATCATTGAGGAGTACTCTATGTTGCTCTGGATAGAACTGTAGTATCTAGATAAAAGTGTTTACCTGATAGCTAAAATCAAGTTATCGTAAAAAATTGGCCAAGCTTATTTAGGATAAAGTAGAAATCACAGATTTCTTCGCAAAGCCAAAAGGTGAACATCTCGATATTTGTCGGGACTTTCTTCAAAATTTTATTTGAGTGCATTGAGATGAAAATCAAGGCATGGCTATGTTTGCTTTGGCATTGTATGGAATTGTAATCTTCCCAAAGACGTTAGGTTACATCGAGATAATTATTGTGGACTTTTTCGAGCAAATTGAAATGCAAACAATTAATCCTACATAAGTAGTCCTAGCCGAAACCATTAGGTCATTGAATTTCTGTTGACGGAGTAAATAATAATGGTGTATATGGTGTGTACCACTATTACATGTGTGCGTTAAAAGTCATTTCAAGTGTGGAAAAAATGTATTCTCAAAGTCGTATTTTTAAAAAAAGGCACCAATTGAAGAGTTTTATTCTTACGAAGGCTTACTGGGGATGAAATAGAATGGATGGCATTATGGATGCCCCATGTGCACATGTTGTATTAAGGAAGAAATAAACCATGAATACTACTATTAGGACTATGGAGGTGTGGTAAGTTACGCTCCATTGATGGTACTTAGGCAATTTAATGCAAAGCAGTTTGTTCCTACCACTCATGGCCAGGTTCAAATAGAATTCACCTACGAGAAATTCATTCCACCAAAAACGTCAGAGCAACTGATCCAAGCATGGAAGAAAACACGAAGAATGATATTAGGGCCTCTTTTCGACAAAGTCATTCATAATTACCAAATTTGGAAAGCGAAACAACTTAGAAACATAGTGCTCCATCCTAATGATGGCTTATATCTATCAGCTAACTTTTTGATAAAAGTGTAATTATCAAAAGTTGAGCTTATCAAAAAAGAATTAGAAGTTGAAAAGAAAAAATAAGAAAAGAAAATTTGAGACTTAGTGAGAAGATAGGACAGTTGAAATACAAAGCAAAAGTATAAGGGAACATATTGAAAAAGGTCATAAACGAACAGGATATGGCTAACAATGATTCGAAAGATCTGCATAAAAAAAATAAAAGATTACGAGTCTAATTCAAGACTAGAAAATTCACTAAGTTTTACTTTAGTTGGCAATATGAAATGGATGAGCACTGAGAGAAAATGAACCACTGGAAAGGCAAAGCTCAAGAAAAGCAAAAAAAGATCACTAGAATTTCTCAAAAATGTTAGAACTGGAAGGGATTATACACTATAGCTTTAGCAAGAGTGATCGAATGTTAAAAAGAAAAGGAAAGGTTGAAGGCTTGCTCGTAAAATAGAGAAAAAAGCATATTAAAGTACTAAACGAAAAAAAATTGCTTCACCAAGTGATCCAAAGGTTGGAGTTGCAACTATAAGACCACATAAACCATATTTCAACAATAATAATGATTGACAGAAAAGGGAAAAAGGTTGGATCTTCACATGTGATTCAAAAAGAGATGCCTGTATGAGATAGAGAGCATAAAGTTTAGGGAGGCAACAATACATAAAGTACCTAACCAGTCAAGTTTGCAAGGCAATGAAGAAAGCATGAGAAATGATTGAAAAGGTAAAAGTATTAAGACGAAAGTCAATCTCATAGAAGAATATGGATAGCGTTTAGTAAACTTTTTAGATAAAGCCAATGATCATTATAAGTAAGTCAAATGCTTTTATAGATATAATTGTAGAATTATAAATCTTATCTAACAAAAGTTTTATGGAATCAATGAAAATTTTTAGTATTGAAATTCATCTATGAGCAAATATCTCTCACTTACATTCATGCATCACGTGCACCATTTTTAATAATCATATTCTTTTTAAAAAAATAAAAAAAAAGAAGTGAAAAATAAAATTTTCAACATATGGTATTCTTATTTTTGAAAACTTATGATAATAAAGGTTCAAGAATAGCTTACCCACTAAAAATTTTAACTTAGCCTACTCGTTATTCATACATCACCAAAGCTTAAAAAAGAATCATAGAACAAGAATAAGCCAATCAATTTGAAAAGATTGAGAAAGCTCAATAAGAACTAAAAGAGAATCTTAGTAAGATAATGGACATGCTCAAGAATCTTGACAAAGAAAAAATGATGGAAGGTAATCCTAGCTTTCAAGAACAATCGTCAAACACGGTGGATCATATATACTCTCCAGGGTTTGAACCACGATCGATCCAACCTTCTTAAGGAGTAAGAGTTCAAATTTCTACTCTTGAAGGATATTCTTATCCTTATCCAAGAATGACATCCACACCTACCTAGGATAATTTTAAAATTTTGCTAATCCCGTAATGATAGAAAAATCATCCAAGCCAATCTTAATTTTAAACTTGAATGATCCCAAGAGGAGAGAAAAGATAAGGATTAAGACATTTGAGAAAGTGAAAGATACCAGTGCCTAGCAAAAGATGAAATTATTAGAAAAAAGATTTAGGGCCATAGAGGGAATGAATTTTTATGGGTCCATGGACGCAGTCGAGCTTTGTTTGATTTCAGACGTAGTCATTCCACCTAAATTTAAAGTCTTTGTATTTAAAATATATGATGGCATAAAATACCTAATGACTCATGTCACCATGTATTATCATAAAATGGTGACGTATGTTCATGACAAAAAGCTACTAATACATATATTTTAGGATAGCCTTATGGGTTCTACAAGCATATAGGACTTGTATTCATTCTTGGAAAAAGCTCACAAAGGCATTCTTTCACAATACTGGTATGTCATAGATTTGGCCCCAGATTATTTTTCTCCATAGAGCATAGAAAAAAAGTAATAAAAAACTTTAAGGAGTATGCACAAAGATGGAGAGATGTAGCTGTATAAATCTAACTTCTTTTCATTGAGAAAGAAACAACTATCCTATTTGTGAACACCTTAAAAGTGTGTTACTATGAAAGACTGATAGGCAATATAACTAAGAACTTAACAGATATGTGATATCATGAGAGATTATTGAAAACGTCATAAACAATGAAAAGCTCAATGCAAGAGAGATAAGTAGAGCAAAGAAAAAAAAAGCTCCCTAGAAGAAAAAATAAAGCCCAAGTAGTGAACTATGTGGGACAACAGTTCAAGGGTTTCACTCAATACCCTGCACTAGTGTACCAAACTTGTTAACCTCTTATAATTAAATTTTATATCCATCTCTCATCCATATCAATCGTATTAATTGGTACAATAACCAACTTATCCATCTCATTTTCAATCATCTTTTTGGACATCTACTTATGCATATTGTCATCTCTATGCACCCATCAAACTAGAATGGAGACCCAACCCAAGTAATGGTCTAAAAGCCCTAAGAAATACTTAAGAAAAAACTACTTTTGACCTTATCCCTATGACATAGATAGATCTGTGAACCTTTGAAACTCTATTTCCTAAATGGTATGAATGCACATTATAATTATCATTATGGAAACCTAGGTCATTCTACTGAGAACTATACTGTTTTGAAGCATAAAGTACAATGGTTGATTAACGAAGAGAAGCTAAACTTTAATACCATCCAAAGAGGCAATTCAAATGTTAATGAAAACCCTCTGCCAAATCATACTAGATCATCAATTAATGCTTTGATTGATAGGTAAACATGTTTTATGAAAAAGGGGATAAATGAAGTTAAAACTTTGATGGCTAAGGTGTTTAAAGCGTTAGTCATGGTTGATATGTTGAAGTCAATAGAGCCTTACAAATGCTCCGAAACAATTAACTCAATCGAAAGCTATGACTATCATAGAGGTGTTTGGGGGCATTCTATTGAGAATTATGATCAATTCTGTTAAAAGGTACAAAAATTAATGGATATGGGTCAAATAAAGTTTTATGAAGAAAAAAAAGTTTTGATAAAAGCTAAAATGTCTACCATTGATTCAAAGAATAGGTTTGTGCATAAACTAGTAATTATCTATTATGTGAAAAATCGATCACAAGGCAAGAAAAGCCCATCTTTCGACTAGTAGTGACAATTAAAGTCTCTAACCCTTTTTCATACTAGAATGACCAAGTAATACCATGAAAGTATAATTGTGATGTCGTAGTAAATTCAGATGCTATAAACATAATGGACATAGGAAATATGACCCAGAGTGGGTGATGTTACACTCCAAAAATGCTCAAGAAAGCTAGAAAAAAAATAAAGGTTGGGAAAAAATAAAAAAGTCAAAGTAATCCTGTAGCAGTATCTGATAAAGAATGTCAAAAGTTAGTCTCTGAGAATGAAGCTTGTGAATTTTTAAAACTAATAAAAATGATGAGTATAGTGTGGTAAAACAGTTGAACAAGATACTAGCTAGAATTTCACTATTGCCATTATTACTAAGCTTAGAGTCACACCATAACACTTTATTGAAGGTGCTGAATTAAACATATATATCCCACAATGTATCTATTGAGTACGTAAAATAGCATGTTGGTAATCTGTCAATCTCAAACTACATCTTTTTTAGTGATGAAGAGATTCTTTCTAAAAATTGAAGAAGTACTAAGGTTCTCTACATTATTGTAAAATGCAAGAGTTACATAATGGTTAAAGTTTTAATCGACAATGGCTCATTAATCAATGTTATATGCATGACTACTTTGGTACAAACTACCTATTGATGTATCTTACATAAAGCCTAATCATATGGTATGTCGAGCTTTCAATGAGGCTCAAAAAGAGGTACTGAAATATATAAAAATGTCATTGTATATTAGGTCTTGCACTTTCAATATAGAATTTCAAGTTATGGATATATCTCCCTTATACAGTTACTTGTTAGGTAGGTCATGGATTTATATGGTAAGTGCTATTTCATCCTCATTACACTAAAAAGTTGATTCATTGTTGATAAAAAGCTTACATGTATGGCAAAAGAAGAAGATTTACTGTAACCTAGCTGATAAATATTTTTTGTCTAAAAGCAACAGATGAAGCCTTGGAGTGCTCTTATAGATCTTTTGAGAATGTAATATATATGGCTAAATGATTTAAATTATATTTATCACACTTGTCTATGACTATTAAAATGGTCGTTAAGCAGCTTACTGAAATAAGATGGCAATCAAGAGTCGAACTTGGAAAAAATCTACAAAGAATCATAAAGTCACCAACAATATATGATAAGAAAGGTAGGTTCAGCTTGGGTTAGAAATTGACATGAGGAGACAGAATGAAAATCATGAATGAGAAAAATGAAAAGAGAATGGCTACTTATAGGGGATATAAGCTAGAGTCAGAGCCAATGGTCATTTCTTACCTCTATGATTTTTTTCATTTGGGTGGTTGTATTTACCCAAATTCATTTGAATCTCTAAGTGCGAAGTTGATTGAAGGTTTTTTTAAGCTGGCTATTCAAATGATGGATGAAAAAAAAAAGAGTCAAGATGAAGAGCTGTTTATGTATCATTGCCTTTCAAATTTCAAGCTAGATAATTAAAAAGTCATAGAGCTGCCTTTTGTCTTTAAAATTTTTGAAAAGTAATGTGCTGTGAAACTTTAAATCTCTAATTAATCTCTATGAACCTTAGAAGATATTTTATAATGTATTTATCATTTTAATAAAAAATTAAGAAGATACATATGCATTTCTTTTATTTTCACTTTTATTCATTCGATCCATTTCTTTTTTCATTCTGCCTTAATCATTTTTTTGTCATTCCACTTTTATGTGCCAATATTCTTTTTATCTCACCCGTTGTAAGGTTTTAAATAATAAACATAAAGATAATCATGACGATATTCTTGGATTCAATTTTGAAAACATAATTCATGTTGACAAACTTGATAATGAAAAAAATTTAGATAATTACACATTGCCTCTTGATTTGTTGAAATTAACAGAACACGAAGATAAGCCGATTTAGCCCTACAAGGAAATTACTAAATTAATGAATTTGGAGGATGATAAAAATAGAAAATAGGTTAAAATTAGCATGTCTCTTTCACCAGCTGATAGGCAAAGGCTAGAAAAGTTGCTTTAAGAATACATGGATGTGTTCATATGTTCTTACCAAGATATATCAAGACTTAGTACTGATATTGAGAGCACAAATGACCTTTGAAATTGGAATGCAAGCTATTACAACAAAAGTAAGGTGTATGAGCCAGAGATACTGCTAAAAATTAAAGAAAAGGTGAAAAAACAATTAGATGTTGGATTTTTGGAGGTATAAAATATCCTGAATGGATAACCAATATAGTGTCTATTCTCATAAAAGATAAAAAAGTAAAAATATGTGTTGATTATCGAGATCTGAACAAGGTGAGTCTTAAGGATAATTTTTTTTTACCCCATATTGATACCCTAGTGGATAACATTGCTAGGCATTCCACATTTTCCTTTATGCATAGCTTTCAGGCTATAATCAGATTAAGATGGCTTGAGATGATATGAAGAAAACAACATTTTGTAACTGTGTAGGGGACATTTTGTTACAAAGTCATGCCTTTTAGGTGGAAAAATGCTAATGCTACTTATCAAAGAGCAATGATGACTTTTTTTCATGACATGATGCATAAAGAAATATAAGTATATGTGAATAATATGATTGCAAAATCTCGTGAATGAAAAGATCATATAGTCAATCTCAGAAAGTTGTTTGATAGGTTAAAAAGATTTCAGTTGAAGTTAAACCCTACCAAGTGTAAATTCGATGGTAAATCAGAAAAATTGTTGGGCTTTATGATTAGTAAAAAAGGAATAGAAATGGATGTAGATAAAATATGTGCTATTCAAAACTTATCCCCTTCTCGAACCTCAAAAGAAATGTAAGGTTTATGAGGAGATTGAACTATGTTTCTCATTTCATCTTTCAACTTACCTACAAATCTAATCTCATTTTCAAGCTTTTTAGGAAACATGATCCAAGAGAATGGAATGATGAATGCCAAAAAGCTTTTGATAAAATCAAAGAATACTTGTTAAATCCACTTGTGTTGGTGCCATCAGTTCTAGGAAAGCCTTTGATTTTATAGTTAATAGTGCATGAAAATTCAATGGGATGTGTGTTGGGGTAAAAAGATGAAACCAACAAGAAATAATGAACAATCTACTACTTGAACAGAAAGTTCACTAATTATGAGTCAAAGTATTTGCCATTAGAGAAGATATGTTATGCACTGGCTTAGATAGCTTGAAGGTTCAAGCAATACATGTTTTATCACACTACTTGACTTATAGTAAAGTTAGATGCTATCAAGTATATCTTCAAAAAGCCTTCATTGACGGGAAGAATAGCACGATGGCAAGTTTTGCTTTCAGAATATAATATTATCTATGTAACTCAAAAAGTAATTAAAAAAAATACAATAGCAGAGTCTTTTACTGATCGTTCAGCCAAAGATTATGAACCAATAAAGCTAGATTTTTCTAATAAAAATGTGATAGTCATTAAAGAGAATGAACCTATTGGGAAGTCTTGAAAGATGTGTTTTGATGGAGTTACTAATGCTTTAGGTCATGATATTGGAGTAATTTTGATATCTCCCGATAGATACTATTAACCCATCATAGTTAGATTGAATTTCAACTACACAAATAATGTGGTTGAATACGAGGTTTGTATTATGGGTTTACAAGCAACAATTGAAAGAAAGATCAAAATATTAGATGTGTTTAGAGATTTAGCATTGGTCATCTATCAATTACGAGGTGAATGAAAAATGAAAGATTTGAAGTTGATCCAATACCATAAATACATTTTTGAGTTAGTCAAGAAATTTAAAAAAGTTCAATTTGAGCATCTATCTAGAAAGAAAAACTAGGTTGCTTATGCATTGACTACTTTGACTATAATGATCATAATAGATACAAATATCAAAATTCAACCCATCAAGCTAGATGTGAAAGATATACTAGCACATTAATTAGGAATCGAAGAAGAAGTTAATGGGAAGTCATGGTATCATGATATTATTCAATATATCAAAGGTCAGTAATACTCGGAGTATACAATAGAAAATGATAAAAGTATCATCAAAAGGCTGGCTATGAATTTTTTCCCTAATACAGATGTTTTTTATAAAAAAAAAGTCGACATCAAGTGCTTTTAAGATGTGTAGATGCAATTAAAGCAAAGAAAATTCTTGAAAAAATATATGATAAGGTTTGCTGGGCATATGCAAATGGTCATATGATGGCTAGACAAATTATAAGGACTAGCTATTATTGGTTGACAATATAGAGTGACTGTATTGATTATGCTAGAAGATACCATAAGTGTCAGATTTATCCTGATAAGATTCATTCTTATCCATTAACTTTACATGTTTTGGCTGTTCTATGGCCATTCTTTATGTGAGACATGGATGTCATCGGTTTGATCACTCCAAAAGCTTCAAACGAACACAGATTCATCTTTGTAATGATTAATTATTTTATGAAGTGAGTAAAAGTTGCATCATATGCTAGCATGACCTAATCAGTGGTATGCAAGTTCATAAAAAAGAGTTAATATGTAGATATGGGATTTCAAAGAAGATTATTTCTGATAATGTCAAAAAATTGAACAGTAAATAATGAATGAAGTGTGCACTCAGTTCAAGATCCATTATTGTAATTCGACACCATATTGTCCAAAAATGAATGGAGCAATAGAAGTTGTAAACAAGACTATTAAAAGGAACTTGAAAAAAATAACTAATACTTACAAGGATTAGCATGAGAAGTTGCATTTTACCTTACATACTTATAGAACATTAGTGAGAACCTTTACTAGGGCCACCCAATTTTCGTTGATATATGAAATGAAAGCTATGCTACCAGTTGAAGTAAAGATTTTTTCATTGAGAGTTTTGATGAAAGTAGAGCTATAGAAAGCAAATAGGTTAAGAATCATTATGAATAGTTAAACTTCATTGAAGAGAAGAGACTTACAGTACTTTACCATGGTTAACAGTATAAAAAAAAAGATGATAAGAGCACATGATAAGAAAATTCACCCTCATCATTTTTTATAAGAAAACTTAGTGTTGAAAAGGATTCTTTTGAGTCAACATCATAATCAAGCAAAATGGATACCAAATTAGAAAGGTTCGTATGTGGTGAAAAATGTCTTTTCCATTAGGCATTGATCTTGGTAAAAATGGATGGAAACGATTTGCCTATTCCTATAAACTCAAATGTTATAAAAAGATACTTTGCTTGAAAAATGAAATATCTAAGCTGAAAACTTCAAAAGACAGTTTAGATATAAAGAAGAGGTAGCATTATGAGATAACCTCACAACAAAAAGGCATATGTAACTTGATGAACTCTGAAGAATAAAGAATGTCATCTAATTGAGCTTTAGATAAAGAATTCGAGAATATTTTATTCATAATTATCTTGTAATCATTACTTGGGTACTTTTTTCCTACCCAAACACTTTTGTTGCCATACGTTTTATCGATTGGATTAAATATGCTTTCTTTGCTTTAGAAATAATGCCTATCTATTCCTTTATCTCATTTGCTATCCTTGTCCATCTTACAAGTGAATAGGAGAAATGTATGATGAATTTTATTTGTCTTAAACTTAAAAAGATGAAAAACTAACCAATAAATAAAAAATTCCAGCATTACTTTTTAAAGTTGATAAAAAAAATAGGTAGAAAATGACAAGAAAAGCATGATAAGACAGTGATATTATAGAAAGAGAAAAGGATATTGTTGAAGAAAATGTGATAATTAGATGTCAAGGATGAGTTGGTTTTATGACAATTGTTGAGAATTTTGATGACTAAAGTAGAAAAGATGAAATATTCTAAAAACCTTTTACCACAATTAGAAGTGAATAATTTGATTGCATTACATGCATTGTATTTAGTGCTTTTGGTACATGCATTCATGAAAGGTTAATATCATAAGTTGTAAAGATTTTTCATTCCCTAATGGAAAAGATATTTTTGGCCTTTATAAAAGGATAATGATCCAATATAAGATTTCAATCCTAAAAGATAAGGGAATTTGTTTTTTCAAAAATAAAATCTCAATTTTGAGAAAAGATAAAATTTTTAAAGTTGTTAAGCTTCTACTTAGAGGAGTATTTTAAAGACGAAAATTTTAAAGTTGTTGAGCCTCTTTTTAGAGAAACTTTTTCAAGATGAAATTTTTAAAGTTGTTGAACTTTTACTTAAAAGAGCTTTTTCAAGATGAAAATTTGAAAGTCATTGAGCCTCGTTGAACTTTTGCTTAAAGGAGCTTTTTCAAGATAAAATTTTTAAATTTGTTAAGCCTTTGCATATATGAGCTTTCATTATCAAGATTCGTAAGTCTTTCGGGCAAAATATTTTAAATTGTCAAAAGTTATGGAACATTTTCTTAATAGAGCTTTTTAAAATTGTCGAGCTTCTATTTATAAGGGCCTTTTAAATTTAAAAAAAAAAGTTGTCGAGCTTCTATTTAAAAGGGCCTTTAAATTTTTCAAAAAAGTTGTTAAACATATGTTTAGAGAAGTTTTTCAAATTATTAAAAATAAAATAGAATTTTTTTGTGCTTTATGTTTCGTTTTCAATGGTTGTCTGTTTGCTTTTGCCTTATTCTTGATTCTCAGAAATAGGCAAAAAAAGGCAGTTATAGATACCAAATTATTATTATTATTATTATTATTATTATTATTATTATTATATTTTCTTTCTTTTCTTTTTTTCTCTCTTCTTCTGTTCTCTTTTAGTTTATTCTATGCCAAAGGTCCTTATGCATTTAACACACCCCTCGCCAAAGCCTAAAATTCCAGCCACCTCCAGCTACCAGCAATCGCCTGACACCCCTACCTAATTTGGCAGCAAGGAATCCAACCACTAAAAATTTAGTGGCATTGAAAAAAACAATAAAACTTTTGAAAATCTGGGATTTCAATCCTAGAAAATCTAGGATTTAAATCCTATAAATAGAACTACCTTCCTGCAAACCAAAAAAAAAAAAGAAACCCATACACAAAAATGAAGAACCTACAAAAAAATGAGAAAACCCTGACAAAAAAAAACTAAAAAAAAATAAACCTTGCCCAAAAAAAATAAAAAAAAAAGGTTTTGCCAATCCCAAAAAAAAAATCTTTTTGTTAAAAACCAAACAAAACAAAACAAACTCTTCGGTGAGGGAATGCAACCAATTAAACAAAAAAAAAGATTTTTAAACTGAAAGGTGTTAAGACAAATTTAAAAAGATTAGGAAACTTTTGGTAAAAAAAGGGTCAAATCTAGAAATAGGAGGATGATGGGAGTGTTTAGATGTTTTTCTAGGCTTTTATGGTAGCTGGAACGATGATTGGCAAACACCTGCAGCGAGAAGCATGACTATCATCGCAGTGGATGATGACTAGGCCCAGGGACTGTTGAAGGAGAAAATGAAAGAGCTTTTTGGATTTTTTTTTAAAGAAAAGTGAAAAATAAAGTAAAATAAAAAAAAGCTTTACACATAAGCAATTGGGTATCAAAACGACGTCATTTAGGCATGGGAGGATCCGCATGTCCACTCGACGACTTGACTTGGGGTAACCTATGACCCGACTCCCCACTAACCTCTTACTGATCCAGTTGAATAGGCTCAGACCGACGTTGATCGGTTCGATTCAGGTAAAAAAAATTTTTTTTATTTTTTTATATTATTTTTGTTATTTTTAAATTTTATCATTAATATTTGTGTGTGTTAAAATGTTTAAGTTTGTTAGAATAAATTTTTGTTTTTTTTATGATAGTAATTAGTAAAAAATAAAAATAACAAAAAAAAATATATAGTTAAAATTTTTGATAATTTTGTTAAAATTTGAAATAAATCTTCCAAAATAATGATAAAAAATAATAATTGATAATTAATGACTATGATACCAATAATAAAAAATGGTTTCTAAACTTTGATAAATTTTTAATTAAAAACAAAAAATAGTAAAAATAACCAAAAAATAATTAATATAAATAATAAAAAATTAGTAAAATTGTAAGAAATGGAAATTTTTATCTAATAATGAGATTCAAAGATACTCCAAGTAATGATACCTACAAAATCTCTAAGTGAAAAGATTTTTTTTAAATACTATCAACAAATTGGAGTATTTATAAAAGTTTTCAATACACTAAAAAAATTTTTTTGTTATTAAATAAAGTAAAAATTAACTAATTTATTAAAATAAAATGATAAAAAGTGAGGAAAAAGAAAATTTTATATGATGATAGGATTCTAAAAGTATTCTAAGGAGTGATGCTTTATGAAATCTCGAAGTGAGAAATTTTTTTAAAATATTACCAATATATTAGAACATTTCTAGAAAATCTTCAATGTGATAAAAAAATTTTTTTATTCAAAAAAATTCTAATAAAAAACCAATAAAATTTTTAAAAGTAAAATAAAATGTGTGCATCAACATGTTGTCGTTTGCATTGCATACATGTGTTCATTTTATGAAAAGTAAATATGAACCTTTGATGTTAAGATTCTAAAGTATTTCGAGAAGTGATGTCTAAAAAATCTTTAGGTGAAAAAACGTTATTCTAATATTATCAATGTATTGAAACATTTTAAGAATTATTTTAATAAAAGAGTTCTAGTTTATTTTTCTTGACTAAAAATAGAACAATAAATATGGAATAAAGATAGAAGGAAAAAATAAATTTTCAATAAACAGAAAAAGTCAAGGAAATTACTTTTTAAACATTAAAACTAAGACTATTTTTATCAGAATTAATGGATAACATGTAATTAATTGGTACTATTTTAAATGGGAGCTATAGGAATGCTAACCTCACGCGTAACCGACTCTCGAACCTAAACTATTTCGCAGACCCTAAAATTATTTTTTTAATAAATTTTAAGATTTTATTAAAAAGATAAATTTTAATAAGTGACCAATCGCACCTAGCCAAAAAAGATTGGTGGTAACTTTGTATTTTTTTTTTTAATTTTTTAAATTCAAATTCATTAGGTGACTCCAAAACCATTATGACAATGTTCACTATGCCTATCACCAAAAGTTAGTTTAACTCTTATTAACCAATGCATTAACATTTTTTGTAACGACCAATTCTCTTATTATTCACCATTTTAATACATTAACAACCTTGTATAACTGTCAATTTTACCATTATTACTATTTAATACTAAGATATGTAATTTATATTCTCGAAACCTATAAATAAGAGTTTCCACAATTCATTTGGAGAACTTTTGGAGACTTCAAGTAAATTTACTCAATTCTCTTTTTTTAAATCATTTTCTCAACCTTATTCTCTTCCCAACTCAACTTTGTTTAACCATCTACCATCACTTATCACTACACTTGATACTTCAAAATCTACTTCAATCTTCCTCTCCACCGTTTCTCGACACATTATTTCTACTTGTTTGAAATATTTTTTGACCTCAACAAAGAACCCTTTACATTTGGCAGCTCCACTTGGGAAAAACGATTGCATAGGGTAGAACTTCACCAAAGACATGACATGAGAAACTTTACTAGATATAAAAATCCTAATGCCACAAGAATATTCAATGGTGGAGCAATAATCTAGTTAAAGCTTTTAGTCTTTCATTTTAGAAGCTTAATCAATTATAAATATTTAATCTTTACCTTTTACTATTTTTAACTATTGAAACATTTTTTTTACTATTATTATTTAGCGCATGCATGTTTAAGAAATTTCAATAAATAAAAAAAAACTTAACGTGAAAAAATGAAAAGTATGTATTATTCCAACAAATGTCCATTCTAATGCTTGCTCTTTTACCAAATATTGCAAAAGTGATGAAAATGTTTGCCTTTCTATAACATTAAGAAAAAAAAGTTATTACTATAAATTGTGCTGAGAGTTTTCTTTAATTGTATATAAAATTAATCTTCAAATCAAATTAAGATACAAAGTTGATATGGTTGTTGTGTAGAATCCATTTTTATTGGCCATAATTTAACAATTCATGCTTTGAAATCAAATTAATCTCCTTGGTACTAAGTTGAGAAAAAAACTATCTCTTTCATGCATGTAAAGTTTGATCTCTCCCTTTTTTGGTTAAGAATTCACCTCCTTAGTATGAAATAGAGAATCACTGCTTGGCTATAGCTTTGTCACCCATTCTTTAGCTACTACTCTATTATAAATACTTGCTAACAAATGAACCTTTTTAGTACTAAGTTGGGAATCATCTCTTTCTTACAAATTGAAAAATGTTCTTTAGTCGCAATTATATCGTTCATCTTTTGGCCTCAACTTTATTGTTTATACTTATTATCAAGTGAGCTCCCTTAATATCAAGTTTAGAATTATCTTTCTCTTATAAATTGATAATATAATTAGTGGCCAAAGCTTTATCGTTTATTTCTTGGCCTAAATCTCTTAAGTACTATGATGTAAATCATTTCTTTTGATGTTTTTTGTTGCAACTTCACTACTCTTATTTAAAAAGAATATCTCTTTTGTATTGGGTTAAGAAGTTATCTTCCTAATATGAAGTTAAAAGTTCTCCTTGGCAATGCACATAATTATATTAATGTTACTATTATACACCTTGTTTACCTCATAAGTGGAGGTATTAAAATTTCAATGAAATGCTAATATTATTAAGACTTTTCGAACATCAAAGTTGAAAAACCTTATGAGCAGTATGTCATATATGTGTTATTATATAACTTATATTTTATAGGTTAAGAAATTCACCTTACTACGAAAGTAATCTACATATGAAACATTTAAAACTTTTTGGAATATATTGGAGCAAAAATGCATAGTGCATACATATGATGATACAAATTTGAAAGAAAAGTTAATTCCAAACTTAAAAATTTTTCTCAAAGATAAAAAATACTCCTAAAGGAAGCCAAACATCTTAAATCTTACTATTTCATTTAGTTTACGTACATATTTGAATTGAATATCTCTTTTGTATTGGGTTGAGAAGTTATCTTCCTAATATGAAGTCAAAAGTTCTCTTTGGCAATGCACATAATTATATTAATGTTACTATTATACACCTTGTTTACCTCATAAGTGGAGGTATTAGAATTTCAATGAAATGTTAATATTATTAAGACTTTTTGAACATCAAAGTTGAAAACCTCACGAGCATTACATCATATATGTGTTATTATATAACTTATATTTTATAGCTTAAGAAATTCACCTTACTATGAAAGTAATCTACATATGAAACATTTAAAACTTTTTGGAATATAATGGAGCAAAAATGCATAGTGCATACATATGATGATACAAATTTGAAAGAAAAGTTAATTCCAAACTTGAAAATTTTTCTCAAAGATAAAAAATATTCCTAAAGGAAGCCAAACATCTTAAATCTTACTATTTCATTTAGTTTGCGTACAAGTTCTTCTAATAAACGTTTTGTAGCCTTGCCCTATTTTTGTCATCATCAGATATAAAATATTTCAAAGAGAAAATTAATCTTTGTAGTCTTGCACCACTCTCATTTATAAGCTTTTCTTAAAAAAAGTTAGATGTTATGGCCATTAGAGTCTTTTCTATAACTTTCTTCTATAAAAAAAAATTTTTGTGCTACTCCCATACAAATTCTTCTCAAAATCCAGTTGATTATTATGCTATTTTTTGCTATTACATTACCCTTATATATAGAGACCCACTTAAACCTAGAGCCTTTAATGAAACAATTGGGCTTCACAAAAAAATTGCATAGGCTAGGTCATAACAATTTTAGGTTTTATCTTTAGGTTAATGCTTGTTTTTATTATTTTATTTTATAAGAAAAAAAATAAAATCAGGATTTTTATGAAGAAACAAGAATGAGTAAAAATGTTTTGAAATTTGAAGATTGGATTAAGTTTTTGAAATTCTTGTACCTTTTTGAAATCAAATTTAGGGTTAAATAGGTAAGATCTTTTGTTTTTGAATTTTGGGACCTAATCTTCACTGAAGATGTTCCCTATATGAACTACCATTTATAGATTGAAAAAGGAAAAAGAAAAGTAGAAATCAAAAAGTATTTAAGGGGAGTAAATTTGGGAAATAGTTTTTGGCATTAGAGATTTTTTTGGGATTTTAGTAGCTAAGTTTTTAAAAAAAAGAGAATCAATCCACAATAATCTACAAAAAAAGAAAAACCCATAATACACATCTAGTTCTCAAAGCAACAAAACAATAAACAATTTCAACAGAGAACTACCTAATTTCAGCCATCAAACCCACATTTACGCAACCTCAACTAACTTTCCACCAAACAACCAGTCAATAAACCTTACCAACATAAAGCCAAAAACAAAGCAAAGTCAAAAACCAAAAAAAAAAAAAAAAAACAAGAAACAAAGAAACAATTTTTTTTTGGGTTTTGGTTTGATCATTTTCAAGGGATTTTTGAGCCCTCAAACTCGATGAAAAGGTAGCTAAGAATAAGGGAAGGAACATACCTTGGAGCAGTGGTGATCGACACAGCAGGGAATGAGATTATTAAGTTCGAATCTACTATTTTCCAGGGTTGATCCATGTGAATACAGTGAGTTTTTGAAAAATCCAAGCCTAGAACCGAAGCAAGGATATCGATACAAGCCTCAAGGCAACATTGGGCTTAAACAGACTTTGACTGGTGACGGGGTGCTACAGTTGATTATAACTGAAGGCGATCAAAATCTAAGAAACCTTGAAGAAATGGCCAATGGTCATATTCTTTTATGAAAGAGGGAGAGAAAAAAAAAAGGTTTAGAGAAAAAAAGGTTAAAATAAAAATAAGGAAAATAACTTTAAAAATTAGGGTTTTATAATAGTCTTAAAATGTCATCATTTTGGGGATTCAAAATTTCACTTGTTTTTGGAAACCCAGACATCAACCCACGAGCGACCCACTTTAGCCCTTCAAGCTAATTGTAAGCCATTTTTAAGCCGAAACCAAGCTACTAACCTAATTTGTTCATGTAGTTAAGCCTTTTTTTTAGTAAAGCTAAGATTGTTTGGGTAATTTTTTTTATGTTATTTTTTTATTTATTTATTTCTTTGGGTTTTTTTTAAACATAATAAAAAAAATTTCAAAGATCTTAGGGAAAAGTTTCAAAAATCTTTGGAAAAGTTGAAATATCAATTTTTTCTTAAACAAAAATAATTTCAAAAATTAAGGAAAATTTTGCAATATTAACTCTTCATTAAACAAAAATAATTTCAAAAATTATAGAAAAAGTTGAAATATCAAAATTTTCTTGCACAAAAGAATAATTTCAAGAAATGAGGAAAAAGTTGAAATATCAATTTTCCTTAAAAGAAAATTATTTCAAAATTTAAGGAAAAAGATAAAATAACCAATTTTTCTTAAAATAAAAATACTATTAAGATTTGAAGAAAAGTTGAAATATTAAAATTTCTTTTTAAACAATTTTGGAAAAAAGTTGAAATATCAATTTTTTTCTAAAATTAATAAGTTTTTCTAAAATTTCATAAAAAGTAAAATAAGTATTAAATGATCCTATGACGGAACCACTTTAAAAGAAACAATTATTTTCTTATATACTTATAAGGTAAGAGAATTTTTTTAAATTTTTATTAAAATATTAGAGTCAGTTAAGAATAATTTCTAATACATATAATTTTTTATGACTAAATGGATAACACAAAATAGCTCATACTATCATTTGATGGGCGTTATAATCTTCCTCATATGTAATCATATTCCCAGACCTAGCTTGGTTTCATAGACTAGAATCTACCTTTTAAAAATATCTAAGTCAAGTTCGGTACTTTTTTTTTCAAAATGGAATAGATTCAGTTAGATAATAAATCACACCTAAACAAAAAAATTAGTAGCGACTCTTAAGTTTATATTTAGCGATTAAGTTTTCAGACTTATATATAAAAACTTTTAAAAAAAAAGTTGAAGAGTGAAATATTTTATATTACTTTCTTATTGTCACTACTTTACTTTTATATACAAGTTTTTCAAAAGGAATTGATAAGTGAAATATCATTCATACTTTTTATTGTGTAAATCTTCTTGTGCAACATCTTAAGAAACATTGCATTACTACTCTAATAGATGTTTCATTCATATTTGATATTTGTGTTTCACTTTTTTTTTTTAAGAAAACTTATTTCTTGTATTACTTTGATAAATGATTCTAATTTTTTTTTATTCAATATCTTAAGAGGTCTTGTAATTTTCAAGAATTGCTTTTTTCATATTTTCACACAACACCACAAAAAAAAATCATTTTTAAAAAAACGCTTTGCTAATCATTTTACTTCACACTATGAAGTATTCCTTAAGGAAAGCATCCTATGTATTATACTAAAAATTTTTATCATAAGAAATTTTTCATAAATCATCCTTATAAAGTGTTTTTCAAATGTCACTCTAAAAACCATTTTTCACTTTTTCTTTCTGTGTACTCTAATAATATCTTAATAAGTATTCTACATGTATTTTCTAAAAGTTGTTTCTTATTATTTAAAAGAATTTTTAAAATATTCATGTGTATTTTTAAGAAATGCTTCTCGTGAAACACTTCTCATTACATATCCTTTTTTCAAAAGTATCTCTCATTCATACTTTCATATTGAAATGCATTTTTACATCTAAATAATGAATCCAAAAAATGAATTTGTTATATATTGTTGCTAGAGATATTTTCACTCATAATTTTTGAGAAGTACATCTCTTGCCCTCTTACAAAGAATGTTTTCTACAATTCAAGGGGTGAATCGATGATTGTTAAGAAATACATCTTATTTATTTATGTATAATTCAAAGAAAATCTACCTAAGAGATGTTTGTTACCTAACATTCTTTAAAAAAAAAAATTCAGCATGATATTTCAAAAATCACTTCTTATGCCCTCTCTAAATATATTTTTAAAAAATTATGATGTACCCGCATTTTTTTTTTACGAGAACTCCTTCTATATCATTTCAAGAAATGTTTCCTAGCATTCAAAAAAATATATTTTTTAAAAAAATATTCCTTGAGCACAATTACCTAATGTTCGTGCCATCCATTCTAATGATTTCTATTTTTTTTTAAAATAATATTTATTATTGAATTATTGTTATTATTTTATTAAGAACAATAATTAGAGCAACGAAGTAAAAGTTTGGTTTTATTCATATATTTTTCAGCACAAAACAATGTGAGTAAGACATTAAAAGTCTTCTTTTTTATTCATTTATTCCTTTATTGGTCTTAGACGTAGAACAAACTTTGCACACAAAATTTGCTTGAACAACACTTGAATCAAAACATGTATAATATATATTTTTGTATGTTGAAACATATATTGAATTAGAATATACATTAATTACTTAGATTGATTTGCTTTACATGCCATTCTCGAAAATTATTAAAACGCATTTGTTTTATGCATGATTTTTTTTATAATATTCCAATTATGGGAATGTTGTACGAATACAATAGAACAACCTTATTATTTGTTATAATTTTTTTTATTTTTTGGCAAAACTCTTTTATTATTTTTTAATAATTTTCTTTTTTTTTTTTGAAAAACACTTCCATTATCTATTCCTTTTAAATATTCTTCTATTTTTTAGAAAAACATTCCCATCATTTATTCTCATTTTTTTTAGGCAAACATTTCAAAAGTTGTTCCTTTCGATAATTATTCTTTTAGGGAAATATTTTCATTAGTTGTTCTTTTTTATAATTTTTTATTTTCTAAGGAAATACTTTCATTAGTGGCGTTCCTTTATATATATATATATATATATATATATATATATATATTATTACTTGTTTCTTTTGATAATTCTACCTTTTTTTAGGGAAATACTCTCATTAATGATTTTTTAATTCTTTTTTTTTTTTAGAAACACACTTGTCTAACAAATAATTCTTTGATTTATAACACTAAAATTTGCTTGTTTTATGCATGGAACATCTTTTGATTTATATCAAACAATTTCCATGCAGGGGCCAATAAATCCCCACATATGCAGTCACAAAAATATATATAAATTTTTGCTTTTCATGAAACTTACATCGTACATCTTTAAATTATGAGAATAAATATATCTTATACTTTAGTTTTACTATTCAAGGAAATTGTACTAGTGCATGAGAATTTTTAGTATAAGTTCTCATGCAATTCTCATGCAAGGGGTAAAATGTAGATATTTGATTTTGTTTACTAATATTTTATTATTTTAAATTTCTTTAAAGTTGTTCAAGCTAAGAATAAGTCAAAATAGATTATGAGGTTATTTCAATGAAGATTTTTTTTACGAAACAACTATTTGTGGAACAACTCTTTCAAAGAATAACTTTTCACAGAATAATTATTAAAGGAACAACTTTTTCATGGAATAACACTAATGCTTTTACTGAAAATTTTTTTACCAAAAGTTACTTCACTATGAGTTATTCTACTAAAGACACTTCAAATGTTACTTCATCAAACAAAGAAGTGAAAATAACTTCGAAATATGACAGAATTCTTGGGTTAATTCTATTGTTGGGATGTTTAAGAGAGTCTGGCTTGATGATTAGACATGGAGATAGTTAAGACCTCTTAATCATTCTTTGAAGTATGAATGCTTCTCTTTTTCTTTCAGAATAATGAATTTCTATGTTCACTATATCTATCACCAAAAACTAATATACTTTTGTTAGCCAATACATTAACACCTTTTGTTATGGCCAATTCCTCCATTATTTACCATTATTCATATTTAATACATTAACACCTTTTATAGTTGTTAATTGAAACCTAATTCGATTAAGGGACTTTTGGAGACTTTTGGCAAATTTACTAAATTCTCTCTTTTTAAATCATTTTCTTAGCCTTATTGTCTTCCTTACTCAATCTTGCCTCGCCACTTGCCACTACCTACTGTTGCATTCAATACTTTAGAATCTGCTCCAATCTTTCTCTCACCGTCTCTCGACACATAATGTTTTATTTGTTTGCAACACTTTCTCACAAACAACCCCTTTATAGTTACCAAAATGCACCAATATGTTTTAAAATATGTTCCTATATGTTTGTTGGTGGTGCCTTCCTTGTAAATTTGTAATGTAACATGTGATTCACGGTAGATGATTGATAACGCGCATCTTTCACGCAAGATTATACTTTCAGTGGATAACTACTTCAACAAGTGAGATGTCGTCTTCAATTATGCTAATGATGTGTGTTTTGCCTTTTGGTATTCTTCACATAAGAAGAACAGGCAAGCAGAGACAAAGGCTGAGCCTCACCCATGGACAATAATACATAGTGCAGATTGGCTTAACTGATTGTGCATTTAAGCATGGCATTTATATACCTTGCAATACGAATCAGTTTTCAGTTTTCAGTTTTCAAATGGTCAACATGCTTCAAATTCATGGCAACATTGGAAAAGGATCAACAGCAATCATCAATGATCATAGGTTCGAAATTTCTGAGTAGTGTGCTGGTGACAATACCCATTGCCTTTGCTATGGTTGTTCAAACAACATATTCTCACGCTGCATGATGCAAGTTAGACCATTTGTATTAATTTCTGACTCAAATAGATTTCACCTGGCTTCATCTATGCATTTTTTATGTGGTGTGAAAACACTTCATAACGACCCAAAATAATGTGGGCCAGTGAGCTTTGAGAATCGATGCTTTTATTTTTGAAGCATATATCACATTTACGAAACAAGGGGGAGTCATCTAAAGAGACAAAAATGAATCATGCAGCATTGACAATTTTCGAGATGATGGTAAGAGTGCCTATGGTCATCTATCTCTTCTCATCTGCAAGGATATGCAGCACGAGTATAGTAACATATGCGGCTATTGGAGGAATACTGGCCAAACCGCAATATGGACCATTTCTAACATGCTTATTAACTGTAATAGAAAGCGAGACAGAAGAATGTGTTGTCACAGTAAAAGGCTATCCAGATCCGAAATAAAACAAAAATTATTGAAATTTGATTTTCGCAGAATGTTAGGAAACTACCAACCGATTTCTAAAACCCTTTTAGACGAAGCAAGATCTAGCTCTATAGGAAAAACTTAATGGAAACATTTCTCAGATCCGACTGGTGTCCCTTCCAAATGTGAACCGTCTAAACCAGTCAGATACCACCAGCATCCTAGTGCGCCAGCTGACTAGCTTGCTGCAGGTGAAAGAACCATCAGAGACTGTCAAGGAGCCAGCTAATAACAACTAAAGCTGAAATGAAAGTTACCTTGCATAGATTGAGTACCAAAGCCACTGGGTGCTATGACCAATTGAAACCCAGTCTCCAGGAAGTTGAGCTGCAGTCTGTTCTCCTCCTAGTGGAGCAAATTGCCCAAAATGTTTATACCTGAAATTGGTCAACAGAGCAATCAAATTTCCGTTTCAGCCTATTTCTAATTTTTCACCCTTAAATTTTGGCAGAACTAGCAGGAAGTTGAAGCTTTGGCTGAAAAGAATTTTATATGTTGATGCCTATCACATGATTAATTTCAGGTTGAACCTGAAGGGATGAAAACGGTGGTGGCCTGTTGTTCGAAACCTGCGAGGACCTTCAGGATTCTGTTCACATTTCTCCATTCGATTGAAACATTTTGCGAGGTACTCACCTTGTTGAGCAGCGACCTAGATTGTATTAAAAAAAAAAAAAAACCTTCAGCATTTAACATCTCATGGTTGAACATGTAGAAGAGCCAAATTCTCCGAAAAGGAAAAAAATGCACTTCCAACTTACCTGAGCTGTTGCGGGTAGATTTTTCATCTGAGAATCCACTTGTGAGAGAGCTTCCTTAAATTTTTCAATATCAATTTCTCCTTCATATTTGTCTAGTAAAGCAACCATGTTTTTTACTTTGCTCTTCTTCAAATAAAGCTGCACTTGAGGGTACCTTTCTGTGATGTCTCCTATAACTTTTCTGAACTCTTGTTTGTTTAAAAAATTAGTATCATCCTTTTTTACCTGGCCGAAAATGGCTAATATATCTTCCTGATAAATCGACAACAACAACAACAAGAAGCAAAATAATAAAACTTTCTGGCAGATTGAGGTTAAAGGCCTGAAGGGAGGCCAGGTCTACAAGGTAACAACTGAAATTGAAATACTTACAAGATATCAAACCAGAAAAACAAACCGTTAAGCAAAATTTACCATGGCTTTGCGTTGATTGATGGTAGCACAATCACCCAGAGCATATACACTATCACATCCTTCAACTCTCAGCCATTCATCTGTTGCTAAAACACGCCTGCTACCCTGTGATCACAAAATTAAATAAACATTAAAATCATCTTCAAAAGAAGGAGAAGAAATAGCCTCAATGGAAGAGTTCAAATTTATAATTAACTTAAGGAAAGAATTGTTTCGTTTAAACCTGCCCGATTTGTTTCATGAAGTCCAATATGACTGGACGAGGTGCAATACCGGTGGACCAGACAACCAATCCATATGGGATGGAACCACATTCGCCAGTTGCTCTATCTTTAGTGGAAACATCCTTTGCAGACACTTTTGTTACCATTGACCCTGTCTTCAAGTCAATACCATCTCGTTGGAACTTTGTTTCAGCAAATTTGGTAATCCTTTTGTCATACCTGTGAAAGAGGAGATGATGCTATCACTTATCAGGATTAAAATTATTAGATAAACGGGATTTTTTTTTTTTTGAAAATTCTCTCTATTTATCTATATTACATGTTTAAGATATGATCGCCTGCTTCAAGAAGTGTAATTTTTGCAAGGTTATTGACAGAAGGATATAGTTTAGCTATATCCTGAACTACAACGTCATGAAGCTCTGCAGCAAACTCAACACCAACTGGACCACCGCCAACGACAACAAAATGCAAGATCCTCTTCCTCTCTTCATCACTTACACTGGGAAGATTTGCCCTTTCAAAACAATCAATCAATGTGTTTCGGAGCTTCTGAGCATCTTCCACTTCCTACATCACAAACGAGTTTTATCTTTATGAAAGACAGTTTTGGAACAGATTCCACTTAAGCTGTAAAACAAATTTCTGACAAATATTTTCTTTGGTGAAAAAAGCACTTTAATCTTATTAAGCACAGAAATTTGCAAATTATATTGTACCTTGAGAAAGTGTGCATATTGTGAAACACCAGGGGTGTTAAATGTATTTACTTGAGCTCCCACAGCTATAATCAAGATGTCATAATCCACTGTAAATTCTTCTTTGCCTCCTAAATTGGTGACTTGAGCAGACCAACAATGAAGTTTCTTGTTGCTTGCGTCGATCTTGAAACATTCAGCTTCCTTGAAGTCAATTTGATAAGGTCTCTGCCATGAGAAATAAAAAGAAAAGCAATTAACATCAGGCATTCACACTAAAAGTATTAGTACTTAATTTGTTTATACCTTACTCAAAATGTTGCGAATAGGCTCAACAATGCTGCGTGCTTCCACCGTTCCATTAGTCACACTTGGTAACAATGGAGTAAAAGCAAAATAATTGCGGGGAGACACCACTTGAACTTCGTAGGACGCACTTTTCAGATTTTTTAAGAAACTGGTGGCAGCCCATCCGGTTCCAAGCACCACCACCTTCTTTTTCTTAGATTCAGGCTGTTGACCACCATCAGTAAACACTCTTAGGAATGGTCTGCAGTCATCAGAAAAGGCCAGCAGACTACCACCACTGCGCAATCCAGTACAAGTACAAAATAATTAAAAGAAAAAACTGACAAATCAATAAGGTAATACAATTTAATGTGAAGTAAAACTAGAAAGGAAAAGAAAACTTATTACTAGTTGTTAGATTTGAATGTAGTGTAGAGCACAAAAAGTTGTACAAACGAGAATTGATTACCAATTTACTGTAATACTGACAGTTTCAAAGCAGGTGTAAACAAAAATTAACATGTCTAAATACAATTTTTTCTTTTATTTTTATCAAATTCAAATTTTTTTCAGGTTTTTCCATACAATGAATAGTTTAATATTGTCAAATTTACTTTTTATCCATCAACTTTAAAGAGATCCCCGGTTTCCTGTTTATAACTTCCTCTGAATCTCAATATTCTTAAAACAAATACTCCGCAAAGCATAAACATGCAATTAACAACTCATCGAAACAACAAAGAAAGAAAAAAAAAAGAATATATATGTACCCGACGGTGGAGACGATGAGAATCTTAGACAATGAAGGGTAGGCCTGAAACAGCCTCAAGGCCTTTGCGTAGAATGTGTAGCTGACCATTCTTGTTACTGCCAAGAAAACAAAACCCTACTTTTTTTTTCTTTTATCACCAAGTAAAAGAAAGACACAGAAGATTTAAATGCAGAGAAAGCTGGAGAATCGGTTCATGAAAATGGAAAGTATCAATTTCTTGAGTGTTACGTAGAGAAATTTTTTAGTTAGTAGCGAGTGTTTAGGAATAACGGCCACGTGTAGAATTATAGGAAAAACTTCTTTCCTCTTGACTTGTCAAAATCAAAGAGAATAAAACCACGTGCCTTTCGTTCCGAGACGAAGATATCTTCCTGCATGCTGTAATGACTTAACTACTTACTAACGAATTTGTTGGGAAGCCGTCCGATGGAGTTTGGACGGTGATGATTTCTGCATGTTTTTCATTTTGCATAAATACAAAAAAACATTTTTTTTAAGACACATAAATAAATAATTGAAAGCCAGCTGATTTAGACTACGACTAGTCCCGCTGGGATTAAATATTTTTCTCATCTTGGTGTATTTTGCATTTTTATAAAAATATTTTTTTTTTTATTTTTCATCTTTTTTTTTCTAAAAAATTCCCTCTCTTACTAAACATTAAAATCTTTCGGGAGTTTCTAAACGTATCCCACTTTTTGTTTTTTACACTTTATTTTTTAAAAAATTTTTATAAATAAAATTATTTAATTAATTTTCTCACAAGTTTTCAGATATCTATATGTATTAAGTTTTAGAATTTCTCATATCATTCTAAAAGGTTGGAAAATAAAATTTTAAGAAAAATTAAAAAAAAAATTATTAGACATTTTTACTAATTGGTATAATAAAAAAGGTTATTATTAAAAAAATCATAAATTTTAAAATTAATAAAAAAATTAATTTTATTATTTTGACCTTAAAACAAAATAAAATCTTATGAAACCTTAAATAAACTAAAGATAAAATAGTAAATATAATTTTTTTAAAATAGTAAATATAATTTTTTTATAAATTTAAAATTTTTTTAATAAATATATTTTTTTAGTATTGATTATAAAAATTTTATAATAGTCATAACTTAATTGAACTCTTTAGTAAAGTCTCTTTTCTACTTATTACGATGGGTGTATTCAATTAGCATATTAAGTTTTGACAAAATTATATAGTATTTAGTATTATTATTTGTATAGCTTCAAGATGTTTCAGCTCTTAGATGTATAATTATCATAACCAAATCGGATATTAAACCATTCAAGATTTCGGGTCACTAGGTTAATGTTCAACCATTGGGTCAATCGAATTAATTATTAGTGCAATAAAAAATATTTTAAAATATATAAATATTTTAAAATTTTAA
Source organism: Durio zibethinus (assembly GCF_047325235.1). Lineage (NCBI taxonomy): Eukaryota > Viridiplantae > Streptophyta > Magnoliopsida > Malvales > Malvaceae > Durio > Durio zibethinus. The sequence continues at coordinate 10,942,275 of NC_143163.1, forward strand.
AATTAAACTTTTAACTCAAGTTATAATTTAATAATTTAACTATAAAACTATAAATTTTAAGATATATCATAAACTATAAACTTTAAAATATAAAATTTATAAAACAATTAATTACTAGTTAGAAATGAAATTACTCAACATTTTATTAAAATTATATTTTATATTTTAATAGTTAGAAATAATATTTATATTTTAATAAATATAATATATAATAACTAATAAATAATTAATATTTATATTTATTAAAATATAAATATTATTTATTAATATATAATAATTAATCTTTATGTAATAAAAAAATATCTATATATAAAATTAATAAAAAGAAAATATTTTATTTATATGAAAATTAGTAAAAAGGAAATTAAAATCATTTTTTTATTTTTATATGAATGTAGATTTTTTATTAATTTTACATATATACATTTTATTTTATTAATTATTTTCGATCACGATCAAATAATTAATCACTTTTATTAATATTTTTTATTAATTTTATAATTATTTTTAATTATGACATCAATTAATAAAATTTTTTGTTAGATTATCTTTTTATGAAAATTACTTATCTTTCACATGTGTAAGTTTTTTTATAACGTGATTACCACATATCTCAAAATATGTTAATATATCATTAGTATAAGAATATAATGGCTTTGATAACAAAAATAAGAGTTGAGTTACTTATTTAGATGAAATAGTAGTTTAATAGCTTAATTAAATTATTTTGAATTCTTGAAAGATTTTTTGTATATTTTACCTAAACTTATTAGTTAGTATTAAATCAATCCGATTGAAAAAAAAGCATTTGATTTACTAGTTTACTATATAAACCACCAAATCATAACGGTTTAAAGCGATTTAATTATAAAACTGATCTAATTACAAAATTAAACCTATTTGAACACTGATTACTTGTTCAATTAATTGGACTAATGATTTAGTTTGGTTCTGATAACTATGCTTAAATGATGATCAAATCTGATAATTTTTTTATCATCTTTTATAACATCAAGAGATGAAATGTTTAACTAAGTCTCCTAAGATTTTATTTTTTTTCTAAGATCAAAATAATAAAATCAACTTCTTTTTTATTAATTTTAAATTTTATTATTTTTTAATAATAATTTTTTATTACATCAGTTAATAAAAATCTTTAGTTAATTCTCTTTTCTGTAATTTTCTTTTAAAATTTTATAAGTTTTCTTTACGAAAATGAATATTTAAAAACTTATCAAAAGGATATTTAATAATTTTAGTTATAAATTAAAAAAAAAAAAAAAGGTGTAAAGAGCAAAAAGTGTCGTGCATTTAATTAGAAATACCCAAATCTGTCCATCTCACTCTTTTACAAAGCAATCAGAAATTACAATAAACTCAGATTTTGGCTATTTTCTCAGGCGCCACCACATCTTTCATTGATCTACTCGCCGACGTCGATCTCTCATCAAAGGACATCGAAATCTTCCTCTTTTCTTCCTCTTTTCACTTCTCCAGCTAGTTGTTCCAAAATCCCAAAAAATTTTCCTGGATTTTAACCCAAAATCCACTGTTTTCGTCCCTAAAAGAATCCATCCCGTCAATACGCCTACAACTCCTAGTATGATCTTTCTCTAAACGCTGCCTCCCTTATCACCAAATCAGATACCGTGAAATCCTCTAGGAAACTTCAAACCAAAATCCCTTTTTGTTTTTTTTTATATGTTTTTATTGTATGCTTTGTGTAGCTTCCCCATGAGGATGATTTTTTTTATTGTTTTCTTTTGCCTTTTCCTTTTTTTTTTTTGTTGTTTTCAAGTAGGTGGTACGTTCGATTGTAGAGGGACTGATAATGGTTGCTTTAGGGATGTGGGAATCAAAAAATGTGGTAGTTGTGGAGGGTTTTGGGAGCTATTAAGTGGCCTTATTGGAGTGTTTCAGCTAGACTGAGTTGGTGGTGTAAACCATGCATATGATGGAAGAAGTGAGTCTCCCAACTTATTTACAAGGTTCCCGTGTTCCTGCCTCAAATGCGGCTTGAATCTCTTCCGAATATGTATCTTAGAGTCCAATCAGATACCACCAACACCCTAGTACTCCAGCTCACTTGTTTGCTGAATGTGTGAGAAAATCATGTCAAAAGATCGTATCCCTCGATATGCACATCGCATACCCTAATTTGCAGAGCAGGCAAGCAAATGTAAGACAATAGGAGGAGCAGGAATCACCTTACATATAGAATACCATAGCCACTGTGTTCTATGACCCGTAGAAACCCAGTCTCCTGGCAGCTCAGCAGCTGCTTGCTCCCCTCCTAGAGGAGCAAATTGCCCCAACATGTTTGAATCTAGCAATTGCAAAGAAAAATCGAACTATAAGGCAAAAGAAAAGAACTTGGTACTGTTAATTGATTCTCTATATGCTACATTATGCTATTAGGCATAATTAATTCATCCAGTGAGGTCTCAGCTCGTATACTCTGGCCTTTAAAATTAAAAACTGACAAAGGGAACGAACCAGCCATGCTGCCTGAATGAAGATCAATTTCAAGAAAAAATTTCCAAACACATTGCATTGAGGCAGAGAACCTAAAAACTCAGTGGCTTTTACCAATAATTTTTCGCTGGTTTTAAAGATTTAACTCAACATCCACTACCTTCAAACTAAATATAAAAGCAGCAAGTTAACTAGCTATTACACTGTCTCTAAATTTTGAATGGAGAACAGCTTATTATGCTGCCACATGTATATAAAATGCATAACACTCCGACCAGACGATCTTGAGAAACATTATGAGAAGAAGAGACAATATGGATAAAAAAAGAATAACCAGAATGCATCATATATGACCAAAAGTTTAGCCACAGGACTAACATACTGATTAAGGACATTATGCCCCCGTAACCAACTAATGTTAATGTGTGCAAAGGACAAGCTCAATAACAGCTGATGGTTCCTTTCTACTTCATCAACAAATTTTTCATTTGTCCAAGAAAAATTAATATTTATGGATGCACTCATATAATGGTATAATACACAGAATACAACGTACTAAGAGCACATACCAAAATGGATGGAATGATGACGAGCAGAACCTTCGAAATGAGGCGGGCCTTCAGGATTTTCTTCACATTGATGCCTGCGGTTGAAGCATTTAGAAAGATACGCACCTTGTTGTGCTGCAACCTGAATATAAGATGATGAGAAGGTGTAGTCTCTACGCTACATATTGACGGTGGAACCATAAACCCAAGTGAAAACCTAGTCCAACTTGTGTATCAAAGACAAATACCTAGGCAGTTGCAGGCAGATTCTTCGTTTGTGAATCAACATGAGAAAGGGCTAACTTAAACCCTTCAATGTCTACTTCATCTCTATCATTCCCCTGTGCTGGGGATCTTTCACTCAGGTGCTTGCTCTTCAAATAGTGTTCCACTTGAGGATACCTTTCAAGATGTCATCTATAATATCTTTAAATTCTTTAATAGTTAAAGAGACCAGAATTATCTTTGTCTGTCTGTACTTTCCAATAATATTATAGTTTGTAATTTACCATTATGTTTCTTTAGTAGTTAGTGATATCTTCCTGAAGAAACATAATGGTAAATTACAAACTATAATATTATTGGAAAGTAAACATAGACGTGATACAGAATAATAAGAACTTCAAGCCACCATCACTGGCATAAAGGACCAATTTATAGATAGGTAAACAGGAGGTGACAAAAAGAAAAGGGATAAAACTGCCTTTGGTTATGTTTGCTAAGAAGAATTTCTCTGAAAGTACTCAGTGAGGCTGCCATATTTTTCGGCATTTTATTGCTCTTGAAGAGTAGCCTTGTGTCCATCATTCACTTTACAAAGTAACATTATCACAAATCAGCTGCTGTTTAGCTTAGTAACAACAACATAGAATACCTGATACGATCGAAGATGAAAATTCAAAGGCTTATTCACGTCACTTAAAGGTACTCTGGTCTTCAGTACAACATCATTGTTCCAAAGTCAACATGTACCGCATATCAGTGTCACATGCATGCTCATTTTCCTCCAGTACAAAGTCAATATTTCTTCATCATGAGATCAAATGAAGTTATTTAAGACTCCACCAGTTGAGAAATGAGAATACAGGATGATTGAAATCCTAGTGAGATTAATAGCATAAAGAGTTTGGTAGTTTCAACCAATATAAAATCGATGTTACTAAGAGATGCTTCTGTAAAGTGCAACAACAAGATGCAACTGAAGCCCAACAAGAATTAGCTAAATCTGATAAGTGGTGACTTCAAAAATCAGAAAATAAAGTCAAATGATCAAAGGCCAATATCATGATTTTAAGCTGATTTATAGTGGCACAATCACCAAGGGCATTCACATCTCCACATCCTTTTACTCGCAACCATTCATCAGTTGCTAGAACACATCTGTTAGCCTGAAATGTGAAATCTCATCATAAGCGACTCAACTGCTAGATGATAACCACCAATTTCAAACATAGCAACTGAAGACAAGAATGTAAGAGGTAAGTTCATCAGAAAATAACGTGCAATCAGTTGTAGAGATTGCAGATAAAATCATCATAGAACTTCATATTCAAAGTCATTACAATCACAGAGAAATTTTGCACCTGCCCAATTTGCCTCATTAAGTCCTCCACAACAGGGCCACCAGTAGACTAAACGACCAATCCGTGAGGTATAGAACAAATCTCTCCTTTTGACTTGAGCTTCATAGTGATTTCTTGTCAGAAACATTAATAACAGGCATCCAATTTGAACTTTGTAAACACCTAATTTTGTCCAGACATAAATCTTAGTCATTTGTGAAGTGTTCAAATTTTCAATTTGATTCAAATCCAATATTTTTTTCAATTTTGACAAGTTTCTAAAATCAAATTTTGAACTAATTTGACCAAAATATCTTAAAGTCAACTTTGGTCAAATTTAGTCAAACTTTATCAACAAAGTCAAAATTAATCAAATTTTTTCAAAATTGGTCAAACTTGACAAAAACAGATAGAACCCGGGTCAATTCTCAAAATTAACAACTAATTTGAAATAAATGTGATTTAAAATTGAAATTGGTGAGTTTTAAAACATTAAAAATTTTTATTGTACTTTAGAAAATGTAAAGTTTCTATCCTTAGAGGTATTTTCGTAATTTAATATTTTTAAGGTCTGAATTTCGCAAAAGGCTGTATATCATATATTATAATATTTGATGATTTTTAAAAGTTTGAAACCCTTGATTGTATCTCAAAAGGTGTAAAATTACCAAAATACCCTTAAGGGTATTTTGGTAATTTAATCTTTCCTAGTTCAATTTTTCGTGAAACTTTTTAGATTATGATTTTATAATATTTGATATTTTTTGATGCATTCAGAATCACAATAGTTCCCCGAGAAGTATGAAATTACCAAAATGCCTTTTTAAAGGTATTTTCGTAATTTGCTCTTCTCGAGGTCGAATTTTCACAAAAAATTTTAGATCTTAATTTAATAATATTTCATGATTTTTGGTGCTTTAAAATCTCAAAAAGTGATCAATTTCTAAGAAAATGATCTAAATACCAAAAACTTTGCACTAAGGGTAAAATGATCTTTTCATATGATTTAGGGCTGTAAAAATCATGCATTTGCAATGAATAATGTCGGCCATTAAATCATATTAGGAGGTGGATCTAAAGGTGAAAGTTGGGTCTTGAAAATGAAAACAAGGGAGAAATGTGAGCCATCGGATGGTTTTTGATCCTAGGGTTCAAATTCAATCTTGCAAGATTTTTTTTTAGCTTTTTCTTCTTTTAAGATGAGGATTTAGCTGCATGAAACCAGAGAAAAAAATGTGAGCAAAAAGAAAAAGAGAAAAAAATTTTTACTGCTTCTTAGTTTAAAGGTATTCATCTCCATATTGATCCCTTGCATTTCTAGTATCTTCATTCATTTTTCATTGCATTGTTCATCATATTTCATTCCTATCTTGTTTGATTTTTCAAAAGGTTTTAGTTTACTTTTCTTGCACAAAGCTTGAATCAATTTTCATCCAACTAATTCATAGTTGGTTTGAAGTTGAAATCTAAGCAAAAAACAATAAAATCCACCATTGAGAAAACTAAGTTGGAGGTTCGGCCATGGTGTCCTCCTTGTTGGCCAAACCTTCTTTTGGCTCTTTTGATGTTTTATTTGCCTCTTAATCTTGTTTGTGATGTTTAAATGATTAATTAGCTTGAATCTTATATAATTTTTGATTGGCTAATGAAATATGTTAATGTTTGGTTCATGTTTGAGTTTTATATATATTCTATAGTTTTGTTAGTTTACTTCATGTTTGATAAATATTTATTATTGATCCAAATGGTTGGTATGATAAAAGGAAGAGTAAATGATGCTTGTTGGGTGAAATATAATGAAAACATGCTTAAAGAAATTTCATGAGAGGTTCAGCTCATGTGTTCTTCTTGACCAAATATTATGCTTGGCTTGTTGAATGTGTGTTGTTTGGTTTATGATCGATAGATGATGTTTTAGTTATGAGTTTCAAGTTTCCATGTAGCTAGATTATATTTTTAATGAAAATTTTGTTGTTTGATTGATATTTGTTCATGAGGTTTTCAAGTTATGTTAGTTCATTTTGTGTTTGATGAAATGGTTGCAACGATTTTCAATTTAATTATGCTTGTATGAATGAAATGGAATGAAGAAAATGCTTGGGAAATATATCAAGGAGGTTCGACTATAAGGAATTTGTGTTTGGCCGAACCATGGTTCATGCTTTGTTGACTATTTGATCTTTGATTCATGTTATACGTTATGTTTCTATGATGTTTGGCAAGTTTCTAACATGTTTGAAAACCAAAAAGTTTTATTGAAAGAATGTTGTTTGATGGTTGTTTAGGGTGGATTTTTTAAGTTGTTTGGTTGTGTTTAATGATGAACAAAGGTGAACATTCAAACCAAAATTCAAAGTTTTTTATATTTGATCTATTTTAGTCTTGAATTTTCATGGATTACATGTTTATAATATTAAGTTTCAAAATATTTTAGTTTATAATTATATTTCTAGATCATGCATTTGGCACATGCATTCATTAATAACATTCTTGTGATTTTGCATTCATTTCATATCTATTTCCATAAAACCAAAAAAAAAAAAAAAAATTGAAACTCCAAACTAAAAATCCCAAACTTGAAACCCTAAATCTCCCATCAAACCCTAAATCCAAACCTTAAATCTCAATCCTTAGAAACCTTAAATTCCAAACCTCAAACTCAATCCTCAGAAATCTTAAATTACAAACCTCAATTCTAAATGCTAAACTCTAAATCCAAATCCTAAACCCTAACCCTAAACGTAAACCTTAATCCTAAAACCCTAAATTCTAACTCTAGACTTAACCCTAAACCCTAACCTTAAATCTTAAAACCTTAAACTCTAACCTAGATCCTAAATCAAACCTAAACCTTAAAATCAACTCTCAAACCCTAAATTAATTATGCATTTGCATTTTATTTTACCTTGTCATCACATGCATTTTTATATTATCATGCATTTATATTTTGTCATTTATATTATATTGTCATGCATTTATCACATGATATTATGTTCATACATCTCATGCATTTATTATAAAAAATTGTTTCAAACAAAAATGTTTTAAAATAAGATAATACCTTAAGTAAATATAATTAATGAAATATTGCCCAACTATAAAATGACTCTTGATAATTATTATTTATAAAAGGAGCTATCTTAGTTTTATAGGACAATTTGAAAAATTTTAAATTAGAAATATTTTTGAAGCCCTACCTAATGGGAGAATAGAAAAAGTATTTCGATATTTAAAGTATTTTCATCTTAATCAAAAACAAAAAAAAAAAAAAAACCTTTTTGTTTTTAAATTTGGTTTGTTTTTGTTTTAAAAAAAAAAGTTATGGTTAAATTTGATTTATTTCTAGTTTAAATAAAAAAGAAAAAAAATGAATTAACTTTAAACATTAAGTAAATGTACAATTTTAATTAAAATTAAAAGATAACATACAATCAATAGTATCATTTTTAAAAGGTGTTGTAAGAAAGATACAAATCTTTTCCCATGCATGACCGACTCTTGAATTTAATTATGATTTCGCAAACCGTAAATTCATTTTTTTCTAAAACTTAAAATATTTTATTAAAAGGATAAAAAGGATAAAACTTTTTAAACCCATTTTAAAATATTTTATTAAAAGGATAAAATTTTTTGGGTGACCAATTACATCATAAAAAAGATTGGTAACAACTCATTTTGTTTTGTTTTTATTAAAAATATTTTTTAACACCCTCATTTTTTCAATATTTCCTCATGAATCCGATTTTCAAGTCAACCCACCCCTAGTTCCTAAGACATTGTGACAACTTAACAAATCTATTAGGGATACATTTAGAGAGTTAAGCCAAATATTGATTGCATGTTATTCTTAATTTTGGTTCAATGGTCCTAATTAATGTTTAATTTTAATTCCTTAATTTTGATTTTCTTGTTTTATTTAAAAGTGAAATTTTTTAAATTTAAAAAAACAAAAATAAAAAATTTGAAAAAATGAAAAAAAAATGCTTTGATTTTAATTTTTTTGTTTTCCCACAAAAAAATGAAAATGAAAAAAGTGAAAAAAAAATATTTTCAAAAAAAAAAGTTTGTATGTGTTTTACATTTCATACATATTTTAATTATATTATTTTATGCATATTTTAATTATATCATTTATTATATACTATTATTCTTAATTTGTTCTTAATGTAGACAATTAATTTTATCTAAATTATTTAAAATAAACTTTAATTTATATCCATTTAATATTTTAATTAAATTTTATTTAAGCTCAAATGAACTCGATTGTATGAATCAAATTAGATCCAATTCAATTTAAGTCAAACAAGCCCGATGTTAAAGCCTAATATCTAAGTCTAATTGAGGCCCACGTTGTTTCATTTTATTAATTAAAATTTTATCTGAAAGTCTAACAAAAAACAAAAAATAAAAAAGAGAAAAAAAAGAAAGAAGTAAGAAATTGAAGCTTGGTGCCATGCACGACGCCAGCTTCTCATACCCCTCTACCCTACCCTAGCCACCATAGTAATTGGAATTCAGCTGCCAGACACCTCCACCTTATCTACTGGATATTTGCTCGAACCTAAAACCTGAAAATGCCTACTAAAAACCAGTTGAAATTAGCACGAAAGAGGGGGCAAATCTAGACAGTAGAAAGACTTGCTAAAACCTTAACACAGACTCACCCATACTCGCAACCGAAAGCCATCCCTCGATTTCCCAAGTTCACCGCACCCCCGATCCATAATCAAGCTGCTCCAACCGAAAAACACCTAAATCCAGCCCCAAGAAACCACATCCATTTGGCCTCCCCAAGAACCTATCATTGCCAACAATAACAAAAACAAAAACAAAAAAACTACAGTCCTCTTAGAGAGGAACTAATCAAGCAGTATAAATAAAAACAAAAAAAATTAAAACAAAGAGGATTCGTCATTTTAAGATTTAAGGACTTTGATAGGGATTGTCGATAATTTAAGTTTTTGTGTAGAGTAAGAAAGAGGTGGTAAAGAACGAAAAGGAAAAGAGGAGAAGGGAACCACCATTGGTGGCTGGACGGCAAAGGTAGCAGTCAGTGGCGATGAGGAGCTTTTGGGAAATTTGAACCAATAGAAAGGATGACCAAAACGAGGGGAACAACATACTAAAATTTGGGGTCGTTTGGAGTATTAGAAGTTGGTGCTTTTGGGGGTTGAAGCCGTTGGCTTGGATATCGGATTTAGGATCATAGGAGGCAATTTGTGAAAAACAGAGGCTGGATTTGAGAATGGGGTATCGCGAGGAGTTTGGGGTGAAATTTTGGGGAAGATAGAACGCCAGTCAACCGGTGACGACGTGGTGAAGGCTTGCTAGATTCTGGAAAAACAAAAGGGTTGCTGGGTTGTTAAATTAAGAGAGTTCAAACTCTTTTTTTTTTTTAAAGAAGAGTCAAATGGTTTAACAAAAAAGTCTACTTTTATAACTAAAAAACCAGTGACCTAACCTATTATAGATCCAACCCATCTAATCCACAACTCAGATTCAGCCCGTGACCAGGGGAAGCCCAACCCATATTACTATTGGTTTGGACCTCACCATTTAAGTGGTTTTGGGCTTAAGTTTAAACCCTTAATTTAGGTTTTTTTTTTTTTTTTGTTATGTTTTATATTTATTTGCTTTGGTGCTTGTTAATATGAATTAGTGATTAAAAAAAAAAAAACCAATATGAATTAAGTTTTGACTTGAATGTCTCTAATCTACAAATAAAAATAATTTTAAAAAATTCCAAAATGTTACTTTTCATGATTCTCGTGCATGTCAGCATTCAAATATAAGTTTAATAAACAAAAATAGACAACGAAAAAAAAAAGATTATTTCTTCAAACAAGGAAAAAAGAAGTGAAAAAAGAAGAACCCTAAAAACACAGAAGACCAGAAGCTTAAAGGAAATAGGGTAGCCATTGAAACCCGTAAAGCTTTGCTTAAGAATAAGAGAATTGTCATTATAAAGTAAGAAGTAAAATTATGTTTGATCTTTCAAAAAGTCAAAAGAAATTTGATCTTCTTCTTTTGTGAACAATAAAAATAGAGGAGCGAGAAAGCTTCAAAGTTTTTCAGTTGATAGAAAAAAGAATACAATTGCTCATCTGCTTTGTGGACTTTAGATGTGGCTACGTTTTTAGGTGTAGTTTGTTGGAAAGACATTAATATTTCTAATCTATATCATGCTTGGTGGGATCCAATTTGAAGCTTTAGCACTTTTGGCAAGTAAAAAGTACCTCTACTCTACTTCTTTTTATATATATATATATATATATCATCTATATAGAGACACACATTTGAATTTTATTAAAGAAACATTTTTCTATTAAAGGCGTTTAATTCATGGAATTCTTTATTTTGAGAAAGAAAGTGATTTAAGGAGAAAGTAATATTGAAGGTAAATGTATGATATTAGGGAATGTAAGATTTTTGTGTTTGGTTCATGGGAATTTAAAATCACCTAATAAAGTCTTTTATTATATTATCCTCGATAACATTGAACATTTATAATGTTAATATATGAATAACATGTCATTGTTTCTACGTAGAGAAAACACATGGATCGACCTTAAAAGCTTGTTTTTTTTTATTTTATATGTAATATTATGAAATAAAAATATTTTACATTTTATTTTTTTCATGTTTTTAACAAAGGCTATGTTTTTATCATAAAAACATTGTTTTTTTAACAAAGATTGTGTTTTCTATCGTAAAAGCATTATCTTTATTAAATTTTAAAAAATATTTTTTTTCATATTTTCAATAAACTATTTTTTTATTTTTAAAAGTTCATCTTTTTAACAAAAACTGCATTTTTTATCTTCGAAATATCATTTTTGTTGAATTTTAAAAAATACTTTTTTATGTTTTCAACAAAAATTATGTTTTCCATCTTAAGAACATCATTTTTGTTCAATTCTAAAAAAACTTTTTTTCATATTTGCAATAAACACTATGTTTTTATCTTAGAAACATCCTTAAATTCCACAAATTCTTAAATTCCAAATATAAAATCAATATTACTTTCTCCTAAATCACTTTCCCTCTCTTAATTACTATATTTTATCAATTACTACATTTCCATACTAAAAAATGCGGTTGATATAGAGAAATATATTATTTATTTTAGTTTTCACTACGTTTCATATGTGAAAAATGTTATCAGTTTTAGATAATCAATTATTACAATTTGTTAATGACTACATTTCCATAACAAGAAACATAGTCATTAGTATAGAGAAATATAAGCCAAATTTTACTTTTATCAAATTCTATGTTTTTTACATAAAAAAGTATAGTTAAAAACATCATAAATATTATATACTGACTCTACAAACAACAATTATGTTTTTATATAAAAAAAATTATGTTTTATAATTATAATGTTTCCATACTAAAAAACATTGTAGATATTAAAAATATATATTTTATTTTATTATTATTTTAAATCATCAACTACATTTCATATGTTAAAAACATAATGCTTATGAAAAAAATTCAAAATCCTAAATTTGAAACAATCTACTACATTTTTCTTTTTAAAATGTTTGTTATTATAATTAATTTTCTAATAACATATTATAACATATGACTATGTTTCTAGCACAAATAACGTTGTGTAAATGATAAATTTTGATTTATTAAGATTTTAATTTATACATCCTTCAATTATGTTTATAACTAAAAAATGTTATTTTTCAGAAACTTTATCAGTCAAAAACAAATATTTAAGTTTATAAAAATTCAAATACATATGATCATTGCTAGGTATCCAATCGTGTGGTTGGGAATGCAATTTTGTCCAATCATATTGCTAGGAATGCAGCTTTTCGTGCTAGAATGGGTCTCGATTTATCTTGCAATTAAGTTAATTTTCAAAAGTAAAATAGAATGTAACAAATTATTATTAAGGTTAAAAGTGGGACAAAATTTACTTTCCCCAAAAAATATTAAAAAATTTCAAAGAAATATGGATTTTTTATTTCGAGTTATTTGGATACTATTGAAAATTTTAGAATACCTTAGGAGTCACTTTTTCCAAAATCAAACTAAAAAATCAAATTATAAAAAGTAAGATTCCAGTTAATAATCTAACTTTCCCCGAAGCAAATGCCCTCCTTAGTATTTTATCATGTGAAAAAAAAATGCTATATATATATTTATTTATTTTATTAAGACAATACCTCATACTAAAATATAGTAATTTTTTTGTTGAACAAAATTCAAAACTTTAAATTTAATTCAATTGATTCTTACAATCATATTTAAAAGATAATATTTAGTAAATTTAGAATTCAAATTTTAATTTTTTTTATCTTCAAATTAGGATTTTTTATATATATAAAAGTCTAAAAGATTTAAATTTTTTAAATTTCAATACCTTCAATTTTTTCTTCTATTCTCATATGACGGTTTATTTTGTATAAAAATAACTTACGATTATCAATGCTTTTATAAATTAATGTGTTATTATTAAAATTTAAACCATAAATAATTTTATTTCTTCTTATTATATAATTATGGTTTTGAACAACTATCCAAATCTTAAAGTATTTGCATTTATTTTTAAATACAAAATAAAAAGAGAAAATCCAAATGAGTACTCGATAATAATTAAGCATACACTACAAGAAAATGGAAGATTAGTTGCAGTTTTGTAGTGGCGTTTCACTTACAAACACCACTAGCTTTCGCGTTTTTATAAAACTTAAGGCTTTTATTATCAAAATGCCACTAAATATTCAAATAGCGGCATTGTTACTTATAAATGCCACCCAAGACTTGATATTAACAGCGTTTATCGACTAAAACACCTTGAATAATCCTGCCTTAAAAATTTGAGTGAATACTAAAGGTATTTTTGGTAGACAATGCCTTCAATAATCTTCTCATAAAAAATGTATGCAATAATTAAAGATGTTTTCTACAAGAAATGCCTTTAATAATTCTATCAAAAAATTTCACAAGCCTATTGAAGGTGTTTTTGGTCAAAAACACCTTCAATAAATATCATATCAAAATTTAAAGATCGTACGGATGTTAACCATAAAGTAGTAGGTTCGATCCCTCCCTTTAGCCTTTTTTTGGGCTTTTGTAGAGATTATTTGTAATTGATTATTCTAGGCATTTTCTTGGCAAAAACGCCTTCACTAATTGCTTTAAATAATTTTGAAGAGAATATTGAAGGCGTTTTTGGCAAAGAAACGCCCTTAATAATCCATAGGAAAATATATGGAACCAATTTTTGAAGGCATTTTTGACCGAACTCGCCGTCTATAATCCAATCAATAAATTTTTAGTTAGGATTATTAAAGGCGGTTTTTGTCAAAAACGCCTTCAATAATCCATAGACAAAAGTTAGAACGGATTCTTGAAGGTATTTTTGGCTCAAAACGCCTTTAATATTTCAAACGATAAATTTGAATGGTCGGATTAATGAAGATGATTTTTTCAAAAAATACCTTCAATAACATTTTGTTAGAGATTATTCAAGGCATTACTGAAAGAAAAATGCTCTTAATAATCTATTCAATTAATTTTTAGTTGGTATTATTGAAAGCAGTTCTTTTGAAAACGCCTTCAATAATCCATACAAAAAAGTTGAAACTGATTCTTAAAGGCGATTTTTGCCTAAAATGCTTTTAATATCCACACAATAAAATTTTATGTGAGATTATTGAAGGCAGTTTTAGTAAAAAACGCCTTCAATAACATTTTGTTATGGATTATTCAAGGCGTTTTCTTGCTAAATATGCCCTTAATAATTCATAAAAAAATATGAAATGGATTCTTGAAGGCATTTTTGGGTAAAAACGCATTTAATAATCCAATAAATAAATTTTTAACATAAATTATTGAAGGCAATTTTTTTCAAAAATGCCTTCAATAATCCATACACAATATTTGGTACAAATTCTTGAAGGCATTTTTTTTTCAAAATGCCTTTAATATTTCACACAATATATTTTTAAGTGAGATTATTGAATGTGATTTTGGTTAAAAACGTCTTCAATAACATTTTGTTAGGGATGATTTAAGGTGTTTTCTTGCTTAAAACGCCTTCATTAATCCCATCAAAAAAACATATTTGATATTGTATATGTCAAGTCAATTGTAGATTTATGCCCAAAAAACATTTGAAGTCAATTGTATATTTATGCCCAAAAAATATTTGGTTTATATATGTAATATTACGAATTACATTTTGGAATTTACATAATGAACATTGTTGTATTTTAATAAATTGACCACACATCCAAAATTAAAATAGATAACGTTGTCATATTAATATACTTTTCTGAAATAATCGTACTTAATAATATATTAAGCACACATAGTGTATTCATATTAAATATACCAATAATATTAAACCAATACCCCAATGTATAAACTTAAAGTTTTCATTCAACATGGCATGTTAAAAACATTATAACAAATTGTTCCTCATATATTTACATTCAACCAACAATGTCTAACCTCAAGGTTTATCAACATTGATAAATGATAATACAGACTCACATCATTCTTTACAGACTTCATCTAGTTCCTCTTTTGTGAAGCTTTCTTTACTCTTCCACTAAAAAATAAAATACTAGAAGTAAATGTTAATAAATGAGAACATAATGTACTTTTTTTTGAAGATATAACAAGTTTATGAAATTTATACTAACCTTAAATGGTGTGGTCATAAAATCATTTAACACTGTCTTTCGCATAAAATGAAGAACATAATATCCATATTCAATATTATCGGATTGACAAGGTACCTGAAAATTAAATTAAGTGGGTTTAGAAAATATTTATCTACATAAACTCAGCATAAAAGAATAAATTTCACATTTATCGGTAATGACACCCATTTCAGTTTCTTTGTCTTCTTATCAAATATAAATATTACCCTAAATTGAAAAGAAAAAAATTACTTAATACATAAATAAAATTACTTATGAAGAAACAGAAGATATATAATATAATAAAGTGTAATACCTCTTTATAAAATTTTGAATATCGGGGTTAGGTATCGCTATTGGATTAACTGAATTAAGTAAGTATGGCATTAAGGATTTGGTGTCAATCACAATAAACACCCAATGACAACTACAAAATAATAACAATGATATACTCAAATTACGCATCAGATCAGATTTGGATAAAGTTGGAATAATTAATGTTGGAATATAACTTACTGTGCATTATACGGGAGCAAATAATAATCATTTGGTCTTTTCATGCATTTGATCATATAATTAGCATGATAAACGACTATGCCACTCTGCTCACTAATAAAGTTGGGGTAAATGAATCTAAATTTGTTGGTCAACTGTCTCTCATTGAGCTCTTTATACAGGAAGCTACATGATAACAATCAACATTGCTAATTAGTATTACACCCTAATATAGATTACTACATTTTGAATGTGTATATTTGTATTTATAAGCTAACCTCATATAAGCAATAACATCAACAGCTGATAATTAATCCAGTTCACAAAATTCTTTAACCCCTTCACACCAATAAAAGAAAATGATGGTTATCAATAACCCTTCTTCAGACTCAATGGTAATGAAGTTTCCTCTGGATAAATGCTCCAGCGAATATTTGGATAACTCATTCATGGTAGCTGAAGCAAGGGTCATGCTGTGAGTCCCAACATCCTACTATAATATTTAATGAAATATAAGTATTAAAACCAAATCAATAAATATAATAAATAAATTAATATTAAAATTATAAAGAAAATCACATTTTTTAGGTGGTAGTACATGATGGGTTCACTTTTTTACTTGCAACGAAAGTTTCTCCTATATGGATGATGCTATCAGACCAACCTACTAGCATGTTATGTTGCATTACTGCCAATATGGACTCTAAAGCAATGAGTCTTTGCTGCTGCTCATTAAGATGTTGTTCCTGGTCATCAATTCATTGCTATTGTTGCTCAATGATTGCTTCATATTATGTATTTCTCATTCGTGGTGTTGATTATTAAAAAACTTTGATGGCAAGACAAATTTACTAACCTTGTAAACATAAACAGGCCTTTCTTTAGCACCTAATGCTAAAGACAAAGGATCTTCACCATACTGGGTTACCAGTTCATCATATTTGACTTTGGCAGCATAATCATCCTGAAAAATAAATATAAGATGGGTTGTAACAATAAATCTATACAAGCTAGCATACAGTCATACCTACAACCACAATGCCAACCATACATTATATTAAAAAAATAGTTATACATACAATCTTTTTTACCATTTCTTCAGTTACTTCATCTGCAAAGGATCTATCTTTCCATAGATGTCCTTGTTTCTAGACATCCCATCTGGAAACTTTAGTGCCAAAGTTTACTGATTCCTATTAAATTACCACAATAAAAGAATCAGAATGTATGAAATGAATGTTCACAAATATTCATTAATGAGTATAAAACAAGTTTACGAACATATACAAGCTCATACTTTACATTTGCATATCCCTTTCTCGTTGTCCGATGGTGATATTATTTTTTGGCCCGAAAGTTTTGTTGGTTTTCTTTGACTTTCTACAAAAAAAAAAAATTACGTCAATCACATATAAAGATCAAAGGCTATTTGCATAAAGACTTATAAACAATATTTTTGGTAATGGGTTTGTGTACTGAGAAATTTTTTGAAAGCCGATATCGAATAAAATTTATCCAATATTTAACACTATCACATCTGTATATGCCATAGGTAAAACAGTCAATACATCACCTTGATCAGCCCGCGGTAAAATATATTACATTATCAATATGCTTTTAAAATCTCTGAATGCTTTCCCAATAAATTGTAACATAATTTTTTTACAATCAATTAGGACGTCGAACCGTTCTTAAATTATTTAACACAATTAGTAAGAACACATTAAATTTCAATTAAATGATCATTTAAAAAATTTTACGAAATTTTTGAATAAACATATCACAACCAACTATTATATATCATCCTTTAGATCATTTAGAACTCATCGCCAATTGGTGTACATAATTGACATTTTATGATGGACGATGGCTCTAATATGAGTAGCCATCTTCGTAGCTCTTTCAGACACAGGCTGCCTACCTTAATTGAAGTCAACATGAATTTTTATATCACTCACTTTAATTTGTTTATTTGGGCCCCTTCCCTTTCTTTTTTGGTCTACAGGTGTCTTTTGCATGTTCAATAGAAAGAGAATGATATTGTTTAGAGTCCATAATACCTACGATTTTGATCATAATTTTACAAATTACGCAAAATGACTGTCTAAATTTAACACTATACATAATTAAATACAACCAATACTATTCTACATATAGAAACACCATTCAGCAAACCAATCAGCAATGTGTTCAAACACACCCTTCAACAAACCACTCAAAAACACCATTTAGCAAACCATTCAGAAACACCATTTAGCAAACCATTCAGCATACGATTCAGCATACCAATATCATACAATACCATTTAGCAAAACAATATCACATAACAAGATTCAGCAAACCACATTATTAATAGAAAACTACACAGCAATATCATACATGCAATGATAAGTGCTTGGACGACTATGCTTATGATGAAATTAATAAATATATATATCCATATGTAAATAGTAAGGAACCAAAAAAAATAGCTCTATTGAATAATATAAATAATACAGTAAAAAAAATTATAAAAACATACCGGTAAACAGAGAGGTGCTCGTCATTGATTTGTTGAAGGTTAGTGGTGACGATAGGAATAAAGAAACCAAAAGTCTGATAGAAATATGTTTGTGGGTTTGGTTTGGTTGATTAATGCAGTTTTTAATTATTCTGTCTACTAACAGTTTGTGATTCTAATGTCTAAGACAGGGAATGAATATAAAATTTATTATTAAAGGTATTTTTTTGGAAAAAATACCTTTAATAATCCTTGAAGGCATTTTTTACTAAAAGACGCTTTTAGTAATCTAAAAAATAATTTTTAAAGGAAATTATTAAAGGTATTTTTTTGGTAGAAAATCGCCTTCAATAATTATGTATAAAAATTAAAAAAAATTAGTGCAGGTATTTTTCTAGAATAAATGCCTTATGTATGTAAATTAGAAGAAATTAGTGAAAGCCTTTTTCTAGAATAAACGCCTTCACTAACTGTCTTAAAATTTGAGTTATGGAAAATTGAATGCATTTTTCATTGGAAGACGCCTTTAATAATCTTAAAAATTTTAAGAAAAAATTATTGAAAGCGTTTATTCTCAAAAAATGCCTTTAATAATTATGTACATAAATTAGAAGGAATTAATGAAGGTATTTTTCTAGAATAAAGACCTTCACTAAATGTCTTAAAATTTGAGTTGTGAAAAATTAAAGGCGTTTTTCACTGGAAGACGCCTTTCATAATCTTAAAAATTTTAAAAAGAAATTATTAAAAGCATTTGTTCTAAAAAAACATCTTCAATAATTATGTACATAAATTAGAAAAAATTAGTGAAGGCATTTTTCTAGAATAAACGCCTTCACTAAACGTCTTAAAATTTGAGTTGTGAAAAATTGAAGGCATTTTTCATTGAAAGATACTTTTAATAATCCCAAAAATTTTAAGAAAAAATTATTGAAGGCATTTGTTTTCAAAAAAATACATTCAATAATTATGTACATAAATTAGAAGAAATTAATGAAGGTATTTTTTAGAATAAACGCCTTCACTAACCATCTTAAAATATGAGTTAAGAAAAATTAAAAGCATTTTTCACTGGAAGACACATTTAATAATCCCAAAAATTTTAAAAGAAAACTATTGAAGGCGTTTGTTCTCAGAAAATGCTTTCAATAATTATGTAGTAAATTAGAAAGAATTAGTGAAGGCATTTTTCTAGAATAAACGCCTTCACTAACCATTTTAAATTTTAAGTTGTGAAAAATTGAAAGCTTTTTTCATTGGAATACGCCTTTAATAATCTCAAAAATTTTTTAAAAAAATTATTGAAGGCATTTCTTCTCAAAAAAATACCTTCAATAATTACGTACATAAATTAAAAAGAATTAGTGAAGGCATTTTTCTAGAATAAATGCCTTCACTAATCGTATTAAAATTTGAGCTATAAAATATTGAAGGCGTTTTTTACTAGAAGACACCTGTAATAATCCCAAAAGTTTTAAAAAAAAATTATTGAATGTATTTGTTCTAAAAAAATGCCTTCACTAACCATCTTAAAGTTTGAGTAATGAAACATTGAATGCATTTTTCACTAAAAGACATCTTCAATAAATTCCTTCAATAAAAAAAAAATTAGTCAAGGTATTTTTTTGGAATAAACGCCTTCAATGACCCCTTAAAACTTTAGAAGTGTAATATTAAAGGCATTTTGTATAGAAGATGCCTTTAATAATTTTAAATAATTTTTAAAAGAAAATGATTGAAGACATTTTTAGTAGAAAACTAACTTCACTGATATTTATAGAAAAAAATAAGGGAATTATTGAATATGTATTATGCAAAAAATGCCTTCAATAAATACACCATAAAAATTAGATGAAATTTTTGAAGGGATTTTCGAGGCGTAAACACCTTTAATAATCCTAAATAATTTTATTATGACTCTGTTGATGGCACCTATAATATATTCAAAAAATATATAAGAGAAAATTATTAAAGGTATTTTTCTTAATAAATGCCTTCAATAATCCAGTCCAATAAAATTGTCCCCAAACTTAGCTAATCCAATCACCAACTTGAAGCTTCATCTTCATTATTTTACTATTTCTCTTTTCAGACCAACTATAATTTACTTTTTTTTTTCTTCAGCCTTTTCTTATTTGAGCATTGTCTTTTAGAATCCTATTTTCACTATTCATTAGTTATTTACTAATATTTTTACTTAATTCGACTATTCCTTCAGCTTTTGCAATTGGTGATTTTTTTTTTTTGGTTTAAACAATTTTTTCCAAAACCCACTTTCTTCAAATACCCATTTGTAACCCATCATCCATTTCCTTTACCTTTCATTTTCTTCATTTTCTAGGTTTCCTCTATACCTATTTTACCTTATTTCAACCTTAACTACAAAAACTCTTGGGTACAGTATACATTAGTAGTAGATTTTAACATTCATAATATCAGGTACCTGATAAAATACTTCACAACAAGGAGTTCTCATTTTCTATAAGTACTGGTCTCGTTATTATTGTTTGTTTAAAACATAGTAAACTTAAGTATTTGATATGTTCATTTTAATATAAATTATTTATATATATTTGGTCTGATAATGTAGTAAGTACTAAATGGATAAGAGTTGGATGTAAAAGTCAAGATTAAGTTAAGAGTATAGAGATAGAGTGAAAATTTTTCTTAATTTTGCATTTGAGAATACAAGTGAATATAATATGATAATATACTCATGTGTGAAGTGTGCTAATATAGATTGGCAAATGCATCAAGTTATTTTTGAACATTTAATTTGTATTGAATTTCTCCTGGGTTAGGTTAATTGGTATTTTCATGGAAAGTCTGTACTGTCAAGCTCTTCCACTAGTTCTTTCAACTTTAAGGGCTCCCCAATACCAACATGATCCTTTTATAGTAGATGACATTAAAGGTATGTTATGAGATGCTTTTAACATTCATAACCAATATTTTCATAATCTTTCTCCCTAAAATGATGGATTTAATCAATCAAATGTTGAAATGAATGAATTTGGTGAACCTGGGATAGGTGTAGGTGACCAACAACCTAGAAAAGAAGCATCAAAATTTTATAGGTTGCTTAAGGATATGAATGAAAAACTTTATAAGAGCTCGAAGCATTCAAGGTTATCTTTCTGTTCTTGTTTTTTTCACTTAAAATGTTTATGTGGATGGACGAAAAACTCTCTGACTTTATTATTAGAGTTTATGAAAGAAATGCTTTCTTTTGTAAAAATTCCTGAATCTTTTAAGGAATAAAAAAAGATGATCAAGGATTTAGGTCTCGAATATAAGAAAATTCATAATTATCCCAATGATTGCATGTTATATTGGGGTGATAGAAAAAATAAAAAATCTTATTATGTGTGTGGTATTTCTCGTTGGGTAGATAAAAACCTCGATAAAAGGTTGAATAAGGATGATGATTAGGTCAGTGTCAAAAAGAAGCCTATTAAGGTTTTACGCTATTTTTTATTAATACCAAAATTTCAATAACTCTTCATGTCTTTCAAAACTATAGATTCAATGAGGTGGTATCATGAAAAGTAGACAGATGATGGATCATTAAGGCATCTTACAGATTTTTTGGCATAAAAATCATTTCATTCTAAGTTTTCAAACTTTGCATTTGATCATCGAAATGTTATGCTTGGACTAGCATCTAATGGATTTAACTAGTTCAAAATGATGAGTATTTCTTATAGTACTTGGCCAATTGTATTGATTCCTTACAATTTACCACCATAGATTGTTATGAAACAACAGTCATTTATACTACCAATGATAATTTTTGAGAAAAAAAGTCTGAGTAATGATATAGACATTTACTTACAACCTCTTATTAAAAAATTAAAGCAATTATGGGAAGAAATTGAGACTTATGATGCATAAAAAAAAAGAAAACTTTAATATGCGTGCTGCTTTATTATGGACAATCAATGATTTTTTTGCTTATGCAAATTTATCTCGTTATAGTACAAAAGGTCATTATGGTTGTCTATGTTATGCTGCACAAACATGTTTGAAGTGGTTACCTAATGGTAGGAAGTTCTGCTATATAGTACATCATTGATGGTTAGATGATAATCATCGATTTAGATTCTAAAAATATCTCTTTGATGAAACTGAAGAGTTGAGGAGATCACCTTTACCCATTAATGGGTTTAATATCTTGTCAAAGTTAAAAGATATCAATTTCACTTATGAAAAAATGACTCCATCAAAGTAAAGAGTGAGGGACATCTTTGAAAGTGTTCGGCCTCATATTATGCAAGTTGGTGATACTGATACTAACGTTGGTGATCCTGATGTTCATAGTGATGAAGAGAATGATGAAAAAGATGACCCCAATGAGTTTAAGTTGTGAAAAAAAAGAAGTATCTTTTTTGAGTTACCTTATTGAAAATATAATTTATTACGCCATAACCTTGATTTGATGCACATAAAGAAGAATATTTTAAAAAATTTTATCAGGAGAATTCTCAATGTGAATAGAAAATCAAAGGATGAATTAAAAACTCAGCTTGACCTAGTTGATATAGGGATTCGCCTTGACCTTCATCCAAAGTTACTTCCTAATGACAAATATCGATTGCCTGCTTCTTGTTTTGGGATTTCTAAATCTGAAAAAGATGTGTTTTGCAAGGTTTTGAAAAATGTCAAAGTTTCGGATGGTTATGCATGAAATATATCCAAATGTGTGAATCTGAAGGCGTGAAAACTTTCTTCATTAAAGTCACATGATTATCAAATTTTGATACAAGACTTACTTTCAATTGCTTTCGTTCATCAATGTCAAAGCAAGTCACTTCTGTGGTAATTAAATTGAGTAACATATTTAAATCTCTATGTGAGAAATATATGAATGTAGAAGAGCTTGACAAACATTAAGATCGAGTCGTGATTACTTTATATCATTTAGAGAAGATTTTTCTAGGAACTTCTTCACTATTATGATGCATATGATTATCCACCTTTCATATGAAACAAAAGTCGGTGGGCTAGTTTATTATCAATGGATGTATCCTATCTAAAGGTATTATTGTTTAATAGATTGATTAGGTTTTTATTGATGATCACGCCACTCTAGTTAAAAAAATATATGACTAATGTTTTATGCGATAGATTTTTGGGGACGTTAAAGTCTTATTGTCGCAACAAACGTATCCGAACGATTCTATTGCTGAAAGATATTTAGCAGAAAAAGTGTATGACATTTTGTTCTCTTTATTTGGAAGATGTTGAAACGAGATTTAATAGACCATCGAGAAATATTGGTATGCAGCAACATGACTCTGCCTACAGTTATCCTTTTCAAAGTTTTGGACAACCAATAGGCAAAGTTGAAATGGTGGAGTTAGATGATAAATCTTGAGCACAAGCACATCAATATGTTTTTTTTCATCATGACTCTATTGAATCGATTCGCACGTAAGTTTTTTAGCAAGTAAATTATTCATTACATTAAGCATAATTTATTATATTTTTTTTTTGTTAATACTTTATCATGATGTTTTATAGCGAGTATAAAAATAATTTGAGAGCTCATGCACATTATCGATGATCAAACCCTTGAAAGCTTGATAAGTTATTTATCGAAAACTTTCATGAATGGTTAGGAGCAATTGTAAGTAATGCCATATTTCCCTTTATGAAAAATCTACATAGAATGCTTACGGTATAATTAACATTAATAACATATATATATTTATTTCACTTTTATAGGTTTGAAGTGGAAGGCTTGTTAGTGAAGAGGTAAAGTGTCTTTTATAAGGTTCGAATAGGATTGTGAAATGATATAAAGGTTTCATCATCAATGGATTTAGATTTCACACTAAATCCCATGAGAGATTTAGCAGTACACAAAATTCAAGAGTTGTTACTTTATCAACTACTAGCTATGCTAGTGCTAGGGACACAAACCCTTTAGAGGGAAATGTTGACTATTATGACATGATTAATAACAACAATGAGTTGGATTATTATGGCAAGTGGAAAGTTATCTTATTTCAATGTAATTGGGCTCATGTGAATAGTGCGAGAGGTATTAAAAAAGATCAGTATAGATTTTTTCGATTAATTTACACTAGACAACAACTCATCGATGAATCTTATATTTTTTCATCTCAAGTCAAACAAGTTTTTATTTTGAAGATCTCAAAGAATTGAGTTGGTTTGTTATTTTTTAAAACACACCTAGAGACTTATTTGATATGGGGTTAGATACAAGAGATGATGTTGAACATAAAACTAAATATTATCCTTTTGCTGAACAAAACATGGATGAAAATATCTCCAATACCTACGCTCAGTAGGTCCGCGAAGATATTAATTAAGACATTTTATAAACCATGATGGATCATCTATATTTTGTAATTCGAGTGTTTAAGACATAATATAGCATTCACTATTGTATATTTATTGCATTGTAAATCATACATTATCTTTTGATTTAATTAAATCGATATGTTCTTTTTGTATCATAGGTTATGATTTCTTAACTTTTCAATGTCTTTATATATGTTCTAAACTAATATCTTTTATATATTCGTTTTTATGATGCAGATAAGCTACAATGCGAAAGAGTAGACTAAAAGAAATACATATAAGAGATATTAGTTCAGAACTGTCTGTGGCACCTATTTATATTGGCGATGAATTGAATTCTTTGAAGGAGAATGAACGCACTGTCAGATCTAACTTAGTCACTTCTAATCTTTTAATTGATATTGGATCAGCAATACTGGAGGTCTAGGTTTAAATAATATCCCGTCAATTGATTATGCTTTTAAATTTGAATGCAGGTATCATATACCCTATATTTATAAATTGATTATAATGATAAAAGTATTACCATTTTACAAATTTATTTTTTAATTTTTACAGTTGATAACAATGATCAACAAAGGATCAGAGGTCGGATAACTTTGAAGGAATTATTTGCACAACCTCCGAACGAGCGAATTGTAATGTCTGTAAACTCTTATAGGTAGCTAATTGGTAAAGAAGCTCAACTATTGGCTGGATTTCTAGGCATGATTGCCCGTAA
Source organism: Durio zibethinus (assembly GCF_047325235.1). Taxonomy (NCBI): domain Eukaryota; kingdom Viridiplantae; phylum Streptophyta; class Magnoliopsida; order Malvales; family Malvaceae; genus Durio; species Durio zibethinus. The sequence continues at coordinate 10,967,576 of NC_143163.1, forward strand.
TGGAATGAAATTGCCTATTCATTATAAAACATGGCATAAAGTTCTAGCAGAAGTAAAGGTCGATGCTTTAAACTTTATTGAGGTATTAGTATAATTAATTACATATAAAAAAATTAATTATTTTAAATTTGGTTTATTGATTAAAACTTTTCTTTTTTATATTATTATAGTCAAGATTTGTATTTGAAATATCAACTTCATTTGTGCTTAAGTCATTGGGAAAGAAATGGAAAGATTAAAAGCATAATTTGAAAAATAAGTATTTCAATAGAAATACAACTGTAGAGGCGACGATGAAAAATCTACCATGTAATGTGATTAGGTGGCAATATGAACAATTAGTTAGATTTTGGTTTTCAAGAAAAGGAGAGGTACTAATTTATAACTTTGTATAGTATAATGAAATAATGAAAGTCTTTTATGCTTTAAGTTGGTAATATTTGTATTTTTACGATATACCCAATTATTTTTTATGACAGGAAAGAGAACAGACTGGGATTGATAGCAGAAAGCAACAGAAATATAGCCACACAAGTGGATCAAAAAGTTTTGCAAGAAAGCAAAAAGAAATAGTAAGTTTATGATTTTAAACTTATTCCAATAAATGAACTTTTTGTCCCGTTAAAAGGTAAATATGCAAATTAACAATTATTGTACTATTTTAATAGTTTTGATAGTTTCAATACATGATATTAAACTTATCGAAAGTTTTGAACTTAGTTGAAATGGATGATTTGTATGAAAAAGGTATTTTTTATGTCTATTTAGGTAAAATTACAAATTTTTTGTTATTGTTCTATTTAAACAGTTTGGATAGCTTCAATACTTGATATTAAACTTGTCCAATTGATTGAACTTGGTTTCTAAGGTTGATATGGGTGAAAAAGTTGTCGTTTATGTCTATTTGGGACTATTTTTGCCTTTAAAAGGTAAAAATACAAATTAAATTTTTAGATGGCTTTCAACAGTTTGAATGGCTTCAATCCATGATATTAAACTTATCTAAATAATTGAATTTGGTTCCCATGATCAATATATGTGAAAGGCCAAAATGATTTTATTGTTTGCGTCTATTCAAGACTATTGTGCTATAAAGAGGCCAAAATATAAATATATGATATTAAAATTATTTGAAATTTTTGAACTTGATTGACAGGCATGATATGCATGAATAAGTTGCAGTTGATATGTATCCTATCAAATAACATATGTTTTTGTATAGGAGATTGAGATGGGTGGTCAAATTGGATGTGTGAAACTTTTCGTTTAACACACACACAAAAAGACAAATCTTACATGAATATCAAGACACAAGAAATTATGGTAATTTGTAATATCTATTTTAACAGAAAGTAAATATCTACTCTTTTTAACATATTATCAATTAATCATTAAACTTGATAGTTTTATATGACTAATTTATAAGAGAAAGTGAAAGAGAAAATAACTACTGAGATTGAAGTAGCATATGATATTTCTCTCAACATACAAGAATTGAAAAATCTAATATTCATAAAAATTGCTAGAAAAGAAGGCATGGATGGGTCTGAGGCCTTAGATTGGGCCCAACACCGTTTACCTACTATGGACGTAGCTCTCAACAATTTACATTCTTAGCAAGTTAGTCTTCGCAAGACATTTTGATATTGAAAGAGGAGTTGCAAACTATGTAACAACGTTTCCAGCAAATTGAAGCAGAAAAAGAATAGAAGTATGCCAAAATTGAGGAAAAACATGCTAGAATAGAGCAAAAACATGCAAAATTTTAGCAGTTGCGTGATCGATTCGATCATCTTATGAATTTTGTGCAACAACAATTTCCAAGAACTAACTTCGATGGTCTTTCAACTTAGGTATTATATTTAGTAAATATTTATATTTTTTAATATAAAAAAAGCTTACAATGAAGTGTTAAAAATTGTATGTTATTATTCAGTAGGTTCTTGAGCACGCTAGTGATCAAGGTGAAAAAATTCCTTCATCAATTGGCAGCCTTCAAAATGCATGCAATTATCAATTTCATACATTTTAATTTTAATTTTGTTAATGTATTAAAAAAATTTGAATGTTATTATACTAATTATTAAATTTTGTGTTAATTAGATGCATATTTAAACGTGAATTAAGTTTATATTAATTTTAGTATATGAATTTAAGCTCGTTTATAAAAATAATAAATATTAACAAAAAATTTTTATTTAAAAAAATACATTTCTTAATTTTACGGCATTTGTGTTCAACAATGTCGCTAAATGAATAATTTAGTGGCGTTTGTACCATAAAATGCCACTAAAAATAGTAGCACTCTTGTTAGAAAATGCGTTAAATTAGTGGTATTTTTCTAATACAAACGCCATCAAAGTAAATGTATTTTTTTGATAAAAATGCTACTAAATTAGCGGTATGTCAAAAATACAAACTCTACTAATATAGTGGTATTTTTCAAATACAAACACCACTAATGTAACGGCATTTTATAGAAAACACCATTATTTTTCGCGAAACATGTATAGCCAGCACTCTAACTGACATTTTTCGCAAACACCACAAATCTTTTTATGGCATTTATAAACACTGCTAAACGTAAAAAAAAAAAAAAAAAAAAAGTCACTAAAAATCAAAACCCCTATAATGATAGTGAAAAATTAGAAATATTTGAATCAAATTATATATTTTTATTAATTAATATAATTTTTAAATTTTTATAAAATAAAATAATTATTTTATATCTAAATCTATTTAAATATATTAAAATAACATCAAAATTTTTAAAATTTAAAAATTTAAAAACTGATGAACTAAATCCAATTGGTAAAATTGATTTGAATCTAATTGGTTTTAAAGGAAAATCAATTCGGATTCAAATCAAATTTTAAAAATTTATAATATTATGTATTATCTTAAAAAAATAAACAAAATCTAATTTGATTCGAACTGTTATCACTTTTAAGTATAGTATTGCCAGCAAAAAAAAAGTAAAAACAACTTGAAGATGGATGACTTTTTTTGGTTAAATTATGCTAAAGGTCATTCTATTTTATGAAAATTTGAAATTTAGTAGATGTACTATAATTCATACAAGTTTAATTCTTGTAATACTTTGATTTGATAATTTTAGTCCAATCAACTCGTTAAAAATGTTGACATAACCGTTGATTTGATGATTTGTGCATTGACTTTGCTGACGTAGCATTAACTTACTAACGTACAGTGACAGATCTTAATGTTTGATTTTTAGAGGGCTAATTAAAAGTTTAAAATTTTAATATATTTTTCATTTGAGTTATATTACTATATATTTGATTATCATGAAACATATATGTAATAATATACCAAAAAAAAAAAAAACAAACTTATAAAATCTTATATTTTATTAATTCAAAATACAAGTATAAGAAAATAAAATATAGCCAACAAATAATTTTATTTAAAATTGAGAGTAATGTTCATTTTTGAAAAATTAAAATTTTCAAGAATTGAATTTTAACCAAGTCTTTCTTTCTATATTGACAACATCATTATTTATAAGAAACACATCTTTCATCTTATTTTATAGTCTTATTTTGATTATTTTCATAGTTGAAAATGTTTGCTTAGCTCTCTAGTTATCATAGATACTAAAAAGAATTAGAATAAACTTAATCAATTTATTAATGAGATAATATATTTTTTATTTTTCAATTTCTATCAAAATAAGTCATAATTGTGATAAAAAAAAGAGATAAATTTTAATGTTTCACATCATTGTGCATATCACACTCAAAATGTTTCAATTGAAATTTTAAATTCAATTTATCTTACTCAATATAAGTTAGAATTTAAAAAGTTAAATTGGATTTTTTCAAAATTCATATGAATTATGATAATATTTTAGACAAATCAATCGATTTTAAGTATTTGTCAATAGTGATTAATAGGTAAAATAAATAGACAAGATATCAATATAATTTTGTCCTTTTAATTTAAAAAGTCTAAATTAAAAAAAGTTCCAATTTAAATTATTTAATGCAAATATACATATCCATATATGAATAAAAGGAAATTTTCAAAAATCTTGGAAAAGACTTCACCCCTTAGCCATGCTTATGATCCGTCCTTATTGACATGGTAACTTCAATAAATGAAACTAATTATTAATTTATACAAATGATCTTTACATTTATACGAAATTTAAAATTTAATCCCTTTCATATAATTTCATAAAAATCTCATCCTCATACAAATAAAAATTAATAATGTTAGTAGAATTACTAATAAAAATCTTTTTTTTTTACTTTTTTTAATAATCAAATTTTATTTTTAAAAAAAAAATCAAATCTCAAAGTTTTTTTTGAAATTTTTTATATTTTTAAAATATTAATTTATTATTCTTTAAATATTTAAATTTTTTTAATATATTTTCGAATGTTTTTAAACTTATATTTTAATTTTTAAAAACTTCTATATTTTGAATTTTTTTAATTTTTAAAAAATATTAAATGTACTTGTTTCAATATTTTAGTTTTTTAAATAAAAATCATTTTTTAGTTTTTCAAATTTCAACATTTTATTTAATCAAAATATTGAATTTTTTGTTTTTAACTTTTTAAAATTTTTATAAAATTTTTTATATATTGAATTTTGTCATCTTATTTAATCAAAATCTAAAAAATATATTAAAATTTTTGAAATATTGAAATTTTTATACTAGAAGGATTAAATTTCAAATTTCATTTGAGTATGAAGATTAAAATTTCAAATTTCATATGAGTATAAAGACCATATGTATAATTTAATAATTGATTTTATCCATCCAAGTTATCACGTTCATAGGTTAATGTCATATCAGCAAAGTTAATATCCACGTTATCAAATCAACAATCATATTAACGTTTTTAACAATAAAAATTTAACAGAGTTAGTGATTAGACTAAAACTATTAAATTAAAATAGTATGCTGCTTAAATTTGTATAAATTATAATATATGAATTAAATTTTTAATTTTTATAAAATATAAAAAAACTCTAGTAAAATTTGACTTTTTTTTTCCTAAAAGTCTAAAGATGATTGAGTTTTTAAATTAAAGGTATCTTTCATACTTTAATCGAAAAAAGAAAAAAAATACCTTCCTCATTTACTTTAATCACTTGAATGCAAAGCAAATCATGTATATGCCCAGGAGCGAGCTAGAGGGAAAAGTAAATATTTTGGTAGGGTTTGATAAGTATTGATTTCTTAAAATAATCATAATGATTTATGAACTATAATTAGATTATCAAGTTTGATAATCACTTAATGATCGTATATGAAGGTGATCTTGGATTAATAAAAGTGATTAGTTTACTGTTTTGAAAAATAATCAAATTCAAATATAAAAAGGGTGAGAAACTTTTGTCACTAAAATGAAGTGATATGTAAAATTAACAATAATCGATATTACTCATTGAATATGTCAATTAAAAACTTACTTCTAATCAAAATTAATTGCAATTATTTTATATTATAAACTTTTATATTTTTAAACTAATATTTATTGTAACAAGCTCAAAAATAATTTGTGAAGTTTTTTAAAATTTTTAACTTATATATAATAATCTTTTAGTTTTAATAGATTAGTTTTATTTTTTAATTCAATTTTTTTTTATAATTTATATTATAAAAACTAGTTTACTTATCATAAACATATTTTTTAATTTAATAATTTAATTATATTTTATTATTAAATAAATAAAATGTTACTAGTATTTTATAAATTATTATTTTTAAATAACACTAAAATCATTCACTTGTGCATAAGCATAATTATTGTGATAATTTTAAACAAAATAATATTTGATTTTTAGTAATACCAAATACAATAATCTCTAATTACTAAAAGTTAATAATTCTAAACCAAACAAAATGATTTCAAATCACAAGTAATAAAATCACTTTATTATAATGATTTTCAAAATGATAACAAATGCTATTTTTTAAAAAGTGATGCTTTTATCTATTAGCAAATGATAGTATTTCTTTTGGATAATATATTTTGCATGTGAACTAACTTGAATTTTGAATATTATAAGTTTGAAAAAGATTATATTAGATCTATCAAATTGTCTATTTAAATATATTATATTATATAATGTTGCCTTTGCTAACTAGAAAACATTTTAAGTATTTGAAATGAGTGATTGCGCCAAAAAAATGACGAATTATTATGGTAATCTTATGATATAATTATGAAAATATTCTTTATTTCGTAATTAGTTAAAATTATTATAATGTTCTTCACATTATAATTAAAGGAATGTTTTTATTATCATGATTGATCAAAATTATTATAATGTCTTTTTATCATAATTATGAAAATACTCTCCTACAAAAATTGATCAAAATAATTATAAAACTCATTTATCATAATTACAAAAATATTCTTATGATTGTTTCAAAAACGTTGACATGTATCATTTTATTTAAAAATTACTATAATATATATTTTAATTTATGTATTAATTTTTGACATAATAATATAAAATTAATCACATATTAAATTACTAAAATACTCTTATTATCATTTCATAAAAATATTACATATGAAATTTTATTTCAAAATTGCTATAATACTCTTATTAAATTACATATATTAAATTTTAACATAATATGAAATTAACTACATATTAAATTACTAATCTCATTGAAATTATTAGAATGATCTTATGATTCTATGATTAAGAGTTCATAGGTATCCTAAATAATTTTAATATCCTTTTATCATAATTATAAAAATGCTCATCTTATCATAAATCAGTTAAAATTATAACGATGGTCTTTCGACCTTAATTTGGTAAAATTATTATAATATCTTTTCTATCATACTTACAAAAATGCATTACCTATTATAATTGATCAAAATTATTATAACATCACATATCATAATTATAAAAATGCTTTTTATGATTATTTCTTAGAAAATTCACATATAGCATTTTTATTTTAAAATTATTATAATATTTTTATTGAATTACGTATTAAATTAATTATAAATATTTAGAATAATAAAAAATTGATAAATAATAATAGAAAAATAGTTCATGCTACGTTTCTAGTTTTTATAGATTTGAGTGAATTTGTTTGATTGGGCAGCAACCTTTTCTTTCTTCTCTTCGTGAGTGGCTCATTATCACCCTCACTCGCTTTGGCTTTTTGTTCCGTAGGCTTATACGCCTATATTTTCATGAAAGGTCAAGTAAAAGCGAAGATGATACTTAAATCAAGTCCATGGTCGAATTAAATGTTTTTTCTAAGTCTTTTTAATTATTAAGACATGAAGTTGAAGACATCTTAACTTTAAACTTTTAAACCCTTCAGTACTTTCAATTTTTATCGAATCATGAACTTATACGTCTTACTTTAAAATTTAAACCTTTTAATACTTTAAAAAAAAAAAAAAAAAACTTTTTAATATTTTATATTTCTATCTAATTGTGACCTTATTATGTTATTAAAATGTTCTGTTCAATATAATTTTAGCTTTCAAACCCCGCAGCTAAGCGTGAAAATTCCACTTGTACATTTATAGACATGAGCTTTTAACATTTTTATTTTTTAAGCTATTTTTGTTGGAAATACTGAAACTATATACCTTGGCAGTTAACGATCTTCCTTGTTCCCATTTGTGGTAAAATATCTGTATAATAACGGCTGTTGAGGTGTAGATCAAAGAACAAAGTAATACCGGATTAGCCGTTAGAAAACAGACAAGATCACTGTCTTTTCAAACAACGTTTGAAACAGATTCTTTGCCCTCATTCTATCATCCATGTCACATGTTGGTAACCAGCCCAATTAGCAGCGAGATGGATTTCAATTGCCAAGGTTGTGCCTAATAATGGCATTGGGAGCCAAGCCGACTCTCTATGGCTACACCATCCGTTTGCTCCTGCACTTCTGAAAGCTTCTTTGGCGAAAGATAGCTAGAGCTAGAGAAGAAGGAAGCACCAGGATCCTAACCCAAGGCTCCCAGATGGCAACAATTACAGCTACAACAGGCAGTGCTGATGTCATCCTCACACTTTTTAGTTAAGCATGAGAATCCATATTATTCCCAATAGAACAGTCCAGTAGAGTGGCATGGAAATGTAGCCAATCGGAGCAGCATAGCCAATTAGACCAGATGTTTCGAGCATCTATGGTCGACAGTTTATAGAGTTTGGAACAATAGCCTACGATTGGGAGAACTGCTGAAGCAAGCACAATGATCATAGTCAGCTATTGAACAGAAGCATATGCCACAATCCCACAGTAGGAAGCTCTAATACTGTAGATCATAGTCTATTCATCTGATTAAGGAAGTGATTGGATCTCAAATGAAATGGAAGATAAGCGCGACTGCAAGTTTCAGGAGGAATCCCACGAAATGAAGAATACACAATACAGCCTTTCTCCAACAAGAAACATCCAACAACCACCCTCCATGCACGCGGAAGGAAATCTAGGGCTGCACATTAATCAAAAAATGAAGGTGAATTAGGTAGCAATATTCTGAACTTTTGCTTACAATCCTTTGATTTAGACTAGCTTGAAATAAAATTCATATAATGTTAATTATTAGATGCTTCCTTTGAACCAAACAAGTTCAATAACTTTCTTTGCAACAAGAAAATGTTTTTCTTTCTTCAACAAATGAAGGCCATGAATTAATGGTAGTAATTACAGCCTTTAACAACATCCTAAACTCATCCTAAAGCTTACTAGGACATGTAAGACAAGCATGGCTCAAACCTCAAAGTCTTTTGTCAATTGAAAAAGGCATAATGAGTACAACATAAGCTCTCAAACTAACGCAAAATTTTCACTTTAAGTCTATACTCTTTTATTTGTGTTAAGTCTCTACCCTTTTCTACCTCCAAATAAGTATACTCAAAGACTTGAATCACGGCAGAAATGAAGGTAGCTGCACCTACACCTCTCTTGTCTACCTCCAAACTCACTACATTCCAAGTTTCAAGCCAGCATGTCAAAATCTCATAAGGGCCAAAGTAACATCAATCTATTTTCAAATTAGGCTCAATTAAAAACGATCATTTCACCTCTTATCGCATGGCATGTAAAGGAAAATCAACCAGAGTTCCTTTAGTCTTGATTCACAACCCAACTGCTACCAGGTGCTACCTTCACTCCCCTCTCCTTCATTTCCGTTCTCATCCTCTGAGCTTCCTCATATCTTCCTACACTAGCATAAATTCTAGCCAACAACACATAATTGGCTGCATTAGATGGCTCTATCTCAAACAACGCTCTCCCAGCAATCTCAGCCAACTCTACTTCTCCATAAGTTCTACAAGCACCAAGTAACGCTCCCCAAGTCTTTGCCGTTGGCTTCATAGGCATTTCATTTATAACTTTATAAGCCTCGTACAATCTCCCTGCTCTACTCAATGCGTCAACTAAACATGAATAATGATCAGCACTGGCTTCAATTTTATAGTCCTTACGCATTCTATCAAAAAAATCTGATGCCTCATCAGCTAGTCCAGCATGGCTACAGGCCTTTAATACCCCAAGAAAAGTAATGTCATCAGGCCACACTTTTGCTGACTCCATTTGTTGAAAAACTTCCAATGCAGCCCTTGCCTCACCATGTAAAGCGTAAGCTGATATCAAACTACTCCAAGCAACTACATCTCTTTCTTTCATACATTGGAACGCATTTCGCGCATTAACAAGACTTCCACATCGCCCGTATGCTTCCACTAAACCACTCGTCAACTGCGGGTGAGGTTCTATGTTACTCCTAAACGCGTAGCCATGAATTTCTTTAATCAAACTCAATGCAGCTACGCCAACGCAAGCAGGTAACAAAGCAAGAAGTGTAATCAAATTGGGCCTCAAGCCTACTTTCTGCATTCTTCTATAAAATCCAATGGCCTTAAAAGGTCCATCTTCCAAAGCACTCAATCCCGATATGATGACATTAAACGTGGACTCGTTGGGCCCAACATCCATAGACTGAAACAAATCCAACGCTGCATCCATGCGCCCGGAGCGCGTGTAGAGAGAAATCATAGAATTCCAAGAAACGACATTTGGTTGAGGGATTTCGTCGAACAATTTGCGTGCTGAGGAGATGGACAAGCATTTCCCGTACATGTGAATGAGAGCGCAAGCGATAAATGGGTTGGAGAGGAGAGATGACTTGATGCCATGAGCGTGAATTGAGGAGCCCAGTTGAGGGCGGTGGATGGCAGTACAGGATTTGAGAAGGAGAGGGAAGACGAAAGGGTCGAGAGTGAGAGCAGGCGAGGTTTGCATGCGGTGGAAGAGAGAAAGGGCGTCGACATGGCAGCCTTGGTTCACGTAAGAGGTTAATTGTTTTGTTAAAGACAGTAAACGCAGGTGGTTTGAAGAGTAGGAACTCATGCTTCAGTGAGTGGAATGTGAATGTAACAGATTTGTTCTTTATAAAATTGAAAAAAACCCGAAGCAATGGGTGTAGGCAGATCCCATTTCCCACCAAATATTAGCCTTTTGTTCCTTGTGGACGCTCAGATAGTTCCCAAAGGCTTGAGATCCACCTGGGAAATTAGGAACCCTCTCTCCGATCCTTCAGCTGCTGTTCCCAACCAACATGAACATCTTCAAAGATTGAACTTGATATTCTGTCCGCTAAAAATAGGCGCAAGGCAAGGAAGTGATGTTATACGCGGTAGCAGATGAATAAAAACCAACTGCAATTAAACCATGATAGAGTGAAACAAGATTTTGTTAGTCTCCAAACGAGGTGTTTGAAGAAGTCGCTGAAGATGTTAGACCTCGTTTTTTTGTTTTGAAAACTCGTATGCTAATTACTAAGAACAATTAATTGTTTTTTCTTGGAGCACTTTTTCAGTTTTTTGAAATAAAAACTTCCAATTACAAGATTTTGTCCAAAAATCATGAATGTAGCTGTTAAACCCAACATGGACATTTAAACAGTTAATCTCGGTTTCATCTGAAACTAGCCCAGTCGGTTAGTCAATCCAGGTATAAAGTTAAAGAAATCAACACAAATCTGATGAAACAAAGGAAACTTGCATTTCATTGCTACATTGTTTGAATACAACTTCCTCTCGGAAATACATATCATCAAATCTTACAATCTTTGTCAATAGACTACAATATACCCAATTTGAAGTACAACAAGCCATACCTGCAAAATTTACAAAAGAAAGATTTAGTGCTGTTATTTAACTCCAATCTCGTAAAAAATGCATGAGAAGCTGATGACAACACAAAACTATTTGAGTTTTTCAGACTCTAAACCAAAATTAGTAAAAGATTTAGAGTATAGTTGAACTCAATTTAATACTATATAAATCACACCAACTAGCCAAGTATTTCTTAAACAAGATATGGCCTCAGTCGAATCCATTAATATCAAGGAATTGCAGCTTATACCAAGCAGGTTCTCCCTGTTAAACAGGGTCTTGACTCCACTGCACCTCATCTAAAGTGGATTAAATCATCATTGGCACACAAAAATTATATATATATATATAGAGAGAGAGAGAGACACACACACACACACAAACACTGTAAATACAACACACTTCAAGTTAATAGAAAAGAAAACACTTTTCATAAAAAGATCTAAAATAAAGTCTCAGTAAAATCCAGTAATTTCATGAATGATGTAGCTCCCCAAGTAGGTTCTCCCTGAAAACAGGGCTTGAGGAAATCTACATCTCATTCGACGGATAAATCATCATAGACTACTTTTATTAAGTTAGGTTTTATGCAGTTTTCCAAATTTAGTTTTAAAAAGAAAAGAAATTAGTTAAAGTTTGTTTGTAAATGAGAGAGGCTCAGAAAATAAAACAGCTTATCAATCAAGAATTTTCTGAAGCAGAACTGGCATTAAAAGCTGTATACTAATCCTCATAGCCAACTACATAATTAAATCCAAAAAATAAAGAATTTTCCTATGAAGAAAGTTGGCTCATATCAAGATATTCAACCATTTTATCGTTTATATGCTTCATGGATTACTCTCAGAAGCGCGGATAAAATAAACGTAATCACCGCCAACACTTTTTGCACAAAAATAAAAAATAAAGAATATACAGAAACTATGGCGGATGTTTTTAGAGGCGAAATCATGAAAAGAAATGCCCCTACATTTAACACCGCCAGATCAAGGAAACGCGTCGATGACTAGCCTAGTTTCCAATAAATTAGAATTAGTTTTTTGAAAACAAGCTAAAGGTGTAGAGAGGCAAAAACCAAAAGAAATAACAACTGAGAAACTGAAAAGATGGAGTATAGCCGCCGATTTGACACAGAAGAGCCAGTAGAAAATAAAGGGCTATTCCGCAACACGTAAAACGGCATGGGTTTAGCACCAACATTGGGGCTTTGTTCTTCAAAGGTAGAGATTCAGATAAGCCCGGGAGAGTTCGTGCAGAGATGAAGCTTTGCAAACAAAGACTCAACTGTTTATGACTTACCATAACAATTACTCCTATACAACAACAGATAAACGAGGAAGCTGAGGACATATACCTTTGGGGCTGGAGGTTCTATGATGAGACAGTGAAGAGGGGAGGCGATCTTGAATCGTTTATATAGAGCTCCTTTTAAACCTAGATACAATTTTTCCTTCGCCGAAAGATACAAAGTTGAAACCCTAGTTTGGATAATTGGTTTGGGCTCCAATCTGACTGGGTCAAGTTAGGCTATGTTTTTGTTCTTCAATGGTCTAAACTTTTAGACCCACAACTTCTTCTACTTTGTACCTTCAGCCCAGCTAGAAGTCATCTCGGTTTTGCTATTAAGCTATTGCCGATTCGTTGTCTACATTTCATTTTTACTTTTCACTACTTTCATTTCTCCCCGTACTTTTTCTTCTTGTCGGGAACCTTTTTCTCCCTACACCACCACTAACAGGCAGGGGCGGAATCTTTCCCACTTGAATCATTAAATACCGCCTCACGGTTTCCTATGATATTCTTGTCATTATCAAATTGGAGGAATGATGCCATTGCTGATACTGTATAGTCCTATTTTGTCATAACACACAGCAAAACAGAAACAGGGGGAAATAAGGTACTCTACCCAAAATCATGAAAATAAGTTAAACAGGCTACAAATTTATTTCCCAAAATATACATGATACTACATTGGCCATTAGAAAACAGACAAAAGAACATTGTCGTAACAAACAGTGTGAAAAAGACTTTGCTCTCATACTATCATCCATGTCAAATGCCGATAACCAGCCCACTTAGCAGCAAGATGGATTCCAATGGTCAAGGCAGCACCTAATAATGGCATTGGGAGCCGCTTCTTTATGGCTACACCTTCTGTTTGCTCTTTTACTTCTGAAAGCCTCTTTGAATGGTGAAAGATAGCTATAGCTAGATAAGAAGTTATCACCAGCATCCTAACCCAAGGCTCCCCAATGGCAGCCATTACAGCTGCAACAGGTAGTGCTGATGTAACATCATCACGCTTTTTAATTATGCGTGAGAAACCATATAACCCCAATAGAAGAGTCCAGTAGAGTGGCTCGGAAATGTAGCCAGTCACAGCTGCATAGCCAATTAGACCAGATATTGTGAGCATATATGGTTGACAGCTCATGGAGTTTGGAACAGTAGCCTCAGCAATGGCAAGAACTGCTGATGCAAGCACAACGATCACTGTCAGTTCACGAACAGGGGCATATGCCACAATCCCAGAGTAGAAAGCTCTAATACTGTAGATCACTGTCTCTATACATCTGATCATAGAAGTGATTGGATCTCCTATGAAATGGAAAATAAGGGCAAGTGCGAGTTTCAAGAGGTATCCCACAAAACGAACAACACCAAAAGCAGCCTTTCTCCAATTAGAAAGCTCCAACAAAACTGCCCTCCATGCATAGAGAAGGAATGCCAGTGCTACACATAGTTCAAAGAAAGTTGAATTAGTTAGTTAGCATTATTCTAAACTTTTGCTTATAATCCTTAGGTTAGACTTGAAAAAAACTTAAGTATTAGTAGCCTTCTTTGAACGAAACCAACCCCCCACCCCCCAAAAAGAAAAAAAAAAAAAAAGAAAAAGGAAGAATGAAAAATGATCACTTCTTCACTCCTAAAGAGTCCATTAGAGATGAAACTATCAATTATCAGCCATTTCCTCATTAATTCTCTTCACAACAAAAACATGTTTTCCTTTCTTCAAAAATGACGCAATGGTCACCCAATGGTAGTAATTACATCAGCCTTTAAAAACATCCTAAAGCTTGTTAGGATAGAATACAATCATCTCATTCCCATTAATATGGTAGCTAACAGAGTTATCAGCCAATATTTTGTTCACTACAAATGTAAGATATGCATGGCTTACAAGTCTTCTTTCAATTGAAAATCTGTTCCAGTTCTTCCTCTAACTTTCTATGAATATATCAGTCCTTATTGTCTATTCAAGACACACAAAATGTTGAGTTCCATAGCTGAAACTTTACAAGGAAACAACAGGCGATGACAAACACCATAAATTTCCTCTTAAGAATAGATAATAATATAATCTAAGCAGGCATTTGGCCAAAAAAACACACTAAAAAAGCACCGTTAGCTTCTTTGGAAAAATCATGATGTAACAAGAACCCAATACTGATATAAATAGATCGTTATATACTTATGTTTTCCAATAATGGTTTTCATGGGATTTTCACTAATTACATTGTTAACAGAGATATAAATTGTGAAATGTCCAATATTAAACTCAGTAGGGCAGTTGAAGAAGCTCACCAACAAATAAAGGCCACCTATGAGGAGGCTCAGGAACTTCTTTGGTCAAGTATCTGAACCTCTCAGGCATTGTACCCTCTCCTGTTGCCAATCTGTCTGCTTCATCAGCGCCGCCATCTTCTACTCCATTTCCAGCATTAACACAAAACTCGGATTTTCCCTTGCGAGAAAGCCCCAAACGTTTCCCGGAAAGAGTAGGAAACTTGAGAGCCGGCTTGGGGTTGAAAGCTTGGACTTTTGAGGGAAATGAAAGAGGGATTTGGTGACGGGATAGGACAGTGTGACGAGAAATTGAAGTAGTTTTGAGAGGAAAGAGAGAAGGGTTGAGTGAGAAATTAGAAGCAATCGTGGGGATTATCATTGAAACCGAAGAATCCAGGCAATTCCTGCAAAATTTACAAAAGAAAATTTTAGTGCTGTTATTTAACTCCAATCTCGTAAAAAAATGCATGAGAAGAAGCTGATGACAACACAAAACTATTTGAGTTTTTCAGACTCTAAACCAAAATTAGTAAAAGATTTAGAGTATAATTGAACTCAATTTAAAACTAAATAACCGACTAGCCAAGTATTTCGTAAACAAGATACGGCCTCAGTCGAATCCATTAATATCATTGAATTGCAGCTTTTACCAAGCAGGTTCTCCCTGTTAAACAGTGTCTTGACTCCACTGCACCTCATCTAAAGTGGATTAAGTTATCATTGGCACACAAAAGCTATACACACACACACTGTAAATACAACACTTCAAGTAATAGAAAAGAAAACACTTTTCATAAAAAGATCTAAAATAAAGTCTCAGTAAAATCCAGTAATTTCATGAATAATGTAGCTTCCCAAGTAGGTTCTCCCTGAAAACAGGGCTTGAGGAAATCTAGATCTCATACAACGGATAAATCATCATAGACTACTTTAATTAAGTTAGGTATTAAGCAATTTTCCAAATTTATTTTTAAAAAGAAAAAAAAAAACTAGTTAAAGTTTGTTTGAAAATGAGAGAAGCTCAGAAAATAAAACAGCTTATCAATCAAGAATTTTCTGAAGCAGAACTGGCATTAAAAGCTGTATAATAATCCTCATAGCCAATTACATAATTAAATCCAAAAAATAAAGAATTTTCCTATAAAGAAAGTTGGCTCATATCAAGAAATTCAACCATTTTATCGTTTTATATGCTTCATGGATTGCTCTCAGAAGCGCGGATAAAATAAACGTAATCACTGCTAACACTTTTTGCACAAATATAATAAAGGCAATACAGAAACTATGGCGGATGTTTTTAGAGGCGAAATCATGAAAAGAAATGCCGCCACATTTAACACCGCCAGATCAAGTATACGCGTCGATGACTAGCCTAGTTTCCAATGATTTAGTATTAGTTTTTTGAAAACAAGCTAAAGGTGTAGAGAGGCAAAATCCAAAAGAAATAACAACTGAGAAACTGAAAAGACCGAGTATAGCCGCCGATTTGAGACCAAAAAGCAAGTAGAAAAGAAAGGGCTATTCCGCAACACGTAAAACGGCATGGGTTTAGCGCCAACATTGGGGCTTTGCTCTTCAAAGGTAGAGATTCAGATAAGCCAGGGAGAGTTCGTCCAGAGATGAAGCTTTGCATACAAAGAATCGACTGTTTATGACTTACTATAAGAATTACTCCTGTACAACAATAGATAAACAAGGAAGCTGAGGATATACCTCTGGGGCTGGAGGTTCTAAGACGGTGAAGAGGAGAGGCGATCTTGAATCGTTTACATGGAGCTCCTTTTAAACCTAGATACGATTTTTCATTCGCCGAAAGACGCAAAGTTGAAACCCTAATTTGGATACTTGGTTTGGGCTCCGATCTGAGTGGGTCAAGTTAGGCTATGTTTTTGTTCTTCAATGGTCTAAACTTTTTGACCCACAACTTCTTCTATTTTGGACCTTCAGCCCAGCTAGAAATCATCTTGGTTAGCTATTGACCTATTGCTGATTTGTTGTCTACATTTCATTTTTATATTTTTACTACTTTTATTTCTCCCCATACTTTTTCTTCTTGTCGGGAACCATTTTCTTCCTACACCATCACTAACAGGCAGGGGCGAAATCCTTCCCACTTGAATCATTAATACCGTCTCATAGTTTCCCATGATATTCTTGTCATTATCAAATTGGAATAATGATGCCATTCCTAATACTTTCTAGTCCTATTCGTCATAACAAACACACAGCAAAACAGAAACACGGGGGGAAATAAGGTGCTCTACCCAAACATGAAAACAAGTTAACAGGCTACAAAATTATTTCGCAAAAGATACTACATTAGCCATTAAAAAACAGACAAAAGAACATTGCCGTTACAAACAATGTGTGAAAAAGACTCTTTGCCTTCATACTATCATCCATGTCAAATTTCGATAACCAGCCCACTTAGCAGCAAGATGGATTCCAATGGTCAAGGCAGCACCTAATAATGGCATTGGGAGCTGCTTCTTTATGGCTACACCTTCTGTTTGCTTCTTTACTTCTGAAAGCTTCTTTGAATGGTGAAAGATAGGTAGAGCTAGATAAGAAGTTATCACCAGCATCCTAACCCAAGGCTCCCCAATGGCAGCCATTACAGCTGCAACAGGCAGTGCCGATGTCACATCATCGCGGTTTTTAATTAAGCGTGAGAAACCATATACCCCAATAGAAAAGTCCAGTAGAGTGGCTCGGAAATGTAGCCAGTCACAGCTGCATAGCCAATTAGACCAGATATTGTGAGCGTATATGGTTGAAATGGAGTTTGGAACAGTAGCCTCAGCAATGGCAAGAATTGCTCATGCAAGCACAACGATCACTGTCAGTTCACGAAGAGGGGCATATGCCACAATCCCAGAGTAGAAAGCTCTAATACTGTAGATCACAGTTTCTATACATCTGATCATCGAAGTGATTGGATCTCCTTTGAAATGGAAAATAAGGGCAAATGCAAGTTTGAAGAGGTATCCCACAAAACCAACAAAACCACAAGCAGCCTTTCTCCAATTAGAAAGCTCTAACAAAACTGCCCTCCATGCATAGAGAAGGAATGACAGTGCCACACATAGTTCAAAGAGAAGGTGAATTAGTTAGCATTATTCTAAACTTTTGCTTATAATCCTTGGATTAGACTGGCTTGAAATAAACTTAATTATTAGTAGCCTTCTTTGAACAAAACCAGCCACCCACCCCACCCCCCCCCCCCCCCCCCAAAAAAAAGAAAAAAGAAAAATGACTTCACTTCTAAAGAGTCCATTAGAGATGAAACTATCAATTATCAGCCACTTCCTCATTAATTCTCTTCACAAAAAAAACATGTTTTCCTTTCTTCAAAATGAAGTAATGGTCACCCAACGGTAGTAATTACATTACAGCCTTTAACAACATCCTAAACCTTATTAGGATAGAATAAGGGATTTAAATTACGGTCGTAGACACGTTTTCAATCGTATTACATTTATCGTGGTTGCAGATATAACGAATATCATCGCGGTCATTACATTCATTATGGTTGTGAATTTTTTTTCAAATTTGCACAACTTATTATAAAACATAGTAATTACAATTATAATCATAAAAATTTCTTTTTCATGATTTTTAAAGTAATTAATGACACTTTATGTTATTTTATTTATATAAAAAAATTATTTACAATTTTTTAATATTATAGTAAAATATTCACATTTAGAAAATTAACAACATACAAATATTAAAACAATAAAATCATTAATAAAATCCAAATAAAAATAGAAATCAAAAATCAAATTAATATATTAATCATTTAATATTTTATTTTTTTCATCTAAATTATAATATAATATGCGTTTCAAATTTACATTAAACTCTTTTATCTAAAATTTCTCAATCTAAGTCAAAATTAATTCTTAAAACTTTTCAATTTTAACCAATTATTTCTCCAAAAAATTTTGCCCCTAAATTAAAAAAAAAAAGAAAAGAGAAAACTAATTTTTGTTTGGTCAAGCATTGACCAAACTTAATGCCTACCAAACTCCCCACTACACTCAAATATTTCTTTCAATTAAAAATGCAAAATTCTCTTGCATCATCATCTTTTGACCCAAACTTCTTTCAATTTTTTCTCAACCCTTACTTTCTACAATTCCCACAAACCATCCACCAGCCATACAGCCAACCAACCTCTAAGCTTCCACCTTTATCCAACTTTCCACCCAATCAATGCCATGATTCATCCGAATTCTTCTTCAATCCAACTAGCATAGACCTAAACCCACGCCTACAGAGTGCTCATAAATGGGTTTTTTAAATTTTAAAGTTTCAAGCAAAATCTCTATAAGATCTAAGTTTTTTTAAGTCCTATACAACACAAATTTACAAACATTTAAATAAGGAAGAAAATGTAATTTTAAAATGTTTTATTATTACTTGATTTTTATAAATTTTTCTTGATTTTTAATTAGCCTTTTTTTTACTGAGTCATTGTAAATCTAGGATTTCTTTTCTATGTTTAGGGCTTTATTTCGTTAATTTCTATTGAAATTTTAATGCTTGATGATGACAAGAAAATTCTTCTTGTATTAAATTATGAAAAAAAAATGGAAATAACGCCAATTATGTCCCATTATTGCCACTATGGCCTTTTTTTTTTGCAAACGTAATGAATCGTTAGAGATGTAAATTTTCTTCACACTTAATATCGATTGAATAACAATGGTAGTAAGTGTCAATTTCGCTAAATAGCGACCACGATACCGTTATTACGCCTCTATTTAAATCCATAGATAGAATACAATCATCTCATTCTCATTAATATGGTAGTTAACAGAGTTATCAACCAATATTTTACTCATTACACATGTAAGATATGCATGGCTTACAAGTCTTCTTTCAATTGATAATCTATTCCAATTCTTACTCTAACTTTCTATGAATATATCATTCATTTTGTCTTTTCAAGACACAAAATATTGAGTTTCATAGTTGAAACTTTAAAAAGGAAACAATAGGTGATAACAAACACCATAAATTTCCTTTTAAGAATAGATAATAATATAATCTAAGCAAGCATTTGGCCAAAAATAAAACACTAAAAAAGCACCGTTAGCTTATTTAGGAAAATCATGATGTAACAAGAATCTGATACTGATATAAATAGATAGTTATATACTTATGTTTTTTAATAATTGTTTTAATGAAATTTTCTCTAATTACATTGTTAACAGAGATATAAATTGTGAAATATCCAATATTAAACTCAGTAGGACAGTTAAAGAAGCTCACCAATAAATAAAGGCCATTTAAGAAAAAGATCATGAGCTTTTTTGGTCAAGTATCTAAACCTCTCAGGCATTGTACTCTCTCTTGTTGGCAATTTATCTACTTCATCAATGCCACCATCTTCTCCTCCTCCATTTTTAGCATTAACACAAAACTCGAATTTTCCCTTAACATTTCTTGGAAAGAGTATGATAATTTAAGGTTGGCTTGGGGTTGAAAGCTTAGACTTTTAAAGGAAATGAAAAAAAAAGGTTTGGTGATGGATAGGACTATGTGACGAGAAATTAAAGTAGTTTTGAGAGGAAAGAGAGAAATGTTGAGTGAGAAATTAAAAGTAGTTGTGGGGATTGTTATTGAAACTATAGGATGGTGAGTGAGTGATTTAGGTTTAGAGAGGTTTTGTCATTACCAAAGGAATGGAATTTAGGTTTTTGCAAATGTTTCCTTTTTTTTTGTAACTTCAGCTTTTTGGGTTTTACAGGCCCGTGTCTAGCAAAAACCTTTCTCCTTACTTTTCTTGGGCCCTCTTGTTTTAAACCGTGAACTTGAGCCAGTGAACCTTTCCATTTTGTTAATTTCATTGAAATGGGCAGCCCTCTTCTAAAATCACCTTTGGTCCCACATAGAATTTAAAAACCTATCATTAAGTAATATACTATAGTTTTATGCCTACACCATAAGTTCTAGAACAACCCATAAACAAACGTTATTTCTCTCAACATAAATGACAGGCTCTGAAACTTTGGCATCTGCTAGGCCCTAATTATAAATTCTATGTTTCTTACATGAAAAGCAACATTCTTTTGTTAAGAACGTGAGTCGACCCATTGTTTTAGCCAATTAAAAAGCCCAAAACCTTTGTTTTTGAATAAAAAAAAAAAGAGCCGAGTTGGTTTTGGCATAAGAAAAAGAAAATGTTGAAAAGAAGAAAGAAAGAACCAAAAAAAAAAAAAAAGAATGAATGAAGAGCTGTCAATTGAACAAAAGTGGATCAATGATCCGATTGAGCTAAAATTTTGTTAACATATTCATGATTCAGTGTTTTACATTCTAAACAATAAAAATTGAGTTTAAAACTCTCTAGAAATAAATTCAAGATGTATTTGTTGAGTTACTTATTTAGTGAAATTTCTTTAATTGTCTCTCTACACTTGAAAAAAAAATTTTATATCTATTATTTGATAGTGGAGTTTTTTTTAATGGTATATAATTTTTTTCTTCTATACTGGAGGGTTATTCATATAAATCTTTGTGTGCTTTTATTTTCTTGCATTTTGGATTATCGATTCTTGTCTATTTATTGTAGATTTATTGCGATATATTATTTTTACATTATTGTGTTTGTCGTTTTAGACCCAACAAGTAATATCAGAACACTGATTATTTTTTAGATATCAATACAATAGCAACCTAGGATAAAAGTAAATTCTCTTTAAGATCGTGAAAGATGATACGATTTTTATAATAAAATTGATAGCATCAAATTATTCAAATTGAAAAGCCAATGATGAAGGATCATTTATACTACAAAGACTTGTATGAGCCAATATTGAATGATTAGGTTAAACTAGTAGATATAAAAGATGAAAACTTGAAGAAGTTAGGTAGAAAGAGATTGGCACAATTAGAAAATGGGTTGATATCATTATGTTCCATCATGTAGTACAAGAGACAGATGCCCATACCATTTGAAAAAAATTAGCAGCATCGTGTGAGAGAAAAACAAGCATAAATAAAGTTACACTTGTTAAAAAGTTTACAATTTTACAATACAGGGATGGGCAATTGATTATAGAGCACTTGAGTGATTTTCAAGATATATTCAATCTAATAACTATTATGGAGCTTAAAATGGAT
This sequence comes from Durio zibethinus, assembly GCF_047325235.1. Classification (NCBI taxonomy): domain Eukaryota; kingdom Viridiplantae; phylum Streptophyta; class Magnoliopsida; order Malvales; family Malvaceae; genus Durio; species Durio zibethinus. Next base: position 10,989,428 of record NC_143163.1, read on the forward strand.
GATGAAATAAAAGCATTATTTTTTTTAGGTTCATTATCAAACAATTGAAATACTACAATTGTGACTATTTTAATTCAACTCCTTACTACAATGGGACATTAGAGATGGTAAAGGATAGTATGCTTAATGAAGAAGTAAGGTAAAAAGATTCAGACTCTGGGAATCGAGCTCTTATCATAGAGAACAAGGTTAGAAACATCGATAAAGGTCAAAACACAAAAAGTCATAGTAAGTCAAAACATATATCTAAGTTCAAAAATAAAATCAAGTGTTACTATTGTGGTAAACCAAGTCATATAAAGCAAAACTGTAAAATCTTGAAACAAAAGTGAAAAAATGAGAAAGGTAAAAGTTCAAATGATTGCTATATCGCAATAGTGAAATAGTAATTCAATTACTATGATTTGTATATCATATTGGTGATCTCGACATTGAGTGGATAGTTGACACAGAAGAGGCATATCATTGTGTTCCTAAGATTGAGTTGTTTACAACTTATAAAGTATAAAACTTTGGTTGCACCAAAATAAAAAATAAAAATGTGTCACAAATTATTAGAATTGATGATATTATTATACAAACTAATACGGGTTATATATTGACTTTGAGGGATGTCAAACACATTCTAAATATGATAATTAACTTACTTATTATTAATATCCTTTATAAGAAAAGATATGAGAGTCGATAAAATAATGAACACTGAAAACTTCTCAAAAGATTTATGGTAATTGTAAGAAGAAAACTATGCTGCATAATGTACAAAACATAGATACAATTGAATGACAACCAGATAAATGTTGTTGAGGATGATGCTTCAGTAAATTTGTGGTGTAAAAGGCTAGCACATATGAACGAGAAGGGGTTATAGGTTTTAGTAAGCCGGTTTCTTATTTTCTTGACTAAAGGTATGTTTTTCAATTCATATGATCATTGTTTGCATAGTAAAGATTGTAGAGTTTCTTTTTGTAAACATTCTAAAAAAAATATATTGAAATTGATTCATTACAATGTATGTGCTCTTATTGAGGCTGAGTCATTGAGTAGTAATAGCTATTTTATTACTTTTATTGATGATGCTTCACATAAAACTTAAGTGTATATGTTGAAAAACAAAAGTCAGGTACTGCAGTAATTTCAAAAATTACATGTCATGGTGGAAAATATAATAGGATTGCTTTTGAAATATATTCGAACTAATAATAGTGGCGAATACACATCCAAAGACTTTAAAAAATACTATTTAAAGCATAAGATGACAGAACTTGGAATACCACAACATAATAGTGTAGCTGAAAGGATAAACTGCACCATTATGAAAAAAGTCAGATGTATGCTAAAGAAACAAAATTATCAAAGTCATTCTAGGGTGAAGCAGTCAACATAACCTATTATTTACTTAACAAAACACTATTAGTTCATTTGGGCTTTGACATTTCAGAAAAAGTGTGGACCAAAAAGATACTTCATATTTTCACTTGAAATTTTTGGATGTAAAATATTCATGCATGTACCAAGAGAGTAGAGGTTAAAGCTTGACATTAAAACCATATAGTGTGTGTTTATCAGATATGGTAATGAGAAATTTGACTATGGGGTATAAGATCCAGTGAAGAAAAAAATAGTTAGAAGCAGAGAGTGATTTTTCATGAAAAAGAAACCATAGTAGATTTTAAGAAAAATGAGAAGGCTACACAAGTTATTATTGAATATGATGCTTTAACACTGATAAGAGTTTCACCGAGAAGAGCCAGAGATGGTAAAAATGTGCAAGAGATAGAACTTGAGGATACAAATAGGTTAGTGACAGTTAGTTATGAGCCAGATGCAATTAGTTTTGAGTAAGGAGAGCAATCTTCTCACCCAAAAGTGTTAAGCAGAGGGAGTTACTTTTGACATCAGGTAATATAGAGTTTCAGCCTAAGAGATCTACTAGAGAGCATCAATCATTCATTAGGTATTCAAGTTCAAATTTTATTTTAGTTACCAGTGAGAGGGAGCTAGAGAGCTTCTAAGCAGACTATTCTAGATAAAGAACATTGGTTAAAAGCAATGAAAGAAAAAATAAAGTTATTGTGAAAAAATGACACATATGATCATGTTAAACTTCTAAAAAAGAAAAGATCAATAAAGAATAAACGAAGACTCAAGCTAAAAATAATGGTGATAAACTAGTGAGATACAAAGCTCAATCAGTAGTGAAAGATTTTTCTCAAAAATTTGATATCGATTTTGATGAGATCTTTTCTCCAATTATAAATATGAGTTTTATTCAAGTAATACTGGGATTAATAGTTAGTTTAAATCTTGAGCTTGAACAACTTAATGTTAAGACTACATTCTTGCATAGTGACTTGTACGAGAAAATTTATATGGATAAACTTGAGATTTTTAAAGTGAAAATGAAATAACACTTAGTTTTACAAACTAAAAAAAAAAAAAAAAAAGCTTGTATGACTTAAAATAAGCTCTATGACAATGGTATAAAAAATTTAATTCTTTTATGGTAAATCACAATTATAAAAGAACAATAGCAAATCCTTGTGTATATGTAAAAAAATTCTCAAATGGTAACTTTATTATTCTTTATTACGTGTTGATGATATGTTGATTATGGGACAAGATGCTGGTTTGGTTCACAAGTTAAAAGAACAACTATCTAAGTATTGTTATATAAAAGATTTAGTTCCAGTAAAATAGCTTCTTGGTATAGATATTATCCAGAATAGAAAGGCTGAAAAGTTATGATTGTCACAAGAAAATTATGTTGAACGGGTGCTTAATATGCAACATATTAAATCAGTTAGCAGTCTATTTGTCAACTATTTTCATTTGAGTAAGAAATCTTGTCCAATGATAAAAGAAAAGCAACTAGCTATGTCTAGTATTTCTTATTCTTTTGTAGTCGATTCTTTTATGTATCTTATGATTTACACACAACCTAATATTGCTCATGCAGTTAGTATAGTGAGCATACTTCTTTTTAATTTAAAAAAGATTCACTAAAAAGTAGTAAAATGAATTTTTAGATATTTGAAGGGCACTTAAAAAATATGTTAGAGTTATGGAATTATACAACCAATTCTTGAAAGGTTTATTGATGCCAACATGGTAGGTGATCTTAATGGTAAAAAATTTACTTTGGGGTATTTGTTCACTTTTGCAAAAAAAGCTATGTCTTGGTTGTTTAAGTTGCAAAAGTATGTTGTCTTGTTAACTACAGAGGCTGAATATATTACAGCAACTGATGTATGTAAAGAAATGCTTTGGATGAAATATTTTTTTTTTGAATTGGGATTGAATCAGAAAGAGTATGTAGTATTTTGTAATAATCAGAGTGCTTTAAATTTGAGTAAAAATATCTTGTATCATGTTAAAATGAAGTACATTAATGTTAGATATCACTAGCTATATTCAGTGATTAAAGAGCAGTAGATGTAGTTAAAAAAAGTTCATACTGATGAGAATGTAGCAGATATATTGAAAAAGACATTTCCTAAAGAAAAACTTAAATTTTGCAATAACTTGGTTTAAATGAATTCATTGGCTAAAGTAAGTATAGTGATGAATTTCCTCCTAATGGAGTTGGAGGAGAAAATTATTAGGAACGTGAGATCCAGCCTTATTGTTTTAGCCAATTAAAAGACCTAAAGCCTTTGTCTTTTAACCGAAACAAAGAGCCTTATATAATAAACGTAGGGGCTAGTTTTAGCACGAAAAAAAAATGTAAAAAAAAAAAAAAGAAAGAAAAGGGAAAAAATATAAGTGCCAATTGAATGGAACTCGATACATGGTCGATTGAACTGAAATTTATTAGTAGGTTCACGATTCAATGTTCTATATTTTGAACGGTGAAAATTGAGTTTTAAACTCTTTAGAAATAAATTCAAAATATATTTATTAAGTCATTTATTTGATAAAATTTTTTCAATTGTATCTCTAATTGTTGATTAACTCTAATTTTAATTAAAAAATTTTTATATATCTATTATTTGATAGTAAAAATTTTTCAGATAATCCCTTTATAATGAAGGATTTTTCGTATAACTCTGTATTTTATTTTTTTTACATTTTAAATTATTGATTAGCATGAATTTATTGGGATATATTATTTCTGCATCTCTGTGTCCATTTCATACCCAAGACTTTTTTCGTCAGTGCGGTCGCCCTACCTAGAGTGAAGACTCCCAAAGATGGCTCCCCCAACAGCTATATTGTCTCTGCCCCGAGCTGTCCCAAACTCGCCAAACCTTCTCCTCTTCTGGCTCCCGCCTTATTCTCATCCGTTGCTGCTCTAAGGTACTCTCTTTTTCATTTTCCTTCTTTTTTTAAATTCAATATTATTTACTAGGGTCCTTTTGTTATCAACGGGATCACAGCTTCTCATTTAGCGTTTGATAAAAGATTTTCGTGGTTCAGCAATTAATCGACAAGATCATATATAAATTGGTTCCGTTTTTTTAGGGTTTTGGGCATACTTTTTGTTTCTTTTCTTTTTGATTTGGTTTTGTTTTATTTCTCTCTGTCTTCACAGACAAAAGGAGTCCGGATATCTTTTTCTTTTCTATGTTCTTGGGTCTTTTTTGAGGATTGAAAATGCATATTTATTTCAACATTAGTAACCAATGACTCAGAATTGTTCTACAAAGTAAACAACCAACCTAGTGCATTGCCCTTGTCCTAAATACTTTTCCTGCAAAAATTTACATCTCTCATCTATGTGATTTCCTGAGGCTTTTATTTTTCTAATGACTCTTATTAAACAGCTTAAGTCCAATCTAGACCATTAATACTTGATCAGGGTCCTTCGCTGATAGTTACGATTTCTTTACCTAACTTGGTGCAAATAGTTTTTAAGCTTTCTAATGTCAACTTTTTCCCCCTTTGAAGTAGTTTGTAAAGGTAAAAAACTCAATTTTCACATTGAGATTTGAATGAGTTGTTCATTGTTAATTATGATACTGTGATGGGATATATTCTTGCGCCTGCTTTTGGCCATTATAATTCCATCCCCTGTTCTAATTTATGGGGAATAATTGCTAAAATTGGAAGGCTTTGGTTATTTAATCAGTTAGACCATTCAAATATATTTGTTTCTTATTTGCCTTCTTTATGTTGAATTATGTGTTGCCCTGGTAACATTTGCATTTAACCAGGTCTAAGGATTTAATTTTAGACCAACGCAACAGTATCCACCTGGGATTTAAGCCCTCAGTTGTTGCATGCAACTCAAGTTTGCGGTCTAGTCTTATGTTGTCAAGCAATATTGGTGCACACGGTTTCTTGTCTTCTACAGGTATGCAAATTTGCATAAAGTTCTTTATTTGAAATTTTCATTTTTAATGAAGTTTTGATTACTGAAAATTTGATCGATGCTTTTTTTGCTGCTGTGGTAAAGGAAAAAGAAACTACTTATGAAACTAATCTTTTGCTGTTGAATAATATATTTTGTGGAGAACAAATGAGATTTACTCTCTGAATCCATTGCTCTTCTCCTTACTACTTTCTCCTTTCTTTTTTTTTTTTTAAAAAAAATTTAGTGGGTGCTCTGTGTCTGCTAGGTTGCTACATCATTGAGATTCATGAAAAATCTGTTTATTTCAGAAAACATCTTGACATATTGTCAGGGAGAACTCTGGTCTACCAGCAATTTTGGCTGTCGCTTCATCAACATTTTGTTAACGCTCAAAGCTCCTCAGAATTTTCATTTGAGTTATATTTCTAGGGGCGGAATAAAATGATGCATCCTTTATTACTTGAGATTAAGCATTGAGCATTATTTATGAAGTTTTATCATATTTTCTCTCTTCCTCCCTTTTTCTTTTTCCTCCATAAAAGGTCGTTGCTTTAAAAGTTTTGAAAGCCATTTACATAAAAATGATGCTGAAGTTGTAGTTTTTTTTTAATTTATATCTTAATAATTTATAATCCATTGGCAGGCACACAGTATAACCGCCTTACTGCCTTATCATCACAATTTAAAGGTGAAGATGCAGATGACTTGTTGTATAAAAATCATGCATTACTGAGACTGCAGGGATGCCATTTTTCACCACGAGCATATAAGGATGATATATTCAAAAATAGCTACGCTGTGATAACTGAGAAGCCAGAATGGTGGTGGTGGACTTTGGCATGTGTTTCATATTTAATAGCTTTGCAGATTTCTGATGCAGGATATTTTCTCCAGCCCTACCTAGAGCAATTATGAGATTTTCGAAAACTTGGTTTATTTGTCCCAGGAGCCATAAAGAGATTACCTCAATGGTTCTCAATGATATATTGTAACTTTGTGTATATTGGAATTATCAAGAACAAAGATTGGCCTCACTGCATTAGGTTCCATCCTATGATGGGCATGTTATTGGAAACTGCTTTGCAGCTAATATGGTATACGAGCAATTTTTTCCCACTCATACACTAGAATGGCAGGTTTGGGATGCACTTTTGGGCTGGCATTGGATTCTGCTACATCTTCCTCTTGTTGGAATGTGTTAGGTCTGCTCTTGGTGGCAAGTATGCTCACATCTCTTTTGTTAGTAATGCTGCATATATACATACTCTGTTTAATATAGGAAGTTTTCAGAGGCCATTCTAAGAGTTATGTTTCCAGATTTCTAATAGCAAGAAAGCAACAACTGCTCAGGCTATTTGAAGAGTACTAGAGGATTAAAACATAGGAGTTTGATTCTACATTTTTCTTTCTACGTTCTTGTTGGTAAAAATGTTGTATCAGAAACAAGTTTTTTTTTTTTTTTTTTGCAGTGAAACTTACGGACTATGAATGCAGATGGAATAAACTCTGTAGATTTTTTGACCTTAAATGAGCAGATTATATGTGGTACTATGTGCTCTATAATCCTTTGTTTAGCCATTACAAAAACAATAAATTCGATTGGTATATCAACATCATGGAGTTGTCCTTAAGATTTTACGTGCTTTAGATGGCTAATAGTTTCCCCGAAGAGAAAATGAGGTCGGTGCAACATCTCTGTCTTGTTGCAGGTATTGAATGATGGGTGTTGGTTTGTTCAGACAAAAAAAAAAAATCAATGTTAAGGTGTGATACATGGCCGCTAATTTATTGCATATGGAAATCATGTGCTTTTGATTTTGATTTTACTAGTCTGAAATGTACAATTATGGATAGTAGAGTTGAATGTGACTCCTCACCTAAAATAATTGAAGTCAGGTTGATTTTCTTCTCCTGTTTAATGATTCTCCCCCTTGATTTCCATTCTCTTGTTTGAATACCTCCATAAATAGAAGCATACAATTGGACGCCATTAATCAATAAACATTATATACGTTTATTTTATGGCTTATTGGAAAATCAAACCCCAAATCTTGATCCATTATGAATATTATAAGTTGGTAATCATTCATTCTAAACATTATCAAATAAATAGAGCACTTACAATTGCTTTGAAATTTTTAAAATTTTAAACTTTAATTTTTTTTTCTAACAAATCAAATTTGATTGAATTTAAATTTAAATTTTTTTAGTAATTTTCTCGGCTCTATAACATAAGATTTAAGTTCGAATCAAAGCAGTCCTTTTTCAAATATTTTATGCTATTGTAAAAGAAAAAAAAGAGCTAAAATCTCCTAATGATTTGTCAACAATTAATTTTTATTTTTAAAAGGACTTGCAGGAAAAAGGAAAGGCATATTCCAGGAAAAATGAAAAGTGAAGAACCGGAGGCTTATAAGCGTATGAGCATCAATCAGAGATGGCAGCCAACGCTGACATGGCAGGATCAGAGCCACCGTTTTGGAAAACGACCAGCTACAATGACCTTCACTTTATTACACAAAACAAACACAAAATCTTAGACAAACAATAAACTCTTGAGATACAATACAATCCTCCGCTGTACTGCCCAACAGTTTCCTTTCACTTAAATCCACATAAAAACAAACAACTCTTACTCTTTCATTTCCCATTTTTAGTTTTTTCTTTTCATTACCCAAAACCTTTTTTTTTTCTTAATTGAATTAATTATATCTCAGACAATTACTGCAAGGGAAGATCATAAAATATCCTGGGAAAAGTAGTGGTTTGTAGGGGGAGTTGTTGTCCCTGGAACCAGACGGGAGCTGTAAGAGTTGTGAATGATGAGGCGCAGAGGAATAGATTTTAGGAGGCCAGTGCGGAGGAGGCTTTCCAATGTGGTGTGGTGGACAATGTGCGGGATTGTGGTGTTGGTCTTCATCGTGCTTTTGAGCAAGGAGGGTCAGATTGAATCAAGACCTTCAATTTCTAGGGTAAAGATCTACTCTTTTTTTTTTCTTCTTTGTTTTTTCCTGTAATGAATTTCTTATTGAGATTGAGAACTCCGCTCTTTTTTTTTTTTTTGGGAAATTGTGGACCTATTTGAACAAATATCTATTTTGGGTGACGCTTAAATTAATTGATTGACGTGAATTTAGGAAAATTAACTAGCTTCCTATCATTGGAACCATTAGTTTTCTCCAGTTCTTTGTATAATGTGAATGGAAAGTGAGTGTTTATGTTTTGCTTGATCTGTTGCTGCAGTTTCTCATAGGATCTCGGACATGTCTCATCTTTCAGAGATGTATATATACTACATAATTCTAACTGTTCCGTTACTGTTCCGTTGGGACACTTTTGTCAGGAAGAATTGTGTAGGATTTTTTCTTTGTTTGACACATTACTTTGGATGGATCTGTTTGGCTAAAGCGGTCTTTTGTTTTAATAGCTAAATGGTTTTGATTATGCTAATGTTAATTTTGGCCAAAAAGAAAAGTTCCTTTGGCATGTTAATTATCATCCATGCCTTGAACAACATTCTTGTGAACATGCCTTGAACAACATACGAGTGTTTTAAATGAAAAGGGTCATATAATGGTCAGGTATCATATCTTGTTTTCAGGACTAGCTTGGGGGTTTAATCACCTCATCTTCGCTGTGACATTTGGCTTGTTTCTGTTTACAAAAAAATCAAATGTGGTTTTTTTTTGGCCAAGCATCCAATATGTGGTTTAGAAGACGTATGCATGTCAATTATTTGCAGTTGAGGAGAAATAGTTTGGTATATCGTTTTTATTCTTAGCAGTTGAGTGAGCATATTAGGGTCATACTTCTTTAGTGAAGAGGATTACTATTTGGCCCCTGTATGCATCAGTGGTTTTAGGCATCTTTTGAGTTGTGGGACAGAAAGACGAGAAACAGGTGTTTAAGAACCATGCATCATAACTTTTTGGGAAATGAATTGATCCTTAATAAGAGAAAGAGAAAAATTGGATAACCAAAAGGAATGCTTATCAGAAATGATGTGCTTCAGTCATGCTACAATTTGCTTTGTGCTATAAGTCACCATGATATAGAAGTAAATAGTATATGATCATGAGACTGGGGGTGGATAACTGTTACTGTCGAGAAGCGATGTAAAGCAACAATTTAAAAGATATCCTTGATCCTGTAAAAATTATGAGTGGTAGTGTTTAATATGCAGTGGCAACGTTTATGGGGGCAGGCTATTCGAGATGAGATGGTCTAACGCTGGATATGCCAAGTTGCATAATAATGCTAAAATTTTTACTTATTACCATTTACTTTTGCCAAGTTCCTTCTAAGTGCTTGATCTATATGGACTTTGTTTACATTCTCTATTCACTTTAAATTGAATTGTAGCTGATAAATACTGCTGTAAATCATATAGACTAACTATTGCATGGACAATATCTTGTAGAAAGGTTGTACTGGCATGTAGAAAAGCCCCTTAAGATACTATATTCCTTTAAAGGCAGCATGGTGTAAGATCTAATGGATTATTAATTTAGAAACAGTAACCTAGTTTCGAAGGTTGTTTTGCACTTTTTCTACTATTTTGAATATGATGTGTCAAGGGACCTCAATGTCACATTGCATTTGGTAATTCCTTCGATTTTGTAGAAGATAACACCAAAATCATTTGTGTTTTTTCCCCATCTCTCTCTCCTTTCTTTTGTCTAGTAGCAGCATAAGGTATTTAATGCCATCTGTTCTTTTCTTTCATGCGCACACTGCATTGACACTTAAACTCACTGGAAAAAATTAATTATAAAAAATGAACCCTTTCAGTTTTTTTAAACCACAGAATAGTTGGAGTGCTTTGTCTTACATTTTGAATGGAAAATTAGCATGACTCAAATCATATGACTAGATAATATTGTTAGGATGCCTTTGTTCTCTATTGGCACTAATTCCATTTATAGTCATATTGCTAAAAAGAAGTACAAATTCTCTTTTGTTCCCCACCATTCAACCATCAACTTTTATCGTTGTGAAGTTCACAAAATATGTGTTTGTGTTCCTTGTGTGCAGAGAAGTTATCAGCATGAGAGAATTATGGAAGGCCTAAACATCACTGATGAAATGCTAAGCCCCAACTCTGTCACCAGGCAACTTAACAACCAGATTTCTCTTGCAAAGGCTTTTGTTGTGATAGCAAAAGAAAGCAACAATCTCCAATTTGCTTGGGAATTAAGTGCCCAGATCCGTAATTCACAGGCCCTTCTGTCAAATGCTGCGACTAGGCAAACTCCTTTGACAGTTGGAGAATCAGAGACTGCAGTTCATGATATGGCACTTTTGCTCTATCAAGCCCAGCAACTCCACTATGACAGTGCAACAATGATCATGAGATTGAAAGCCAAAATCCAAGCTCTTGAAGAACAGATGAGTTCAGTTAGTGAGAAAAGTTCAAAGTATGGACAAATAGCTGCTGAGGAAGTCCCCAAAAGTCTATATTGTCTCGGTGTTCAGTTGACTACTGAATGGTTTGAAAACCCAAATTTACAAAGCAAACTCCAGGAAAGAAAGCAATTGGGAGCTAAACTTAAAGATAACAGTATGTATCATTTCTGTGTCTTCTCTGATAACATCCTTGCAAGTTCTGTGGTGGTTAACTCAACAGCTTTAAATTCCAAACATCCAGATAAGGTTGTCTTTCATCTTGTAACTGATGAAATAAACTATGCAGCGATGAAGGCCTGGTTTGCCACGAACAGTTTTCGGAGAGTGACTGTTGAGGTTCAGAAGTTTGAGGACTTAAAGTGGCTTAATGCTTCTTATGTTCCAGTTCTTAAGCAGCTCCAAGATTCTGAGACTCAAAGTTATTATTTTTCTGGCCATAATGATGACAGCCGTACTCCAATCAAGTTCCGAAATCCTAAGTACCTTTCAATGCTTAATCATTTGAGGTTTTATATTCCTGAAGTTTTTCCAGCACTGAAGAAGGTGGTATTTCTTGATGATGACATTGTGGTTCAGAAGGATTTGTCTCGCCTATTTTCCATTGATTTGAATGGCAATGTTAATGGAGCGGTTGAGACATGCATGGAGACATTTCACAGATACCATAAGTACCTAAATTACTCTCACCCTCTTATAAGAGCACATTTTGATCCTGATGCATGTGGTTGGGCATTTGGGATGAATGTTTTTGATTTGGTTGAGTGGAGGAAGAGGAATGTGACTGGCATCTACCACTATTGGCAAGAAAGGAATGTGGACCGGACATTGTGGAAACTTGGGACACTGCCACCTGGACTGCTGACCTTCTATGGATTGACAGAGGCATTGGATCCGTCGTGGCATGTTCTGGGGCTGGGCTACACAAATGTTGGTTCCCAGTTGATAGAGAAGGGAGCTGTACTACACTTCAATGGAAATTCAAAGCCATGGTTGAAAATAGGGATAGAGAAATACAAGCCCCTTTGGGAGAAGTATGTTGATTATTCTCACCCTCTATTGCAACAGTGTAATTTTCATTGATGAATTGCCATGGAAATCTGGAGTCTTGCACGACGAGTTCACTGCCTTAGAAGCTTCAAATTTTGAGGTCAAGTATGCTTGTACAATTTTAAAGAGGTCAAGCATGGCAGGTGGTTGTAACATGGTATTTAATTCATTTCAACTAGCTTGTTGTAGTTTAGATTGTTCATTCATATCAATTATTTAAACGTCCAAAAAGAAACCAATTTTGATTAGGTCAAGCTGTAAACTTATAGCATCTAATCTGCAATCCAATCGACCGTCTTTCCAATTTTATGCCTGCTAAGCATGGAACCTATTATCTGATCTAATGGATCATAATAAATGCTGTTATTGGTTTAATCCAAGGCGTGTTTGGACATCATTTTATTTATTATGATGTTATGATTACATTTCCCTTGGAGAAATGGATTATGATATTATTTATTCACATTATTATTGTTTCAAGATAGTTGAACATGCATCACTTAATTTGGAGCACGTCTTTCCCACCCTATCTCACTCACATAGGAAGTTTGCGGTCATTCGCTGCCTTAAATTACCAAGTTCCCCCATCGACCTTCTTCATTCTTATGTGAAGTGAATGACATTATCAAATCCACCATAAAATCACCCCACATTCTGAACAGCCAACTATTTATGACAATCAATTGGTTAAAGTTGAATTTTGCCATTGTTTTTATTTCACCGAGTGAAGAATCGCACTGCAAAACCTATTTTCTTGATTATTATAAGAATGGAAATGAAAGAAGTGAGTCCTGTCAGCATCCAAGTCGTAAGTATTATGCAGAGTACTAAGTATTCCCGTCTGTCATGCGCGCCAACATTTTGTTTTTTTTTTTTTTTCACCCGAATGATGCTAGATACTTTAATCCTTCCTCCGGCTCAATGGACCAGATAAACAGTGTTTTACTTCTACCTCCAATATGTAAAGGAAAAATCACAAATCCAAAAAATGACTATGGGGGTATTATAATAATTTTGGTCAATTACATTAAGAAGAATATTTTTGTAAGTATGGTATGAGGAGTTTATAGTAATTTTTGGCTAAATATAGTAGGGGAGATATTTTATAATGATAATAAAATAATATTATAGTAATTTTGATCAATTATAGTATGAGGGATATTTTTGTAATTATGGTAAGAGGATATTCTAATAATTTTGACTAATTATGAGAAGAGAGGTATTTTTGTAGTTGTAATAAAAGGATATTATAGTAAATTTGAATACATATCAAAATCATATCAAATAAACAAAAGAATGTTAAAGTAATTTTCATGAGAATATATGTTATTTAACATTTAATAAGTAATTTAACAGGGTTATATAGTAAATTTCAAGTAAAATTTCACATGTTAAATTTTTATGAAGTAATGACAATGATATTTTAATAATTTAATATGTAATTAATTTTATATTATGTTAAAATTTCATATGTAATTTTTAAAGGTATTATAGTAACTTTAAAATAAAATGTCATGCATCCAATTTTTATAAACCGATTGTGTTGAAATTTTAATAATTTAATAAGTAGTTAATTTTATATTATATTAAAATTTAATAATAATTTAATAGAGGTATAATAGTACTTTTAAAATAAAATGTCACATGTCAACTTCCTATAAAGTACTTATAAAAATATTTTTATAATTATGATATGAGAAACATTATAATAATTTTTGGCTAATTATGGTAGAGCATTTTCATAATTTTGGAAAAAGGGCATTGTAGTAAATTTAGTCGATTATATTATGAGGGATATCTCTTTAATTATTTTATAAGTGTATTATAATAATTTTAACTAATTATAAGAATATAAATATTTTCATAATTATAGTAAAAAAGTTTTATAATAAATTTGAACATACGTCAATATCATATCAAACAAGCAAAGAGTTATTATAATACTTATAAAAGGGAATGTTTTAATATATGTTATTGATTTTGAAATAAAGTGTCATATGTCAATTTTTTATTAAGCATTTATAAAAGTATTTTTATAATTATAATAGGAATGAGTATTATAATAATTTTGATTACTTATGAGAAAGATATTTTCGTAATTATAATAAAAGTATATTATAATAATTTTGATCAACAATAACAAAAAAATATTTTTATAATTCAATAATAAGAGAAAACATATTTTCGTAATTATGATATGAAAGTATTATAGTATATAATTATAAAAAAATGAGTATTTTTATAATTATGATATAAAAGTATAATAGTTAATTTAAAAGAAAAAGTATTTTTGTAATCATGATATAAAAGTATTATAATAAATAATTATAAGAAAAAATATATTTCATAATTTAATATAAAATGTATAATAGTTAATTTAAAATAAGGATATATTATAGTAAATAATTATAAGAAGATAGATATTTTTATAACTATGATAAGAGAGCATAATAATCATTTTCACCACATGTCAAATTCTTGTGGAATCATAAAAGGGTAGTTTAGTCATTTCATAAGAGATTATTTTCAATATTTGTACTACACTAGATTAAAAGTATCCCTAACAACTTACATGTTGACACATGTCCAAACGTTAAATTATTATTTTACCCCTTAGTCTATAGCAAATGAAGAAAGAGCTATTGGATATAATGGTAAAGCCACTAGAATTTTGCAAAAATAAAAAACAAACAGATAGATATAGAACACAAAAACTCAAAAAAGTAAAAACCCCTAAAAAATATATCTACACGAAGGTAGAACTCAAGAATCTTAAGATTAACCATAATCAAATAATCAAAACTATCAAAATACAAATAAAACAAAATTTAATTGAAAAAATATATTAAATAAAAATCAACTAAAAGATGCACAAAAAAATAACAAAAATTGTTTAAAAATCACAAAATCACAAAAAAAAATTTTATAAAAAAATTTTCTCCTAAAAATATAATAGTCATAAACCAACACAAGTCATTATAAGAAAAGCTTTTAAATATGAGATATTTATAAAGAAAATAGATTTGAGATTTTCAATCTCTTTTTTTCTCTTTGAGTCTAAAAAATTTAAGAACACTAAATAAAGGATAAGATTAGTGAAACTTTTGAGACTTTTGAAGGAGTTTTTTGGGTTTCTTTGGGAGCTCAGTGTAAAAAAAAAAAAAAAAACAAAGATAAAAGTAGGTTTACTAATTAAAACTCAAAAGAAAACTTTGATGGAAGAGTCAAGACAAAGTTAGAAAAAGCTTTTAGGAATGAGAAAGGAGCATGTGATGGATTTAGACACTAGCGAAGGAAATAGTAGAAGAAATCAAAGATAGATTTTTAGAGAGAATGAAAGCGGCTGTAGAGAAAATAAAGTAAAGTGAAAAAAGAACTAGGGTTAGTTTTTAGTAAATATTTAAATGTTTAAAATAGTAAATTTAAATAATAAGTAGGAAAAAATGTTAAAAAAAGAAAGATGAGATTGGTTTTTAAGCCTAAAAAGGAGGTGGGTTGGATTTATAAAATTAAGCCCAAATCTCATGTCTGTTTAAAGTTGCTTTGGATTCATTAAATTGGGTATATTTTCTGTTTATTTTATTTTTGTGCAAAAATTAAAATTATGGAATTGTTTAAAAAATAAAGATAAATAAGTTTTTAAGAAAATAAAATTGTTACTGGTAAAAAAGAAAATAACATTATGAATTAAATAATTTTTTAAAAAACAAATAATAATAAAATTATAAAAATAAAAATTATTTATTTAATATTAAATGTTAAGTCACATAATAAAATATAAACATTTTAACAACTAATGAAATGGATATCAATTTATCTATTGCACTTCAAATATATATGTTTATATTATATAGTTTATGAAAAAAAATTTGGACAGCTTTTTAGGTAAGATGGTAATTCAAAAGGGGAAGTGAATTGGATCTCTCCAAATTTTTTTCAAACAAATTATTTCAATATAATTAAATGAAAATTAAAATAATAAGCACTTTTGATGAAAATATTATGTAAACAATAATAATTAATGAACCTAAAATCAAATATAAACAATAATAAATTATAAAGAGATACAAATAGAGAAATCAAATACAATGATTTACAATCTTTCTCCACAAGGCACCTACATTCTCTCTCTTAGTTATCTACACTAAGACTTCAATTCATTAATTGAAGAAAACCTCTTACAAGATACAAATATATCTTATACTAAATCTCTTTTTTTTTTCTCAAAGCTTAGATATCAACCTCTACTCTTATAATATCAAGAAGATACCTCACATCTTGTTTACAAGATATCCCGAATAATTTTTGTGAACTAAAAAACCTCTCAAGGTTGAGTGTTTGCTTAATGAAGTACAAAAAAAATGATGAATGATATACAAAAATATTTTGGATACAAGAAATACAAAGGATATTGAATTTAAGCTTTAAACTCTTGATTTTTTTTAGAGAATGAAAGTATGACTTGTTTTATTATCTTGCTCTCTTAATTCATCAACCTCTTTAGTGTGTTGGAGTAGCCAATATATAGAAAAATTGAAGAACTAGCCGTTGGGAAAGGTTTGGAAGAAGAAATGCCCGTTAGAAGCATGAAAAACTAACCGTTGGAGAGTTTTTGCCTAGACCCAATCGATCCTCTCGATCCTTTCCATGAGGAGATCGATTAATTTAAATTTTGTGTCATTTTTCACTTAAAAAATATGACCCGATCGATCAGGTAAGGAACCTGATCGATTGGTTCAGCTAGAGGATTGATCCTGTAACCTAGGGGATTAATCTGGTCAAGCTATTTTGTTGTATCATGTTTTGCACTTTACTTACTAATTTGATCATATCTTAAGTTATACAAATTCAAATCATAAACCGTTTGAAAGACTTAGAAACTACACTTAAAGGGCTTTCTATCCATATAAAATTTATCACTTAATTCATTGTGTACCAATTATAGTGAATCTTCAAATCTATACCTTGTGTAGTTTTTAGACAACTGCAAAATGTTTAAAAAAATTCAGAATCTTTTCTTAGAAAATCTGGATTTTGATTTTGTTTAATCCATTAGAAAGTAGACTTAAAGAGCTTTCCAACCATATAAAATTCAAATATTAAAGCTTTATGAATTAATACAGAAAAATAAAACAAATTCAATATTGAAAAACTTTATTCTTGTAAAGCAACTTTCTTAAGTTAATTTATTTCTCAAAATCAATATTATTAAAATTGTATTAAGTCCAAAATGAATAAGTTTACTTTAAAAAACAACAATTGGACTTTCATTCAAGTTTAAATAAATAATGCTTAAAAATAGTTTTGATTTAAGAAATATGAAAACATAAAGAAATGTTTGTTTAAACTTTGAAAATCATATTATTTATTTAGTAAAAAAAAATAATAAAACTTAAGAACATGTACTAAATAATTTTTTTTCAAAACTTGATCAAATTTATTTAGCCTAATGTTTTGTTATTTCAAAATAATGATAAATTCAATGCTAACAATATTTTTAATATATTTAATTTTATAATTAATAAATATGATTATATTAACTAGTATATATTCAAATATACAAAAATTAAGTATTTCTAAAAATAAGTTTTATTAAAAAAAGTTTTACTTTCACAATAATACATAAGGATGGATTTACATTAGGAGCATCAGAGGCGACTGCCTCTATTAAAATCCTATAACCCTTTTTAAATATATTACAATATTAGATAAAAATTTTAATATTTTTACATTTTGGTCCCACTAAATTGAAAAAGGAAAATTATAAAAGAGAATGATTTAAAATATTATAAAGCATAGATATACCTTAGTAAAAAATAATGACTCATTTCAAAAGAAAAGAAAGTATTATATGTAAATATTAATAAATTTGGCTTATAAATAATTATTTCATATAAGTTTCAGTTTCACTTTAATTAACTTACGTTATGTTTGGATAAATATTAATAAAAGAAAGGAAAAGAAAGTTTTTAAAGGAAAGAAAATGATATATGTAACCCTTGTTTGAATAATTAAAATTAATAAAAGAAAGGAAATGAAATGAATTCTAATAACCATTGTTTGGATAAAGAGTGAAAAAAAAAGGAAATTATTCATTATAATAATTTTTTTCAATTATAACCTTTCATTGCATGTGATTTAAAAGCATTCATGGATCATAATATGTTTGTTATCTTGTCTGGCCTCACAATTGTTACTATATCAATGATTTTTAAACAAGTGAAACATGAAGATGTTTTATGAATATGCATTGATGAATTTTGAGCTAGTTTGACATCTCATAAACCAAAAAAATATATCTATTTATATTCAACCATTCATTAAAATTAAATCACCAAAAAATTATAAAAAATTTTTATATTGAAAGATATATATGAACTTACTTGAAAAAAAAAGATGGCTTCGAAAAATTACAGGATGGTTATGATTTGTTTAGGTTTTTTTTATTTGGATTTTAGTATTAATAAAAAGATGGACATAATAATTTTTTTATAAATTTTTTTTTCAACTTTCATTTTCTTAGCTTTTCCTCTAAATTGGAGTATTAAAAAAAAATGAATTTACAAGGGAAACCAAAGGTTGTTGGGTTTTCACTTTTTTCCCTTCCTTTAAATTAAATATTTATCCAAACAAGGGAATAAGGGTTTTGTTTCCTTCACTTTCCTTTCCTTCCTTTCTCCTCAATCCAAACACATTGTTAAGTCACAATCTAGTATTACTTTTCTCTTTTTTGGCCCCATCTATCTATTCTTCTTTTTTTCCATTTGTAGACTTCATTTTTTTTTACTCATGTGAAATATCATTATATTATTGAAAAAATGTCCAAGTCAAGCATAAAATAATAAAATATTTGTAAAAAGAAAAGAAAACGTAAATTAAAGCTAAACTAATCTTGTATAGCAATAGATAAGAAGTAAAATGAAACTACAAAACACTCATCATACAAAAAATTATTTTTTATATATCAAAGAACTTTCTTTTCTTGTTGTTTTTCTTTTATATTGATAATGTGATAAGGTTTTTTTTAACATTACTTAGAATTTATAATAAAATGTATTTGATGTAAAATAATGTTGCAAAGATATAACTTAACAAACTTGTAGATATGTAATATACTAAAATCTAAAATTTAGAAAAAAAAAAAAGCTAGTATCAATTTTAAAATTATTAAAAAAGTTAAAATATATATAAAAGTAGCTTGTTGGTGGTCCTATTTTGTATTTTCATATCTTATCTTATGTCTTAAAAACTATAGAGAAATTAAATTAGTATTTGATTTAAGTTAATAAAAAACAAATATCATTAGTAAGAGGAAGTAAATTTTAAGAGAAATATCTAAAATTGAATAAAGTTATATATTTTTTAATATTGACAATGAAAAAAAAGTCCTACATTTTTTTACTTATTAAAACTATTTACTCAATTATATAGTATTATTTTCATTTGAAAAATGATAATATTATGTGTTTGTATTTATTTGATATTTAAATTTTCAATGTATTTAATATTATAAGTTTTTGTTATATGTGTGTTAATTTCTATTTAAACTTTTTATATATTTGATATTGTAAAAAATATTTCTAATTGTTTTATTAAAACTACATTTTACATTTAAAAAACATTCATTTACATTAAATAAAAAATTTTAAGTAAATATATTGTGCAATAAATTTGACCTCACTGAAAAAAATCCTGGATCCGTTTCCTAATAACACATAAATAAAAACTTAGAAACAATATTTTAAATTAAATATCTTTGATTCCTGATTATTACTATTATTTATAATACATTTTGAATAAGCTATTTACATTCTATTTTTAGTTTAAACGAAAAATTTATAAATATTTACAAAAAAGTCCAGGCGAAGCGGGGTAAACATTCTAGTATGTATGGATATGATCCCGTTGTTTTTGAATGAATCTACCGTAAAGATATATGATTTTTAGCCATATCGCACAAGCTCCAGATTTCCAGCACCAAAAAAAAAAATACAAAGAGAAGAGTATCCATGTACAACCACAAACACTCTGCCACTCGTCTGCTAATAGTGCCTGCCCAATGCTGTTTCCAAAACTCCAACAACTGGAAGTGCATATATAAAAAATTTCTTCAACAATCCCTATGACCATGCAAATATCCCATGTCACACGCCGGCCGAACTCTAATCTAATCTAATCTAACAATGTCTATTTTGCGGTCAGTTTCAAATGTTTGTTTTCCTCTCATCCGTATCGTTTCCATATCAAAAGCATGCATTCGGAATTCTCTGTTCCGAAACCATGAAAAGCGACAATGAACCACCCACAACACAGCAATCTCTGAAGCCCAGAAGATCCAAGTCCCGTGAGGCTACCTCTCGCTTTCTTTCTCCTACCTCAACACCGACCCATGATTCCGGGCTCCACCCTCCAAACAAAGCTTTATCCCCTCTCCGCCGCAAATCCACCTCTATTGCCACGAGAAAGCATCGCAGCCTTGAAGACCCCAGCAGCTCACTTCGAGGCCTATGGCCTTCATCAATCACTACCACCTCAAGTCCAAAACTTGATACTCTAGCTGATCATATTGGAAACGAGAGGCTAAAAGAATTTATCGAGCGAAAAAGCCGTGAGAAAAGAACAAATACCGGACCCTTTTCACTTAGCAAGCAAAGAAGCATACAGAACTCGGTTGGTTGAGAATGAGAAAGAAATTAGTGCCGAAGAAAATCATAGGCCTTGTATGGGAGGATCCATGAGGTACACAATTAAGCTGGGTTCTCCCAACAAATCATCTCACCGTTAACATCATCATCATCATCTTCTTCTTCTCCGAATATTTTACCTGGAAGATTTTCTGTTGACGAGAGTGCTCTTTCTAAAAAATCATCATCTTCTCAGAGGAAATCAGATTTTTTGACGGATACTTATATTGATCTTGATTCTGAGTCTGAGTTTACCGACCAATGTTCAGCCTCAAATAATGATTCTACAGCTATAACTAAAACTAATTCTGCTCTGAGTTCTAGAAAATCGGGTATAGAGGTTTCTTCCAAGTATTTGCTAGGCCTACCGTCAAGGAATAGATCGAGCGGTTGCAGGTTGATGCACAATCAGCTTCAATGGCACTTCGACATGCTTTTGATCTCACTGCTTCCATCAAGTCAATGCTAACTGCTTCCTCATCAGGGGTATGGAGATTTCCAATTATTATGCTAAACCAGTATTCTCTGTAGTTTTTAAATGGCCCTTACCTGGCAGATGTTATCTCAGATTGAGAAGACAGTGTCATTACTTTCGGAATTAGCAGAGGTGGTCGCACAAGAAAAGCTACTGACAGAGGAGTGCCTTGAACTTTTAAGGCTGATATCTATCCTAGAGGTAAAATTGATTTGTTAAATAACTTTTAGCTATCATTACATGAGTTCGATAGAATGATATTGAATCATCAATTAGCACATGATACAACTCTATATAGTTTGCTGTGGACTGTGTTTTATTCAGAAATCAAATATGATTTTCATCTGATGTTTAATCTGGCAGATTCAGGACAGAAGCATAATGTGCTATGTTATTCAACTCAATTCACAACAAAGGTGCGGCAACAGCAACTAGTACAAACAAGAAATAATTCCGTGACTTCATTCATGCATCTACAAATAGGAAAAAGGAGCAAAACATTTACATGGACCGAAAAGAAGTGTCTGGTGATGGTTTTGCAATATCGCAACAACATCCAGATGAATTGTTGCAATATCTAATTGTTTAAAATTGGAGGTTACTTGGAGATGTCATGTTAATCCGATTATATGTGACTAAATGAGGAAAGAGAAAACTCATATATTCTACTACGACCTCTTGTTCCTTCATGGGATAGTCTCTTCACAGTGATGCACGTATTTCGCTCACCCATAACTGTTCAGGGGAATGGCACTAGCATGTTTACCAATGAATTGAAAAGTTATCATAACACCCTTCTTTTTAGACCAGGGAAGAAAACGAATGACTGGATCTGCCTTTTTGGCAACCTCTTTGTATCCTTCTTTATCTTCCGAATCAGACATAAAGTCGCTGGAAAGGTCATCGTTATCTACTTCTGCCTCTGGCTCTTGTTTATCTGCAACCTCCATATCTTCTTCCCTTTCATCTCTGTTTCCAGAATTTAGTTCTGCTTTCTTCACCAGTTCCTTGACGTCCCTGCTATTCATACTCTGCTCGAGGTTGGCTGCTTCTTCAACTTTCAGCTGCTTGGCTTCATTATCTGTATAATTATTGGCTTCTCCATTGACACCTATGTTCTCTAGTAATTCTCTTGCCAGATAGTTATCTTGGTTTCTTGACATTGCATTTTCTCCCTCCACCTGATGATTTGTCTCAGCACTACCAAAAGATCTTTTGTTTACAATCTTACATAATCTCGAATGTTATCACGTAGACCAATAATATTATGCAAGCAAAAGTTCGTAGATTCATGGGGATATAAAACAGCATAAATGTTATCATGCTCACATATCCACCATTTGAGTCTCCAACAATTATTTCAATAATTACATATCCAATTTGACCTATGGACGAATGTATTTTCTCCTTCCACCTGATGATTTATCTCAACATTCCCTTTTTTGTGTTTCATATTGAGAATAGTAATTCAAATCTCATAAAAAATTTACTTGAGATTAGTTATTTATTATTTGATAGATAAAAAGATTTATAAAAAAAGAATTCTAATAGAAAATAAATTTTGATAAACAAGTTTGTATACTTATAAATAGATGAATCTATATAGAGTTAAGTATGAAAATAAAATGTAAAAAAGTTGTAGAGTTTTATTGGATAGACATTTCATAAGAGTACAAGAGATTAATGTCTTATGGGAGTGTGTGTTTGAGTGGATTAGAAGAGAATGAAAGGGTCAATATAGATATGTATATGGGTATACATCGATATGCGTTTATTTAGGTTAAGAATATTATATAAAACCAGAAGAGAAGGGGAAGATTTATACGTATTGATTGTTGAATGGTTGACTGAGATTATATGTTTATAATTATTTATAACTAATAGATTTTTTTTTTTATCGTGTATATAAATCAATTGGACTAAACCATTTTAAATTATTATCTTACATATAGTTGACTGATTGTTTAATTTTGTTTCCGTTGACTTGGATGTTTAATTGATTGGAAGCTTTTGGCTTAATGAATGGTATCAAATGATAGGTTGGAGACATGAGAAGAGCCAAACCCAAAGAAGTTTGATTTACTTCAATTTAATGGAAGAGTTCAAGTTCATATTTTAAATCTCAATATTCTTATGAGACTTCTATTATAGATAAAGTCAAATATATCTAACATGAAAAATGATGATCGATAGAATTTGAGTTAAAATGAATATTGTTAAGAATAGTGATTCAAATCTCATAAAAAATTTATTTGAGATTAATTAAATATTATTTTATGGATAATAAAACTTGTAAAAAAAAATCAAAAGGATTTTTGATAGTCAAGTTTGTATGCTTATAAAAAGATGAAGTATAGATATAAAAAAAATGTAAAAATTACAAGTTTTTTTTTATAAACACTCTATGAAACTACAAGAGATTAACGTCTTTATGAAAATATATATTTAAGTGGATTAGAAGAGAATGAAAGGGCACACATAAATATGATGCATAAATACACATAAATATGTGTTTGTTTGGATTAAAAATATTATATAAAATTAGAGGAAAATGAAAGGGTATATAATTATTTATCTTCTCTTTTGGCTTTCCCTTCGTAAAAGTTTGCTCCCTCTTCCTTTCTACTTACTCTGTCTTTATATTTGTTTGAAAATCTTCTACTTCTAATGCTTTCCACTCCATCTACTTTGGAATTTACATTCGTCTTTGGGAATCTATTTCTGGCAAGAATTCTCCATCTTTTCCCCTTTGTTCTGCTTAAATGGCCAAATCTCCGTGGCATTGTTGAAATTCTAGAATTCTCATCTATTCCCAGTTTCTTCCCACTATCATGAGTTCGTTGGAGTTTTTTAATATCACCTTCTTGGCGAGGATATTTTAGTTTTTCAAGCTGCCCAGTGAAGCTACTTTTCTTTTCTTGTTCATCCATGTCATCAATTGTTTCATTAGCATTTGCGGGATTCTTTTCCCCAACTATTCTAGAAGTATCTGTATGTTTAGAATACTCATTTTTCATTTCTCCAGTGGGTCACTCATTTCTGACATTTTCTCTCGGACTTTCCAGTTTCTGCAGCTGTCCTCCTCCAGCCTTGTCCATTCTAAGAGTAGTTTCACCCTTTTTCTCATTTTCATCTTCAACCCCTTGTCTGCTATCTTCCTCTTGAGAAAAGTAGGATTTAGTCTCATTTCCATCCTGACCTTTTGTTGAATTGTCACCACACTCGTATGCAGAAGATTCATGCACTCGCCCACCCTCCTCGTGGCTGAACTCTGTCTTTTTCTTTGGTTTTGTTATATTTACTGGCGGATTTGATGGGTCTTCAGTGCTCACTGACCAAACTCTAACTGAGGAATTAAGACGGTGCTTTAAGTTCTCAAGTTCAACTTCCTTTTGCTTCAAAGTTGCTGTTAGAGCTATCGTCTGAGGATTTTCATTTCCTGAATCTATGTCTTTATTATCTCGTAGCAGTTTGATCTCATTTTGTTTCTCCTCCCGTTCAGACTCCATGGTCTTCTGCTCATCTTTAAGGGAATCAATTATAGGTTGCCTTTCCAAGAGAATAAATCTTTTGGTTTCTAAGGGAATGAATCTTTGCTTTTGTCTCTTCAGCTTTCTTTTACATTTCTTCATTGGTGTACTCTATTTCCTTCTATGATCGAAGACAATACAACAGGGTTAATACTTAAGAAACTTAACAGCTTTAAAAACATCTCTGATTTTATTTAACACCAAAGTCTCATCCATTGTTCAGCTTTCTCTTTGTATGTACGCCTGTATATACACATTTGCATGCTTATATTTGTAACACAAAGCATAAATAAACAACTATCTGGACAAAAAAGTACTTAAAGTTTCGAATTATTTTGAGTACTTTTGATCAAATGAAGGCCGAGGAAATTAGATATAACAATTCATATTTCATTTCATATTAAATACGTATAAAATATAAAATTATTATATTAAAATTTATATCGATACGCTAAACATCAAACACATTTCTTATTTTTCTCAAACTCATATATGTTTTTTTTTTTTTATTTTAAATTGTATCTTTTTCTTTTTTTTTTCATATTATTTTCATATTATGTTGTGTTCATATACATTTTTATTAAAATATTAAATCATACCGATTTTATATTTTTTATCATTTTTATATTATGTCATCTTGTTTAAAATTATTAGATCCGAAAAAAATTAACTATTTAGTGAAATACAAAATGAGTACCAGCGTAATACTTTTTTTAAAAATTATTTATTAGCATTTAAGTATTTGATTCAATAATTGTTAAGCATCTCTCAACTGTGTGACGATCTCAGTACTGCCATATCCCGAAAGATGACACCGTAGCAAATGTAAGCGGAATAACAATTCCTAGCTGCCTGCAATCACAAGGCAAGACTTGCATCTCACTAAATTAATGTGAGAAAATATCAAACCATTATTAAGTGGACGCAATATTGGAGATAAACTAGATATGCATGCTGAAGAACTTTAAGAGCCCATGCGATTCCTCATTCCGATATTCTCAAGCGTTTTCATCTCCAAGAATTATAATTATTCAATTACAACAAGGCATGTACTAATTAGGAACATTTTAGCTAGGCTAAAGTCCCTATCATCATTTTTCATTCATCATTTACCACAAATTGCCTTTACGATTCCAGAATGCACAAATGTGTTTCACTAAACATTTCTGCCATGAATTGCAGAAGCCTGAGATAACTGACTCTATCAGAAAGGTTAGCCCTCTTTTACCAAATCAAAGCATGAGATGGTCTTTCTTATTTCATCCATGGAACAATCTTTTTGCTGTTTAGATGGTGGTGACCAAGAGTTTGTTATTATTTGATTAATAAATATGTAACCAGAGCTTTTGAGTAATAAGAAACACCTCATTTTCGCTTTTTGAGGTTCACATGGATGTGGATTCTAGCGGAAAAGTTGCCGCCCATTATCAGGTAATAGACATGTTAAAAATAGTTACAAGTCCAATATAATAATAATATTATACAAAGATGAAGATGTTCTATTATTACAAGCCATTTTATGGCTTTATTTTCCAGCTAATTTGTCCATGGTGTTTGGAAGCTTCAAGCAGATACCAAAATTAAGCTCTAAAGGGGTGGGGATGGCAAACAGCTCTATTGTTTGATAAGCATGTTGATCTTGTTCAAAATGGGGCCTTACGAGTGGCTGCTGTTGTGCAGCTTGTCTGAAATCAAACAAGAATGTCAGCATTTTCATCCAAGCATAAATTGCTGATATTTTTTCTTTTGTTTCAGGTATACAAGGCAGCATCTTTTCTCTTCTTGCTCGTTTGAGTTGCTTGATCAATGATAATTGAAATTTTGTATCTTAGATTCTCAAAATCAAGTTGTAAGTTTGATTTTCACTTACAACATTTTTATAAATACTTTAAATGATGTTCTGTATTAACATTATTGTATTAAAAAATTGTCCTCTACATTATATTAAAAGTTGTCTTCAAGTGTTGATTTTATCTTACTTTTGTCAGAAATATTAATTGGTGTTAGATTTTGTGAGATACATAACTGTATCTATATTTCTATCTTAATTCTTTTACTCTTTTTTGTAGATTTTATTATTTATATTTTGGTTCACTAATTCTTTCTTTTAAAATTGTTATCCTAATTGTTATTATGAAACTTTAATAAATTTTGAATACAGATTTTATTATTATTTATTTCTTCTTTCAAGATGTAATCGAAAATTAATAACCGATTAAAGTATTGATATATATATATATATATAATTTTTCTCTTGAATTTCAATTTGGACCCTTCGATTGGTAAGTTCAGCCTGCAGTATGTTTTCCTTATATCAAAAACCCAGTTGAAAGGTCTAGGATTTATGCTTTCAATCAACTATTTTAGTGTACTTGATATTTTGCTTTGGGATCGCACTTTAAGCAATGAGTTAAGTTAAATCTTATTATGTTATTAAATTTTGCATTGGATGAGGATGCAAGTTCTGATGCTTGGAAATAACCATCTTATTGTCAGATCCTTTGGAATTACTGATTGTCTAACTTTACTTCTAAAAAAAAAAAAAATTAATTATGATTCGTCCATAATCAACAAATTTGAAGATTTTTATTGTATTTTTTTGTTAGTTCTTTCTTAAATTTTGAGTGAGGATTAAGAGAAAGGAATAATGATAACAAGTTTGATTTGATGCTTTGGTGATTCGATTGACGACGAATTACAATGCAAGTTAAGTAATACTCAATGGATTAAACTTGGATTTTGTATAATTGTTTTGTAAGGCATTTTCACTTGAAAAGCCCTGTTTTTCTTTTTAATGGATTTTGAAAAATTTTCTTGGTGGTAAGTCACATTGTTGTATAAGTATATGATGAGGAAGAAAATGCTATGGAAAATTGGGTTTCTGTAAATGGTTGTAGCTATTATTAAAAAATAAATTTTTTAAAAAGATTTTCTGGAAAAGAAATTATTTTTCAGTGTTTGGATCACTTTGAAGAAAAATATTTTCTGTACTATTCATCCTCTTCTTCCTTTATCTTCTCTTGTAAATCTTTTTTTTAAACTCAATATGCTACATTTTAAATATATAAAAAGCCACAAAATAAGCAAAATAAAATAGCCAAATAATAATATTTGAGAAAAAAAAAGAAAAGAAAAGAATTTTCTTAAAATACCCATAGGCTACAAGATTAGCTTAGAGATTAAAGCTTGAAAAGGAAGATCTAGCGAAAGCTTGTGGAGAAGGAAATGAATTTTATGAGATCTTGTGGAGAAGAACGCTTTCTCGTTGTTGCCATGGGGAGCTTTCTGCTTTTTTGGTTTCTTATTGTATTTACCAGAAGAGAAGAAATCGAGAAGAAATGGAGTGAAATCAAAAGTTTAGAAGAGAGATTTAGTGTAAGAGAAAGCAATTAGGGTTTTTTTTTTTTTTTTGCTGGATTTGTGAAGATTAAAATTAAATAGTTGTGCTTGACTATTTAGAGAAGAGATTAATAGAGTTAGTTGGAAGAAATTGTCTTTCCTTCTTTTAGAATGGAAGACAATTTCTCTCGTATGGTTACTATTACCTTTTAATTTTAAAATAATTTTTATTGATTTTAGTCATGCAAATTAGGATCGGTAACTTAATCTGGCTCCAACGAATTTAGATGTGACCAAATCCCATAAGGTTAGTTTTTTTTTTTTATTAAATTGAGTTTTGAGTCAGGTTCAAAATTTGATTTGATTCATTTGATATTAATATAAAAATTATTTTTTTAATTATTTATTTTAGTTTTTTTATTTATATATATTTTATATAATTATATATTTAAAAAATAATATTTATATTTTAAAAATAGTAATTTATTAATTTTAGATAAGGTCAAGATGGGTACAAATTATACAATGTGAGGTCGGATCAAGATGGGTATGATTTATATAATATCGGATCGAATATAAAAAAAAAATTTCGAATCGGTTCGCGTTCAAATTTGATAGATACAAAATCAAATCGAATTCGAGACGAACAAAAATCCCTCCGGATCTCACTCATTATCAACCCTAATATAAACATTAAAAAATGCAAAAAATCATTTCTGGAATTGATTTTTTGTTGTACCAAACAAAGCTTCACTTTACTTAGATTCAGTTCGTGAATAATAATTTAAAATTTTTTTTTATATGTTTAAATATTTATTTGATAGAAAATAGATTGATCAATAAAAATGATTTATTGATTAATAAAAAATAAGATTATTTTTTAAAAAATTATTTTATAGATTTGAAAAAAAAATATTTTTTCAAAAAAAGCTATTTATGAGTAAAATTATTTATGAATATTTTTAAACATAATTTTACTTATAAATAATATTATATTAATAAATATAATATTAATAAATAAATAAATTAATATTAGTATAATATATTATTAATAAATAATATATTAATATATTAATAAATAATATAAACAATAATAAATAGTTTTATTTTAAGTATTTTTTATATTAACATAATATTTTAATATCAAAATTATTATTAAAATATAATTAATTTTGAATATCAATAATTTTAATAATAAATAATTTCAATATATTTTAATAATAACTCCTTTTTAATATTTTAATAATTATATTAATATTATTTGAAAAAATATAAACAATAATAAATAGTTTTATTTTAAGTATTTTTTATATTAACATAATATTTTAATATCAAAATTATTATTAAAATATAATTAATTTTGAATATCAATAATTTTAATAATAAATAATTTCAATATATTTTAATAATAACTCCTTTTTAATATTTTAATAATTATATTAATATTATTTGAAAAAAAATTTCAAAAAATAACCAAATAATGAAAAGCATTTTTCATTAATTCATTTAAATAATAAAAAATCTTTTTAATTGAAAAAATATAAATATTTTTAAAAATTTACTTTTAAAAAATATTTTTCATGAAACAAACCAAATCTTAGTGTTCTTCATCCTTTTTGTTTTATCCATTTTATTAGTGTAATTTTTTTTTGGTTTACTTTTTCAAATTTGATTGGTTGTAATTTTTCATTATAATTTGATTTAAACTTTATAATACTTTTTATTGTATTTTTTCTGATTTATTCATAAATGTTTAATTTATTATATTTATTATTTTTAAATATTTTGTTATTTTCTAATTAAATATGTTTAAGTGAAAGCATGTACCACAAGGGGCAATTTTCTAATTTTATATAAAAAGAAAGGACGGCTTTTCCTTAATTATATAAAATTTATTAAGTAGAAAAATCCATCCAAGACACAGAAGAAGAGCTTTTAATTGTCCATCAACGACTCAACAGAACGGCTCAGTCCAAATAACTAGTTGTCGCCCATTGGGCAAAGGCGAGGAGTTCAGCCCGTTGAACTTTCTTGGAACCACTCCAAGGCCCCCACGAAAAATACTTTAAAAAAAAAAAAAAAAAACTAAACCAAATATTCTTCTCCCATTACAAAGAGGGCTTCAACAGCGGCAAAACCTCCGGTAAGGAAGAGGCAAGGAAAGTGGGTCTTAAAACGGGCTTCGAAACAGGCGAACAGCTGGGTTTCTAAAAGGGCTGTGTCGATGTGTTGAACTCCGCCATCCAAATCAACGCAAGCCGGTTCTCCAGTCGATTCCAAAAGGGTATTAAGCAAATGCAGGAATTGATAAAAAATACCCTGTTTCGGATCCGGCAAACGAAAGCGTCCAAGAAATTGTGGAAGCCTTGACTCTTTAAGTTTGGATTATACGTGCAGCTTTGGGTGTTAAATTGGAATATAATGACACCCAAAACCAAAGGATATTGAATTTTGATTTGGGCCACTTCATTTTTTTAGGTATTTTAAATGCCAGGTATGAAATGTTCTTTTTTTTTTTGTTTTTAATTTTCTATAAAGATAATGAAAAGAATTTTTCATTGAATTTGAAAACCAATTATCCAAAGCTTCTTTTGTTTTTGGTACAAACAAATAAACCTGGGCAAATATACACCAATAATGACATTAGGCAGATGTATTATTAGTATCCATATCAAGCACTTGATCCTGGCTTCTTATTATGTGCCTTTAATTGCAGCCCTGTTTTCCATTAATCATTGAGTTGGCATTTTCCCTCGTTTTAAGTAGTGCTAAAATTTTTCATGCTTGATCTGTTTCCCATTTATGTTTGGATCGGGTTTATTTTTTCCCCATGTTTTTCTGTTGTAAGCAAACTTGATGTAGTTTATTTCTTGCAGCCTTTGTGGTCCCCATTCCCAACATAAAATGTGGTTGCGCATTTTCCTTTTATCTCATTTTATTATCTCTATCTATCAGTATGTCCTTTTATTTATTATTATTATTTTTGCAGTTCTTAAGCAAGCTGAAAGAGCAGAAAAAAATGTTGAACAAGATGCTGGCTTGTGGCAAGGTGTACATTTCTGAAAGCCGAAATAGAGCAGCTTTGGAGTGTATAGAACAAGCTGCCAAGCTATTCCCTGAGGCTGCTATTGCGAATAAGTTTATAGATGTGACGTACAATAGAGTTGGTTATACAGTCGTCTCCAAATTGACTCCAAAATCATCTCAAGATTCATGTCCTCTGAAAAATGCAGTGTTTGCTATTGTTAAGGCTGCTTTGGAAACCATCGACTTTGAGTTGCATTCTGGGACTCATCCTCGACTTGGAGTTGTTGATCATATATGTTTTCACCCCTTGGCACATGCTTCCTTGGACCAGGCAGCCGCGATTGCAAAGTCTTTGGCAGCAGATATAGGCTCTAAACTTAAAGGTTTCCTCCTTTTGAACCAAATGTGATCTAGATGTTGCCAGTATTAATATTAGTGTTAGATTAGTGAGTGGAACTTTGGAAAATGATTTAGCAAAAAAATTTGTTCATCTGCAATATTTATGTGAATAGTGAGTTTTTTACCGTCCTGGAGCCTGGAAGATTCCCTTTTTCAATCAACTAGTCTGTTTACAGTCAGGCACGGTAGACATGGATTTAAAGTTGGTGTTTCTCTGTTATTTTGTTATAGTTATTTGGCTTTCTAAATGACTGCAATGAACAATTGCTTGTTCTCTCTCTCCATCTGGAATAGCCCAGAGGCATGGTCTGCATGTTGCTTACTGTACAATGACTCAATATAATTTTTTCTAGTTTTTCTTTACTGATTTAGTGTCATTGTATCATCTTTGTTACCCTCCTTTATTGGAAGTTGAAAAATGGTCTATTAGAATCAAAGTTTTATGCATAAGAGAAACTGTATTTTTCTGAGACTTCCTATGTGTGCTTTATCTCTTCAATTACATGAGATTGCGGTTTGGTACTTAGTTATGGTAATAGTTGTGTCAGAAAGTATTATTTATTTCCTGCTACTAAAATTTTACCATTTTATATTTCTAATGGTAACTGCAGTACCTACATTTCTTTATGGGGCTGCCGAAGAAAAGGGGAGGTTGCTTGATTCCGTCAGAAGGGAACTCGGTTATTTCAAGCCTAACTCTGGCGGTATTAAATGGTGCGGAGGGCCTAAATCAAAGTCCTTGCCACTGAAGCCTGATGCAGGTCCAACTCAAATGTGTCCAGCAAAAGGTGTTATTGTGATTGGAGCTACCCATTGGGTTGCTAACTACAATGTCCCTGTATTCTCAACAGATATTGCTGCCGTTCGTAGAATTTCAAAAAGAGTAAGTGAGAGAGGAGGTGGACTTCCTTCAGTGCAAGCCATGGGACTTTCACATAGTGATGGTGTGACTGAGGTGGCTTGTAATATGTTGGAACCAAGTAAAGTGGGAGGAGATAGAGTTCAGCTTGAAGTTGAGAGACTTGCAAAGGAAGAGGGTTTGGATGTAGGGAAGGGATATTTCACCGATCTTACACCGGACAAGATTATTGAAAGTTACATGAAGTCGAGTTCTTTCTAAATGATGGATGAAATATGGTCTTGGAGGTATTTTTGTTCTGATCATTTATCTCGAGGTTTCCTGTGATTCTTTTGCCTAAAAAATATGTTGTGCGATCTTATGAAGAATAGCATACATCATTTACATTCGGAAGACTCCTCGTTATTTGAACTCCTTTCGGCATAAATATTAGCTACATTTCATGTAACCTAATTTCTTGCTATGATGAAGAGGTGCTTCAGTCAGAGACCTAAAAATACTGATCTGACGGTTGGATTTTGCAACTTTTCTTTAGCACTTAAGCTATTAGTGCCGAACGAAGGGAAGGGGAATATGTTGGGTTTCTTATCAAGTTCAAGCCTTAGAAGACAAGAATAGAACAAAAGATTGTCTAGCACCTTACATTACAAGCCAACTAGCCAAGTTATGTAGAGAAAAATAGTCTAAATCTCAAAGCTTTTTTTTTTTTTCTTCTTTTTCAAATTTATGATTAAGTTGTGAGGGGAAAGGAAGGATCCGAACTTTGCATGTAAATTCGTAGAACATATAACAAGATAATGATAATGTGATAATCCAAGACACCATGGTTTGAGGAATGATTTTTGAGCCGGCAGTAGCTACCTCGGTTCAAAAGGACCCATATCTTGATTATATTGTTTTCTAACATCATATTCGTGTTGCGGTATATTCACAGGCATTCCTCTTTTATTTCGTTTTTTTTTTCAATGTGATTTTCAGTATTTAACCTAGAGTAGTACCATTCACATCTCCATTTCTTCTCTTCACA
This sequence comes from Durio zibethinus, assembly GCF_047325235.1. Taxonomy (NCBI): domain Eukaryota; kingdom Viridiplantae; phylum Streptophyta; class Magnoliopsida; order Malvales; family Malvaceae; genus Durio; species Durio zibethinus. Next base: position 11,022,517 of record NC_143163.1, read on the forward strand.
CCTCACTATTATTAACACCTATTCTTTTTTCTCTGCACAGCTCAAACCAAAACACTAATTTATTAAAAAATCCAAACACCTCATACTCCCTGTCTTCTTCTTCACTAAAAACCTTAAACCTTTTATAGATTAAGTTCCAAGTCAAATTTCAATCACCAATTTGATTTTAGATAGCTTAAAATCATAAGTAAATCATTTTTTTTTTTTTGATTTTTCGTTTGATTTTGTATTTAATTTTTAAAGATTTAGGATTTTAAGTTTAAAAGTATGATTTGAAACAGTGATTTATGTATTTCAAAAATTAATTTTTAAAATTGTTGAATGTTTCCGGAAATATATGTTTGAAAACTTTTTTAACGTACCGGAAATTTATTGAAGTTTTTGGATAATTATAATGCTTTCTGAAAATAAATTTTTAATAGAGTTAAAAAGTTTTTGAAAATAAATTTTTGATATATTAAAAAAGTTTTTGAAAATTCATCTTCGGTAACTTACTAAGAAGAGTGTAAAAGACAAAAAAATAATTAACTAATATGTATTTAAATAAATTTCTTGTTTATTAATTTTTTTTATACTGAAAATTTTTTGGGATGCAAGGAGAGTATTTTGGATGTAAATAGTCCTACTCTTTAACTTACTAAATAAGAGAAGAGATGGTAATGCAATAGGACCCAAATGGAAGGGTTTAAATGGAGCCGTTTCTGACCTCTTTGGTACCATTTTCTGACAGAAAGCTTACGCTGAAAGGCAGACTTTTGGACGCTTCTAGTTTGTCTTTTGTTCTACAATGTGACAGAATGATCATTTGCAACATTTTCAATATTTTGATCTCTGAAATCTGTAGCACCATGCAGTTCGTGTTGTTTCTTTCCAGGCTTAAGGAGTCTTCTCCTTCATGATTTTGGATTTGCTATCAGACTTCGGGGGCCATTGTCTTTTTATGTTGCTGTCCAAATGTGCAAATGCTAACTCATAAGCAGCGACGCTGCCCTTTTTTTTTATTTTTTTTTATTTTTTCTTGTTTGGTGATCATTATGCAGCATTTGCTTGCTTGTACCCATATGGATCATATGTGGATTTGCTGTATCCTCAGTCCTGAGCTTATGTAGGATAAGGTTTCAGCAACAAACGTAAAATAAAAGCAAAAGAAGAGGCAAGCCCCCTTTGGCTTTTGTAGCGGTTGCTAGGTGCTAAGGTGTTTGATGGGAAATTTTCAGTTTGAAGTGAGAAGGAAGATGAGAAACCACGACCAGAGGTAAGCAATGGATCTTAGCTCAAGTTGGAAGGTAGGATCCAGCTGTTTCTAACTCCACATTTATCGCACGTCAGTACATCTCTTAAAACAAACATATTGACCCTTTTTTCTTTAAGGAATGCTGAGATGAGATGAGTAGGTTCAATTAAAGTACATGTTAGGGATTTAAATAACGGTGTTATAGTAGAATAATGATTGTGAAATTGCGGTAGCGTCACTATTGTTATTGTTATCGAGGAAAGTACGATTAAAAATTTTAATTACACTCAAAATAATGTTTAACGGCAGTTAAAAAATGACGTAATAGGGACTAACGTAATAATAATCCATTATTATTGTTATCTCGTTTTTTTATCAATACAAATTATAAAAAAAAAAAAGCTTTCAAGTTTCAATAGCTAAGATTCTAAAAAATCATAATAAAACAACTAAGACTATAAAAACAAAAGTAAAAACAAAAGTAAAAACAAAAGCTAAAAGAAAAGATAACTTAATCAGTCAGTCTCACTTTCATATTTTCTTTTCAGTTTCAAAATTCATCTTGAAAATTTTAGAAATTAGTATCAACTATCAACCATTCAATCAGTAGTTACCTAAATTCAAATCAATCTCAAATCTTCAATCAATAGTCAAAATAAAAAAAAAGATAAGAAAAAATTAAATTATCTTTTTTTTTTGTAAAATTTTTATAGAATAATGTTGATTATTGTGTTTGTGAGAATCTGAGTGAAAGAGACGATGGTATGTGAGAGAGAGATACAGAAAAAAAAGAGTTAGTTAAGTTGATTTGAAGGATCGACGCCATGAAAAAACTTGAAAAGAAACAGGAGAAAATTTATGGGATTGTTTGAAAGAGAATCAAAAAGTGGGAGGTGTTTAGTCTTGTCTCAAAATGAGGTGGTGGGTGGGGGTGGGGTGGGTTTCATTGAGAGATAAGGTAGGGGTAGGTGGTTTTTACTTAATTTTATAATTAATTTTATTAAAATATAATTTTATAATTTTTAAAATTTTTAAAATTTTTTTTTAGATAAATTTCAATTAGAAAGATTGAGATTTTATAATTTAAAAAATTAAAAGATTAATAATTTAATATGAAATATATAAGGATTTTATATGAAAAATTTTAATAATTTTTTTTATAAATTAGATGAAAAATAATTAAAATTAAATATTATATTTTGATTTTGTTATTTATTAATTTATAATTTTATATTTGAAATTTAATAATTTTTTTATTGTTTTGGTATTATATTGTTATCAATTCTTTTGCTATTAAATTAATTCTTATTAATTTATTTTTATTTTTGTACAATTATTGAATATTTTATTTATTATATAATATATTGAAAGTAATTTGTGATAATTTTTTTTACATCAATTAGTATATCAAAACGATTGAGTTACTTAATAAATTTAGTGTTTTACGATATATTACTCTTAAGATTAAAAATTAAAAAATTTAATGTAGATTTAATTTTTAATGGTGGAATAAATAACATTAATATTTCTAAATATAAGTTTATTTTATTTTTATACAAAATAGCAAGCATGTCACTACGTTATTTAATTTTTTAATTAATTTTATTAAAATATAAATTTAAAATTTTATAATTTTTAAAATTTTTTTGAATAAAATTTAGTTAGAGGGATTGAGAATTTATAATTGAAAAAAAATGAAAGATTAATAATTGAATATGATATATACAGAGATTTTAGATAAAAAATTTTAATAAATTTTTTTGTATAAGTTAGATAAAAAATAATTAAAATTAAATGTTATATTTTGATTTTGTTATTTATTAATTTATAATTTTATATTTGAAATTTAATAATTGTTTTGGTATTTATATTGTTATCAATTCTTTTGCTATTAAATTAATTCTTATTAATTTAATTTTATTTTTGTGTAATTATTGAATATTCTATTTGTTATATAATATATTGAAAGTAATTTATGATAAAAAAATTTTTATATCAATTAGTGTATGAAAAAGATTAAGTTACTTAATAAATTTAGTGTTTTACGATCTATTACTTTTAAGATTAAAAGCTAAAAATTAAAAAATTTAATGTAGATTCAATTTTCAATGATGAAATAAGTAACATTAATATTTCTAAATATAAGTTTTTTTATTTTTATACAAAATAACAAATATGCCACTACATGAAGAGTTCCCAAGCAAAAGAGCAAAAGGCGCACCAAGTGATGATATAGGTTGGTATTTTAGAACACCTATGCCAAATATAAAAGAAAATATTTTATGTAAACTTTGTGATAAAGTTGTAAAAAGATGAATAAAACGTTTCAAAGAATACATTACTCATAAAACTGGCAATGTTGCACCATGCCCCAACGTTACTAGTTTGTTATGTTTTTATAATTCCTTTGAAAATATTATTGTTAAATTCTCAATAAAAATTATAAAATTACATAAGCATATGCAACTAATTTTTTTTTTTTTCTTAACTATATTATTAATAGGTTTAGTAAAAGAAAGTATGATGAAACTTTTTCAAGAAAGCAAATCAAAGAACATTAAGAATAAAAGGAGAAATGATGAATTCTTATCATAATTAATAAGGGAAGACTATGTCTATGAAGGTTTTATTGATGAAAACATCGTTACTAGATAAACTATACAAGATAGTATCCAATTACAATATAAGTGGCACAGAAGACAAGAATTCAGACAAAGAACTGGTGGTTGGAGTAATATACATGAAAATGGACAAAGCTTTCATAGCTCAGTTACTGAATATTTTGAGAAAAGAACAACGAAATCCACTTCAAGTGAGTTTAAATTTTCATTTAAAAGGGCTATACTTAAATTAGTTAGAAGTAAGAGTTTAAAATAACCAAAAATTAGTGATTCATTTTTAAAGACATTAAAAAGGAAGATGGGTGAATTAGTATCAAAATTTTTTATATGTGATCGACTTCCTTTTAGCTAGCAAACTCTTCATGGTTACATAATTTGATTTCTGTGGTAGTAGAAATTGGCCAACATGTGAAACTTCTAACACCTTATGAGGTCTCAAATGTGTATTTAGAGTCTGAATATCAATAAATTCATGAATGGGTTAATGGATTAAAAGTTCATTGAAATGAATTAGGTGCCACTTTGATGTGTGATGGTTGGACTAATAGTTTGAATCAATGAATATCATTAATTTCCTTGTTTACTATAGTAAAGGGATGATTTTTTGAAAATCTATAGATGTTTTAAGTGTTAATAATAGAGATGCAAACTTTTACTAAGATTATTGGATGAAGCTATGAAAGAAATTGAAAAAAATACATTGTTCAAATAGTCACTGATAATGAGGCAACACTTAAGGCTACAGGAAAAAGATTAATGGAAAAGAGACAACATTTGTATTGGACAACATGTTCAATTCATTGTTTGGACTCGTGCATTGAGGATATTGGCAAGAAAAAAAATGTGGCACAGGTTTTGGATGATGCAAAAAGTAACTTGTTTTATATACAATCTCATTTGGACTATTAATTTGATGAAGAAATATATACAAGGAAAGCGAATACTTCATCCTACTCTTACCCAATTTGCCACTCATTTCATACAGTTAGAAAAAATAACAAGGCAAAAGTAAGGTTTAAGAGAGATGTTCAATTCAAAGGTTAGTACTTAGTAATTAGTATAACTATTTAAATCTAGCATCTTTTTATGATATCATTGTTTAAAATATTAATTTAAAATGTATTACTCTAAAAAATTATTATTGAATATATAGGAATTTAAAGAATTAAAATGGGGACAACAAAAATCAAGGCCTGCTTATGAAGCAAAAAAAAAAATCATTTTAGGAAAATATTTTTAGAAAAAAACAAGTGATATAAGAAAAGTTTATGAGCATTTGGTAAAAGTATTGCGCGTTGTTAATGGTGATGAAAAACCAACAATGGGATTTATTTACGAGGTAATGGATAGAGCAAACCAAGAAATTTAGCGAAATTGTCGTTATTCTGTTGAATATGACAAAATTATTGATGATAGATGGAGTTTCATGTATTCTGACTTACATTCAGCTGGTAAGTAAACCAAGAATATAGATTGTAGTTAAAAAAAATGTCTATTTTTTATGCTTAAATTGCTTATATGTTTATTTTTTATTACTTTAATATAATATTGTTATGAATTATGTTTAGGTTACTATCTAAATCCACAATTTCAATTTGGAGTGGAGCATTCTGAAAATTACTTAAAGAAACATTAAACAGTACAAAAGCAGTTGTTGAAAGATTAGAACCTTATATAGATACTCAAATTAGAATGATTAATCAGGTTAGTATTTAATACTATTTTATAACTTTGACATTTATTTTATGTATTAAAAATAGAATTATTTTTTATTTGTTCATTTATTATTGTATTTTCAATTGATATAGTTGCTATTATTTTGAGACAAGCATGAAACATTTGGTACTTCACATGTACAAAAAGCTTGGAAGCAAATGAATATAGATAATTAGTAAATTAAATAATTATAATTTATTTATATTATTTAATTGAATAGCACATTCAAATTTAATTTAAATAATTTTATACAATTGAGTGGTGGATGATATATGATATTTGTGTTCTTGAATTACAAAAACTAGTAATCAAAGTACTTAGTCAAACAATATCTGCAACAAATTGTGAACATAACTGGAGCACATTTAGCTATATTCACACCAAAGCAAGAAATAAATTGAAGTTTGAAAAACTTCAGAAACTTGTATATACCCATTAGATGAGACATCAAAAAAGAATGAGTATTGATGAGATAAATAACAGTTTTAATCCTATTAGCTTTGACCATATTTTTTAAGATGATGATCCACTAACAGAATGGCTGTAAGAGAAAAAAAATCCTCTGTTAGATGGTCAAAACTCTAATTGGTTGCCTACAGATAATTTTGATAATGAAATAAATATTGAATAATCACGCCAATCTCAAGAAAGGAATATGTCTCATTCAAGTTTAAGTCCAATACCAAGTCAAAGTGATGATGGTCCGGGTTTAAGTCTAAATGATGGTGATGGTGATAGTGATGGTGATGGTGATGGTGATGGTGCAAATTTTAGTGGTAATATGGATGTAAATTGACCTTATAACTCACTTAAAAGAGAAATTAGGCTTGCTATTACTGGTAGAACATTTATTAACATGGCAGAATATGAAGTCAATCTATCTGCTGAATCTAGTGGAGGTCAAAGTGCATATACAGCTCGATCAAAAGGAAAAGCCAAGAAGCACCACTATGATATTTCTAGAAGTTCTTCATCTTTAGGTAGGAGATCAAATTCTAGTAACTTTGAGTATAGTGAATCATTTGTTAGTACTCAAAGATGTTACTATCAACTGGAACAACCTAATTTTCAACCTCCTTATGGTTATCCACCTTTATATAGTTATTATCCACCACAAATGTATCCTTCACTTCAAATGTATCATTTACCACAACTGTATCCTCTTCCACAAATGTATCATTCTCAAATATATCATCCACCTCAAGTGCATCAAGATCAAAGGTCACAAGGATGGGGATGGAGTCAATTTGACTTTCAAAGTGAAAATAGAAAATTTGATCTTCTTCGTCATTCTACCATATGGTAAATTTTGAAATATATATCAATAGTTATAGTTGATAGAATTTGAAGTTATTATATTTTTAAGGTTGTAATTTTATTAAATATAGATGCTTAGTATTTAATATGTTATGTTTTGTTAATATTTTGATTTGTCTAGAATTAATATTGAATATGAATTTAGCTCAAGCAAAAATTTTGTTGTTAAATCAAATACAAATTTTTTATTATAATCTAACTAAAATTGTGAATATTGTTTTTAGAAAATAAAAAATATCATATGATAAATTATTTTAAAATTCATTAAATAAGAGTTTTTATGATTATAATTATAATTATTATATTTTATAATAAATTGTGCAAAATTAAAAAAAAATTCACAGCTATGATGACTTCGATGACAGCAATGATCTTCGTTATATCCAAAAATACGATAAATACGAAGCGACCGAAAATATAATCGCGACTATTATTTAAATCCCTAATACATGCATTATTTGTTGTTCACGAAAGAACATGCTGATTTACTGTTTCTCTTTTGGAAATGAGATATAGATGACCGGAGATTTAGTAATTCTTCTTCCAGCCCATCCCTCCCTTGCTCCTGGTTTTTCCAGTTTCCAGCATATCCAATCCAACTGGAGAATTAACCACAAAACGTTTTTCTTTTTTGGGAAGGACAAGTTATGGAATTTTCATTTCAGTGCAAATTTTGCTACTCAAATAAATTCGCAAGGCAGCATTTTCCTTCCTAACCATTCCTAGAATAGGTAGATATATGAATCTTTTGCATTCACTCTAATTTTGTGGTATCATTTATAAATTGTTAACTGGTAGAAGATAAATTTGAAACATATGATAAACATTCCAGAAAACAGATTCTAGTCACCACTTTTTAACAATCTCAAGATTTACTTTCCTGAAGAAAAGTAAATTTCCCTTTTTTTCACCAGAGCAAAGATGCTGCAAATCAGTCCATGCTACTATGCCGCAAGATCTTTTCCTCTGAATCACGCAGCCATCCATACAAAGAGCTGCAAAGCTAGATCCAGAAATTGTCATCGTGAACAAATTCGAAGATTGAGCATACAACAGGACTTATGTCATTCATGACAGCACCGGTAATGCTATTTATACCCCATTTCAGTAAACTGCCCTGGACGTGGTTGAGGCTGCTTGCCTGCTTATGGAGCCAAAAACCTTGAGCTGCATTCAGGTGCAAACCATCATGCAAAACCATGATGACATTGTTTTGCATCCCATGGCTCGAGCATCCTTGGATGAATAAGCTTGGCTTGCTAGGAGCAGATATTGGCAATCGATTTCCAGGTCAGTCCAATTAATATTCTACAACTATTTATAATCGTTTATACAAGTTTTTATCTGCACACTGCACATTGTGATTTCTTTGATTAACATATTTAGTTTATTTGCGGATTTTTAGATTTGGAGAAAAAATTTTATTTTGAGAGAAAATGATATTAAAAGAGAATATTAGATTTTTGAATATTGATTTAAAGAATATAAAATTTTCATGTTTGGTTTAAAAAAATATAAAATTACTTAATAAAATCTTTTATTATATTACTTTTTATGACATGTGAATAACATATAATATTTATAACATATTACATTATTAACACATCATTTTTATTGAAATTAAAAAATTTTAAAAAATATTCTTTTAATATTTTTCAACAAAAATAATTTTACAATCTTAATTATTACCCTTAGGGTAATTGTCCTTACACAAAAAAATATAAAGATCAACTTTTGCAGTAACGTCTACGTGTGGGTCTCAAAGCCCTTGAAACAAATTTGATATGCAATAATAGGAAGTAAATGTATTTTTAGTTTATATGTAATAATATTTAGTAAAGATATTTTATATTTTATTTTAATTTTGTTACGAGTAATATGGATTATTTTTTTTATTTTAAAAAATATGATTTTTATTAAAATTTCAAAATTTTAAAAATAAAGTTTTGATATGCATTAAGTTTTTTATCTTAAAAACGCGCTCTTTGTTAAAATTTCAAAATTTTGAAAATAAAATTTTAATAACTATTACATATTTTATTTTAAAAGTATAATCTTTGTTAAAATTGTAAATTTTCAAAAATATAGTTTTAAAATTCACTACATTTTTTCATATTAAAAATGTAAACATTCACTATATTTTTTTATCTTAAAAACATAATTTTTATTAAAATTTCAATTTTTCAAAAATATAATTTTAACATCCATTTTTTTTTAATTTAAAAAACATGATATTTTTCAATATTCACTATATTTTTTATCTTAAAAATATAGTATTTATTAAAATTTTAAAATTTTAAAAACATAATTTTAACATTCATTATGTTTTTATCTTCAAAATGCGATATTTATTAAAATTTCAGAATTTTGAAAATATAATTTTCACATCCACTATGTTTTTATTTTAAAAATGTGATCTTTATTAAAATTTCAAATTTTAAAAAATATAATTTTAAAATTCACTATGTTTTCAACTTAAAAAAGCGATCTTTATTGAAATTTCATAATTGTGAAAATAAAATTTTAACATCCATTATATTTTTTATCTAACATGATTTTTGTTAATTTAAGAATTTCAAAAATATTAACAACTATTACATTTTTTATCTTAAAAATGTAATATTTGTTGAAATCATAAATAATAAAAATCACATTTACTTTATATTTTTAAAAAATTAGAAAGGATAATATAATATGAAAATGTAATTCATTAAGAATAAATGAGATAAAGTTTTTATTTTTCTTTTAACATAAAAAAAAAATCTCAAGAAGGAAAGAAAGTTCTTAATTCTCACTAGTGTGTAAAAGCCCGACTCCACACGCTTTATTGTTAAATAATTAATTGAATTTAAATGCTTATCGATGGTCAATGAAAACTCAAAAATCCCACTAAAGGCAGTTGAGTTAAGCACAAAAAAGAGAGCAATTAGGTTGATTATTTTATCTTCAATTGTATTGTGATGCTTTCTAACTTACACAAAAATAGTAACACCCGAAATAAAAAAGGTAGAAGTTATGAATTTTGATTTAACCATTATGTTAGAAACATTAATAAAAAAGATCAGAACAATGCTACTCACCTGAAATATCTTGAAAACATGCAAGAATGCATTTCTTTTCGTCAAAATAACTTCTTGATAAACAGGCTTTCATCAATTTCTTTTTTGCTAGGTCCATAGTTGGTTTTTGTCGAAATTGCAAGATGACTCTTTAACTTTTCAAATAGATTGGCAAGCTGGCGCCGCAATGGATGAAAAGAAGGATAGAGTTATTCACCTTTTCTAGTTTTTCTACTGCAACCAGGCTTTTCAATCTTGAACATAACTGTTTCCTAAAAGCTTGGGGTATGTCATGCCTTTGTTGCATAATTTGTTAAGGAAAGAACGCACTCATGATTTTGATAATGTAAGGTAACAACCAATGAGAAATTAAGTTACAAAGCTGAGATAGAGTAGCAATTTTGAATACCACACCTAAGTATTCAATGTCAACTGTCATTTGGTATTAATCCAATTTTAAACAACACTACATTTAAACCATTTCAAATCAAATTAAAGTGCAAACCTCAAAATACTAATAATGAATCAAACACAAAAATAACTAAAAAAGAAACCACAAAAAACTTAAAAATGCAGAAACTCAAACCGAACTAACATGCAAGCCTGTGTAGTGGAGTTTGGGTTGCAATAACCATTTTACATACAACCCAAACTAAAATGCAGAAACTCAAGCCAAGCTTAAAAATACAAAAACTACTAAGCCTCGTGTGCTTAAACATGGTTAAACTCAAACAGGTTTTTCTATTATATATATATATATATATATATAATATGCATATAAATTTTTTTTTACTTGGAGTCAAGATTAATAGAACAGTAAATGTATTTGGCTTTTTGGAAAAAATAAAAAATCGAAGAACAAAGACAATATTAACTATGTTCTTGAGAAACAATTCATTGATTTTTGACATCATTTCACCTATTACTCACAAAAACAAACCAAATGGATATTATCAAGTTAAACACCATCTTAACTATATTATATTCAATATATGAAAAATCTTGAAGACTAAAAAAATAAAACTTGATTAAGCTTGTAGTATCATATCCGGCAAACCTTGTGGGTGAAAATATCAACAGTTGAAGCTCCACCAATATTGTTGAACACACGGCCAATCAAATATATGATCAAGGGTGAAACAGTGCCATCAGCAACAGCTCCAATGTTTTTCTCGCACGGAGGGGACCTTGTGGAGGACCAGATTGTGAGATGTTTTCTTTCATCTGTTCACCGCACTGATTTTGAGCTAACCATAGGCTGTTTACTTGCCCAGCTGAAGAGGCTGGAAGTTTTTGAATATGAAGTCTGCATTTTTGCACATAATCCAAAGTCCACGCACAAAATCAGTGACCAAAAAGAAGATAAGAGAATAACATGAGTGGATTTCACATGCTAAAGACTAACCTGCAAATGGATTTTCACTTCATCATTGGTGAAACCATCAACTCGCATCAGTTTTTTAATCTGTTTAGGAGTGGCCACTGTGAAAGAGAATAAATCAATCAGATTTATTCCACAATTAAAAGTAAAACTTAGATACCAATAAAACTCGATTGGAACATTTCAAAAGGAACTTGATTTAAGTAATTTCTAAAAGTATCAGATTCCAATCTTTTGGTCATAAAAAAGACATAATCCTATAAAATTGAGAACAAACAGAAGCTGCCGATAAAAGGTTCTTTCAATGCAACTTGACAAAATAAATAAATAAATCTATCAATCTGATAACATCTACTTCCAAAGGCCTAGCCTTGTGAACCTCCAAGCTGTTGAAGCGCCTCGACAAATCGTCTATGCAGCTCAGGTGACCAGCACAGCCTTTGTTTCCTGGAATTCTGCTGCTGCTGTTGTGATTTAGTCTGAAACTTAATTTGGCTTTGTTCTGCATGTGTTCATTTTTCATTCTTTTACAATTATGTGTATACTACTACTTTTCATAATTAGAGATTTGGGTACTTGTAAATTTGTGGACCAATTTTGGAAAAGAAAAACAAATAGAACAAACATCTACTTGTTCTTCAGAAGCTATTCATAGATTTTTTATATCATTTCACCCTATACTGTTATTCTAAGACTTTCTCCATCACGTAAATTAAAATTCAGTATAAATAAAACATTGATAAAATAAATTATGTTTTGTAGTAAATAACTGTTCATATATACAAATGTATATACAATTTTTTTAATGAAAACTTCTCTTGTTAGCAGTTCGTTTGCAAACTTTTATCTCATCAGATTGATTATTGTTGGATTTATCAAATCTCAAATATGTGCTATTTTCACTTTCATAGCTCGATTTTATCGACGAAAAGACAACTAAAACAAAAAAAGAATGTTGTCACTCAAAAAGGAAAATAAAAAACAATCCAAATAGTAAGAGAATAGCAGCAGCTTCACTTCAAACTTGCCTAGGAAAAATCTAATCTATCCCCATAGGCTATCAAAATAAAAACATTGCAACCTATTACACACAAAAACAAATAAAAGAATATTTTCAAGTTAAACACAATCTTAACTAAATTATATTCTATATATGGAAATCTTGAAGCACCAAAAAAAAAAAAATTGATTAAACTTGTAAGTAATATCTTACCCGGCGAACCTTGTGGGTAAGAACATCAGCAATTAAAACTCCACCAATATTGTTGAACACATGGCTAATCAAATCTGTGATCAAGACAATGCCATCAGCAACAGCTGTGACGTTTTTTTGCAAATAAAGGACCTTATGGAGAAACAGATTGTGAGATGTTTTCTTTTATGTGTTGACTGCACTGATTTTAAGTTGACCACAGGCTGTTTACTTGCCCAGCTGAAGAGGCTGGAAGTTTTCGAATATGAAATCTGTATTTATGCACATAAACCAAAGTTCACACACAAAATCAGTGACCAGAAAGGAGATAAGAGGATAATATGAGCGGATTTCATATGCTAAAGAGTAACCTGCAAATGGCTTTTCACTTCATCATTGGCGAGACCATCAACTTGCATCAGTTCTCTAATCTGTTTAGGCAGCTTACAATTACCAACCTATTCACGAACACCACTTTTGTTTAGAGTAATGAAGACATTTTCTGAAGCCTCAGAAATTATAATAATAATGACCAAACACTCACCAGTAGTCACTTTCCAGCAATAAAAAACTGAATTCCTCTTCCTGGCACAGCAGAGAACTCTGCATTGTCAAGAAGCCATGCAGAAATGGTGGATCCTTTGTGGGCAGCATTAGTTAGCGAATTCTCATCAAAAAAATGGAAGCGGCAAGCATATTCCACTATTGCTTTTGCCAATGGGTGTTCGCTGCTAGCCTAAGCAATGAGAAGAAGGGAAATTCAGTAACTGTAGAAATGCATGAAAGAAGAGAATGCAGAAGAAAAAGGCCAGACTAGTCTCCTGAACCTTTCAATGTAACTCTATATTTTAAATGTGCTCTTTTTATTGTTAAACGCACTATGTAGGACTTGAAACCAGAAATAGTACAATAATAAATACACACACAAACAAACAGAGATAGACAGAGGATTAGGGATCTTATTTTCATTTGAGCGAGAACAACGACCTTTTCCTTGGAAATGTGTTGAAGTGTCTTCTCGAAATCGTCCTTGTGAATCCTAAGGACTGCATTCCAGATGCGGGAGTGGAGTCCCTTGCCTTTCTTTTTGACCAATGACAGCAGAGGGCTGGATTCTTTGGTTTCATCATCAGGAATGGCTTTGTCCACCAACATTGCTCAATTTTGCCTTTACAAACACAAATCAAATCATAATATTAATTAGATAAATTCTATTTGAAAATAAATTAAAAAAACTCAGAACATCTCAAAATTAAAAAAAAAAAAGAAGAAAAAGTCAACAAACCAATAAATTCATACATACAACAAATTTTGTTGAGGGATTATTGAAATCGTTTTTAACAAAAAAATACCTAGTTATGGCAATAAGTCGAGTCGGACAGGTTTTTGCTTATCCCAAATTCGACCCAACTTTATATATACAAAACTTGAAACCGACCCGAACTAGTAATTTTTTTATTTTTTATACCTGAACCCAACCCAACCTGACATTGTATAAAATTGTACCCAACGCCAGATAAAATTAATAAAATATTATTTTTAAATATAAAATATTATTGTTTAATATAAATATAAAATTAAATATATAAATAAATATATAAAATTAAATAAATAATTAAAAAATAATTTATATATATATCAGGTCGGGTAGGGTCGAGTTAGCCCAAAACCTTATCTTGAATTTTTTCTTATATTATTTGACCCAATCCAACCCGATACTCGAATTAAAAAAAAAATTGACCATAAAAGGTCAGGTCAAGTTTGGACCTACCAATTTTGGGTTAGATTGCTTTATCTAAAATCGCCGTTAATAATCCTCTCAACAAAATTTGTTGTATGGATTATTAAAGGTATTTTTTTTTATAAAAAAAACCTTTAATAATCCCTCATAAAAATTTATTAATGAAATTATTGAAACATTTTGAGCTTGGAACGGATTATTAAAGGCGTTTTTGACCAAAAACGTCTTCAATAATCTTTCATAAAAATTTATTGAAAGGATTATTGAAGGCATTTTTAGCCAAAAATGCCTACAATAATCTTCCAAAAAATTTTGGAAGGCATTATTAAAGACATTTTTTTATCAAAAATACCTTCAATAATTCCTCATAAAAATTTATTGAGGGGATTATTGAAAGCGTTCTTGGCCAAAAATGCCTTTAATAATCCTTCATAAAAATTTATTAAAGAGATTATTGAAAGTGTTTTTGGTCAAAAACACCGTCAATAATTCTCTGAAAAAAATTTGAAAGGGATTATTTAATGCGTTTTTGGCCAAAAACACATTTAATAATCCCTTATAAAAATTTATGAAGGGGATTATTAAGGGTATTTTTGGTCAAAAATGCCATCAATAATCCTTTATAAAAATTTATTGACAAGATTATTCAAGACATTTTTGGCCTAAAATGCTTAAATAACCCCATTGAACTTTTTGTAAGGGATTATTCAAGGTGTTTTTAGTAAAAAATACCTTGAATAATCCCAAAAAATGGTGGGCTTATGAATTTAAATCATTTTTTTTACCTCCAACTCTTACTGACTCTACATACTTAATCTTCACCTCCCACTAACTCTCTTCACCTCTTAGTAACTCTACAAACTTAAACCCATCGGCATCTATTTTGTTTTAGAGCTAAATTAGAGTTGAAGCATCAAAACTCTAGTTATTTCTTAAAGGTATTTTTCATTTTCTACATTTCAATTTTATGTCATCAAGCATGCCTTTTTTTGTATTTTTTTGCTGTATTGGATGAATCTAGGCTCAGTTTCTGTCACCTTAAAAAATAGAGAAAGGCCTAGAAATGTTATTAGTGACACTATTTTTGTTAATGGAATAGCTTTAATAGAAAACATATGAAAACTTTATCTATTCTACTGTGGATTGGTGGCCTCTTGATAAATGTGACTATGGAACATGTAGTTGGGGAAGAACTTCTCTTCTTAATCTAGTAAGCAGCTTATCCTTAGGCTTATTGGATAAATATATCATAGAAAAAAAATTCTTTTTTCTAAAATTTTAATGCTTGCTTCACTTTTACAGGAATTTCTTAAATAACGATCTAACTGATCAGGAAATGAATTATGTGGCTCCGGCATTGGAATAAGAGTTGTAGCAAATCAATATGCATCTGATGTGAATAATTTTCAAAACATTATTCAGAATATATCTAGAGGATTTGAGGTTTAGCTATTAGTAATAGCACCAGGAGGATTCTTTGATGCAAACTTCAAGTACCATCTTTGTAGACATTCAATCATAGATATTAATGTTCTTTTTTTTTTTTTTTTTGGATTTGGTACAATGATGTTAGTTCTTGACTTATTTTAAATTTGTGGATTATAAAACAATTTGGTTGTTATTTTATTTCAGATGTTATTAAATATTTTTACTTTTTTGTGTATTTTTACTTTATATAAACCATATCATATTATGATTATAAATAAATTAATATTAAAAATTAAAAATATAATTAAAAAAAAGTTTTTATTGACACCTTAAAATTTATACCAACGTATTTTATTATAAAATATTTTAGGCTATACAGACGGTCATCATAGACTGTTAGTAAAAGTTAAAACACATAAGACTATATAGATGGGCATTAACCGTTGGTAAAAGATAAACTAAAAGAGACATCATAGGTATAAGTTGAAAAAATTAAAATATATGAGTCTATACTGATGAGCATTAATCGTCGATATAGGCAAGAAAAATTAAAATATACAAGTTTATACTTATGGGTTTTAACCGTTAGTAAAAGGTATAATGGTGGAATACATAATAGATGCTATACCAACAGATATACATTTATTAACGATCTTGAACCGTAGGTATATCTTTATAAGCTATTCTGACATCTTAAAAACTATCAGTATAGATCTATACTGACAGTTAAAAGTTCATCAAAATACACATTTTGATCATTGGTATAGGTTTATGGTGCTATACTGACAGATTCTGGAGTTTTACCAATGCTTTTTTGAGCGTCACTATATGTCAAAATTCTTGTAGTGTATGGCATGAATATACAATGAAAGATCAAACATTTTTGGCTTGTTGAAATATTAAGGGTGAAAAGTCAATGAGGAGTTAACACATGCTAAAGTAAATTCCTCTTCTAAATAATCAAACAAAGCAAAATGGGAAAAAAACCTACTAGTGATGAGGTTTCAATCACAAGGAATGATTACTTCATCCTCCACGAAAGGTTGGCCAGGTTCTAAGGATGGAATTGTTGTTCCATGTCCACTAAAGTGGGAAAACAAGACATCTCTTACTTTAGCTTGATTCACCATATTTTTAATTACAGCCTTAATGTTTGCACCAATAGGCATAACGAAAGACCCAGGTGCACTAGTAGCCTTAATGATAAATTACTGTTCACTTTAAGTTCTATAGCAACAAACTTTCCATTTCAAAAGAAAACATATGGAACTTTAATCACACCAATCAAATTCAATAATAAAAATAATTAATAAGGATACAAAGAAATAAATCCTTCAGGAAACCAAGAATTAACACTAAGTTACTTTACATGAGGAAGATTTCCTATCAATATTCTAATATGCTTAAATTCTTCTTTATATTGTCTATTTGCCAATTGAAAGACTCTGGCTTCAAAAGTTGAAGGTAAAGTACTCAAAGAAATTTGCATTAAATCTCCAAAGAATTGAACTAATGACAAATTTGACATATCAACTTGTAAATTCAAACCAATCCACCGCACCATATTTTTTAATTTCATATTCAGGTTCATTATCATCCAATTATAAACACTCATCTTTTTCAAACTCCTCAATAGACTCCTTCAACTTATCATCCTCTACAATGAAAATAATGGTAGAATAATCCAAGTCAATCCAAAAATAATCAGCTTAAAATAATTTATACTAAATTCTAATAAAACAGAGATCTCTAAACAGTCCATATCCTCATAAAGATAATAATTATCAACCTTGTAAATCCTCAGAAAAGGAAATTAAGGATAACTTGATATAATTAAATACAATATAAGATCCAACACAAAGTAAAAAATTATAAAATGCCAAACTCTTGAAAGAACCTGCAAATAGGCCTTAATCGGAAAGGATCTTTGACCTCTTTCATACGGAATGTGAGAGCTCCCACAACTTTACCCTCTCTATTTTAAGCAATAATGCCAATTCTTTTAGTTTTTGTTTCAATCTCAATAGCTCTATCAAAGTTAATTTTTTTTAAAAGAAAAACATGGAAGAAATATTGTTAAGGCAAGGAAAGTTAGTTTTTGTATAGTCCATTCACATTGACATTTATTTAAACATGTTTAAAACAATAAACAAAATATTATTAAAACTAATTATAAGAAACACTTTCATAATTAAAATATTCAAATTAGTAAATAAAATAAAAAAAATTGTAAGAAATAGAACTTACAAAATAGATTTTGGAGTGAACAACAGAAAATGAAATATGCTTTTAAAGTGTGAGGATTTTGTTTGTGGTCAATGGACCTAAAATTGAGCTTGCTTTTATAGTTGGAAAAGTTTGACTTAACATGTAAACAAAAAAATCCTCATAATCGGAATCCACACAACTTAAAATAAATTCAATAAAAAAATTTTTAAAAGAACCTGTAACAAAAAAAAAAAAAAAAGAATTTGAATTTAAAAAATTGTGACTAATAAAAAGTCATCGGAATTTCAAGTCACAGATTTTTTGCCAAAAGTTGTGAAATCGACAAAAAATTGA
Organism: Durio zibethinus; assembly: GCF_047325235.1. Taxonomy (NCBI): domain Eukaryota; kingdom Viridiplantae; phylum Streptophyta; class Magnoliopsida; order Malvales; family Malvaceae; genus Durio; species Durio zibethinus. The sequence continues at coordinate 11,040,768 of NC_143163.1, forward strand.
TTGAAGAAAATCCATCTATTAAGAGATAAAAACTTGATGGCTAAACCTTTGGAAGTGGCAAGAGATACTCTAAAAGAAGGCAATCTTAGCCGTAAAAGAACATGACAAACACATTGCCATTGGAAAAGAAAAAGCATGAGTCATTCCCTTTAATGGCTCTAATGTGAAGCTAGGGTTAGGGCTTTTAATCAATAACATTTCACAATTTTTAGCTTTGGATTTTGAATTTTTATTAGCAAGTGGTGAAATATTATAGGTGAAATATTGTCATCTTTGTGGTTTTGCTTGGGAAATAGACTCATTATAAGTTTCAAAATGTTTCTGTTAAAGACAAATGTGAACTAACACTATAGGAAATTAAGTTTTTAGTGGTATTTAGTGGCATTTAACGTTTATAAATGTCGTTAAAAGATTAGCAGCATTTGTCAAAAATGCTGCTAAGAGTGCTACCTATACCTGCATTGGGAAAAATAATAGCGTTTTTAAAAAAACGCCACTTATTTAGCTGCATTTTTTATCATAAAATGTCGTTAAATTTAGCAATATTTATAGTAGAAAATGCCACTAAATTTAGTGGCATTTATAATAGAAAGCACCACTACATTTTGGCATTTAGTGGCATTTTTAGGCACAAACGCTGTTAAATTAATAAATTTATTTTTTTAATTTTCTTTTAATTTTGATTATTATCATTAAATAAAAAATATTAAAAGAAATAAAAACGAACTTAAATTCATAAATTGAATATTATAAATACATAATTTGTTTCAATATAGATGAAACACAAAGTTAATACATGAAATAATTCAAATTATTTTAGTACTTAACCAAAAATCTAAAAGGAATAGAGATAACATCAATAAAAAATTTATGCAAATTTTAATTGAATATTCATACATCTAGAAACCTATAGTGTAACAGAGGAAAATTAAGTATGTGGCAAATACTTTACCTTGCAGTATTCACAAATGATTATAGATGTTTTTTTTTTGTTCTTTATCTTCTGTTATTAATGATTTTCATGCACAACGAATTTTTTCAAGCAAGATTAAGTCGTTTCATCAAACACCATAATCTGGAAAAACAAACAAAACAAATGCCAAGATGAGATGAAAAAAAAACATAATAGATTATTTCAGAATGGTTTCCTAATGATATCTTGAATAAATCAACAAATTCATGTTAACATGTAACAATTTTTTAGTAATTTAAAAAATATTTTGTTGAAAAAAAAAACTAAACCTAAAATTTTATTTTGTTTGTAACTAAATTCAACGTTCAATTTCATGTTTTTTTTAAAAAAAACCCTATTTTTTTCACTTTCTGTTCTATCTTGAATTTTTCTCACCAACCAAATAAAACCAAACTCAAAATTATACTAACGAAATAAATTGGTAAAAAAAGAAAAAGAATAGCCAAACTTTGAAAATTGCCAATGTTGAAATGGAGTTTACCAATGAAGCTTGAACGATGGTAGAAATACAACAAATCATACAGTAGAAATGCAACAAATCATACAAGAAGTTTAGGAATTTGACCCAACAAATTAGATAAGAAGTTTAGAGATTTGACCTAAAATACAAGAAAATTAACTTAAAATTTACAAAAATGAAAGGAAAGAAAATGAAAATTGACTACAAAATGATTGAAACTTAGGCAAAAAATAAGAAGAAAACGACCCAAAATGAGCAGAAATGGAAGAAATGAGTAAGAAAAAGAAAAGCAAAAAGGGAATCTCACGAGTTTAAAATTTAAGAAAAATTTAGCAGCGAGAAAGTGTGATTATTGAAGTGTGATTATTAAAGGTGTTCTAGCAAAAAATACCTTCAATAATCTCCTTCAATTTTTTTAGGATTATTCAAGGTGTTTTTGACAAAAAAATGCTTTCAATAATCCTCTTCAATAAAAAATTGGAGGGGATTTTCAAGGCTTTTTTAACCAAAAATATCTTCAATAATCCTTTCTAATTTTTTTAAGAGATTATTCAAGGCATTTTAGGTCACTAAATGGCTTGAATAATCCAAAAAAAAAAAAGAATAGGGTTATTCAAGGTGTTTCTAACAAAAAACACCTTGAATAATATTCTTCCATTTTTTTTTAGATTATTCAGGGCGTTTCTAACCAAAAAAGCCTTGAATGATCCCCTTTCATTATTTTGGAGATTATTCAAGGTATTTTTGGTCAACAAATACCTTGAACAATCATTTACAAAAAATTGAACAGGGTTATTCAAGGTATTTTTGATTAAAAACGCCCTGAATAATCTACTTCAATTTTTTTGGAGATTATTCAAGACATTTTTAGCCAGAAAATACTTTGAATAATCCCTTATAAAAAATTGAAGGGGATTATTAAATGTTTTTATTGAAGAGAATTAAAAATTGAAAGGATTATTGAAAGTATTTTTTGCTAGAAAACATATTGAATAATCTCTTATAAAAAATTTAATAGGGTTATTTAAGACATTTCTGACCAAAAATACATTAAATAACCCTATTTAATTAAAAATCAAAATATATAATGGCGTTTAGGTTAATAAACGCCATAAAAATATATTTTTAGTGATGTTTTTAAACCCAAATGCCACTATATAAGAATTTAATGGTGTTTTATAAAAAAAGGTTGCTAACTTTGTAAAAACATAAAATTTTGTGATGTTTATTTTAAAACGTTGCTAAAAAATAGTTACTAAATCTCCATTTTCATGTAGTATAATGGGCAAACTAAATGAATTACTTTGCAAAAAAGAACTATAAAGGAGTTGATAGATTTATTTTTAATAATGCAAGTGAACAATTATAAAAAAAATTTTGGACCAAATTTACCAATCAATTTTTAAAAAACATTAATGAAGTGTGCAATAAATTAGAGTTAGGGGATTATTTTTATTTATGTTATAGATACTTAAAGTTCCATTTGAAATTTAAATAAATCTAAAAATTTTACTCAAACTCAATTAATGAATATTAATTTTTATCTAAAACCTTTTAAAATTTAAACAAACCTGACCAGATAGTCTGACATTTTGAACAGTTTTGCTAATAGCTATCTCAACAATCCATATCTAACTTAATTCCTTAGCTTTTATATTTACTATTTCCAGCTTTTAAAAATCTTATACTGTCCTTTGAATCAGGTGGTCCACAATCTTCCTGCACAATGTGATTTGTTTCGTGATCTATTCATATCGCCATGTGTGCAGGGTCTGCTGGTTAGTGCAGGCAAGCTTTCTTCGTGGGGCTCACATCAACTAAATTCCCTAACCTCACGAAGCAAGCACAAACTTAATTTAAATCAAAGTTATTAATATTATATCGAATAATATTTTGATTTTTTTTAAAAAAATTATATATGTTTATATCAATTATTTTAATATATTATTTCAAAGTTTTTATTTAATACAAATATATTTATAAATATATAAAAATTTATACATAATAATACTACTAATAATTTACAAAATAAATATATATTATATAAATATATAAAAGCTAAAGCCTCTAATATAAAAGAAATAATTTGACATAGATAGTTTACATTTTTGGCATGCAGACGATCTAAAAAAATGACATGTGTTTTTTAATAAATGTATTTTAATATTTCAAAAAAATTAAATTAAATAAATTTATTTTTATTTATCTTAAATCATTCTTAATTAAATCTATAAAACAGGTAATAAAAGTTTAGTTGCCATCATTAATATATAAAATAATTTTGTTAAGACTTTTTTCAATTATAAATATTTAACTTTGAATTACATTTGTGTAAAAAAAATTCATTTTTTTATATTCAATTTTACTTTTTGAGATATTAATCAGTTTTTATTGTCAATCCATCATTTTTTGCATTGACATTCCAACTAATGAACGTAATTTTGGTATTTAATAAGGTAATTTATAAGCCTGAATAAATATGTAAATTATTTAATATCAAGAATCCAACCTTTGAAAAAAAAAAAGAATTCGAATAAAAATAATAGCTAAATTATTTTTAAACATATTTTTTACTATATAATATATAAGTGTTTTTTTCATAATCATACAAGTGATTAATTACCATATATAACATCTTAATTTAAAGGCATAATTTACTCCTAATCAAAAGTTTTTAAAATATAAAATGTAGACTTTTCAATATAAAAACTACAAACATGCTCATAATTAAATAACCCATTATGATTAGGATTTGCAATAGGTTGGGTCAGGACGGGTTTTTGCTTGCCCCAAACTCGATGACTTTATATTCATCAAATCTGAACTCGATCTGACTTAGTACTGTATAAATCATACTTGATCCAACCAACTCGAAATTAATAAAATATTATTTTTTAAAATATAAATATTTAAATATATAATTATATAAATATATATAAATTTAAATTTTAAAAAATAATTTTTACATAATGTCATGTCGGGTCGAGTTTGCCTAAAACCTGAACTTGACCCGACCTCAATTTTTTCTTAGCATTACCTAACCCGACCCAACCCGAAACTTGATTTTAAAAAAAAAAAAAAATCGACTCTATGAGGTCGAGTCGGGTCGAAACCTGTTGAGGACTGGTTGGGTTGCCAACCTTAATTATGATTGATTTGCTTAAATTACTTCAACTTTTACAAAAGTTTTCCTCTTATAAATAAAGAATCATCTTATACTAAGATTGTTCAAAAGTTCACCATGCATTTGATTGTTCAAAGATTCACCAAAACTCTTCAAATGTTTTTGTTTAGTTGTGATTAGGTAAATCTCTACTCAAAAAATTCCATTAAATCTTTTATACAATAACCAATAATCTCTTTTTTTTTTTTAGTTTTTCAATCACTATTAACAATAAAAATGTATTGTTTTTATTTTAGGTATTGTTTCTCTTTTGTTTACCTTTTTCAACCAATAATTGTTTTTACTTTGTCATATTTAGTGTTACTTCTCATTTGTTTATTTTTTTATGCATATTCAATTAAACTCCATTTATAATTTATTCATTCTTAATGATCTTAAATCATTTATTTTTTTTCTATTGGCTTGAACTTCAAATTGGCATGAATCTCTCTTTGATTTCAAAATATTGTATCTAAAATTTTTATATTACAACAAGATAACAATCTCACATTCCATGAAACAGGGACGAAAACATAATTTTTTTTTCTTTTGCTTTGCGATTTTGCCTTTCATTTGTAGTTTATATTTTAACATCATGTTTATTTACGTTTAATATATGTGGTTTTATTCTATTATATTTATTCTGTTTAATTTGTTTTGCATGAATCAATAGCATAATTTTTTTTTGTACAACAATATAATTTTTAAATTAAGATGTTAATTGCTTTCCCTTATGCCATGAATGAATGCCTTTAATCAACATTTTGTCACAATCAACTATTTGGTCATGGTTAATTCAATAGCTATTGAATAAAAGAATTAAATAAAAAATATGTGATGCGTTTAATATGTATTTTTTAATATATGCATCATTATTTGATGATCTAAACATTTTAAAAATAATAACTTATACAATTTTGCTATTAAATATCTGACATGATACATAACAAACAATTAAATAAATTTTATTACTAATAGAAATTGTTAAAAGATAGAAGTGGTTATTTATTTTCAATTTTATGATGCATAAAAAGATAAGTTATACAGATTTTAAGGTAAATGATATACTTATTTTCATCAAATAATTCAAAAACATTGATTCAATATAATTTTATATTTAAAATTTTATCATGCACTTGCCTTTTTTTACAATATTTGTATTCTAATTTTTATATTTCAATTCATACAATTGCATGAACTAAAAATATATTACCAAATAGGTGTCAAAACAATTCCTTTTTTTATCCAGCTAAATTCTATTAAATTTGTTAAATTTTCATGCTATAATTTCTCTAAAAGATGTTAATAAAAAATTGTATTTGAAAAATATTTTGGACAACTTTTCGAATTTTGAAGAAAACAATGAAACCTTAAAATAAATACTTGATTTTTATTTCCAATGATTTTTTTTCTTATAATTGTATGATGACTTAAAACATTACAATAATTTTCTTAATTAGGTCAATCAAATACTAATTTTGACTGAAAGTTCACTAATCATATAAATATGGTATTTGTTTTAATACATAACAATTGTTTCACTTTAATTTCTTTCGAAAATTTATGTGTTATATTTTTAGAGATAAAAAGTAAGACAATTCAATTGTATCTATTAAATTATAAATTTATGTTAAAGATGAGATAGGTATGATTATTAAATTACTAACCTATAAATACCAATAGGTTAAGTTCTTTTAAGTATACCATCAAGAGGGATTATGTTACATCAAAAAAGTTTTACACATTTTTACATCCTTTTTTTATCTTTAATTTCAATAGATCTAAGGGATAAAAAAGATAAGTAAAAAAAATAGTTTAATCTTATCTCTTGAATCTATTAAAATAATGTTTTTAAAAATATAAAACTAAAGAGTTTTGTATTAGTGTAAGTAGATTTCTCTTTATATACATAAATATATATATATATATATATATATATATATATATACACACACACACACACGCCATCCATATAACAAAATGAGATTTCTAATATTATAAATATTATGAAAATACAATTTCTTATCAAAATTATAAATATACTATTCTTAAAATAAAAATTTATTTTTTAATAAATAATCATTTACTTTTTAAATAGTAGTGTATGTAAAAAATATAATTGATTTGTTTGCCCGTGCAATAACACGGGCTTAAAACTAGTTATCTTTTAAAACCAAATAAATAAGTTTAGAAGTATGAGTTATGATATTTTTAAAAAATTAATCTAATCGTATGATATTTAAATAAATATTTTTTATATAAAAAGATGAAAAAGAAATTAACCTTAGTTTTATGAACGTTAAACTTCAAAAAGAAAAAATGCTTTCTTGAAAGAAATTGAGATATTTTTGAATCTTGGTTCGTAAAAAATAAAGTGTAATAGAAAATAACTTGTAGTAAGAAATTGATAAATCAAACTGTCAAGAGTTATTTTGTCTATTAGTTTTATTTTTATTAGGTTAAAAATAATTAAACAACAAAAGATAAGTTAAAAATTACAAAATATATTTTACATTTATGTACCAATCAAAAGAAACTAATTCATCGAAACCTATTGAAGCCAACTGTTATTACTTACTACCAAGTTTGATACAAAAAATACTCTTAAATGTATCGTATTTTGGTATAATTAAAACATATCAGTTGATACAATCAATATTGAAACAAAATTAACATTGGTTCAGACTTCAAAACCTCAAAAGAAATAAAAATGTTGACAATATTTTGTAAGATTAAGGTTATGTTTGGTTTGAGAAAATATATTTTATTTTTTTCATTTTAAAAAATAATTTTTATTTTCTATTTTTGAAATTTGAAAAATGCATTATTTTTAGAAAATCAATAATTGTTTTCAAAAATGAAAATAGAGAAAACATGTTTAGAATTTACATTTTCAACTTTTATCATTACGCAACAATTAATATTGATGAAAGGTAATAGTCATAAATGAAAATTGAAATTATGAAAATTAGAACCTAACAAGCTTCTTAATGTTAAAATCATTTTTTATTTTATTGCTTTCAAAATTTTCATGCTTTCCATAAAAAATTTCATGTTTTCAATTTTTGTAAATAGTGGTATTTTCATATAAATGATCATAGTTTCATACTATTAAAGATAAAATGGTTTTTTTCACCCAAATATGATTATTTTTATATTTATATTAAAAAACGTACTGGTTAATTTGAATTAACATAATAATAAAATGTTAATTTTCTATGTTTTATAAAATTTTAACTATTTTTTCAAGATTTGATCATAATGAAACAAACAAAAAATTTCAAAATCTTTAATAGGCTGTAGGTATAAAATAGCACATTATTAATAATTAAAAAATTGAAAGCCTAAATATATGAATTTAACATATAAAAGTAGCCAATATTTTATAAATTTCAAACCTCTTTCAATCAATTTTTTTTGTTAATTTTTTTGTTTGTTTATTATATATGATTATAAAAAAATCATGTAATATTTGTTTATGTGAAATTTTAATTAGTAAATATAATTTTATAAAAAAAATCATGTAAATATCACTTTTAAATTCATATGAACTTCAAATGTGTATTTTATATTATTGTTGGATAACTAGTTTAAATGGTCAAATAACATAATGGATCACTTAAGCCTATTTAGGCATACATTATAAAATGTAATATAAAAATATAAAAAAATTATTGCATGTTTAATTATTCGAAACTAAATCTTTTGATAATTTGTAATAAATAGTAAAAAATTAATAAAAAATCCTTGTTTTCACTTTTTATCTTCTCCAATGTATTTTCATTAAACCTTTGTTTGGATAATTAAAATTAATAAAAAAAAAAGAAAAGGAAAGGAATTCTAATAACCATTGTTTGGATAAAGAGTAAAAAAGAAAGGAAATGATTCATTGTAATAATTTTTTTCAATTATAACTTTTTATTATCTGTGATTTTAGAGCACTTTTAGACCATTATATGTTTGTTATCTTGTCTGACCTCACAATTATTACTATATCAATAGTTTTTAATTAAGTAAAATCGGAAGATGTTTTACAAACATGCATAATGTTTTACAAACTTCTTTTTATGATCGTTTTTTATGTATATAGCAATAAACAGCTAAACACATAATATAGACAATTGCCCTTTGTTGATTTTCTCTCCAAAAATACTAAATCATTGTCTCATTTCTTTGTTTATCCATCTATACAGCAAAATATCAACAATAATTATTATTATCGTAACAATAAATACACTAACACTTGTATGAAAAGAAGATAATATTAAAACAAAATTGAATTAGAGAATTTGGAGACATGAGACATTTAACAATAAATCATACATACTAGTAATAAAAATACTAATATTTATTAATTACTCACATATATTAATTATTATAATAAGAAAATTTTATGCTAGTTTGACATCTCATAAACTCAAAAAATATGTCTATTCATATTTAACCATTCATCAAAATTAAATCACCAAAATATTATAACAAAATTTTTATATTGGAAGAGATGTGTGAAACATACTTGAAAAAAGAGATGGCTTTAAAAAAATTACAAAATGATTGTGATCAGCTTAAGTTTTTTGATTAGGTTTTTAATATTAATAAAAAGATGGACATAATAGTTTTTTTATAAAAATTTTTTTTTCAACTTTCCTTTTCCTAACTTTTCCTCCAAATTAAGGTATTAAAAAAATTAGGTTTACAAGGGAAACCAAAGATTATTTGGTTTTCAACTCTTTCCCTTTCTTTAAATTAAAAATTTATCCAAATAAGGGGAAGGGGTTTTGTTTCCTTTACTTTCCTTTACTTTACTTTACTTTCCTTCCCCTCCCTTTAATCCAAACACTCTCCCTAATTTTGATTTATTTTCATTTTTAAAAAAATATATTTTATTTTTTCAACCAAATAAGTTTTTTAATTTATTTTTTATTTTTTTGTAAAAATAAAAATGAAAAACAATTTTGTTTTCATGAATCAACATACCCTAAAATGAGTGTTTAGTTCGGGAGAAAATAAGATTTTTAGTCAAAATTTTACTTTTTGTAATTTAATTTCTTAATTTAGTTCATAAAATGTGATTTCTAAGATTTTCTAAGATTTTGAACAGTATAGAGAAGGAAGAAACAAGGGAAATAAAAAAAACTTTTATCGTAAATTTTTTTTCTTATTTGCCTTCTAATAATTACATTTTCACATTATATAGACAACGTTATTTAGCTTTAAAATACAGTAAGTTTTTATAAAAATATTATGAAAATAATTTTTTTCATAATATATTTTAAATGGAGATCATTTTTTATATTAAAAACATGGTTTTTTTAAATTTCAACAAAAATTGTGTTTTTTAAATTAAAAACATGGTCTTTGTTATATTTTCAATAAAAATCATGTTTTTAATATTAAAAATGTGATATTTATTAAAAATATATTATAAAAAGTTATATTTTATTTTTTATATTTTCTTGTTAATATATTATGAGAAAGTTTATTTTTCAAAATTTTATAATTTTAACAAATACTACATTCTTTAGATTAAAATGTAGTCTTTGTTAACAAAACACTACATTTTTATGTAAAAACATAGTTTTTTTTTTAATATTTTAAACAAAGATATGGTCCTATTGAAATCCTTGAGAAACGATATGATTAAAAATATGGTATATTACACAAATAGTCACTTAACTATAAAGGTCATTTTAAAATGGTTCCAAAACTATTAAAATTTTTAATTTAGTCATTAATGTTTGAGTAAGTGTTTTTTTTGTCACTAAGCCATTAATTTCTAATAGAATCATAACTGCATATGCCATATATAATGTCAATTGCCACATGGGGTGTCCATGTCATCAAAAATACCACATGGCTAAAGTTGACATGTCATTAATAATAAAAATTAAAACACAATATGAAATAACTTTTCTCATTTTTTTCCTTCCAATAGTAAAATTTTTATTTCCTTTCTTTATCTTTCATTATCCCTGCTTTCCTAATCATCAATTTCCCTTTACTTCTAACAAGTAAACTAAAGATTAAGGCAATTAGGGTCATCATCAATAGCTAAAACACGCATATCAACTGAAAATCAATCATTGCCACTATCTTCATCATTAGAACCACCCATTTTTTTCCTTCCCCATCATTGATAAAATAAACAATTGAAACAATCCATGAGAAAACAAAGCAAAACCCAGATAGCCATATAGTAACAAATTTCAATTTTTTTAAATTTTATACATTGTTTTTAAAACCTTAAAACAAAAATGATAACCAAAACCTTATAAAAAACCTAGATAACTAAAATCTTAAAACAACCATAGTTATCCCCGCCCAAACCACCTTTTATCACCACAAAAAATCTCATTTTTTACCCCTAAAAAACCACATTCAAAACAAAAAAAAGTAAGAAAAAAATAAAATATCAACTTAATTAGCCAAAATAGGAAGCAAAACAAAGTACAAAAAATGAAAAAGAAAGAAGGTTTTGGGTTTGGCTTGTTCTAGAAGATTTTTGAACTTGAAAATTAGGGAAAAAAAAAGGTCAAACGTAGAGAAAAAACAAATTAAGATATGGTTCAATTTGGAGTGACAAAGGTGTATATTTTAGGTTTGAAATCACAGGACTAAATCCTAAATCTATGCTTTTCAAAGATTTGAAAAACAAAAAAACTAATTGAATGAGTGAAAAGAAAATGAAAAAAAGGTATAAAGAAATGTCCTTTTTGGCATTTTTGGTGCCAACCAACGACGATCGAAATAGTAAATGTGGATCGAAAAGTAGGTTTCTTGAGTTTTTTTTATAATTGTGCCTATATTTTAGAGAGAGAAAATAGAGAAAAGGAAGAAAGAATTGGGAGGAGAGAAGAGAAAAACCAAAAAGTAAAAATTTTTTAAAAAAAAGCTAACTTTTTTACACAATAAGCTAGTGTAGCATTTAACAGTTGATGTGGCATGTCTAATCAATATTCTGTTAAAAATTAACAGCTAAGTGACAAAAAAAACACTTATTCAAATGTTAGTAACTACATTGAAAAATTTAATAGTTAGTGATCATTTTAAAAAGAACCATATAATTAAGTGACTATTTATGTAATTTTTACATTTAAAAACATGATTTTTGTTGAAAATATGAAAAAATTATTTTCAAAATTCAACAAAAATGACATTTTTAAAATAAAAAATTTGGCATTTGAAAAAAATATATGAAAAAAATTATTTTTCAGAATTCAGCAAAAATGACTAAGATAAAAAATACAATCTTTGTTAAAACTATAAAAAAAATTTTAGAATTCAATAAAGATAACTTTTTTTAAGATAAAAAAACACAATCTTTATTTAAAATAAAAAAATATTTTTAGAATTCTTTAATATATTTTGAAAAATAAATAATTAAAAATAAGACAACGTATTATTCAATATTGAATATTATAAATGCCATATGTTATTTATATGTTATTTACATATCACGTGTTATAAGTGTCACGTATTACTCATGTGTCATAAAAACTAATATAAAAAAAACTTTATTAAATAATCTTATATTCATCTAAATCAAATATAAAAATATTATATTTTTTAAATTAATAAAATTTAAAAATCACTTTTTTTTTTCAGTATCACTTTTCTCAAAATCAAATTTCCTTCTGAAATATATAAAAATAAAAGTCTCCTAAGTTATTTCAAGTATTAGTATTATCGTACCTCTTAAGTTCTTAATAATCCCCACTCATAAAAGGCCTCATTTCTTCAGTGATTAGGTCAAGAGTTGTTGAGAACTGTAATTTACGCGTATTAAAATGGCGTAAATGGGTGGTAACCACATTTATTACTTTATGTGAATAACTAAAGCATTAAATCCACGTTTTTGCCATTAATTAAAGTAAAGTAGCAAATTAAAGCTAAAATCTCTATTAATTCGTCTCACTATCTATCCATGTTTTCTCTTTAGGTTTCTCATTTTCAATAACATGGCTCAAGATTTGTTTAAGTAAAAGATTGAATTCTTTTTTTCTTGTTCTGTCTCCCATTTATTCTTTATTGAGTGAGCATTTATATTTCCATATCACTTTCTTCATTTCTTTTTCTGGGTTATTTTTGTTTCAAAGTAAGCTTCTTTATCTCTTCTTTTTGAACTTTTATGTATTGAAGTATCTAAAAACTTAGACTCCAAGTAGATTATTTTTCTACTTTTTCATTACCCATTTTTAAGGTTTGATTAGTGATTAGATCTGGGGGTAATTTAGGTGCAAAAAGCTACGTTTTATTCACTATATGCTAAATCTAATTGCTATTTTTTTCTTGAATTGTTTTTGTGACGATTACTGTTTCATGCCATATTTGCTTGTAAATATGTTTCCCTAATTGCATTTAGTGTGTTACTTTCAGTTGATTAACCAACTTGATGCTTATAGCATCAGGTTTTACTTTAATATCCATTTATTTTAATCCCTTTTTTTGAGTTTTTCATATCTTCATTTCAAATTTGAGAGTTTTTCCTATTGATAGCTCTCTACTTCATGTCAAAATAATAATATTTTTGCTTGGAACCCATGTTTTGTTTTGAAGAAAAGTTGACCTCAGATTAAATGTTTTTCATACATTTAAAATGGTTTTCTTTTTGAACCTTCATGCTTCTTTTTTATCCTATTTCCTGATAACATTGGTTGGTTTTTGCTTGATTTTTCACATATCTTAGGTTGGTTCTTTAGTTAACTCAGAGGTCGAAAGATTTTAGGTTTCATTAGCCAAAATGAGAAAGTTATATAGGAAACTTGTGTTGATAAGAAACCCATTGACAAATGTGAGGAAAAATATCAATTCGCATTCAACAAGGGTGTTTAGCAATAAAAAATGGATTATCCCATTTCTTGGAAGCTTACTTGTATCAATTACTTTGTTTTTCACTATCATTTTTAGGTTGTTCAATACTTTTTATGGGGGAGATCAGTTGCCATATGACATTATTTCCTTTGCAATAATGGATGTATTTTGTAGAATTAGATTTAAAGAAATCATTTAACATAAGTGGCTATTTAAATGTGTAAGCACCTAGACTAGCATATCTTATTTTAGAGACAAAAGGAAATGGTCATAGGATGATGAGACCTCGTAGATAATGTATCACCTAAGAAATTAGTATGTTTTGCATTTGGATCTTGAGACTCCTCCATGTGAAAGGTTGAGACTGACAAAATATAGTAAAGATTGATCCAACTTTTTGTGAAGTGGAGAATGTGTGCGTAATGGCACAATCCAACTAGGTAACATTCAAAGGTCTTACAATGATTGCGGGTACTCTTCAAGCAATTGCAATACTGTTGAAAGAGAACTTCGAGTGGGATTGGTTTCTAAACCTGAATGCCTCTGATTACCCCTTTGTGACTCAAGATGGTTAGTGCTAAAACTTTGGCTCTTTATCTTTTCATTAATAAAGGCTTTCCTATAGGTATAAGGGTTTAAAGAACATTGCTATGCTTATAGTATGAATTTTAACTCAAGGTTGTTAGTGAACTTTGCTTACGACCACCTATTTTTATTAGAATTACATGAATTCTTTGTAGCAATTGTAATATAAATAAACTTGATTTTGTTTATATGTAACCCTCTTGAGCTTCTTTCCTAATTAATTATATAAGCAATTTATAACTTAAGGTTTAGATTATGAAAAGAATTTTAAAGAATGTGAAAATTTTTAATTTAAGTTTTACTAAAAATTATTTTTATGAGAAGGCTTAATCAATAGTCTAATGAATTTTGGATTTCACTCAATCCAATGGACTTTTTGAATGAATTAACTAGTACAATGGGGCTCTCGCAGTTTTGTTTAATCAACATAATATATGTGTTTTCAAACATTAGGCTGATTTTTGTTAGTTTCTGCTACCTGGCCTTTGCATAAGCTAATTTGAGAAATGTTTGAGTGCTCTTATGATTGTCACTTGTACTATCATGTTGGTTATATTTATGGGTTAAAATGTGTGAAGAAGCTCCATTTGCATGTTTCTTCTTTTCATTACAACATGCATTTTTTATTGAGTTATGGAGTGTTTCCATAAACTTAAAGATGTGTTAAAAGGTTTGTGCTATTTCTAGCTTGTTTACTGAAGAATATTTGATATGTGTTTTGATTTTATAGTTTTGCTGCATGTTTTCTGGAATTTTCAAGAAATCTCAATTTCATTAAATATACACAGATTACTGGCTGAAAGCTATAAGATTAATACCTTATATACATGCCACTCTTGAATATCCCTTTTCTTATCCCCTAATGTCACTCACTTGCTATGTGTATTTATGTGCTTTTATAGGAACCAGAGAGCAAAACCAATCATAGTTTATCCAGGCTTCTACTTATTGAAAAAGTTTGAGTTGCTTGGACCACACAACGTCTATCACTGCCCACATCTTTCAAGTTGTATACAAGTTGGTTTTTATTTTTCCTTATTATTTTTTTGGAGCACATCATACCCTATATTGTATCAAATCATTGGTAGATTGCTTGCCCTTCACTGCTTTTGTTTTTTCAAAGGTCATAATGCATTTATGTCAATTTGTGTTATCTTGAAATCTTAAATGGTGTTGTATACTTATAGGGTTGATATGGTATTAGTTGATGTTAATATGCCAAATAAGGATCACGTGTAACAATTTATATTTTAAGCATAAGACATAAGGTGCATTTATTTGCTTTGCTAATAGTCAATGTTGAAATTGAATGTTCTTGCTGAGCGTTGTGGGTTGGTCCAATCCATGCTTATTCCT
This sequence comes from Durio zibethinus, assembly GCF_047325235.1. NCBI lineage: Eukaryota > Viridiplantae > Streptophyta > Magnoliopsida > Malvales > Malvaceae > Durio > Durio zibethinus. The sequence goes on from NC_143163.1 coordinate 11,056,116, forward strand.
TGGAGTAAGAAACTTGTTTTTTGCATTTTAGCATAAAGTCTTCTATGTTAAGGTTCCTTCCTATCCTAATTTTATTGTAGGGAATTAAAAAGCATTAATCAGCTGTTGATTTGTAAAGTAAAAATTATGAAAGTAATGTTTTTTTTAGAGAAGGCTAGAGCCTACAATCAAGCTTAGGTGCTTATAGTTACATTAGCTTGTACTCCATTCTTTTATGCATCACTTGCTGATTTTTCATCCTTCATTGTTATAGACACCGAATTATATTCTAACCCATTCCAATTAAAATTCAACATTTAAAGTCTTAACTTATTTTTTTCCAAAAATTTTGAATCTCACAAGCATTTCGAGTCATTTGAAGAAAAGGACCTTTGGACTTGACACTCAAGGAAAGTGATAAAAATTTAAGATAAAGTCAAAGTCAACTTTAAAAGTCAAACTTGTTTAATCTTGGTTAAATGTTGGATTTCAAGGTTAAAACCAAGAAAAAAGTTTTGACTTTGTTTGAAACTGGGATCATGGGTTGACTTGTACACCAATGCTTTAAATTATCCATTCAACATGGCATGCTAAAAATATTATTAAAAATCTCCAACTTCAAGGTTTAGCAAACTATAATATATACTCACACCACTCTTTACGAACTTTATCAAGTTTGTCTATCATGAAGCTTTCTTTACTATTCTACTAAAAGAAATCAGAAGTAAATGTTGATAAACAAGAACATAATTTAGGTTTTTTTGGAAGATACAACGATTTTATGAAATTAATACTAACCTTGAATGGTGTGATCATAAAATCATATAAAACTATCTCTTTCATAAAATGAAGGACATAATATCCACATTCGATATATCCTAGTTGACAAGATACCTAAAAAATAAATTTAGTGGGTTTAAAAAACATTTATCTAAACAAACTCAATATAAAAAAATAAATTTCACGTTTATCGATAATGATACAATTTATTTTTACTTTCTTATCAACTGCAGACATTCCCCTAAATTGAAAAGAAAAAAATTATTTATACAAAAATAAAAGTAATTATGAAGAAATAAAAGATAATATAATAACATATAATATCTCTTTATAAAATTTTGAATATCAGGGTTAGGCATCACTATCTGTTGAGTGAAATTAAATAAGTATGGCATAAAAGAATTAGTATCAATTACAATAAGCTACCAATGACAACTGTAAAATAATAAGAATGATATACTCAGATTAGGCATCATCTCAGATTCAGGTAAAGTTGAAATAATTATTTGTATAAATATAATTTACGCAGCATTAAATGGGAGCAAATAATAATTAGCCTGTTTTTGCAAGAATTGAGTCACATGACGACCACAAAAAATGACAGTGCCACGTTGCTCACTAATGATATTTGGGTCAATGAATCTGAATCTATAGGTCATTTGTCTCATCTTGATCTCTTTATATAGGAAGCTACACGATAATAATTAGTAATACTAGTTAGTAATACACTGTAATATAGTTAATACATATTGACTTTGCATATTTAAATTTATAATCTAACCTCATATAAACAATAATATCAGCAGTCGATATTTCATCCAAGTTACAAAATTCCTTAATCTTATCTCCACCAATGTAAAAAATTGATGGATGATCAAATAACTTATCTTGGACTCAATGGTAATGTAGTTTTCTCTGAATAAATGATTAAGTGAATAATTAAATGACACATCAATGATAGCTTAAGCAAGGATCATATTCTAAGTCCCAACATTCTGCTACAGTATATAATAAAATATAAGTATTAAAATCAAATCAATAAATATAATAAATAAATAAATATTAAGTGAATAAACAAAATTGTACTTCATGGTTGGTACTAGAGGTTGAGTTTCCTACCTGATTTGCAACGAAAGCTTGTTCTAACTGGATGATGCTATTCGACTGGCTTACAGGCATGCTAGGTTGCATTGCTGCCAATATCGCCTCCAAAGCTGTAAGTTATTGCTATTGCTCATTCAGGCATTGCTCTTGGTAATCAAGTCTTTACTATTGTTGCTCAATGATTACTTCATATTGTGTATTCGTCATTTGAGGGATTTTAGGTTGATTACTAAAGAACTTTGATGGCAACACAAATTTAGCAACCCTACGAACTCGAACATGTCTTTCTTTCACTCTTAATGCTAAAGACGAGGGATCTTCACCATAGTGGTTTGCCAGTTTACCAGATTTAAATTTAGCAGCATAATCATCCTAAAAGATAATAATAAGATGGGCCGTAATAAAAAATCTATACAAGCATAAAGTCATGCACACATACACAAAACCAATCATATGTGATATAATGGGTAGTTATACATATAATCTTTTTAGTCATTTCTTTAGTTGCTTCATCTGTAAACGATCTATCCTTTCACAGATGTCTTTGTTTCCATACATCCCATCTAGAAACTTCAGTGCCAGAGCTAATTGATTCTTAATAAATTATCGCTATCTAAGAATCAGAATCTATTAAATGAATATTCATAAATATTCATTTATGAGTATAAAACAAGTGTATGAATATTCACAAGCTCATACTTGACATTTGCATAATCCTTTCTCAATGTATGATAGTGATATACTTGTTTGGCCCGAATGTTTTTTTGTTGTTCTTTGATTTTCTAAAAAAGAAAGAAATTATGTAAATCATATATTAAGATATCGAATATATTACATAAAATCTTATAAACAATTTTTTGTAATGGGTATGCATACTGAGAAATCTTCTGATAGCCTATCTCGAACAAAAATCGACCAATCTTGGTAACTTATAACCTTTGCATATGACGAAGGTGGAACAGCCAACACATCACCATGATCGACGAATGGTAAAATATATTGGGTTGTCAACCTACTTTTGAAGTCTCTGAATGCTTTCTCAGTCGATTGCAACACAAGTTTTTTACACTCAATTGGGACGTCAGCAATTCTTAAAAAATTTAACACAATTAGTATGAACACATTGAATTTCAATTAAATGATCATTTAACAAATTTTATGAAATAGTTGAATAAACATACCACAATCGACTCTCATATACGATCCTTTAGATCATCAGGAACTTATCTCTAATTATGGTTCGTAATAAAAATGTTACTATAGACGATCGATCCAATATGACTAGCCAACTTGGCTGCTCCATCAAACACAAGCTACTCACTTTGATTGAATTCGACATGAATTTTCATGTCAATCACTTTAATTTATTTATTTCATCTTTTTGCTTCTTTTTTTTTCACTACTAGTGTGTCTTCTTCATGTTTAGTAGCAAGAGAAGTATATTCTTTGGATTCCATAATACCTACCATTTTTATCATAATTATACGAAACACAACAAATTGTCTCTCTAAATTTCACACAGTATGTAATAAAATACAACTAATATCATACTGTAGTTACTACACCAATATACGTAAAACATTCTCAAACCAATAATATTTTAAGATACAAGCCATACTGTGATTCCCACTTTAAATAAGAGCTCAATGCAAAATAAATGATGAATAGAAAAATACACATAATTTTCACAATACCATTCAACAAACCACAATATTTAAACCAAACTACACAAAAATACCATACATGTAATGAAAGATGATTGGATGACTAAAGTGACAGTAGAATGAATAAAAATATATATAGTAAGGAACAACAAAAAAAAATACCTATATCAAAGAATATAAATAATACAAAAAAAAATAAAATAAGGACATATCAGTAAAAATAAAGATGTGCAGCGTTGAGTTGTTGAAGGTCAATGGTGATGATAGAGATGAAAAAACAAAAAGGTAAACTAAATGGGTTTAAGGGTTTTAGTTTGGTTGCAATATAGCTTTTCATTGTTCTTTGTAATACCAGTTTAGGATTCCAAAATTCAAGATAAGGGAATGAATTTAAAAAATGATCAGTGAAGGCATTTTACCAAAAAAAATGCCTTCAATTTTTTTAATAGAATATTCAAGGCATTTTTTAGGAAAGAACGCCTTGAATAATCTCAAAAACCAAATCGTGGATTATTGAAAGTATTTTTGGCCAGAAATACCTTTAATAACCCTGTTCAATATTTTGTTACAGATTATTCAAGATATTTTTTGGGTAAAAACGCCTTCAAGAATCTCTTAATAAAAATTAAAATGGATTATTTAAGGTATTTTTTGCCATAAATGCCTTTAATAATCCCCTCTAAATAAATAATTCATGGGTTATTGAAGGGTTTTTAGCAATAAACGCCTTGAATAATCCATGAATTATTCAAGATATTGTTAGCAAAAAATACCTACAATAATCTCATTTAATATTTTGTAAGGGATTATTCAAGGTGTTTTTTGGCCAAAAACGCCTTCAATAATCCCATAATAAAAATTGAAGGAGATTATTCAAGGTATTTTTTGGGCAAAAATGTGTTGAATGTTTAAAAAAATGCTGAAATTATTAAAGGTATTTTTGACAGAAAATACCTTTAGTAATCGAAAAACACTTTCAATAATCCCCTTCTGAATGAATAATCGTGGGTTATAAAATGCATTTTTAGCTAAAAATGCCTTGAATAATCCACAAATTATTCAAGACATTTTTAACTAGAAACGCCTTCAATAACCTCATTCAATATTTTGTAAGAGATTACTCAATATATTTTCTAACTAAAAACGCCTTCAATAATCCCATCATAAAAATTAAAGGGGATTATTGAGGTATTTTCTAAGCAAAAATACCTTGAATATTCTTAAAAAAAATACTGAGACTATTAAAGGCGTTTTTGATAGAAAATGCATTCAATAATCCTAAATGAATGAATAATTTAAGGGTTATGTAAGACATTTTTGGCTAAAAATGCCTTAAATAATTAACGAATTATTCAAGGCAATTTTAGCCAGAAACTCCTTCAATATCCCTATTCAATATTTTGTAAGGGATTATTCAAAGTGGTTTTTAGCTAAAAACGCCTTCAATAATCCTATCATAAAAATGAGAGGGGATTAGTAAAGGTATTTTTGTCAATAATCCTATCATAAAAATGGGAGGGGATTAGTAAAGGTGTTTTTTTACCAAAAATACCTTTAACAACCCTATTCAATATTTTGTAAGGTATTATTCAAAGCATTTTCTGACTAAAAATGTCTTTAATAATTCTATCATAAAAATGGGAAATGATTATTAAAGGTGCTTTTGGCAAAAAATACCTTTCATAATCTATTCATAAAAAATCTAAGAGGATTATTCAAGGTGTTTCTAGTCAGAAATGCCTTCAATAACCCTATTCAATTTTTTATAAGGGATTATTTAAGGCATTTTTTAGGCTAAAATGCTTTGATTAATCCCCGCCTAAAAAATGGAAGGGATTATTGAAGGCGTTTTTAGTAGAAAACACCTTGAATAATCCCCCATAAAAATTAAAGGGAATAATCTCCTATCTAGAGATTATTCAAGATATTTTTTTGACAAAAAATGCTTTCAATAATCCACCATCCTTACCTTATGCTCCCATGTCTTGGGAATGAAAACTTTTTGAAAAAAATCTAAACTTATTAAAACAAAAGTAGTGAAAATTTTTTTCATATCATCCTTACCTTGCCATCAGCATTCACAAAGATAAAGAAACTTTCACCAAAAGCCAAAGTTTTCAAGAAAAAGAAAGGTAGATTCACTACATAAAAATGAAGATTTAGTGGTTGTTTTTTTGCAGCATTTTTAAATAAACGCCATGAAATTTCATGTTTTTATAAGGTTAGCGGTATTTTTTTATAAAATGCCACTAAATTTTTATATAGCAGTATTTGGATTTAAAAATGCCACCAAAAATATACTTTTAGTGGCATTTATTAACCTAAACGCTGCTATATACTTTGAATTTTAATTGAAGGGGATTATTCGAGGTGTTTTTGGTCAAAATACTTTGAATAACCCTATTCAATTTTTTGTAAAAGATTATTCAAGGCATTTTCTAGCCAAAACGCCTTGAATAACCTAAAAAAATAGAAGGAGATTATTCAAGGTATTTTTGACCAGAAATGTCTTGAGTAACCCCATTCAATTTTTTATAAAGGATTATTCAAAGCCTTTTCTAGCCAAAAATACCTTGAATAATCCAAAAAATGAAAGGAGATTATTTAACGTGTTTTTGACATGATTTGAATAATCTCAAAAAAAAATAAAATGGGATTATTCAAGGTATTTTTGGCTAAAAATGCCTTAAATAACCCCATTCAATTTTTTTGTAAAAGATTATTTAAGGTGTTTTCTGACCAAAAATGTCTTGAACAATAAAAAAAAAAATGAAAGTGGATTACTGAAGGCGTTTTTGGCCAAAAACACCTTAAACAATTCCAAAAACAATTAAAAGGGATTATTGAAAGTATTTTTGCCAAAAAATTGAAAAGGATTATTGAAAGTGTTTTTAGCCAAAAATGCCTTCAATAATCACACTTTCCTAGTGTTAAATTTTTCTTAAATTTTAAACTCGTAAAATTCCTTTTTTGCTTTTATTTTCCTTACTTATTTCTTTCATTTTTGCTCATTTTGGGTCGCTTTCTTCTCATTTTTTGGCTAAGTTTCAGTCACTTTATGGTCAATTTTCATCTTGTTTCCTTTCGTTTTTGCAAATTTTAAGTTAGCTTTCTTGTATTTTGAGTCAAATCTTTAAACTTCCTATCTAATTTGTTGGGTCAAATCCTTAAACTTCTTGTCTAATTTGTTGCATTTCTGCCTTCGTTCAAGCTCCATCAGTAAGCTCCATTTCAAAATTAGCAATTTTTGGTAGTTGGCCATTCTTTTTCTTTTTTTTACCAATTTATGTCATTATTGTAGTTTTGAGTTTAGTTTTGTTTGGTTGGTGAGAAAAATTCAAGATAGAATAGAAAGTGAAAGAAATAGGGTTTTTTTCTAAAAAACTTAAAATTGAACATTGAATTTAGCTACAAACATGAATGAAATTTTAGGTTTAGTTTTTTTTTTCAATATAACATTTTTGAAATTACTAAAAAATTGTTACTTGTTAACATGAATTTGTTGATTCATTCAAGATATCCTTAGGAAACCATTCTGAAATAGTCTATTATGTTTTTTTTTTTATCTCATCTTGGCATTTGTTTTGTTTGTTTTTCCAAATTATGGTGTTTGATGAAACGACTTAATAATACTTGAAAGGATTCATTGTGCATAAAAAATATCCACAATAGAAGATAGAGAACCAAAAAAAGACATCTATAGTCATTTGTGAATACTGTAAGGTAAAGTATTTGCCATATACTTAATCTTCCTCTGTTACACTGCAGGTTTTTAGATGTATGAATATTCGATTAAATTTTGTATAAATTTTTTGTTGATGTTATCTCTGTTCTTTTTTTGCATTGTTTAAAAAACATGATATCAATGCATGACACGTAATAGGTTTTTTTTTTTTTTGTGATAGGTTATCTTTGATATTGTCTTGTTATTATTTTTTATTTAATACTTAGTATAATTAAGTATGTTACAGTTCATTTTCATCTAATTTAATTATATAATTTTGGTCTTATAATGTAGTAAGTACTCAATAGATAAGAGTTAGATGTAAAAGTCAAGATTAAGTTAATAGGTTCTTGAACACACTAGTGACCAAGGTAGGAAAAATCTTTCATCAAATGGTAGTGTTACAAATCTATGCAATCATCAATTTCATACATTTTAGATTTTTGGTTAATGTACTAAAATAATTTGAATGTCATTGTATGTATTAAACTTTGTGTTCCATCCATATTGGAACAAATTATGTATTTATAATATTCAGTTTATGAATTTAAGTTCGTTTTTATTTCTTTTAATATTTTTTATTTAATGATAATAATCAATATTAAAAAAAAATTTTAAAAAATAAATTTCTTAATTTAGTGGCATTTGTGCCTAAAAATGTTGTTAAATGTCAAAATGTAATGGCATTTTCTACTATAAATGTTACTAAATTTAAATGTTACTAAATTTAGTGGCATTTTCTACTATAAATGTCGCTAAATTTAATGGCGTTTATGATAAAAATGCTACTAAATTAGTAGCATTTTTCTAAAAATGCTACTATTTTTCCCAACGTATGTATATGTGACACTTTTAGCGACGTTTTTGGCAAATGCTTCTAATCTTTTAGTGGCATTTATAAACGTCACTAAACCCCTGTAGTGATTCTTTAATTGAGGAAAACAATGACACTTTAAGAAAGATTGCCCCACGATCAAAAGGAAAATAAGAGCACCGAATACAACTAAAGAAAACTTTATTGCAATGATTTCTAAAATCAATGTCATTGAAGACAAAAAGGCATGATGGATTGATTTTGACACCACTAAACATGCATGCACCAACAAGGCATTGTTCAAAACTTTCCAAAAAGAAGAAGACAATGTGTTGTATATGAAAAATTCATCTACTACTGAAATCAAAAGTCGAGGATCCATTGATATAGAATTTACATCTACTAAGACATTGACTATTATTAATGTGTTGTATGTTTCAGAAGTTAGGAAAAATCTTTTATTTACTAGTTTGCTTAACAAGTATGGTTTCAAGTTATTGTTTGAAGGAAACAAGTTTATTTTGTCTAAAGGTGGTATATTTGTGATAAATCGTTATGCTTTTTATGGCATGTTCAAACTTAATATACTTCATAATAATAACAATGACAATAATAATAATAATAATTCTTTTGCCTACTTACTTGATTGATTCTTTTGATCTTTGGCATTATGGATTAAGACATGTACATTATAATAGAAAGAATTAAATTTTGTTTAATTCCAATCATTAAAAAAATGATGAAAAATGTAAAACATGCATGTTACTAAGATAATAAGGAAGCCTTTTAATAAGGTTGAAAGAAGTTCTAAAATCTTAGAGTTAGTACATAGTGATGTGTGTGATTTATATAGTACTCTATCAATTGGTGAAAATAAGTACTTTGTAACTTTTATTGATGACTACTCAAGATTTTGCTAATGTTTACTTTATGCATTCTAAAGATAAAGCATTAGATAAGTTTTAACTTATAAAAATGAAGTAGAATTGCATTGTTATTCTAAGATTTTGACATTAAGAATTGATAGGAAAGGTAAATATTTTCATCCTAACTTTTTTGTTTCTAATGGAATTTCTCATGAAGTTATACCACGTAATAGTCCATAATCAAATGATGTGGCTGAAAGAAAGAATAAGTCTTTAACAGAAATGATTAATGCCTTGTTGTCCTATTCTACTTTAGGTCAAGGTTTTTGGTGAGGCATTGTTAACAGTATGCCATACCCAAAATATGGTTCTTAACAAAAGGAACAAGTTAATCCCATATGAATTATGAAAGAAAAGAAAGCTAACCTAAATAATTTTAAAGTATGGGGCTATAAAATTATAGTTAGGTTTCCGAACCTAAGAAAAAGAAATAAGGTGAAAAGAGAATGTAGTGTATATTCATTGGGTATGAGCAAAATAGCAAGACATATAGGTTCATGGTAATAGAACCTTATGATTTAATACCTATTAATATAGTGATTGAATTTGGAGATGCCATGTTTAATAAATTTAAATTCAAATTAAAATCTAATTTTAAGATCAATGATTTAGAAGACTCACAAGTACAAAGGAAAAAACTTTCATAAGTAGAGAAGATAACCTTGTACCTAGAATAAGTAAAAGAGCAAAAAAAGTTAAAACTTTTGGCTTGGATTTCTAAATGTACCTAATTGAAGGGATAGGAGAAAATATCAATAAACACATTGAATATAATTTCAATGTAGAAACGGATTCTAGGACATTGGAAGAGGCTATGAAGTCTTAAGATATAGCATTTTGGAAAAAAGCTATAAATTATGAAATAGATTCCATTATGGGAAACAATACATAGATCTTAGTTGATCTTCTTTCTGGTTGCAAACCAATTGGTTGCAAGTGGATTTTGAAAAAAAAAAATAAAAGTTGATGGAACTATAGATGAGTTCAAGGCTAGATTTGTTGGTAAGGGACTTTTACAAAAACATAGTATTGATTATTTTTATACCTATGCACTGGTAGCAAGAATTGCTACCATTAGAATACTTATAGCATTAGCTTTCATATACAAACTTAAAATTCACCAAATGGATGTTAAAATGGCATTCCTAAATAGTGAGTTTGATGAATAAGTTTATATGGAACAACCAAAAAATTTATACTTCCAAGTGAAAAAAAATGTGTAAATTGATTAAGTCATTATATGGACTTAAACATGTTCCTAAGTAATGGAATAAAAAATTTGATAATGTGGTACTAGCAAATGCATTCAAGATAAGTGAATCTGATAAATATGTCTATAGTAAGTTTGACAAAGACAAATGTGTTATCATATGCTTATATGTAAATGACATGTTAATCTTTGGTGTGAACTTTTAACAAGTTGAAAGTACTAAAAGATTTCTTTCAAGCAATTTTGCTATGATAGACATGGGTGTTGCAAATGTGATTTTAGAAATTAAGATTATTAGAAACAATTCTAATATAAGTTTAACACAATCATATTATATTAAGAAAGTTCTTAAAAAATTTAGTCATCTAGATGGTGTAACAGTTTTAACACTTTTTTATCCTAGTTTGAAATGAATTTCAAATAAAGGAATGTCGATTGTACAACTAGAATATGCAAAGGTAATAAGCTGTTTGATATATGCAATGACACATACAAGACCGAATATAGCCTATGTAGTTGGCAAACTTAGTATACAAGTAACCCAAGTAATTTGCATTAGAATACAATTTCAAGAGTTCTTAAATATTTAAAGAAATCTATAAACTATGAAATTATATATTATGGTGAACTTTAAATTCTAGAAGGTTACACAGTAAAGACACTAAATTTTGTCCAAAACTTTTTAGCATGGTTAACTTTAGCCTATTTACAATCCTTTAAGAGCATATAAAATGTATCAATATTTAGGCCTAATAAAAAGAAGACCCATATAATTACTGTCAAACTCTTTTGCATGGGATTTATATGAATGATACCTTTTCATGTGAATGCATGAAAAATAAAATGGGGTAAACCTCAAAGTCAACCCTAATCAAAATAGACATTAGCAAAAATAGGTTTGGAAATTTGGAGCCTTTTTTAGTATATATGTTGTTTTATTGTTCATATATGGCTGTTGTAAATACATAGAGTTTTTGTTTTCCTATCTTTCTTTTGTTTTTGCATGGATTTTGCATGTAAAAACATAAAACCTCATCTTTTTTCTCGTTTATTGATTTCTTTTCTACATAAAGGTGCATTAGATATGGTTTATTTTGCATGTAGATTGCGTCAAAGTTTCCATCATTACTTCTAATATTTTTTTTATATGGGGTCAATTTCTTACTGGTTGCCCTTCCACTGAAATCAAAAGTTTGGTTTCATGTCTATTATTATGCTGCTTATGCATGTGGCTCATTAGAATAAGGAAGCCAAAGGTTTGTTTGTTTTCAATAATATTTCATGTTAATGGTATATCCTCACATCCATGCACATTTTTAAGTTGGTTGAGATAAATTATAATTCAAAATTCATGAATTGATCAAATTTTGATACTTATTTTTAATTTTTATGCTATTTAATTTTTCCATGCTTTGATTTATTTGGAATGCAATTTGTTTCCCATATATCTTAGGTTTATGCCAAAAAATAAATAAATAATAATAATAATAATAATATCCCTACCTAGATGTTGCAAGAATTCAAAAATCAAAATTTTAAAATAATAATTTTGCCTATATGTTAAGGAATTATTAAATAATAAAAATAAAATAATAAATTAATTTTAATGGAAAAAGAAATGTATAAAACATAAAATTAATTTTTAGAAATTATAAAATGAGCATGTTCCAACTAGTTATAAAGATAATTTTTCAAAAATTATGAAAAACAAAACTTCTTCTGAATAAATATAATTTTTTTTAAAGAATTATAAAAATAAACTTGCTCCGAAAGTCTACTTAAATGTTGGAGACTGTTAGAGAGGCTCATAAATTCTTAAAATTTGAACCCAAATTTAACTAAATCCTAAACTTAGTTTTTTAAAAAAAAATCATAAGGATTTGCATGAAAACTTTTTATAAAGTAATTTATTCCCAAATATCGCCTAGATGCTGGGTATTTATAAAATTTTATTTCATTAAGAATTTCATACATTTCCACAACTTGAAATAAATTTGTTAAAATTAACAAGTATAAAATAATAATAATAATAATAATAATACTAATAATAGGACGAGATTTTAACTATAAAATTTCGCTCCTAAACAGTGCATAGATATTAGAGAGTCTAGGTGATTTTTTTATATTTGAAAACCCGATTATTAAATTCACATTGGATCATCATTTTGCATATGTTTTATTTTTAGAATAATGTCTTCATTTATAATGCATATATATATGTTTGCTATAGTTATAAATGTTTAATATTAATTATATTATATTCTTTTTTTTTACATTAAAATTTTTTTAAAATTTTTTATTTTTGAATAAATAAAATTAAAATAGCATTTCGTGAAATATAATTGATTAATATTTTACCTAGATGTTGGAGGGTCATCAATAATTATCATTTATAAAGAATGTTATTTTATTATTTTTAGAAGGAATATTAGACAAATCTTAAATGAAAAGCTATCTTCAATTCTGCCTTTATGTCGGAGATTTTGAAGGTATTTCTTTAACTTGACGATTTTCATAACATTCTTAAATAAAGATTTTTTTAAAATTAATTTTATTTCTTACAAAGAAATGGAATTATAATTTTCATATAGAAAATGATTTTTTATTCAAAATTACAAATAACGCATAATTAATTGGTACCAATTTTGTGGGCATTGTGGGGGTGCTAATCCTTTTTCATATGTAATTGACTCCTGAACCCAATCTGTTTTCGTAGACCAAAATTATCGTTTTAATAAACTCATTGTTTTTATTAAAAAGATAAATTTTTGGATGGCCAATCACACCCCTAAAAAAGATTGGTGATGACTCCCTATGTTTTTTTCATGATTTTAAAATTCTTACATCTAACGATCGAGTCTCCAGACTAATACACTATGACACACAGATGCAAGTCGGATTACAAATATGGAAGATCATTCATTCACAAGTGGATGGTATTCATGTTTGCTAAGGATGCAATTGGTTGGAGTCCTAAGAAACAAACATGTATCACTAATTTTACTATGGCCTCAAATTTTGTGACATTAGCTTTTGCTTGTAAAGAAGTGAAATGATTCAGGAATTTGTTATTTAAAATTCCTTTATGGCCAAAACCAATGCCAAGACCAATGTTACCCATTTCTATCCATTGTGATAGTCAAGTTACATTGACAAAGGTTTATAGCCAAGTGTATAATGGAGAGTCAAGATACATTGGTCTAAGACATGTTATATTAGATAGCTAATTTTAGATGAGGTGATCATTATAGATTTTATCAAGTCAAATGAAAACTTGATGAATACATTGACAAAAGGTTTATCTAGGGATATGGTGCCTAAGACTTCAAAAGAAATGGGACTTAAGCCTTTAAAATAAGTCACACATGATGGAACCTTAACTTTATACTTAATTGCATATAGGTCTTGAGTTTTAATGAGTCAAAGGATATCATTTGAATGTAGCTATAAATACTTAAATTATTAAAACCATCTCAAGGAAAATAAGTACTTGAACCATATATTTAGGAAAGGTTGAGAATTATCTCTTAAGAATTCATAACATGGCATATTAATGTTGGAATGTTTATATGGTTGCATTCTTGATGGAGTTTACCTATATGAGTATAAGTGATGCCCTTTATAGAAGCAAAGGCTTGACTTTGAAAATACTAATGAATATACAAGACATATAACCATTGAAATGGTGTTAGAGTATTGCTAAATTATGCTTTAGTGAGAGTTTGAAGTTTAGTGTGTGGTATGGTGCATGATTAGTCGCTTAGGTTGGTTGGTTTATGTTGGGAATATTGACTCAAATCTCCTAAGAGATTTATTTGAGATTTGTTTGAGATTTGTCAGATATTGCTTGATGGACAAGAAGACTTGCAAAAGAAGAATTTTAAGAGAAAGAGGATTCTTAATAGGTAAGTTTGACTTGCAAGAGAAGAATTCTAAAAGGAGAGGATTCTTAATGGACAAGTTTGTATGGTTATAAATAGGTGAAGTCTCTACAGTGTTAGGTATGAGAAAAAAAGATGTAAGAGAGTTGTAGGGTTTTATGGGATAGACACCCTATAGGAGTGTTGGGACTTTACGTCTTATGGGTGTGTATGTTTGTTTGTGAGTGGACTAGAGGAGACTGAGAGAGTCCACATAGGTATGATGTATGAGAGCATATGGGTATGTGTTTGGTTATGTTGAAAGAGTGCACAAGGGTTTGGGTTTGTGTTTGTTTGGGTTGAGAATACTCCATAGAACTAGAGGAGATTGAGAGTGTCTTATGAGTATTGATTGTTGAGTGAAGTTGATGATTTGATGTAAGTTTGTAATTCTTTACAACTAGTGGATCTTGTTTCTCATCCATGGATGTAGGTCAGTTGGACCGAACCACGTTAAATTGTTGTCTCTTGTGTGTTTGATTTATTGTTTGATTTCGCTTTCGCTGGTGTGATTGGATTAGAGGCTTTTAGCCCAACAAATGGTATCAGAGCTGTGGTATTCCCCAACAAATGGTATTAGAGCTGTGGTGATCCCCAACAAATGGTATCAAAGCTGTGGTGTTCCCCAACAAGTGGTATCAAAGTTGAAAGTTCAAGATGTAAAAGAGATGTGAAAGAGCTAAAGAACACCAACAAGTGGTATCAAAGCTGAAAGTTCAAGATGTGAAAGAGATGTGAAAGAGCTGAAAGTTTGAGATGTGAGAAGAGCTAAAGGTTTCAGATGTGAAAAGTGCATGGTTTGAGACATGAGAAGAAGCAAGTCCAGAGGAGCTCGATTTAAGAGAAGAGTTCGAGTTTAAGATTGATGATTGGTTTGTATGAAATTTGAAGACACAAGAGAAGATGATTGTGAGACTTTCATTGCAGGTGAAGTCAAGCATGTCTAGCATGAAGATAGATGATTAATGAAATTTGAGTCAAGGTGGAGATTGTTGGGAATATTGACTCAAATCTCCTAAGAGATTTGTTTGAGATTTGTTTGAGATTTGTCAGATATTGCTTGATGGACAAGAAGACTTGCAAAAGAAGAATTTCAAGAGAAAGAGGATTCTTAATAGGTAAGTTTGACTTGCAAGAGAAGAATTCTAAAAGGAGAGGATTCTTAATGGACAAGTTTGTATGGTTATAAATAGGTGAAGTCTCTACAGTGTTAGGTATGAGAAAAAAAGATGTAAGAGAGTTGTAGGATTTTATGGGATAGACACCCTATAGGAGTGTTGGGACTTTACGTCTTATGGGTGTGTATGTTTGTTTGTGAGTGGACTAGAGGAGACTGAGAGGGTCCACATAGGTATGATGTATGAGAGCATATGGGTATGTGTTTGGTTATGTTGAAAGAGTGCACAAGGGTTTGGGTTTGTGTTTGTTTGGGTTGAGAATACTCCATAGAACTAGAGGAGATTGAGAGTGTCTTATGAGTATTGATTGTTGAGTGAAGTTGATGATTTGATGTAAGTTTGTAATTCTTTACAACTAGTGGATCTTGTTTCTCATCCATGGATGTAAGTCAGTTGGACCGAACCACGTTAAATTGTTGTCTCTTGTGTGTTTGATTTATTGTTTGATTTCGCTTCCGCTGGTGTGATTGGATTAGAGGCTTTTAGCCCAACAAATGGTATCAGAGCTGTGGTATTCCCCAATAAATGGTATCAGAGCTGTGGTGATCCCCAACAAATGGTATCAAAGCTGTGGTGTTCCCCAACAAGTGGTATCAAAGTTGAAAGTTCAAGATGTGAAAGAGATGTGAAAGAGCTGAAGAACACCAACAAGTGGTATCAAAGTTGAAAGTTCAAGATGTGAAAGAGATGTGAAAGAGCTGAAAGTTCGAGATGTGAGAAGAGCTAAAGGTTTCAGATGTGAAAAGTGCATGGTTTGAGACATGAGAAGAAGCAAGTCCAGAGGAGCTCGATTTAAGAGAAGAGTTCGAGTTTAAGATTGATGATTGGTTTGTATGAAATGTGAAGACACAAGAGAAAATGATTGTGAGACTTTCATTGCAGGTGAAGTCAAGCATGTCTAGCATGAAGATAGATGATTAATGGAATTTGAGTCAAGGTGGAGATTGTTGGGAATATTGACTCAAATCTCCTAAGAGATTTGTTTGAGATTTGTCAGATATTGCTTGATGGACAAGAAGACTTGCAAAAGAAGAATTTCAAGAGAAAGAGGATTCTTAATAGGTAAGTTTGACTTGCAAGAGAAGAATTCTAAAAGGAGAGGATTCTTAATGAACAAATTTGTATGGTTATAAATAGGTGAAGTCTCTACAGTGTTAGGTATGAGAAAAAAAGATGTAAGAGAGTTGTAGGGTTTTATGGGATAGACACCCTATAGGAGTGTTGAGACTTTACGTCTTATGGGTGTGTATGTTTGTTTGTGAGTGGACTAGAGGAGACTGAGAGGGTCTACATAGGTATGATGTATGAGAGCATATGGGTATGTGTTTGGTTATGTTGAAAGAGTGTACAAGGGTTTGGGTTTGTGTTTGTTTGGGTTGAGAATACTCCATAGGACTAGAGGAGATTGAGAGTGTCTTATGAGTATTGATTGTTGAGTGAAGTTGATGATTTGATTTAAGTTTGTAATTCTTTACAACTAGTGGATCTTGTTTCTCATCCATGGATGTAGGTCAGTTGGACCGAACCACGTTAAATTGTTGTCTCTTGTGTGTTTGATTTATTGTTTGATTTTGCTTCCGTTGGTGTGATTGGATTGAAGTCTTTTAGCCCAACAGTTTAAAGATCTAAGATCTACCTATTTCAATTTGACTAACTTAACAACAATGTATTACTATGGTAAAGATTTTAAATTATAATATACAATATCTTTACTTTTGCATTAAATTTTTGAAAGTACAATAGCTTAGCCTTATTTTGAAAATAAGTGGGAGAATGTTAAAAATATTTTTAAAATAATGAAAATATGATTAAGTAAGAAACTTAATCAAAGAGAAATTATGTTAAACTAAAATATAGCTTAAGAAAAGTTCCTATGATCATATTGACATGATTCTATTATAGAAAAAGTCAAATAAAAAGATTGCTGTGTATGAAAAATTATGATTTAAAAAAAATGAATAGTAATTTCTCTCTTTATGAAAAGTTTGACTATTCAAATGAATAAATATATATTTAATCTTTCAAAGAGAAATATTTTTAAGTAAAAGAAAGTGATCTTTGATTAAAATAATATAATTAAATAGTCACAATCTTAAATTAAATCTCTATAAATAGATATTTATGTGGGTTCATTTGAAATACAATTAAATTCTAAATTACACATTTTCTTCTCCTAACTTTCTTTTAGAAGGTTAGTTGTTTTGGCATTGTTTGATGTTAGAAAGTCTTGTTGAAAAGAAGGCACTTTCATTTCTCAGTAAGTAGTGTTTAAAAATTTGATTTTTTTAATACAAAGTAAATTAAACTTATGCTTCATTGTATATCTTGAAAGCTATTCAATTTAACTTATTTTGCCTACTTTTTTTTCATACCATAATTGATGGAGGCAAAATAAGTTTTAAGGAGTTGTAGCACACCTTAAAACCATTTTTGTTCGTGATTGAAGATTCAATTGCACTATAAGAAGGTTACTAAAAGATTATAAGAAAATCAAAATTTTATTATTTAGTATTCTTAACCTTGTGATTTTTTTTAACAAGTGAGATATGTAAATTTTCAAAAAAAAAAAATCTTGTTTAGTTTTCTAATGCAATCTACTTGAGAATGTAAAGACCAATATCATTTAGCTGTACAAAGAACATCCGCATCTCAACTAAGATACTAATCTATGTATTTTTTTTTTTCAAGTTTAAAAAGATCTATAGAAGAATATATGAATGATGAACACAATACCGTCAATTTTTTTAAATGAAAAAATTTAAAGTGAAAGAAGATTTTTTTTTAATTCAGAATTAGAATAAATTATAAATTTAAAAAATAATTTAAATTGAATTTATTGATAACTTATTAAAAACTTATTGATAATAAAAAAATTTTAATTTTATAAATAAAATATTTTATCATTAGTATCTCAACCCTGCCATTTATTATATCATTTATTCGGTTTTTCATATTAAAAAAAAAAAAAAGGACCAAAACTTTTTCCTTGGGCTTTGGGATGGATTGGCAAATTGATAATTTTTTCCTTGAGCTGTGTTGTACTACAACGAATTAAAACCTTAGCGAATCTGCAGAGGGAAGCATGATGCTACCGCTGATATTTCAAGCATTACCAAAAAGCTGAGAATACAGAAGCTTAGGTTCAGATTCGCATAAAATCTTTCGACTTTGTGCAGACTTATAAGAGCATTTGCAGCCTGTCCCCAACACTGTACAAAAGTGCCCACCATTTTGCGCGCACAACACTGAACTTGTCAGAATCTTTTTTGTATCCAACTGATCCATCCCTTTGATTGACTTCATCTGGTTCTAACCTTTTCTTTGATCCTTATCAGCTCCAACCAGACACATAAAAAAAATAAATATAAAAATAGTTTTTATATTATATATTTTTTATTAATTTAATATTAAAAAAATAAAATTATCTATTTTATATTAAAAATTTTATTATATTATTTATTTTAATATTTAAATTAATATCATCAATTAATTTGTTTACATAACATGAATGATTAATAAAATATTGATACATAAAAAAAATTAATCAATATGACACATCATATCTTCAATTGTCATATCAATATTAATAAAAAAATTCAAAATTTTTTTAATAAAATTAAAAAAAATTAAAATTAAAATATTTTTACAATAATTTGAGATATTTCAAAAAAGTAAAAAAAATTAAAATATATATATGTATATTTTTAGAAATTATAAAAAGTTAAAAAATTATTAAAACTTAAAAAAATTAAAAAATCTCAAAATTTTCATAAAAAATCTAAAAACTTTATGAAAAATATAAAAATTTTAATAAAAATAAAATTTTCTTAAAATTCAAAAAAAGATTCACAAAATTTTAAAAATTAAAAATCTAAAAAAATTTTTAAAAAATATGAAAATTTAAAAAATTTTCTTAAAAATTATCAAAAATTAAAAATTTTAAAAAATCTGAAATATGCTAAAAAATGAAAAAAAATTCTGAAATAAAAAATAAAAAATTCAAAATTAATAAAAATTAAAAAAATTAAAAAAATTAAAAAATTTTATAAAATATATAAAAATTAAAATTGTAACATTCAAAAAATAAAAAATTTTCATAATTTAAAAAAAATTATTTTTATTATTTTTAATTTTTAAGTTTTTTGTATTTTTTGAATTTTAAGAAAATTTTATTTTATTAAAATTTTCATTTTTTGAAATTTTCATAAAATTTTTGGATTTTTTTTTTATAAATTTTTAAATTTCAAGATTTTTTGAATTTTTAAGTTTTCATATATTTTTAAAATTTTTTAAATATTTCAATTTTTTAAATTTTAAAAAATATTTCATATTTTTAAAAAAATTTTAAAATTTTCTTTTAATATTTTTTTGGTATAGACTTGACTTTTTTTAACATATTTTAATATTTTATTGGATGTTTATATTACATCAATAAATTATCTTGCGACCTTAATTTCAAGTATTAAAATAATTGATGAAATAAAAGTTGAAATATTAAATTAAAAATTTTATTTTTTAGATACTAAATTGACAAAAAAATATAATATAAAAATTATTTTTATATTTAATCCAATAAAAAATAAAAGAAACCCCCCCCCCCCCCCCCCTCCTCTCCATCGAATTCCTACATTTTCCATAGCGATAAACCAAGCACCCTCAAGGCTCTAGCCGGGTTCTAGTTCTACAGGGTACATACTTTTATTTTTCTATCTTTTAATCTGCCTAGACCAAACGACAATAAAATGTATCAATAATCTGAATATTCAAAACGACCTAACTAATTATATTGGTGACCCAAAATTTTGGGTTTTTGGACCATTGGGCCTCTCTGCCTGAAATAATTAGGAAGGGGAGCTGAGTTGTCGGTATTTTGGTTCAGATACAACTTGAGGTCTTTATCTTTTAACAGTATTAATGTAGTCTTTAGAAACTCGTCAGCAGATTGGAATCATTGGTAGTCCTCATCCTCGATTTGAGCTGCTTTAGACGCTTCTTCAACATTCAAGCTTCTTGTCAGATTTTAAATAAAAATTTAAATGATATAT
Source organism: Durio zibethinus (assembly GCF_047325235.1). Taxonomy (NCBI): domain Eukaryota; kingdom Viridiplantae; phylum Streptophyta; class Magnoliopsida; order Malvales; family Malvaceae; genus Durio; species Durio zibethinus. Next base: position 11,076,460 of record NC_143163.1, read on the forward strand.
TAATATTTTTAAGTTATTCAAATATAATTTAAATGAAATTTGAATTCAAATAAATTATTATTGAGTTCAGTTTGAATTTGAATTATTTGATTTATTGATTAAATTAAATTTAAATATTTTTATATCTAATTTAAATAATTTATAAATTTAATCAAATTTTTATATTTTTATAAATTTTAATTATTTTAATTAATAAAATATTTTAAATTTGAATTCTAATACAAATAATTAAATTTTTATTTAATATAAAAAGTAAATTTATTTTTTTATATTAATCGAATTTAATCAAATAAATTTGAATAACTTAAAATTTATCTCAATTTAAGTTTGAATTAAAAAAAATCGATTAAATTCAAGTCGAGTTTCGAATTTTTAATTTAAAATTAAATTTAAATTTAAATTTAATATTATATTAACTCAAATTTAATTAATTATACTAAGGAAAAACTCACAATAAGACAAAGGCTGAGGTTGGTACCCACCAAACATTCACCAAAGTACCAATGAAATGTCAAATAATACGGCACTAGAGAGCTAGGGTGTGGGCATTCAAAATGGTATATAGTGGCGGATTTTAACATTTTGGTTACGAGGGAGCAAATTAATATTATATTTTAATTTTTTAAAAATATTTTTTATTATATTTATTAATATAAATATAAATGTATAAAAATGTGTTAATAAAAAATTGAGTTTATAAAATTATAAAAAAAAATATTATTATACCAAACGTTTAAGAATAAAATAACTTTTATATTAATAGTAGAATTACTAATTACACAATTTTTTAATAAATATGAAATCTTTTTTGATTCTTTTGACATTTTATGTCTAAAATTAAAAAAAAAATACACAAATCAATATTTTTTATAAGATTAAATAGATAGTTAAAAAATTTTTACAAACAAGAAAAATAAATATGCTTTTAAAAAATGAAGTTGAAAATTTTGTTATTAAAGATTAATTGTGTTTTTTTAACTTTTTAAAATAGTTTTAATATCATTTTTGTGTTGAAAATATTGTAGAACGACACGAGATCATAGAGATTTAGAGTAATTAAAAGTGACATACAATATGACCGGGAACAATTACAATTAATTAAAAAAAAGAGAATAATCGTATGATCTGTTGATAAAATATTAAATTTTTAATTAATAAAGTATTAAACTTTTAATTTAATTGATTCCAAGTTTTGATAAAATAAAAAACTACATTTAATACTTGGTTAGACTTTGTATTGTTGAAAAAATTAGAAAATTACAATCACATTATTGTGATTTAAAATTTATAATGAAACTCTTAATAATGATTAATAGATACATTAAAAAGACAAATAATACTATAGTTTTAACTTTCTTAAAATGTAAACCATAAAGTTAAATTATGAAATTATAGAAAAAATAACATTAACGGTGTGTGTTTAAAGAATCATTTAAATTTGTTTAACATAAATGTATATACATACTAAAGGATTTTAAAATATTTGGGCCCCCTCAAGCATATGCGAGGGTCGGCCCTTGATGGTAGGCCAACTATCGAAGATAAAATTGAAGAGGTCAATCCAACGTCAAGCCAAGCTAGATAGCTCCTTCAACGTCGGCAAGCAACTGCTGTAGCTGGTTCAACCACGCAGGCACCGCAGCATGTCGCCATGTGGCAAAAGTCATTGACAATTTTGCTAAACCATTGATTTTTGATCCAGTGGCGCCGATTTCGTATGGCTTGGTTGCTCTAAAATTAAAAAAGGGAAAGTTAGCAATCATTGTAATCAGCAACGTGATGTGTTATATTTGTAAAGTGACATGAACCTAATTTAAATGTTCACATGCATTATTTTTAGACGCACCAATAATAGTGTGCTGGCTGCACTTCTTTGGATAATAATTGGTTGACTGTGCAGCACCTTTTTTCAAGTGCAGAGCAGTCGCCTCGTTTGCAAGAACATTAGGCCACTTTGATCTGTACCTATCTAAGCAAATCAATAATCGAATTGCTACTGGTTTATCGCGTATGCTTGACGGCAAGACAGTTGAGTCATGTCTCCTACTTTCCGTTGAGATTATGATGGCGTATCAACCTTATCAGGACCGCTGCACTAGCCATTCTACCACCAAGGATTTGTTTGGAAGTGGCATAACGAAACAGTCCAAGTTATGCAACATTGGTTCAATGGACGCAGACAGTTTAAGGTTAATCGATTATTTTCATATATAGGAACAAAAGCAGGAAGTTAGTATAAGATATCTGCCCCTGCAGAGCTACAGGAAGACATAACTTCTACGAACAGAAAATCTTATTGGATTTCAAAGCAGATATATGGAATCAAAATCAGTAATGCTGAAGCAAATCCGACTGACATGCCAACTAGAGGAATATAAGGATATATGCAGATTATGCAAATGCTTATAGATTCCTTTTAGTTTAACTGAATCAATTCAAGGCATATTTCGAGATGCTAATGGATAAAGGGGTGCCACACCACAAATTAAGGTGACAGAGCAAACAGTTGAAATGCTGTCATTCCGTGAAGTGCAGAATTTCTTTCCTGAAATGATCATGCTTGGAAAAGCTCATCTCCAAATGCTGTTTAAAATGTAGTATGATGACTGCATATCACAGTCGGTCCAAAATTCTAACTGAGCAATGATGCCCTTTTGTTCGACTCAGAAAACCACAAACAAACAGATGTAATCTGATGGATTGCTGTCAAGCCACCGCTGCACTTATATAGCCTAATGGAAAATTACTAGTACTTAACGCTGTATAGCCTCCAATTAATATATATTCGCAAAACTCGAGCATAAGAAATGATTTTCCATTGGTCTACTTAATCCTGCTCTCATCAGGAGGACTTGATCTTCATCAATAATGAAGATAATAATCCAGTACTGCAGGCAATGCAAATTTTAATGCGTTCATGCTAGTTCGCAATTTACAAACTAAAATGTTCTTTTAGGAAGCAAATCTTGAGCACTGCAACTGTAACGTGAAGATTATAGCATGAGAACAACTTCATGCGGGATAGACATCGTAATGTTCATTCACTTTATAATTAGTACTAGTAATCATACAGTAAAGAATGTGGACATGCGTACTTTGAAACTTTGGGAGAATAAAGAACAAAAACACTATGTTCGTTTCCAGTTTATATTCCTACATATTTTAGACATTTTATTGTGTTGAATTAATTAAGAATGACTAGTAATCTTTTTTTTTTTTAAAGAATGACTAGTAAGCTTTAAATATTTCTACTTGTAGATTTATTGAATATAGATTGTTCAAGCATGTTCAAATCTATCTTTAGAGACGAAACACAAAATTATGGATGCTATATATGATAGTAAAAACGACATACATGCAAAAGGAAAAGAGAAAATTATAGGTAAGGATCCTTTTTTATTCTCCCTTGGAGACATGGAATGATATCCATGACTGAACGTTGGACTGCTTTTTGTTAATTGTCACAAGAAATAGTTCTTTCATACGGTGGTTCTTAGGTTGTGATTTGGAATTTCCAACTACAACTACATTGAAAATCAAATTAAAATATTATATGACCCAAGAGGTATTGATTTAACTGTAACAAAACTTTTAATCAAGTACAGTGTGATGATCATTTGATTATTGCCTGTTGTCAGACCAAACAAAAATGATTGTTTTCTGTCCTAATAAGAACTATATAGCCCTACTTTAACATAAAGCAATTGCTTTTAAGTGTAGTCTCAAAGGTTTTCAATAATATCCTCCACATATATTAAAGGCCTGCTTTTTTTTTTTTAACTAATAAACAAATTTGATTTTTCTTATATATAGATTTAATAGAATCAGTGTATTAATATGTCTTACTTTTAAGCTTTTGCGATCCACACTATATATGACAACAATGTTATCAAAAAGTAGATATATAGAAAATTATAGGTAAAGCCTGATGGCTCAAAAGATAGAGCAAGATGATGTATTACTTTATTATACATTGTTCTTTAGTTAAAGTATCTTATTAATAGAATTGATAATTAATAATAAATACCTGGCTCAAGCCCTCAACTTTATGTTCAACAATCTGAATGAATAAAATTCCGGGGAATGATCAAAAGCTTGTGGTATAGGGTTTCGATTTTGGTGTCTTTTATACTATCTGTAGTCTTCCTAGGCATCAGAACAATACCATCTTATCTTATATCAGTAAAGAGATCTCTAATAGTACTTGTCAAAGTTCATAACTGAGATTGAGTTCTACAGCCTGCTTATATATATATATATATATATATATATCCCTTACAAGGGTTCAAGCACAGTGTTACTGCTGAGTTGTTCTACGAGGAAAAAACTTGAAAAGATCTGAGATCAGAGACTGAAGCTTGGTTAATAATAAAGGTCGGCGGTGTCTCTTTGTACTTGGATACTCAGGTTAATGCTTAAAAATGAAGAATATGGAAAAAAAAAATAAAGAATTTAATGAGTAGTACTTGAATGGAGAGAGATTGTAGATACCTGTGTCAGAATAGGTTCCGGATTAATTTAATCAGAATTTTGTCCAAGAGCATGGGGCTGACGAGTTCGACCCGACTTGACTTGACATGTGACAATTCAATCGCACAGTGACATATTTGCCTGTTCATGTGTCTTCGCGAGGGTAAATAATCAAGCCGAGCTGATGTGAACTCCAATAAGTTAGGTCAGCCACTCAGCTAGGCTTTGAATATTGCCTTAACCAAATTGCTAAGTCAGACTAAAAAGAGCAAAATCTATTTGACTTTCGAACCCTAAAATACTCTAGCAGCCAGTTTGAATTCCATCAGAACATCGAATCTAAACTTTTTTTTTTTTCGGCCCTCAACTGCATCCAAGTGTATTTAGATAAATATCTCAGCAGTCTAGTTGGAGGCTCTGAATTACATTGTCCTGCCAATTTTTCACTTGAGAAAGAAAAGTTCAGTGAGTCACTGATGGTGGGCTATTAGTGTAAAATTGAAAAAAAAAAATTATGGTAATCTATAATTTTTATAAGATAATTGATTGTTGATCTTAATTTCATTATCATCATTGTATTTATATTCGAATACATAACTTATCATTAATTTAATCACACCTCAACTTGTTTCACATGCTTTCATATTATTAGAATCAGCAATGAACCAAAAATTTTATTTAATTGGTTTTTATAGCTACATTAAAAGAAACTTTCAATGAAGATTACAACTCTCACTAAAAATTAATATAATCCTCACTAAAAAATTCGATATGACTCTTTCAGGCTCTCATTATAAACTCTCTTGCTAATTATATATTATGAGAGATAAAACTTAACCTTTACTGTATCAATCATTTAGCAAGGATTAAAACACTCGCTAAATATAAACAATTAATGAAAACAACTTTTGACCTTCACTAAATATAAAATCTAATTTTGACTCTCACTATGTCTTTGATTTTTAGTAAAGATTTTCATTGATTCTCGCTTAAAATTTTTATTTTTTATGAAAATTTCCTTTAACCCTTACTGAAAATTACTTTTATTGAAGATTATGACCCTCTTTATGATATTTTACATCATTTAATAAAAAGACTTGTCATCCTTGAAAAAATATTTATTTATTTTTATTTAATTTGTTAATAACTACATATATAATTTTAATATTTCTAATTCTTACTCTAAACAAAACATAAATATTTGAAAAATTATTGTATAAATCCAAATAAGCATTCGGATACACTAGCTCCGAACAATTTGTGCTATATCCACAGCATACAAAGGCACTTATATCAACTTGTCAGAATGATACAAAATGAAGAAAAGGATACACTGTCACTTTTTCTTTATGTCTACCTCCCTTCGACCAATTCTAGGAGTGTCAACAATTAGGACAATGGCCTTGTATCCACATTTCATGATAATTCCTCCAACATAAAACCAATTGAACAAAAATTAGAAGGAATAGTACAAAATACTAATATCCAGAGATAGGAATTGTATTATAAATGTATCACTTGATAAGGACAAAGTATTAAGTTAGAACTTTGGATACTTCTTCCAGTTTACCTGATGTAAATTAAAAATTAAAAATTAAAAGAACAATAGCATGTTGCTCTTATGATTTACATTATAGATTAAACAAATTATTTCTAACAATATGTACTTGCAAATATATTTAATTTAATGTAGCATACCTTTCGTATGAAATACAAAGGAAGATCCAAGAAAATTGCATAATTCTCAATAATTGCAAAGTCATGCATCATGATCGGTTATGATATTGTTATTGGTACTGGGTTGTGTATGAAACCATCTTTTGAAATAACTCTGTACGTGATAAATCGTGGCATGTGCGAATAGCCAAAAGTAATCATCTCACCTGCATGCAGAAATCACTGGTAGAATTAAAGTCATGCAACCGTGCTAAAAATTAAAGTCACTGGTAGAATTCGATAGAGGGAAAAAATGCACACTTCAAATAGACTTTAGATTTTTACTTGGTGAATACATCTTCAAATAGTTAAAAATTAAAGACACTTTACTAGTTACTTCAAGCTTACATCTTCAGTTATGCTCATGTCTACCATAGCATTAGTAAGACCAAACAGAGTAACTATTAGTTAACCTTAAAAAACTTGAACTGTAAAATGGAAATGGATAATAGACAAAAATTTAAAACAAAAAAAAGAAATTAAAAGAATCTAGGAAAGAGAAAATGTGTTGTACTCAACTTGCAATTTTTGCAGCAGTCTCAACAATAATTTCATTATGGGTTGTACTAAACTTGGTTCAATGGCAGATAGAAGGAAAAATTATTTTAAACATTTCCAATATTAGCAAAAAGGTGTGTTTAAGTGATCACAAATAGAATTCACATGTTATCTTCTGTAACACCATTACTTTTCCTTACTGTTGCCAAGACTGCAAGTTATAAGGCACATTTCAAAGTCCATAAGAAAAGTCAATGCAAGTGTAACAATTGTCCTACTCAAGAACAAAAAAAAAAAAAAAATCAAAATGCATTTAAATGCATTTTCTTCAGCACATTCGTTTTTCTTGTAGTGATTAGCACATCCATGTAAGAAATTAAACAAACAAATTAACATAAAATTGAACTAGAATTTGAGACTTGAATTGAGAGCTAAAAACTTCAAGACCTCTTTTTTGCCATCGAGAATGGCTTCGCATGAATGAATACTATTTGAACTTAATTTTCAAACTCTTGTAATTTTAACTTTGCCCGCTAAATTGGCAAGCCAACCTATAAAGTTAGAGTTTTTAATCATTCCATTTAATTTAAACAACCTAATTTTCAAACTGTTGTATTTTTAAATTCATTTTTCAATATCATTTATGATCTTTTGCCTAGTTATTGTTAGATCATGCCCTTTTTTACCTAAAACGGCAATAAATTTTTGCTACAATTATGTAACATATGGGTAGAGGTCAGCGAGGATTCATGTGTTAAGACAGTGAACATGTTTTTTTTTTTTTTTTTTTTTTTTTTGGGGCGGGGGGGGGTTAATAATGGTGTTATATTATACAACCATAAGTGTTATCCATCTTTTAAATGGACATACTTCCATCTAACCACGGCATTTATTGCTAAACCTAGCTAGAGCATTTAATATAATTAAATGAAATCTTTAACAAGAAATCTCAAGTCTTATCTCGTCATTAAAAGAAATCACTTCATTTATTGTCAATAGAGTTTTCAGATTACACAACTAAAGTTAATAAGGTGACATTTTATCCTTTAACATTTATTTCATAAAAAAAATTAATTAAAAAAATAAACATGTATCAATCTCTTAATTCCATTTGTGAAATTAAAAAATTATTATATCAAATATTAAGTCAAAATATAAACTACCACTATTATAAAATAAACTCATAAAAGCTACACAAAAGTTAAACATCAATTTTTTGTCTATATAGACCCAAGTATCAAAAGAGAGAGTACCTACCATTACCCACATTTGCATTAATTGAAAAGCCAAGATTCTCGTGGAGCAGTTGTTTACTAGGATATTGCTTAGCACTTTACAGCTTGTAAGTTTTAGCTTGCTGGCATGCCTCTTTAATTCTCTGATATTGAAGCCACAAAGGATTCTAACCAAAAAAAAAGAGTAAATGTCTAACCAGAAAAGTTACACTCAGCTAACATGAATGCAAATCCTAGAAGACACATACCATGTATGAAATCTACAGCTTGGCATATATCAACAAATGATAGCGCAAAAAGATAGTCCCTTCTAGGAATCACCAATGATTGATGTTGTGAGCCGACCAGGGAAAAAGAACAAAAACAATGAATATTTCAACTTTAAGGCATGGCTAAGACAGAAAAAATACTATGTTTCTGATAGAAGGTCACATGCAGCATTTCTAAAATTCTGCTGTTCATATCATAGCTACAATATGCACCTGACCTACCTTTGTTGCAAGATCACTAAGAGAAAACTAAGTTCCTTTTCAAATCCATAAATTAATTATAAGACCCAATTGGTTAGGGAGTATTTCTGAATTATAAAACCTAAAGCAATTGGCTTATATATAAGACCCAATTGGCTACAAGATCACTAAGAGAAAACTAAGTTCCTCTTCAAATCCATGAATTAATTATAAAAACTAAAGCAAATCCTATTTATAGCATTAGAGCATAGCAAAATATAAGTTTCAAATTACTCAAATCAGTTAACTTTTTAACTTAATTCTGTATTTAAGAGGAATTGAATATCAATTGAGCTTTAATACATTATGATTTTGGCTTTCAATCAACGAGGAACATTTCAAGTTTCGAAATTTTCACGATATCGAAAGCAACATTGAATTGAGATAAGATCTGAAAGGACATGATTAGACCTTCTTGAACTTGTCAAGGATGCCGACAACAGAATTGCGGAGAGAAACGGCGTCGTCGTGAAGTTGGAGGACGTCACGATGGCGCGAGGAACATGGAGGAGGGCGGCAACGCTTTGCTCCTCTAGCGAAGTGGCGATCTCTTCGGAGACCATTTGGAGCTTCATTTCGAGATCCACCATGTGCTTGTCGAGGGAATCCCGAGGGTGCCGAGTCTTGCACGCTGAGTTTATCCATTTCTTCAAATCGAATTTCTTCATAGAATAACTTGCCTTTTCAGTGAATTATTCTGATTAAAGAAAAATCAAGGAGCAGCTCAACGGCGATTGAGGTCTAGAACAAAAAGGAATGGAATTGGAGGGTACTGTTTGATGCTCAGTGATGACTAGGCTTATTGAGAAGAGAGAGGGACCGTGGCGTTAGTGGTGACAGCTTCGGTGTTGGTGACAAAGGCGACGACGGTGACAATGCTAAATTGGGGCCAAAAATGAAATCCTAATTCTTATTGGTCGAGTGAAACAATTTTTATTCTTTCCCTAGAGAGAATATTGATAATTTTTCTTTGCCTTACTTTCAAATAAAAAAGATTGTTATGATCAATTTTTTTTATTCACGGTAAAAAGATGCGGCGAGGGTCACGTTTGACTTTTCTTTCTCACTAAAATTACGAATGAGGACTATCTTTTTTTTTTCCTTTGAATATTAACTTTCATTAAAATCATAAATTATGATAATAATTTTTTATTTACTGCTTTTTAAGAATTTTTGTACTAAATATTTTTTAATACTTTTTTATAGAAAAAATATTTTTTTTATAAGATTATAATGATTTTCACAAAATTTACAAATTTTTTATTTAAATTTTTTTAATTTTAAAAAAATATAAATTAATAAATTTTATTTATTGAGATTTAAAATGACCATCACTAAATCTATTTATATTCATTTTTAATTCTCATTTCAATTACAGATATGAAATTTTACATTTGTAAAACAAATTTGTGAAGATTAACTTTAGATCTTCACAAAAAAAAATTAAATTAATAAAAATTATTTTTTATTCTTACAATAAAGTTACTTTTAATAAAGTAAAAATGTATTACTTAATAAAATTATTCTTAACGAAGATTATGGATAATCCTCACCACCAAAAAGAGTTTTTAGTGAGGATTAACACTTGACTCACGTTACAGTTCTAAAACACACTTTTATTGTAGTGTTAATTGAAATATATTAAATTATAAACAATAATAATAATGATGATAATAGTAATAAAAAATTAAAACTTAGTTTATTTTTTAAAAAGTTGCACAATAATTTTGTTATCAATCCTTTTGAATATGTATTTTTTAAATGTATACAATTAAATTATTATTTAATCATTGATTTTTTTTTAATTATTTAAACGAGTCCTCAAAATGTTCAAGGATTCTTCAATGAAAGAATATCAGAATGAGGAAATGGAATGATCCAATTTTATTATTATCCAAAATTTTAAATATCTGAGGGTTCAATTTGTTTGTAATGTTTAATATTTATTTGATTATTTGAATTGTTAAACTTTTTTTCTCGAATAAATCATAAATTTTGTTAACAGTATTAATGATGAAAATGATCTCTCTAATTTATTAATTATAACGGGTAAAATCAATATTAATCTTAATAATAAATAAATTAGATCATTAAAATTTTTTGAGCTTTATCTATGACTAAAACAAATGAATTCGTTTTTTTTTTTTTTTGGACTCTTAAAGGATTGAAGCTCCCATGGACACTCTAGGTTCGACCTTACTGCAATATCAATGTTGTAGTATATATCCGCAGCTCCATCGCCAGTGTTGTTATGATGACTAGGTCCTCGATTTCTCTTTTTTTTTTTTATGATAGTCTTTCATTTTGGTATCATTTTTTTTCCTTTGAAGGAAGTATCTTTAATTTTTTTTTTACAGAAAGAATTAAAATTATGCAATTATTATAGCATAATTAATTATAATTTAAGAAATATTAAAAAATTATATAAAATTCATATTTTTAAATGATAAAATGTTTATATAATTTTTTATTATAATTAATTAATTACAAAGTTATAATAAAAAATTATAAATAATATATTTTTACTCAAATCAGTCTCATTATTCAGTGAGACGAGAGGCTTTAAACACAACTCTTTAAATTGAAATACGGAGTTAAATTATCAATCTTACTATCATCAAGAAATCAAATTTACTTTGTATAAAATACCCATGGCCACTATGCACTTAAGTTTTTAATCTAACGATGAAGGGCATGTCTTTTTTGTAAAAGAATTAAAATCGAAATCTTCTCTACCACAAAAATCTTATGTTAAATATATATATAAAAAAAAAAACCTACGGTCACTACAAATAATTGTGTGGCCTTTTTCGTGTTAAATACAAAATTATAATAAATTTGATGATTGGTATATTTTTATTATATAAAATATTAAAATTTATATATTTATATTATATTTTATATAAAAATTATGTGTTATAATTTGTTTAAATATAAAATATAAAATATAATTATTTTATTTTATTAAATTTATATATAATTATTATTATAATTTTAAATTATATTATATTAATTTTTATTTTTATATTATATTTATATTTTATTATTATATTGTATTTTAAATTATCTGATTTAAACTGCAGCAAATGAAAAAAAGGAAAAACAAGCCATGAATTCGTGTTTAGAAACAAAACCTAAGTGGAGTTCTTCCACAAGAGCTTTTTTTTTTTGGTTACATAAGAAGACTAAAATCTTAATACAAATAAAAAAAATTAATTTAAAATTAAATTTTAATATTTTTTCAAATATCTTTAATAACTAAATTAAAAGCTCTAGGAATTCTTCCACAAAAGTTGTACTTAGGGTTGTGGATATACATGTGTTAACCCTTATACAACAGTGATAGTGGTAGACTGGATAAGAAAAGTCAGTAAGTTTAACAAGTAGGACGCAATACAGAAATTAACTGCAACTGCCAGCACAGTAAATTTGTCAAAGTTGTCTCAATGAGAAATGTTGGTTCCACCACCCAAATAGCTAAAAGGGTAGACTAGAGTAGAGCGCATTGCAATTGCGTTGGAGAAAAATTTTAAAAAAAAAAGGAAATGAAAGGCAAATAAATAAAGATTTAATCCCCAACGCTAATTTCAATAAACCTCGTATCCTTCCCATGAGAGAGATTTTCCCATAAACCAAAGGCCCTGACCCCAAAGCCGAAAACCAAGCCAAAGCCAAAGCCAAGGCCTCTCTCTCTCATGTCATGTCATGCAAGTAGCACCAAGCTTTTAACCCCTCTCACTACCCTTCACCCTGCGACATTTGTTTCTCTTCGCCAGCTCATTCATCCCCAAAAACACACAACTCCAACTCCAACCCCAACCCCCCTCTCTCTTTTTCTCTCAACGTATTCTCCACCAGATCTCCGGGAGTAACCCCATAAAGATGCGTGATCTTTCGTTTAGACCTCTTATAAAATAAAAATCTCCTCAGACAACAACCAGCTCTTTTCAACATTACCCATATGCTCCTTTTTTCTTGTTGATTCGATTTTTCTCTTGGGTTTTCGGGGTTCTTTGTTTTTTTTTTTTTTTGAGGAAACCTAATAAGGGAGTGAGCGTGCGTGTGTGTGAACCACTGGGGGGTTTGTTAGTGAGAGAAAATGGAGAATGGGGTAGACAGAGAAAGTGGGTCGATGATTTTTAGCGAAGAGGAGTTGCGTGAGGTAAGTGGATTGAAGAAAGGAGGAGATTTTATAGAAGTGACATGTGGGTGTACCAGCCATAGATATGGTGATGCTGTTGGCAAGCTTAGGGTTTTCTCTAATGGTGACCTTGAAATTACCTGTGAATGCACCCCTGGTTGCAATGAAGGTCTCTCTCTCTCTAGCGCTTTTTCCATCCGTTGTTTCTTTCGTTCTCCATCCTTTTCTTTTCCTTTGATGCTGTTGGGAAAATGGTTTTTGATTTTTGTGCTTGTTTAATGCGTACTTTATTCAATTTATGGTGCATTTGACGTTGATGGGTGTCGCTTTCTCTTGTGTAATCGAGTTTTTGATAGAGTGACAAGTGGATGATGGGAAGCTTGAGTCGTTTCGTTATGGTTTCTTTTTCACACAGTTTATGTGTATGTTGTTTTGTCTCAGTGACTTTGCTTTCATTGGTTGTAACACAGCTAGGTGATATTCATACATAGTTTGGGACATTCCATGAGTGTCTTTGTTGGTTAAAAATCTTATCTCCGAGTTTGCATCTTCAGAATAACACCTTCATTGTCTTTTATTGTTGTGATTCTAAGGTCTTCGATTCAACCTTTTCAGAATCTAGTTTTCCAAAGCTTCAGTTCTGTTTCTTGTCGCTAGACAGAGTAAAAATTTTTCAAGAAACATTTTTAGCCATATGGATTCTTCATATGTTGTAGTTCTTTCTGTTATGATGGCATGTCATTGTAAAGTATGGGTGGTGAGGGATGCTTTTGAGCATGTTCGTGCTTGGTGTTATAAGGATAACAATGTTTCCAGGGGGATGAACGTCTTCTTTTATGCGTTCTTTTTGTTTGCATGTCTTTTTCTTTACATAATGCTACCTTGTGAAAGTAGTGCGAATATGGCTTGGAGGTTCAAACAGTATTTCTTCTAGCTGGTATTCTATTATTTTAAGACTTTATCATTGAAACACTGTTATTGAGGAAACCAAGTTTGCAAAATGAAAGCTTTAAACATTTGTCAACTATTACAGTTTGATCAATGGTTAATGTTACAAATATTTCTCATCAAAAGGATGTTTGGTTTAGGAGTAGATTGCATACCTATATATTATCTGCACGTGAAGGAATCATAGGCCTGTAAGGAGGCTGTGTTTTTCATACGAAAGAAAGCATATCCATGTCAAATGAAAAAAAAAATGGTCATACACTTCGAACCTTGAAGGTAAACCTTCATCTCGTGGCTCCACCCCCACTTTGAGACAAAAGTGAGGTCAATATTTTCTTTATACAGTTGGTCATTTTGGGGCTTGTGAAAAGAACACCGTGAGTTGGGTGGCAGGACTATATAGTCAGCGTCCTTAAACTAAATATAACTAAAACTGGCTTAAGCTGTCTGTACTGTTATCTCGGCCTTTATTGTTTAATAGAGCCTTCCAATATCAAGTGCATATGATATCATTTTTTCTCCTTGTTCTGATCGTCCTAGTTCCTTTTTACTTTCCTAACAAAATGTTGAAGCTTTATATTTTTATTCCCTTTTTCTTTCTAATTGTGTGAATGTTAACTTCAATTGCTAGATAAGTTGACTCCTGCTGCGTTTGAGAAGCATTCTGGAAGAGAGACAGCTAGAAAGTGGAAAAATAATGTTTGGGTGATAGTTAACGGGGAGAAGGTTTCATTATCAAAGACTTCATTGCTGAAATACTACAACCAAGCATCTAAAAATGCCAATGGTACTCACAGATCCCATAATGGAAGAGTTTGTCATCGTGATGAGTTTGTTTGCTGTAGCAGGTGTAACAAGGAGAGAAGATTTCGATTGCGAACAAAAGAGGAATGTCGGATTTACCATGATGCTTTAGCAGATGTGAACTGGAAATGTTCTGATCTTCCATATGACAGGTTTGTCTTCCCATTATTGATTATGCTCTTATTTGATAAATTGTGTTTGTCATGTTCAAGCCTGTTTTCTCGTATGCATAAAGGTATTAGTCATTCTAGAAATGCTTCTGGACTTAATTCTTTTTTTACCCTAAAAAAATCCAACTGCTAAAAATTAAAATGTAATTTATAGATAACGCATGTGATAGCAAGAAACTTCTTGATCTCCAATTTTATATATATTGAAAGTATGACTTTTCTAAATCCAAAAGATTCTTCCATGATCTGTTTCTTATTACTTCTCTATCATGAAACCAGTTCATGTGCTGTAGCTCCAACTATGACTACAGGAAACCAATGATCAATCCATTCTTTCCATGTTAACTCCTTTTGAACTTTGCTTTGCTGAGCCTATTTCTTGTGTATCTGTATCATTTTGGCCCTTTCATATGGAGTTGTTTCTTCTGCTTAATATGCATTTAGTTGAATTAAATGGTTAGCATCTTTTACAGCTTATAAGCACCTATATGTTCACAGCTTCTGAAAAGTATCAATATTCTTTGCTGATGTAATAAGCACCAATACCGTGCATGATTTTCACTTAAAAATCTGATGACTCGATGTTAGGGAACATAACAAGTAATTTTGGGTGAAGAACGTAGAACTGAACATGAAGAATAATTTTGGTCAAACTGCAGTTCCTGATTATTCACCTTTTAGGCAATTTGACAACTATGCTACATTTAATCCCCGGGCTTTGTGTAAAGCTGGATACCATAATGAGAAGTATAAAATCTTACTGTTTCATCTATCGGAACGCGAAATGACATTCCTATATGCTCATATTGGAACCGTCAGTTAAGGAGGTTACAAGAAATGAATTGGGCTTCATTGAGTGTCCTTCAGATCAGAGGAAATTTACAGTCAAACACTCTATTTGGGGCATTACTGCATCATGTGAAATGGTGACAGGTTATTTTTCAAAGTTTATGAAACTGGGGCTGTGAGTTATATAGGTCTTTCTCAAGGAAGGGTTCTAGATGTCCTATTTGACATATTCAAAAATTCCATTCCTTTCTTGATATGCCAGATTTGTTTCGTTGGTAGTATCATGAAAAAAATGCCAGGTATTTTTTACTTGTGTATCTTGCTTAAATTTTTGGATCCAAAAGATGTTTTACTTGCCTGTGCAACTAGAAGCAGTAGGTCTATAAGTACCAGATATGTTTTCCTTGCATGCTGTTAAGTCCTACCATTCTAGCTTTCATGTTTGTTTGATTGTCGCCCGTGGTGTTTTGCTCAACTTATGCATTAACTTTCACACCTTAACTTTTTTTGCTGAAAATGCTTTTAGTTGGCAAGTTCATAAAAATTATATAATCTACCAGAACATGCAGTTTTGCTATCAATTGGCTGACCAAGCTGAAATTTTCTGGCTCTGTTTTGAGTTGTGTTCTTGAATACCACCAACTTTTCTTTTTTGAATTGAGTGGGAGAGGGGGCAAAGAGTTCTGACAAAGTAGACAGTTTTCGAATTTTATTCCATGATGCTCTGATTTGTTATTAGTAATGATATGAAAGCAAATGCTGAGAGAGGACTTTCTTCATTGTTAGGATTTTATATGAACGTTTTAAGGGTTCTGGACAGAAATTTTAAGCCCAACTGACTCTTTCAGGTGGTTATAAGTGATGCTATGCTGAATTTGCTTGCTTGCAAATGTAGAATACTCTCATCATTTGCAATATGTTATGGCAAGTGGGCAACATACTCTTTAGTTTGTAATTAACTTATTTTCTACATTTCAGAATAACATGTGATGACGATGAAGAGCGAGCAAGTAGGAGGGTGTACAGGGGCTGCATCCTTTCTCCAACATGCAAGGGTTGTACTTCCTGTGTGTGCTTTGGGTGTGAAATCTGTCGGTTCACTGATTGCAGCTGCCAAACATGCATTGACTTCACTAGGAATGCCAAATCTTGAGTCTTCAGTGCAGTAGTTTTGGGTGGGTTCTTTATTTGTTGCTTTAGTTGAGCCCATACCCACAGAAGAAGCCTTCAAAGACATTGTCTTTCATGTTAGACTTTTAAATTGCCAGTCCCTGAGTTCAGCACTCATGGAGCTCATCGACTGTTTTAAAAACTTAAAATTAATTAAATTTGATCTCCACATTGATGTTTGGTCCATATTCCAATTCTTCTGCTCAGCTATTTTGTTTCGTTACAGCACTATTAAAAGTTTATTACATTTATTTAAATTTGTTTGTTCATTGATTTTATTGACAGATTCCATATTTCTGTCTCAAAACTGTAAGCCGACTTTTATCTGTTGGATTTCCCTCTGTAAAAAAGAAATGAAAAGAAAACCCTGCAGCTGCAGCAACTAGTTGTTGAAAAGACAGACATGGTCAGTGGGCCTCCTATGAATTTAGTGTCTGCCTTGAATGTTTCTTTAATTAATTAAATTAATTTTTTTTAAGGGTTCTCTTTTTTTCTATTTATTTTTCGGTACATTCCGTCTTATTTTTGAACTCGACAGATCCTGATTAATCATTGGAAACATGCAACGCTCGTTACCTATTTATATCTCCTGTATTGCCTCAACTTAAATTGCAATCATTCAGCATAAAATTACACACCAAAAAGAGTTTACATAAATCAAGCAAATCTAACGGGCTGATGTCTACACTCAATCTTATCATCAAAAGACAATTCATTAGGATTTCGGATGACTTTGTCACCGCTAAAACGATCACGGCCGATATGATACCGTTCTCTTCCCCGACTTGATGATGAAGCACCTACGTTAAAATTATGGGTTGGTTCAAACTTGCCTTGAACATAATACACGGTTGCAAATTACGGTACCTTTCTGCCGCGAGTCCATTTGCCAAGATATCTTGTAATGCACCAAAGTACTGCTGGCCCTGCATGGCCGTCCCAAATGTGTTTCGATTAAAATATGGGTATAAATGATACATCAATACTCGTAAGATATTCGGATTCGATTCGAATAAATTCGAATTCGATTCGATTATTATCACGTCGAGTTCAAGTTCGAGTAGTTCGACTTATCGATCGAGTCGAGTTTGAGTATTTTTATATCCGACTCGAGTAGCTCGTGAACCTAATCAAACTTTTATATTTTAAATTTTTTATTATTTTAATTAATAAAATATCTCGAATTCGAGTTTCAACACAAATAATCGAACTCTTTTCGAATATAATCGAGCTTATTTTAACATATTAATCGAGCTTAATCGAGCGAATTTGAGTAGTTCGATTTCGATCACGAATCAAGCTCGAGCTAAGAAAATGAAACTCGATCGAATTCGAGCCGAGTATCGAGTCTCGAGTTAGGAGCTGAGCTCGAGCTCGAGCTCGAGCTTCGCACTTTATTGGCTCGACTCGGCTCGATTACACCCCTAAGCTAAAGGTCGAAATGGCATTCAATCCCTAGCCAAAGAGCACAGGCTAGTTGTCACGGGCCGTGTATTCCTTAGATCAAAATCACATGTCCGTGTGGCATCATAACTATTTATAGTCGAGGTCAACCTTTCACGAATTCATTTTCTCATGGATAGCTCAATGTTGATTCTTCAAGCTGTATACTCATGAGCCTTTCTTGGCTTTGACCCCATAGGGTTACACCTTGATAGGAAGGAACCCAACTCTCATCAACTCATCAGTCTATGATTTTAGGGTGGCCCCAAGCACCCATCTCTACTAACAAGCATTAAGGTCCCGAGCACCAATCCTCAAATTCTTATAGGGACTTGTAGTCTCGATTCTCATAAAATTATTATTTTTTAGAATGCTGAGAATCCAACACCATGCCCACCCGTATCATATGCAAGCTCTTGTGCTAAGATCTTGTGAGCACAACACAAATGCTGGTCAACAATCAGCTCGGAGCCTCTAGGCTTATCTCGCCCTACGAAACTCATTTTTTAGGGTCTCAACCTTTAGCTTCATTTTAGGTTACTCGCATATATGATGGACACTCAACATATGTCACCACAAACAGAGACTAAAGTAAGTGTTGGATTCAAAACTGGTGTTAAAGAGTATAAATTGACTTATTATACTCCTGAATATGAAGTCAAAGATATTGATATCTTGGTAGCCTTTCGAGTAACTCCTTAACTCGGAGTTCTGCTCGAAAAAATAGGGGTAGTAGTAGCTGTTGAATCTTTTACTAGTACATAAACAACCGTGTGGACCAATGGGCTTACCAGCCTTGATCGTTACAAAAGGCGATGCTACCACATTGAGCCCATTACTACCCGTCTCACTTCGGGGACTCGGGTGTGCTACCTCAGTTACAACACCATTTTATTGTTGGTCGTAAGGGTTTAGTAGCATGCCTTCCTATTAGCTTGCTCATCCCTCAAGCTCAATGGTGCTCCTTTTACACAAGCATCATCTTATGATCCTTCTAGCTAAAAAAAAAGAAATCGAGAGACATAATGAACACTATTAACTAACCTTATGGTTTAATGCAAAAGTGCGATATGAGGCCTATTGGCCCTAACAGTTACTGGGCTTACCATGACCCGATGAGACATTATATCACACTTGTGACCCTATGATACCTGTCCACCTAAATATCACATGTGCCTAGTAATAGCTCACTTCAAACTAGCAAGGCCACTGTCTATCCACTAACTAAAGGGTGGTAGAGAACTGACACCAGTCGTCCCCCTCTAAAGAGCATAAAAGATTTTTCAGACCTTTTATAAAGAATTGTAAGATTGTCTAAAATGGGAATATTTTTCTCCCCAACCATCTCAGGGCCTTTCTTCACCCAACTCAGGGCCCAGTTACTTTCTTCTTGGTCACCATAATTCTAGCACTCTATTCGTTGCTCTATCAACCCACTCGAGGTACCCGCACATGACTTCAACCGATAGCACCCAACTGGCTAATCGACTCTAGGGTGCTCGCTTATTATCTTACACTTACTCATGTATCTTGGGGCTTAGGGCTTACATTAATAGCACATAATATTAGCAACATGTTTTTGTGCTTAAAATGCCTGCACATAGCTCTAGGATCTTTGCCCCGACAACAAGGCCTTGTCCACTACTCAACTTAGGGTCAATTATGGTAAGATCGAGGTACACCAAGACTTGACCATGACACTCTTCCCCACTTACTATGTCGATGCCTTTATCGATGCCAAGACCACATCCAATTTTTTTGTTGCACACAGTTGACATTTTCTCATATGTCTCTCATTTGTGCCCTCAAAGATTGGGTTGAGATCCTGTCACATGAGGCATCACCTACAGTACTCGTTCATTACTGATGTAAATGGGTCTTATTTTAGGTCTAAAGCCCTTTTGCATTGATTCCACTTTTGGTCTATACTCAATCCATTTCTCATTGGTACCACTGCATTACCTCACCCATGATCACCTCATGTTATGACCTCGAAACACCCTTGTTGAATATAACCTTCAGTAAAATGAATGATCACTTGTTTTGCCACATATTGGTGCCTCACTGGACGTGATCCATTACACTAACCAAGCACTTGCATCACCGACTCTTTGATACACCTATATGGACGTAGTGCTTATGTCAACTGCACTCATATGACACTAACCACAATAGACCCTAGCATGATGGCATTCAAGCACTTCGATAACCTTACAACTTATGTCCTTTTGGCCCCTCTAAGGTCACCTCTCTAGGTGTGGTCCTTTGGCCAACCATTCTCGTGGTGGCACCTTAACGTGCACTACTTGATCAATATCTTAGACTCAAACATAGTTCTTAATAAACTTAGGCTTCATTACTTTGGCTCAATTTCATTAGGAAATCATAAGTCTCCTCTATTTTTACTCGAACTCAACTCAGTTCTACACTCAACCATATTTTTATGATGATTTCATAACCCGTCTGCCTTGACTCTAACATAGCTTATAGGGCAATTCAAAGCCCACTCGATGCTTTAAAAGTCGTTGATCCAATCAATCACATTGTCTACTGACTTGTTCCACTCGAGGGTTCACCAACCCACTCAATTCTTAAGGTCTACTAATATACTTAAACTCAAAGCCATCCCATAAGCTGATATTTACTCAAACTATCCTATATATGGCTCAATGATCATCGACTTATCCTTTGCTTTGCTCAAATTTATCTAATCTACTGATCGGATGCAAATTTAAATGCTAATATCATCAGTTAACTTAACTCAATCGATCTTCTGACCAGCACAACCTATAAGGCCTTATCAATTGGCTAATTCCCACTTGCTTATTCCATTAAACTATACATTGTTGTGGTTCACTGACCATCACTACTCATAACACTTTTTTTTTTAGCCAACATAAAGCACGGTTCACTGACTGACACACTTTCATGATCCACTGATCGCAAGAACTCATCGTCCATTGACAATCACAACTCATGGCAACAATCCTTAGCTAACTTAAATTTCTCTACCTTTATAGAATGGCTACATGCTTGGACTTAAATACTCGACTCATACCCTCGTTAAGGCACCTACACCACATAACAAGTGCACACATGTTAGTAATTAATCTCAACAAGCTCACCTCAAGTCCCTTGGGATAGAATTCATTCGACCCATAATGCCTCACACAACACCTTTTCAAGGTGTATGCCCTTTCGTATTTTGATCTCAATATAATTTTTCTTATCTAAAAGGCATCACATGCCTGTCTAGGCCAACACTTTTTGCTAGGTGAGGCTAGACTCGTGCCCTTTCACTTGGGGTCTAAGAACCTACTTGAAGGCCTTTCACCTAGGCCAATTTTTTTTACAACATGCGTCATTGGCTCCTTATTGAGCCCACATAGCCACATTATCACAATTGTGCCTCAATAACTCTTTTTGAGCTTAGCACCATTTTGGTTTATCACTATCATACCCACACCAAGGGTTATTTTAGACCCATAACTGAGCCAAACATTGCTTTGATATCATGTGTCATGGGTCACATGCTTCTTAGACTAAAATTATGCATCTGTACAGCACCAAAATTACTCATAGTTTAGGTTAACCTTTCATAAGTCTATTTTCCTATGGACAACTTAATATTGATCTTTCAAGCCACATACTTATGAGCTTTTCCTGGCTTTGACCTCGAGGGTCGCATTTAGATAGAAAGAAACCCAAATCTCATTAACTCATTAGTCCACAATTCTTAAGGTGGCCCTAAGCACCCATATTTGCCTACAGGCATTAAAGTCCTAAGCATTGATCCTTGAATTCTTATAAGGGCTTGCAACCCAATTTTTCATAATATTATTACTTTCTGGCATGGTGAAAATCCAATACCATGCCTACCCGTATCATATGTAAGTTCTCATGCCAAGGTCTTATGGGTATAATTAAATGCTGGTAAGCAACTAGCCTAAAGCCTCTAGGCTCATCTCATCTCATAAAACTCATTTCTTAAGACTTCAACCTTTAACCTCATTTTAGGCTATCCACAAACATGATGGATACTCAACATTATACCTATCCTGTCTCGGAGACTTGGGTGTGTTACCCTAGCTATAGCACATCTCTATTTATTAGCCGTAAGGGTCTAATAACATGCCTGCCTACTAGTCCGCTTATCCCTTAGGCTCGATAATGCTCCTCTTACACAAACACCATTTCATGATCTTTTTGACTTAAAGAGAAAAAATTGAGGGCATAGTGAACGCTATCACTTAACCTTATGGTTCAATACAAAGACGTGATACAAAACCCACGGCCCTAACCATTTTTAAGCTTGTCATGATCCAAAGAGATACCATGCCATACTCGTGATCTTACGATACTCGTTTACGTAGACACCACATATGCCTAAGAGTAGCTCATTTCAAACTAGCTAGGCCCTTGCCTGACTGCTAACCAAGGGGGTGGCGGAGAGTTGACATTAGTTTTCCCTCTATAAAATACGTAAGAAATTTTTTAGGCATCGTACTAGAAATCATAAAATTGTTTAAAATGAGAATACTTTTCTTCCTAGCCATCTCAAGGTCTTTTTTCACCCAACTCAGGACCTAGTGACCTTTCTCTTAGTCATCATAATTCCAGCATTCTATTTGTTGCTCCACCAACCCATTCGAAGGTGCCCATATATAGCTTCGACCGATAGCACCTAACTAGCTAATTGACTCTAGGGTGCCCGTCACTGCCTCGCACTTGCTTGCGTGTCTTGGGGCTTAGGGCTTACATTGCTAGTACATAATATTAGCAACATATTTTCGTGCTTAAAATGCCCGTACATGCTTCAGGACCTCTGTCCCAACAACAAAGCCTCATCTATTGTTCAGCTCAAGGTCAGTCATGGCAAGATCGAGGCATATCAAGGTCTGACCATGACACCGGTATAGCATATAAATTTAATTGACCTCAAGTTAAGACTACATTAGAAAGTGTGCTCAAAAGAGGATCAAACTATTACTGTTAATATGACATCATGGCATAAACCGTGCTGGGGTTGGTAAATGAAGAGGGTGCTGTTAATAATTCTATGAGAGCAATAACATATCATCTGCAGAAAACCAATTGGCAAAATAGCATTTTGTGGCTACTAGCCTAGTATCCCATTAGTCCAAACTCCATTTAAAGGTTTAATAAAACCAAAAAATTGTGGCATGACTAAAAATGGTAAAAAAAGGCCATATCCACTGATAAAATTTTGTTCTCTTATGACAAAATATGAATGATTATGATTATCCAAATATGAGAAACTATGTTGATTTTGATTAAATGGAAACTGACCCACTATTATTGATGCTTGTTGGGTTGAGTTCCTATCATTTTTTCAAGCTTTATTCGTACTTCTAACCTTCTTTTTATTGTTATCCACTCTCTAGTCATCCATGATTCTCTTTGTCATTTTTTGCATCCTCTTCTACTTAGTCATAAAAAAACTTAGCATCATTTGATAGCTACTCATCATTCTCACTAGTTGCATCTTACATTTTCTTATGAAGATTCATATCATTGATAACATGATTAGTAAATTCAAGGGTAAAAGATATGCCTTCATTGATCTCAGGTGCTTCACTCTCCGATTTATATCGTACAACATAGTAGTGTTTTTTGTCTAAAGATTTCATTCACCAATCCCAGTGGTTTATGGTTATCCATTAAACAGAACCTTCATTCAAAGGGTTGTGCTTCTCTCTTCCTTCAATAATAACTTTGGTGCCAGTCATCTTGTAATAGTGTAAAGAACATCATTAGACTAACCTAGCTAGAATCTTTTACAACTTCAAGTAAATACTAAAAATATATCCATTAAATTTTTTTTATCATCTGCATTTAACATTTTTTTTATAAAATTTATTTAATTTAAAAAACAAAAGTTTTTTTTTTTAAAATCAAACAAGAATGACACATAAATATTGTAACTAGATTTTTTTCTCATAAAATTTATCTAATAAAAAATTAAAATTAAAAAATCAATTAAAAAAATGAAAAAAGAGAAATAAAAAAAATTAAAAAAAAAACCTAAAAATATAAAACAATGGAAAAAAGGAAAAGAAAGTTTAATGAGTATTATGTAGACATCCTAATTGAGTGGAAACTTATCTTATATGAATTGTTTTAACATTAATATCCATTGGCTCATTTGTTGCAAATTTTATTTAATTAAAAAAAAAGTCAAAAGGAGAAAAAGGTAAATTAGGGTGCTACGAGGACACTTACATTGTTTTTTTTTTACATAATTTATTTAGATTAAAAAAACCTAAAAAAGATTTAAAAAAAGAAAAAAAATATAAGATGACACGTTGAGACCTTAAATGAATGTTAAATAAAAGTAACAATGAGCAAAATTTACATAACAAATGAATAGATGGATTACATTTTAATTCTATATAAATATAATATTTTTATTAAATTAAGATATTAAATAATAACTTTATTAATATAATATAGATATATAAATATTTTTTTTATTTTAAATTATCTAATTAAAAGAAACCGAAAAGGTAAAAAATTGAAATAAGGTGACACTTGTATACATCCGTTTTTTTTTTTTTTTTCAAAATATCGTCTAACTAAAAAAAATGAAAGGGAAAAATTTTAAAAAGTAAAAAGAAATGGTGAAAGAACAAAAAAAACACTTGTATACAGTGGAGCTACCACGTGACATTAGCAGTGAAATGCTTTCCTTGCAAAATTTACATCATGGACCTATATATTTTGTTTTTATATTAATTTACTTTTTTATATTTAATAATTTTTTGTTATATTTTTTATTTTTTGCAAGGCCAATTTGATATTACTAATTAACAATATCTTTCTCTAATTTTTTTCTTATAACTTAAGACAAAAAAAAAATGTTCGAAAAACAAAAGAGAAAAAAAAATCAAATCCAGTTACTACATTGACACTTTCATTGATATTTTTCTCGAAAATTATTTAATAACACAAAAAATATGGTAAAAATGGAAAAAGATATTTTTAATCAATAATATAAAATTGACCCCACGTTTAAAAAATATTTAAAATATTTATTAAATATAAAAAATTGAAAAAAATACTAAAAGCAAAAAAAAAAATAAAAAAGAAGAAAGTTGCGTTGGCACGCAACATCAATAACAATAAATTAAAAATGAACAAAATCTAATAATGAATTAAAAAAAACTAAAAAAAGAAAGGATGGAAAAAAATCAAACTCGGATGTGACGTATACACATTCGTTAATCCATTTCTTTTAAAATGTTCAAATAGAAAAAGAAAAATAACAAAAAAAAAAAGTTTTTAATAATATCAAAAGTATGCAGATACTTCATTTTATTCAAAAAAATTTTTAATATCAAAGTGGATTTTAAATTTTAATGAGATGCAAAATTGTAATTGGGCATTAATTTGGAAAATAAAATTTGGGTCTAAAAATTAAAACTAAAAAATATTTATTATTATTTTACGTAGGTTTTATTTTTTATTTATTTTTGTTCAAAGGGTCAAAAAGTAAAAAAAAAAAAAAAAAAGAAACCAAAAAAATAGTGATTTGCAAAAGGAAAGTTTGTAGATTCCGTTTTTGGATCCGATTGAAGGTTGGACATTTAATAATTACTTAGTTATCAATTCATGAAAAAAAAAAGAAAGATTACAGAAAAAAAAAATCTTAAGAGTAAATCAGGATTCGGTAGGACTTAGAAACTTTTCAAAGTGAAAGGGGATTAATCCTTATAAGAAAAAACTCAATTGTAATCAAAGAAGACACATAGAAATGAGCAATAAGCAATCAAGTAAATCACAGCAATCAGAACTTTAAAATTTTTTTATGGATTTTAGCTTTTTGAATTTCTCTGGTGTTTACAGGACTTTGATATGGGTATTTGGATTTTCAAGTTTTTGTTTTTTATTTTAGGATTTTGGTTTGATTTTTTTTTTGGAATTTTTGTTTGATTATGAGTTTTGGTTGATTTTTGGATTTTGATCTAATCTAAGTTTTATTTTGAATTTATGAGATTTTTTGGAATTTTAGTTGAACTTTTTAGGTTTTTATAGGTTTTTATTTGAAATTTTTAGTGAATGCTTAAATTTTTCGATAAATTTTACGACGATCCAAGGATTTCACTATAATTAGCTTTTGAGATTTTTGAATTTTCAGGTGGAGTTCAAATTTTTTAACAACCGAATTTTGAAAAAATCGTCAAATTATGGGTTTTTTTGGCTGGATTTTGATAATCGTTGGAATTTTTTGTAAAGTTTTAAAGAGAGGTCAAAGAGAAAAAAGCCATAGCAAGAAAAAAAAAAAAAGGAAATTCTGCATAAAACATAGGTTTTTTGACTTTTAGACACAATCAATACGACACCATTTTGAAGAGCCCTAACCTATGTGTGACCTGCGTATTGAACCATAACTGACTTGATAAGAATCGTAAGTTTTTATTTTTTTTATTTTTTGATTTCGATTTTATTTTTTAATTTTTTGATTTTTTATATTTTATTATTTTATTATCTTTTTGTGTGATTGAATTAAAGTGATGAGGAAAAGGAAAGAGAAAAAACAGTTTTGGTAAGATTTTTATATATAACTTTATTTGCATGAATAATATATATTTGTATGAAATTTATGGTACTTTTGTATGAATAGTCTTTTAAATACTCAATTTTGTTCGATCTGACTTGAATCTATTCGATTTTTAAATTTAATTTTAATATTTTAATTTCGACTAACTTAATTAAATTTAATTAAATTAAACTCATTTATATATTTTTTAATTTAATCATTTTTGAATTGATTCGCATAATTTAAAATTTAACTTAATTTAATGCAAATCGATTTAACTTTTGTTTGAATTTTAAGTTTGATTCAAATAATTTAATTTAAATTAATTTAAAAATGATAATTAAATTAATATGTTTCAAACTTACATTGGATTAATTGTTTTTAAATAATTTATATGAATTAAAATCTAATCCGATTTAAAGTTTAGACCTAAAATCCAATTCGATTTAATTTCGAATCAAAATTCAATGACTTGGGCTTGATGGCCCAATGGAGGCTCAAATCAAAATTTTGAAAGCCTCGAACTCTAATTTTAAGCCCAGACTAATTTTTAAATCGCATTTTCATTTTTATTTCTTTATTAATTAATTAAAAATTAAATAACCAAAAAAAAAAAAAAAAAAAAAAACATGAAATGAAAAACAAGTAAAAAAAATGAAATGGACAAAGAAGACAAGTTCTAGTCTCTGCATGGCCCGCCCCAACACCTTGCCCACTTCATCCTGTACTCGACAGTCCACTACTCTGCCAATATTGGACTATTCTACAGCTATTCACAGATAAAAAAAAGGGCGGCCAACACCCATAGGGACCTTGGCAGCACCTTCAAAATCGGCACCCTTGCCCCGGCGAAGCCCTACCACTTTCACCACCTACACCCAGTACCCCAACCCTTACTGAGCACTAGTCTTGGCCAACCATTCAAACTGGCCCTCGCCCACACCCTTGCCAAGCAACATTAATCACCCACACTCGCCTGCACGGCCCTCCACAACAGCCCCCTCAAGCCTCATCCATGGCCCTCCACAACAACAACCCCAACCTTAAGCCACAGTTTAGCACTGCACCAAGTCCATTCACTGCAAACCCAGTGGCAGCCGCACAGCCAAGCCCTGGTCGAACTCCAAACACGATAGCCACCCTCGTGGGCACAGCCATAGCATCGCCACAAACATCCGGCCGCTCACAACCTTTAGAGACCTAACCCATCGGCCTAAGCACCAGCACGAGACCCTTCATCACCTACTCGCTCGTACCCTTGCCCGCAGCAGGCATTTACTTGCACCACGCCCAGCACCGGCTCTTCTAAAAAATGAAGCAACACACCCATTCCTTACCAGCTGCATCCCTTAACCAGAACCCTGGAGAAATAGCCCTTTTGTTTTCCACGCACCAGCTCGCGCAGCTCTGCATAGCCCCATTCAACTAGAACCAAAAATCCCAAAACCCATCTAACCACCTCTACTACCAAAGCCTGCCTTTAACAAAACTACTCACCGAAAATAATCACCTTCATCCCACTCCAACAACAGCCCTTAGCCCCAACACCAAACCCCGACATCCCACGTAGCTTTTTTCACGCACACCACCTTTCCCCATCAAAAAACCACTGAAAGGAACACAGAGAAAATAAACGCAACAAAGAAAAAAACCACCCGCAACCTTTCAACACCCAAAAATAGAAACAAAACAAAAATCAAAGAAGCCACAGTCCTCTCAAAGGGGAGGAACCTCAGTGCCATCAAAAAACAAGCCACGGCAAAAAAAAAAAAAAAAATGCTAAAGACGTAACTTTTGTCTTAGATCTATTTGTTTTAGTGGGTTTTAGGGTGAAATTGAGGCCAGATTTTTTAAGAAGAGACCAAAAGGTTTTTTTGGTTGAAATTTGGTAAAGTACAGGTGCCTGCAGATGGCGACCAATGGTGGAGGAAGAGGCGACAATGATGGTGGGCTGGCCTAAGGATCGGTGGATTCTGGGCTGGATTGAGAGAGTGTTTGGGACATTTTTTTGGCAGAGGAGTGGAAAAACTTATTTTAAAAAAAGTTGGCTATTAAACCCAAAAAAAAATTTAAAATGGTGCGTTTTGAAAAGCTGAAGACCCGTGTATAGCCCCAACCAGGATTCGGGGTCCGCGTACCTGATTCGTTCACCCCTGATCGATTCAAATGAATTGCCTGCGAACCGGCTAGAAACCGTTTTGGACCACTTGTGCCACTCATAAACTGGCAAGAATCCCTCCAAACAAAAAAAAAAAAAAACCTTGCTTGAAATGGCTCGAACCATCCTAGACCATTGACTAATGTTGACCAGTCGATTTTTAGATTTTATTTTGTTTTGTTTTATTTTTAAATTATTTTATTTTATTTGTTTATGCATATTAGTGTTTTTAAGTAATTAAAAAAACTACATATTTTTTTAAGAAAAAAATTAGTGTTTTAAACTTAATAAATTAAAAAATGTGTCTAAAAAATTAAATAAATAATAAATATAAATAATAATGATAATGAAAATAAAAATCTTCGAAAATGAGATATTAAAGAAGTTCGATAAATAATTTCTTAAAATCTTTAGATAAGAATATTTTTTTAAAAAATATTACCAAAATAATGAAGTATTTAAAAAAATATTCAATACAAAATTTTTTTTTTATTTATTTAACTCTCCTATGACATAATGATAAAAAATGATCAAAAGGAAAAGTTACCTTTTTAATAATAAAGTTAATATAATGATACATAAATTTTACTTGTGATAATTAATAATTTTTGTTTTAAAAAATAATAACATTAATAAAAACTTACGAATGCATATTGCACCTTATCATTTGCATTACATAATCTTGAAAGTAACGTAGGTTTTTTATGATGAAATTTCGAAAAGTTCAAGTAATAATTTTTGAGAATTCTCTAGGTAAGAGAATTTTTTTAAAAAAATATTATCAAAAAATTAGAATATTTAAAATAATTTTCAATACGAAAGAATTTTTATTTATTTTTCATTTCTAAAAACGAACTTTTTTATAATGCACTAGCATCACAAATTAATCCATGTGCTTTATATTAAAAAAATAATAATGGTAAATGAAATATTTGAGGATGAGATCTTAAAGAAGTCCAGGTAGTGATTCTTCATAAATCTCTAAGTGAAAAAATTTATCTAAAATGCTACCAATTTATTGAAGTATTTAAAATAATTTTTGATAAATATTTTTTTTTTGTAAATGACATAAGAAATGAATTTTTAGAAAATATTATTTGATTTTAAGTTATAGGTATCATATTTTATAATATGTTTATTAAATTTAAATTTTAATGATAAATATGAACAGCTGAAGATATGATTTTTAAAAATTTAGAGTAGAGATTCTTAAAAAATTCTTAGATGAGAATGTTTCTTTTAATATTATTAAAGTATTGGAATATTTTTGGAAAATTTTCAATATGCAATGTTCTTATTTATTTTTTAAAAATAAAAAAATACTAAAAAAATAAATATGTTTTTTTTGCAATAAAGAAAGTTAAGAAAATTAAATTTTAAATATCAAAATTTAATACCACTTTAGTCATAATTAAAAGATAACATATAATTAATCAGTACTGTTTTAAACATGCATTGTGGGGGTGGTAATCTTTTCCCACACATGATCAATTTTCGAATCTGAATTGTTTCTGCAAACTCAAAAAATTATATTTTGATAAAGTTTAATTAATTTTAAAAATTTTATTAAAATGATAAGTTTTAATAGGTAACCAATCATACCTAACCAAAAAAGATTGTTAGCAACTTTTTTTTGTTTTTAAATTCATCTAGCGGTCTTTCAAAACCATTATGATAGTTATAATTGCATGATATTTTGCATGGATTAATTTATTTGCATGGTTTATTATTATTTATTATATGTTTGCATGATTATGTTTTAATTATAATATTATTGCATTTTTTTATGATATTTATTGCATGATATATTTGTGTGATTTTATTATGATATTTACATGATTTTTATTATGGTATTGATATGATTTTTTTATTTGCATGATTTATATGTATGTTTTAATTATAATATTATTGCATGGTGTTTTTGATAGAATTTTTGTATGAAAATATTCTATAGATCAACACTTATTCTTTTTAGGGATTTTTAGTTTAAACTTAGGATAATTTTAAAAAGTATAAAGTCACATATGTAATCAATTACACCTAAATAAAAAAAAATTGATAATAACTCTATAATTTTTAATGTATAATCAGCAGATTTTTGGACCTAAATGTTATGACACCTAATATTAAAAAAAATAAAATATTTAAATTTTTTATTAAATAAAAGGGAAAAATTGGAATAGAAAAAAAAAAGAAAAAGGAATCAAATGGCTTAAACACATGATATATTCTCGATATCAAATGAGTGCCCAAAAAATGAAATCTACAAATTATTTATTAAATATATAAAAAATAAAAAAAGCAAAAGTTACAAACTAAAAAAATCTAGTGATATTTTATTGGTATCAAGCAAGAGACCCAAAAAAATTAAAAATTTATTATTTTTGTAAAAAGGATAAAGAAGAAAAAATTGGTATTGAGTCTAAAAAAAATTCAAAATGATTATTAGATATTTTAAAAAAATTTAAAAAGGACATGTGGGACTTAAGAAAAGAAAAGGAAAACAATCTAGAAGAAAAACAAAAAAAAAATATTAGGTGTAATTAAAAAATAATTTAAAAATGAGTCCAATGAAAGAATTAGAGTTATGAAATATATAAAAAATAAAATAGAAAAAAAATGAAAGTGGGTTTCATGAAAAAAAAAGTTAAAAGTGGATCTCATAACATAAAAATTAATAAAAATGTTATGAAAATAAATAAAAATAATAAAAGAAAAAAATTTAAATATGGATCCCACAAATAAAACTAAAAATCTGACAATGTGACCCACATGAAAAATTTTTTAAAAATATGAAATTTGAAAAAAAAAAACCAAAACCTAAACTAAAATCAAAATAACTAAATAAACAAATAAAATACTAGAGTCAATGAACAAATATTAAAAGTTGGCCTTGCAATTTAAAAATTAATTAAAAAATTATGATAATATATATAAAAAATAAAAGCAAAAAATACAAAAAATCTTAAACAAGGGTAAAGGTACTCAAATTTTGGTTTTAATCCAATTAAGATATCGAATTGATTTATTTCAGTTAATTGATCGATTGTCGAATTAATTTTGATTGGTTATCAAAAATAATTTTAAAAAAAATTTGATTCTTGATTAATTAAATTCAAAACTTGAATTAAACAAATTAACTGAAATTTTAATATAAACTAAAAATGTATGAAATTACTCATTTATTTCAAGTTATTAAAATTTTTAACTTAATACTTGGTATTTGAATATTTTTGCTAGATATTTTATTTAATTTATTTTAAATATAAGAATTTAAAATATAATTTAAATTAATATATATTTTATTCAATTAACCAAAAAAATTAATCAAATTACTTGAATTAAATTCGATCAATTTATTTTTGAAATTAACAGAATGAGTTTGGTTAACAAAAATAAAATAACATAATTCAATTAATTTGATTTTAAGTAATTTAGTTCAAAATTAATGATCCGATTAAATGAATACCTTTAGAATTGTGAGTCTTATGGATAAAAAACAAGAAAAAAAATTGATTTAAGGGACCCACTAAAAAATAAAAAAATATTTTAAAATTAAAAAAAAAAAAAACCCAAAAATAATAGAGCCAACATGTTGTGTACACTGCAAATAGTACATATGCAAGATTTATATGTCAGCTTGAAATGATAAAAAATCACCACACTCCAAAAATAGGGGTATATTAACGTTTAACAAAATTTGAGTAACATTAAGGCCTGGCCTTTGTCTTGCAATAGAGTTTCCAACTTGAACGTATTGACAACGAACAAAATAGTGGCGGTGTAATGGAATAGCGGTGATTTCGCCAGAGCGACACCGCTTGCCACTGATATTGGGAAAAAATGGTTGTAAAATTAAAATAAGATCAAAATAATGCATTGTGATCACTGAAAAATGGCTTAAAGTGGAATAGTAGCAATAACAGACAGTCGCAATAACGTTCTATTATTACCACTATCCCCATTTTCCATCAGCAATTTATGTTAAAAAAAAAAACCAATTTCCAAAACAATCAAATTGGATGGGGTGGGTTTTTTTTTTTTTTAATTTAGTATTTAATATTATTAAAATATAAATTAAAAATTTTTAATTTATGAAAATTTTTTAAAGGAAATCTAGTTAGAGAAATTGAGAGAAGTTTATAATTGAATAAATTAAGCAATTAATAATTTAATATGATGTATATAGAGATTTTAGATTAAAAAATTTGGTAAATTTTTTTTGTATAGGTTGGATGAAAAATAATTAAAATTAAATATTATATTTTCATTTTTGTTATTTATTAATTGATTATTTTGTATTTGGAATTTAGCAATTTTTTTTATTATTTTGGTATTTATATTATATATTTTCAAATTTTTTGCTATTAGATTAATTCTTATTAAGTGATAATATTTTTGTGTGATTATTGAAGATTCTATTCATTATATAATATATTAAAAATAATTTGTGATAAAAAATTTTACATCAATTAATGTGTCAAAAAGATTAAGTTACTTAATAAATAAAGCGTTTCATGATTTATTACTTTTAAGATTAAAAACTAAAAATTAAAAAAATTTGACATAGATTTAATTTTTAATGATGGAATAAGTACTATTAATATTTGTAAATATAAGTTTATTTTGTTTTTATACAAAATAGCAAGCATACCACCATGTTAAAAGTTGTCTAGTAGAGTGTGTGCCAAGTGATTATATAGGTTGGCATTTTAGAATACCTGTGCCAAATATAAAAAAAAAATTTTTAGGTAAATTTTATGACAATTTTAAAAAAAGGAACAACACGCTTCAAAGAGCATATTACTTATAAAACTAGAAATGTTGCACAATACCATAATTAGGAATTTAAAATTGCAGTCGCAGACACGTTTTTCGTTTCATCATGTTTATTATGGTTGCAAATATAATAGAGATTGTTGTGATCATTGTGATCATCACGATCATCACGATCATCGCAATCGTAATTTTTTTTTTTAATTTTGCACAACTAATTATAAAATATAATAATTATAATTATAATTATGATGATATAAACTCTTATTTTATAATTTTTAAAGTAATTTATGGCATTTTAGTTTTTTCATTTACAAGTCAAAATAATTTATTCACATTTTGTAGTTATAATTCAAAATTAACATGAATATTTAAAATGCTATTTGTTAATAAACCCATGAAATTCATGAACTTACATACTATAAATATATATGATGGAAAAATATCTTATATGAAGTTAACATCATAATTTAATTTAATTAGAAAAATATTGATGAACATGTTAACTATTTTAAATAAAATATGATTATTAAGGGAAGGTGATTTAAGCTTAACTTTTTTAGCATGGATAAATATATTTTACTATTGTTGACAAATAATTTTATTCGAGCAAAATTTTGGTCATTTGTGAAGTGCTTAAAATTCAACTTGGTTCAAATCTAACATTTTTTTTTTTTTAATTTTGACAAATTTCTAAATCAAAATTAGGACCAATTTAATCCAAATACTTAAAAGTCAAAGTTGATCAAATAAAGTCAAACTTAGTCAAAATTGATACAATTGGTCCAAACGAATCAAATAGGATTGACTCTTAAAATTCACAATCAAATTGGAACAAATGTGAATTAAAATTGAAGTTTGTGATTTTAAAGCATTAAAAAGTATAATTGCACTTCGAGAAGTTTAAATTTACCAAATGCCCCTTAGGGATATTTTTATAAGTTGGCCATCTCAAAGTTGGATTTTGGTGAAAATTTCTATATCATAATTGAAATTTTTAACGAATTTTTTATGTATTAAAAACTTAGATCGCACTTTGGAAGGTATGAAATTACTTAAATACCTTTTAGGAGTATTTTCGTAATCTGACCTCCCTAAGGTAGGAATTTTGTAAATAGCTTTAGTCATGATTTATATTGTTTGATGACTTTTGGAATATTGAAAACCTTGATTGTACTTTAGGAGATATTAAATTACAAAAATACCCTTTGGGGTCTTTTTGTAATTTAATCTTTTTGAGGTAAGTTTTTCATGAAACTTTTTAAATCATATTTTAAAAACATTTGATGATTTTTGGTGCATTCAAAACCACCGTAGTACCTTAAGAGGTGAGAAATTACCAAAATACCCCTTAGGGTAATTTCGTAATTTGATACTTTTCAAAGTTGGAATTTTATGAAAATTTTTAGATTTTAGTTTCATATTATTTCATGAATTTTTTTGTGCTTTAAAATCCCAAAAATAAATAAATAAAATATTGATTTTAAAAAAATAACCTAAAGATCGAAAAACTTTGTAATAGGGGCAAAATAATCTTTTTACTTAGGACCCAAGAGCTTTAAAAATCCAACCCTTGGCAATGAGCATCTTGGGCCATTAGATCATTTTGGAAATCTTGATCAAAGGGTGAAAGTTAACTCCTTGGAAACCAAAACAAGGTTGAAATATAGGCCATTAGATGTCTTTTAATCTAAGGGCTAATATTTAGGCCTAAGGGATATTTTCTTCCTCTTCACCAAAGAGCCATTTTGGTTTTTTGCAATTAAAAGGGAAGAATAGCTCGTGAAAAAATAGAGGGAAAGAAAAACAAAAAAAATGTGAAAAAAAAGAAGAGAGAAAAATTTTTGTGCTTTACTTGCTTGAAGGTATATTTTTTTTTGCTTCCATTTTATATTTTCTTGCATCCTTATCACATTTTCTATAGTATTTTCACAATGTTTCATCCATTTTTAAAAATTTTTCTTGAAAGTTTATAGTTCATTTTCCTATTCAAAACTTGAATCAACTTCATCCAGTTAATTAATAGTTGGATTTGGATTGAAGCTTGAATCCAAGCAACAAAAAAAAAAAAAATTCAAATCCATTATTAAAACCAAGTTGGAAGTTTGGCCATAGTTTTCCTATTGTTCACTGAACCTTCTCTTGGCCTTTCTTAATGTTTCCCTTGTCTTTAAATGTTGTTTATGTGGATTACATGATGTGTTTTGTGTGATTTTTGGATGGTTGGATATATATATATATATATCATTGTTTTGTTGGTATTTTGTTCACATAATTTCCTTGCCATTTTGGATCATTACATGTTTGTTGAAATTGTTTTGATGTTATAAAATCCTTCATGTAATAAGTTTCCAAGTGATTGGTGTTTGTCTAGTGCCATCGGCCATTCAGCCATGTTGATTTTGTGTGATGGCTGAACCTTGTTCTTGGTGTGGAGATTACTTGTTATTTTGACTCATGTATTAAATTGTGTATTTGTTTTGATTTTCTTGTTTTTCAAAGTGTTGGAGCCAAATTTTAAATGAAAATTGTTGTTTTGGTAAGTGATTTTGGTGATTTTTAAGCTTGTTTGGTTAGGTTTCGAAAAAAGAAAATGGTGAAACATTCAAACCAATTTTAAAAGTTCTTCATGTTTGATCCATTTTTCTCTTGGATTTTCATATACAACTTGTTTGTAATTTAGTTTTGTAAATACCTAGGTTTACAATTATTTTATTCTCATGTCATTTTTTTGTAACATGAATCATTAATGCCATTTATGTAATATACTTTGACCTCATACATTTCCTATTAAACCCCAAATTTGAAACCCTAAAACCTAATCATAAACCCTAAACCATCACCCAAAACCTAAACCACTTCTTAAACCCTAAATCACTTTCCAACCCCTAAACCACATTCTAAACCCTAAGCCACCTTCCAAAACCAAACAAACCCTCAAACCAATCAAGCATTTGTATTTTGCTTAACTTTATTATATGCATTCATAAATTGTTATGCATTCATACCTTGTCATTCATATTATGCATTCATCATATATTATGTTCATGCATGTCATATATAGTTTTTTTTTAAATGAGTTTTTAAAAGAAAAAATATTTTAAATAAATAATATCTCAATTAAATATAATCATTGAGATCTAGCCTAATTATAGGGAAACTCTTGGTGATTATTATTTATATGAGATGTTATCTCAGTTTTAGTAAGGCAATTTAAAAACCTTTAAATTATAAATATTTTTGAAACTCTACTTAATTATTAGAGAGTGGATGAGGCGTTTCGATATTTAAGGAGTTTTTATCTTGATCCAAAACATAAAAAAAAAGTTTTGTTTTTAAAATTTGATTTGTTTTTGTTTTCCAAAAAAAAAAAAAGAATTAATATAAACATTAAAAAAATAGGACCATTTTAACAAAAATTAAAGAATAGCATGCAATCAGTTGGTCAGCTTTCGACGGGTGCTGTGAGGGTACTAATCCTTTCCCATACATAACTAACTCTTGGACCCAAATTTTAATTTTGTAGACTGTAAAATTATTCTTTTTATAAAACTTTTAAACCTGTTTTAAATGTTTTATTAAAAGAACAATATTTTTGAATGTCAAATCACACTTTAAAAAAATTGATGGTGACTCATCATTTTGATTTTATCAAAAATGCTTTTTAGCCCTCGTTTTCCAATTATCCATTCATTCAGCTTTAAAGTCACCCACTCCCAGGTCTCAAGATGTCATGATAGCCTGATGACTCAATTGGGGATACATTTTAAAGAGTTAGGCTAAATTTTGATTGCATGTTATTCTTAATTTAGGATTAATGGTCCTAATTAGTGTTTAATCTTAATTCTTTGACTTTAATTTGTCTATTT
Organism: Durio zibethinus; assembly: GCF_047325235.1. Classification (NCBI taxonomy): domain Eukaryota; kingdom Viridiplantae; phylum Streptophyta; class Magnoliopsida; order Malvales; family Malvaceae; genus Durio; species Durio zibethinus. The sequence continues at coordinate 11,113,716 of NC_143163.1, forward strand.
TTCAAAAAAAAAAAAGATGAAAAAAATGAAAAAAAGGAAAAAAATGCAAAAAATTGTGTGTTTTACATTTCATACATATTTTAATTATGTCATTTTCATGCTTATTTTAATTATGTCATTTATTATATATTGTTATTTTTTATTTTGTTCTTAATATTTGAGAGGAATTTAAGATAGGGGTAATTTTAGGAAAAGTATGAAATGTTTGTTTGTTTCTTTGCACAGACTCATATTGTATTGTATGCATAAGCTCTATACCCGGGCTCTAGCCCTATTTAGGAGAAAGTCGCTAAGCCTTTGTGAGGTGTAAACCTTTGCAATGGCTAGTGAAATACTCTTACTCAAAAGGACCTTTTTTTTTTCGTAGCCTGTGATGGGTGAAGATTAGGGTGCCACACTAGTCTGTGATGGATGATAATATGAGGAACAATTTGAGAACTTTTAGCAATGTCAGTTCTTCAACCCAACATATAATGAACTTTAGGGAAACAGTCCTAGATAGAGTCATGTCATACCCTCTTCATAGAAATTACCTAAAATAAGTCACATGAATGAGCTCCTATTACCTTTCTCGTTTTCAGTTTGCTGTTAATCTATTAATTTGCATTCATTGCTCTTAATAAAAAACATAGGAAATCATTAGAAATGAAAATAAAAAAAATGAAAAGAAAAAAAATCAAATTGATGAAAAAAATTGATTTTTTTTTTCAAAATCACTAAGAACTTGAATAAATGAGATTGCATGTTAACTTGTTTTCTTGCATTGCATTTTTTTAGTTTTTTCATACTAACTTTTTTATATTTTTATGTTTTATTTGTTTGTTTGTTTGCCTTATGCATCTTTTTAAAAATAAAACATCAAGGATATACATTATAGATAATTTGTTGATAGAAGTTCTCATGGCATCTCAAGAGCCTCAAGTAGGGTCTTTAGCAAGTAAGACATTCTGGGAAGTATAAGATTAGTAAGAAAGTGGGAAATAGAAAGAGGGAGACTATCTGATGGATGGATCTGTCTCTAAATTGTTAGAGTTGGTTCACTTGGATTTAAGAAGAAATGATATGATAGATCGAAAGTGTATTTGAAGTTAGTGGAGCTTGGAAAAGAAGACAACCTTTGCAGCAAAATATGAAGATATTACCGTTTTCATATAAGTGAAATCCAATGATCAAATGCTAAAAGCTACAATTAGATTTTAGAATCCAGCATACCAATGCTTCATGTCTCTCCAAGCTCGATATAATATATTGGAAAGCACAAAAGTTAACTAGATATAAGAAAAAAGTTGTCAAAGATAATTAAAGTAGAGGTTCAAGTAATTGTAAAAAAGAAAAGGATAGGGGAAATGATAACATTGACTTTCCTATGAGATGGTATGCTCGAAAGTTTTGATAAAAATTAAGTTATGGACATGTTTGCTTTGGCAATCTATGGTTTACTAATCTTTTTGAAGGCTATAGGTTATAAGATTTATTCGTATAGTCGGAGTAGAAAATTAGCCCTTCATCGATAATTTTGGTAGAAACCATTAGATCTTTGAATTTTTGCCAAAAAAAAAAAGAGAAGAAAGGTTGATCTATTATATTAAGTTGTTGTATGTATGGATTCAGAGTCAATTTTGGGGCATTAATTGAGTTTCATTGTTGTTCTACACAAAATTTTTAGCACCTTTAGCTAAGTTCAATGCAAAAGAATGGCTTAAGAATCTTTCAAAGGAATCATGGATGGTTTTTTTTTGTAGCTTAGAGAAGGATTGAGTGACTTGAAAAGTACCATAAACACCTTGAGTTTCAATTATACACAGTTGAGAAGGCCGGTCGTGGGTTCCATTGCTAGTATTTGAGAACTGTTAGTTATGCACCATTAATGGTCAGACAACAATATGGGTTTCAATAATTCATTCTGATGACTCAAAGATTGGATCTGATCAAGTTTGACTATGGTATTGAGTGTTGTATGGCTAGAATATGCATCATCATGAAGGTTTGAGGGCACACATTTAGATCAAAATTGGAAATATACATAGAAAATGTAACTTTGAGGTACATAGTTTATAGAGCCAAGCAATTCAATGACTTAGTGTTACTAACAGATCAAAAGATGGTGCAATCGATTGATCCATGGGCTAAGCCACCACCATCAGAGTTAGAAAGTTTAAGATAGAATTTGAAGCTGAAATGGAAAAGGTGAAGAAAGAAAACCAAAGACTACAAGAAAGGATACGCTAGCTAAAGTATAAAAATGGCCTACAAAAAGATAGGTTAAGAAAGATGACAGAGGAAAAAAATTTCACATAGAGTGACCTTAAGGAGCTAAACATAAAAAATCAAAGGTTAAGACCTTATTTAAAGGAAAAGGATAAGGAAAGCAAATATTGAGATGAGATAGAGTAGCTTAGGAAAGAGGTTCAATTTTGGAAGCATAAGGCTTGGGATAATGAAGATAAAATCACCATGATAGTACAAGAAAAGAAAGATTCATATAAAGCCCTTTCAGTAAACAAAAGGGAATTAAACAAAACCTAAGAAGAAAATGAAAAATTAAAAGAAAAGTTAAGAAGCGAAAAAAAGGCATTTAAACACTTAAGGTGAAAAAGATGTGCTCGGGATAGCAATCAAAGCCATAGAAATGTGGAGATTACATTGCTCACCTACGCCGAGAATAGTAAGAAAAAGATGCTAATAAAAAAGAACGATGGTTGTAAATATGCTTCCATCAAACTTTTAAGGTAGATGGAATGTTATTAAATAACCATGCCTAAATATAAGAGGGAATTGAAGCACATTCTCAATTATAATGAAATTGGACTTGCATGCCATGCACCATTTGTTTGTCCTCTTTGTTTTTCATGCTAACTAAGGATGAGGGATGGTGATTGTAAGTATACTTTCATCAAACCTTTGAAGCAAAAAGATATGGTTAAAGGTCTTACCTAAATATTGGAAGATTTTTAAAACCATCTCTTAAGGCTAATAATAAGATTTATATCGTGTGTTTATGACTTTTAGAAATTAATAAAATGTTCAAGGATAGTGCGTCATAAGAAAAAAAAACTAGTTAGTTCTGCACATTTACAACACTCAATTTCGTTCGAGAATAATGGAAAATAAAATATAAGTTGAATGAATAGAATGACAAGGGTTTAAAAAAAATCAAAAAGATATGAGAATGCAATAGAATATGGATAGACAACTAACAAAGTTGAAACAGATGTTGGCAGGGTTGGTTAAAGGAAAAAAAATTATTGAAATTCATGAAATAGGGGAAGAAACCACAATAAAGGAGCCAATGTATACCGAATTTACATATCCTTATCCACATATTACTGAAGTGCCACCAGCAACTCATCAATAGTATGCTAGTACTTCTGATTAGCCATCACCAGTTTAAGTGAATATTAATCTTGGATCCACTCCTTTTGACCCTATTACTATGCCAAATTTGGATGATCCAAAAGAGTAAGAGAAGTTAAAAAGGGTATTTGGTGCTATGAAAAGTATTGAAATGAATAACAAGTATGATCTATTAGAGGAAAGACTAAAAGCCATAGAAAGACATGATATGTAAGGGAATGTGGATGCCTGAGAGCTAAGCTTAGTGCCCTATCTTGTAATTCCATCCAAGTTCAATGTCCTAAAATTCAAGAAATATGATGGAATAAAGTGCCCCTCCACATATATCACAATGTTTTGTAGGAAGAAGATTGTTCAATGATAAACTACTGATACATTGTTTTTATGACAGTAGCAAGATACACTTATGGAAAGATCTGGCTAGGGAAATTGTAGCACAATAAAAGCATGTTAAAGATATAGTGCTAGCTCAGATATCCTTGCAAAATATAGAGAAAAAGGCAAACAAAACCTTTAAAGAGTATACCTACAAGTGGATAGAACTATGCAAAAATCAATTTTGACCTAACAAAACCAGTTTATAAGTAAAATTAGTTTTGATTTTTTTGGTTAAACATATTAAATCGTTTGGATATCAGTTTGGTTTAGGTGGCCGATTTTTGGTTCTAAGATTCATGAACCAAACTGACTAAAAAATTTGATTAAATATTATTAAAATATTTTATATTTTTATTAATTTAATATTTAATATTTTTTTTATCTTTTATCTTTTATAATTTATACAAAACTAAAAGTAAAAGTCTAACACTCTGAAAGTGAAATTGTGAAACCTTATTTCTTTTGTTACTTTCTCTCACTAGCGGCCAATGTAAGTACGTAATCCTTATTAGCTCACCTAGACACCCACTCAATCACTCACCCTTGTAGCCATTTTTCGATCGATCTCAAAGGTGCAAGCTTTAATCAATGGCAACTGCAACCTTCAACCGACTCCATTCACCTTTCACAGCTTTTCATCCACTTGATCTTTTCTCTTCTGCAACTCAACTCAACTTAACTTAAGGTAAGATCTTTAATCCATTTTTACCCATGCTTTTCACTTGATCTTCACATCACAAGTCAAATTTTACTCACTTTAATGCTCTGTTTCAACTATTTCTCATCATAATTTTTGAATCCTCAATCAAAATATATTTGATTATTTTAAAAGAATTATGGAAATTATTTGGTTACAAGTGGATTTTGTTTGTAAAATTCACAGATATATAGTTGACAATTGGAATTGCTCTCCGATGCTTCACTGTGAAGGAGAGATTACATTGTCATTGCCATTGTTTGTGTTTGATAGCTTTTGCATTAATCACCCATCACACTTGTTGGTGGACCAACAACCACAAACGCATCTTGCAATTTGGACCCTTAAACATGCTTTTCTCTCTTGAAGACATTTCAATCCCAGTGTCCCACCTATTTTTCATCCCTTAAATAATACTAATACCCAAAATTTTTTTCATATATAATTTCTCTAAATTTGCTTCTTCACTTATGAAAGTGATAATTTAGTCTACAAAATTATGGATATCTGTGTTCTTTTATCACTTTCCAAGCTTTGGTACCCATATTTTGTTCTCCATAATCTTTATATACCATAGCCAAAATATAAAATCAACCCAATGATTATTGCAACAGTAGTCTTTTTCATGATGATATGAAATCTTAGTAGGGTGAAGAAAAATATAGGAATAATGCTAAGCATGGCTTAGCAATAGTTAACATCTATTTCAATGGTTAATTCATCAATTAGATTGTCTTCATGATTTTAAAAAAATCTAGAAAATTGAAGCACACCAACTTTAAACTAACAATTTTCTTTTTGGATACCATTTATGAATTAAATTTAATAAAAATAATAGGGTCAAAAACTATATATGCAAAAATGTTCTCCTCCATAACATGTTGATGGGTGACAAAACAAAGATATGTGAATATTAAGAAATATATAAAAAGGAAAGGTATCAATAAAAATAAAGGAAAATAAAGAATGATGCATATTTTCAAATCCATTCAGGGTAAAAATTGTACCACTTTTGAATGAAATATTGGCAAATGAAACCATAGTTTTTGTGTCATGGTAGTCCTTCATGCTCTTTTTTGGTGACCTTCTATTTAGTCTTTTTTTTGACATGCAACAGAAAAAATAGTTCATTTTGGTCTTCCTTGTCATGACAATAACCAAATTCTTAAACCAAATGTTTAATGGGCTCAAGTATTAAGAAAACTAACAGTTAAGCTCTAGTAAACCTAGCTTCTGAAGGAAACCAAAACCTATCTGGTCCCTCAGGAAGGATCAAAGGAAAATTTCTCATAAGGTTTGATTTGCTTTTACTCTATCCAAATCCATTGAAGCCAATAGCCAAAAATAATTTTATCAGTTTTACTAAATATAAAAGCAGACATATATTTTCTCATTTCTTAACTACCTCTCTCATTGTCAAAATTATGAGCTTTTATGTCCTTATTTCCATTCCATTTAATTCTTAATCTTGCCACTTGTCAGGTCTATTCAAAAACAAATTTCATGAACCAACTAAAAGATAATAAACTGACATAAAATTTCTTTTTCTGATGATGACTTGGGAAAGTTTCAAATGACCATTTTAAACAAATTTATTTGATTGAAATTGTGTAATCATTCTACTTTATGAGTATAATGTCAAGGTAAACCAACATATGAAATTATGGTTATGGTCCAAGTGTTGAAATGGCTAGAAATTTGGATCAACGATATGAATGATCCAAAAAATTGTTATTAGAGAGATAAAAATTTCCTTGATTATCAGTTCAAGTTGTATGTAAATGCAAGAGGTTTGGCTCATTGATTTATCAACTCTTACAAAGATATACAATACCCTTATAAGTTACTAATTTTGGAAAATTTTTTACGAAGTTTGTTTTTGTTCGAAGAAAAACAAAGAATTAAGCTAAGAAAATAATACTTGCATATAGCTAGGCAATCAAGTTCCTCAATTTTGCATGTTGCAACTTGAATAAATGAGAATTGGCTTCTTCTTTACCTTTAGCTTATAGGCTTTGAATTTATATGTTGGACAGCAAGCTCTCATTGTCACCTTTTGAGTCAGAAATTCTTATATTAGTTTAGTAGAAATCTTTTTGGGTCTTGGTTTAGGAAGAAATGTTGTACGTTGAATATTATAACTAGTCAGTATTGGAACTTGACCCTTTAGTTTGTTTTGTCATTTTAAACTCCTTTTATTTGTGTTCACATACCATTTCTGGTCTACTGATTTAATCATATGATCATTGAACCATCATATCAATAATTTTCCTATTCAATATTTCATGTTCAGAAGTTAGCAAGCTAGCTTACAAAAATATACTTTTTGATAGGGGTGGATATTTGGAATTTGACTTCTGCAATGCTGTAATATTCATTATGTTACCATCAAATTTGTTCTTGTAAGATTGACTTTATGCAATTACAAAGATTGTTTTTGTTATTTGATTGGACATTTATTTTTAACATGTAATGCATATTTGATTGGACATTTATTTTATTATTTTTTCAGTTTGTATAAACTGTGTTTACTCTTGAAACTTACTTATATTTTATTATTCTTTTATTGAAGATGAGTGATAAAGATACTATACAAGCAGATATTCAATCAATCCCTCAAGGTGAAGGAGACACACATGGAACCAAATCGAAAAGGAAATGACCTCACATATGGTTGAAGGTATGGGATCATTTCACAAAATTTACTAATGACAATGTTGATCTCAAAGCTTAATGCAATTATTGTGATAGAGAATTTTATACTCACTTTTAAAAAAATGGAACCTTTACATTAAAGAATCATATGAGTGTTTGTACTAAATTTTCTCGTGCTAGTGGTGATCCTTCTCAAACATAATTAGTTTTAAGCTTAGGAGGAGATGCGTCTTTAGGTATTTGAAAGTTTAATCAAGATGCCATTAGGAAAGGTGTGGCTAAGATGATTATTATAAATGAATTGCCCTTCAGATTTGTGGAAGCCAAAGGATTTAGGCATTGCATGTCTATTACTTGCCCTAGATTTCATATGTTGTCACGATGGACTATTGCTAGAGATTGCTATCAAATTTATGTAGATGAAAAAAAAATCCTAAAGTAATTCTTGAAATCATTTACTGTGAGAGTATCTCCAACCATTAAAATATGGATCTTATTGCAAAAAGCCAATTATATGTGTCTTACTGCTGATTTTGTAGACAATGATTGAAAACGTAACAAAAATATTTTAAACTTTTATCCCATTTTTAGTTATAAAGGTGAGGCTATTGATAAGGCAATTGAGAAATATTTACATGATTGGGGGATTGATAAAGTTTTCACTATCATAGTTGATAATGCTAGTTCTAATGATGTTGCAATCTCATACTTGAGAAAAAAATTTAATAATGCAAGAACTAATATTGTAGAAGGCCAATATCTTCATTTTAAATGTATTGCTCATATTGTTAACCTTATTGTGAGTGATGGGTTAAAGGAATTGACTGATTTAGTTGCTCATGTTATTGGGGTAGTTAGATAAACAATCACCCTCTAGGTTAGCCAAGTTTAAAGTAAGAGTTTGTTGTGCCTGGATTTAGCACTAGGTGGAACTCTACTTTCTTGATGTTGGAATAAGCTCAAAAATTTGAAAGAGCTTTTAAGGCAATTAATGATGTTGATCCTTATTATAGAATTGAACTCTTGTTAGGAGATGGGGTGCCCGATCAAAATGATTGGGCCAGTGTTAGAAAATTATGCCTTTGCTTGTAAAAATTTTATAATCTCAAAGTTAAAGTTTTAGATTCTACATATGACACCACTAACAATTTTCTTAAAAATATATGTGGTATTTATGGCATTTTACAAGATTGTCAATTGAATATTGATGTTAAGTTGAGTGCAGTGGCTAAGAGAATAAAAGATAAGTATGACAAGTATTGGGGGAAAGTAGAGAAAATGAATATATTACTTTATATTGCTTATGTTCTTGATCTTTAGAAAAAACTAGCATTTGTAGAGTTTTGCTTTATAAAAATGTATTCTCATGATCAAACTTTAGTAATGATTAAGAGAATGTAAGAAGCAATAGTTGAGTTGTTTAATGAATACAAAAACATATTACAACCTCAATTTGAATAAGTTGATGATAGTAGCAATGTGAGTTAACCAGCACCATCCACCATTGAATTTGGAATAGTGGACATATATGACTCATAAGCTGTTATGGCTGAGTTTAAGAGGTTTAGAAAACAACAAGGTAGAGAAGAAAATAAATTAGAGTTGGATAAATATTTGAATGAGGAGTTTGATGCTATTAAGGGGGGGTGGACTCTGATGTTCTTCTTTGGTGGAAACTTAATAGGCATAGGTTTTTTATCCTTTCTTATACAGCTCATGAGATATTGGCGATTTGTATATCTACAGTTGCTTCTGAATCTATTTTTAATATTGGTGGCCATGTACTAGATACATATAGGAGTTCTTTAACTCCTAAACTTGTTCAAGCTCTTATTTGTGCTCAAGATTGGTTACGTGAAGCTTCAAATTTTAATCTAAATACTTTAGAGGATAAAGTGGAACAATTAGACAAGATTGGTTTGGGTAATTATATTATTTATATCATTAATTTTCAATGCTTATTTCTTTAAATCTTTTAGTTAAAGTTGACTTTTTCTATTTTTTTATGTATTTTTAGATTTATCAAAGATTAGATTGGACCCCGTAATTGATTAATAAAGTTTATTAATCAATTGAGGTAATATTGGCATTACTTATGTAAAATGTAATCCACATAGTTAAATCTTTCTCTTTTAGGTAGTTTTAAATGGAATAATTTTTCATTGAATTGTGTTTTGCTTTTATTTATTTATTGTTAAAATTTTAAAGGGTGTTGCTGCCTACTGCTCATTGCCTTCTACTTGCTGCTACCTACTACCCACTGTCTATTGCTGTATGCTACCTATTGGATATTAATGTTTGAGACTTGGAATTCAAGTGCAATAATTGGTTAAGATGTTTGTTATTGCTTGTTGAATGTTGTTTGATAATTAGACTTTATGGATTGTAATTTGCTATGTATTGTATGTGTTTATGTTGTTTGAGACTTAGACTTAAACTTTATGAAGCTTGTATTTAGATTTTATTTGAGTATTGCTCATTGATTTAAAGCTTGTGTATTGTTCACTGATTTAGAGCTTATGTATTGCTCACTGACTTAGACTTTATGAAGCTTGTGTATTGCTTACTGATGTTATTTGAAACATAAACTTATTATTTATTGTGTATTGCTTATTGATTTAGAGCTTGAGACTAAACTTATTGTATATAACACTTGTGTTTACGAAGTTTGTGTTTAGATTTTATGAAACTTGTGTCTATGAACTATATGAATTACATTGAAAGTTGAATACAGGAAATAAGAAATCAAAATCAATTATACCAAAAAAATTGACCAATACGACAAGATGAAATCGGTTCAATTTTTTTGGTTTTATATTACTATTCAATTGATTCGATTTTATCTTTAGGCTAAATCGATTAAATTGATTTTTAGATTTTCTCAATCGAATTAACTGAACTGACCAATTACTCAATCCTACCAATGGAGAAATATGACTACATAGGTTCAACTGCTACTAATAGGAAAAGAAACCACTATTCTTTTTGTAAGCACTCTAATAATCCCTTACTTTGATAAAATAGTGGATAATGCTACCAAAAATTTTATCGATAGGGTGATATTAGGTGTGGTGATTGAAAATATAATAAAAAATGAAAAAACTGATGGACAAGAGGCCTTAAGCATTAAGAAAACTCTGGCTGCATGAAAAAAGGAAGCTAAAACTCATGAAGTAATTGTTTCAAGTCCATCTTTCATTCCATACCATCCATATCCCACATACACACCTTATTACCCATTCGCCAACCAAGTATCTCAAGTGCCATGCCCATACATACCACTATTATAGCCAATATATCAATCTAACTTTCAACCCAAAGCACCTCAGTTCACTCTAACACCAACTACCTGACCATTTTTCCCACTAAGTAATCCCATCCCAGAACAAAAAAATCCTCTCACCACCAACACATGGGAAAGAATTCCTATCAACCCAATACCCATGTCCTATGCAACTTTTTACCCATAACTCCTAAAAGCCACGTTATCACTTTTGTCCCTATTGAACCTCTCAAACCATCATATCCTAAGTGGTACAACCCTAATGCTCGATGTGAACATCATTTTGGTGTCATAGGTCACTCTTTAGAAGACTATACTACTTTGAAATATAAAGTGCAAGCTTTAGTAAAAGACAAATGATTAAATTTTATATCCAAAGAAGGCCCAATGTTGGAGGAAACCCATTACCTAATCATGTCAAAAGTATAACTAATGCAATAAAACAAAGGCAAAAGAGTTAAGAGACAAGTGGAAAGGGTGAAGATCTCTTTGGAAAAAGTCTATGGTTGCCTAGTTTAGATTGGTGTAGTTCAATCAATAGTTTCTAAAACCATTGATAGTCATTGAGAGTTAGGTTTAGTTTGTGAATATCATGGAATGGTAAAAGGTCATTTAATCTAGGACTGTGAAGAGTTCAAATAAACAATTCAAGGGTTGATGGACATTGGAATCATTAAATTCTAGAATGAAAAAGAGAAGGAAAAAATTAGCATGATAGCAAATTAAGGATTTGGTAAATTGTTTATCCATGAACTTTTAACCATTTTTTATGATGAACTAGAGTCGACGTCAAGTGAATCGACTCCTCAACCCACAGCATATATGACTATATATGTACCTAGCTCATTTCCCTAGAAGAGTGATAAAATGATTCCATGGAAGTATGGTTGTGATGTGGAAGTCCAAGGATCAAACTATTCAAACATCGAGGATGCCACTAACATATCTAGAGTTGAAGGAATAACCCAAGGTGGTCGAATTTATATTCTCGAAACATTAGAGCAAGCAAGAAAAGAAAAAGCAAAAAAAGTGGAAGGAGATAGAAAAGAAAAAAGGATCCTTGTTGTAATGAATCCAACAATACAATACAAAAGACCAATAATAATAAAAAAAAGAGGCTTGTCAATTTCTAAAGATTATCTGACATAGCAAATACAATGTGGTGGATTAGCTCAATAAGATGCCAACTAGAATTTCATTATTATCTCTGTTGTTGAATTTTTAACCCCATAGAAATGCACTTTTAAAGGTACTGAATTCGGCTTATGTGGCTTGTGACATTTCCATTGAGAAGGTAGACTATCTGTTGGGAAGTATAATGGCCTTACATTACATTACCTTTAATGATGATGAGATTTTACCAGAGGGGCTAAGAAGTGTGAAGCCTTTACATATTACAGTTAAGTGCAAGAGCCACACCATGGCAAAAATATTGATTGACAATGGGTCCTCCATTAATTTGATGCCAATCGCCATACTATCCAAGTTATCAGTCAATCTTTCTTACATGAAAAATAGCCATATGATAGTCAGAGCCTTTGATAGGTCAACAAAAAAGTAATTGAAGATATAGAGATTCCATTGCAAATGGGACCTTGCACCTTTAATATCGAATTCCAAGTTATGGATATTTCACAGTCTTACAGCTATTTATTAAGGAGGCCATGGATTCATATCATTGTTGTGCCATCATCTTTGCATTAGAAAGTAAAATTTGTGGTTAATGGAAAGTAAGTATCTGTTGATGAAGAAAAGAACCTACTGGTTAGTAAAACCTTGATGACCCCTTATGTGGAAGTTGCTGAGGAAATATTTGAATGTTCTTTCCATGCCTTTGAGGTTGTTAACACTACATATGTAAGAGAAGGCTTAGCCATACCTACTTCTCGCTTATCAAAGGCTATTGGAATAATGGTTAAATAGATGTCGAGAAAATGATGGTAGCCTAGTTGAGGCATGAGGTCCACATTGCAAGGAATGAAAACTCAAGTTTGTAAAAAATAAAGAAAGGCTTGGCTTGGGTTATAAGCTTACTATTACCGACAAAAGGAAGGCTATACAAAAGAAGAGAGAAAAGAGAATGGCCTGCCTTAAAGAGTAAGAGGTGGATGGAGAAAGAATGGTGTTTCCTTATCTTTATGATACTTTTTGTTCTAGAAGATATGTTTACCCTATCAGAGGTAGGGATGCAATAAATGAAATTAAGGTGGCCTTATCAAAGTTGACTTTGAACATAGAAGAGGTGGACAAGATAATGACAATGGAGTAAGAGATCTTTATGTTTTCTTTCAATGTTTGAATGATGAGTAGTTTGTTGAATGCCATTTGGTTTATGTAATGTTCCTATCACATTTCAAAAATGCATGCTGGCCATATTGTCCAACATGGTGAAAGAAGTCTTAGATACATGCATCTCAAAAAATAAGATTAAGTACTCAAGATAGTGGAAATAATACAAATAGAAAGAAGCAAATTCAAGAATCATCTCATACTTTCACTACATTCAATGTTTTCTAAAAAGCTATACTTAAAGTTAATCAAAGTTACTATCATTAGATTATGAGAAAATACTAAATGGAATGATATAATGATTCTAAACATGTAAAATTAAGCTTAAAACATAAAATTTAAAAACTTTTGAAAAAATTTGGCACAAATTTTCTCTCCTTCTAAACTTAAATAACACATTGTCTTCAATGTGTGCAAATACAGTATGAGAACATGAAAGGGAAAAGAGAGACTCCGTTAAACTCCAATGGTTGAATATGCCTTTGTATGGATCTTCCATTGTCATGGCTTGTTCTATCTTCTTGCTCCTAATTCTTACCAAAACAAAAACAAAAAAAATCGACGCATTATCTGTTCCAAAAAAATAATAATAAAACAAACTAAAAGTAAATATGCAAAACTGAAATTTAAAAACTTAAGTTGCCTTCTAAGCAGCACTAGTTATAGTCAAGTTTGACTAATACAAAAATCTAAAAGGTTACGTAATTACTCCATACTTAACACCAGTATCCACCCACTTGATTCTCTTTTTTGTTACCACTTCTTCAACAATGAATTCTAAATGGTCGTGCTTAGTGATTATGGTAAAAATGGATATGTGACCCACCTTAAGCAATGTTTTCATTATAGCACTAGCTAAACTAAGATAGGTGTGAACTAGCTATAGTAACAATGAAAAAGGTACCACCATAGAAAGTATAGGTTTGGGCTCTAAAGTGAAAGATTCCTCTATAGATAGTGTAGTATTAGTGAATGAAAAAGGTGAAATGATTTATGGTTCTAGCTGAGAATCAGAGGTTAGGGAAACTTCTAAATAAATAGGGAATTCTATGACATTAGTTCTATCCTCCTTAACATTGTCTTCTAAATTCGAGTGTTTATTTAAAAAAAATTTAATCCTATCATCATCCAACTCTTCTCCATTATAATCTTTTGCCATTTCTTTAGAAAATGCCTCTATTTCATCCTTTTCAGTAAGCTCAATAAGGGATGATTCTAAAGGTGTAAGGAAATCTTTGAATACACAAGCCTCATTAGTAGGCTTATCCACTTCAATCATCTCAAAATTATCTAGTGTTTGATCTTTAAAGGGTTGAAGGAATGACATGAGTATATTAAAAGGCTCAGGCATTCCTTCAATGGGACTAATGCTAAACATTTCTTAAAATTCAAGTTCCTTAATTACTTTATTGTTTTCTAAATATCTATAAACCCTAACTGCCCAAAATCACTACATAGCTCCAAATCACACCTAACCTCCAATGCTAACATACTATTTTGCTTGGTACTTTGTGAAAAGAACTTATACTTGTACAATAGAAGAAGTTTGAACGACTTGAAGGACCAACTTTAAAACCAAACAACATGAAAGGCAGAAATGTTTTTTTTTTTAGTAAGTAAAAGCAACAATATCTTTTATCCCAATGGAAACTATCTATTTTTCTTGGTAGTTTGTGAAAAGAAGTTATACTTTTACGATGAAAGTAGTTTGAATGAGTTGAAGGGTCACCTTTGAAACCAAATAAAATGAAAGCGAGAAATTCTTTTTTCAGTAAATGAAAGCAACAATATTTTGTATCCCTACAGGAACTATTTATTTTGCTTGGTTCTTCATGTAAAAAGCATAGATTTTTACAATGGAGTAAGTTTGGCCAAATGTTATAACCAACTTTGAAACTAAAAAAAAAAAAAAATGAAAGGGAGAAATGCTATTTTTAGTAAACAAAAGCAACAATATCATATATCCCAATGGTAACAAACTATTTTGCTTGGTATTTTTTGAAAAAAATTACACTTTTATGATGATAAAATTTGAATAAGTTGAAGGACGAACTTTGAAACCAAACAAAATGAAAGGAAGAAATGCTTTTTTAGGTAAATGAAAGCAACAATATCCTTTATCCCAATGAGAACTATCTACTTGCTTGGTACTTTGTGAAAAGAACATAAAATTTTTATGCTAGAGTAAGTCTGATTGAATGGAAAGACCAACTCTAAAACCAAACAAATTGAAAGAGACAAACACTTTTTGTTGGCAATCAAAAGCAACGATATTGTGTATCCTAATGGTAACAAGCTTTTTGGCTTGGTACTTTGTGAAAAGAACTTATACTTTTATGGTAGAGGAAGTTTTAATGAATTATATGACCAATTTTGAAACCAAACAAAATGGGAGAAATGCTTTCTTTAGTAAACGAAAGTAATAATATCTTGTATCCTAATAGGAACTATCTATTTTGCATGGTACTTTGTGAAAATGACTTATATTTTTACGATGGAGAAAGTTTGAATGAGTTAAAGGATCAACTTTGAAACCAGATAAAATGAATGGGAGAAATTTTTTTTTTGGTAAACAAAAGCAACAATATTGTGTATCCCAATGCTCACAAACTATTTTGCTTTGTACTTTATGAAAAGAACTTATACTTTTACAATGGAGGAAGTTTGAATGAGTTGAATGGTCAACTTTGAAACCAAACAAAATAAAAGGGAAAAATGATTTTTTTTTGGTAAACAAAAGCCACAATATCCTATATCCTAATGGAACTATCTATTTTGCTTGGTAATTTATGAAAAGAACATAGATTTTAATGATAGAGAAAATTTGACCGATTGGATGGATCAATTTTCAAACTAAACAAAATGAATGGGAAAAATACTTTTGCTAGTAAACAAAAGCAACAATATCATGTATCCTAATAGTAATAAATATTATTCTTGGTATTTTTTGAAAAAAATAATTATACTTTTACAATGGATGAAGTTTCAATGAATTGAAGGACCAACTTTGAAACCTAACAAAATGAATGGGAGAAATGCTTTTTTGGGTAAACAATAGCAACGATATCGTGTATCCTAATGGTAACAAACTATTTTACTTGGTACTTTCTAAAAAGAACATATATTTTTACTATGGAAGAAGTTTAAACGAGTTAAAGGACAAACTTCAAAACCAAACAAAATGAAAGGGATAAATGTTTTTTTTGGTAAACAAAAGCAACAATATCTTGTAACCTAAAGAGAACTATCATTTTTCTTGGTACTTTGTGAAAAAGAATATAGCTTTTTACAATAGAGTAAGTTTGATCGAATGGAAGGACCAACTTTGAAACTAAACAAAATGAAAGTGAGAAATGCATTTTTTGCTAAACAAAAGTAACAATATCTTGTATCCCAATAAGAACTATCTATTTTGCTTGGTACTTTGTGAAAGAAATTATACTTTTATGATGGGGGAAGTTTGAAGAAGTTAGAGAACCAATTTTGAAACTTGACAAAATGAAAGGGAGAAATGATTTTTTTGGTAAATGAAAGTAGTACTATCTTGTACCCCAACAAGAACTATCTATTTTGCTTCATACTTTGTGAAAAGAATTTATACTTTTACAATAAAGTAAGTTTAAATGAGTTGAAGGACCAACTTTGAAACAAAAAAAAAAAGAATGGGAGAAATGCTTTTCTTGGTAAATAAAAGCAAGAATATCTTGTATCCCACTGAGAAATATCTATTTCGCTTGACTCTTTATGTAAAGAATATAGATTTATACAATGGAGCAAGTTTGACCAAATAGAATGATCAACTTTAAAACCAAATAAAATGAGTGGGAGAAATGCCTTTTGTGGTAAACAAAAGCAGTAGTTTATGTATCCCCATGGTAACAAATTATTTTGCTTGGTACTTTGTGAAAAGAACTTATAATTTTACAATGAAAAAAGTTTGAACGAGTTAAAAGACCAATTTTGAAATAAACAAAATGAAAGGGACAAATGCTTTTTTTGGTAATGTAAGCCGCAATATCTTGTATTCTAATGGGAACTATCTATTTGGCTTTGTTTTTCAAGTAAAGAACATAAATTTTTAAGATCGAGTAAGTTTGATTAAATAGGAAGACTAACTTTGAAATCAAACACAATGAATTACAAAAAAAAAAAATTAGGTAAATAAAAGCAACAGTATGGTGTACCCCATCACACCTCAAAGCAAACTAATGAGCATCTTTAAATAAAGTAGGCTAATACAAACTTGATTATAACACTATGGCCGTAGTTCTTGCTCCTCCATAATGCCTACCATATTTAGATGAGTGACAATGTTGAAAAATATCTTCAACTTCATCTTTAGGAACACATCTTCTTAAGATCTGATCCTTACATTACTTAAGCAAGAAAGGGTCATCCCATGCATAATATTTAACATCATTAGGAAATTTCTTTCTTTGTTGAAACGTCAAATCAGGAGAAAGAACATTACTAACTATAAAATTAACAAAATCAGCATACCATGGCAATGTTTTGGAGGAGAAAAGCTGCTCATCAGGGAAAGATTCATGAATTAACTCACTTTCTAATGCTTCATTCTCTAATCTCAAAAGATGATCAGCCACTTGATTTGCAGTTCCCTTTCTGTCTCTAATTTCCAAATCAAACTCTTGAAAAAATAGAACACATCAAATCAATCTTGGCTTAGCATCCTTCTTTGCAATGAGGTACTTTATAGCTAAATGATCAATGTAGACCACTACCTTAATGCTAATAAAATATGACTGAAAATTTTCAAAAGCAAAAACCACTACCAATAACTCTTTTTTAGTTGTAGCATAATTCAATTGTGTCTCCTTAAAGTCTTGCTAGCATAATAAATAGGATGGAAAATCTTATCTTTCTTTTGGCCCAATAAAACCTTCACTGCATAGTCATTGGCATTACACATTAATTCAGAAAGCAAATTCCAATCAGGACATGCAATAATTTAAAACCAATTTTTCTTTTAAAGTAAGGAAGACATTCAAACATGCATCATCAAACTTGAATTTCATATCCTTTTCTAGCAAATTGCATAATGGCTTGGAGATTTTGGAAAAATCTTTAATGAATCTTCTATAAAAACAAGCATGTCCAAGAAAACTCCTTATGCCTTTAACTGAATTTGAAGGTGGTAAATTCTCAATCACCTCAATCTTAGCCTTGTCAACTTCTATTCCTTTAGAAGAAACCTTGTGACTTAGCACCACACCTTCTCTCACCATAAAATAGTGCTTTTCCCAATTAAGCACCAATTTGGTTTCTTCACATCTTTTCAACAACACCTTCATAGATGGGTTAAACATAAATTTTAAAAAATACCAAAAATAAAAAAATCATCCATAAAATAGCTCCAATAAGTCATCTACCATGTTAGAGAAAATAGCTATTGTACACCTTTTAAAAGTCATAGAAGCATTGTAGAGGCTAAGTGGCATTCTCTTAAAGGTAAAAGTCCTATAAGGCCATGTGAATTTAGTCTTCTCTTGGTCCTTAAGAGCAACAACGATTTGGTTATAGCCAGAATAAGCATCAACAAGCAGTAGAACTCATGGCCAACTAATTTGTCAAGCATTTGATTAACAAAAGGAAGTGGAAGCTAGTCATTTCTAATTGCTTTGATAAGCTTTCTATGGTCCATATATACTCTCCACCTAGTGACTATTCTTGTTGGAATGATCTAATTATTTTCATTAGTCACCATGGTTACTCCATTTTACTTTGGCACACATTGAATTAGGCTAACTGGAAACTATAAAAAAAATCGAGTAGATAATGCTTGTATCCAACCACTTAATAATTTATTTCTTAACAATCTCTGTCATGGCTGTGTTTAGGCACATTTGATGCTCAATGGTATCCTTGTGATTATCCTCTAATAGAATCTTGTACAAGCACAAAGATGGGCTTATCCCTTTAATATCAGCTATTCACCAACCCATTGGCTTCTTTTATTCCCTCAATAGAGCTAACAACTTTTTTTCTTGCACACCATTTGAAGATGCCAAAATTATAATAGATATGGTAGACAAATCCTCTAAAAAGGTGTACCTAATATGAAAAGGCAATGGTTTGTGTTTTAAAGTGAGAGGGCTTCTCAATGGATGGCTTTAGATCACTAGATGCTTTAAATGCTTCCAATACACCAAAATTTTATGATTCCTCCCCAAGTACATCTTTAATTAATTCCATATCGCAACATGATTCAACAGTTCCCAGTTCCTCTAAACTTTCAACCTTAATTACATCTTTCACCACTTCATCTAACTTATCAACCTTAATAGGGAACTTGACAGCCTTAGACATGTTGAAGGTCACCTCTTGATCTTTCACTCTCATAGACAGTTTTCCTTTTTGCATGTCAATAAGAGCCCTGCCAGTAACTAAGAACGACCTCTCCAAAATGATTAGAACTTCCTTATCTTCCAAACAATCTAATATAAAAAATTAGCTAGGAAGATAAGTTTACCTACTTTTATAAAGACATCTTCAATGACTCTTTTTTTATGCTTGAGTGACCTATCAGCAAGTTGAATGGTAATAGTAGGCTTTGTGATTTCTCCAAGTCCAAGTCTCTTAAAAATAAACAAAGGCATTAAATTAATATTGGCACCCAAATCACAAGAGCTTTATTAAAATAAAGGTTACAAATAGTACAAATAATAGTAAAACTCCAAAGATCTTTAAGCTTAAGTGGTAAGCTTTTTTGCAAGATGGTGTTGCTTTCCTCAATGAGTGCTATGCTATCGCAATCCTCCAACCTTTTTTTCTTTGAAAAAATGGCTTTCATGAACTTTGCATGTATTGGCATTTGCTAAATGGCATTAGCAAATGGAATTGTGATTTGGAAACTTTTAAAAGCTTTACTAAACTTTTCAAATTGCTTATCCTCTTTTTGACTGTGAAACCTTTGAAGGAAAAGGATTGGTGGCCAAAAAATCCCAGGCTTTGGCTTAGGGGAAGTTTCAACTTGGTCTTACTTAGCCAATGGCATTTGGGTTTCCCTCCTTTCTTTTTCTTTTTCTCCTCCATTACTTCCACCAAAAGCTCCTTGAAGGTTACTTTAAGGGTGGTTTTTATATCTTCACTTATAGTTTTCCCACTCCTAAGAGTTATAAACTTACAATGCTCCTTCTCATACATTCTAAGGTTTAGCTCAGAAGTAGTATGTATGATTTTTAAAAGATGGTTGTTAAGGGCATTGGTTATCTATCCTTTTTATACCTCAAGCCTTTTAATGGATGCAGCTTGGTTTTGTGAAATATGGGTAAACATCCTCCATGGATGTTTTCTTTTCTTAGAGTGGTGGAGATGGATGATATTGTTAAGGTGGTGATGGATGGAAACCAGATGGGTTAATAGGTCTAGTATAAGAATTAAAAACTTACCCCTAGTTATTACCCCATGAAAAATTTGGATGTTGCTTCTATCCAGAATTATAGGTATTAGAGTAAGGGTTAAATGTTTGCTTGGGTTGAGCAACATAGTGGACAAGCTCTACTCTAATTGGGCACCTATCTAAGGAATGGTTCCCTCTACAATTATCATAAGAAACAAAAAGGCTTTGGATGGCATTTACTTGGCTGAGCATAGGGTTGGATCCTAAGTTTTCAATCTCTTTCGCTAAGGCAGAAACTTGAGAGGTTAAAGCAGTCAAGACATTAAGCTCATAAACCTAGCAAATTTCTTAGGAAACTAACCTATCATTGGCCCCCTTATAGTTGTTCATGGCCATCTTTTTAATAAAATCATATGCTTCATTAATGGACTTACCCATTAAAGCCCTATTAGTAGCAACATCAATGGTAGTCCTAGCTTCCCCCCCCCCCCAAACCATTATAAAATATTTGAACTTGAAGCCATTTAGGTAAATCATGGTGAAAGCAATTCCTTAACAACTCATTATATCTCTCTCAAGCATCAAAAAGAGATTCAGCCTCCATTTGCTTAAATGATGTGATATCATTGCACAACTTGTTTGTATTTTAAAGAGCTAAAAACCTTTGTACAAGGCTATCCCATGTTGTAGTAGAACTAGAAGGTAAAGACATAAGCCAACTCTTTACTTTATCCCTAAGAGAAAAAGGAAAAAACCTTACCTAATGGCATCCTCAGTAACACCATTTTGCTTAATTGTATCACAAACTCAAGAAAATTACAAAGATGCAAATTAGGGTTAGCAATAGCTAACCTATTAAACTGAACCAAACTTTGAATCATGCTGATAATGGATGGTTTCAATTTAAAATTATTGGCCTGAATGGTAGCCTATTAATACTAGGTTGAAAACCATCTAGTTGAGGGACAACATAGCCTCTAAGAGTTCTTTGATCCTGTTAGGCGATTTGCAAGTGCACAGAATTGACAAGTAATAATATAATAATAAGTAGAGTCTCATTCCCACGAAGGATTACAAATAGAGGATAATTAAGTACCAAAACTGTATCAACCTAGTTATATTGAAACAACCGAAAATAAGCAATTAACTAATGTATTATGCAAAATTAAAATTAAACTAAAAAACAATTAACTAAACTGAATGTAATAAGTATAATTAACATGAAAAACATCCACAAAAACAATGCAGAAAATCTAAAATAATTTTTTAAAACTAATGCAGGAAATTAAAACTAATAAACTAAACATAAAAAAAATCCTAATTCTATATGCAGAAAAAAAAAACTATAAAAATCCTAACGCAGAAAACAAAATCAGTAAATTAAATCTAATGCAGTAGCTAAAATTAAAGATCTTTAAAACTGTCAAAATTGTGAATTAAATCTAAAACAGTATGCAGAATCTAGAACTGTCAAAAGTGTGAATAAACTAAACTAATGCAGAACCAAAAATATCAACACAGAAAATTATACAGCAGCTAATTTAATTATGCAGTAAATTAGACTAATTAAAAAGAGAAATTTTAAAGCTTAAAACTCATGAAAACCGAAATAAAAAAGAAACATAAAATCAGAAAACAAAATTTCACCTAAACCGCAATTATGGAAGCAAGAACAAAAATTAAATTTGAAAACTTTCAAGGGGTTGAGCAAAAATTAAAGAGCATGAATATGAAATTAAACTTAAAATTAAATTGCAAGAACTTGAAATTAAATAAAACTTTAATTGTAAACTTAAATTTAAAGTTGCAAGAACACAAAAACAAAAATTGTTTTGAAAACTTAAAGGAATGCTAAACAATACTAAGAAGAAAACTTAGAAAAACCTAAAGCTAAAGACATAGGTTAGTCTCTCATCCCAACCACCTTGCACCCTTTTTCTAACATTTAAAATCATGTATTTACAAGCTTAAAAATCCCCTAGAGCGTTCGGCTGAAGATGGGATTCCAAGAAGACTTCACATTGTTTCGATTGGACTTGGGGTTTTTTTTTTTTTTTTATATCGGGAAATGATGGTTGAGATGTTAAAGATTAATTAATTGCAAATAGAAAAACTCACAAAGAAGACAACTCACAAGAATTTGAATAATGATAGAATATTTGTTATTAGATTACAGGGATAGAAATTCACCACCAAGACTAGACACTAAGGGATGCGTAAACACTACTCTAAGAATTATAATCAAGGATACAAAACTATAGAAATCCACTACTCTAGGAAATCTACCTAAGAGATACAGAACTTGAGAAAAATCTAAAAGATTACTTAAGGATAAAACAAACTCTACTCTCTTGCCTCCTACAAACAATAATAAAAAATAACTAGGCTTGAAACATCTCTCCAAGCATGGAAGCTTCAAGGTTGCCTTTTTTGGGTTGCTGAATTAATGGGATTGCCTTCAATCTTATCTTGCTAAGATGGTGCCTAAAATCATGGGATTGATATTTGAACACAATAATCTGCAATGTAAACATAATTAGCTATTGCCTAAAGTCATTGGATTTACATGTGAACACAATAATTAGCTGATTCTTAAAATGATAGGGTTTGCATGTAAACACAATAATCATAATTAGCTATCCATTTACTCATGCAAATTGCAGCCTTGCATATTGGCAATCATGAATTTGATCATAATCCTATCCATCTTCATTCTCTCATTTTTCAGCCAATGTAAACACAATCTCTCCATTCCAATCCTCCTTATTTCTACATTTGCATAGTAAAACCAAAGATAGGCCAATCTTCATTGGATTAAATTTCCCTTATTTTCACCCAAATTGTAAAATGTGTAAACACTTTTGTTTCAATCTCCCTTGGTTGGAGAAGATTTGTCCTCAAGTCTAAACTAGTGTCATATCCATTGTAGGGTGATAAGCCAAAAATGTTGAATGTGGGAGATACTCCATAAGTATTGGAAACTCTATTTTATAGGGATTTTCTCCAATTTGTTGTAAAACTTTAAATGGGCCATCTACCTTAGATTGTAGCTTACTAAACTTTCTTGGTGGAAACCCTTATTTGTACAAGTGAATCCACACCAAATCACCTTCTTTGAACTTCAAGTGCCTTCGATGCATGTTTGTTGCCCTTTTAAATTTTTCACTTTTATGCAAAATCATATTCTAAACCTATTCATGAAAGATTTTAATACTCTTGGTTCTTTTTTTTACATCTTCATCATATTGCTAGTTAGTAGAAAGTTGAATTAAATCCAAAAGACAAATTAGATTTTTACCAAGAACAATTTTGAAAGGGCTGTAACCAATGGTTTAACTTGGTGAACAATTGTAGGCAAACTCCACTTGTGGTAAAACAAGTTCCCATTGTTTTACTTTCTTTCCCACATAATTCAAGAAAATTTTCGCGCTATGATTGATAATTTCAGTTTGCTAATTAGTTTTGGAATGATGACAAAGGCTATAATTAAGACTAGCAACAAGCTTCCTCCAAAAGGTGCACAAAAAATGATTTAAGAATTTTGAATCTCGATTGAATACCATGGACTTTGGAACATCATGTATCTTTATGCTCTTTTTAAAATACCGATAAAAAACATGAGAAGTATCTATGGTTTTGTTATAAGGGATAGAATTTACCATCTTGTAAAAATGATCCACAACCACTATGATGGAATCTTTATTTTGTTAAATTCTTGGCAATCCCACTACAAAGTCCATGTTGATATTATCCCTTCCAAAATGTTCTCTTAATGCACCATTATGAACTTTGGTGAAAATGGCTAGTCTTTGATAACTGTATAGGCCATTAACTTTGAAGAGAAAACCATCATGTAATAGAAATTGGTTATGTGACCCAAGCTTGCATTCCTTCCAAATTCTATCAAAATAAAAAACCACCTCATATAGAGCACATCAAAGTCAATAACTCGATCAGTCATAGTTCCCAATATAAAGTGCTTGAGGCTTAAAGCTTTTGCCACCATTTTAGGAATTCTAGATTTGTGTTTGACGATGAAGTAATAAGATTAAAGAAACTCCATCCAAGTTACATGCCTTCTATTGAGCTTGTGTTAGCTGTTAATGATCTTCAGCAACTCATGATCAAAATATAGAACAAAAGACTTTGCAAAGGGATACTGGTTCTAAAAGAACAAGGCTTTATAAGTTTCATAGAACTTCTTGTCATAGAATGAGTATTTCTATTTGGAATCATTGAGCTTCTCACAAAAGAAAGCAATTAACTTATCCTCTTTACTGAAAACATCACCAATTCTAGAATTACAAGCATTATATGTTACCTTAATCTCCTTTATCCATTTGAATTTGAATGAGTAAATCGCTTTCTTCTCTTTTAGAAGGTTTGGTAGTATTCATAGATTTAATTGGACATAATACGACATTGCAACCATCCGTGAGAAAAGTGTATGCATATTTAAACCCATCATGCAGAATCTTTTAATCATAGCACCATGGTCTCCCAAATAGTAAATGGTAAGCATCTATAAAGACTGCATCGCATTATAATTCATCCTTATAATGTTTTCCTATAGAGAATGACACCAAACAACATTTATTGACCTTGATCTCATTTTTTCATTGCAATCATGACAACTTGTAGGGATGAAGATGTTTCATGGTTTTTTGATCCAACCACTACACCAAGAGAGTTAGTAGGGATTAAGGTGTTTCATGGCTTTTCAATCCTGCTACTACACTAAGAGAATTGATACCTCATTCTCAAAGCTGTCACTATCAATAATCACTTCATATACCTTATCATGAGGAGTGCATATAGTGTGGAATTTATTCTTATGCAACTAGTCTTCTTTCTCTACATGTACATCATTCAAGTTGTATTATAGAACAACTTCTTCAAGATCCAGGGGTACTTTAATAGGTTCTCCTTTAGCATCTTCAAGATCTTTATCTTTAACTAACATAACTATTTTGAGATTTGAACACTCAAAATCTATATGCCCAAGTCTTTGGCACTTGAAGCATCTTTGGGTTTAAGTGTTGACATTCACTAGATTATGATTTGTTAGGAATGGCTCCTTCTTTTTTTAAAGGTAGCTTTGAAGGGGGTTTGGTAGAAACACTAGTCTTAGATGTTGCTTCCCTTGTTAATGTATTCTTCCACCAAAAGATCCTTTTGTTTTAGATTATGGAGTTTGAAGAAAATGTCTTAACAAAAATTGTTTAGAAGGTATTTCTTCTTCAACTCTCATTTCATCTTATCCCAGGTTGTAATTTTGATCCTACCCTTCATTTTTCATTGTTTTTTCAAGTTTTCCTACCAAAATAAGGCATGTTTTTGAAGCTTGATAGCCATCAACTTGACTTTATGATGTTCTAGAATATCATGATATTAAAATATGAGTTCCACTGTGTACAAACAATTAAGGAATTCTTTTAGCTGCATCATTCTTTCAAACTCAAGAATCTCCATCTTTGAGTTGAACATGTTATGTTGAAGTTGGTTTATACGTAAGTATTCTCTTACATTTTTGAAAAATGGTAGATTGCTATTTTCTGAATCATGGTTGTTTACATGGTTGAAAAGGTTAAATTCATCATCTTCATCACCCTTTCTCTTTTCATGTTGCTTTGCTTTGTGTTTTTCATGGATATGAAGCTACTATTATAGTTGTAGAATTTGTTGTGGCATCTCTTTAAGGACAATATCTTTCGGGTTTATTGTAGCGGCTATTTCAACATTAACTATCAGGGCTTGACAACTATGAATTGTTATAGCTTTGATACCAATTTGATACCGAGAATTGATGGCTGAGATGTTGAAGATTATTTGCAAATAGAAAAACTCACAAAAAGACAACTCGCAAGAACTTGAATAATAACAAAATATTACTAAGGGATATAGAAACACCACCCTAAGAATTTTAATCAAGGATATATAACTATAGAAGTTCACCACTCTAGGATATCTAACTAAGAGATACAAAACTTGAAAACAATAAAAAAGATTACTTAATGATAAAACAAACTCTACTTTTTTACAAACAATAACAAAACCTTAACATATAAATCAAGAATTAAACCTAAACATGTAAACTAAACAAATTAAACATAAATCAAAATTAAATCCAATCTTTAACTATATAACCAGATCATTAAATCAAGATTAATCATGCAATTAACTGAATTGACCCAAAACAAGACCTTAACCGAATAGATCTACCCAAAAATTAAGTAAGAAAACAATTTACATAAGCAAGAAAACAAAACTGAATATAAAGATTAAGTCTTTAAACTAAAATGCATAAACTGAATTGAAAAAGAACTTAAAACCAAAATTTGATTGCTTAAAAACTTAAAAAGAATATACTTAAACTAATATTGAAAGCTAGAAAATTAAAAGAACAATAAATCTTTAAAACAGAAACTTGATAAGTAAAAAAAACTTAAGAAACTAATGAACAAGAAAACTTAAGTTGCTAGGATTGGTCTATCACCCTAACCCCTTGTGCGCTTTTCCTAACACATAAATCATGTATTTATAAGCCTAAAAATATCCTAAAGTGTTTGGCTAAAAATAAATCTTTAAGAATAGTGCACATGTGTTCAATCAAGATAGGTTTCTTAGATCCAAGAACCTCTTTGAAGTTGTATGCAATTAGAACTCTTTAAAAATAAACTTTTATAAACCATACATGTCTTCTAGATCATACCCTATTACAACCTATTATGTAGTAACTCACACATATCATATATCAACTTACCAAAAATAGAATCCTGCCAAATCAAGAAAATATATTTTTGGCCTTATTAAATTTAACTTCCACAAAATTGCTTCAATTTTTTCCATTTTGATCTTGATCTTCTTTTCCATGCCTTAACTTGAATTCTTAAAGAAAAATAAAAAATTAAATTTATCCAAGAAACTTCCTATATGCCCAAACATGTTGTATTTATAACTCATACAAAATCATACTCTAAGTAGAATTAGGAATACTTCACTAATAAGAAAAGAAATCTAACTTCAAATAGGAAAAGAAAATATAATTGCCACCATATCATTTCACATCATCTTTATTAACCAATAAGAAAACTCTTAAACGTCATGTCATCCCATAATAATCCCATGCATGTGCACCTACACAAGCTACCATGGACTTGCAATTATGTGAAAGTACAATTCTACCCCTAGCTAGTGTCAAAATTCTTTCTTTCATTCTTTGCATGAATTTTCATTTTCTTTCTTTGAGATTCATCTTTCCATCTTCATTAGACTCCATAAAACCAAACTTGAACATCTTTTTTTGTCTCAAAGTGAAAATGAAAAATGTCAAAGGCAAATGGCATCATCAATAAAACCATCATGTCTGAATATATCACAAATCTCCAAAAAATTGACAATAAGTACATTCGAATCTTCATTAGGCAAACTTCCAAATTGGACTGACTTCATGATCATTAAGATAATATCTAGATTGATCTCAAAGCTGTCAACTTTGATTTTGGGCCTCATAATGCTTGATTGGATGTCACCCATTCGAGGTATGGCATACTCTGCAAAGGTCTTTGGCTCCTAAAGATATGTAATACTATCTTGCATTAAGGAAAAAATTAAAAATAAAGAAAATAAGAGTAAAGAAAATGGTCTAAACTACAACTAGGCATGTTTAGTATCGATATTGATATCAATACACTATTCCTCAGTAATGGCACTAAAAACTTGATTGGGCAATCTGCAAATGCATAAAATCATAAAAGTAATATAATGATAAATAGAGTATCGTTCCTACGGAGATTATATATATGAGAGTAACAAGTACCGAAATTGTATCTCCCTTTCTTATACTTGGACAAATCAATTAAAACATAATAGAACTAAGCATATAAAACCTAAAACATGCAAACTATCATAAATAAACTAAACAAACTTCAAATAAATTAACTTAAGCAAAATAGAAACTAAAATATGCAATATTTAGCAAAACCGAAACCCTAATACTTTTTATAACCTTGCAATAAACTTAAATTGACCTTTAAACATGCAATAGAACCAAAATAAACCAAAATAGAATTAAACTAAACCAATATATGAAACCCTAAAAATTAAAACCCTAATCTCATGCAATTTCTTAAACCCTAAAAATAGAAACCCTAAACTATTTTTTATTAAACCCTAACGATCAATTAAATAAAACCCTAAATATGTAAAACTCTAAAACAAATTAACGAACCCTAAAAATAAAGTGAAAACACAATAACATAAACTTATTAAATCAACAACTACTTAAACCAAAAGAAACATGCAAGAACTTAACCATATAAATAAGGAATTAAACCTAAACACAAACTAAACAAATTAAACATAAATCAAAATTAAATCCAATCATTAACTATATAACCAAATGTTTAAATCAAGATTAAACATGCAATTAAGTGAATTAAACCAAAACAAAACCTTAATCGAATAGATCTACCCAAAAATTTAGCAAGAACACAATTTATATATGCAAGAAAACAAAACCAAATATAAAGATTAAGTAAATATAAAGATTGAGTCTTTAAACTATAGCGCATAAATTGAATTGAAAAAGAACTTAAAACCATAATTTGATTTATTAAAAACTAAAAAAGAATGCACTTTAACTAATCTTGAAAATTAGAAAATTAAAAGTACAATATATATATATATCTTTAAAATAGAAACTTGAAAACTAAAGAAAGCTTAAGAAAACTAATGAACAAGAAAACTTAAGTTGCTAGGGTTGGTATGTTACCCTAACCCCTTGTACCCTTGTCCTAACACTTAAATCATGTATTTGTTGAAATATATCTCTAAGAATAGTCCACATGTGTTCGGCCAAGATAGCTTTCTTGTTTCTAAGAACCTTCTTGAAGTTGCATGCAATTAGAACTCTTCAAAAATAAACTTTAATAGACCACACTTGTCTTCTAGATCATACCATACCATACCATAACTTATCATGTAGTAACTCATACATACCATATATCAACTTACAAAAAATAGAATCTTGCCAAATCAAGAAAGTATATTTTTAGGCTTACTAAATTTAACTTCCACATAGTTGCTTCAATTTTTTTTCATATTGATCTTTATCTTCTCTTCCACGCCCTAACTTGATTCTTATAGAAAAATCATAAATTAACTTCATCCAAAAAGCTTCTTAAATGCCTATACAAATTGTATTTATAACCAATGCAAAATCTTACTCCAAGTAGAATTAGGCATACTTCACCACTAAGAAAAGAAATCCAACTCCAAATAGGAAAAGAAAATAGAATTGCTACTTTATCATGCCACATCATCTTTCTTAACCAATAAGAAAACTCCTAAATGCCATGTCATCCTATAACAATCCCATGCATGTGCACCTAAACAAGTTACCATGGACTTGCAATCATGTCAAAGTACAATTCTACCCTTATCTAATGTTGCCAAGAATCATCAAGAAACTTAAAAAATCTTCAAGAATTACCAAGAATCATTCTTTTCTTCAATAAAACCTACAAAACAAAAAGTTCAACAATTTAGGAGTAAAAAGAACATTATTTTACTAAAAACTAAGCAAAAATCAATCATAAAAACACTAGAAATAACTCTACAAAATAGAGTTATCAATCCTATGGACTATTAACCCATTTGTTCTTAGGATGACCCTCCAAAGTTTAATTAGTGTAGGTGTTTGAGTGAGATTGGGATTGTTGATAGTATGGACATCTAACACTATGGTAATCTCCACTATACACTTCACCATTTTCATATTGGTTTTGGAATTGATGGACAATGGCCTCTAGGTTATTTGCTAGAGAGTCTAATTTCACATATAAATCTTTAAGAGCCAACTTTCTTTTGGCCTCTTTTTCATCACTTGGCCATAGTACTAAGTAATCTTCAAAAGAATAAGGTCTAGCATGATCCCCATGATGCTTGGCTTCCTCATAAAGAATGGATACCCACATGAAAGATAAAATAAAACCTAAACAAAAATATAATAGCTATGTCTAAACTATCTACACTAAAGCTATGTAAACTAAAGAAAGATGAATGTATTCTAGTTTAAGCTATGTTAAGGTTATGCAAATGAAGTAACTATTCTAAGTATTGATGACTAATGAAATAAGACAACAAAGAAAGTTAGCTTGTGTGTATCCTAAGAAAGCAAAAACAAGTCAAATTAGTTACTAGCCTAGCATATATACAATAAATGTGAACTAATCTATAGACGAGCATGGTGAAGGACAATATTAGCCTAAGACGCTTAACTTCTTAACCTCAGCAGCGGAGCCAAAAATTTGATTGGACTTTTCCGCCAATGCACAAGTCATTCAAGTAATAATAGAGACTAAAAAGTCTAAATGTTGAACCCATGAGAATTAGTTAAAGAAGTTTTGAGCTTAAATCCTCATACTCTATCTAAAGTTGGCTCAATCGACAAGTTCACATGAAACTAAACTAACTAGGAAAGTAAAATCAAATAATGCACAAATCACAATTCTAGTAACAAATAAACTTGCAATATATAAACAAATTAAAGTAGAAAAACTAACAAAAATTGTAGCTAAAATATATGGCAATGAACTCATCATGAATTAATATGTAAATTTGATTTAAGAAACAAAAATAACAAGAACAAAAATCAACTAAAACAGTAGCTAAAAGAAGTAAACCAAAATAACTAACTTCAACTGAATGTAACTAACTTCAACAAACTACCAAATTTTAATAAAAAAAGCATCTAGAAAATTCTTAAGAAATGAACCAAACAAACTGAAAATTTACAAAACAGAACGTAAATGAAGAAAAAATCAAAATTAAATTGCAATTGAAGAAGCAAAAACACAAGATTTAACAAGAACAAGTAAAATCAAACTTAGTGTAAAATCTGAAAATAATTTATTCAACAAAAAAAAAAAACTAGATCTAAACCATAACAATTTGAATGAACTTGAATTGGAAATTACAAATAGTGAATGATCTAAAGTAAGAACAAAATTAAAGTGCATGTTATGGAAGGAAATTGCAAGAATTGACCAAAAGAATCAAAAATCGAAATTGAAATTGCATGCTAGAAACTACCATTTCTTGGATAAAAAATTTAGATCTAGAACTCTCTAAAGGGAACGAACTTGAATTGAGCTAGAACAACATAGATATACAAGTTTACTACCTAAATCAACAAAAAAAATTACATACAACAAATGAAATCCAAGTTCATTGAACCAAAATTCAAACCGAATGCAATAACAATAAAAATAAAGTAGTTGCAAGAAAAATTAGCCAAATAGAATTTAAATGCATGAATTTAAATGCAGTCAAATGAAATTTAATAAGTAAATTGATGAATTAAAGAGTGTAAAATGAAGAACTTTCGAAACAAATGCCTAACTAGGGGTGAAGCAAGTTGAA
The DNA here is from genome assembly GCF_047325235.1 of Durio zibethinus. Taxonomy (NCBI): domain Eukaryota; kingdom Viridiplantae; phylum Streptophyta; class Magnoliopsida; order Malvales; family Malvaceae; genus Durio; species Durio zibethinus. Next base: position 11,145,156 of record NC_143163.1, read on the forward strand.
GTGTTGTCACTAACTCAAGCTCTAGTTCACCTTCTGGATTCAACTGAAACTTTAAAGATTTTTCTAGAATTGTGTGGAAGAAAGTTGAATGCAATTCTTTCCAAAATTGTAGAACGATGAATCAATAATCCACAGCAAAAAAAATTGGATTGAAACAAGTAAGATTTGATCAAGATTCAATAAAAAATCATATATAGTTCAAGAACATGAATTGTCAAACAGATTTGAAAAACAAATGAAATTGCATCATGATTGATATCACAAGTAATATAATGATAAGAATAAGAGTATCGCTCCATAGAGATTGTGTATATGAAGATCACAAATACCAAAATTGTATATCCCAAACTTAGATAAATCAAAACAAATATAATATAAACTAATCAAATAAAACCTAAAACATGCAAACTAACATAACCCAAACTAAATTAAACTAAACAAACTACAAATAACCTTAAATAAGAAAATCAGAAACTATAATATGAAAATAATATTGAACTGAAACTAATATAGATCCAATTAACATGAATTAATTGCAATTAAACTAAATAACATGTAATATTAAACGAAAGAATAAAAATCGAAATGTTAAAGAACAAATTATGCAAAGCTGAATATAAACTCTAATCAAATGATCATGCAAATCATTCAATTTCAATAAAAAGTAATAAAACCAAATCCCTAATATACTTTTAAACTATGCAATTAATTTAAATTATTCTTTAAACATGCATTTGAATCAAAATAAAGCAAAACAGAATTAAACCAATATTATTAAACCCTAAAATAACAAAACCCTAATCTCATTGAATTTTTTAAAACCCTAATATAGAAACCCTAAACCAAATTAAACAAATCCTAAAAATCATATGAAAAAGAAATAATAGAAACTTATTTAAATCAATAAGCACTTAAACCGAATTAAACACGTAAGACTTAAGCAAATAAATCAAAATTTAAACCTAAACATGCAAATTTGTACAATGATTTAAGCATAAACTAATCTTTAACACTATAACCAAAAACTTTTGAACAATGATTTAAGATGCAATTGAATGATTAAAACCAAAATAGAACAAGAATCAAATAGATTAAGCCAAAATAAAAGTGAGAACACAATTTATAAAAGCAAGAAAGCAAAACCTAAAATAAAGATTGAATCTTGAAAACAATAATACTGAACCAAATTGAAAGAACTTAAAAACCATAATTTTATTGCTTAAAAACTTAAAAAGACTATGCTTAAACTAATCTTGAAAACCAAAAAACTAAAAGAACAATAAATCTTTAAAACAAAAACTTGAAAACTAAAGAAAACTTAAGAAAACTTAGAAACAAGAAAACAAAAAATCACTAAGAAGTTGGTCTTTCTCTCACCCCAACCCTTTACAACTTTTTTCTAAGACTTACTCATGTATTTATAAGCTAGGAAAAGCCAACAAGGGAATTCAAGAGAACTTTATATAGTTTCAGTTGAACTTGAATTATTCGATCCAATAATACCACTTGTAGTTGAATCCAACTAGAACTCTTCAAAAGGAAAAACCTATACACCATTCTTGACTTCTAAATCATATCCATTATCTAGCAACTCAAATCATGCAAAAAACAAAGTCATAGCCAAATCTTGCTTACCAAGAATGTGTATTCAGTCAACATGAATCAATATTCTTTAATGTTGCTTCACATTCTTCAATCTTGCATCCTTTATGTACCCTTTCAACTTCACTTGAATTCTTGCTTGAAAAATCAGAGTTTAAAACTATGTAAAACACTTCATTAATGCCACCATAAAGAATGGAATTTAAATACTTCATGCAATCTTACTCTTAGAAAGAATAAAAATATAAAATCCTAATCCATATAGAAAATCCAAATCTAAGTAGGAAAAGTAGTTAGAATTGCCACCTCATCATGCCACATCATCTTTCTTAACCAATAAGAAAACTCTATATGCCATGTTATCCATTAGTACTCCCATGCATGTGCACTACATAAGCTACCATGGACTTGTAATCACTTGAAATTATAATTCTGCCATTTTTTATAGCCAAAATTACCAACTTGAACCTTATATGAATTTCTTTTATTTTTCTTCAAGATTACATCATTCTTATTCCATTAAACTTTACAAAACCAATCCTAAACATCTTTAATATTCTTTAACTTTAAGAATTCCAAGAAAATCAAAATTCATCAATAACATCACCAGATTCATTCTTATGTATAAAAAATCATCAAAATTTGATCAAGAATCTTCTAGATTTACTCTTTTCCTCAAGAAAACCTATAAAACATAAAATTATGCCATTTAAGAGTAAAAAGAACATTATTTTCCTAAAAAGCAAGCAAAAATCACTCACTTAAGCACTAAAAGCAAGCCTAATAACTTTATTTTATAAAGTTATCACATCAAATTGAACTTGAAAACTTAAAGATTTTGAACTTTTGTTGAATAAACCTTAAAGTTCATTGAAAATAAAGGCAACCAAAGCAAATTTTTCTAGAAAATAAAGACAATTTTCTTCCAAACAACCCTCTAAATGAACAAGGAAAAAACTATTCGGAGAAAAAAATGCAAGAAAAGAAAAATCTAAAAAAATCTAAAAGTCCAATAATGGCCGCCACTCTTCCTTATTTATAGGAAAATAGGATGTGTTTCAACCACTAAAAATGCAAAAGAATTGTAGCTTAACTACAACTATTCTATATATCATTCCATCTCAACTAATTTGTATCCATTGCTTCTTTATTTGCTTCTTCTTGCTTTCTTTTACTTCAAGCTTTTCCTTTTGATCTTTTAGACTCCAAAAAGTCAACACTTAAACAATTAGAAGTCTTCAAATGGTCAGCTAAGCAGCTTCAATTGGTCCCTCTTTGAATCTCAAAAATAGTGCCACAAGTCTTAATCACATAGCTTATGCATCCAATAGCCTTAGTTGAATTTTGCTCCCTAATTTTGGCATCAATTTTAACTAATTTCTCCTTTAATTTGCTACCAAATATAGATCATTTAATGGACAGTTTATGCATGAAAGATTCTAGAAAATTTTGAAAAATTATCAATTCCAAAGAAGGCTTCAAACTACACTAATGCATATATTACCTTTCTAGCACTTGTAAAAATATTATAAAAGTAATAATGCTTTAATGAACTAAAAAAGACATTTTTAAATGAAAAATATAAAGATTAAGGCTTGAAATAAAGATCAATTAAGCTAAATTAAGCTAAAGAAATCATAGAAGATAAAGGGTGAGGAAAACTCTCATAAGTGGCAATATAGTACAAATACATTAGTTTTGGCTTTTCCTAACTTTTTGCACCAATTTTCCTCAAAAAATGAGTCCAAAAGCTTCAAATTTCCTCCATTTTCATATTCTCACCTACACATTGAATATTTATGCATTTAGGAGTATTTTTGCCCAATTTCTCAAAAAATAAGCCAATATTCAATAGAAAATTACACCAAAAAATATTAAAATTTTAGTACAATCACATATAATGCATCAATTGTGCATTTGTACATAACATTTTTTAGAAGTTTACACATGGAAAGGGTTGTCATGAAAAAAGTTTAAAAAAAATTGTTTTTTTCATCACACTAATAAACAATGTAAAATCTTAATTTTAAAACTATGGTAATCAAAGATTTAAAGATAGCTCGACCACCAAAGGTTTCAAATTAACTTGTCCACTATTTGTACAATTCTTAAGCTAGGATTATGGAATGAGAATGGATTAGTCAGATGGATAAGATCGACAAGAAATAGAAAGAAATAAAAAAAAAATAGTTGACCACAATGATGGCAATGATGATGAAAATGAACAAAGGAAAAAAAGTATTGAGGGAAAAAGCTACCTAAGAGGGACACCAACAACAAGATAATGATGACCGTACATTAGGCTTAAAGTTCTCAAAGAGTGCAACCATAATCTTTACCATTTATTGAAGGATATCCTTTTGCTTACTCTACTATGCCAATAACATAAAGACCTAATTAATTATTGAGGCATACCATTCTAATCATAAGGATGAAATCATAAGATCTTACCTATATCCCTAATTTGGATGATCCAAGGAACAAAAGATGCCCATAACAAGTGTATCAAAAGTAAAAAAGGACCCAAAATCCTAGCACTAGATGAATCTTATAGAAAAAGGTTACAAGTCGTCAAAAGGATGGATATTTATGGTTCAATTGATGCGATAAGATTATGCTCGGTGCCTAATGTAGTCATTCCATCAAAGTTCAATGCTTCAAAACTCAAAAAAGATGATGAAAGTAAATGCTCAATAACCCATGTCACCATGTATTGTGGCAAGATGGTTGCTCACACTTATGATGATAAACTATTAATCCATGTGTTCCAAGATAGCCTTATGAGATCTGTTGCCAACATCCATTCATGGAAGAAACTGGTTAAAGCATTTATTGCATGATAAAGGCATTCGTAAATTTGGCCATATAACTTTTATTTTTGCAAAATATAGAGAATAAAGCTACTAAGAGCTTTAAATAACATCTTAAAGATGAAAAGATGTGACCGCACACATTTAGCCATCCCTTATGAAGAAAAAAACCGTTATCTTATTTGTTAACATTCTTTAGGCACCATATTATAACAAGATGATTAGAAGTACCATAAAGAATTTTACAAACATAGTAATTTTTAGGGAAATAATAGAGAATGCAACCAAGAGTAGAAAGCTCGAGGGAAGAGATATGAAGAAAAAAAAAAGACATCCAAGAAGAATGAAAGAGATGTTCAAGTTGTGACTTATAGAGGGCAATAGGTTAGTGACTTAGCCTCATTACATTCTCACCTAATCTACCATCCTTATTACCCCACCATAAATAATGACTCAGCAAATCCTTATCCACATCTTTCAATCTTATAATCAAACTCTTAACCAAGCCTTCACCAAACACCTATTCATGAAACATCACCTCCGCTTAATTTAACAACCTCATGGGCAATTAAAGAAAACCACAAAATAACCAAGACAAAACTCGCATTGATCCAATTCTCATGTTTTACACTAAGTTATTTCCTCAACTTGTTTAGAATCACTTTATCACACTTGTACATCTAGACCCACTAAAACCTTCTTACCCTAAGTGATACAACACCAATGCTTAATATAAGTATCATTGTAGTAATGTAGGCCATTCAATATAAAGTTTGCTTGCTTTCAAACATAAGGTGCAAGGTCAAGTGTTAGTGAGGAATATTTTACCTGATCATACTAGGGCATGATGATAGGGAAGGATAAAATTGCTTTTTTTTTTTTTTGGAGTTCTTTAAAAGTAATGTTATTGCCTAAATGCTTAGGAATGCAAGCATTAAAAAAACCCCTTTTCTAAATTTTCATTTTGTCTTCATCATTTCAATAAATGGTGCATTTCCATTTCCTTTTACTCATTATCAAATCCTAAAAAATAAATGTTCAAACAATAATGATAATTTGATATTCAATTTTGAAAACTCATTCCTATTGATAAACTTGATCTAATAAAATCAATGAAGTAAAAAGAGCTAAAGTTGGCAAAAATAGAGTTATTTTGTAATGATGTGATCATTGGGCAACATCTATCCATAAGTTCATCCTTTATATAAATGTTGTTAAATAAGGGTATTTATGTTTGAGATGAGAAATGGTCATTTTTCTTTTATCTTTCATACATGAGTAAAATTATCCATTTGTCACCTTTTTTTAGCCTATTACAATTCTTTTAAAAAGAAACCCACAAAAGATCACTCCCTACACTTGGGGTAAATTTTAAAAGAAAACCTCTTCACTAAAAAAAAAAAAAAAAAAAAAAGCAAAGGTCACAAAAGATCTTAAAAGTAAAAAAAAAAACCCAAAAAAAGCCTTTTGTGTTTGAATTCTCCTTAAAAAGGAAAAATGTTGAAAATCAAAAAATGAAAAAGATGAAAAGTGTAAAAATGAAAAGAAAAATGAAAATGAGGAGATGCTTATAAAGAAGGGGCTAAAATGCCATGATATTATATTTTATCAAAAATAATCTTTTGATTTATAACCCTTTAAATATGCATGTTTTAAGCTTATTTTACCAAAATTTCACAAACCTTCATCATAGTCTGTAACTCATGGCTCAAAAGTCCATTTTGATCAAATGTGATTATTTGAATTAAAGAAAAATGTGATGAACTAAGGAGATTTTATGATATCATTCAAGGATAATGAGATTATAATCCTTTATAATGTTTGGGGATTAATTTAGAATTTGATAGAAAGTTGTGATGAATAAGGATAGAAAAAAGAAAAAAATAAAAAATGTGAGAAAAAAATACTAAAGAAAAAAAAGAAAGAGTCAAATTGAAAACCTAAAAAGGCGATTTGGGTAGAAAAAAATAGAAAAAATGATTAAGGATATTAAAGATCAATAACCTCGGGAGTTCTTACAAAATTGAGGCAAGGCTTGGTAAATTTAGAATGATCTAAAAAATGAATGAAATGAGTTTTTGAAAAAGAATTCTGAATTAGAATTCAAAATTGTTTAAATACTCATTATTTTGAAGTTATCATCACATCTAAACATTAGTCACAATGAATTGCTTTTGTTCATTTGCCTAATTATTCTTTGCTGGATTTATTTTATTCATTTCAATAATGAATACCTCTTTTCTTTAATTTATCTTGTCTTTACTCTTTTTGCATCCCTATAATGATTAGAGAAGGTGTATTATTGCATTATATTTGTCATAAAATTAGAATGATAATGAATAAGTGAATGATAATATCCATAAAAGACCTTCACATTATTTTGAAAAATAATCTAGGATAATGGAAGACATGAAATGCGAATGACGAAATAAGTTTGGGATGATATCGGTATCAAAAGCCTTTACATTAAATAAGAAACTATCGAAAGAACACTAGTGTTATGATGGTGAAGAATCAATTAATTCTTAAGCTATGAGTATTAGGAAATTGACAATGAAAGAACACAATATGGTATAAAAAAGAGTTTTGAAGGCTTTCTTTTTACCACACTTAAGGGTGCATGACATTGATACTTGCATTCAAGGCATTCATTTCTTATGGGAATAATAAAAATGTCAATCTTAGGTTGAAAAACTTTTAAAGAAAGAATGAGACTTTTACTTCCCAGTTAAAGAAAACTTTTTAAGATGAGATTTTAATACTCAAATGAGAAAAATCTTTTAAGGTGAGATTTTTAACCTTTTATTGAGGAAATATTTGTTGAAAGATAAGAATTTAACACTCAAAGTAGAAAGAATCTAGTTAAGGGACATGTTTTTAAAAGTCATTAAGCCCTTAATTAATGGAGCTCTTTTTAAGATAAGGTTTTGAGAAAATGACCTTTTACTTATGAATCATTAAAATTTTTTTTTTTGTGAAACTTTGAACCTTTGCAAACCTTTGGATCTTTGAATCTTTTATGAATCTTTGAAACCTTTTTACAAATCTTTGAACTTTTACAAAGCTTTGAACTCATTTGCAAACCTTTACAAACCCTCGATGTGAATCTTGAACACTCAATTTGAATCTTATACCTAGGTTATAAATCTCAATCTCTCGATATGAATCTTAAATCCATCTTAAATCCTCAATGTGAATCTCAAAACTCTTCGATGTGAACTTTGAAACCTTTGATATGATCCTCGAAACCATTTGATATGAATCTTTGACCTTTGATATGGGAATATCTTCAATTGTGAATCTTTGAGTTTTAGATATGAATTTCTTAAACTTTTCAAATAAGAATCTTTTACTTTTGGACTTGAACTTTAAAAGATTTTTAAAAGTGAATCTTTGATTTCCAAAAGTGAATTTCTAAAATTGCAGATGTGAATCATTAAAATTTTTAGATGTGACTCCTTAAAATTCTTAGATGTGAATCTTTTAACTTTTCAAATACGAATCTTTGATTTTAAATGTAAATCTCAATTTTTTTGTTTCTTTGTATGCAAATCTTTGAATTTTTGTTTTTTCAAATGAGAACTTTGAAAAAAAAAAAAAACAATGCAAAGAATACTATAAACAAACAAAAATGAAAAAAAAAATAGGGTGTGTCATAACATACAAGTCTGTGAACTTGACCATTAGACATGGAATCGCCACTAATATTATTTGTTTAGGTGTAATTGGCCACCTAATTGAATCTGCCTTATTTTAAAGAAAAATCTCAAGCTCGACTTAGATATCTTCAAAAGGTAGATTCTAGTCTACAAAAAAAAGACAGGTTCAAAAATATGAGAAAAGTTATATAACATTCATAACGCCCATTGAAAGATGGTACTTACTATTTTCGTGTTATCCACTAAGCCTTAAAAATTTACACATATTGAGAATTGTTCCTAATTGACTTCAATAATTTGACAGATATTTAAGAACGTTCCCTTACCTTACGAGTATATAAAAAAATAATTATTTCTCTTAAAGAGACTTAGTCATCAAATTTTTTACAATTATTTATGAAATTTTGAAAAAAATAATTTTAAGAAAAAATTTATATTTCAATTTTTTCCCAAAATATTGAAATCGTTTTAAAAGGAAAATTGATACTTCAACTTTTTCTTAATCCTTTGAAATTGTTTTCTTTTACAGTGTGTTTGGATTAAGGGGAGAGGAAGCAAAAGGAAAGTAAAGGAAACAAAACCCCCATTCGCTTGTTTGGATAAATATTTAATTTAAAGAAAGGAAAAGAGGTGGAAACCAAACAACTTTTGGTTTCCCTTGTAAACTCAATTTTTTTAATACCCCAATTTGGAGGAAAAGTTAGGGAAATGAAAGTCGAAAAATTTTTTTTATAAAATGACTATTATGTCCATCTTTTTATTAATACTACAAACTATATCAAAAAAACCTAAGCAAATCACAATCATCCTATAATTTTTTCAAAGCCATCTTTTTTTCAAGTAAGTTTCATATATATCTTCTAATATAAAAAATTTTTTATAATTTTTTGGTGATTTGATTTTAATGAATGGTTGAATATAAATAGATATATTTTTTAGGTTTATGAGATGTCAAACTAGCTCAAAATTTATCAATACATATTTGTAAAATATCTTTCCTGTTTCACTTGATTAAAAACTATTGATATAGTAGCAATTGTAAGGTCAAACAAAATAGCAAACATATTATGGTTCAGGAATGCTCTAAAATCATAGGCAATGAAAGGTTATAATTGGAAAAAATTATTATAATGAATCATTTCCTTTCTTTTTCACTCTTTATCCAAACAATGGTTGTTAAAATTCATTTCCTTTCCTTTATTAATTTTAATTATCCAAACAAGGGTTACATATATCCTTTCATTTCTTTTAAAAAACTTTTTTTTCTTTTTTTTTCTTTTCCTTTCCTTTTCTTTATTAATATTTATCCAAACATAGCGTTAAGGAAAATTTGATATTTCAACTTTTTTTTCAAAATTTTAAAATTACTATTTTTTAAGAAAAGATTGATATTTCAACTATTTTCTCTTAATTTTTGAAATTATTTTTGTTTTAAGAAAAAATTAAGATTTCGACTTTTTCCTTATATTTTAAAATTACCTTCGTTTTAAGGAAATTTTGATAGTTCAACTTTTTTTTTCAAACTTTTGAAATATTATTTCTTAAGAAAAAATTGATATTTCAACATTTTTATCAAATTTTGAAATTATTGTTTGTTTAAGGAAATTTTGATATTTTATTTTTTTCCTTATTTTTTAAATTATTTTATTTATTTATTTATTTTTTTAAAGATTCACCTAAAAAATATTAAATAAATAAGCAAAATAACACAAAAAATACCTAAAAAAATCTCAGCTTGACTTGGATAAAAAAAAAGCTCGATTACAAGAATGAAATGCAGCTTGGCTTGGCTCAACTTGGTTCACCACTCATAAGGCAAAGCAATGTCATTTTGCTCAAGGTATAAATTGCCCAAAAAAATCAAAATATCCTCATTTCTTTTTCTCCTCTCTCTATCTTTAAAGTCTCTCTAGAGAGCTTCTCTATCTAATATTCTCCACTCAACTTTGTTCACCATTTATAAAGCAAAATGACATCATTTTACTCAAAGTATAAATTACCCTAAAAAAATAAAAATATCCTCATTTCTTTTTTTCCCTTATCTCTTTTTAGAGAGCTTATTTTTCTAATATTTTCGACCACTAATGTTGATCCTTACACCATCGCTGGCGACCATACTTCGTATTTGACTGATCACTGATTAAGTTTAAAATTCATTATAGCTTTCTTTCGACCTCCTTGTTTTTTATCTAGGCTTGGATTTCTCAAAATCAACTCCCAAAGTCCTAGATCTAAGGTTGTAGCCTAAATTTCAAATGGCCGAAGAATGTTATCCCACTGTCTGATTTCGCCAAAATCAAAGTAAGTTGTATTTTTTTGTTGGTCACCCTTTCCTATTGATCTTTTAAAGAAAAAACCATTACCACTGCTCTCAACACTCCACATTGATAGTGACACTTATTTCACCATTTCTATATTGTGTGGTTTTCTAATAGGTTCCTCAATTAAGGACTATGATTTTTTTTCTTATTTTTGGTTTCGGGTTTAGAGAATGTGGTGGCTGTGTTTCTTGGTTTCTTGAAAGCCAATTGATTTTTATGGGTTACTTTGTGCTTTTGTTTGGTAGGTTTGGGATATAGAATTTATGTTATAGTAGTTTTTGTAGGGTATGGATGATGATGGTGCTTATTGGTTTTGGTAGTTTTGATGCTTGGTGAAAATGGAGGCTGAACAACCTTTGATGAAGGAGCTGTATGGATATTGGTGGTGATATTTAGCAGGTATTGTAAGCTTAGAGGTTGTGGTGGTAGTAGGCTACCCTTTTCATTGGAGGCTTGTAAAGGTGGTGGCCACATAAGTGTTTGACAGAAGAGGTTATCGTCGTTCTCCTCAAAATTTTCCACCCAAAACTACTTCTCTCTTTATTTTGCTTAAATTAGACTAAAATAGAATTAAAAAAAATCCAAAAGAACAAAATTTTCACAATGACCAAAGATTTTTTTCAACAATAATCCCTCTTCCTCTGTTCATGTGCTATAATGACGGGTTTATATAATGATGGAATGCTAGTGGTGATAGGATTCTACATTTGAAAAGCTTTTATCTTATTGATATGAGGTTTAAATTCAAGAAGAGATAGGTTTGATTTTGGATTTCAAAACTTCATAATCTAATAACCTTTGTCTAATCATACCTCTCTTTTCAAACTTTTTTTTATCATATATATCTTTTTATTTTATCATTTTCATTGTCAAAAAATAAATAAATAAATAAAAATAAAACAAAATAAGAAAACAAGACTAAGGCCAAGAACCTATTCCAGTTACCATATAATTGTCCTAAATAACACAACCCAATATCAAGTTGTAGCTTAAAATTTAAAAAGGCCCAATTAAAGCCCAATTAAAAATTAGAATTTTATTGACAAACTCATATCAATTTTAAAATATACCATACTAAATGTAATGACTAAAGTTGCCCCTTTTTGTGTATTTTTGTGAAATAAAAATTGTATAAAGATATAGACACTCATTATGTCCAAGTTTGACTCAAAATAAAAATCTAGAGATTTTTATATGACATACAAATTCACAATTTGGTCATGTACAAAAATTTCAAAGATTCAAAATCCAAAGGTTTACAATTTAAAATACAAGAATTCTAAATTAAATTCAAAGGTTGGTATTTTAAGATTCAAAAGTTCTCATTTTAAAATTCAAAGATTCAGAAGAATTCAAAAGTTTGCAAGACTTTCAAATTCACAAGATTTTCAAATTCGCATAATTTAAAAATTCGTAAAATTTTCATATTCATAAGAATTGAAGATTCATAAGATTTTCAAATTTGTAAGAATTGAAAATTCACAAGAATTTTCAAATTCACAAAATTTGAAGATTCGCAAGATTTTCAAAGTTTTGCAATTATAAAGATTCGTAAAATTTTTAAAAATTCATATCCAAATTTATAAGTTCACCTCCAAAATTCCAAACTTCACATTTGAAAGATTTTTATTAGTAATTCACATCCAAGATTCAAAGATTTTCATTCAAAAAACTCAGTGATTCACATCAAAAATTTCAAGGCTTATTTCCAAAATTCAAATATTCACATTTGAAGATTTTAAAGATTTAACCTAAAATTTAAAGATTTTCATTCAAAAAACTTAAGGATTCACATTCAAATTTTCAAAGATCCTCATTTGATAAATTTTAAAGATTCACATCTAAGATTCAAAGATTCTTATTCGAAATTCATAAATATATATTGAAACCCAAAATTTTAAAAATTCTTAGAGATTATACCCGGAGGCGTTGTAAATGATTCTCAACATTGAAAATACTCATTCAAAACAAAAGCTCCACAACTTTAAAACTTTAAACATTTTTTCCTCATAAAAATTTTCCTCATTTGAGGATTCAAAATCTTATCTTGAAAAGTTTTCCTCATTCAAGGATTCAAAAGTTTAAAATTTCTTCTCATTGAAATTTTTAACCTTTCACCAAAGTCAAAATTTTGTATGCAATGAATACCACGACAATAATGCAAATGCTTTCTAAATTATGCAAAATACAACAATTTAAATTCTCACTAAAAATGCATATACATTGTTCAAACAACAATGCAAGTGCAACATTCAAGACAATGATCTATATACTCACAAATTGTGTACAAACATAGTTCAAATAATGATGCAAGCGTAATGCATGTAATACAGATTTCACTAAAATCAATGCCATGAAATTCTAATTGTGGATGCTATAGAATTCCAATTGTGGTAGTAAAGTTCTCAAAACTCTACCATCTCATATTTAGCTTCTCAACACTAATAATTTCAAAATCAACTCACAAATTTCATCAATCGGTCCATGTTATTTCCATCATCTAGTCACAACTCACTGGTTATATCAACTAATCCATCACCATATTCATCACTTAGTCATCACATTTGCCTTTTCAAGTCATCATCTCAAGTTTCTTTCATCTTTTTTCATTTTCTTTTTTCCTTTGTCATCCTGGCTCAAAAGAATGCAAGAATCTTTTGTGGACATTATCATTCATTCATTCATTCATTCATTATCATTTCAATTCATAATAAATATAATGCAATCATATATTTCCTTAATTTATTCTAGAGATGCAAAAATGAAAAAGGATAAGGCAAATTGAAAGAAAGGGTAATCAATACAAGAATAAGTCCAATAAAAAACTAGGTAAAGGAAAACATACCAATGAGGTAAGTGTTTGGATGGTGTAACCTTATCCAAATAATGAATATTCAAGTAATTCTCAAATCATTTTGAACTCCTCAAATCTTCCTTTAATATGAAAATATCTTTTACCTAACTACTTTTTATGTTTGCAAATCAATTTTTTTACCTAAATCACCATTTTAAGTTTTCAATTTGAGTATTCCTTTTCTCTACTTTCCTTTTTATTTTTTATTTTTTATTTTTTCACATCCTTATCATTTTCTTTTCATTTTATCAATTATTGATATCTCGCATGCATTTCAAATCAATTTCTAAAATATGAGAACAAAACAAGATCTCATTGACCTATCACTAATATGCTTTAGTCCAATATATGATCTTTCAATTCAAGCATTCACATTTAATCAAAATAGATTTTTAAGGCACATAACATTGGATATGATGAGGGGTCATAAAAAATAGATAAAATAGGCTTAAAATATGTATTTAAAAGGTTCAAACCAAAAAAACATTCTTATCATCTAAAGCAACTTTGGTGTTTTGCCCTATTATTCATCATCTCATTTTTCATTCACTCTTCATTTTTTTTTTGTTTTCACTATTCCTTTCCAAAAAGAATCCATTCGCAAGATGGCTTTTTTTTACCTTACACCTTAAGTCATTTGTAGGATTAGCTTTTCTTTTTGTAAAAAGGTTCTTCTATTTCTTTTTATTTCTCATATTTAAGACCTTTTGTGACCTTTTTCTTTTTTTTTTCAAAATAAATCTATTTTTTAAAATTGGCCTCCAAGTATAAAGGGTGATCCTTAGTTGGGGGTTTTTTAGAAAACAAAAACATAATAAGCTCAAAAGGGGTAGCAATGGGTGATTTCATTTTTATGAATGGCAAAACAAATATGGCCATTTTTCATAACAAATGTGAATACTTTCTTTAAAGGCCATCTATTGAATAAAAGCATATTGGTAAATGTTTTCAAGATATCTGCTCTTTTTACACAACTTGCTTTTTTTGCTCAAACGATCTTTATAGACCAAGTTTTATCAATATCAATGAGTTTTCCAAAATTAAATTCCAAAGTTGTTATTATCATTGTCTAAACATTTATTATTTGGAATTTGAGAATTGGAATAAAAAGGATACAAAAAATAATAAAGCTTAGATTAATGGTTTGGATAAAATAGAAAATATAATGAAATGCATCATACTTGCTTTTAAAATGATAAAAAAATAAACTCATGTTACATAAAAGAAATCATAGCATTACTCTAAAAGAATTCCTAGCATTGCTTTAAAAGAAAGCCTAAAATGACAAATAGCTTCCAACTAGCCTTAACTTTCTTCCTAAAATTATGCCCGTGTGATCGGGCAAAGGAGTTTTGCTAACATTTGCCCCCTGATTATTGAAGCTCATCAAGTCTGCTTGGATCAACCTTTGCACCTATGCTTGAAAACAGGGTAAGCTTATATAAAATGGCCCACATTTTTGTTATGATAACGATATATGGCATTAGTATCATACCATTTGGGATATGATAACATCAATGGTTTCAAATGAACTAGTGATACTGAGTGGTTTTTAACAAGCTCCGAAAATAAATCGTTGTAAATCGTTGTAAGTCATAGGGATAGGATCAATGTAGGCTCTTTCTTAGTTGTTTTAAGGTCTTCGTGAACCATTTAATTGTTTGTTATGCCTCAAAACTAGTCTTAAAACCGGTGTAGTGGTTGGACTACACACATATGCGGGTATCTAAAAAGCTGATTGATAAATGGGTGAGTAAGCTGGTTATGGAACAAATTGGTAAAAAATTGGTACAACATTGTTAATGGTTGGATAATAATAAAGATAAACTAGCTGTGGGTATGGGAAGTAACTTCTAAACTATTGTCTTTCAAAACTTATAGCTTAAGCTTCATTTTTTTTCTTTTTAGGCATTTTGCCTTTCTTTGTACTAATGGTCTCTCATTCCTCAAGCTTGTCACTGTTAATGGTGTTCTCTATCATTTATCCAAAAATCACCATATCAGTATATTTTTTAGTGGCATTGTTGATCATTTTCTCATAATATAAGACCTTCAAAATACTTACAAATAAAACTATTTTTTTTAGTGAGAAGTGATCGAACTTGAACAGCAACATCCTTCCACCTTTGTACATACTTCTTAAAGCTCTCAAAAGATTTCTTTTTCATGCTTTATAAAGATAGATGATCCAGAGATAAGTCTATAATATGTATGTATTAGGTAATAAATGCCCTTGCCAACTCATTCTAGCAATAGATACAAGTCCGATCCAACTGTACCTACCATTTGGTTGTGGAGCCTATAAGGTTATCTTGAAACACATGTATAAGTAATTTCTCATCATGAGCATAGGTAACTATTTTGTGACAGCACATGGTAACATGAGTACCAGACATTTAGTCTCATCATATTTCTCTAATTCAAGGACTTTAAATTCGAATGGAATGACAAAATATGAAACTAAGCATAGTTCAACTGCATCTATAGAACTCAAATAATCCATTCTTTCAATAGCTGAACGCTCTCTTTTAAAATATTCATTTTTTGTTACAAGCATGACTTTTCCATCACTTTGGAGGTTTTCATCTTTAATCTCTATTTCTCTTTAATATCTTCAAAATCAGGAACTTCAATTAGATAGACTCCTTCATTCTAAAGGTAGGGTTAATGTAGCTATGAAATGGTGTTTCAAGAAATGTGTAAGCATATGCCTTAAACAATGGCATTTGTAGAGCTTATATATCTTAAGCAGATTGGCCTTGATATGGACCGAAACCAAAAAGGTACAAAGGGTCCACGATCTTTTGTCACTCATTTGAATTAGGGGTCTCTTCTACCATTATGCTTTTGTATAAATTCTTTAACATCTCCATCATTTTTGTCAACTCTCTTTTTATCTCTTCTTAAGCCATTTCAATCTTGTAATACAATTATTCTATTCCTGTTTCATCTGCCTTGCTCACAACCTAGTGTTATATGAGTGATAGATAGATTGGATTAGAGTCTTTGACAATCGAGCTATTTTTGAACCTTTAATTACCATAAATTAAAATGCATACATTACTACAAAATCATGTCGTGAAAGAAAATCATTTTAATATGCAACCACCAAGATTTCAAGTTAACGCAGATGGCATGAATGAAATGCATAAGACAAATGCAAATATATATATATAGCCTAATGCTATTTTACTTTAAGTAAAAATAAATGAAAGAAGAAATTCAACTAACATACACTTTTATCATATATTTCAAAATGACAATTCATGCAACATGATATGTACAAAAAGTTAATAACCATGCAAAAAAAATCAATCATTACAAAAATGTAACTTAAATGTTGAGTTATTTCTACATAAGGGAAAATAAGGCTCTAACTACAAGTTAGGCTCATTATGGTTCGCTATATGTGGTTTAAGGTTAATAATCTAAAGGTTCCCAAATTGTTCCTTATATTTTTGTTCATCATAGACTAGTGAGGCACCAAAATCCTCTCCTATTACAAGCTATAAGTGAAAAATGTTCAATTTAAATAAGAGTATTTCGCTAGCCATTGTAAAGGCATTAAAACCTTATGAAAATATAAGTGTTATACTCCTTCCTAGAAGGACAAAGCTCGAGTATAGAGCTCGTGTTATGCATATGCACATAAATGACATAATAGATACTTTTAAAAAAATAAATAAAGAAAAACTCTTCTAAATAAATCAAATTTATTAGGCTTTAGATAACACAAATTTATTTGCTGGACTAACTCTCGACTAGTCCCCCAATGTAGTCATTAAACTATCATAATGCAAAAGTCTATAAACTTGACTACTAAATATAGAGTCACCACCAATCTTTTTTACTTAAGTGTGATTGGTCATCTAACTGAATCTATTTCATTTTACAAAAAAATCATACGCATAACTCAGGTATCTTTAAAAGATAGATTCTAGTCTATAAAATAAGCTACATCTTGAAGTACAATTTTATTTGAAAAAGATTATAGCACCCTTGTAACGCCTATCAAAAGATGATATTAACTATTTTTGTGTTATTCATTAAGCCTTAAAAATTTACACGTATTAGGAATTGTTCTTAATTCACTCTAATATTTTGATAAAAATTGAAGAAAATTCTTTCATCTCAAAAGTATAGAAGAAAACAACTATCTCTCTTAAAGAAGCTTCGTTGTCAAATTTTTAACATTTATCTTATTATTTATGAAATTTTGAAAAAATGTAATTTTAAGAAAAAATTGATATTTCAACTTTTTTCCCAAAATATTGAAATTGTTTTAAAAGAAAATTTTGATATTTCAATTTTTTTTTCAAAACTTTAAAAGTGTTATTTTTTAAGAAAAGATTCATATTCAACTTTTTTCTCTAAAATTTGATATTTCAACTTTTTCTTATCTTTTGGAATTGTTTTCTTTTAAAAAAAAAATTGATATTTCAATATTTTTCTCAGAATTTTAAAATTATTATTTTTTAAGAGAAAGATTGATATTTCAACTCTTGTCTCTAAATTTTTGAAATTATTTTTATTTTAAGAAAAATTATATATTTTAACTTTTTTCTTAAATTTTAAAATTACTTTTGTTTTAAAAAAATTTTATATTTCAACTTTTTCTTCAATTTTTGAAATTATTTTTATTTATGAAAAAATTTATATTTCAACTTTTTTCTCAATTTTAAAATTATCTTTTATTTAAAAAAATTTAATATTTCAATTTTTTTCATCTTTGAAATTATTTTTATTTTTTATTAATTTTTTTTAAAAAAATTCACCTAAATTAAAAACAAACAAAACAAAATAAAACAAAAAAAATTTTAAAAAATCTCGACTCAACTTAACTTATAAAAAGGTCGACTACAATAACAAAATGAGGCTCGACGACTCATTTTTCACTTAACTCGACTCAGCTCAACGTGGTGCACTACGAATAAGGCAAAACAATATCGTTTTTACTCAAGGTATAAATTGCCCAAAAAATCAAATTATACCATTTCTTTTTCTCTTCTCTCTCTTCAGAGTCTTTCTAGAAAGCTTCTCTCCCTTATATTTCTAACCACCGTCGCCAGTCCTTACGCCACCGTCGGCCAACCACAAATTAAGCCCAAAATTTCACCGTAACATACGCTCAGCCTCCTCGTCTCGGATCTGGTTTTCAATTTCTCAAAATCAACCCGCAAAGTCCTAGATCCCCGAAACTTCAAATGGTTGAAGAACGCTATCTCGCTGTTCAATTTGGCCAAGACTGAAGTAGTTTATTCTCGATTCGTTGGTTTACCTTTCCATCATTCCTGATCTTGCAAAGGAAAAACCGTCGCTGCTGTTTACGACGCGCCACGCCACGCCACCGGCATCGCTTGTTTCACCTTTTCCTTTTTTTGTGGTTTTCGAATGGGTTTCTCAACAGAGGACTATAGTTTTTTTTTTTTTTTTGTGATTTTCAGATTCGGTTCTGGTGAGTGTGGTGGTTGTGTTTCTCAGTTTCTTAGAAGCTAATTGATTCTTATGGGTTACTCTGCGCTTTTGTTTGGTAGGTTCGGGATATAGGATTTGTGTTGTGGTAGTACTTTTGGGGTATGGATGATGATGGTGCTGATGCGCTTTGATAGTTTCGGTGCTTGGTGAAAATCTAAGCCGAACAGGCTTTGATGGAAAAGCTGTGTAGATGTTGGTGGTGGGATTTAGAAGGTGCTGTAGGGTTTAGAGGTTGTGGTGGCAGTGGGTTGCTTTTTTCAGTAGAGGCTTGTGGAGGTGGTGGCCACAGAAGTGTTTGATAAAGGAAGCTGTGGTCGTTCTATTCAAAAATTTTCCCCCAGAATTACTTATATCTCTATTTTGCTCGAATTAGACCCAAGCAGAATTAAAAACCTCCAAAAGAACAAAAATTTCCACAATAACCGAAGATCTTTTTCAATTCTATTCCTTTTCCCCCCATTCATGTGCCGTGATGATGAGTTTATACAAGGATGGAATGTCAGTAGTGACAGGATTCTACATTTGAAAAGGTTTTATGTTATTGATCTGAAATTTAAATTCAAGAAGAGAAGGGTATGATTTTGCATTTCAAAACTTCATAACCTAAGAACCTTTATCCGATCATACCTCTCCTTTCAAACTTTGGTTTTTTTTTTTTATCATATCTATATTTTTATTTTTATCATTTTTATTGTCAAAAAATAAATAAATAAATAAAAATAAAACAAAATAAGAAAACGAGACTTGGGTCATGAACCAATTCTAGTTACAATACCTAAATAGCACGAGCCAATCTCAATTAAAAATTAGAATTTTATCTCCAAACTCAAATCAAATTTAAAATATTTCAGATTAAATTAAATGTAATGTTGATAGAGTGTTTTTGAGCAATCGATTTGAGCAAAATTGTTGTTTTTTTATCTTTGTTTTACTCTTGATTCTTAAAAGTACGCAAAAAAATTATAAATACCAAATTTTATCTGAATGAATCTCAATTTTTATTTGAAATTTGGTCTTTGGTCATGCATAATTAAAGCCCATTTAAACATTTAAATTGGATCTTATCGAGCCTAATTTTATTTAATTGATATCATATTGTAGTTTATGCCCAATTTTAAGGTCCAATGTCCATTTGCGAAGCCCAAAGTTTTCCTGGAGTCCAAATTAGTTATTAAATTTTAATTAATCTGAAAATTTAAAAAAAAAACTAGAAAATGAGAAAATCAAGTCAAACTAAATCAGAGGTGCCACGCACATTACCGCCCACTACCCCCTCGACCCTTGTCAGACTCCCATCTCTTTCAGCCACCCTACCAATCATCCTAACATCACAATCCCAATACAGCCATCATGACCAACAGAAAAGCAACTAGAAAACTGATTTTGATCCATGAGGTAAGTGGATTGTTGAACACAATAAAATCCCGACAAAAATCAAGAAAAAAGGAGGCCAATAAAAATGATAGGAAAACTTTGCCACCATCACCGCTACCATGCAACCACCATGGCTCAATCCCAACTCACGGCAGTAAACAGCCATTCCACCACTACCTAAATAGCCACACAAAAAAAAAAAAAAAAAGACACCCATTTCCTTGACTATCGAACAACACCTCCACGTAGAGCCACCCTTGCCTTCGATGAACCCACTCTGCAGAAACCCCACTAGAACCACCACGCCCTCTCCCCACTACTCATCACTACCACCACTGTCACAACACCTTAATTACCTGAACCGAAACCACAAATTGCAAACATCAAAGATCTCCCCTTAAAAACCAAAAAAAAAAAAAAAAAAGAAATAACCAAAAAAACCCATCATCAGTAACTCAAAACCCACCCAAACGCAAAAAAAAAAAAAAAAAAAAGGAATTCCAACCACTTCCTCGATGGGGAGCCACAACAGTAAAAACACAATAGAATACCAACAAAAAAAAAACCACAAACTCTAAAAAGGGATTTCGATTTGAGGGTGGTATAGAGAGTTTTTTGATTTGATTTTTGGAAGAGATGAAGGCTAGGACTAAGGGAAAAACATAGTTTGTAGCAGTGACACTTGGAGTGGCTGGAGGAGGTTTTTGGAGTTTTAAGCGGGGACTTACGGTTCAAATCTAGGAAAATCTAAGGAATTTTTGGTAAATTCGAGCCTATAGAAGGAAAAAATAAGAAAGGAGGAAGGTTTTGGAGTATTTTAGGCTTAAACCGACGTCTGCGAGCAATGGCCAATGACGGTAGAAAGGGCGGCAAAGGCGATAGTCGACCAGAATTTGGAGAAAAGAAGGGCTATTTAGTTTTTTGCAAAAGAGATTTTGAAAATTTTTTTTTTAAGAAGAAGAAAAGATGATGACTTCAAAACCTTTTGGGTTTTATATGCGGTAAAAAAATGAAAGAGAAGAAGGAAGGATCCGCGTTGCTCCGTCCGACCCGACCCGATTCGTTTCATGCTAATTAAAAGGTAGATTTATTCTTTTTTTTTTCAAAATTAAAAAAAAAAAAAACTGTGATAATGGAAAATCTTTTCGATGATAAGACATTAAGAAAATTTAAGTAGAGGCTATTTTAAAAATTTTTAGGCGGTGATATTTTTTAAAAATGTTATTATTTAAAAAAATCAATACAAACAATTATTTATTTATTTATTTATTATTTTTAAAAAAAGAAAAAAAAAGGATTTTTCTAAAAGGAATAAAGTTAAATATGATAATCATATTTCATTATTTGCATTTTATATGCATTAATTAATTTTTAAAACAAATATGAGTTTCTAATGATAAAATTTTAAGAGAATTCGAGTAATGATTAAAGGTGATAATAATTTAGATAAGATCAAATTCGGTTTAATTTTTTAAGATAATATATAAAATTATAAATTTTTAAAATTCAATTCAAATTTGAACCAAACTTTCATACTATCTAATCTAAATCCTATCGGTTAGGTTCGGTTCATTTGTTTTTAAATTTTATTTTTTTTATTTTTATATATTATTTTAATATAATTTGTAACACATTTAAATAGATTTAAGTATAAAATAAATATTTTTATTTTATAAAAATTTAAAAAATGTATATAAAAGCTAATAAAAATATATAATCAAGTTCGGTTAAATTTTTTTCAATTTTTTACTTTTCAATCTGAAATTTGATCTGAATCATATATATATTCGGTTAAATTTTTTTTAAATTTTTTACTTTTCAATCTGAAATTTGATCTATCATATATATATTGGGTTAAATTGTTTTCAATTTTTTACTTTTCAATCTAAAATTTGATTTGAATCATATATATACATGTAATCTTACTTTAATCCTAACCGAATAGGAAAAAAAATCAAATTGAACCAAATACTCCGATTTCAAATCAGTTTTCTCAATGTTTTTCCACCTTTTGTAGTGATTCCTACAAATTTTTTAAATGAAAATTTTTCTTTTAATAATACCAACATACTAGAACATTTTGATAATTTTTTAATAATAAGGTTCTAGTTTATTTTTCAAATAAAAATAAAATAATTATTTTTATTTATTTAAAAGAAGAAAATTTTTGTGAAGAAAATAAAATAGAATGAAATTAAAAAAATTGTGACATAAAAGGAATAAAGGGAATTATTTTTAAATACCAAAACCAAAAACTTTTTGTTAAAATTAAAAGATAATACATAATAAATTAATATTATTTTTTAATGAATGCAAATCTTTCCCTACGGAACCACACTCTCAAACTATTTTCGTAAATCAAAAATTATTTTTTTGATAAATTTTAATTAATTTTAGGATTATATTTAAAAAATAAATTTTATTAAGTAACCAATTATACTTAACCAAATAAAATTGATGACAACTCATAATATTTTAAATTATCTAACAATCCTAAAACCTTTATTATATATTTAAGAAGTGAAACAATTGTTAAATGTTTAGTTTTCTTTGTTAAATATTTTATTTTGTTCTACATAAATGAACATGGATTATAATATCATATAGGCATATGTCTATCTCAGACGGATTGAAACTTTTTTATTTGTAAGATTGGAGCTACATGTGCATGTGCAATCGCTAGTCATCAATCCTACGTAACTTTTTTTTTTTTTTATAGGTTGCTTTAGTCTCTCAACTCAACTTTCAAATCTTAAGTCTACTTCTAAGGCTCCAAGTTTTTCTTCTCTTTTTTTTTTCACATTTTTTAAGATTCATTAGAAAGTCATTCCATCAACATATGCAATATGAAATGCACATGAAAAGTTACTTATGTGATAATTGTAAACATATATATACAACAAATACTAGAATGTATACGTGAGAATTGTTAACTCTTATCATGGGTTTTAAAAGAGCCATGGCATGAGTGAGAAATGATGTCTATCAATGTTAGTAATTTGTTTCTCTAATTCTATTTGAACCCCTCTGTCAACACCCAAAGACAAATCACCCCTGCATCCACCATTTCAAGCCCAGCCTTGCCAACACCCTCTTCCACCAGACTCGTGGTCGATACCACCACCAAGCACCACCAACCAGCTCCAAACCGAACCTCATTAGACCCCTTCTTTGCCCAGCACCATACACGACCCTCATCAACCTAGTGCCTCAACCACCAACATCTAAACAAACCAAAACCAAACCCACCATCGAGACCATGCCAAAACCAAAGCTATCCCTATAAAAAATACAAGCAAAAACCCATGACAATCTAGAAAACCTAGAGCATCCCTCTACAGAGATGAGAAATCTACACAAACAAAAAAAAAACATGTAAAAATAAAAAATGAAAAAAAATGAAAAGGTTTATGTAAAACAAAAACCAATAAAACAAAAGGGTTTTCAAAAAAAAAAAACACTGCCAAATATAAACAAAAACTTTCTATCAAAATCCAGGAAACTAAAACCAAAAGCAAACAATACAAACACAAAAAACACAACCCCTAATAGCGGAGATCTTAGCATAAAAATAAAAAAATTCATTTTTGGCTAGAACTTCAAAGCTCGATCTATGCTAATTGAGATTTCTTCATAAAATGGAGGCCATATCTGAGTTTAATGAGGTGAAAGAAGTCCTTGGTGATTTTTTATAATCTTTTCAGCACCTTTGATGGCACCGGTAATGGTGACGACAAAAAACCACCAGATACTGAGTTTTCTTTAAAAGAGCAAGAAAGTGTCTAAAAAGGATAAAGAGAAAGTAAAAAAAAAAAGAGTAAGGAAAAATGAAATAAAAAATTTTGGTCTTTTATAGTGCTACAAAAAAAATAAAAACAAAAATGATGTTGTTTTAGACAAAGAGATCCGCGCGTAGATATGGATCCAACTTGGGATCCACACAACCCGACTCATGACCTAACCTTCTTCAACCCTTGACTGGTTCAGTTGAACTAATTCAAAAACACCCAAGACCATTTCAAATTGACATTGACTCGATGTTGACTCGCCACTGACCAACATTGACTTGTCATTGATTGACGAAATTTGGTTTTTTTTTATTTTTTTCCTATTATTTATTATTTATTTTTCATGTTATTTCTAGTATTTTTAATTTATAATTTAGGATATGTTAAAATAAATATAATAATAATAAGAAAACAAAATAATAAACATAAACTTTATAATAATAAATGAATAAAAATAAATAATGAAAAATAACTCAAATATGATAAAATAAAAAAAAATCACCAGTAGTGATTTTATTAAAAATATTTATATAAAGAAATTTTATAAAATATTCTAAAAGTGTTAGAAATATTTTAGATTTTTTTCAAACATTAAAAAAAAACATTATTAATAAAAAATAAAATCACAAGTGGTGATTTAGTAAAAATATTTATATAAGGAGATTTTTTAAAATATTATAAAAGTATTAGAAATATTTTACATTTTTTTCAAACATAAAAAAATTATTAATAAAAAATAAAATCACAAGTGGTGATTGTATTAAAAATATTTACATAATGAAATTTTCTAAAATATTCTAAAAGTGTTTTAGAATTTTTTTTTTTCAAATATAAAAAAGATTATTAATAAAAAATAAAGTCACAAGTGGCAATTTTATTAAAAATTTACTTAAATAAATTTTCTAAAGTATTCTAAAAGTATCAAAAATATTTAAAATTTTTCAATCACAAAAACTAAATAAATACATAAAGAAAATAATAACAATAGTAATAAAATCACAAGTGATGATTCTTTAAAAAGTATTTTTTTCAAAATTTTGTCCAAAGTGTTGATAAGATTTTTGAAAATTTTTTCAATAAAAATTAATAAAATATAAAATACTCAAATTGTTAAGGTAAATAAAATTTTACAAGAATAAAAGTCACGAGTAATGACTTTATCAAAATATATAGAGAACTTAATCAATAAATTTTTATTTTTTCAATAATAAAATAAACAATAAATAAATATTACAAAGTAAATTAAAATTTTCGTCGATGTTGAAATTAAAAGGGAATCAAAAGTGGTGATTTTCCTCCAAATTTTTAAAATCATACCATAAGTGTTTATATAAGAAAATTATAATCTACTTTGCTTTCGAAACATTAAAATAAGTATGACGATGAAGTCTTTTCAAGAAAATAAGTAATTTCTTTGAATATTCTTAAGGTGAGAAATTTTCTTAAGTTATACCAAAAGTATAAAAAATAACTTAAAAAATTTTTAATATTCAAATAATAAAAATAAAAAAATGATAAAGTAATAAGTGAAAGACTGTTTGAATGAGACCAACTTTGGATCATATAAAATTAATTCGTATTATCTTAGGACAGGCGCTGTGGGAGTGCTATAACCTTTCCTATGTGTAACCATACTCCCAAACCCAACCTTAAATTCGTAGACCAAAAGATAAGATTGATGGCCAATCATAACTTAACAAAAAAAAATTGATGATGACTCAAGATATATATTGTCTAGCGATCGAGTCCCTGAACCGATATGTTATGATAGCTTGGCGATTTCATTAGAGACTTAAGAGAGTTAAACCAAAAAAAAATTTTATATGATCCTAAAGTCATGATTGAATAGTCTAGTTTTCTTTATTCATTTATTTGCTTGATTATTTTTTATTTGTTTATTTATTTGAAATGTGTTCAAGAGTTTGTTCCTTCACACACTTCATGTGCATATCATAACATGAGCTCTAAATCTAGGCTCTGTCCTTCTTAAGAGGGGGTAGAGTACCTATGCTCTCGTGGGGTGTTAATCTCTGCAATGATTAGCGAAATATTCTCACTCAAATTGAATCTTTTTCTTTTGAAGCCTATTACAGGTGAGCATCAAAGTACTTTACTAGTTCAATATGGATGACAACAAGGAACAATTTGGGAACCTTTTAGCCTATATCAAATCTTAACTCCTACATATAGTGAATCTTAAGGGTTCGACTTTAGGATAAAGCCATGTTTTTCATTTTTTATAGAAATAACCTAAATTTAGGTCACATACTTATTGTTTTACATAAGTTGTGCTCTAACTTGTTTTATCTTTTTTGTTATTTATATTGTATGCTAACTCTATTCTTGTTTGTTACTCCCTTTTGCATAAATCATGTTAACATCAATAGGTTTGCAATTATTTATTTGCTTGTTTGTTTGTTTATTTATCTATTTTCATTCATTTCATGCATTTCACTCATTCATAGATCATTATCATTCATTCATCATGTCATTGCATAATTTACAAATCTTTTACTTTATCTCGATTAGCAATTTAAAAGATGTAACAGATCAATTAAAAGCAAAGATATGGGCCTTGAAACTTAATTAAGAGAAACTTGGTTATGACATACAAGAAATAAAAATAAGACTTACCAAGTTGGTGGAAAAGCTTGAAGCGGCTCATTCTCAAAAGTCTCATCACACCCAATTTGTTTATGCTTCAAGCAAACAATAGGTTAGGACCAAAAAGTTTATCATAATATTGATGCTACTAATGCATCTGATGGCTTAAGAAAAGACCAAGCTGAAAAACAAACATAAGAGATAAGGTTTTCTAACTTCTTCTAGACTCTACAAATTGGTTCATGCCCAAATCTACATCTTTATCCAATTATCCCTCAACAATCCTTTTTGGCAGCCCAAACAAAACCTGCTCCTATCTAACCCTAACAAATCAACCCAAACCTATACTATGTCCCAGTTATTAGCAATGCGTCCCAAAACCCTTATGCTTATTAGTCCATCCAGTAGCCAAGTTTCTTAATAAACCATCCAAACAATACATCAATTCTATTTTAAGGCCCATAACGATAAAATAAACAACTACTTAACCCAAAAAATAGTTTAGTAAAATGAAATAGAGAGCCAATATTGATCCAATCTCCTTAACTTACACTGAACTATTTTTTCAACTTTTTAATCACCATCTTGTTGCATCATTTCATCTAGAGCCACTAAAACTTTCATGTCCTATATGGTATGATGCTAATGCTCAGCATGATTATCATTATGAGAATGCAAGCCATTCAATAAAAAATTGCTACCTTTCAAACATAAAGTGCAAAGTTTAATTAAAGCTGGTCGGTTAAGTTTTGAGAATGAAAGGGAGCTCAAGATTGTTGAAAGTTCATTGCTAATTGTATTAGTTGAAGAACTTATGAATAACAGTACAATGATCTTGAATTTGAAACATAGAACTAGGCAATAGATTTTAGATTTGTTTAGGAATGTTATTTGAAATATTCTTGTTGTCAGTATGATTTCAATTTTTAAAAGTTTTTTAATTTGATAACATTCAATGCATGCATCTATTCATTCATTCATATAAATTTTTTCTGTTTGCATAAGTTTGCAGCTACCTATCATCATAATTCTTAATTATGGTAATAATGGTTCAAGGGTTTGATCATTAAAAGTTAAAAAAAAAAATATTTGCCACTTATCTAATACCCATGAAGTAAAAGCAAAATAGTCGAATTGAAAGTTTTTAGAAAGCTCAAGATAAAATGAGAAGATACATGACTCAAATAATGAAAATGTTAAAAATTTTGAATGAAGAAATGGATAAAGCCTATGATCGAAAAATAGATGATTCCTCATACCCTGCTAGGTTTGGTTCATATCAAATCCAAATATCCCAAGGAACACAATCATAACAAGACCAACTTTTTAGGGTATAATCTCATCTTGGAATACTTTCAACAACTACAAAAGGGCAGTTTTAAAGATATGCTACTCCTAGAGATAAATCTAATATAATTCGAATATCTGACGATTTTGAAAAGCTAGAAAAATTGAAAGAAAGTTCATTTAAAATAATAGAAAATTTAAGTGCCTAAAAGAAGATGGATCTCATAAAGAAAAGATTTCGAGTTATTAAAGAAATAGATTTTTATAAATTTATGAATGCATCAAAGCTTTGTTTGGTGCCAAATATGATTGTTTTTCCCAAATTCAAGATCCTAAAATTTGAAAAGTATGATAAGACTAAATGCCTAGTGACTCATGTCGTTATGTATTGCAGAAAAATGGCTACACATAGTCATGATGACAAGCTCTTAATTTATGTATTTCAAGACAGTCTTATAAGGCCTGTTGCTAGGTGGTATGCTTAGTTAAACAAAACTTGCATCACTTCGTAGAAAGAATTGGCTAAGATATTTGTAACCCAATACAAACACATTGTAGATTTAGCCCCAAATTGGCTGTTGAATTCTTTTGATCACTTACCCTGTCATTGCCTAATATGGTAGTACAATTCAATGAAGAAAAATCTTCACTAAATCATAAGAAATTTAGGATTTCTTCCCATATTGGCTTTTTAAATTGAGCCTAAAAAAAGGAGGAATAAGACAATAGGGAAAGCCAATTGGAAAAAAAAAAAACACACTACTTAAGCTAAATTCAAGCTCCCCATTGTTAACATCCTAAGCTAAATCATCCTTGCATCCACCATTTCAGGACCAGTCTTACTAGTTCCCTCTCTCACTAAACCTGCGACCAATACCATTGCCAAGCACCACCAACCAACTCCAAACCAAACCTCACTAAACTCTTTCTCTACCCAGCACCATACAGACCCCTCACTTGCCCGGTGCATCAACCACCAACATCTAAACAAACCAAAACCATACCCACCATCAAGACCACATGAAAATCGAATCCACTCCTATAAAAAATACAAGCAAAAACCCATAAAAACCTAAAGAACCTAAAGCATCCTACTACAAATAAGAGGAACCCACAAAAACGAAAAAAAACCTATAAAAATAAAACACCTAAAAAATAAAAGGGTTTTTGAAAAAAAAAACTTTGCCAAATCAAAAAAACTTTATGTCAAAACCTAGGAAAACCAAAACCAAATAACACAAATACAAAAAAACACAACCTCCGATAGCAGGGATCTCAGAGCTAAAATTTTTTTAAAAAAATCATTTTGGTCGAAACTTCAAAGCTCGATCAATAATAATTGAGATTTTTTTTTTTGTAAAACAGAGGCCATATTTGGGTTTAAAGAGGCAAAAAGTGTTTTTGGTATTTTTTGAAAAAATTTTTGGCACCTTTGATGCTACTGACGGTAATGACAGCAAAAATCATCGAATAGTAGGTTTTCTTTAAAAGGATGAGAAAGTGTCTGAAAGGAAGAGAGAAAGTAGAAAGAGAAAGAGCCTGAAAAAATGAAATAAAAAAATTTTGGCCTTTTATAGTGCTACAAAAAAAAAACGAAAATGATGTCATTCTAAGTAAAGAGATCTGCAAGTGGATCCAGATCTATCCTGGATCCACAAAACTCAACTTGCGACCCGACCTTCTTTAGCCTTTGACTAGTCCAACTAAACTAGTTCAGACCCCCCCAAACTGCATCAGACCGACGTTGACTCGCTGTTGACTAACAAAAATTGGTATTTATTCTCTTTTTTATTTTTTTATTTATTCCATTTTTATTTTTTATTTGTTCTGTTATTTGTAGTATTTTTAATTTATAATTTAGGATATGTTAAAATAAATATAATAATAAAGTAATAAATATAAAAATTATAATAATGAAGTTATAAAATAAATAAAATATGATAAAATAAAAAAATCACAAATGGTAATTTTATTTAAAATATTTACATAAAGAAAATTTTTAAAATATTCTAAAAATGTTAGAAATATTTTAAATTTTTTTCAAACATTAAAAAAATGTTATTAATAAAAAATAAAATCACAAGTGGTGATTTTATTGAAAATATTTATACAACGAGATTTTTAAAAATATTCTAAAAGTGTTAGAAATATTTTATAATTTTTTTCAAACATACAAAAAATTATTAATAAAAAATAAAATCACAAGTGGTGATTTTATTAAAAATATTTACATAATAAAATTTTCTAAAATATTCTAAAAGTATTTTAAAATTTTTTCAAACATAAAAAAAAATTATTAATAAAAAATAAAGCTACGAGTGGTGATTTTATTAAAAATTTACATAAAAAAATTTATTCTAAAAGTATCATAAATATTTAGAATTTTTCAAATGCAAAAATTAAATAAATACATAAAGAAAAATAATAATATTAATAAAATCACAAGTGGTGATTCTTAAAATTGTATATTTTTTTTAAATTTTGCCAAAGTGTCAATAAGATTTTTGAAAACTTTTTCAATAAAAATTAATAAAATATAAAATTGTCAAATTGTCAAGGTAAATAAAATTTTACAAGAATAAAAGTTGCGAGTGGTGACTTATCAAAATATTTAAAGAATTTCATCAATAAATTTTTATTTTTTCAATAATAAAATAAACAATAAATAAACATTATAAAGTGTATTAAAATTTTTGTCGATGATGAAATTAAATGGGAATTACAAATAGTGATTTTTCTTCAAATTTTTAAAATCATACCATAAGTGTTTGTATAAGGAAATTATAATTTACTTTGCTTTCAAAATATTAAAATAAGTTTGACGATAGAGTTTTTTCAAGGAAATAAGTCATCCCTTTGAATACTCTTGAGGTGAAAATTTTTCTTTAAGTTATATCAAAAGTGTTAGAAATAACTTAAAAAATTTTCAATATTCAAATAATAGAAATAAAAAAAGTGATGAAGCAATAAGTAAAAGATTATTTAAACAAGACCAATTTAGGATCATATAAGATTAATTAGTACTATCTTAGGACGAGCGCTGTGGGGGTGCTATAATCTTCTCCATATGTAACTGTACTCTTGAACCTAATTTTAAATTTGTAAACCAAAAGATATGATTGGTGGCCAATCACACCTTTAAAAAAATTGGTGGCAACTTCTGACATATTACTTCTAGTGATCAAGTTCTTGGACTAATACATTATGACAATTAAATTCATACCAAATATTGTTTTTATGGGCAAGAGAGAGAGAGAAAAAGAAAGATGAGATTGGTTTTTTAACAAATTAATGCACAAATCATAAGTACTTTGAATTTAATTGGGATTCTAGCATGCAGTGCATATGTATATGAAACCTTTAATTAACTTTTTTTGGACGTAAAACCTTTAATTAAGTAAAGCATAGGATGACATTGAAATTGAATATCTAAGTTGGTAGGTAAAGAGGAAAAAGAAGTGAAAGGGATGAACGATAAAGGGTTAGCTAACTATTTTATGATGTAGTCAACTATCTAATTCCCATACGTTATAGATTACCCATGCCCTACCATTCCACATCTAATCGACAATTGTGGTTTTATCCTCTTATCTTCTCTCTCTCTCACCCAATATCCATTACAGTAAGTAAGTAACAATTCAGCTATCAACATTGATTTTGTTTTTGAAGTAGATGGTGGTATATATGGTATTATAAAAGTTATACTAACTCAAGTACTATTAGCTTCATTGTGGATCTTTTGTGTGGTTTACACTCTACAAAGAAAAATGGCATTATTATATTACTCAATAATGCTATATAAAATAATTTTTGAGTTTAAATTAATTGATTCACCCATTTTTTTAAGAGGTGGATTATTACACCTTTGTGAAAAGAAAATACTATTTGTAAAAAAAAATACTACATAAAATATCTAATCATCAATGACATGGTGAAGGTTCAAATGTTTTTATGAATTCAACTCACAATATTCAGTTTATAACTTTATATCAAGACAATTCTTGGTAATTTCTATAATTTTTTTGGTCATTGCATCGAAATACTATATGAAATTATTAGTATTAAATATGCACTACAGGGGATTAGGTCTTTAGTGTTTTTTTTTTTTTACACTTAGTGGTATTTATAAACGCCACTAACAGATTTGTGACGTTTGGCAAAAATGGCTATACCTGCATCGAAAAAAAATAGTGACATTTCTTTAAAAACACCTCTAATTTAGCAATATTTTTATGCACAAATGTTGTTAAATTAGCCGCATTTATATTAAAAAACATTGCTTTATTTAGCAACATTTATGTTTGAAAATGCTGCTAAATTAAGAAATTTACTTTTTTAAAAATTTTCTTTTAATATTAATTATTATCATTAAATAAAAATGTTAAAAGAAATAAAAATGAACATAAATTCATAAACCGAATATTATAAATGCATAATTTGTCCAAATATGCATGTAATACAAAGTTTAATAATACATGCAATAATATTCAAATTATTTTAGTATATTAGCCAAAATTTTAAAATATATAATATTAATGACTGCAAAGATTTGGAATACTATCATTTAATGAAGGATTTTTTTCACCTTGGTCACTAGCGTACTCAAAAACCTACTAAATAAAATAATACAAGTTTTAACACTTAATAATAAGCTATTTTTTATATTAAAAAATATACATAGTTACTAAATATAATACCTGAGTTGGTGGACCACTTAGATTAGTTTCTGAAAATTGTTATTGCAAAAAATTCATAAGAGTGTCGAACCGATCATGCAACTACTGAAATTTTGCATGCTCTTGGTCCATTCCAGCTTATTCTTCTTCAATTTTAGCATGCTCATGTTCTCTTTCTACTTCTATTTGCTCGAAACGTTGTTGTATAGTTTGCAACCCCTCTTTTAATATAGAAATGTTTCGTGAAATCTGACTTGCTATGAATGTAAATTGCTAAGAGCTACATCCATAATAGCTAAATGGTGTTAGACCTAATCTAAGGCCTTAGACCCATCCATGTTTTTCTTTTTCAACAACTTCTATGAAAATCCAATTTTCCAATTCTTGCATATTAACAGAACTATCAGATGCTACTTCAATCTCAATAGCCATTTTCTCTTTCGTTTTTTCCTATAAATTAATCAGATAAAACTATCAAGTTTAATAATTAATTTATAATATATTTAAGATAGTAAATATTTACTTTCTATATAAAACAAATCTAACAAATTACCACAATTTCTTGTGTTTTAACATTAAGGTAAGATTCATCTTTTTTTGTATGGGTTAATCGAAAAAGGTCTACATATCAAAGTTTTTCACCTATCGTAATCTCCTACATAAAAACATATGTTATTGTTAAATACATATCACCCATAACTTATTCATGTATATCAAGCTTGTTAATCAAGTTCAAACATTCGAATAAATTTAATATCATGTATTTAATCTATCTAAATTGTTAAAATAGAAATATAATTATAAAATTATATTTTTGCCCTTTAACAGTACAAAAGTCTTAAACAAACGTAAACAATAATAACATTTTGCCCTTTCACACATATCAACTGTAGAAACCAAGTTCAATTATTCGGACAAATTTAATATCATGTATTAAAGCTATCCAAATAGTTAAAACAGAGTAATAATAGCAAATTTACATTTTACCTTTTAATGGCATAAAAAATCCTAAATAAAGGTAAACATCAACTTTTTCACACATATCAACTATGAAAACCAAGTTTAATTATTTAAAAAAGTTTAATATCATGTATTGAACCTATCCAAACTATTAACATAGAATAACAATAGCAAATTTGCATTTTTGCCTTTTAACAGCAACAAAAGTTTTAAATAGACGTAAACGTTAACTTTTTCATACATATCAATTGTAGAAACTAAGTTCAATCATTGGGACAAGTTTATTATCATGTATTGAAACTATCTAAATTGTTAAAATAGAACAATAATAGTAAATTTGTATTTTTTCCTTTTAATAGCATAAAAAATCCTAAACAAACATAAATGTTAGCTTTTTAACACATATCAACTGTGAAAACCAAGTTCAATCATTCGAATAAATTTAATATCATATTGAAGCTATCCAAATTGTTAAAACAGAATAATAATAGCAAATTTGTATTTTTACCTATTAATGGCACAAAAAGTCCTAAATAGATGTAAATGATAACTTTTTCACACATATCAATTGTAGAAACTAAGTTCAATCATTTGGACAAATTTATTATCATGTATTGAAGCTATCCAAACTATTAAAACAAAATAATAATAGCAAATTTTCATTTTTGCCTTTTAACGACATAAAAAGTCCTAAACAGATGTAAACGTTAGGTATTTCACATATATCAATTGTGAAAACCAAGTTCAATTATTCGAACAAGTTTAATATTATGTATTAAAGCTATCTAAATTGTTAAATAGGATAATCACAACAAATTTGCATTTTTGCCTTTTAACGGTAAAAAAAGTCCTAAATGGACATAAACAACAATTTTTTCACACATATCAATTATAGAAACCAAGTTCAATCATTCGGACAAATTTATTATTATGTATTGAAGTTATCCAAACTGTTAAAATAGAACAATAATAGCAATTTTGTATTTTTTCCTTTTAACGGTATAAAAGTCTTAAACAGATGTAAACGTTAGCTTTTTCATATATATCAACTATGAAAACCAAGTTCAATTATTCGAACAAGTTTAATATCATGTATTGAAGCTATACAAACTGTTTAAATAGAATAATAACAGCAAATTTGTATTTTTGCCTACTAACGGTAAAAAAAAGTCTTAAATAGACATAAACGATAACTTTTTCACACATATCAACCATAAAAATCAAGTTCAATCATTGGGACAAGTTTAATATCATGTATTAAAGCTATCCAAGCTATTAAAATAGAAAAATAACAACAAATTTCTATTTTTGCCTATTAACGGCATAAAAAATCTTAAACAGACATAAACGATAACTTTTTCATACATATCAACCGTGGAAACCAAGTTCAATAATTTGGATAAGTTTAATATCATGTATTGAAGTTATCCAATTTGTTAAAACATAACAATAACAGCAAATTTGCATTTTTGCATATTAACGGCATCAAAAGTCATAAACAGACATAAACAACAACTTTTTCGAATCCAAGTTCAATTATTCAGACAAGTTTAATATCATGTATTGAAACTATCAAAACTGTTAAAACAAAACAATAACTGTAAATTTATATTTTTACCTTTTAACAACACAAAAATTCTTAAAAGACATAAATTGTAACTTTTTCACATATATCAACGATGGAAACCAAGTTCATTCATTTGGATAAGTTTAATAACATAAACTTACTTTTCTTTTTGCTTTCTTCTAAAACTTTTTGATCCACTTGTGTGGCTATATTTCTGTTGCTTTCTGCTAGCAATCCCAATCTTTTCTCTTTTCTTTCATAAAAAATAATTGCGTATATGGTAAAAATACAAATATTATCAACTAAAATCATAAAACACATTTATTATTAAAACTAATATTAAAAGTTATAAATTAGTGCCTCTCATTTCTTGAGAATCAAAATCTAACTAATTGTTCATATTGCCACCTTTTCACATTACAAGGTAGATTTTCCATTATGACCTCTACAGTACTATTTCGATTGAAATATTTTTTCTTCAAATTATGCTATAGTCTTTCCATTTCTTTTCCAATGACTTAAGTACAAATAAAGTTGGTATTTCAAGTACAAATATTGATTGTAATAATACAAAAAAAAAG
Source organism: Durio zibethinus (assembly GCF_047325235.1). Taxonomy (NCBI): domain Eukaryota; kingdom Viridiplantae; phylum Streptophyta; class Magnoliopsida; order Malvales; family Malvaceae; genus Durio; species Durio zibethinus. The sequence continues at coordinate 11,180,714 of NC_143163.1, forward strand.
TTATAATTAATAAACCAACTTTAAAATAATTAATTTTTTACATATAATTAATTATACTAATACTTCAATAAAGTTTAAAGATTAAGTTGTTTCATCAAACACTATTGTTGTAACGATTTTAGGGACCGTTAGATGAATTTGGAAAAACAAAAGAAATGGAGTTGTCATCAATCTTTTTTGGCTAGGTGTGACTAGCCACTTATTAAACATTACCTTTTCAATAAATTTTAAAATTAATTAAAATTTATCAAAAAGATAATTTTTGAGTTTGCGAAAATAGCTTGGATTCAGGAGCGATTACGTATGGGAAAGAATTAGCACCCCCCACAGACCTATTTAAAATTGTACCAATTAATTACATGTTATCTTTTAATATTGACTAATATAGTCTTAAATTTGGTGTTTAAAAAGTTAATTTCCTTAATTTTCTCTAAAAACATATTTTTTATTTTTAGTAAGCTTGAAAATAAACAAGAACCTTATATTGAAAAATTCCTAAAAATATTCATATACGCTGGTAATATTAAAAGGAATCATCTCATCTAAAGAATTTCTAAGAATCACTACTTAGAATTTTCAAAAATCATATCTTCGGTGGTTCATGTTCATTTTCAATAGCTATTTAAAAACATAAAGTAGTATGTAATTTTAAAACAAATAGTATTTTATGGGACTTATTTCTAAAAAAAATGAGAAATCTTTATCGAAAATTAATCTAAATGCTCCAATCTGCTGGCGGCATTTTAGATAAATTTTCTTGCCTAAAGATTCCTAAAGAATCGTTACTCGAATTGTTTTAAGATTTTATCCTCAGGGATTTTTTTTTTGTTTTTAAAAAATTTTAAAAATCATGTAATAATATAATAATCCACAAATACATTTATTTTTTTTTTAGAAAACATTTTCCTATTTATTAAGAAAAACAATCCAAATTAAAAGAAATTGTTATAAAATGGAAATTTTTCATAATGAAAAAAAACTTCTAAATATTCCAATACTTTGACAATTTTTAGAAGACTTTTCTCACTTAAAAAATTCTCAAAAATCACTACTCGGACTTTCTGGAGTCCTATCTTCAAAATTTTTAAAAATATGTAAAGCAAACAATAAAGTAGACTATGTACACAAAAATATATATTCATTGGGAATTAATCTTCTTTAATCAATCTCTAATTATCAGTAAAAATTTGAAAGGAATAGAAGAAATAAAATTTTTATTGAAAATTTTCCTAAATATCCTAATACGCTGGCAATTTTTTTAGAAAAATTTTCTCATCTAAGGATTTCTTAAGAATCTCTACTTAGACTTCTTTAAAATCTCATCTTTGGATAAATTTTATTTACTTTATTCTTTCTTACTTGGCCGTTTAATTTTGATCCTAACAATTTCACTACCTAAAGAAATCAATATATATTATTAATAACATCTATCAAAATTTTAGGAAAATTACAAATGAAACCTTTTTTTTATATTGATTATTTTCTTAAATACTGCATTACTTTGACGATATTTTAAAAAGATATCCTCACCTGGACATTTTAGAGAATCTCTATTCAGACTTCTCTAAAATATCATCCTTGAAAATTTTCATTCATATCATTATTATATGCAAAGAAAATATATCAAACATGAATTTCAACATAAGATATTAAATCAAAGTAAGCATGAGAATCTAAACAACAAAGAAATTAATAATGTATAAAATTAAACTTACAATTGAATTTAAACAATCATAAACAAATCGTATGAGTATAATTAAAATCAAACACCTAAAAATAAACTTTATTGAAAACAAATTTTATATTTTATATTTTATATATTTTAAAAATTTACTTGTCACAATATTCTAAACGAAGAAAGTTACTACTTTATTTTTATTATTATATTCATATCAAGATTAAAAGAAATATATGAGATCTATTATTATGGTCCCACGTCATTCCTTTTTACTGCCTAAATGGTTTTAGCATTCTATTTTAAACCAATCCATTAAAAATGCAAAGAAGAAATAAAGAAAGCCACAATGGTCCCCACGCCATGGCCTTTGTTTCTTCTTCATATGTGGCTTTCTTTGTTTGACACTATTTCTTTATAATGAAAGAACGCAAGCAGCCTACATGCAGCAAGCAACGCCTCATACAATGACTACAAACCAAGAAGAGAAAACAATGACCCCATCAAGGTCTCCCAAGTACACCCATTACCACCCTACCTTCCTTGAGACACTACCTGCATATGACTTCTTTTCTATTTCATTTTTTAAAACCAATCAACATGAAACAGTGAAGAGACACTCAGCTTTGATAACAACGACAACAAGAACCCAAACTAGATTGCACAAACTAGTAAAACAAATCAAAATGGCCTAAGCTTTCCTACAAGTAGATGCATGGAAAATAAACCATAAGCAAGGGACATGTTGAAACTTTAAGTCTCTTTAAACACAAAAGGCAGCAAACATATGAATGATGGAGCTTTAAGACATGCAGCTTGAAACTTCATGGCTTGTACCAAACCCACAAGTGAAACTAAGAGCTGGAAAAGAAAGAAAAACTCAAACTTTTAAACATTTCTTCCTCCTCTAACAACCTACCTCCTTACTTTCGAAACCACCTTCTGTTAAAGCCTTCTTTCCGCGTCAAAATGGGATAGCCTGTATACATAAAAACATCCAAACCGTGACTGTTTATGGAAGCTAAGCAGCACGGTTTGGCAGCAGCTTTCCAGGTCTCTTCCTTCTTTTTTTTTTTTCAACTCATACTAACTAAAGGATGACCATGAAAAATGGAAGAGAAAAGGATTTGGCAAGACTTTATGGGATGATGACGATTGATGTAGCCAAGGATTTAAATAGCAGTTGCGGTCACATTTTTAGTTGCATCGCGTTTATCGCATTTTCAGATATAACGAAAATCATTTCGATCACTGCAGTCATCGCGATCGTGAATTTTTTTTTTTTGCACAATTTGTTATAAAATGTAATAATTATAATTATAATTATAAAAACTCTTATTCAATGATTTTAAAAATAGTTTATGATACTCTATATTTTTTATTTTCTAAAAAAATTATTCACAATTTTATTTAGATTATAAAAAGCATTCATAAAATTTCAAAGATATATTTTTTATTTTTTAGTTTTTAATCTTAGTAAGAGTAATAGATCATAAAATGTTAAATTTACTAAATAACTTAATCTTTTTTATACAGTAATTGATATAAATTTTTTTATCACAAGTAACTTTCAATAATTATATAACAAATACAATCTTCAATAATTACACAAAAATAACAAAATTAATCTAATATCAAAAGAATTGACAACAATATAAATATTAAAACAACAAAAAAAAAAATTCAGATACAAAATTATAAATTAATATATAACATAATCAAAATATAATATTTAATTTTAATTATTTTTCATTTAACTTATACAAAAAAATTTATAAAAAATTTTCATCTAAAATCTCTATATATATTATATTAAATTATTAATCTCTTATTTTTTTAATTATAAATTTTTAAAATCTCTAATTAAATTTTATCTAAAAAAATTTCAAAAATTAATTATAAAATTAAATGAAAAATTCAACCCCACCCCCCAACACCCCACCACACCCCACCACACCCAATCATTCCCCATCCCACACAATCCCTTCCCACGTGCCAAATGTGCCTTAATTTGTTTAATTCTAGAAGAACCATCTAGAAATGCAACTTGCTCTCTTCTGTTCATCTTCTTCTTCATCCAAAGCTTGGCTTTCCAGAATTTTCTTTTTCTCACTTTTTTTTTCATCACTCATTTTTTTTCGCATCCTTTCATTATTATCACTTACCTAGTACCTATGAAATACCTTGTTCGTCTCTCTCAAACTCCCACAATAGACATTATTTTACAAAGATTTTGTAAAAAAAAAAAAGTAATTTAACTTTCTTTTCTTACATTATTTGATCTTGAATGTTGATTAAAAACTTGAGGCTGATTTGAATTTGGGTACCGAAGTGCTGATTGAATGGTTGAAACTTGAAATATTTCGTCTGTTTTCTAACTTATTTTCAGATTAATTTTGATGCTAAAGATCTGAGATTTTGAGGTTTATTTTTTGCTTTTGCTTTTGCTTTTACTTTTGCATGCTTATTGCTTTATTCTGCACAGTTGAAAACTTAAAATTTTATTTTTTTTCTTGAATTATTAGATCCCTGAGTAGGAAAATGGAATAGAGGCAATAACGAATCGTTATTGTCGCTATTCTCCATTACGCCATTATTTTATGGCCATTACACTCTATTTTGTTGTGAATAAATTTCTCAACCACATTTTGTCCAATAATGGTGGCAGGTGGTGGCGCTACCATAATTTTACGACTGTTATTCCGCTTATAAACCGTTATTTGAATCATTGGCTGTAACTACCATTAGAGGAAGTAGGGAGTATTCGACTGAACTAGAAAACTAGAAATGGAACTCCAACTATTTGGTAAAAAAAAGAAACAAAGAACATGTAAAGCTTCAAAATTTATCAACATTCATGCCAAATATTAGGCATGTAAGAAGCAAATAGAACACTTTGCAGAAAAGACCATGAACGGTGCAAGAATAGTGTAAAAAAACACAAACACAAATGACAACATATGCCCTTTGTATGGGCTACCCCACCTTAAAAATTTTTATATTTTTGGCTTTTTTTTTTTCTTAAATGCTTCTTCCTCCTTCTTCACCTCTCTTTTCGGCTACCTCTTTTACCAACAGCTTCTTTCTCTCTCTCTCTTTAGATGCTCCCTCATTTTTTTTAGCTCTCCCCCCTCTCCCTTCTGTTTTGTTTCGCAAACCCAAGAAATGCAAGATTTTCCTCTTACTCAATGAGGGCCCTTAGATGAAATCTCATATAAGGGCCACAATTCCTCATTTTTCTTACTTCCAAAGGGCCACCTTTGACCTTTAGATTAAAAGCCATTAAAGGATCCAACAGCTCAGACTACCCACTGCAAAGGTTGAACCTTTATGCCCCTCTAACCCATGAAAAAGACTATTTTACCCCTTAATGCAAAGCTTTGAATTTATGGTTATTTTCTTATAAATCAAGGTTCCTTGGCCATTTAGGATTTTAAAACATCACAAATCAAGAAATATTATAAAGTATATGATCTGAAAAGTTTCGTGAAAATTTGAGCTCAAAAAAGCTAAATTACAAAAATACCCTTATTAGCGTATTTTGATAATTTCACACTTTCCAAGATACTACTATGATTCCTAACTGCCAAAAATCAGGAAATATTACAAAGTGAGATCTAAAAAGTTTCATGAAATTCTGAGCTCGAAAAGGCTAAATTACAAAAATACCTTTATAAGGGTATTTTGGTAATTTCATATTTTTTTGGGTACTGCAATGATTTTAAAAGAATAAAAAATCATGAAATATTATGGGATTAAGGTCTAAAAGATTTTAAGAAAATCTGAGCTTGAAAAAGTCAAATTATAAAAATACCCTTATAAGGGTATTTTGGTAATTTGGTCTTTTTTGCGGCATAATGAAAATTTCAATATTTTGAAAATATTTTCAAATTCAATTTAATAACACCTTGATTTCAATGAAATTTTAAATTTTCATAATTAATCTAGATAAAATTCGATGTCTGCAACTGCTCTTCTTTGCATACTTCTGAGGATTAAAGTAATATAAAGACGTAGGTGACAATTTTGTCCGGATGATGTTTCCAAGTGAGCAACCTTTACTTCTTTTTTCTCTTTTCTTTTTTTGCTTTATTATTATTATTATTATTATTATTTAAAGTGTGGGTCTTAGAGATTAAATCATGAAAACTTTTTGAATGCTCCTTTAATCAGAGGCCATAAAACTTTGAAAATTAAAAATGCTTAGAATCCAAAAAGCTTTTGAATGCTCCTTTAATCAGAGGCCATGAAACTTTGAATATTAAAATGCTTGGAATCACAAAAACTTTTGAATGCTCCTCTAATCATAGGCCATGAAACTTTAAGTGCTCCATGAAATTTTAAATTTGAAATGCTTGGAATCATAAAAACTTTTGAATGCTCCTCTAATCGAAGGCCATGAAACTTTGAATATTAAAATGCTTGGAATCATAAAAACTTTTGAATGCTCTTCTAATTGAGGCCATGAAACTTTGAGTGCTCTCTAATCAGAGGCTATGAAACTTTAAATTTAAAATGCTTGGAATCACAAAAACTTTTGAATGCTCCTCTAATCAGAGGCCATGAAACTTTGAATATTAAAAAGCTTGGAATCATAAAAAAAATTTAATGTTCCTCTAATTAGAGGCCATGAAACTTTGAATATTAAAATGCTTGGAATCATAAAAAGTTTTGAATGCTCCTCTAATCAGAGGCCATGAAACTTTGGATTTTAAAATGGTTTTCCCCGAATAAAAGGTTTTGAAACTCAAAAAATCTTGTTTGAAGTTGGCTCTTCACAAATAGGAATATTGTTTGAAAATGGTTTTTCTTTAACAGAGGGTTAAAAATCTTATTTTTTTTCTCTCTCTTTCTTTTTATTTCAAAATTGATTTGAAAATGACTCATGATGTTATGGCTCGAGAATTTCACAAATTATGATTGTTTTCAAAATCATTCTTCATACATTAGTCATTTATTTGAATGACTCTTACTTGAAAAATGAAATCTAAATTTTTCTAGAGAATATATTCACGAATGCAATGGATATAATGCAAGCATTATTAGAAACCAATATGACGTATCCAATTTGTAGTAACAAGGTTCCTTACATCAATCATTTTTCTCTCTTTTTTTTCTCTTTCCTTTTTTTGTTTTTTTTTTAAATATTCTCAAACCTAGTTTGCATATTATAGGAGTTTCTTTCTTGTGAACTTCGATGGTCATTTGTTGATCCTTATCCTTATAATGTTGACAAACATAATCTTGATACAAATGTTTATCCAATGATATGAACACAAATGTCAATGCAAATACAGATGACTTTTTCACAATGCAAATAACAATATTCCTTTCATGTAAATGCCCTTACAAATACCTTTTCTTAGGATGCAGATGCAATGATGCAAACTTCTTTCTTATGGTGCAAATGCAAATGCAAATGCCTTGGTTAAGATGAAAATACAAGTGCAAATGTAAGTGATGCAAATACAAATGTCCTTTTTCTTGATGCAGATACAAGAGATGTAAATGCAAATGTCTTTTTTCTTGATGCTGATACAAGAGATGCAAATGCAAATATCTTTTTCCTTGGGATGTAGATGCAAGTTATGCAAATGCAAATATTTTCATGATGTAAATGCAAAATTTTTTCTTGTGATGCAGATGCAAGTGATGCAAATACAAATTTTTTTTTAATGCAAATGCAAGTGATGCAAATGCAAATTTTTTCTTAATGCAAATGCAAGTACGAATATGATAGATGCAAATGCAAGTGTCTTTTTTTCTTATGATATAGATACAAAGATGCAAATGAAAATTTTTTCTTGATGCAGGTGCTAATGATGCAAATGCGAATGTCTTTTTCATGATGCAAATGCTGAATGCAAATGTCTTTCTCATGATGCACATGCAAGTATGAATGTAATAGATACAAATATGAGTATCTTTTTTTTGTGCTACAAATGTGAATGCAAATGTGAATATTTTTTTTATTGTGATGCAAATATGAATGATGCAAACACAAATGTTTTTTTTATACAAGTGCTAATTATGCAAATACGAATGACTCTTTTTTAATGCCAGATGCAAATGCAAATGATTTTTTTTTATGCTAGATAGATTGGGCTTAAAATCTTCATTAGAGGCTAGATAAACTAGGCTTAAATTTTCATCAAGTGCCAGATAACCTGAACTTAAATTTTCATCAAGTGCCAATTAAGCTAGGCTTAAAAATTCTTTTTTGGAGCTAGCTAAGCTAGGCTTAAAATTTTACTAAGGGCCAATTAAACTAGGCTTGTATGCCCGAGAATTGTTTATCTCTATTAGAAATGAAAGGTGAAAATTTTTCTTTCCAAATGGGTTGAATAGTTCTATATATAGAGATTTATGTTTATTTAAAAGGGTTTTAGCACCTACAATGGACAAAAAGGTATATAGTTTTTCCAGGCAAGCTCATAGATAAAACATAAGTTTTTCTTAAAACATGAATTCCTTAAAAACCAAACATATTTAACACTTTATTTAGTCCCCAAATGTGGTATTTTGATATATATCAAGATTAACTGTAAGAGGCTTGAAATTTTGAAAGGTTATTTGAAGGATAAAGGTTGAGATTTTATAAGTCAACTCATCTCAGACTTTTGTGATGATGATATTTCAGATCTTTCAATAAGGTTTGGCTTAGCATCTACTATATTTAGCATCAGGAGTGGCCTTCAAGGTTTGCTCTAGATTGTTTTTTTTTTAGGGTTTTCACCCTAGAGCTACTTTTATTTTTAGTTTTTTTCTTTTTTGTCTTTTTTTATTATTATTATTAATGCAACATGAACTTAAAAAATTCAAAACTAATATGAAAAAGAAAAAAAAATTTCCAAAGAGGGTTAACAGTCTAAATAGGAAATTATGTAACAAATAGGGACTCAAAAGATTCATGATCTTTCTTCCAAGAGAAACTCCCCAATTTTAAGCCTTCATGCTTGATCCAATATGGATTTTTTAAAGGTTGTAATATAGGTTAAAGTCCAGGGTTGTCAAAGAAAAAGATAGAAAGGTCTAAGATAAGTATTTAAGGGTATTTAAAATTAAGGATCACTTTTTCATTCGAAGGATGCACTCTAAATCTCTTCCTTTTTACTTTCCACACACTCATTTCTTTTTCTTTTTTTTCATTTATTTTTCTTTTTTCTTTCATTTTTTCTTTCCCTCTGTTTTTGCTTTGCTTTTTTTTTTCTTTTGTTTTTGTTTTTTTGTTTGTAAATCTCGTCATTGAGTGGATTCAAAACTTTTGTAAACTTTTATATTGAGCTTTTGGCCCAATATACGGGATTTCATTTGGACATCTCCATTCTTAATCCTTAGAAGTGTTCTTTTTTACCCTAAAGTGTAGAGGTTGATCCTTAATTAGGGTTTATTTTGAAAGAATTCAATCAGGCTCAAAAAGGTAACAAAAGATAAATTTCTACATTTGTGAAAGGATAATGAAAGATGACCACTTGTCGTTGCAAGTATAATACTTAAATTGAAGAGTAATTCTCTTAAAAAAATGATCTTGAAGAAAGGTCTTTATTTTAATAGTTTTTTTTCTTTTTTGGGTTTTCGCATTTTCTATTTTGGGGCTTTTTTTTTTTCTTTCCTATCCCTTTTTTCTAAACTTTGAATTTGTTAGGACTTTTTTGGAATTTATTTGAATTTCTTAAGTGCATGATGTCATAACCATTTTTTTCTTTTTTTTCTATTTTTTCTTTTTTTTTTTTTCATTTTTTTGTTTTTTTTGTTACTATTTTTTGATATGCCCCCCTAAATTCATTTTGCCAATAATGTGTTTCATGAAAAATACCCCATTTAGCAAACTATCCTTAATGAAAGTTATTACAAGAAAAGGTTATGTGGAATGAACAAGAAAAGATCATGGAGAAATGAACTTATTTGAGGCACCAAATGATTCATGTCACTTTAATAAAAAAGAATGAATGAGTTGATCATAGCTTAAATTGTTTAAAAGGCAATAAGATCTCTTTTTTCTAGTCAACGTGCCCCCAAAACACGTGATCAAGCTAATTTTAGGGTAAAAAACTAAAAGGTTGGTAAGTTTTGTGATCAACATGACCCTGATGGCATATGGGACAAGCCAAATTTTGTGTAAAGGGGCTAAAAGATTGGTAAATATAAGCAACATGCCCTGAAAACACATGAGCTAGGTAAAATTTTGGGTAAAAGACTGAAAGGTTAGTAAATCGGAGGTCATTTTATAGGATTTGGGTTAACTTTGATTTCAAAAATTTTTAGAACTACAGCATAATATTGACACATCAAATTACCACATCTGAATCCTTAAGAAAAATGTCATATTTGCTTGATCTTCTAGGAATCCAAATTTTTTTCTTCCTTTTTAAATTAATTTCATTGTTCATTGTCTTGGAAAATAATATCACCATTTCGTATCATAACGTTATTGGGTGAAATTAAAATTCACAAATTCAACTTTATAGCTTTTGAGGGGTCATGGTTGTTGAATGGAATCAATTAAAAGGCTTACGAAAAAGACTTTAGGTATTTGATAAATCCCTAAAAATGATCGTCAACTCATATAAGACTCAAATTTTCTCTATTTTTTTTGTCTTGCCTTTTTTTTTTCTTTCACTTTTTCTAAAGTACCTTTTTTTAACCTTGAGACCTAACTATGTAGGGCTTTATTCAAATCTAACATTTTCCCCCTTTTTACCAATTATAAGTCCAAAATTTAATAAAAATTGAAATTATCAAATGATGATGTAAATTTGTGCAACACTCCTGATGCAATGTAAACACTCAAACATGACTCCAAAAATTCATATTCTTAATAATATTCTTGAGATGACACTCAAACTTAGAAACAAAGGATTTTCATTCAATGATTCAATTTTAACATCATTGACTCATAACTCTCCCACTATCAATCATCAAAATCACTAATCAATTCTTTAAATTTATAAGATCTGCATCAATAAAAGCTTGAACAGTATCCTTCAAGGCAATGCAGTCTTCTAGAGAATGGCCTGTAATGCCAAAATGGTGTTTACATCGAGCATTTGGATTATACCATTTAAGATAGAGGCAATGAGGTAGTTTTCCCTAAGCAGTGAGTATAAATCTGTGTAAGATATGAGTATTGGGTTAATAAGAATTTTTCTTTGGTATTGCAAAAGTTTTTATGTTCTATGGTTGGTCTATTTTGCTAAAAAAATTGTGGTTTAGTTGGTCTTAGAGTGAACTAAGAAACTTTGGGTTCGAAATTAGGTTGAAAAGATGGTGATAGGATAACATGCTGAACAAGTGGCTGTAAAATGTAAGGTGATGGATGTGAATTCAAGCATGAAATTCTTGAAGGTTGTATAAAGTTTAGGGTCCTAATCTTAGGTATTTGGAAAGAAAGTTGAAAGTAGTCATGAGAAGGGCTTAAGTGCAGGTTTGGACTTAAGGTAATTGGTGATCGTTGTTGGAAGCCAAGTGACTCCATCTTGGAAATTAGACTTTTGAATTCAATCATTTGTGTGGCCAATTCAGTCATTCTTTTCTCGAGGTCGCCCAAACTTTGGCCACTATTTGAATCATCCAATGCCTTAGTATGCTCAAGAGAAGCGTCAGAACTAACAAGAGCCAGTTGGTTTGATTTAGTGGAATTGAAAGTGACAACGATCCTTGAGGAGCAATAAACTTAATCCCACCACTATCTTTAATCATTTTCATCAATTGGGCCATCTATTATTTTATCTTTCGAAGCTCGAGGCAAAATTCTTTTTTATTCAACTTTAATGTGCTAATCCTTACTTCCAATTGATTTCTCATTTTCGCCATTCTTCTTCCCACCAAGACAATCACTTTATTTTCGTATTTAAACCTAAAAATTCTATATTATTACCCTTATTGAATGAATACCACAAAAACAATGACACATAGAGCATGTTTACGAATACATGAATATGATAACTAAAGAATGTCATGAAATGCATAAATGCCTAAGACAATGGATTTTTATATAAGGCCCCAAATGGTAAAAGTTTTCTCATCCATACATGTGTACGCAATGAATGTAATGAAATGCAATGCATGTTCTACAAAACTCTATCATTCATGAATCCATATGCATGAAATATAATGATATACTTACATGAGTGATGAGATGTACCTCTGCAATATACTTGTATGAAATGCACAGACCTATCGTATGCATGAGATAAGTCTATATGGAATGCAATGCATTGTTGTATTAGCCTAATGAGGTCAAAAATACCTTAAGATATGCAATGAGACAAAGTGCATGCATTACCTATTAAGATTTGCATGGAAGGCATGTATCATTTATCAACATGTGTATAAAATAAGATGCATATACTATCCATTGATATGAATGGGATGCATGTATTATCCATTGATGTGGATAGGATGCAATGCATGTATTATCTTATTATAATGTAATCAAATAGGATGCATGGGATTGGGTGTATATGCTATCTGATTATTATTTTTTTTTTTTTTGGTTTTTGAACATAATGAAAAATGTATGTAATAGAATAAAGGAAAATTTGAAAGACAAAACAACATTCAAATTTAAAAACCATCTTTTTTTTTTTAAAAGGAAAAAAAATTCAAGAATACAAATTTTATGTAAAAAAACCTTTATTTTTGAAAAATTTTAATTTTTTTTAAAAACATTTCTGAAAATGCAAATTTTGGATAAACACAAAATGAATGAACTTGATGTTAAAAGAGAATTTTCTTTTTCTTAAAAAAATGCTTTTTTTTTATTTCTTCTTTTTCAAAATTTTAATTTTACTTATGTCATTACGGTCTCACACTATTTTAGTTTTATTTTCATCATTTATACAACGAAATACAAATTATGTTGGAATGTTTCTTTGTGCCTTAATTCGGGTAATTTCCTATAAAAGGATTGGTATGGCTCTACCTAAGGCTAGTTCCCTAAAGTTCAATATATGCTGAGTGAGGATTTATACATCTAAAAAGTTCTCAAATTATTCCTTACTAGCATCCATATAAGACTAGTAAGGCACCCCGATCCTCACCCATTATAGGCTATGAACGAAAAAAGTTCAATCTGGGAGGGAGTATTTCACTTGCCATTGCAGAGACTATCACCTCATGAGAGTTTAGGTACTTTATTTCCTCCTAAAAGGATTAAGCTCGGGTATAGAGCTCATGCATTATATGAATGTATCAGCGTATGCATGAGAAAAAAAATCACAATCTTTATCCTACATGCCCCACAATTTATTGAGAATAACATATACATAAAATAAATAATGAACAAATGACATAATTAAAATGAAATGCATGTAAAATTCTATTACAAAATCAAAATCAAGAAAATTAATGTTAAATACCAATAAAGACCAATAAAGCAAAGCTAAAGATAATACATTATTAACTTTTGGCCTGACTCTCCAAAAAAAAGACGTCCCCAGTGGAATCGTCAAGCTATCGTAACGGTTTTAGGAACAGTTAGATGAATTTAGGAAAACAAAAGAAATAGAGTCGTCACCAATCTTTTTTGGCTAAATGTGACTGGCCACTTATTAACCATTACCTGCTCAATAAATTTTAAAATTAATTAAAATTTATCAAAAAGATAATTTTTGGGTTTACCAAAACAGCTTGGATTTCGAAGTCGATTACGCATGGGAAAGAATTAGCAGCCCCATAACACCCATTTAAAATGATACCAATTAATTATATGTTATCTTTAAATATTGACTAAAATGGTCTTAACTTTGGTATTTAAAATGTTAATTTCCTAAATTTTCTTTAAAAACATATTTTTAATTTTTAGTAAGCTTGAAAATAAACAAGAACCTTATATTGAAAAATTCTTAAAAATATTCAAATACGCTGGCAATATTAACAAGAACCATCTCATCTAAGTAATTTCTAAGAATCACTACTCGAAATTGTCAAAAATCCTATCTTCGATGGTTTATGTTCATTTTCAATAGTTATTTAAAAACATAAAGTAATATGTAATTTTAAAACAAATAGTATTTTCTAAGACTTATTTCTAAAAAAAATGAGAAAGATTTATCGAAAATTAATCTAAATGCTCCAATATGTTAGCAACATTTTAGATAAATTTTCTTGTCAAAGATTCCTAAAGAAACACTACTCGAATTTCTTTAGGATTTTATCCTCAAAGATTTTTCGTTTGTTTTTAAAAAATTTTAAAAATCATGTAATAATATAATAATCCACAAATATATTTATTTTTTTTAGAAAATATTTTTCTATTTATTAAGAAAAACCATCCAAATTAAAAGAAATTGTCATAAAATGGAAAATTTTTATATTGAAAAGAAATTTCTAAATATTCCAATACTTTGACAATTTTTAGAAGATTTTTCTCACCTAAAAAATTCTCGAAAATCACTACTCAAACTTTCCAAAGTCTTATCCTCAGAATTTTTAAAAATATGTAAAGTAAACAATAAAGTAGACTATGTACACAAAAATATATATTCATTGGGAATTAATCTTCTTTAATCAATCTCTAATTATCACTAAAAATTTAAAAGGAATAGAAGAAATAAAATTTTTATTGAAAATTTTTCTAAATACCCTAATACGCTGGCAATTTTTTTAAAAAAAATTTCTCACCGAAAAAGTTTTTAGGAATCTCTACTTTAACTTCTTCAAAATCCCATCTTCGGACAAATTTTATTTACTTTGTTCTTTCTTACTTGGCAATTTAATTTTGATCCTATCAATTTCACTACCTAAAGAAATCAATATATACTATTAACAACATCTATCAAAATTTTAAGAAAAATAAAAATGAAACCTTCTTTTATATTGAATATTTTCTTAAATACTTTATTACTTTGACGGTATTTTAAAAAAATATCCTCACCTAAACATTTTAAAGAACTCTACTCAGACTTCTCTAAAATATCATCATTGAAAAATTTCATTCATACCATTACTATATGCAAAGAAAATATATCAAATATAAATTTCAACATAAGATATTAAATTAAAATAAGCATGAGAATCTAAACAACAAAGAAATTAAAAATGTATAAAATTAAATTTACAATTGAATTTAAACAATCATAAACAAATTGTATGAGTATAATTAAAATCAAACACCTAAAAATAAACTTTATTGAAAACAAATTTTTTATTTTATATTTTTAAAAAATTTACTTGTCACAATATTCTAAACGAAGAAAGTTACTACTTTATTTTTATTATTATATTCATATCAAGATTAAAAGAAATATATGAGATCTATTATTATGGTCCCACGTCATTCCTTTTAACTGCCTAAATGGTGTTAGCATTCTATTTCAAACCAATCCATTAAAAATGCAAAGAAGAAATAAAGAAAGCCACAATGGTCCCCACGCCATGGCCTTTGTTTCTTCTTCATATGTGGCTTTCTTTGTTTGACACTATTTCTTTATAATGAAAGAACGCAAGCAGCCTACATGCAGCAAGCAACGCCTCATACAATGACTACAAACCAAGAAGAGAAAACAATGACCCCATCAAGGTCTCCCAAGTACACCCATTACCACCCTACCTTCCTTGAGACACTACCTACATATGACTTCTTTTCTATTTCATTTTTTAAAACCAATCAACATGAAACAGTGAAGAGACACTCAGCTTTGATAACAACGACAACAAGAACCCAAACTAGATGGCACAAACTAGTAAAGCAAATCAAAATGGCCTAAGCTTTCCTACAAGTAGATGCATGGAAAATAAACCATAAGCAAGGGACATGTTGAAACTTTAAGTCTCTTTAAACACACAGGGCAGCAAACATATGAATGATGGAGCTTTAAGACATGCAGCTTGAAACTTCATGGCTTGTACCAGACCCACACGTGAAACTAAGAGCTGGAAAAGAAAGAAAAACTCAAAACTTTTAAACATTTCTTCCTCCTCTAACAACCTACCTCCTTACTTTAGAAACCACCTTCTATTAAAGACTTCTTTCCACGTCAAAATGGGATGGGCTGCATACATTAAAACATCCAAACCGTGACTGCTTATGGAAGCTAAGCAGCACGGTTTGGCAGCAGCTTTCCGGGTCTCTTCCTTTTTTTTTTTTTTTCAACTCATACTAACTAAAGGATGACCATGAAAGATGGAAGAGAAAAGGATTTGGCAAGACTTTACGGGATGATGCCGATTGCTGTAGCTGCCATTAGAGGAGGCAGGGAGCATTCGACTGAACCAGAAAACCAGAAATGGAACTCCAACTACTTGGTAAGAAAAGAAACAAAGAACATGTAAAGCTTCAAAATTTATCAACATTCATGCCAAATATTAAGCATGTAAGAAGCAAACAGAACACTTTGCAGAAAAGACCATGAACGGTGCAAGAATAGTGTAAAAAAACACAGATGCAAACGGCAACATACGCCCTTTGTATGGGCTGTCCCACCTTAAAAATTTTTCTATTTTCGGCTCTCTTTTTTTTTTTAGATGCTTCTTCCTCCTTCTTCACCTCCCCTTTTGGCTACCTCTTTTTTCAGCAGCTTCTTCTCTTTTTTTTTTTTCAAATGCTCCCTCGTTTTTTTTTTTTTTAGCTCTCCCCCCCTCTCCCTTCTGTTTTTGTTCGGCAGACCCAAGAAATGCAAGATTTTCCTCTTACTCAATGAGGGCCCTTGGATGAAATCTCATCCAAGGGCCACAATTCCTCCTTTTCTTATTTCCAAGGGGCCACCTTTGGCCCTTGGATTAAAAGCCATTGAAGGATCCAACGGCTCAGACTACCCACTGCAAAGGTTGAACCTTTATGCCCCTCCAACCCACGAAAAAGACTATTTTGCCCCTTAATGCAAAGTTTTGAAATTTATGGTTATTTTCTCAAAAATTAAGGTTCCTTGGCCATTTTTGAAATTTTAAAACATCAAAAATCAAAAAATATTATAAGATTATGATCTGAAAAGTTTTGTAAAATTTCGAGCTCAAAAAGGCTAAAATACAAAAATACCCTTATGAGGGTATTTTGGTAATTTCATACTTTCAGGGATACTACTATGATTCTAAACTCACCAAAAATCATGAAATGTTACAAAAGTGAGATCTAAAAAGTTTCACAAAATTTCAAGCTCGAAAAAGCCAAATTACAAAAATATCCCTATAAGGGTATTTTTGGTAATTTCATACTTTTCAGGTACTGCTGTGATTTTAAAAGAATCAAAAATCATGAAATATTATAGGATTGAGGTCTGGAAGGTTTCAAGAAAATTTGAGCTCAAAAAAGTTAAATTACAAAAATATCATTATAAGGGTATTTTGGTAATTTAACTTTTCTTAGGGCACAATGACAATTTCAGTATTTTGAAAAAAATTTCAAATTCAATTTAATAACATCCTTATTTCAATGAGATTTTGAAATTTCATAATTAACCTAGATAAAATTCGATATCTGCAATTGCTCCTCTTTGCATACTTCTAAGGATCGAAGTAATACAAAGACGTAGACAGCAATTTTATCCGGATGATGTTTCCAAGTGAGCAAACCTTTGCTTCTTTTTTCTCTTTTCTTTTTTTGCTTCTTTTTCTTTTTTTTTAATTATTATTTTTTAGAGTGTTGGTCTTAGAGATTAAATCATAAAAACTTTTTGAATGCTCATCTAATCAAAGGCCATGAAACTTTGAATATTAAAATGCTTAGAATCATAAAAACTTTTGAATGCTCCTCTAATCAGAGGCCATGAAACTTTGAGTACTCATCTAATCAGAGGCTATGAAACTTTAAATTTAAAATGCTTGGAATCATAAAAACTTTTGAATGCTCTTTTAATCAAAGGCCATGAAACTTTGAATATTAAAATGCTTGGAATCACAAAAACTTTTGAATGCTCCTCTAATCAGAGGCCATGAAACTTTGGATTTTAAAATGGTTTTCCCCAAATAAGAAGTTTTGAAACTCAAAAAATCTTGTTTGTAATTGGGTCTTCCCAAACAGGAATCTTGTTTGAAAATGGTTTTTCTTTAACAGAGGGTTGAAAATCTTGTTTTTCTTTTCTCTCTCTTTCTTTTTATTTCAAAACTGACTTGAAAATGACTTATGATGTTATGGCTCGAGAATTTCACAAATTATGATTGTTTTGAAAATCATTCTTCATACATTAGTCCTTTATTTGAATGACTCTTACTTGAAAAGCGAAATCTAAGTTTTCTTAGAGAATATATTCATGGATACAATAGACAAAATGCAAGCATTATTAGAAACCAATATGACGTATCCAATTTATAGTAACAAGGTTCCTTACATCAATCATTTTTCTCTTTTTTTTTCTCTTTCCTTTTTTTTGTTTTTTTTTTTAATATTCTCAAACCTAGTTTGCATATTCTAGGAGCTTCTTTCTTGTGAACTTCGATGATCATTTGTTGATCCTTATCCTTATAATGTTGACAAACATAATCTTGATACAAATGTTTATCCAATGATGTGAACACAAATGTCAATGCAAATACAAATGACTTTTTCACAATGCAAATGACAATATTCAATTCATGTAAATGCCCTTACAAATACTTTTTCTTAGCATGCAGATGCAATGATGCAAACTTCTTTCTTATGATGCAAATGCAAATGCCTTGGTTAAGATGAAGATACAAATGCAAATATAAGTGATGCAAATGCGAATGTCTTTTTTCTTGATGCAAATACAAGAGATGCAAATGCAAATGTCTTTTTCCTTGTGATGTAGATGCAAATGATGCAAATGTAAATGTTTTCATGATGCAAATGCAAGTAATGCAAATGCAAAATTTTTCTTGTGATGCAAATGCAAGTGATACGAATACAAATTTTTTTATGATGCAAATGTAAGTGATGCAAATGTAAATTTTTTCTTGATGCAAATGCAAGTACAAATATGATAGATGCAAATACAAGTGTCTTTTTTTCTTGTGATATAGATGCGAAGATGCAAATGCAATTTTTTTTTTATGCAGGTGCTAGTGATGCAAATGCAAATGTCTTTTTCATGATGCAAATGCTGAACGTAAATGTCTTTCTCATGATGCATATGCAAGTATGAATGCGATAGATACAAAGATGAGTATCTTTTTTTGTGATATAGATGTGAATGCAAATGTAAATGCCTTTTTATTATGATGCAGATACGAATGATGCAAACACAAATGTTTTTTTTTATACAAGTGCTAGTGATGCAAACACAAATGACTTTTTTTTTTATGCCATATGCAAATGCGAATGATTTTTTTTATGCCAGATAGATTGGGCTTAAAATCTTCACCAGAGGCTAGATAAACTAAGCTCAAATTTTCATCAAGTGTCAGATAACCTAAGCTTAAATTTTCACCAAATGCCAGTTAAGCTAGGCTTAAAAAAATTTTTTAAAGCCAACTAAGCTAGGCTTAAAATTTTACTAAGAGCCAATTAAACTAGGCTTGCATGCTCGAGAATTGACAATCTCTATTAGAAATGAAAGGTGAAAATTTTCTTTCCAAATTAGTTGAATGGTTCTATATATAGAGATTTATGTTTATTTAAAAGGGTTTTAGCACCTACAAGGGATAGAAAGGTATATAGTTTTTCCAGGCAAGCACACAGATAAAACATAAGCTTTTCTTAAAACATGAATTCCTTAGAGACCAAACATATTTAACATTTTCTTTAGTCCCCAAATGTGATATTTTGACAAATATCAAGATTAGCTGTAAGAGGCTTGAGATTTTGAAAGGTTATTTGGAGGACAAAGGTTGAGATTTTCAAAGTCAACTCATCTCAGACTTTTGTGACGATGATATTTCAGACGTTTTAATAAAGTTTGGCTTAGCATCTACTACATTTAGCATTAGGAGTAGCCTTCAAGGTTTGCTTTAAACTGCTCTTTTTTAGGGTTTTCACCCTAGAGTTACTTTTATTTTTATTTTTAATTTTTTAATTTTTTGTCTTTTTTATTATTATTAATGCACTATGAACTTAAAAAATTCAAAACTAATCTGAAAAAGGAAAAGAATTTTTCCAAAAGGGGTTAACAATCTAAATAGGAAATTATGTAATAAATGGAGACTCAAAAGATTCATGATCTTTCTTCCAAGAGAAACTCTTCAATTTTAA
The DNA here is from genome assembly GCF_047325235.1 of Durio zibethinus. Classification (NCBI taxonomy): domain Eukaryota; kingdom Viridiplantae; phylum Streptophyta; class Magnoliopsida; order Malvales; family Malvaceae; genus Durio; species Durio zibethinus. The sequence continues at coordinate 11,200,474 of NC_143163.1, forward strand.
GCCTTCATGCTTGATCTAATATGAACTTTTTAAAGGTTGTAATATAGGTTAAGGTTCAGGGTTGTCAAAGAAAAGGATAAAAAGGTCCAAGACAAGTATTTAGGGGTATTTAAAACTAATGATCACTTTTTCGTTCGAAAAATACACTCTGAAATCTATTCCTTTTTGCTTTCCACCCACTCATTTTTTTTTCTAGTTTTCATTTATTTTTCTTTTTTCTTTCATTTTTTCTTTCCCTCTTTTTTTGCTTTGCTTTTTTTTTTTTTTTTTGCTTTTGTTTTTCTTTTCTCGCTTTTAAATCTTGTCATTGAATGGATTCAAAACTTTTGTAAACTTTTATATTGAGCCTTTGGCCTAATATACGGGATTCCATTTGGACATCCCCATTCTTAATCCTTATAAATGTTCCTTTTTACCCTCAAGTGTAGAGGCTAATCCTTAGTTATGATTTATTTTCAAAGAATTCGATTAGGTTCAAAAGGGTAACAAGGGATAAATTTTTATATTTGTGAAAGGATAATGAAAAATGGCCACTTGTCATTGCAAGTATGAATACTTAAATTGAAGAGTAATTTCCTTTAAAAAAAATTATCTTGAAGAAAGGTATTTATTTTAACAGTTTTTTTTCTTTTTTTTTTTTGTTTTTGATTTTGGCATTTTCTATTTTGGGGCTTTTTTTTTCTTTCTTGTCCCTTTTTTCTAAACTTTTAATTTGTCAGAACTTTATTGGAATTTATTTGAATTTCCTAAATACATGATGTCATAACCATTTTTTTCTTCTTTCTTTTCTCTTTTTTCTTTTGTTTTTCATTTTTTTTTCATTTTTTTTTCATTTTTTTTTTCATTTTTTTGGTTTTTTTTTGTTATTATTTTTTTATATGCCCCTCTAAATTCATTTTGCCAATAATGTGTTTCATGAAAGATACCCCATTTAGCAAACCATCATTAATGAAAGTTATTATAAGAAAGGGTTATGTAGAATGAACGAGAACAGACATAGAGAAATGAACCTATTTAAGACATCAAATGATCCATGTCACTTTAACAAAAAAAATGAATGAGTTGATCATAGCTCAAATTGTTTAAAGAGCAATAAGATCTTTCTTTTTTAGTCAACGTGCCCTCAAGATACATGATCAGGCTAAGTTTAGGGTAAAAAACTAAAAGGTTAGTTAGTTTCATGATCAACATAACCCTGATGACATATACGACAAGCCAACTTTTAGGTAAAGAGGCTAAAAGGTTGGTAAAAACAAGCAACATGCCCCAAAAACACATGAGCTGGGCAAAATTTTGTGTAAAGGACTGAAAGGTTAGTAAATCTGATATCATTTTATAGGATTTGAGTTAACTTTGATTTCAAAAATTTTTGAAACTACAGCATAATATTGACACATCAAATTACCACATTGAATCTTTAAGAAAAATATCATATTTGCTTGATCTTCAAGAATCTAAATTTCTTTCTTCCTTTTTAAATTAATTTCATTGTCCATTACTTTGAAAAAAAAATCACATTTTGATATCATAACATTATTGGGTGAAAATAAAATTCACAAACTCAACTTTATGGCTTTTGAAGGGTTATGGTTGTTGAATGGAATCAATTAAAAGGCTTAAGAAAGAAACTTTAGGTATTTGATAAATCCCTAATAGTGATCGTCAACTCATACGAGACTGAAATTTTCTCTTTTTTTTTATCTTCTTTCACTTTTTCCAAAGTATCATTTTTTAACCTTGAGACTTAACTATTTAGGGCTTTACTCAAATCTAACATTTTCCCCCTTTTACCAATTATAAGTCCAAAATTTAACAGAAATTGAAACTATCAATTTATGATGTAAATCTATGAAACACTCATGATGCAATGCAAACACACAAACATGACTTCAAAAATTCATATTCTTAATAATATTCTTGAAATGACACTCAAACTTAGAAACAAAGGATTTTCATTCAATGATTCAATTTTAACATCACTGACTCGTAACTCTCTCACTATCAATCGTCAAAATCACTAATCAATTCTTTAAATTTTATGAGATCTGCATCAATCAAAGCTTGAACTGTATCCTTGAAGGTAATGCAGTATTTTAGAGAATGGCCTATAATGCCAAAATGATATTTACATTGAGCATTAGGATTATACCATTTAGGATAGAAGTAATGAGGTAGTTTTCCTGAAGCAATGAGTATAAATCTATGTAGGATATGAGTATTAGGTTAATAGAGATTTTTCATTGGTAGTGTAAAAATTTTTATGTTTTATGGTTGGTCTACTTTGTTGAAAAATGGTGGTTTAGTTGGTCTCAGAGTGAACTGGAAAACTTTCAGTTCGAAATTAAGTTGAAAATATGGTGATGGGATAACATGCTGAACAAATGGCTATGAAATGTGAGGTAATTGATGTGAATTCAAGCATGAAATTCTTGAAGGTTGTATAAAGTTTAAGGTCTTAATCCTAGGTATTTGGAAAGGAAGTTAAAAGTAGTCATGATAAGAGCTTAAGTGCAGGTTTGGACTTAGGGTAGCTGGTGATGGTTGTTTGACACCAAGTGACTCCATTTTGGAAATTAAACTTTTAAATTCAATCATTGGTATGGCCAATTCATTCATTCTTTTCTCGAGGTCGGCCAAACTTTTGCCACTGTTTGAATCACCCAATGCCTTAGTATGCTAAAAAAAAGTGCCAGAATTAACAGGAGCCAGTTGGTTTTAATTTAGTGGAATTAAAAGTGACAATGATCCTTGAGGAGCAACAAACTCAACCTCACCACTACCTTTAATCATTTCCATCAATTGGGCCATCTACTGTTTTATCTCTCAAAGCTTGAGCCAAAATTTCTCTTGATTCAACTTTAATGTACTAATCCTTACTTCAAATTGATCTTCGATTTTCGCCATTCTTCTTCTCACTGAGACAATCACTTTATTTCCATATTTAGACCCAAAAATTTTATATTATTACCCTTATTGAATGAATACCACAAAAACAATGACACATAGAGCATGTTTACGAATACATGAATATGATAACTAAAGAATGTCATGAAAAGCATAAATGCCTAAGACAATGGATTTTTTATATAAGGCCCCAAATGGTAAAAGTTTTCTCATCCATACATGTGTATGCAAAGAATGTAATGAAATGCAATGCATGTTTTACAAAACTCTATCATTCATGAATCCATATGCATGAAATATAATGATATACTTGCATGGGTGATGAGATGTACCTCTACAACATATTTGTATGAAATGCACGGACCTATCGTATGCATGAAATAAGTCTATATAGAATGCAATGCATGTATTGTATTGGCCTAATGAGGTCAAAAATACCTTAAGATATGCAATGAGACAGAGTACATGCATTACCTATTAAGATTTACGCATAAGGCATGTATCATTTATCAACATGTACATAAAATAAGATGCATATACTATCCATTGATGTGAATGGGATGTATGTACTATACATTGATGTGGATAGGATGCAATGCATGTATTATCTTATTATAATGTAATCAGATGGGCTGTATATACTATCTATTATGATGCATAGGATGGAATGTATATACTATCTGATTATTACTTTTTTTTTTTTTGGTTTTTGAACATGATGAAAAATGTATATAATAGATTAAAGGAAAATTTGAAAGACAAAACAACATTCAAATTTAAAAATCTTCTTTTTTTTTTAAAAGGAAAAAAAATTCAAGAACATAAATTTTATTTAAAAAACCTTTATTTTTGAAAAATTTTAATTTTATTTTAAAACATTTCTGAAAATGTAAATTTTGAATAAACACAAAATGAATGAACTTGATGTTAAAAGAGAATTTTTTTTTCTTAAAAAATGCTTTTTTTTATTTCTTTTTTTTCAAAATTTTAATTTTACTTATGTCATTACTGTTTCACACTATTTTAGTTTTATTTTCATCATTCATACACCGAAATACAAATTGTATTGGAATGCCTTTTTGTGCCTTAATTCAGGTAATTTCCTATAAAATGATTGGTATGGCTTTACCTAAGGCTAGTCCTCTAAAGTTCACGATATGCTGAGTAAGGATTTATACATCTAAAAAGTTCACAAATTCTTTCTTACTAGCATCCATATAAAACTAGTAAGGCATCCCGATCCTCACCTATTATAGGCTATGAATGGAAAAAATTCAATCTGAGTGGGAGTATTTTACTTGCCATTGTAGAGGTTATCACCTCACGATAGCATAGGTACTTTACTTCCTCCTAAAAAGGTTAAGGCTCAGGTATAGAGCTCATGCATGATATAAATGTGTCATCATGTGCATGAGAAAAAAAATCACAATCTCTATCCTACATGCCCCACAATTTATTGAGAATAACATATACATAAAATAAATAATGAACAATTGACATAATTAAAATGAAATGCATGTAAAATTTATTACAAATTCAAAATCAAGAAAATTAATGTTAAATACCAATTAAGATCATTAAAGCAAAACTAAAGATAATACATTATTAACTTCTGGCCTGACTTTCTAAAAAATTATGTCCCCAGTCAAGTCGTCAAGCTGTCGTAATGGTTTTGGGGACCGTTAGACAAATTTGGGAAAACAAAAGAAATAGAATCATCACCAATTTTTTTTGGCTAGGTGTGACTGGCCACTTATTAAACTTTACCTTCTTAACAAATTTTAAAATTAATTAAAATTTATTAAAAAGATGATTTTTGGATCTACAAAAACAACTTGGATTCAGGAGTCAGTTACTCGTGGGGAAGAATTAGCACCCCCACATCATTCGTTTAAAATGGTACAATTAATTATATCTTATCTTTTAATATTGACTAAAATGGTCTAAACTTTGGTATTTAAAATGTTAATTTCCCTAATTTTCTTTAAAAACATATTTTTTATTTTTAGTAAGCTTGAAAATAGACAAGAACCTTATATTGAAAATTTTCTAAAAATATTCAAATACGCTGGCAATATTAAAAGAAAACCATCTCACTTAAGGAATTTTTAAAAATCACTACTCGAAATTCTCAAAAATTCTATCTTCGATGGTTCATGTTCATTTTCAATAGTTATTTAAAGACATAAAGTAATATGTAATTTTAAAATAAATAGTATTTTCTAGGACTTATTTCTAAAAAAAATGAGAAATCTTTATCGAAAATTAATCTAAATGCTCCAATACGTTGGCAATATTTTAGATAAATTTTCTTGTCTAAAAATTTCTAAAGAATCACTACTTGAATTTCTTTAGGATTTTATCCTTGAAGAATTTTTGTTTGTTTTTAAAAAATTTTAAAAATCATGTAATAATATAATAATCCATAAATATATTTATTTTTTTTAAGAAAACATTTTCCTATTTATTAAGAAAAACCATCCAAATTAAAAGAAATTGTCATAAAATGGAAATTTTTCATATTGAAAAGAAACTTCTAAATATTTCAATACTTTGACAATTTTTAAAAGAATTTTCTCACTTAGAAAATTCTCGAAAATCACTACTCGAACTTTCCAAAGTCTCATCGTCAAAATTTTAAAAAATATGTAAAGTAAACAATAAAGTAGACTATGTACACAAAAATATATATTCATTGGGAATTAATCTTCTTTAATCAATCTCTAATTATCACCAAAAATTTGAAAGGAATAGAAGAAATAAAATTTTTATTGAAAATTTTCCTAAATATCCTAATATGCTGGCAATTTTTTTAAAAAAATTTTCTCACCTAAGGATTTCTTAGGAATCTCTACTTGGACTTCTTTAGAATCTCATCTTCGAATAAATTTTATTTACTTTATTCTTTCTTACTTGGCTATTTAGTTTTGATCCGAACAATTTCACTACCTAAAGAAATCAATATATATTATTAATAACATCTATCAAAATTTTAGGAAAAATACAAATGAAACCTTTTTTTTATATTGATTATTTTCTTAAATACTGCATTACTTTGACGGTATTTTCAAAAGATATCCTCACCTGGACATTTTAGAGAATCTCTATTCAGACTTCTCTAAAATATCATCCTTGAAAATTTTCATTCATATCATTATTATATGCAAAAGAAAATATATCAAACATGAATTTCAACATAAGATATTAAATCAAAATAAGCATAAGAATCTAAACAACAAAGAAATTAATAATGTATAAAATTAAACTTACAATTGAATTTAAACAATCATAAACAAATCGTATGAGTATAATTAAAATCAAACACCTAAAAGTAAACTTTATTGAAAACAAATTTTATATTTTATATTTTATATTTTTAAAAAATTTACTTGTCACAATATTCTAAACGAAGAAAGTTACTACTTTATTTTTATTATTATATTCATATCAAGATTAAAAGGAATATATGAGATCGATTATTATGGTCCCACGTCATTCCTTTTTACTGCCTAAATGGTGTTAGCATTCTATTTTAAACCAATCCATTAAAAATGCAAAGAAGAAATAAAGAAAGCCACAATGGTCCCCACGCCATGGCCTTTGTTTCTTCTTCATATGTGGCTTTCTTTGTTTGACACTATTTCTTTATAATGAAAGAACCCAAGCAGCCTACATGCAGCAAGCAACGCCTCATACAATGACTACAAACCAAGAAGAGAAAACAATGACCCCATCAAGGTCTTGCAAGTACACCCATTACCACCCTACCTTCCTTGAGACACTACCTACATATGACTTCTTTTCTATTTCATTTTTTAAAACCAATCAACATGAAACAGTGAAGAGACACTCAGCTTTGATAACAACGACAACAAGAACCCAAACTAGATGGCACAAACTAGTAAAGCAAATCAAAATGGCCTAAGCTTTCCTACAAGTAGATGCATGGAAAATAAACCATAAGCAAGGGACATGTTGAAACTTTAAGTCTCTTTAAACACACAGGGCAGCAAACATATGAATGATGGAGCTTTAAGACATGCAGCTTGAAACTTCATGGCTTGTACCAGACCCACACGTGAAACTAAGAGCTGGAAAAGAAAGAAAAACTCAAACTTTTAAACATTTCTTCCTCCTCTAACACCTACCTCCTTACTTTAGAAACCACCTTCTGTTAAAGCCTTCTTTCCACTTCAAAATGGGATGGGGCTGTATACATAAAAACATCCAAACCGTGACTGCTTATGGAAGCTAAGCAGCACGGTTTGGCAGCAGCTTTCCAGGTCTCTTCCTTTTTTTTTTTCAACTCATACTAACTAAAGGATGTCCATGAAAGATGGAAGAGAAAAGGGTTTGGCAAGACTTTATGGGATGAGCTGCCATTAGAGGAGGCAGTGAGCATTCGGCTGAACCAGAAAACCAGAAATGGAACTCCAACTATTTGGTAAAAGAAGAAACAAAGAACATGTAAAGCTTCAAAATTTATCAACATTCATGCCAAATATTAAGCATGTAAGAAGCAAACAGAACACTTTGCAGAAAAGACCATGAACGGTGCAAGAATAGTGTAAAAAAACACAGATGCAAACGGCAACATATGCCCTTTGTATGGGCTGCCCAACCTTAAAAATTTTTCTATTTTCGGCTCTCTCCTTTTTTTTTTAAGATGCTTCTTCCTCCTTCTTCACCTCCCTTTTCGGCTACCTCTTTTTTCAGCAGCTTCCTTCTTTTTTTTTTTTTTTTTTTTCAGATGCTCCCCTATTTTTTTTTAGCACTCCCCACTCTCCCTTCTGTTTTTGTTCAGCAGACCCAAGAAATGCAAGATTTTCCTCTACTCAACGAGGGCCCTTGGATGAAATCTCATCCAAGGGCCACAATTCCTTCTTTTCTTATTTCCAAGGGGCCACCTTTGGCCCTTGGATTAAAAGCCATTGAAGGATCCAACGGCTCAGACTACCCACTGCAAAGGTTGAACCTTTATGCCCCTCCAATCCATGAAAAAGACTATTTTGCCCCTTAATGCAAAGTTTTGAAATTTATGATTATTTTCTCAAAAATCAAGGTTCCTTGGCCATTTTTGGGATTTTAAAACAGAAAAAATCAAGAAATATTATAAGATTATGATCTGAAAAGTTTCGTGAAATTTTGAGCTCGAAAAAGCTGAATTACGAAAATACCTGTATGAGGGTATTTTGATAATTTCATACTTTCCAGTATACTACTATGATTCTGAACTCACAAAAAATTATGAAATGTTAACAAAGTGAGATCTTAAAAGTTTTACGAAATTTCGAGCTCAAAAAGGTCAAATTACAAAAATATCCCTATAAGGGTATTTTGGTAATTTCATACTTTTTCAGGGTACTATTGTGATTTTAAAATAATCAAAAATCATGAAATATTATAAGATTAAGGTCTTGAAGGTTTTAAGAAAATCTGAGATTGAAAGAGTCAAATTACGAAAATATCCTTATAAAGGTATTTTGGTAATTTGGCCTTTCTTGGGGCACAATGAAAATTTTAATGTTTTGAAAAAAATTTCAAATTCAATTTAATAACACCTTGATTGCAATGAGATTTTAAAATTTCATAATTAACCCAGATAAAATTTAGTGTGTACAACTATAATCTGAAAAAACAAATAAAAAAATACCAAGATAAAATGAGAAAATTTTAGGTAACGATAAAGTCTGAGCAAAATATATTCATTGAAAAATCAGTTCAAATGAACTTATTTATATTGGCTTAGTTATTATAATAAAAAAAAAACTAATAAAAATATTAAAGAGCTCCACTATAACATCAAACATTCGTCGTACAAACATTACACATTTTATAGCTCATTCTAATAATTCTAATAATTATTACAATAAGCGATTGAAAATTCATTCTAATAATTTTTGTTGGATAGTTAGTTGTTTGGAAAGTGACTTGGGGAGCTGGGATTTTAGTTTCATATTTCCTGCCTACTTTTATCTAATTGTGTAAAGCTTCATGTATTGATGAACCTAAAATTGCTAGCTAAAAATTATACATGTAAATGAAGAAAACCAGTGATCTAGGATAGTGATACCTCCTTTCTTATGGAAAGATAAAATCATTGGTTGTGTTGAAATATTAAGGCTAAATACCCTTAGTTATACATTTTCAACAAGGGAAGTATGGTAAAAAAGAAAGTCTACCCGTAATACATAAGACTTTCAAGCAGTCGGCCATATCATTAAGTTATACTTTGGCTCAAACATCATCTTGTTCAACCATTCTCTTAGAATATGTACTACTTAATGGTAAGTAAGAAAAAAAATATATCTGGTATGCATATGAGGTAACAAATAAACTAATATTGTGTTAGTTTTAGCCTTTTAATATGCAAAACACATCAGTAAGCAACAAAAAAAAAATTAACTACACACAGTCTACCCTCTTAAAATAGAGAAAAACATGGGTTAGGCTTAAAAATCTAACCTTGTTACAAATCTAGCAAGCTAGACTTTTAACAACAAAAAAAAAAATTTTAATAGGGTCAAGCAGACAACTCCAAAACCTTTAAATATGAATGACTATTTTAAGCCAACTTGTAACGCTGCAAACAGTTTTAAACCTAGATAGTCAAATACAACTTGAGCAATTGATTCTAAAAGAACCTTTGCTTTTGATCCAACAAATAAAGATTAGCTTTAATTGTTTTTAGATGTGGATACAAAGGTTTATTATGTTTTCCAATGCCCAAGAAAGAATCTTCACATGGGAATTAATAAAAAAAAAAAAAGCAATGTTGAACCAGTAGAAGGTGAAAGATTTGAGCATGAAGTTGGAAAACACATAGATGATGAAGACAATGACCATAGTAACATAAAACTAACTTTATCAATGTCCTAAAGAGTTTGTGTGGTAAGGCAATTATTAGTAACAAAAATGGTGGAAGATAAGAAAGATTGGCTTTAAACACTCTAGTCAAGAGCATTGACAAGTTTTATAAGCACATAATTTAAGGTGGCACTACTATGAATGTGATAACAAGCTATTTTAGTCTATAAATTGAAGCACAATCACACACACAGCCTTACAAGATCACTTTGGTTGATAAAACTACCATTCTAAGAACATATCCTGCTCTTGTTCCTATTTTTATAGTAGCTATAAAGATTATATCTGGTGTGATATTGTGCCTATACTCTTCTTGGTAGACCATGGTTATATGAAAGAGATTATACCAAGTGGAAAAACCAATACTTACTATTTTATGTTCTACAATAAGAAAGTAGTCTTGAAAAAGTTTATGTTTGATGAAAAACTCAAGAAGTATATGAAAGAAAGACTAAGATTACTGAACCATTAAAGACATGTTAACCATGGTATCTAAAAGGGAACTTTAAGTAAAGAGTAAAGAGAAAAAGGTAGTTTAGTAGAATGATCTACATCTTCAATTCTATGTCGGTCCAAGTAATTGGATTTAAGCAATTAAAGAAGGATAATTCAAAATAATATTCTCATCAATGTAATATTTCCATTCAAAAAGCAAAACTCAAATATATCTTCTTCTTTTTTTCAAATCAAAAGAAAATAAAGGACTAATTACATCTCAATTTAGAATTCAAATACCATGACTTTCAATTCCTTAATGTGTTAGTTACACAAAAACCATAAATTAATGAATATCATAAAAAGAAATGAGACAATTACTTTAACAACAAAGATAATCAAATAATGGCATGAAACAGACAAATTTTTTGTTTCCCAACTGAAGATAAGCTGAATAGGTAATAATGGTGGCAAATAGGAAATGAGGTAGGGAGAAAACCAAGAAACCTGTAAAAATCTCATGTTCATTTAATTTACTAGAAACAAGTTAGTCCTTTATGATACGTAACTCTTCACCACCATTCAAGGTATAACATGTAGCACTTACAAAATGTTGGGAATCTACAACTTTAACTATATGTATGGTCAATTTTTAGGGAAATGTTTGAGCTTATCAAGAATCTTTTTATGATCTCAATAGATGCCAAGCTTTAAATAAAGGTTTTTATTTTTTCATTGAAAGAAAAGGATTTAAATTCAATTCTAAGCACAATACGTATAACTACATTCGATAATAAAAAAGGACTCAAATTCAGCTCTTTAAGTATGGTTGTGGGTAATTGGAATCTAATATGATTTCAATCTGAAATAAAAATGTTTATTTTTAACATTGAGAATTTCCAAATATCTCTCCCATGGATGAACACAAGCCTTATTACTTGCTAATTATAAAGCATTACTATTTAACACACTATTGCTCAAATGAATGTTAGAGCCACACTTATAACTTACTATTTAAAGAAATGTTTCCTATCAGCATCAATTAATGCTTTTAACTGCTATGATATTGCTAAGACTATAATTTGTTCAGTTTTGGAAAGCTTATAATTTGATTAATTTTCACAGCTTACAATAATGAAATCTAGAAGAGTAACTTAGGTCTATTTATATTTTCATCAAATCCAATGACATGATGTGGAGGGATTTAATTGAATTCTCAGTTAGGAAAAGTTTGAATCATTGCATTCAACTTTTGGGTTGTAATATTACATACAAAAATTCATCAGCTAACATATAGCTTGTTGATATTTGTGTTTTACAAGTACATACATGAGTTACAACAACTGGCATGAGGACTTTCAAGGATGTCTTCTTCAATGCCTTCTCTAAGGCAATTAAGAACTCTAATGACAATAACTCTACTGCTAACCCAAACAGAGGTAACCAAGAAAAAGAAGAAAATGAAAAGAAATGGAAAGGGATAATGGGTTCCAAATGGGTATTTAAGGAAGATGGATTTTGAAGAAAAATTTTAAACCAAAAATCAAAAGAAAAATAAAAGGAAAGGAAAAGTAAAAGCTAGAAAAAGAAATAGTAGAATGAAGTTGAAAGAATAGTAAAAGCTGAAGGAAAAGAAAAGTAAAAATTGAATAAAGCTGAAGCTAGAAATTGAAGATTAAAAAATCGATAAATTTGGGGATAAATTTAGTAGCATTTGTGTAGAAAAATGCCTCTAAATCTAATTAATAGAGGCGTTTTCAACAAACAAATACCACTAAATTTTAATGTTTGAGTTAGAGAGAGTTTTAAAAAAAATTATATTTACCATTATTAAAAATTTAAAAATTACTTAGTGGTTTTTTTTTATAAATGCTGCAAAATTTTTATCATTAGTGGTGTTTTATTTTATAAATGCCTTTAAATTCAAATTTAGTGGTGTTTTATTTTATAAATGCCGCTAAATACAAATTTAGTGGCATTTGTAATACAAATGCCGTTATACTTGAAAAAACATGAAACTTCGTGAAATTTTGTAGTCAAATGTCGTTAAAAAAGTGGCACAAATCATTTATTTTCTTGTAGTGATGATATTGATTAGAAATGCTTTAAGAAGTAAATTTATTATTTTAAGACAAGTCTTTTAGTTAATTAATACAATAAAAACCAAAATCTTTATTGATTATCAACTATTAATTAATATCTTAGATTTCAGCTTTTCCAATAAAAAATAATAATTAATCAATAATGTATACATATTGTCTATTTTTTAAATTATTTGAATGATAATGTATGATAAATTAAAATTCATCATTATGTGTCTTTAATTAATCAAAAAATTATTATGTTGTATTTTACAACAAAAAAAAATCAAAATCAGAAGTGTAAAATAAAGTTTTATTATTTAATTAAAGAAATTTTGTGAATTAGTTTTATCTTATGTCTTTATAATTATTTAGAATTAGCCATTTTATGCAAACAATATTCAAATTCTCAAATCATATACATATATTATTATTATTATTATTATTATTATTATTATTATTATTATTATTATTATTATTATTATTATTATTATTATTATAGTTACTTGATAATAATTACTCACATTGATGCTTACGTGGATAGTTTCTTTTTTCAACATATAAGATAATTCCTAAAACTTCTTATTATAATGACACATAAGATATTTATTAATTTTAAATTATTTATAAAAAATATATTTTAAAAATTATTAAATTATCTAAAATTTTAAAATTTAATCAAAAATCAATTTAAATTTTAATGAAATTTCTTTATGCTGTATATCACATCATCTCAATTTAAAACCAATTTTAAAGTAATTTAATTTTTCTAATTTATCTACAGTTAATATGAGAACTTAAATTTATCACAATTTTAAAAATATTATTTAATATCTTTAATATTTTTCATAAATAATTATTACAGTATCTTTAGTTTTTAAATATATTTCACAAAGAAAATATGAAAAAAATTTATAAATACCATAACAACTTTAAGAAAGTTTATCCTATACATCATCTCATCTCAATTTAAAACAAATTTTAAAGTAATTTATCTTTTCTAATTTTTCAGCAGTTAAAATAAGTATTTAAATTTATCATAATTTTTAAAAATATTATTTAATATCTTTAATTTTTTTTATAAATAATCCTTACATTATTTTTCAGCTTTTAAATGTATTTCACAAAAAAATGAAAATATATATATATAAATACCAAAACAATTTTAGGAAAGTCTCTTATATACATTAGTTCATCTTAATTTAAAATAAATTTTAAAATAATTTATCTTTTCTAATTTATCTACAATTAATATGAATATTTAAATTTATCACAACTTTTAAAAATATTATTTAATATCTTTATTTTTTTATAAATAATCATTACATTATCCTTAGCTTTTAAATATATTTCACAAGAAAAATGTAACAAAAATATAAATAAATATTAAAACAACTTCAAGAAAGCCTTTATTGCCGATAGTTCTTAGTTATATAACTTTTCAAATGTCCCACTAAGCTAAATGTATTTTTCCCTACTATTAATTTAGTCTTTCTTTTTGCTAGTCTATTTTTACTATAAAAACTAACATACTTTTTATGATAGGTACTCTTTCAATAAACATATTATTCACTCCTTCAAGTAAGAGGTACTATTTCATGAAACATATTATTCACTCCATCATATAAGATTTTTTTTTATCAGTTGTAATATTTTTTTAGTTGTAATATTTAAAAAAAAAACTATAAAAATTGCAAAAACATATATATTCTTATATTTTTATCGGTGTTGTTTGTAGATTTTTTTCATAGATTCTTCACTCAATCAGGTAATATATTTTATTTTTTAACTAATTATTTATTCAATATTTCTCATTCATATAAAATAAAAATAATGCTTTGATTAATTAATATAATAGAATTATATATCCTAAACAGAAAATTATATGTCAATTGTACATTCAAAGAGTGAATAATTTTTCAACTCATATCTTCATTATCAAACAAGTAATATAATTTCAAATTAGGAGATTATTTTTCATAAAAAAATTTTAAAAAATAATTCAGATATGATCTCATCAGTAATATCAATTTCAAGTTCATTATATCTTAGTTTAAAATAACATCAAAACTATAAAAGATTTCTGCAAAATTTCTAAAAAAAAAAATATGAATCCTATGATAACTCTATAATTATGAAATAAAAAATTTCTTATAACATTCAGCAATATTTTAAAAAAAAATTTTATTTTTTTATGCTTTGATATTTTAATTATATTATTTATATGTTACATATATTTTCAATATATAAATAATTCAATAATATTAATTTATATTTTTATTTAAATTTAAATAAAATAAAAATAATCCATCCATAGTACGATCTCAAACTAGTACTATTACTAAAGCTAAAGCCCATGATTTATTTTCAGTTAAGAAAATCTAGAAAATTTGTAAATCACAAGCTTTTATAAATTTCTCATTTTAAGATATTTTTTTAAACAATTGTTTTTATTATTAATTTGTTAATTAATTTATTTTATTTAACAATCATTTAAACTTTGACCTAAATTTATTAAAGATCGATAATTTTTTCAATTAATTATTTCATTTAACAATCAATTGGTCTTTGACCCAAATTGATTGACTTAAAGCCCAATAACTATGAGGATGGAGTATATATGGTTTTTGCCCAACACAACCAAAATTGCGAATTAAAAAAGGACAGATGGCGCATGATTAAGGCATTTGCAGATAAAGAATTTTGAAGTTCTACTCAGTTACTCAACCAAAGCAGCTGCAGCTAGAAGAAATTGGAAGGTTAGTAATTCGTGCAAGGCTTGCCTTGCGTGTATCATCATATCTTTTCTATTACAGCTATTAATAATTGCACGTTACAAGATTTCATACAAAAATTATATGTTAAAGATAAAGTTTTTTCTTTGCCGGAAATAAGATTTTGATTACTGAAGCAGTTTTGTTTTTTTAAATAAAAAAATAATTCAATCTCATCTCTTAAAATTATTAAAATTAATAATTAAAAAAATATAAAACATTAAAATTTTACTACCTCTTTTCTCTTAAAATTATTAAAATTAATAATTAAAAAATATATAAATCTAAAAAATTTTACACCAATATAATTTGATGCCTCCTTTCTTTATAATCAGTAATTACAAAGTCATCATTACCTTACACTCAATTATTGATTTACCTTTCCTTTTTGTTTGGCAAATAAAAAGTAACATTTGTAATCAATACTTGAATGAAAAATTTTCCTTGTCATAATTTCAAAATTGAATGAACTTGTCGTATTACTTTTTTTTTTTGTCATAATTGTATTATTATCATTAATATGCACACATGCAACGACAAGAGTGTACATTTGCAACCGAAATGCAACATTACCTAATCATTTGCTTATTAATATTTTATTATTAGGATAATTAGTAATAATTCTGATTGTGAATATCTATAAATGTATGTGTTGGATAAGAAAATGAGAGTATTTTATTATAATGATAATTAGTAATAATTATGATTGTGAATATCTATAAATATATGTATTGGATAAGAAAAATGAGAAAGCCAATCACATGCTTATCTAATCATCAAGTAATAATAATTTAAAGTACTTTTCAACAAAAAATAGTAAAAGGACTAAATTGATTAAACAAATCATTTACATTAACCATGATTCTTTTATTTGCATTAACGTTATCATTAAATAAAAAATTATTTCATGTATTATCAATAGAGATTTAAGACTTTCATCAAAAAGGTTATAGTCACATGATTGTTACATATCTCATTATGATATTTTTAAAAAAAAATTAAAAATTTTATATCAAAATAATGAGATTTATGATATTCTAACATTATTTGTAAATTTGAATAATTTATTAATAAACAGAATGATGCATGCATGTGATATATTGTTTGTGATTTTTATTATCAATTAATGTCACAGAACTACAGAAGGGTTAAAAGTAAAAGAATAATTATTTAATGGATAATGTTAAAGAATATTAACAAACTTTTGTTAAGGTGATAATAATTATAGATAAATTTTAATTAATATATCGTATTTTTAAATTTAATAAAAATAATGTATTAAATGAAAAATTAACTACTTTTAATATTTCATATACAGAATCCCGTTAACCAAAAGAAATACTTTGTATGCAAAAGAGGCAGGCCATGATAAATTTGGTGGCCCGTTCCGTTGTCGTTTTCCTTCGCAATTATAGCCGACAAGGAGAACAGGATGAGCTTCAACCTTGGCGGGACACCACTCGCATCTCCTTGCGAATGCTTTCAAGCGATAAATGGTTTATTTTTATCATATAAAATATTATATTTTTCATATTTATATTATATTTTATATAAAAATTATATTATAATTTATGTCATTATTATAAAAAGTATGAAATAGATATTTTATTAAATTACAGATGATTTTTTTAAAAATTTTAAATTATATTTTTTAATATTTTTTATATCATATCATTATTTTATATTTTAAATTATCGAATTTATTTTAAAATTGATATTTTTGGGTCACCCACTCCTTTGAGAAGACATTAAATTAGAATGAAAAGAAAACTACTTATAAAAGCTCCAAAATAATACAACGAGAGTGACATAACTTCCCTTATTATTGTCTAAACTCAGTTGTAAGGTTGCTATCAATGTCCTCCTTCTTTGTCTTGAATTTTACAGGTCTTTTTTTTTTTTTTTAAATATTGTTGGTTGATGTGATCAAATAAGAGGATAGTGTGATTAGGATTCCGTTGATGAGAACACAAATTTGTTTCCAAACTAAGTGTGATGACAATATTTGACCAATGACATTTCAATTTCATCCTTTAATTATTTTTTTTGTTTCACAAATACAATGTTTTAAATGTCCTTGATCGAGTTGCTACAATAAAAAAAGTCAAGCCGGCTGGAGAAAACTTAGATAAAATTTTTTAAGTGAAGTTCATGAAATTTTCAACTGAAAACAGTTAAATAAAAATTGATAGATTAAAAATTCTTGTTATATAGATTAAATATGTAAAATTTGAAAAAAAAATTATATATTTTTATATAGTTATTTTTAATAAAAATTTTGACAAAATTTTTATAATTAAATAAATATTGATCAAATTTGAATTATAAATAAACGATATTTTTTAATTTTTTTTACATATTATTGATATTTTCATTAACTTTATCAATCTATCTATTTAAATTTTTTATTTAAAATTTAATTAAATCATTTATAATAAAGAATTTTACGAATTTCATTTAGAGAATTTCATGTAAATTTTATCGAACCATATGTCTAATCAATCCATATTACTTTTTAGATAGAGATATTATTTGTTCTTGCACTTCGGTGCAAAGTTGAAGTTCTATTTATTCTTAATATATATATATATATATATACTTGTTTTTCTACAATAATGATTGCAAAATTTAACATGTATTACACTCACTATAAAAATTTTTATATAAATATATAAAAGTCAAAATTTTTGATAAAAAGGAAAAATTTTCAATGTGGATGACCTCTATTATTGATATGTGAACAATTTTAAAAAATTTTAGTGTGTCTTATATTTTATTTTATTTAAATTATTTAAAAAAACTAAATTAATTACATTTATTTTATATTATTATTAACCTTAAATCTTTTTCAATTAAATTCATATTAAAACTAATAAAACTTTACTTGCCATCATCATATGATAATTTTGTGTTCTCTTTTTTCAGTTACAATATTTAACTCTTAAATTACATTTGTGTAAAAAAGATTCGCTTTCCAATTTCAAAATCTATGACCTATTTATTTACTTTACTTTTAAAGTTATATATACACGTTTAATATTTATGTATATTAATTTTAAAATGATTAATAAATGATCAAATCAATTAAAATTAATTTTGAAATATATTAAATAAAATGAAATTCATTACCATTATTACGCTAATTTTAAATTTCTTATTTTTTTTCATTTTTTCCAAACAAGTAAAATACATAATATGTTTGATTATTCTAATTGCCAAATATAATTTACTCTTAATTTAAAACACTATTATTGATATTGATTTGGTTTTTAAATTCATTTTAGTCAATTAGATATTCAAAATTACAAATCATTCCATAATTATTTTCAAGACCATCATATAAACAAGGGTATTTTGGGATGCTTAAGAAATAAATTGTCTCCCTATAATATTTTTTTTCATTGTTGTGATATTCTTTTGCCATGCAGTAAACCTAACTTAAGTTCTCTTTCTTTTTGTTTGTAATGCACAAATTACTTTATGTTTAGTTTTGTATTATTTTGAGTAATGCTTTATTTTTTTTCTTTTGTGTTAAAATCTTTTAGATTAATTCTTCATCATAGTTGTATAATGATTTTTTTTTAAATGTTTTGAAAGGGAATTTTAAAATTAAGTAAAATTTCTTGAAAATTTAATTTTTTAATTTCTTTTTAAGTTTTAGCTATTGCTATTAGTTCTATTATAGTTTAAACTATACATATAATATATATATATATGTATATCTTTATACATTTTTTTTAGTTTTTGTTATGATATCGATTTATATATCAAATTCTCATTATACTTTATCATGAAGTAAAAGAGCAAGTTCGATGATATATATTAGAGAAAAGTGATCACTTATCACCTATCCTATAATACGTATCAAGTATGCATTTTATTTTTTATTTTTTATATGAAGTGAATTGATTTATTTTTTTTTTTTTTTGTGATATGTTTTTTTTTTTTTTTGTCATTTTGATATTATGTTTATTGTTTTGATATTATCACTTTTATGATTTAACTTGAAATGGAGCTAATTACTATCCAAGTAAATGAAAATTGATAGAAGTAGCTTTTTAGTTTCAATATTTTTATACATATAACAAGTATTATAAGGTTTAAAGTAAATGATAGTTATTTTCACCAAATAATTCAAAAAGGTAATCTTTATTCAACATTTTACTATCCTTTTTTTTTTACAAAATTTTTAGGGGTCTGAATTTTTTAAAAAAATATTTAGAATAAGTTGAATTTCTTATAGTTTAAAAAAATATATAGTATCATTTGGATTTAAGAAGAGTTAAATCCAAATGTAAACTTTTATTATTTTTAATATATTAAAAATATAGTCGACAAAAAAGAGTTAATTGTGCATAATAAATTATTAGTCTTATATATATTGGGGCTGGTAGGTTTAATTTTTATAAGAATACTAACAATGTATTTTATCATTAAAAAATATTTTTTGTCAAAATTATAAATATAACGTTTCTTAAAATAAAACAAGCTGATATTTTTTTGATAAATAATACTCTAATTTTTAAATACTAGTATATATATAATAAAAATTATCTAATTTTGTGATTGATTTATCTTTTTCACATGTGATAGTCTAATTTAGTATCACATGTCTTTTGATTATCATATGTCTAAATTAATTTATTTGATAACATTTGACTTTTAATGATATTATAAATTTCAGCTTGAATTTGATAAAAGTTTATAATTATTAGCAAAATTCAATTGCAAATTCAAATAAAAAAAATTACTACTTATATATTCAAATATTTATATGCAAAATCAGCTCTTAATCAAAATTTTCATTAATTCTATTTTATTGCCTTTTATTTTAAGATGTTTGTAGATTAAATGAACATTCTTACTAATTCAAATCTTTTTGGTATAATTATTTTTAATTTATTGATATTGTTAGTCTATTTAAAATTTTCATTTTATTTTATTTAAAAATTATTATAAAATAAAATTATCATCCGTATGTTGCATAAACTTAAATCTAATATTTTAAAAATAAAATTAGATTATAATTTGAATCTCCAAACATCAATGACTAATACTATTGGAAGTTAAAATTATTTAAAAAAAGGATTAAAATCTATAAAGAGATTTTCGAAACAAAACAAACAATACTAATAACATAATAAATTATTAAAGAGAATAAATTATGTACATGATCAGGTCAGCTGGTCAGATATCTCATGCTGGTGGCTATGGCCAATAAGAAACGGAGATTTGAGTAGACTTTGGTCGTTGACCATCGCATTGATTCTTTGACGCATGAGAGATTGAGTAAGGATTGGGCATACGTAAAGACCGAAGGGATAAACACCGTTGCCTTGTAAGACATGCTTTTACAGACTTTCCTTATGTCAGTTGAAAGGGATAAAGGACACTATATACTAGCTTTTTCGAAAGCGGCTTTTCTGAGTTGGAATTTTTGGGTTCCAAGTAAATGACAAATTGATGCCAACGGGCAATGGTCTTCGGAGCTTAATCGCTTAATGCCTTTTTTTCAATATTTTAATATTGAAGTTTTGAATGATTGGATTTTCCATTTTCGGTTCAATCAATCCAACTGATTCAATCAATTGATTCAACGAGAATATTAATTATAGTTTTGTTACTCCTAATTATTCAGTTAATAAAAGTAAACTTTTATGCCTGTTAAAACAACATATATTCAATCATCACATTTTTACTAACAAAGATTGACGCTCAAGCTTTTTGCCATAATATGGGTTTGCCTGTGAGTTACTTCATACATGCCCGCTAAGATTTCTTGAAAACAACTTGCCTAATTATTTTTATTAACGTCTCGTTAATACATCATTTCACAACAATTTAATTTACTTTTAATTTATTTAAAATTATTAAATGTAATTTTTTTTATTCATGTAAACTCTTTTTAAATTTTAAATAAAATTTTTATCAATTATTATCGACTCCAGTTATGTCACTGCTAATATGTCATATATATATATATATATATATATAAGGTTAAAAAGAGATTTACGTACACATTCTGAGTCCTTTATTTCTATGTTTTCTTGGCAGTTAACGTTCTTCCTCCTTAGCCTAACTTGCTTAACTGAATTGACTATCAAATGTGTTCTGTAGGATAATCTCCAATATCCTTTCATTGTGTTTTCTTGCTACAAGTCTAAACCAACTAAAACTCATCTTCCATATCACCATCCACGTTATCATCACCAAAAACACCGTAAACAAATTTAAATACATTATTTACTATTAAATATATATTATATATAATAATTATTTGATAAATAAATAATTTGATTTGGTGATTAATATATTATTGAAATTTTACAATAACAATGATTCAATCCCAGCTTTACAAAATATTTTTGAATAATAAAACAATTTAAATAAAAATAATCAAAATCAAATCAAATTTAATTAATTCGACTTGATCTAACTTGATTTAACTAATAAATTAATTTGATATGGTCTAACTTAATTTAATTGATCTTTGATTAATTCGATGGATATTTGATTTTCTTTTCAATTTCAAGAATTGGGTTGATTTACTAATTCCCTGTTCAACTAGTCAATTAATTTAGTTCGGCTCTGGCAACTTTGCAATTTTTTCTTTCATAAGTTTATTAACATTCCTATGGAATTAATTATCAATGTTTTACATTCGATTCAATTGACTATTACATGATTTTATTTTTATAAAGAATAGAATTTGAATATATTTTTTCAAATAAAAAGAAATTATCCATTTTTTTTGTGTGAATCAATGTTTTTTATTGCCTTCTAATTTCTTGTTATTATGGTGAGTTGATTGAGTTCTTTAATGTTACTATTGATGAAATTAAGTGCAAAACTAGTAAAAAAGAATTTTTGGTAACAATAATTATATTACTCCATATATTCTTTATAACAGAAGGAATCAAGTTATATAAAAAAAAAGTTTTATATTATTTTATATATTTTTTTAAGCATTAATTTCAATAAATTTAAAAATGAAAGTTTTTATAAATCAAAAGAATGAGAGAAACAAATCCAAAAATAATTTAATCTCATCTCTTAAAATTATTAAAATTAATAATTAAAAAAATATAAAACTAAAAAATTTTACGCTAGTACAATTTGATCCCTCCTTTCTTTATAATCATTAATTATAAAATCAACATAACTACTTTTCTTTTTTAAAGAATAAAATTCAAAACATCCCAAAAGTTTGAATTACATTACAATCAATTATTGATTTACCTTTCTTTTTTGTTTGACAAATAAAAAGTAACATTTGTAATCAATACTTGAATGAAAAATTTTCCTTGTCATAATTTCAAAGTTGAATGAACTTGTCGTATTACTATATTTTTTTTTGTCATAATTGTATTATTATCATTAATATGCACACATCCAATAAAAAGATTGTAAGCTTGCAACCGAAATGCAACATTACCTAATCATTTGCTTTATAAACTTTAAAATTACGTGCACATTTTAACTACCAAAACAAAAGTACAAAAAAACCATGGAGTTCATTTTGCTTTTGAAAACTGACTGCGGGTCTTGCATGAGATGAAAAGAAAACTAGAAAGAGTGGCTCGACAAAGCACGTGGACTTCATAGAAAAACTGGCAGCTCTTCTTTGTATTTTCAAATTTACGGTTTGTAAATTAGTTTGAGGGATTTCATTGTCTCCTTCCTTTAAAACTCTCAATTACCTTCAAAGAGCGTAGACTCCACTCTCCTCCCGCCATCACCATCAGCCTTTGCCGTCATTCAAAAAGCCAAATCCACAGATAAAATCAATTTTTAAAAAAAGTATAAAAAATTAAATTTCCAGATAAGCCATGGGTTGAGTCCACTGAAAAACAGAGATTTCCCATTGGCTCAGGAAAATCAGTCAGAAAAAAAAATCCGAGACCCTGAAAAACAAATCGCGCACCCTCTGTTCCGGGAGCCAAAAAATATCTTCGTTTCAAAAAGATGCCTTAACGGAACTGTTTTCCACGAATCACGCGTTCTCAAAGCGGTGTCCGGTATTTTTTTAACGTTAGCGACGAAAATATACAAGAAGATGATGATACACGTGACCAATACGCACATTGTCACACTTATACAGAAAAAACCAAACTGTTTCTCACATTTAAAAAAAAACTAAAAAAAAAGAAAAAAAAAAAAAATCATTGTTAGAGAGAACAGTAAGTAACAGTTACTCAAATTACATAATATATTTATTTAAGATTAATTAGATATTACTTAAAAAATAAAAAGATTTATAAAAAAAATTTAAGAGAAAAAAAATTTTGATGAATAAATACGTATGCTTATAAATATATAAAATTTATTAAAAAATATAAAAATGGTAAAATTTTATGAGACAGACACCTATAAGACTATTAAAAATTTTTATTTTATGTGTATATATATTTGAATATTTGTGAGCAGATTAAAAGAGACTAAAAAAATTTATATAGATATTATAAATGAATGTATATGGATATGTGTTTATTTGAATTGAGAATATTTTATAAGACTAAAAGATATTGAGAAGATTTATAGATATTAATTATGAATACTATATATGAATAATATGTTTGTAATTTTTTATAATTAGTGAATTTTTTTATCTGTAAATGTAAGTCAGTTGAGTCGAACCATATTAAATTATTATCTCTTGATTAATTGATCAATTGATCAATTATTTGATTTTTTTTTTGTTAGTGTGATTTGATTATGGCTTTTTGTCTATTAAATAGTATTAGAGCTATTGTGATTTCTATAAGTAATAATACAGTCGAAGGTTCAAGACGTGAAAAAAATTAAAAGATTGAGATATATGAAGAGGTAAATTTAGAGGAGCTCGATTTAAAAGAAAAGTTCGAGTTTTTATTTTGAAGATTGAAGATTGTTTGCGTGAAGTATGAACACACAAGAAAAAATTATTATGAAACTTGCATTGTAAGTGGAGCTAAATATGTTCAGTATGAAGATAGATGATTTGATGAATTTGAGTTAATGTGTAGATTATTAAAAATGAAAACTTAAATTTCATAATAAATTTGTTTGAAATTAATTAGATATTCCTTAATGAATAATAAGATTTACAAAAAAAAGATTCTTGATAGGTAAGTATATATATTTATAAATATGTGAAATCTCATTATTCTTAGGTATTAAAAATATAAAAGAGTTGTAAGATTTTATATGATAAACATCTTATTAGATTATTAAAGATTTACGATTTATGAGTATATGTATTTAAATATTTATGAGTGAATTAAAGAAGACTGAAAGAATATACATAGTTATAGTATATAGATACATATAAATATATATTTGTTTATGTTATATGATTGTTTGGATTAAAAATATTTTTTAAAATTAAAATAGATTTAAAAGATTTATAAGTATTAGATTATACGTTTGTAGTTTTAAACAACTAATAAATTTTTTTATCCATAAACGTAATTTGATTGGACTCGTTTCTTGATTGATTACTCGATTGTTTAATTTTACTTTTATTAGTGCGATTGGACAAAAGTTTTTGCGTAACAATAACCTCTAATTGCTCCTTTTTCCACATTTTGCTGTATACCTTTTTTTTTTTTTTTTTTTTTCTTTGTTGTTTTTATTTTATATTTTATCTTCTGATTTCCGTTCACAAATTCATGGAATCTTAGCACCTAAGTTTTTACTCAATATTTATTTATTTTTGGTTAAAAGCGAAATGTAAAAATCTCTACAACTTTTGTGAAAGTTCTTTGAACACTCTTCTCCTCCTTATTGGCTTCATTTACTTCGATTGTCTTCAACATTTCTCTAAAACTTTCAGCCTCTTCAACTTCCCTGTAAGTTCTTACTTCTTTTCTTCTTTTCTTTCTTTTTTAAAGATTTGAAATGTACTTATATACGTACATATACGTGTACACATATACTTGTAACTGTTTTTGGTCTTTACATGTTTTATGCAGGGGACAGGAATTTAAGTTTGTTCCTTTTTTTTTGTAATAGTAGTTGTATTTTAGTTTAGTTTTGCTAAGATCATTTTAAGTTTAGATCACTGACTTTTTTTCTGCCTTTTTAATGTTTGGTTTTTGTTTTGAATTTCAGATGGATTAATGGTACGAAGGGGAGATTTGGAATATTGGAGGATTTTTTAAGTTGAGTTTAGAGATCAATGGGTAGTAAAAGATCTGGTATAGAGTGGAAGAATTTGAAGATATTTGTGGGGTTTTTGCTGATCTGGGCAGCCAGGATTTCGTTTGGACTCACCAATCCTAGTGATGGTAAAGCTAATCTTGCAGCAATATTTTTTTTCCTTGTAGTCTAATCTGTTTGGTTACTGAGAAAGTCTTGGAAAGTGAAAGAAAATGAAAGATGTGCAACATGAGTGATATCACTGTCTAAAGCTGGCAAAACAGGCTTGGTCGGTTTGACTAAGTCAAATAGTTGAAAACTGAAGAAGTTTCGATTTCATAAATTTTGCTCTCTTAATTGTTCCCTGTATTCTCTGCTACGAATAAGCTTTTAGCTGGGTTTTTTCTCTTTCAATTTTCTGATGCTTTAATGTGTGTGTTTGTGGTTCCTTTCAATTCTTATGATGCTTTCTAGTTATGATGTGGAGCTTTGCTTCTAAATGCCTGCATTGCTTTGATCAAATTAGTTGCTGCGATTAATAGCTTACATACCGCAATGGGCTCTCCCTTACTTCCTGGATGGGTTGCTTCTGGCGGAGACCCCTGTGCTGAAGCATGGCAAGGCGTACAATGTAATGGTTCGAACATAATGAGCATGTGGGAAGCCTCTTCTTTGACTCTTTAGGTTGATATATCTTCTGCAACATTTCCAATGTTTATATCTCTAATATGATGGTTTGGTTTTTGCAGAGTTCTAAATGGTGCTAATTTGGGTGGACAACTGGATGACAACTTAGGAATGTTTGCTTCTATCAAGGCAATGTAAGTGGTATTTCTCTCTTCTCACAAACCATTTTCTGTGCCTATGCCTGTCCATTGAACAATGTTGTGAT
This sequence comes from Durio zibethinus, assembly GCF_047325235.1. NCBI lineage: Eukaryota > Viridiplantae > Streptophyta > Magnoliopsida > Malvales > Malvaceae > Durio > Durio zibethinus. The sequence continues at coordinate 11,226,546 of NC_143163.1, forward strand.
GTTATAGTATCGGCTTGACAGAAGTGACTTCCCCTGCATTTCAGAGGGAGACTTAATTCTTATTCACTGTTTTTTGTATTCTTTTACAGTGGTCTTCATTCGAGAATATAATGGAAAAAAGAGCACAGAATGCACTTGGTTGGCACTTATTCTGCATTTAGGTTTGGGATTGATTTCAAATGCATGGGGATTTTTAGGAACTTAAAATGTATTGACTTTTTAAACTTGTTAAACACTAAACTAATTTTCTCAAACATAAGAACCCATATAGAGGAATTTTCTTAAGCGGTTTAAATAATTATATCATGCTTGATACATGCAATTATTAATGCATTCAGCGATCAGATTATTAGCTTCTAAGTGAGAAAATAATGTGCTCTAGATATGCATGGAAAATAAGGGTGAGGTGTGAGATAGCTCTTCTCTATATTATAGTAATATTATCACATTTTCTAAACTATTAGATGATACCATTCCTTTCTGATATGTAGGATGGTCACTGTCATTGATTTTTTTGTAATTTGTCCTGTTTCAGAGATCTAAGCAACAACCTGATCGGGGGCAATATTCCATCCAATTTGCCTGTTACTATGCAAAACTTGTATGTTTTATCCTCACATGAATTCATATCTTTTCATCTCTTTGGTAAATTCATATAACTCTTTAAATTTTGGCAGTTTTCTTTCAGCCAATCAGTTCAGTGGAAGCATTCCAGATTCACTATCTTCTTTAACTCTGTTGACAGACATGTAAGTTTTTGCTTCTTTGTTGTTTGAGATGATGCCGACCTGTTCTTACTTCAAAACAGAATGATATTGCTAAGATTTTTTTTTTTTGGGTACTGTCAGGTCACTGAACAACAATCTTTTGAGTGGAGAGATACCAGATGCCTTTCAATCCCTTTCTGGCTTGATCAATCTGTAGATCACAAATTTCAATTTAATTGTTAATTTCCTGGTTCCTTTTATAATTTATTCATAATTGGAGCAAATTGTTTCTTTATAGGGATTTGTCCAATAACAATTTGAGTGGGCAACTGCCTCCATCTATGGAAAATTTGTCTCGTCTGACCACTCTGTGAGTTATCCTCCATTCTGAATGGCAATTTTATCTGAATGGACGATAAAGCTGACTGTCTTGCTTGGCAGACGTTTGCAGGTCAATCAGCTGTCCGGGACACTAGATGTTTTACAAGATCTTCCCCTAAAAGATTTGTACTATTCTCTACTATGCCATTTGTTTCTTTTAGAATGAATATTTGTTTCTATAATTCTTTAACATTTCTAGAACCATATTATAATGGTTTTTAGAAGTTTGTAGGAGGAATTTTGGCTAAAAATTCCTTTACCTTTTTCATCCTGTTTTGAACAGGAACATAGAAAATAACCTTTTCTCTGGGCCCATACCCGAGAAGATGCTGAATATCCCAAGCTTCAGGTGAGCACTGTGCAGTCATCACATTTGAAGAGATTAATCTTTTTCATTTGCCAATTTTAAGCAAGCACACATCAGTAAAGGTCATGCTGATAGGTGCATATTCAATGCCATAGATACAGATATTAGTGATGTTTCTCAGCTTCCAAAATTTAGGGAACTTATATGGTTTATCATTGAGAAATACCATGACGGCCAATTGTTTTGTAAGAATTGGTTAAAATCTGGTTGATGGATTTATGCATCTTATGGAGCCCAATTTATAATGGCACAATAACTAAACACAATCTTCTTTTGAGGATGGCTCTTACTCCACTTTTCATTTTTTCTATAGCTATAATCCAAATGCACATATTTTATAACTTTTTTTATTTGGTTCACTTTTTTCTGTGGATATAATCTAATTGATATTATTATATGCTTTTCTTTCTGTTATGTGTTTGTTTGCTTATACTGAAATTCTGTGCACAGAAAAGATGGAAACCCGTTTAATTCAACCATTGCTCCATTGCCTGCTCCCACATCACCATTAGCACCATCACATTCACCGCCACGTTCTGAAACACCAACTTCTGATCAAACACCTGGAAAACATGCCAATGGGCCTTCTGCGTCAGAGGGATCTAATTCGAGAGAGAAGAAGAATTTCTTAACTACCAAAAGAGTGGTGTGGATATCAGTTGCGGGTGTTTTGTTTTTTATAATATTGGCTTTAGGAGTTCCGTTTTTTATGCCAAAGTGTAGCAGAGTAAGGGAAGAGGCGGGCATAATTTTCAAAAGGCATCAAGTGGGTGCATATGGAGGCAACAGAGAGAAACTTGGTGAAGATGGTCCCGTACCCACCACAACCAGTCAAACAGAGAAAGGCAAATGATTATGCTTTAGATATAGATTTTTTGCTTTTTTTTTTCCAGGTTTTAATTGTTTGAGCAATAGGGCTTTTTTTTTTTTTGAAAATTTTGTCAACAGGCCCAAAAGAGGCAGTCACAAGACCAGTGGGAGGTAATCAAACAGAGAGGGGAAGAATGGGGGCGATTGCAAAGCTGCAGAATGAGAAAGAGAGAAATGTGGAAAGGACAGCCACAACACCAAAGCGATTTGACCATGAGATAGACATGAGTAGATTTGATATGACGTGGATGGAGACCCCACCACTACCCCCTCCTCCTCCCCCTCCACCTCCTCCACCACTTTCTGAGAAGGTCATTGTGAAACCAATTGTGCCTGATGAAGTAACTACCGCAAGGCCTTCTGCCAAAACTCCAAAGCCATCTACATTTGCAAAGTCTTTCACCATTGCGGCCCTTCAACAATATACAAACAGCTTTTCTCAAGAAAATCTTATAGGGGGTGGCATGCTAGGGAGTGTCTATAGGGCAGAACTTCCGGATGGGAAGGTACAATTATTTGTTTTAAATAGATTTGATTACATTAGAAGCAGGGCCTTTCTTTTGCTTTAATAAATTTTCAAAGTGAATGCTACAATCATACCCATTCCCATGTCTGTATCATTGCTTCGTAGGCCTGCAAGTGGAAAAGAAATACTGCTAGATCTAACAGAAATATTGAGTTAACTTTAGCCAGTAAAAGCAAATTTTGGTGGTCATAGATAACCTATTGGTTGTCAGTTTTAGAATTTATAATGCCATTTTCCCCTCCCTCTGTCCTTGCTTTAACCCCTTGTCTGCATATTTGCATATAAACACAAAATTGAGCTCATGTGTATGGTGCCATAGCATATTAAGTAGACATTGTAGATAGTATATATGCATGGAGCATCTTCATATTCTGATGCATAATTGTGTTGGATGCATTTTTGTAGCTACTTGCAGTCAAGAAACTGGACAAGAGAGTTGCCAGCCAGCAGAAGGATGATGAATTTATTGAGCTGATAGAAAATATTGATCGTATCCAGCATGTGAATATTGTCAGGCTGATGGGTTACTGTGCAGAGCATGGTCAAAAGCTTTTGATCTATGAGTATTGCGGTAATGGATCACTGCAGGATGTGCTCCACGCAGATGATGAATTTCAGAAGAAGTTTGCATGGAATGCCCGTATCCGGATGGCACTTGCAGCTGCTAGAGCCTTAGAGTAAGTCACCATTGGGATGAGATGGCTATATCTTGCATTGCTTCTTCTCTAATCTAGTAGGTTCAACTTTAGATATTCAATTGGTTGGGCTCCTGTTGTCTGAATCTTTCTTTAAATGGAAGGGGTGTCATCAGTTATGTTATGCAAGCACTTCAGCATGATGTTATTAACAAGGAGTTATATTATGAAATTGAATCTGGTTAGAACCTCCCTGCTTTAGTTTATAAAGACTAAATTGTAAAACCAATAAATCTAAGTTAATAGTGGGAGTAAAATTAAGATAATTATGATAGGTCAAAAGAAAGCATTGACCAACTGCTGGTGGGAGGTTTTCCAATGAACCTTCTTGTCTTTTCTGCCGATGACCTTTCTGTTCCAAGTAGCTTTGTGCTGGAGTGGAAAAAGAATTAAGAGTGAGATTAGTCTAAGAGTCTAGTAATTTTACATACTTAATAGTTCTTAGTTCTGCAGATTGACATAATTGCAGAACGTAAAGAGTAAGCTAAACGGATAAATTCATGTTTTCTTCCCACTCAACACACACACAGCTTTTTTTTTTTTTTTTGAGGAGGGGGTGGGGATTTGTTAATTTTCTTTGACCCTTTCCTTAAGTTTTTTTGTCGAAGTACACACCATTTCAGTCCTGATTTCTTGTTTTACGCGAGAAGGTATCTGCATGGAGCCTGCCAGCCACCGGTTGTACACAGAAATTTCAAGTCTGCCAATGTTCTCCTTGATGATGATCTCGATGTGCGTGTCGCTGATTGTGGTTTGGCTTCATTAATAGCATCAGGTTCTGTAAGTCAGGTACGCTCAAGCTTGTCATCACCTTAGTATTGCCTCTTTGAACATGGGACAGTGGTAAAGCTTGGAACTTTAACTGGGTTGTACACAACTTTTAAATTTTTATTGAGACTGGGTTGTTTGCATTTTGAGAAGTGGCTATTGTGCGATTAGTAAGTTAAAAGATATTCCTCAAAAATGAAAAAAAGTTAAAAAACATAACGACATTTTTCTTGGAAACATCAGCTTAGAGGAATATAATTGACAGCAGTCTGAATATTAAATGGAAGCAGCTGTAATAGTGAATGTCTGATGGTAAGCTCTTGAGATAATCTCATATTTTTGACTGTTCATCTACCCTTGTTACTTTTAGTACAAAGTGAAATTTTAGAGGTTTCAGTTGTCTGGTGATGGCATGATACTAACACTAAGGACAGGTACTTTGGCCTTTCCTTTGGTATGAAAAATTATTCGGGGAAGGTCCCAGATGATTCTATATCTGGGAGAGGAAACTGCCTTATTCACATGCCTACTAGTATATGCATAAAGAAAGAGTGCCTCACCTTTCCTCTAATTGCTTGTTTATTTGCTGCCAAGAATTGAATCATGTTCTTGCTGTTAATATATGTGCCTGAAATAAATTAGTTAGCCTTTGTTTGTTTAGGGGTTAAATAAAAAAATGGCCCATGTGTTATGCACTTTTTGTCAGTTTGGTATTTAAAGAAATAAAATTCTCATTTTGGTACCCAAACTTTCATTCCATCAAGCATTTTGGTACTCCAATCTAACACCGTTAGTTAACTTGCTTAAGTAGCATTAATACCTAATAAAATCATGGTACATGGCATAAATGTCCAGTTATTACCACATTATCTATTTTTAATGTAAGCATTTAAGTAAAAAATTTTAAAATTTCTAAAGATATATTTGTAATTCAAAATTTAAAAAATAAAAAATAAAAAATAAAAAGGCAAAGGTACGGGAAGAGAAAAAATTGTTGACGTGGCAATAGCTGACATGATGATTGTACATTTATGACATGTGGCATGACTTTATTGGGTATTCATGCCACGTCAGCCACTTAATGACAGTAACAGTGCGAAGTATCAAAGTGCTTTAACAGAATGAAAGTTAGTTTATTAAAGTGAGAATTTTATTTCTTTAGGTATTAAACTGATAGAAGATATATAGTACATGGGACATTTTACATATTAATCCTTTATATAAAAAGATTGAGCTAGACAAACAAACTTTATGTCATATATTCAATAATAGTGTCAGCATTCTTGATAGTGCAGTAATAAGCAGACTCAAGGGCATAATTATATTTCTATGTTTTTTTTTTTTTGGCAGAAATGGTGGTATTGTTGGCTAGGCAAAATTTGTGGTCATGTAGGGAAAATGTTGAAGACTTTTTTTTGGCTTCACGTTAGGAAAATATTGAAACTAAATGCTTATTGTTGAATTTCGTTCTCAATCTTGATAATACCATTTGGTTGGGGGCAGCTACATAAATCTTTCTTGGGCATTCAGCTTTCCAATTCTGAAACTGTTCTACTTTCAGTTGTCAGGACAACTGCAATCAATTTATGGTTACGGAGCTCCAGAATTTGAGACCGGAATTTACACTTCCCAGAGTGATGTTTACAGCTTTGGAGTATTTATGTTGGAACTCTTAACTGCCAGGAAATCTTATGACAGGTGAAGGGGGTGAAACCTTGAAGGGGTGAAACCTTATTGCAGTTTATCACTATATGTGCATTTCATTAATGTGATTAATTTATATTTTCTTGAAAATGTTATTTAGGACAAGGAGTAGAGGGGAGCAATTTCTAGTGAGATGGGCAATCCCTCAACTCCATGACATTGAAGCATTATCTAGGATGGTTGACCCTTCTCTCAATGGAGAATATCCTGCTAAGTCGTTGTCACGCTTTGTTGATATCATTTCTCGGTGTCTTCAGGTGAGAATAGCATGGTTAGTTTTTATATGCTATATATGTGCACATAACTATTTGCTATATAAGCATTCTATCTAGGATGTAAAATTGGTACTTGAACCTAATGCATGCAAATAGAATGGTAGACTTACAATAGGCTTCTGAAATGCAAAGCAAGTTAGATTAGAATGTGTTGTTGTAGAATATAGTCGATGATGAATGGGGAGGACATTCAATCGTTTGGTCAGTTTGGGCTTGAAAATTCAAAAATTGAATTAACTGACCTCACTTGAAATGACTGATTGAACCAAATTGATTTAAAGTGAAACTAAAATGATTGAAACCAACTTAAATCAGTCTATTTGATTGGTTTTAATTATTTAAAAAAAATATAATTTATGTTATTACATAAAAGTTATTTATATTTATTTTATATATACACTATATACTATATAAAATAAGTGATATATTATTTATATGATTTTAAAATATGATTAAATTATGTTGTATTTTTATTATATAAAAAATATATTTGAAAATAAATTAATAAAGTCGATTAATTCGGTATATTCAGTATATTCAGTATTTTGAAATTTGATAACTGATTGAACCAACTAAATAAACCTTTTTTTAAAACTAATTAATATCAAAATTAAATAAACCAAACCGAATTAATATATTTTGATCAGTTTCGATTGGTTAAATTGATTACAATTGATTAGTGCTAACCCCAAATGATAGTATCAATATCCTATTTTAAATTGAATTAAATTGAAAAAAATATAATATTAAAAGATTGATATTTACATTTACATTAAATTTTTACATAAAAAATATATAAAAAATATTTTTATTGTTGTGTTGTACAATATCGGTGTCCTCATTTTTTAGAAATTGATATGTTGCCGTATTCATGTCATGTTGTACCCGTATTTCATGTTCATATTCGTACTTCCTAGGTAAGAGTTTATTTATTTTTTTGTAATGTCTAATTTAACCTAAATTTTCTTTTTCGGATATGATTTTCTTTTATAAAAAAAAAATCAGGAAAATGTTGTGCTACAAAACTAAAAAGCTAACAAGTTTTAGCAAGGAATAACAACACAAAAAGAAAACACCAACTTTTACCCAATAACTTAATTCCCCGATGTAGCTGAAAAGAGGAATTGGAGATAATCTTTTAGAACTTACTGTGGCTGCTAATTTTCAATCAAATAATTTCAATGATTTGAGAAACCAAAGAGGCAGTAGACAAAGGAGAAACACCATGCTACTTATTGTTTCTTTCTCTTTAGATTAGGGTGTAAATGAATCAAATATAAATGAATTTTATTATATTTGTAAATTATTTGTTTAATTAACAAACCTAAAATATTATTCATGGTTGATGTTAAGTATAAATGAATATAAAAAAATGAAAATCGAGTTTTTTCATTTTTTTCATGAACTGTTAGTCGAATGTTCTTTTCGTTACACTTTGCCATTATAAACGAACTTTATTATGTTCGTTATCTGTTCATTTAATTAAAGAATCTTGAAATGGTATTCGTGATAATTTGTTAAGCTTAATAAATGCACATAAATGAACAAAAACCAAGCCTGTTTAAAACTGTTCATCAAACGTTTTATTTGTTTAGACCATTACTCCAAACACCGTAAGTAAAAGCATAAAATAGTTTGAAGGCTTGGATTCTCAAGGAATTGTCTTCCTAATGACTAAGAGCCTACGGAATTTCAAAATTTTAATATTTAACCTACATTTTCTATTGCCATTGGAATGAAATTTCAATCTCTCACAAATTCGAGGATGATAATTGAAATAAAAAGGATTGTGATTGAGAATATAGCTCTTAGACATCCTCTGCCTAAGCATCCATCGGTACAAAAGTTTCAGCCAAAATCAAACATCTTGGACATATTCTTTTGCACATGTTTCTTACTTTGCCATGAAGAAGTATGATTCTTCATAAATACTAAGCCTGAAAGGTTTCAGGGGCAAACCAAAGTTAGTCTGTTTCTACGTGGAGTTGACTTGGTTGACTATATGTATTACTTGAAATGGTTTTAATTTACATTCATGATCTTAAACTGCAAAAAAGTTTAATAAAGTGTGTCACTTAATTACTTGCTATATGTTATGTTTCATATGAATGGTTAATTCTTGCTTTTGTGCATGTTATATTTCATATTAATGGTGTAACCATGAATGATTTGTTAAAAAGATAGCATATGTAATTAGGATTTCACTCTCTATCTTTCTCCCCATGTTAAAAGTACAATTGCTTGCCTAACCTCAACTTCATTTTTCAGTCTGAACCAGAATTCCGGCCGCCAATGTCTGAAGTTGTCCAAGATCTATTGGACATTGTACGAAGAGAGCGTCCCAGTAATGAATCAAATGGAGACTGACTTATAGTAGGCAATAAACCTGGTAATGTCAGTTTATGAATTTAAGTCACAGAGATTTGATCCAACAGATGTTGATCTGAGAAAATACATCCGTTGTAAAGAGGCAGCAGACAAAATGCTCCTACTAACACACCCAAGTTACATCCCAAGCTCTTACACGAGGAGTTTTGAAGGTCATCAACCGAGGTACCTCATTGCTGTGACTATGAACAGTCTGAATTTTCAGGTCTTTTGCTTTTAATTTTTCTATTGTTCATTAAATCATGCAAACAATGTCTTTGCTATGGCATAAATATGCTTATCATTTGTTTCATAATATTATTAATTATTCATAATGATTTTGTTTCCTCAATGTGATGGATGGTTTCATTTCTCTTTTCCTGAATAGATCCATCTAGTAATGTGTACAACATATGAACATATTATTGGTGTGTGTATTGTTATTATTATTATTATTTGGCTAGGTGGTGTTATGTCCTAATTTAAAACAAAGATTTTGTCCATAATTTTCTTAGTAGTTAACACCATTATGTACCTATATGAAAGGTGTCCTAAATGGTTGTCCTGAATTTGCAAGGCGAATTTATAAGGTTGCAGGACTGCAGAAACATTATCCTAGAAGAGATGCAGCTACTGTCTTTTCTACTTGTTTGAACTGATACTTGAGCAAATTGATATGCTTGTGGGAAAAATATGTAGCTTTAAATTTGTTTGCATTTTGGATATAACCTTTGAATTTGACTCTTTAAAATCGGATTACCCGAATGGTTTTTTAACCGTTTTTTCTAAAATATATTCTTAAAATATTGTAATTGACCACTTCTTACCTTGCTACCTAAGATTCGTGTTTTTGTCAGTCATATATTTATATATATCATCAGTCTTAATCAAAATTACCTAAGGGTGGCATGTCAAACAAATTCAGATAGAAAACGTCCAAGGGCAACGAATGGACACCATTCTGCAGTATCATCCAACTAAGGATTTATTTGAATGGAAGGTAAAATTTATTGCGATTAAATTAAAAAAAAAAAATTTATTATAAACGAATAAAAAAATTATTATAATTATAATTAAAAAAATTAATAAAAAATTTATGTTAATTTAATTTCACTAATATTGACGTTGGGATTTAATTAAAAATGTAATGATACGATGGGTTTAATCGTATTATATCAAAACATGATAGAATTAAAACGATTATTAAAATTTAAAAAAAAACAGTAGTATAAAAGAAAATTAAAACGATTATTAAGATTTAAAAAAAAAGTAGTATAAAAGAAAATGTGGAATTTTTAATAATAACGTGATTTAATAATCTGTTAATAAAATATTAAATTTTAATTTCAGAATTCAATTTCTAACCATTTTAAGTTAAAAAAATTGCGGATATGGCCAAAATATTCAATAGAACGTACTGTGAACTAAAAGTTCAATCAAGCCCATTATGAAGTGTTATTTAAACGCCAGGCGCAGCCCGCGAGACTCTTACTGGTCTTCTTTCCCTTCCATTTTCTTTAGAAACAAACACCGTTCTTTCCAAAAATAAACTACATCCAACCGTTCGAATAATCGAAGCACCCCAGCCCCTCCTCTTATTTTTCCCTCTCTATATTTTCTCGAAATCCATCTTTTCTTCCTTTTTTTTTTTAATTTTATTTTTTGCCAAATATTCTCTCTCCTCTCTCTCTGTCTCTCTCTGTCTCTCTTTCAGTGTCTTGAACTCAGATCTGTTGCGCATTGTTTTAGTCTTAGGAATTTCGTTTTTGTGATGCAATGAGTCGCTATGATTCTAACCCTTTCGTCGAGGAAGAGGTTAATCCTTTCTCGGTAAGTTCCGTACGCACGTATTTACGCATCCGGATCCAACTTTCCATAAATGTCAATTCGTCCGATTGCAGGGGTTTGCATATTTGTCTGTTTCCTTTTTGCGAGATTTGATCGATAGGTTTTATTGATTTGGATGATTGATTGGCTAAATTGCTAGATCTGTTTCATTTCCTCTTCCAATTGGAATTCTTTGAGTTAGAATTAATTCATTTTAAGATAGGATTTATTGTTTTCTACAATGTAGCTCTCGTATCTGTGTTCCTTTGATTTTTTTTTCTTCATTGCGCGAAATGTAAAGCTACGAATTGAAAGTAACTGAAGGTTAGACTCTAATAATGCCATTTTTCTGAGATGTACGTTTTAAACGTTGACAAATTGTTATGGATGTGACATGGTGATTTTTATTTAAGAAAGAAAAAAAAGATAAATAAGCTTTGTTTCTGATACATAGAGCTGATACATGAGAATTCATGGTGTATGGCATTTCTTTGGTAAAAATTGTTTACTTGTTTCCCTTCAGCTTGACCACATGGAACTTTGTCACGATATATCCTTAAAAGCATAGGCACTGATTTAATTCCTGCAAGATGAATTGTTGTTGAAGTTCTTAAGTTAGTTTTTTTTTTTTTTTTTGTTGCTTATAATGAGCTGTATGTTTACATTTTATTTATTCCAGGACCCAGCAGTTAGGAAAGGATCAGGGCAATCAAATTATAGTGGAGGTGACTTTTATACTACGGTAAGTACTTTTTTCCTACAATTATCTGGTTCCCTTTACCTGCATAATGTTTGATACTGGGATTTCAATTGTTGGAGCAAAAAATGGTGGCAGATAGAGTGGTTAACGTACTGAATTTTTATGTATGTGTTTATTAACGCATAGCTTGGTTGCAATGACTAGTGAAAGACAATCATTGATTTTCTCATGATGCTCATGCTTTGACTTGATTCTAATGATTGGTAGTGGTACTAGAATTCTAGTAGTTAAATGGTTGCAATAATGAGAGTGATTGCCATTACGTTGAAGATGCTTGCTACAGTTGCTGCTAATGAACATGATCATGGAAATGCCTTCACTTTTTACTGGTCTTTGTGGTGGATGCTACTATTAGTATTGGTAGCGGTAACAAAATTCTTTTCTAGGATGAATTCATAACTCTTTGTAGCCACTGGGTTTGAATAAATTCCTTTCTTTCCCAACTTTTAAGTAGCTCATTTACTTATAATGGAAATTGGATAGATCCAAAAAAGGTGCTACATGAAAGACCAATTTACCCATAGTGAGAATGAATGCAAAGCTCCAGGAAAGCGATCATGGAGGGATAAGCTTGCTTTCTCCCTGAGACAGTGAGATGTAGCTTGAAAGCCGATATATATCCTGATATTTAGGAAGATGGCATGTTGAATCCTGATTGTAGGTGCAGTTTTGTGCATAATCTTTTATCCCAAAATTTATGGGACTCTGTTTCCCATTACCTTTATGCCTTGCTTGCTTTGTGAAATTTTATGTAGGAATGCTTGTTGACACTGTAATTGTTTGTCATGTGACTGGTTTATTTTCTTGTCTTGCATATGCTGTTAGTTTATGTGTTGTGCTTGTGTATGCATGATTTAGTAATCCCGTGCAAGTTCTTATAATCTTGGTTTTTTTTTTCTTTTAATTATAAATATATAATTTTAGAATCCTGGTAGTGTCCCTCCTGCAACATCAAGGCTTTCACCCCTTCCTCCCGAACCATATGACCGTGGTGCAACAATAGATATTCCTCTTGATTCTGCCAAGGTATCCTAAAAGTTATCCAGATATTGAATGGCCTACTATCATGTTTTTGTATTTTCTGTTTAAGCAAAAAACTTCTTTTGATATATATATTTTTTATCTTATCAACTCTAGGATTTGAAAGCAAAGGAGAAGGAACTTCAAGCAAAAGAGGCTGAACTGAAAAGGCGAGAACAGGTAGTTTCTTGTTGTCTGTTTGCATTTGAGCAAGGCTGGCTGATGAATAATAAATCTGGTGCTTCGAGTTAATTATTTGAGGTATTTGATATCAGCAATGATAAGTTACTCCTTTTGTATTGTAGCTTCAATTACTCCTTTTGTATTGTAGTTTCAATTATAGACATTTCAATTTAATTATTGCTAACTTGGTGCAAAAAATTGAAGCCATAAATTTTGAATCTTAATTTCTGACTCATATTGTAGTTTGATCTATTTCTTACTGTCTGAATGTTTGTAAAATATCTTTATGTCCTGAATTCTGTTCCTTTTCATTGTGAAAATTCTAAATTCTTCAGTGACTTGATCCTTAAGTGTAAATTTGGATGCCATATGTAACTGGTGTTGTCTGTAAGGTGGTTTTGCAATTCCATTTTCTTTTAGAATAAATTGTCCTCCTAGTAACTGAATGTTATCTTTGTATTATGCAGGAATTGAAAAGGAAGGAGGATGCAATAGCACGAGGTCGGTTCTTTTTTATTGTTGATGACTTGATGAATTTTTACATTACCAATTTGATTTTGACATATGTTCTTGCCCTTGTCTTGGCAGCTGGAATAGTAATAGAGGAGAAAAATTGGCCACCATATTTTCCTATTATCCATCATGACATTGCAAATGAAATACCAATCCACCTACAAAAGATGCAGTATGTTGCTTTCACAACATTGTTAGGTGAGTTCAAGTTCAGGTCTCTTTGTTTCTTTGGGAAATGGTTTCAATAATTTAAATGGCAGTGCTTGGATTTTGATTTTGGATTGTCTTATTGTTTCAGTCTATTTTTAACTTTTATCTGCCTATCTATTTCTCTCTTGCTCTTTCTAACATATACTTCAGTGAGTCTTTCAGTTAAAAGGTGGATCATATTGGTTGTAATGTTCATTTCCTGGATTCTTTTTGGCTAGATTATTTTCTTGTTCATGTCTTGAAAAATGTCTAAATTGCCATTTTGTTATGATGGTTGATGCTAACTTTAGTATATAATCTGAACATGGGCAGGTTTGGTTCTGTGTCTCTCATGGAATATAGTAGCTGTTACCACTGCCTGGATCAAGGGAGAAGGTGGGTTTTGAAACTTAGCATGGCCCTTAACATTAAGCATTTAATTGCTAATTTGGCATCTTTTATCATATTGAGTTTATATATATATTTTTTCCAGGTCCAACAATTTGGTTTCTCGCCATCATATATTTCATATCTGGGGTCCCTGGGGGCTATGTTTTGTGGTATCGCCCTCTTTATCATGCTATGAGGTACTACATTGGGGTTATTCCTTATCTGGTTTATATGTAATTAAAACTGTATCTATCCAATTATTGCTTGTGAATGTTATATTACTTTTGTGTAATTATTTCTGCTATCTTGACTCCTATGTTGTGAAGAAATTGGAAATTTGGATCCACTGATTATAAAACATGTTTTCTGCTTCTAGATGTGGAGAGATGATATTACGATACCCTACGTATGAATCATGTACCATCATTTTTTAAACAATGTGACTATGGGTTGAAAAAACTATGAGAATTATTTAGAAATGCCACTTGTAGTTATGTACTTGGATTTATTTTATGTATATCTACATATTAGTTTTTGTTCCAATCCTTAATCCTAACTTATATAGTTATGTTTCTATTCCTTTTACAGGACTGATAGTGCGTTGAAGTTTGGGTGGTTTTTCTTGTTTTACTTGGTATGCTTCTTGCTTTCTCATTGTAATTGTTCTATATTCATGGAAGATATGTTGGAAAGCTCCTCATTTCTGACTCTTTTCTTCCTTCTTGCAGTTGCATATTGGCTTTTGCATATTTGCTGCAGTTGCTCCTCCAATTATATTCAAGGGAAAATCCCTTGCGTAAGTTTGTTTGGCCTTTTTCCTTGGGGAATTTTGCTTCTTACAACTTTTTTTTTTGGAATTAAGGTTATTCTTTATTTAATTCTTTTATAGAGAAGGCCTTTTATTTATTTATTATTATTATTTTTTTTTTTTGAGAAAGACTAGATGTCTTGCCTCTTTGAATGTTTCTTCCTGAATATTCAGCCATATTTTGTGTTCTACGCGTTTACGGTTTTACACAATCTGAAGGGAAGCAAGTCTATCCCTGAATTTCCAACATGTTTACCATCTCTTAGTTGTTCTGCTGGAAAAGATGTTTATGTCGTTCATGTAGGAGAAGCTTTAATCTTGTATATTTTTTCCTCTATTGTAATCTTTGGCTGTCTTCATGGTGTAATTATTTGTGCAGAGGTATTTTGCCTGCAATTGATATCTTCAGCGACCATGCTTTGGTGGGGGTAAGTCTCAAACCATTAGAACGCCATAGTCAATTTTCAAGCACATTGTTGTAGTATCAATACTATTTGGGATCATGATTTTATGAAGTATATAGCCTTGTATGGAATAATACGAAAATATATCTGCCATTTGCATGGTTCTCGTTTACTATTTCATTGCATCTCTGAGAAGGCTTGACATTGTCCGTGCTTCATTTCAACTTGCAGACATTGTACTTTATTGGTTTTGGATTTTTTTGTGTTGAATCATTGCTCAGTGTCTGGGTTATTCAGGTTCACTAATCTCTCTTCTTTCATTACCATTTCAGCGAAACTGCTCCATTTTGTTTTCTACTAAGCCTCTGTTTTCTCTTTTGTATTTACAGCAAGTTTACATGTATTTCCGAGGTAGTGGTAAAGCTGCTGAGATGAAGCGTGAGGCTGCAACAAGAACCATGATGGCGGCACTATGATACGGAGTCTGGAATAGAAGATGGTGTTTGCAGGTGAACTTGCATATGTCCAAAAAGTTACCATTACTTTGTCACTTGTCCTTCCCATAACGTTGGTGGCTTTATTCCCAATTCATTTCATTGTTCTTTAAATATATTTGTTGAATGAAGAATGTTGACAAATCAGACAAAGTTGGACATAATGACGATCAAAGTTTGTGGTTAGAAGGCAGTTTCTTTTGGCAGGCAATCATTTGTTTTGACCATAATTTCAATGTTTTTATACATAGAATGACTCGTATGCTTAATCTCTGCTTCCCGAGATGATGAATGAAGAAACTCAATAGCCTGTTGCTTTGCATGCAGAAGACGGATTTACATAATATCTTAGTACCATGACGCAAAATGAAAAAGAATTTAAAATATAGCCTGAAAAATAAACTCAAATTGCTCGTTGACAGGCCATATGATGTTCCATAACTGCTGCATATAAAAAGGGATAAGTTGAGAAATGCTGCAGCCTGCAAGTCTACCCGATTTAAGCTTATGTTAAATTATGTTTGTTGAACTTGTAATTTATGTTAAATCACTGGATACATTTGTTTGCAAGTAGGACAAAATATATGAGCAAAGGATTCAAGCGTGCCAATATCATGTATTGTCAAACTCCAAACAGTCGATTTTGTAGCTGAGGCACATTAAGAATTAATGGAAAACCCACTTTTGGGCAGGTTTTTCAAAGCTTCTGCTAGATGGGGCTCACGCTAGAATTTGGCCGGACCAGGCTCGCCCCTGTTTTTTCAGAAAAAAAAAAAAAACCACTAATCCTGTTCGGGACCCGATATCCACGACAGCTCCACTTAGTCTGGTCTCTCTTTCTTGGCCTAAATGGTCTTAATCTCCTTTTGTAATCGCTAATAAGTGAGTAAATTTCAGTGTTACATCACTTAAATTTGGCCAAAAATCTCTTTTTTTTTTTCTTTTTTAAAGGAAAAGACCAAAATCTTTTTTTTTTGGCCAATTGGCTAAAATCTATTTTACATCACTAAACTTCAATTTATATCAATGGATTACTAAATTTTGTTTATTATACCAAATTTAGTTATTCAATCAGATTTCATTCAAAACAAATTAACTCAAAAACTGCATGGTTGCCACGTAAACTGTGCGAACATTTACCGCATCAATGTTTTTTTTTTTTTTTTTTACCAAATCAACGTTTTCTGGACACAAAAAAATAGAAAGAAAAAATTCATTACAATTCCAGCAAAATCAAAATAAAAACATGGCAAAATTAAAGAAAAAGATTTTTTTTTGTCTTGCTTTAAACCTATTGCTACCAAACATTAATAAAACTAACCACACAGAAAATGGCAACTCAACTTCATCCAAAAATCTTATTTTTTTATAAAAGAAATAATATAAAAAATTAATCGGAAAAAAACCAAAAATATAAATAGCATAAAAAAAAAAATTATAATAACTTAGCTAAAATAAAATCAAAATTTCCTGAAAAAAAACTGAATAGGCCATTCGATGTGCCGTAGACATTTATTATTATCCCTCAGCTTTAGCATTTTGAATTTTGTTTTCCTTCTCTCCTTTATAGGAATAGGAGTTGGGTGCAGCTTTGCTTTGTTACTGTTAGGGCTGGCTTATGGGAAGCAAGTGCCAACGCCTAAGGATCACAGAAAACTCCAAAACCTTGAGCAGCCCCTAACCCTAAAAAACTCTGGGCCTAAACCATACAAAAGAAGAGCAAGAAACAAAAACCCAAACCAACAAAATGACACATAGTTCAAGAGAATTGAGGCATGAAAGTTTCCAGCATCACATCTTCGTTTCACCAAGAAAGCTTCCTCACCTCCATTTTCCTTGTGTTGCTAGAGCTTTCCTCAGCATGGCGTAAGTGGCAGCCTAAACTTATATACCCAGAAGCAGAATTCAAGAAGATGTAGGGTTTCTCTAGGGTTTAAGCTACAGTATCACTCTAAAACCTTGTTTTTGCCCACTAGAAGTTCTTCAAGTTGTTAAAAAGAGGAGTTATGGAGGTGTTTTGCCTTCGATTCTTAGGTCTCTGGAGTCCAATAAGTATGTAGAGAAAACCCGTAGTTTAGTTAGTGAGAATTTGAGTCCAAAAGAGCAGACTATGATACTCAACGAACAAAGTAATTGTGAGAGAGTTATTTGGGTTTTTGAGTTTTTCAAATCACTAAAAACCTATGTGCCAAATGTAATTTATTATAATATCATGCTTCGAGCGTTGGTAAGAGCTCAAAGATGGGATGAGTTATGGCTTTGCTACAGGTTGGAGATTGCATAAGGCGAGTGGGCCGAAATACGACTGAGGTCCAATTTTGGAATGGGTCCAATGAAGTGGTTTATTTTGAAAGATAGTTAACTTCTGTTAATGCATGATTAGTGATGTTAATGTTGGATTAGTTAAAGAATTAGTTACGAGAATGTATGGTTCGTTAAGGAGAGCATCGTCAGTGTAAGATCATTCTAGATTATTTCAATACAGAAGGTTCCTTTCACTCTCAGTATTCTCTTCTTTTCTTCTCTAATTCCTTATATTTCTTCTTCGCTATTTACACTCGATTTGAAGTGTATCAACTAGTATTAAAGCTCTGATTCTAGCAAGGCGGAAGGGGTGACGACCAGATCACGAAAGGATGTGATTCAACTTCAAAAGGAGGTTGAAAGGATTCAGCTTACATTGGGAATCAAGATTGCTCAGATGAAGGAAGAGATCAGGAATGAAATGCCCAACTATATGGAAAGGTTGGAGGCAAATATGAAGAAGATGTTTCAAAAGATGGCTTCAAAGTTTGGTTCATCAGAGGAAACTGAAATGGGTGGTTTTGTTGGCCAAAGAGAAGTAGACCTTGGACGTTAACGGGGTGAAGCAGGTGATCAATTAGGCGGAGCTTCCGATGCTTTCTGGTCCCTATAGCAAGTACTCAAAGATCGAGTGTCCTCGATTTGGTGGTGGTGACTTCTGAGGTGGTTGTTGAAGATCGACCAGTTTTTTGAAGCTGATCAAATAAGAGAGCAAGATATGGTCAGAATAATCATGATGCATTTAGATGGCAAAGCTCTCTAGTGTCACCAACATTTTGTGAAAAACAGAGGTAAACTTACTGAAGTTTCATGGTATCAATATATTGTGGAGATGCGATCTCGTTTTGATGACAATGAGTTCTTTGAACTAATGTTTGAGCTTGTTAGTTTGAAACAAGTTCATTCTATTGATAAATATTATGATGAGTTTGAAGGATTACTCAATATGATTCAAATATCTGATGAGCATACCCTTAGCATCTTTATTAGTAACCTAAGCATTAAATATCCAAGCCAGCTAGGATGTTTTACCTAAAGAATCTGACCCATGCTTACAAGTTAACTAACAAATGGAAGCCCTTATATTTTAACTCATCCAGAAAACCTTTCACTCCTTACAAGACTCCTCTGATAGGCCCACTTTTATCCACACAAATACCAAATCGTTTTAAACATGCCTATCCACCATTATTGCCCACACCAAAAACTTCTTTCATGAACTTTAGCCGACCTGCAAAGTATATTACCCCTATCAGTACCTATAAACCTCTAAACACAAAACCAAAACCCAACTTACCTAAGGGCAATAAGTTCCTTCTAGAGAGGAAAGAGATGAAAGGAAAAGGAAGAGATTATGCATGTGTTGCGGAGCTAAGTTTATGTCAAGCCTAGATGCATATGAGCACAATTATATCAACAAGTGGTGGATGAAGGAAGTGACAGCAACCAGCAGCAGGAAGAATTTTCTGATTGTTTAGAGTCCCTTGCTGAGGCTAATGCTGAAGTGGTGGATGTTTTAACTAGGCCAACAATATCCTTGCATGCCTTGATTGGAACAGCTAGTTAGCAAACTATGAGACTCCAGGGAAAAATAAAAAATCAATTACTGGTGATACTAGTGGATTCTGGCAGCGCTCATAATTTCCTTGACCAAGCTATTGTTAAGAGATTGGGGTGTAAGAAGTCTGCAGTGGATGGAGTAAGAGTTACAGTGGCAAATGGTGATCAATTGGTGGCTTGGCAGCTTTGCAAAGACCTTCCTTGGCAGGTTCAGGGCTTGGTGCAATACAGACTTCCTGATCCTACCGTTTGTCATAACGGTATTAGAGAAAAATTTTAAAATTTTAAAATCATTAGATTAATATTTTTTTGGTTAAGTGTAATTGATCATCTAAAAATTTATTTTTTTAATAAAATTTTAAAATTAATTAAAACTTATTAAAAAGATAATTTTTTATTTGGTTTAAGAAAATAAATTTGGGTTCAAAAGTACAGTTGCACGTGAAGAACAATTAACATATCCACAATATTGGTTTTAAAAATAGTACCAATTAACCACATGTATCCTTAGTATTGATAAAAATAATCATAATCTTAATATTTAAAATGATTCCCATAATTTTAACCTTTTTTTTAAAATCTTCTAAAAATATTTTATTTAGAAATAAAATGAAAGTCTTTAGTTTTGAAATATTTCCTTAATTCCCCTATATTTAGGTAGAATTTTGAAGAATGTTTCTCTACTTGAGTCTTTCCTAATATCTCTGAAAATTTGATATATTATTTTTTTTAAAAAGAATAATCATTGAAAAGTCTTCTAATATTTAGGTTGAGTCTCAAAAATTATTTTTACTTAGGAATATTAGTTTTTATTTTTAAAAATCCTTTTTTCAAAATTTTATCCTTTTTCATTTCACATTGATTACCGGCTATGATGCATGTAATGCCATATATGAAACAAATGATGCAAATAAAAATCACACAATGCAATTAATTAATTTTATTTTTTTCAGATATTTTATTTTTATACTTTTTACCATTATTTCTTTGAAAAAAAAATTTAATGATAAAAAATTTCCTTAATTCCCCAATATCTATGTGAAATTTAGAAAAATTCCTTAAAAAGCTTATAATAATATTTAAAATAAAAATAATATTTCTTGGTAAACATAAACATTTGAATTTATTCCAATATCTAAGAAAGATTTTCAAAATTATTTTTACTTAAAAATATTATCTTATTCTTTCATAAAAATATCTCTTTTTTTTTTCTTTTAAAAAAATCATTATTTTCCATTTCTCTGTTATTAGCAAGATGATGCATATAAAGAATAAAAATAAAATGATACAAATAATCAATTTTATTGCTTATCTTGCAAACTTTTTAATCTTTTTTTTACCACCCTTTTATTTTTTCCTTTCAAAGAATATTTAATTATAAAAATAAATATCTTTCATGTTGAAAATTTCTTTTAATTCCCCAATATCTAAGTGAAATTTAAGAAAATTAACTTTTCATTTGCAAAATTTCCTTGTTGTCACACCGTCTTGAGATTTAGGGGTGGGTTGACTTAAGAGCCATACAAATAAGGAAAATTTGGAAAATGAGGGATTAAAAATATTGTTGATAAAAAATAACAAAATAAGGAGTCACCACCAATCTTTTTAGGGTGAAAGTAACCACCAAAAATTTTTTTTCCTTTTGATAAAACATTTTAAAATGGGTTTAAAAAATTTTAGAAAAAGAACAAATTTGCGGTTTGCGAAATTAGAGTTGAGTCCAGAAGTTAGTTATGTGTTGGGAAGGATTAACACTTCCACAGTGCCTATCAAAGATGATACCAATTGGTTACATGTTATCTCTTAATTTTGATTAAAATAGTCTTATTTTGCTTAATGTTTAAAATTAATTCCATTTCTTCGTTTCTTTTTTTTTTTTTGAAACAAGTGCAAAACAAATTTAAAACAAATCTCTTTTTCTATTTTTAATTATTTTGGATCAATTGAAAACAGTTTAAATATTGAAAACAATTATTAACCTCTCATATAACTAAGTAAAGTTTCAAAAATATTCTTAAGGTTTCCAAATTAACCCACAAAAACCAAGATAATACATTTTCATAAATAATAATCACCGAGAGTCCTCTTATAGTTTGGCAAGATCTTGATAATTATATTTAATTGAGATATTATCTTTTTTCAAAACATTTTTCTTTCAGATGCATAAACATAATAAAATGATGAATGCATGACAATATAATATTAATGTATGACAATATAATATGAATGATAGATAATGAATGCGTGATAATATAAAAATACATGTGATGCAAGATAAAATTAAATGCAAATGCATGATTGATTTGGGTTGGTTTTAGGGTTTGGGTTGGTTGGGTCTAAATTAGGATTTAGAATTAAGATTTAGGGTTATGGTTAGGGTTAGGGTTAGGGTTAGGGTTGGCGTTAGGGTTTAAGGTTAGGTGTTTAAGGTTAGGGTTTAGGTTTTTAGGGTTAGGTTTTAAGGTTTCGATTTGGGTTTTAAGATATGGTTTAGGGTTTTATGGGATTTGGGTGTCTAGGGTTTGATGGAATTTGGGGTTTCAAGTTTTGGAGTTTCAAGTTTGGGGTTTCAATTTTTTTTTTTTGGGTTTTATGGAAATGGAAATGAAATAAATGCAAATTACAAAAATGGCATTAATGAATGCATGTGCCAAATGAATGACCTTGAAACATAAATACAAGCTAAGGTATTTTCAAATTTAATATCATAAACATATAATACATGAAAATTCAAAGCTAAAGTGGATTAAACATGAAAAAAATTGAATTTTGGTTTGAATGTCCCACTATTGTTCATCATTAAATACAATTGAACAACATAAAAAATTCACCAAAAACAACCTTTAAACAACATTTTCTCAATGGAACTTTTGTTCAAACATGTGAGAAACTTGTTGAACATCATAAAAACATAATACAAAGCATGAATAAAGGAGTAAATAATCAATAAAGCATGAAGCATGGTTTGGCCAAACATAAATTCCCCATGGTTGAACCTTTTTAACCTATTTTTCAAGCATTTTTTCCATTCCATTTCATCTATACAAGCATAATTCATTTGAAAATAATTGCAACAATTTCATCAAACACCAAATGAATTAATATAACTTGAAAACCTCATGAACAATAGTATCAACCAAACAACAACAAATTAATCATTTTGAAATATAATCTAACTGTATGGAAACTTGAAACTTATAACTAAACATCATCTATCATCTATAAAGTAAACAAGGAATGATCTTCAAGCCAAGCACATGATTCGGCCAAAAAGAAGAAGACAAGGGTCGAACCTTCCATGAAGTTTCTTTATGCATATTTTCATTATATTTTCATTATATTTTCATCCAAACAAGCACCATTTACTCATATATCCATCATACAAAACATTTGGATCACCAAGAAACATTTATCAAACATAAAGTAAACTAAAAAAACTAAAGAAAATATGTGAAACTTACATATGAACCAAACATCAACATATTTCATTCACCACACAAAATCTATACAAGATTCAAACTAACTAATCATTTAAACATTACAAGCAAGATTAAGAAGCAAATAAAACATCAAAGGAGCCAAGAGAAGGTTTGGCCAACAAGGAGGATACCATAGTTGAACCTCTAACTTGGTTTTCTCAATGGTGGATTTTGTTGTTTTTTTGCTTAGATTTCAACTTGAAACCAATTATGAATTAGTTGGATGAAAATTGATTCAAGCTTTGTGCAAGTAAACTAAAACCTTTTAGAAAATCAAACAAAAGATGAATGAAATATGATGAACAATGCAATGAAAAATGAATGGAAATGCTAGGAAAGGCAAAATATGAATATGGAGATAACTTTAAGCCAAGAAGCAACAAATTTTTTTTCTTTTTTTTTCTCATATTTTTTCCTTCATTTTTTCCCGTTATTCCTCTAGTTTTTTCATGCAGAAAATTGTCCCCCCTCTTTTGAAAGAAGAAGAAGCTAAAAAAGTATCTTGCAAGATTGAATATGGACCATAGGATAAAAAACTATCTAATGGCTCACATTTCTCTCTTGTTTTCATTTCAAGGAGCCACATTTCTTTGTTGGATCCACCTTCCTAATATGATATAATGGTCCACATTATTCATTGCAAAGATATGATTTTTATAGCCTTAAATTACATGAAAATATCATTTTGCCTTTAGTGCAAAGTTTTCGGTATTTAAGCTATTTTCTTAGAAATCAATGTTTTTGTGCTCATTTTTGGGATTTTCAAGCACCAAAAATCATGAAATATTATGAAATTAAGATTTGAAAATGTTTGTGAAAATCTAACATTGGGAAGGTCAAATTATAAAAATACCCTTAAAGGGTATTTTGATAATTTCACATCGTTTGGGGTATTGCTGTTGTCATAACGATTTTGGAGACCACTAGATGAATTTAAAAATAAAAGATGGAGTCGCCACCAAACTTTTTTGGCTAGGTGTGATTGGTCACTTATTAAAACTTATCTTCTTAATAAAATTTTAAAACTAATTAAAATTTATTAAAAAAATAATTTTTGGGTTTGAAAAAAAATAGTTTGAGTTTAAGAGTCGGTTATGCGTGGGGAAGGATTAGCACCCCTACAATGCCTGTTTAAAATGGTACCAATTAATTATATGTTATCTTTTAATAATGACTAAAATGGTAAAAATAATATTTTCTAAAAACTCATTTCTATGCCATTTATAAAAGAGTGAGAAGTTTTTATCAAAAATTAATCTAAATTCTCCAATACATTGGTGGTATTTTAGATAGATTTCTCACCTTAAGATTCCTAAAGAATCACCACTCGGATTTCTTTAGGATATCATCCTTAGAGATTTTTCGTTTGTTTTTAAAAATTATTAAAAGTCATGTAATAAAATAATTATCTATAAATATATTTATTTCCTGAAAAATACACTTTTATCTATTAAGAAAATTGTTCAAATTATAGAAAATAATTATAAAATGGAAAATTTTCTTAATAAACTTATAAATATTTCAATACTTTAGCAATTTTTAGAAGACCTTTCTCATCAAGGAATTCTTAGGAATCATTACTCGGATTTTTTGGATTCCTATCATTGAAAATTTTTATTTACACTTAAGTTTATATAATTCAAAACAATAAAGCGAAATATGCATATGAAAAAATATAATATTTAACATTTTTTTTTACTTGTTTTAATTTTGTTTTAATCTTTTTAATTATTTCACAATTATCATTAAAAACTTAAGAAAGGAAAAAAGTAAATAAAATCTTTTATTGAAAATTTTTTTAGATACCTCAATACTTTAGCAGTAATTAGAAGAATTTTTTTACTTAAAGATTTCTTAAGAATCTTTACTCAGACTTTCTTAGAATCTCATCCTCAGAGATTTCATTTACTTTTTATTATTATTATTATTATTATTATTATTATTATATATGTTTTGCATGAAGCTAGTGTGCATAGAAGAAAAAAGAAAAAATCAAATTAAAAATAACTTATAATGTAAAAAAATAATAATAATTGCATGGAATTAAATTTAACATAAAGGATCAAACCACACAAATATCATAATATATAAGATTTAAGCCTAAATTAAACTTAATAGCATGAAAGAAATATACATATGATATGTAAAAGATAAATGTACTATAACATTTATTAATTTAAAAAAGGAAACATGAATGGTGAGATCATGGATAAAAATGGGTATGAAAGCTTTGACATTTAAGAAGAAGCAACTCCATGGTCCCATCAACAAGTTTAAAATTTGTTAAAGAAAGCGATTGAAGAGAAACAAACCCAGACCTAGAAAAAGTAATCCCATGAGGGGAATAAAGTCAACATGGCTTAGAAAAAGAACCTTTATCTTTTGAGTTTGATTGTTTTTGGTAAAACAAAAAACGATCTCGGCAACAAATAGAATTTGATCGAAAAGAAATTTACATGAAACCTATCCTCAGAGTTTCAACATTTTTGGAAAATGCAAACTCAACCCATATTCTTACATCAAGATAAAAACGGTGGCTAATTGACTAACAACGATAAATGATTTGACATTAGGAGATTCAAGGTTGTCTAAACAGTGGGTGATATGAGTATAGTCAATAGGTTCCTTGGTAAAAAAGGGTAAATTGTGGAAATCTACAACGTGGGTGGATTTCTAGAGATGACACCACCTTGTTGACAAGATGCTAGTTTGGATAGCCATTTGCATGGGCAATAAGGATGTATGTGGCAAAGGATGTCCTTGGGTCTTTTAAGTCCTATATGGATAAAAGGGTGGTCTTTTCATGCTTAAAGCACTTACATGGAAGAATGAAAGTTGTTCATACATCAAACATTACGTGAAAAGGAACCACTAAACTAATGTAAACATAAAAGTTATTATGCATGTGAAAACCCTAAAGAGGATCAAATAAGCTACCTTTTTCTTGTTTTTTGATAGTTTTGGCTATCTTCCTTTTTAGTAGGACCTCCTTCTTTTTCGGGGAGGTTTTCCCTTCCTTTTTACCCTAGGTTTTTGTTTTTGTTTTTTTTTTTTTAGTAAAATCTCTTTTTCTTTTCATTTTTTTCTACTCTTTATTTCTTTTTTTTTCCTTCTTTCCTCTTTTCCCCATTTTGGCAGACTCCCCTCTAGCTTTTTTCAAGAGTCCTCTAAAAAATATCTTCTTTTCTTGTTGTTTATAGGCTCTTGGATCTAATCTTATCCAAAGGCTAAAGTTTTTTTCTTTTTTTTTCAAGGAACAAACTTTGACCATTGGATCAAGATCTATGAGAGATCCAATGATCTACATTATTCACTATAAAGGTTGGATTTTTATAACCTCTAAACCCATGAAAAAATCATTTTACCCCTAACGCAAAGTTTTTGGTATTTAGGATATTTTCTTAGAAATCAATGTTTCCATGCTCATTTTTATGATTTTAAAACACAAAAAATTATGAAATATTATAAAATTGAGATCTGAAAAGTTTCATCAAAATTCAAGCTTGGAAAAGGTAAATTATGAAAATACCATTATAGGGGTATTTTGATAATTTCATACTTCTCGGTGTACTGCTGTGATTTCAAATGCATAAAAAATCATGAAATATTATGAAATTAAGATCTAAAAATTTTCATGAAAATTCAAGCTTGGGAGGCCAAATTACGAAAATATCCCCTAAAAGATATTTTAATAATTTTATACTTCCTCTAGTGCAATAAAAATTTTTAATATTTAATTTTAAACCACATTGATTCCAATTAAGTTGTGAACTTTGAGGATTGACTCCAATTCTATTCATTTTGACCAAGCTTTGTGCAATTTTGATTAGAGTTGACTTTAGGGTTTATTCATTTCATTTATTCTTTATTTCTTATGCATCCACATGAAAAGGTATCATCCATATAAATCCCATGCAAAAGAGTTTGATAGTAACCATACAGATCTTGTTTTTTTTTGTTTATTAGGCCTAAATATTGATGCATTTTATCGGCTCTATAAAAGACCTTTTTATAGGTTTTAATTGGTTTTGTTTAACCTTGCTAAAATGTTATGGACAAAATTTAGTGTTTACAGCTGCTCTTCTTTACATATTTTTAAGAATAAAAAATAATGTAAAGACATAAATAATGATTTTATTCGGATGATGCTTTTGAGAGTTTTTATTTTATTTTATTTTATTTTATTTTTGTAAATGGCTTCCCCTAAATAGAGGTTTTGTAACTTAAAAAAAATTTTATTTGAAAATTGCTCCCTTTAAACAGAGGCTTTGACATTTTTTTTAAAAACAATCTTGTTTGAAAATGGCTTCTCCTAAATAGAAGCTTTAAAACTTTTAAAATCTTGTTTGAAAATTACTCCCTCTAGAGGTTTTGAAACTTTGAAAATGGCTTCCCCAAAACAGAGGCTTTGAAACTTTGAAAAAATCATGTTTTTCTTGTTGTGTTTTATTTTGTTTTTGTTTTTATTGTTTTATAAACTTGACCATTTGCAAACAAATTTAAACAAAAACTCAATAACATTTGGAAATAAAACAAGAGATCATGCCCAAAGGTCTTACGAATCTTAAAATTAAAATAGGTTCAGCTTGAAAGACTTACGAATCTTACCTGAATGACTTATAAATGTTAAAATTAAAATAGCTTTCAGTTTGAAAAACTCACGAATCTTGCTTGGAGGACTTATAGATTATGCCTAAAGGTTTTAGAGATTATGCCCGGAAGTATTAAAAATCTCAAAATTTAAATAGATTTAGCTTGGAAGACTTAAGAATCTTGCCTGGAAGACTTATAAATATCAAAATTAAAAATAGATTAAGCTTGGAAGACATATGAATCTTACTTGGAGGTTTTAAAAATATCAAAAATCTTTGAATGCTCATTGTAATAGAGGCGTTGAAAGTTTAAAAATTAAAAATGTTTAAAAATGGGTTTTCCTAAATAGAGGCTTTGAAATTTTAAAAATCTTGTTTGAAAATGGCTCCTCTAAACAGAGGCCTTGACATTTAAAAAAAATTTGTTTGACAATGACTCTTCATAAACAGAGGTTTTGAAATTTTAAAAAATTATTTTTCCTTTTTTATTTTTATTTTAAAACTAGTTTGGAAATGACTCATGATATTATGGCTCAAAGGTTTCACAAGTTGTGATTGTTTCAAAATTATTTCTCATACTTCAATGTTTTACTTAAATGATTCTTTCTTACAAAAACAAAGTTCAAATTTTTTTGAAGAATATTTTAAACGTAATTTATAAGTGCAATGAATGTAATACATGTAATGCAAGTATTATTAGAAACCAATATGATGCATCCAAATTATGGTAACGAGGTTCTTTAAATCAATCCTTTCTAATTTTCATTTTTTTTCCAAAACAACCAATCTCAATCCCGGTTTACATATTTTAGGAGCTGCTTTCTTGTGAACTATGACAATCATTTGTTGATATCATTACCCAACACTACTTTCAACAAGTTTTTACTTTGATTTGATGAGTTTGAAAATAGATGCTTCTCCAAATCTCCCATTTTGTTTTGTTTTGTTTTTGTTTTTTTTTTTCCTTTGTTATCTTTGATTTTCAAAAAATAATCTAAAACTTTTTGCAAAATTATCAATCATTTATCATATTCCAAATTTCATGAATAGTGTAATGAATTAGCATTTCCTCTATTTGAGAGAATGAAGGTAAATTAGAGAAATGTGAATATTTATTATAGGAAATACAAAGATGTGTCTAGTGAGAAGTTTGAACACCAGTTAAACAATAGAATTGTATTTAGACAGTGAATATTCAAATAATTATGAACAATATTCCAAAAGTTTTCCTTTTAAAAACCTATTCCATTAATACCCATGATCCTTCTGAGT